>NC_084485.1:23701002-25054752 GCF_030035675.1 Rhineura floridana | reverse complement strand
TATACCTAGGATATGGCTGGCTGTTGACATTACAAATAAGGCAGAACACAACCACATGTGTGATCATAAAACATAGTTTAAATCCATCTGTTCTAATTCTTCAGCGATAGCATTGGTTAATGTAATATTTTAACAGAAAATAAACTAAGTATATTTTTGCCAGGAGAAATAAAACATGCTGATTCTGAATGACCTTGATTTTCCTGGAGCTTCTGTGGCTCCCTGGCTCTGTTTATGTCTATACAGGGATCATTTTAGCATCAGCTGGGGTGGTCAAATGCAAAAAAGGACAGAAATATTTAATCGCTGAGTGGAAGAGGGAATTTCATCAGGTGTCACTTCTAGGATTGCCAGGTCAGAAGCATCCCAAACTGTGAGATTTTGGGGGCGTGCCTGAGTGATGTCATGGGGCAGGTCCAAGTGACGTCATGGGGTGGGTCCAAGTGACATCATAGGGTGGGTCCAAGTGATGTCATTAAGCATGATACATAAAGCATCAGCCACAGTTGCTTGCTCATGCAATTCATACAAAAACTTTTATCTGATTGGAAACTAAGATAGAAATCTTAGCTAAAAGATGGAGCTTAGGTAGGGAACATTTAGTCTAGCCAATTCGCTTCTGGCAAAAAGGGTTCAAGTGTCCTGAGTGCCCTATTACAGAGTAGAAGGACGGGACAGAAATATTTTAAATAAATAAATAACAACAACAATAATAGTGATTGTAATGATAATGTAAAATTTGAAATTTAGGGTGCAATCCTATAGGTATTTTCACTGGGCTGAGGGGAGTTAGGATACGGCACATATCTGGCTGAGCCAGCTGGGTCCCGGTTCAGCCAAGCTATATCAGCATAAGTCCCTCATCCTGATTAAGCCAGCAAATCCCCACCCCTTCCGCTCACCAAGGGCTCAACTAGCTCAGCCGAGACTGGCATAAATTAAGCTGGCATAAGTCCCCCAAAAGGGGCATTCTGGGGATGTGGTGCAGGCAGGACTGAGAGGAAGGGGATTTATGCCATACCCTACATCCATTTAACTTGGTCATGTGACCTTCAGTCCCGGCATAAATTAAGCCAGGAAAAAAAGGTGTTGTAACTAAAATACACACAGAAAAGGTTTTTGCTGTTTTTATTTCCTTTCCACTGGGCTCTGCCAGCTGAACTGGCATTCTCCCCTCCCACCGGCTCCTGAATGGAGGTACGGTCTGGCACACTTTAAGCTGGCGTGACTTCAACTGGCTTAAGTTACACCAGCTTCTTCAATATAAGATTGCTCTGTAAGTAGTCTGTGTCTGTATGTGTTTAAAGCCCCCTCATAATCTGAGGCCCTAAACTGTTCTGCATGTTTCAAGCATAGGAAAGATAGTTTCCCCAGCTGCTCTAAAGGACTGAGAAAATAAAGTTATAAATGCAGCAATTTTACAAGTCCCCTCCCCAGTAGTTTAAATGCTAGGATTTATACTGAACAATCCATTTCATACGCTATCCCATGCTTAACAGAAACAAGGCATATGGTTTCCAAGAACAGATTATGTTTTTTTTTAAAGTCAGTAAATGTATTAGCTGCAAATTAATTTCATTTTTAAAAAAACCACATTTATTTGCTTTTGTCTACTTTTCCCAGCTGTCTACAGATCCATACTTGGATAGTTCTTTAATCCATAGGCTCTAATGACTAGATAATGAGTCAAATTTTAACTGTTTGGGTCAAAATATAAATACCTCACAAACATACTTCAGGTTGCCATATTTTTCTCTAGAGAAATCTGAATGATTACTGTAACTGAAATGCCATTGCATATGATCACAAAGAAAGAATAATCTCTAGACTTGTGTTTAGTTGATGACTAAAATGACTCCTGAACAGCAAGAAGATCCTTGACTGATGGGTTTTGATAGCTGGTAGGTTGAGACTATTTATTTTCCTGCCTGGGGTGCCCAGGGGGCAGGGAAAGAGAAAGTAAACAGTCTGGAGTTGGAATATAGCTATGGTGGCTATACTGGGACTGGCAGGGCAGAAGGCAGAGAGGCCAACAGTAGGTGGAGCCATAGGCAGAGTCATAGTAAACTTCAGGGGGCTGAGGGGCTCAAACTCGGCTGAGCCCCCCCCCCCAGGCAGCCAGGATTAACTGGCTCACTTGATGGACACAGTCACGACAGCAGCTGCGGCGCAGGATTTACCCATCTTTTGGTTGTGTCATACTACGATTTCCACGATCCTTTGGTGCTTTGTTTGTTGGTGTATTTTTAAAATTATTAATGCATTATTTATTATCCTTAACCCTGGCTCCACTCACTTTCTTTGACGCAACAGACTGCAAGGCTTCAGTTGGGCCCCACAGACCACAAAGCTATAAAGAAGACTAAACTAAATAAGTCAAGAGCCTCCATAATAAATATAAATAAAATCTTCAACAGGGCAATAACCATTTTGTCACAACTGGGGGGATGTCTCTCAGTCACCATGAAAAACAAGAGTCTGTGGAATTTTAATGACTGTTTATGGCATGAGCTTTTGCAGACCTCAGCCTATATACTAGGGGCTGATGCCTCTGTTTGCTTTCCTGCCTACACCCCACCCTACAGCACCCCCAAGACTTCCCCCCACCCATATGCCAAGCCCCCCCTAGCAATCTCTCCATCCACTCTGCCATGCCACTCCCTACCAGTCTGCCGACCACCTCTGCCAGATGCCCCTAGTTGTCCCCCCACCCCTCACCAGCTCTACCCCAACCCCACCACACACAGGTTGCCAGAGCCCCCCGCATGCACATTGGTTGCCAAATCTCTCCCCCTGCCCATCTAAGGGTCTTCCCACCCTCTCCCCATCCCTGTGGATCTCCAAACCTCCCCTACTCCCTCCACAGACTTCTAAACCTCCCCCTCCCCTTCCAAGGGTCTCCAAACCTCCTCCCTCTCCCTCCAAGGGTCTCCAGAATTCCCCCTGCCCCTCCATCTCCAAACCTACCCCATGTGTCTCAAACCTCCCCCTCCCCAGTTCTCCAAACCTACCTCCACTCCTCACAGGTCTCCAAACCCACCCCACCCCCTCCACAGATCTTCAAACCTCCCACTACCCCTCCAAGTGTCTCCAAATCTCCCCCTCACCTCCAAGTGTCTCTAATCCTGCCCCTCTCCTTTCAAGAGCCTCCACGACCCCCTGCTTCCATGGGTCTCAAAATCTCCCCCTCCCCCTTCAAGGGTCTCCAAGCCGCTCCCCTCCCTCTCCACAGATCTCCAAGTCTCCCCTCTCCACCTCCATGGCCCTCCAAACCTTTCCCTTCCCCCTCCATGGGTCTCCAAGCTTCTCCCTCACCCTCCATGGGTCTCCATACCTCTCCCCAGTCCCCACTTACCTTATGGCCTTGCTGCTGTTGCTGCCACTCCTCAGTCTCTCACTCACCCACTAGGTGGCCCCCACTAAGCCTCCACTGCCACCCCTCTTGTCATCATCACTGCCGCCTCGTCCTTGCCATGCCATTGCAGCCAAGGGTTGCCTCTCCTTGCCCTCTTCACCTGTAAGCATCATGCTACTTGTGCCTGTGCAGCATTCGCAGGTAATGCGATGCTTACACAAATATAAGAAAGAAAGAGATTAAATAAAAACAACAAATTTTACAATAAACAAGGAACATTTTTGTTATTCTAAACACTAAACTAGTTTATTTATTTATTTATTTATCCTGCCCTTCCTCCCAGCAGGAGCAGGAGTTAACCTCTGCCCAGTGCCCATTCACCCAATCCCCTCCCCTCCCTCTCCTCCTACCCTCCCTGCCCCTCCCCCAGGTTAGTGTTGGACTACGACCTGAGAGACCAGGGTTTGAATCCCCACACAGCCATGAAGCTCACTGAGTGACCTTGGGCCAGTTACTGCCTCTCAGCCACAGAGGAAGGCAATGGTAAAACCACCTCTGAATACCGTTTACCATGAAAACCCTATTCATAGGGTCACCATACGTCGGGGTCAACTTGAAGGCAGTGCATTTCCACTTTCAAACATGATTGCACAGAAATAAATCCCATTGATTCAAAAAGTATGCAAATGATCAAACGCACCCTCTCTTCTCCTCCCCCTATCCCCTCCCTCTTACCCCTTCCCTCCGCCTTCCTCTTCCCCTCCTCCCCTCCCTTCCCTCCTCCCCAGTTTTACCTATCTTAAGCATGATTGCACAGGAGGAAATACCATTGAACTCTATAAGCATGCAAATGATCAATCCATTCTCAGCAAACTTGCACAAGATCCCATTTCTTACCTTCTGGATTAAAAATCAGAGAAATTCACTAATAGGGAAAAACCTTGTGGTTCAAGAACGTACGTATAGCCAACATATCTTTAAAAAGCATGTAAGAAGAAATTAAAAGAGTTTTTTGAACATAATTTACATAAAGGAACAAATGAAAATATTGTCTGGGATACAAGTAAGGCATGCATGAGGGGATATTTTATTAAATGTAACTCTGAATTAAAAAAAAAGAAACAACAGAAAATGCAATTAATTTTGGAAGAAATAAAACAAAAAGAGGAAGAATTGAAAAAGAATCCAACTAAAGTTTCTATTGTAAATCAAATTAAAATGTTACAGAATCAAGTATCAATGCTGACAGTTAGAGAAATGGAAAGGAAACTAAATTTTGCTAAACAAAGGACTTTTGAATTTGCAAATAAACCGGGGAAATGGTTAGCATATAAATTAAGAAAAGAACGTCAAAAAAATCTTATTTTAAAGATACAAGAAGGAGATGAGATGCTGACAGATAATGTAAAAATCAAAAAGGTTTTTCATCAATATTATTCAACATTGTACAAGTGTCAGGAAATCCCATCTGAAAAAATAGAAGAGTATATATCTAAACAGAATTTGCCTAAAATTACAGATTTTCAGAGACAAGTTATTAATGGTCCTATCACGTCAAGAGAGATATCTGAAGCTATAAGCAAAATTAAATCAGGAAAGGCGCCAGGACCGGATGGGTTATCAGCAGTGTACTATAAATGTTTGGAGGAAGAACTCTTGTTACCTTTACAGTATACAATGAATTCTATTTTGCAAGAGGGGAAGATACCGGATAGTTGGAAACATAACATTAATACCTAAAGAGGAGCAAGATTTAACTAAAACAAAAAATTATCGGCCGATATCTCTATTGAATAATGACTATAAAATTTTTACAATGATTTTGGCAGAAAGAATGAAAATAATATTGCAACAATTTATCCAGGAAGACCAATCGGGGTTTTTACCTAAAAGACAATTATGTGACAACGTCAGGAATGCTTTGAATGTGTTGGAATATTTAGAACAACGAAATGATAAACAAGCAGCTTTGATTTTCTTAGATGCTGAGAAAGCATTTGATAATTTGAATTGGAAATTTATGTTTCAGGTTTTGGAGCAAATGGATTTTGGAGACAATTTTATAAAATGGATTAGATCGATTTATACATCTCAGAAGGCTCAGATAATTGTTAATGGAGATTTAACGGATTCATGTGAAATACAAAAGGGTACAAGACAGGGATGTCCATTATCTCCCCTTCTATTTATTCTGGTCTTAGAAGTGCTGCTTAGAGATATAAGGCAAGATAAAAGGATTTTGGGACTAAAGATAAAAAAAGAATAATATAAACTGAGAGCATTTGCTGATGATTTGATAATTGTATTAGAAAACCCTTTGGAAGGAATTAATGCATTGATGGACAAATTAAAAGAATTTGGACCGTTAGCAGGATTTAAGATTAACAATCAAAAAACAAAGATGTTGGTGAAAAATTTATCTTTAAGGGAACAGAAAGAGTTAATGGACAAGACAGATTTTACAATAGAGAAAAAGTTGAAATATTTAGGTATTATTATGACAAATAAAAATTCAAAGTTGTTTCATAATAATTATGAAAAATTATGGACAGAGATTAAGAAAGATCTGCTAAGATGGGATAAACTACAATTGTCATTAATGGGTAGAATATCTGTGATAAAAATGAATGTATTACCGAGAATGATGTTTCTGTTTCAAACAATACCTGTAATATCCTCTGACTTACCTTTTAAACAATGGCAAAAAGATATCTCTAAATTTGTATGGCAAGGAAAAAAACCAAGAGTTAAATTTAAATTACTACAAGACGCCAAAGAAAGAGGAGGACTGGGATTACCAAATCTGAGACTTTATTTTGCTGCCTGTTGTTTAGTCTGGATAAAGGAATGGATTTTATTGAGGAATAAAAGACTATTGGATTTGGAGGGCCATAACGTGAAGTGGGGATGGCATGCATATTTATGGTATGACAAAGTAAAAGTAAATGTAGACTTTAATAATCACTTTATAAGACGTCCTCTGTTGAAAATATGGAATAGATATAAACCAAGGTTCTATTCGAAAATACCATTATGTGTCTCAAGTCAAGAAGCTTTTTACAGAAGAGAAATGGCTGGAAAAGAGAAATGGTTAACTTATCAAGAACTATTAGAAAATGTACATAGAGAATATATAATGAAAGAGAGAGAACAACTGATAAAGGAAGGATATAGTTCTCAATGGTTTGCCTATTTACAATTGTTAGAAAGATATAAAATGGATAAGAAAATGTATGGGTTTGAAATAAGTAAATCTGATTTTGAAATAGGTTTGTGTACAAATGATGAAAATATAATTGCGAAAATGTATAAACTCTTGCTGAAAATGGATATGGAAGAAGAACAAGTAAAAGAGTGTATGGTAAAGTGGGCAAAAATTTTTGTTTTTTTTTTTTTTTTTTTTTTTTTCAATAATTTTTATTCAGATTTTCATAAAACATACAAGACAAAATCATAAAACATTCAAAGACAAAAAACAAAATCAAAAATAGTTAAACAAAAAGAAAAAAAGAAAAAAAAAACAAAAATAAAAAATAAAGAGTAAAATATTGACTTCCCATTTGTCAAAGATCAAATCAGTTATAAGTCTATAATATATAACAATCCTGTCTCTTAAGTCATATTATAAAATCACTTTCCTCCAGTAGTTATCTTACTTAATCATCAAATCTCATAAACATTACTTTATTCTTTCCACAAAAAGTCAAAGAGAGGTTTCAATTCTTTAAGAAATATATCTATCAATTTTTTTTTCCAGATAAGCATATCGATTAATCCATCTCATTACTAATTATGATAATCTTATTGTCATAACCATAGTCAAAATAAACATTTCAATTAATCCATCACATCAGAATCTGTTAGGTTCAATAATTTCAGTAGCCATTGTTCTATTATCTCTATTAGTTCCATTTTCCATCTTCCATCTTCAGTAGTCTTGTTAAGTCCAGTAATTTCAATATCCAATCTTCCATTATCAGTATTCCATAATAATCTTGCTGTCAAAGCCATAGTCATATAGTAAGAGTCTGATGGGGATTACCTCTATCCCAAATATTTTCTTGCCATCCATTCTGAATAGGTTGCTGAAATACTGCTGTAAAATCATATCTCTGTTCTTTTTTTCAAAATACACTGGGTCATCTCTTAAAAGTTTTTCCATTGTCACATGGCTGCAGTTAATTCCATAGATTTTCTCTATATTGGGCTCCATCACATCATTCCAGTCCAGAAGATTATCCATGCCATTGATAACTTTATCTCTAGAATCTTCATTCATTTCTTCAGAGATAACATTGAGTTCCAAACAATAGATTTTATTTCTAAAGTCCATAGACTCCAAATCTTGTTCCTGTTCCACGTTGGTTCCAATCTCCGGGATCTCCTCTCTCACAGGGACCCCTATTCCAGTCTCCAGGGTCACCTCTCTCACAGGGACCCCTGTTCCAATCTCCGGGGTCTCCTCTCTCACAGGGACCCCTTCCAGGGTCACCTCTCTCACAGGGACCCTTATATCTTTAATCTCCTGCTTCATTTTACTCAATTCAATTTTCATTATCTCAATCTCATCCATTATTTTCTGAAACATAGTTATTTCCAGATTTTCAGCCACTTTCTTAATTGCCATTTTAAAAGAAAAATATAGGAAAACCACTTCTTATTTCAGCAACAATTGGGTTAATACTCCAAACTTGGTGACATCACAGTATAAACAGAGCAGACAGCCTTATCTCTCCAATAGTTAAGTAAACAAAATGCAGTTCCCAGGATCGAAACAATTAATGGCAATCGTCAAGAAACAGATTCGTCAAAATAAAATAGACCAAAAAGAGAGTAGTCTCAAAACAGTATAATATTTTTCAAAATAAAAATCTGGAATAGAAATCCCTCTTCTGTGTATATCTTTAGAATGCAAATCCAGGACAGCTTTTTGCAACAAAAACAGAGATAAGCTATTAATTAGTGCGTAGCAGAGAGAAGTTATGGCTCCCCAGTGAGATGTCAAAAACTGATCAATCTGGCAAATCTCTTTTAAACAGCAACAATTTAAGTCAAGTAAAAGAAAAATATAGAAAGAAGGGTGCTTGCCTGTTAGTGCGTTCTCTCTTAGAAGATAAGGTGAACGTTCGCTTTATCAGATAGAGCTTGCTGTTAAAAATCCGTCCCACCTTCGTCGGCTGGACCTCGTCCCATAAATTAATGAGATCTGGTCGTCCCAACAAAAATAGGCTTTGAGGTTAATCTCTTCGTTTCTCCCTACCCGGGAGAAGTTTAATCAGTCAAAAAAAAAAGAAAAAACTGACTGATATATCTGAATAAGCTTCTTTTGAGGCAGGAGCCCGTCTCAAAAGCAGGCACAGGCTAAGTCACCCTTCCCGGAAGTCTCACCCTTCCCGGAAGTCTCACCCTTCCCGGAAGTCAAGTGGGCAAAAATTTTTGGTTATAACATACAAATGGATCAATGGGAAAATATGTGGAAAAAAGGCTTGAGATTTACATTATGCTATAATCTTAAAGAAAATTTCTATAAAATGATGTATCGTTGGTACATGACTCCAGAAAAGTTGTCAAAAATGTATAGTAATGTTTCTAATGTTTGTTGGAAATGTAAACAACAAGAAGGATCATTTTATCATATGTGGTGGTTGTGTAAAAAGGCAAAATCATTTTGGGCACAGATAGGTAGGAAGATGCAAAAAATTCTAAAGATAAATATTCAGTCAAAACCAGAATTTTTTTTATTGGGTTTTATGGATAAACAAATAGAAAAGAAATATGGAAGAATAATATTATATATGATTACGGCAGCAAGATTATTATATGCACAAAGGTGGAAAATGGAATCAACACCAACAACGGAAGACTGGCTATTGAAATTAATGGACTTAGTAGAGATGGATAAATTGACATGCTTACTTAGAGAAAAATCGACAGACACATTTCTTAAGGAATGGAAGCCTCTCTTAGACTTTTTGTTGAAAGATCAAAATAAAACGATGGTATTGGGATTTGACGATTAACTAAGATAACCTATGAAGAAAAGTGATCCTGTATGTATATATTAAGGGACAGGTTTGATATATATTATATACTTATAGCTGATCTGTGACAAATCGGAAGTCAACTATTTTTTTTTCTTTTGTTGTATTGTTATGTTTTTGTTGTTTGACTTTGTTTTGTTTGTCTTTTGAAAAATTTGAATAATAAAAAAAATATATAAAAAGCATGGAAATTGGGCAGCTATAATGAATGCACCAGGGGAGCAGGAGACCTGACCTCCTCTCTGAGATATTGTACTGCCCTACGAATTGGTCAAAATGCAAACACAATTTGGGTTGGTCTTTCACAGTCCATTCCACTTCCTGTGTAGCTTGGAAGAATTTGGTAGCATGTGCAAACTTACCTTCTCCACAGCTCATCTAAGTGGGTGGAGTTTTGGTCCCAACCCAGCCACAACTTCCTTGGCCAGCAGCAGCTGTCATTCCGTGGCAGCCACCTAGTACTAACCCCCCTTCTATGGATCACCCTTTCCCCCTTCCTCCGGGTGTTTATCCCTGGGGAGACAATTCTCTCCCTCTCAGGGATCATCTCCTTCAGTCCACTGAAGAGAAGATTTGGAGGGGTGAATATATTGACATATTCACTCTCTTATTCAGGGAACTTGAGGTGAAGGAAAAAGAGGGGGAGGGTGCCAAAGACAATAAGGCTACAAAAAAGAAAAAAGTGGATAGGGTTTGGCCTAATTGGCTAAATGCCTATACTGTCTATAGGGTGTCATGACCCAAGCTTACCCATCAAGGGTGTTGTCTATGATTAAATATCAGGACATCATACATAAGGCTTTCAGAGATTTTGCTGGGACTGTATGGTTACTTTACAGTGAAAATATTCACTGGTGGGTGGCCCTCAACCCCACAATGCATTGGGAGATTGAACATCGGGGCATGTAGCTCCGCTGTATGACTCCAGCCCGGCCAATTCAGGGAGAAAGGGCAGGCAGTGGCCACCTTTTAACTAAGGCACAGGCGATGGCTTCTGGCAGTGGCCAAGGGCCAGAGTGGGTTCATTCCCACCAGGTGTGTTGGAGCTATAACAGCTCAGGAAGTTGCACCCGGCGCCCATGCCATTTCAAATATGCCTGTGGCGTATGCGGCAGTGGCAGGAGGTGGGGGTTACTTCTGATTTAACCTTCTTGGGATTTCCCCCCATTGTAGTGGCTATGCACATCTGGCCTCTGGCATTCCAGAACTGTACAGTATGGTTTTGGTGTGACAATCCGGCCACCGTCCATGTTATTAACACTCAGACTTCTCAGTCGGCACCAGTGATGCGCCTAGTTAGGGTTTTCATTTTGCAGTGCTTACATTTTAACATCCTTTTTGTGGCCAGACATGTTCCAGGCCTACAGAAGAGCATTGCTGAGGCACTTTCTCACTTCCAGATGAAGAGTTTCTGGAAGTTGGCTCCCAGCACTTCACCAATCCCAGAGCCTTGGCAAATAGAAGCAAGTGTTGCCATGTCCTCAGCATTAGTGCCCAATACCTAGAGGGCCTACCAGCACTCTTATACTGAATTCTGGGAGTTTTGAGCGGATAATGGTCCATGACAGCAGTGGCCCATCCCAGTTAGACACCTCATGCAGATTTTAGTTGCCTTAAGGGCTAAGGGTAAGGCAATGAGCACCCTCACTGGCCAATTGTTGCCACTGGCATTTCAGTCAAGATGCTTGAAGGATGGGCCAGAATATCACCCACCATCCCTGATAAGAGGCAGCCATTTACTCTTGGCCTACATTCCTTCCGCATAGGGGCAGCTACCGCTGTGGCCCTAATAGGCCTCCCAACCTCCTGAAATAGGGGCTATTGGTGGATAGCAATCTGCAGCTTTCAAAGCATACGTCTGATATTGATGGTGGTGCACCTGGCACAGAGGCAGTTGGCAATCTCTGGGCAGTAGTGCATTAGCATGGACATCCCATGGACAGATAGCGATTGCATTTTCATGGTCATATGGTTGTTGGTGTGCACTGAGCTGCAGCCCAGGGCAGATAGTGATTTTGTCCTGTTAGTATCTTGAAGTGGAAGTTGTTCTGCTTGTTAATTGTTTTTCTACCCTTCCCCCAGGTCTCAGGCTCTTACTGGACCCAGTGCATATCTTGTTATATGGGCACTTCATTCTCTCCTGGGCCTTCAGGAGGGCTTCATCCTCGGACATGGGAACCCAGCTCCATCTTTTGGCCCGGGCTAATTTGTGCTGGCAGGCTAGGAGAGGCATGATATGGGGCGAACTTCTTCCTAGTCTGTGTCAGGCATTCTCGACCAGCCCCCCAGTTAACGTCCTGGTTGTTTAATTGGGTGAAAATGACCTTGTACAGTGACCTGGCTTAGATCTGTTCTATAAGGTGGTGCAAGATTTGGGATGGATCAAGTACAATTTCCCCCATCTTTTTGTCGTCTGGTCCACTCTACTGGAGCGGCGGGTATGGAGGGGAGCAGTTCATCCCAATAAAATTGATCTGGTAGATGGGGGTGAACAGGAGGATTAAGAAGGTCACACTGAAGAAAGGGTAGGGCTATAGCCCACATCTGAGGATTTGTATTAATTTTCCCCATTTATTTAGGGATGATGGGTTCACCTCTCTGAACTAGGATGCGAGGTGTTCTTGGAGGATTTGCACAAGGGGTTGGCGGAGTTGTTGGGGTTAGTGGGACGAGGTGTATAAGCATGAGCTATACACCTCTTACGGCATTGACTTCGGGCAGGTGAGGAATTTGGGGGAGAGAGATGTAAGTATACTGAGGCATTATTGGGTAAGGATGCCCTTCAGGACTCTTGCGGGTGACTGGGGGGTGTCTGTGTGGACTGTCATGCGCATTGGGGTGAAAGACTGTACAGCGGGGCCAGGAATACACATGGGGGATCCACTCCCAAGGCTCACCTAGCAAGGAGGGAGTCTTAGCCCACATCCTTGCCTGAGGAGCCACAGCTATCAGCTGCAATACATGCCCAGGGGCCTGAGGGGATGGCATACCCGCCAGAATAGTTCATTTCCTCACCTGCCCTCATGTTATAATTAGTTGATTAGATATGTTTGAATTCTGATTCGAAATATGTTATATTTCATCAATATAACACTTAAACCAATTCTCCGTCTCACGAGTCTTCTTTGCAGGTGTGGGGGCAATGTGAATTTTGCCACCTTCATCCTTTTCATCAATGAATCATTGCTATGCTTTTGATACTTTTGGGGCACAATAATCTCAAGGAAGCAACTTCAGCCCATACTGCCTACTAGAAATAAGGTACACCACTGGAATTTCAAAGTGAAAACCATTAATTTGTGCCTATTGATTTCCAATTCATGACTTGTGTTTTATACTCAAATAGGCCTGTGGAGTATTGAAGGGTCACTGAACATTTTTTTTAAATTGCTCATGAAATTATACTAATTTGAATAGCTATCATGAGGTAAAGTCTGGGAGGGTCCATAACCCCCATTATGGACACTCTAGGGGCCTTTGATTAAGACACAGGGCTCCCCAGAGCAGGTTGCATAGAAAATTGTGGTTTTGTTTTTTTCAACTCCCCGACAGCAAAAATAATTAACTGCACCCAATGGGCCATTACAGAAAGGCTTCAATAATGTGCCTTAATTGTCATGATTATCTTCTGTCATATTAATTGTTCTGATCTCAGCTTTGTTTTAGATCAAAGGACAGGGATATGGGTTTTTTCATGGCTTCTAAAAAATTAAATAGAAAGGATGCACTGGCTACCTATATGTTTCCGGGCCAGATTCAAAGTGTTGGTTCTTACCTATAAAGCCCTTAACGGCATCGGACCGCAATATCTGATGGAACGCCTCTCTCGCTATATACCTACCCGTTCACTGCGCTCGACATCTAAGGCCCTTCTCCGGGTCCCAACCCATAGGGAGGCCCGGAGAACAACAATTAGATCTAGGGCCTTTTCAGTGGTGGCCCCCGAATTATGGAATGCCCTCCCAGATGAGATACGCCTGGCGCCTTCTTTGTTATCTTTTCGGCGCCAGGTAAAAACCTACCTCTTCGCCCAGGCATTTTAAACTTAAATTTAATTTTATTTTAAACTTAACTGTAACTGTATTTTTATTTTATTCGTATTTCAATTTTGTTTTTAAATATGTTTTATATTGTATGTTTTAATCCACACTTGTTTGTTTTTAAATGTGGTTTTATTTTGCTGTACACCGCCCTGAGAGCTTGTTGCTATAGGGCGGTTTAAAAGCGTAATTAAATAAATAAATAAATAAATAAAAAATGTTGGATAACTGAACTTTTATCTGGTTTCATCGAAGAACTCCGTATATGGTGTGATCTGCAACTGTATAATATATATATTAATCCTGTGGGCTGTATTCAGTGCTTCAGCTCTGCTGGTGCAAGGACTTCCATGCATGCAACAGAACTTTCTCTTCCTCTCCTATCCCCTTCAGCACCCCTGCAACCCCCAAATCAACTCCAAAGGGTTGGGGGAACCCCTGGAGCAGATTTTGGGGCATGTGGGGGGACCTCACAGGCACAGCAGTGGATACAACCCCCTGTCTTTTATAATTTATTTATTTCAACAATTTATATACTGTTTAACACCACAGTTTCTAAGCGGTGTACAAAAAAGTTACCAGAAAAGATACAATATAGATGAAATCACTTAAAATCAGCCATAAAATCAGAAAAGCTTACTTAAAATGCCTGCTGAAATAAACCAATAATGAAAAAGTCTTCACCCAGAGCCAGAAGTGCAAAATGGAGGGGGCTTGTCTGATCTCATTCGGGAAGAACTGGGCCCACAGCTCCTGATGGATATGTTCATGGTTGTTAATGTTGTTCTATTATATCAAATCAATTTAATTTATATGTGTTGTACACCACTTTTCATTTCGGCTTCTGCCTACATCATCTGCTAACATACAAATGCTGTTACCAAGGAGGCAGTTATAGAGCTTTGAGGATGGAATGCTCAGAGGGGCTTCATTTGCAGAAATAATGTTTGTACAGTCCTCCAGGCTAAGGCCATGTGGCATCAATGTGTCCAGAGAGTATATCCAAAAATTCTCCCTCTTAGTCTATGCTGTTGGCAACTCTATAGCTGTTATAGAAAAGTCCAACAGGCTGTGGCCCTCAGTGTTGAAATGTTTTGCAACTGGTTGCTTCACTTTTTTTTGGTCAAGATTGCCGATTTGTGGTTTCTGAAGCGTGTGCGTAGGTCAGTTGTAGTTTTTCCTACATATTGGATATGACATCCTTTTTTTTGCACTTGATGACATAAATTATATTGCAGGACCTGCAGGTGATGTTCTGTTTGATGTAATATGTTCTCCCTGTCCTAGTGCTTTCGAAAGTAGCTGTCTCCAGGAGGTACACACAGGTGATACAGCGTTTGGAGTGACAACAGTGAGACCCAGGGTTGCTGATAAGTGGCTTAAGCACAGCTCTCATAATAGTCTAAGTAAATTAGGAGGCTGGCAAAATGCCACAAAACTTGTTGATGGCTCTAGCAAGATGTTCAGAGTTTGCCAGCAATGGGTAGCTCTCCCTAAGTTCTCAGCGATAGTTAGGAGATGCTGGATGGAAATCTACCACAAATGGAATCCGTTGTTCTTTGTTCTATGAAACCTCATTATGACAGAGGTTTCCTCTGGACAGAATGGAGGCTCGCTGGATGTTGCAATTGATAATATGGGGAGGATATCCTCTGAGAAGAAGGTGTTCCTTAAGTTCACCAATCGTTCTCTGGTATTTATCTTCATTGTTGCAAATACGTTTGATTCTCAGAACTAAGCTATACACAGTTTTTTTCCTTTATATGCTTAGGATGGCAGGATTTCCAGCTTAGATAGGTGAGGGAATCATATTATTGCTTTTCTAGCTTGTGTACAATCCAAAAAACTGAAACAAATATACAATATTAAAAACCATAATTGCCATTAAAAGTCAACATACAAAAACACTGGAGAAGAAAGGGAGCAACCAATTTCCCCAAAAGAAAGCTCCTAAATCTTAAAAGGATGAGCAGCAAAGGGGCAACACACACCTCTTGCGAGAGTTAAAAAATGACTTGCCTCCAAGTTAATCTTATGTGACATTGCAGCAAAATCTCATTGGGATTCTGGAGCTGAAGCAATGATTCTGCAGTACTGGTAGAATATTTCTATAGTTCTTTTACTAGTTCTCTTCACTGGGGAGTCCAGAAGCTCTCTCATTACACTTCAGGTAAGTTTTGGACAGAAAGATTTCACTCAGAGCTATATACAGTATCCTATATGTACCTCTCATCTCTCTTTTAAGAGTTCCCCAGGCTTTCAGAAGAAAGGGAATGCATAAGACATTCATTTGATGTGCCACACTTGGCTGATATTCTTAAAATGTGAGAAGCTACGTTGTGAAGTGGTATACATAAGACCCCCTACCCTGAAGTTCCTTCTCAAGTGCACAGAAGTGAATGGTGACAGATAGGCCTTCTAAAAACAAGTAATGACAACTCTACAAGGAAGGACACATCCTCACTTTATCAGAAAATAGGAAGCTGCCTTACACTAAGACAGACCATTGGTTCATCTTGGGGATGGAAGGATCTGTCAGTTTTGGTTCTCTCAGGGTTCCCCCACCCCAGTTTCTCAAATTTCCAATCTTAAAATCAGTTCTCCACATTTCTGAAGCAATTTGTGATTTTTTAAAAAAAATCATCCTGAAAATTCTTCAGTGAATTTCTCCTAATATACACATTAATGTGAATTAATTAATTAATATACACATTTCATATGTTATTTTCACAAATACATTCATTTTACGCCCTATTTGTATGCCCAATAATATACACACTTTGTATTCTATTTTCACTTATATTCATTTGATGCACACTTTCCCCATAATATATGCATTTTTTGAAGACATTGGTTGGAGAACTCCATAGCAAAATTTGGATAAGTGTGAATTTTGAAGGATGGCTGTATTTCGATTCTCATATTATTTTGGAAAGTGAGAATTCAATAGCTTCGGCTTTAAACGTGAACTGAATCTAATTTCTCCCCCATCTCTACAGGTGCAGCACAGTCCAAACAAACCAAGGTCAAGCACAGAGAATCAGTCTAGGCCTAAACATGATTCAAAAATAAAGTCAGACAACTGTTCAAGGTCAATATCACTAGGAGTTCAGACAGCAACCCAGCAAGGGCGAGAGACTTGACTAGACTAGGAGCCAAAACACAAGGAGCAACTGAGGGCTGAAGAGGGATGATAATGGTGATATGGAGATGAGAATAATGCATCCTCCATCTTTTAGAAGTTGACTAAAAGATTAATTAAACTTTATGCTAGCATCTTGCAAAATGTGATGGGGGAAGTGTTAGTAGCTACCCATGTCTGGTTCAGTTGAAGATTTAAAAAGCAATCTATGCAAGCACAATAATCCATTCTTCATCTATCCAGTTTGAGGGATATAATTTTGTGCAAGCATGTCACCTGTTTTCAGTGCAATACAGGTGGACCTATCATCATCAACTCTTCAGCATATGCATCAAGTTACAGAAACACTTTCATAATTTGGGTAGCAGTTTTAACATAGTGTTAAAAATGTGTAGGTTATAATTTCTGTAAGAGTACACAGTATCTCTCTTGATTAGAGATGACTTAATCTGTCTGTTTCGAGTCTCTATATTGCTTTTCCATCTCTTTACCCATCATTCCATTCTGTGCTGTTTTCACATTAATCAGGAAGTTTAAAAATGCTCTATAGATATGCATTTTAATGCATATTTAAGTGTGTATATT
Source organism: Rhineura floridana (assembly GCF_030035675.1). Taxonomy (NCBI): domain Eukaryota; kingdom Metazoa; phylum Chordata; class Lepidosauria; order Squamata; family Rhineuridae; genus Rhineura; species Rhineura floridana. Next base: position 25,037,589 of record NC_084485.1, on the reverse strand, counting down.
CTCCCAAAAAGTGTTGACAACTTCATCACCACATAGAAACAAGCATGAAGTTCAGGGACAGCTAATATTGGGTCTGCACAGTCTGAAAGATGCAGATCATTTTATGTAGAATTTTGATTGAATTTCTCACAATTCCTCCTCTAGATTGTCATTCATTACACCAGCCTTTCCCCACCTTTGGGTCCCCAAAAGTTGCTGGACTACAGTTCTCATAATTCCTGACAATTGGCCATACTGGCTGGGGCTGTTGGAAGTTGTAGTCCACCAACGGCTGGGGACTCAAAGGTTGGGAAAGGCTGATTTACACATTCATTTCTGTCAAGCATGGTAGTCACTGAAACTGAGAGGGAAGGGTTTTGGGGACAGACTGTCACTTGCTCAGTGGGAGAGCATTTGCTTTGCATGCAGAAGGCCTCAGGTTCATGCCTCAACATCTCCAGGTAGGTCTGGGAATGCCCCCTGCCTGAAATCATGGAGAGCAACTGCCTGTCAGTGTAAACAATACTGAGCTGGATGGACTAGGGATGGGGGAGAAATTTGATTCAGTTTTTATTTAAATTCATACTTTCCAAAACAACATGAGAACCAAAACAGCCATCCTTCAAAATTCACTACTTATCTGTAGTTTTCAGTGCAGTTCATCAACCAACCAAAGTTAACAAAACATGCATGGAAAACTGTTCATAAAAATGAATATATTCATGAAAATAACATACAAAAATAAATTATATTAGGAGAAATTGATTGCAAAAATGTGTATATTAGTCCAAACTGTATAAAAATGTGTTTATTAGGAGAAATTTGCACAAAAAAGGTGAAGAATTTTCATGAGGACTTTTTTAAAAAAAATAACAAACAAAAATTGCTGTAGAAATGTGAAGATCTAATCTTTTTACCTCTAGTTCTAGTTCAAGGGGACACTTTATGCATGTTTGGCAGGTTGCCCCCTTCAGATCTTACTCCCATGTATGGACTTCAAGGGGGTGGCACCAGCAGTGCCAACAACAAAAGAACACAGGCTTGTGGACTCTCTCCATGCAACACTAATCACCTGGAGAAACATAGAACACCTGAACAGAGTTTAGAGGACCCAATCAACTCTTAAAGCCGAGACAGGGACCATCATGATATTCCTATTTTAACTGTGATTGCTAGCCTTCTTTCCTGTATTTTCCCGTGTTCCTTTTTTTTAAAATTCCTTCCTCCCCAACCCCGATGTTGAGAGGGATTGTCATTCTTCTGTCCTTCCTAGTTCAAACCAAAGTCATCTAGTCACTATAAATTGCAAACATGTAAATATGACACAGGAAGTCAGTGTAGTAACATTAATCATGCTTTGTATACGCCTACACACAAACTCCACAACCCTGAAGCTTTATTTATAACCTCTCTGGTCTGTCATCTTTATTTCTAGAGAAATCCTGTTTGGGTGGTTGTTGCCTTTTATAAAATTAATGCTGTTTTCCCCATGAACAGGAACCTTGATAGGTCTGACATCCACCTTTGTTACCAAGATATAAGAAGACAGATGGTCATTTCCCCTATCCTGTTTACATTTTTTTCCTAGAAATGATATTGAAATGTTTCTCATATGGCCTCCCAGACTGCCTTTGTAGAAATGTGGTGTGTCTTGGGTGTGTAGAAAATACAGATATTGATCTTGGAGGACATGTAACAGTGTCACCTCACTTGGACAACTTAATTCCATTTAGGCAACTGGACCTCTCCCTCCTCTCCAATTCTTCAGCTTCCTGTATGCCCACAGAAAAACTGTAGCTCAGTGGTAGAGCATCTGCTTTGCACACAGAAGGTCCCAGATTGAATCCCTGGTATCTCCAGATAGATCTGGGAAAGACCCTTGTCTGAAATCCTGGAAAGCCACCGTCGGTCAGTGTAGACAGAATTGAGCTAGATAGACTGAAGGTCTGACTAAGTTCCCTGTGATCCAAATTTACTCCAGAGGGTTGAAGACTCTCTAGAGCAGATTTGGAGCTGGGGGGGGCAGGGGGAGGAAAGGGGATATCCAAACACATCTGCTGGCATGACCTATTCATTGACAGTAATCCTATAAACACTTATTAGGTAGAGGGCAATTCCCACTGAATTAATTGGGACTTACAGTCAAGGCTGGGCTGCCATCCTTCAAAATTCACACTTATTTTAATGTTTCAGTGCAGTTTGCCAACCAATGTTCACAAAAATGTGCATGTTAGGGGAAAATGTGCATAAAAATGAATATATGTGTGAAAATAACATACAAAAATGCATTATATGATGAGAAATGGATTGCAAAATGTGTACACGAGTCAAAAGTTCCTACAAAAATGTGTTTATTAGCAGAAATTTGCACTAAAATGCTGGAGAATTTTCATGAGGATTTTTAAAAACAAAATTGCAAATTGCTGCAGAAATGTGGAGAATTGAATTTAAGATTAGTAAAATGAGAAACCTAGAGAACTGACACTGACAGATCTTTCCACCTCTAGCCATGACCCATGGGACAAGCCAAGAATCAGAACAGAAGAGTAATACACAGCCAAAGGGCAAACTAGGAGTGGGGTTGAGAAGTAAGCCAGATACAAAAACTAATAAAGAATGCAGGACTTAGGAAGACCTCAATGCACCATTAGAACAGGAAGCCCTCTTCCTGTCCAGGAGCATTGTGATGTTCCTGTATTAATGTATATATGGTAAGTGCTGTTTGTATAGAAGATATGTGGTAAGTGGAATGAAAGAGGAGGGGGGAGTAAATGAGCAGTAGAATGCTGGATGATTGGCTGAGTGTTTGGATGGCTGAGAGTATAAATGGAAGGATGACAGTTGAATCTGGGTGGACGTGAGTGGGTTGTTTTGGTGGAGTTGGGAGGTGGGTGTGAGTTGGTGTATGTCAGGAGAGTGTGGAGAAAGAGGGAGGTGGAGTTTGGATTAGTAATAAGTCAAATATCACAGTAATAGATGAGACCATAAGCTTGTAGATCATTATCAAAGTTATCTTGTTATTAATGTTATTTAATAAATACTATTTTGGTTTACCGAAAGCCTGATCCTTGGCTGGGGTTTCACAGACCAGAAGGGAGGGTAAGATAATAACCAAGGCTGAAGAGAAACAGTAACAAATGGTGGCAGCGGTGAAGGGGAGAAGATAACATTATAAGTATCCAGAGCAACCCCGAGTTATGAGTTATCTGCATTGATACAAGGGGGTTGGGAACAGCATAGGCACGCAGTCATGAATGTAACCGGATAGAGAGACTCAGGCAAGGTCTCTGGGAACATTGGTTGTAGAACGTGACTGGTGGTGCTGCCTAGCAGGGGGATCTATTGAGATCTGTGCTAGAGCGGAGAGAGAAACCATAAAAAAGGACAGTCCGGACTGGTGGAGTCCCTGGTGGTGCCTAGTGAAAGGCAGTAGCCACGAGCAGGTAGGACTCTGACAGGGAGAGCCAGGGAAGGGCATCACAGGTGTTGGCTGTAGCGGTGGGATACGGACAAAAGAGAGTCCCTAACAGTGGTGTGGCAAACAGAAATAACAAATAAAGATTACTTGTGAGAGTGACTGGCAAAGAGTGTGTGGAAAAGAGTGAGTGAACTCCAACACCATGGCTGAATATATAAAAATGAAAAGAGAGGAGCTGGTGGAGAAGTGCATAACATTCAATTTACCTCACGAGGGTAAAGGGGTAGATGAACTGAGGGTAGCACTAATAGCTTTTACAACTGTCCAGCAAAAACAACCTGTCAGGGAAGAGACCCCAGAAGGGTATTCAAGCAATCCCGCTTATATAGAGTACTTGAGAGAGAAGTTAAGATGGGAACGTGAGTTGGAAACTGAGAGATTGAGGAGGGAGGCTGAGGAAAAAGACAAGCAGAGGGTCTTTGAAACAGAAGAGAAGGAAAAACAGCGGGAGTTGGAAACTGAGAGATTGAGGAGGGAGGCTGAGGAAAAAGACAAGCAGAGGGTCTTTGAAACGGAAGAGAAGGAAAAACAGCGGGAGTTGGAAATTGAGAGAATGAGAATAGGGTTTGAGGAGAGGGAGAAGCAACGAGCATTGGATGCTGAATTACAGGTGGAAAAGTTAAAGTTTGAAAGAGAGAAGTTTCATTCTGATGAAACAAGAAAGGACAGAAATGAAACTAAAATAAAGGTGACACCGAAAGATTTTGCAGTGTTTGAGCCTGGACAAGATCCACAAATGTACCTCAGCACTTTTGAAAAAGCGGCTCAAATGTGGGGGCTACCAGAGGATAAATATATGCAATATTTATCGAAGTTGATCAAGGGGGAGTTGGCAGAGGTATACCAATATTTCCCCTCAGACAAGCCCATCACATATGCCGAGTTTAAAGAGGCAGTATACAAAAGGTTCAGACTGGGACCTGACTATTTTAGAAAGTTATTCCGAAACTGTCAGATCCAAGCAAGGAGGTCTTTTGTTGAACTGGGAGCAAAGTTGATGGATATATTTGGAAAGTGGATGAGTAGTGCCAAAGCTCAGTCAGTGGAAGAGGTGAAAAGCCTCATGATACTGGATCAATTATTCCATCAGTTACCACCAGAAATAAGGCTCCTTGTCAAAGACCGTTCCCCTACATCGGTGCAGGAGGCCGCAGAGATGGCTGATCACTTTGCCTCCAATAGAACTGGCTGGGTGGGGAAAACATCAAGAGAGTTTAAACCCAGACCATATAATGGCGGCAAAAAGGATGTGGTCCCACAGCAAGTGAGTCCTCCAGTAAAATCTGAAGGGCACAGGACACCCCAGAGTGGATCTGTGTACCCTAAAATGGAGGAGAAATTATGCTATAAATGTGGTAGACCAGGGCACCTACGTTTTCAATGTGAGGTTGCCAACGCCATTAGTAATCCTGCTCAGGCAAGGGCAGTAAAAACAGAACCAAAAGATCTAACAATGAAAAAGGTTCAGTTCTGCCAGATAAACTGGACAGAAGTAAAAGACCTTGATTCAAGTCTGAGAGAGGAAGTGAGTGTACAAGGGGCAAATTATTGGGCATTGCTTGATACTGGTGCCGCTCAGACGTTACTGAGGCCAGATTTAATAAAATCTGAGGAAATATTACCTCAGGAAACGGTGACTATCCAAGGAGTGAGGGGTAAACCAGAAAGCTTACCCATGGCCCTAGTGAAAATGCAGTGGAGAGGCAGAGAGGGAAAATATAAAGTGGGTATTAATGCCCAACAACAAGAGCCAGTGATACTGGGAAGAGATGTAATGGGGGCACAAGGAAAAATATATGTGGTGACCAGACAACAACTTGGCAGAGAAACAGAAGCCATGTTACAAGGGGCTGAAGGAAACAGGGTGGAACCTGTTTTCGAGCCTACGGTCACCATAGCAACCCCTGGAAAGCCTGCTGAAAGAAACAACTTGTATCAAATGGTCTCTAGTGAAGAGACAGAGCAGTTCAGGGAAGAACTGAATAGGGATACAAGTTTGAAGCAAATAAAGGACCAAGCCCTGACACAAAAGATTCCCTTTACTGACAAGCTGAGGAATCAAATTGTGTGTGAGAATGGGATTTTATATAGACTGTGGATGCCTGCTGAGAGAAAGGATGAATGTGAACCAGTGAAGCAATTGATAGTACCTAGCAAATACAGAACCAGATTGCTAGAGGTAGCCCACGATGTCCCATGTGCAGGACATCTGGGAATAAAAAGACCAAGAGGAGATTGGCTGCACACTATTATTGGCCAAATATCTTCAAAGATGTAAAACAACATTGTCTATCTTGTGGTATATGCCAAAAGGTGGGAAAAAGTGGAGTAAAGACTAAGGCACCCTTAAAGCCCCTTCCTATAATTGGACAACCCTTTTATAGAGTGGGAGTAGATTTGGTGGGCCCTTTTTCCAAACCCACAAGGCATGGCAAGAAATATCTATTGGTGGTGGTGGATTTTGCCACCAGGTACCCAGACGCAGAAGCATTAAGATCCGTAGAAGCCCCTGTAGTGGCAGAGGCTTTGTTAAAAATCTTTATGAGGCTGGGTTTCCCTCATGAAGTGCTGACGGATCAAGACAGTGTATTCATGGGAGAAGTGATGCAATGTATGTGGAAGTGTTGTGGTCTAAAACATCTAAAGACCACCACTTACCATCCCGCCACTAACGGATTGACTGAGAGATTTAATGGGGTTCTGAAGGGCATGATAAGAAGTTATGTTCAAGATCACCCACAAGACTGGGATGAACATAAGAACATAAGAACATAAGAACATAAGAAGAGCCTGGTGGATCAGGCCAGTGGCCCATCTAGTCCAGCATCCTGTTCTCACAGTGGCCAACCAGGTGCCTGGGGGAAGCCCGCAAGCAGGACCCGAGTGCAAGAACACTCTCCCCTCCTGAGGCTTCCGGCAACTGGTTTTCAGAAGCATGCTGCCTCTGACTAGGGTGGCAGAGCACAGCCATCATGCCTAGTAGCCATTGATAGCCCTGTCCTCCATGAATTTGTCTAATCTTCTTTTAAAGCCATCCAAGCTGGTGGCCATTACTGCATCTTGTGGGAGCAAATTCCATAGTTTAACGATGCGCTGAGTAAAGAAGTACTTCCTTTTGTCTGTCCTGAATCTTCCAACATTCAGCTTCTTTGAATGTCCACGAGTTCTAGTATTATGAGAGAGGGAGAAGAACTTTTCTCTATCCACTTTCTCAATGCCATGCATAATTTTATACACTTCTATCATGTCTCCTCTGACCCGCCTTTTCTCTAAACTAAAAAGCCCCAAATGCTGCAACCTTTCCTCGTAAGGGAGTCGCTCCATCCCCTTGATCATTCTGGTTGCCCTCTTCTGAACCTTTTCCAACTCTAGAATATCCTTTTTGAGATGAGGCGACCAGAACTGTACACAGTATTCCAAATGCGGCCGCACCATAGATTTATACAACGGCATGATGATATCGGCTGTTTTATTTTCAATACCTTTCCTAATTATTGCTAGCATGGAATTTGCCTTTTTCACAGCTGCCGCACACTGGGTCGACATTTTCATCATGCTGTCCACTACAACCCCGAGGTCTCTCTCCTGGTCGGTCACCGCCAGTTCAGACCCCATGAGCGTATATGTGAAATTAAGATTGTTTGCTCCAATATGCATAACGTTTGGGGTGCTTCTTATTCGCGTACAGAGAAGTCCCTCAGGAGTCAACAGGGTTCTCACCCTTTGAACTGATGTTCACTAGAAAAGTGAGGGGACCTTTGGAACTGTTAAAAAATTCATGGGAAGGAACCCTGGGAGAGTACAAAACATCTGTAGTTGATTTTGTATTAGACTTCCGCAGCAAATTAACATCGATGATAGAAGCTGTACAAAAGAATTTGAGTCAAACTCAGGAGAAGCAAAGTTACTGGTATGACAGAACAGCCAGGGAACATGTGTATTATGTGGGAGATATGGTTATGGCATTCATACCCAGGAAACATGATAAATTACAGGCTAACTGGGAGGGACCATATACCATAAGAGAAAAGCTTGACACAGTGACGTATGTAATTACCACAGACCAATTAAACAAAAACAAAGTGGTTCATGTAAATATGTTGAAACCTTACTATACCAGGGATGCAAAGGTGTTGCAAGTTACCTTATTCCCTGAGGGAAGTGGGCCTGAACTTCCAGATTTGGTACAGGAAAGCAAAGACAAAGGAGGGGTAGATCAAGTGGAATGGTCGGAGGAGGTGAAAGAAGAAGTAAAGGAAGAGATTCTGAGAGTTTTGAAAAACTATGGAGATCTCTTTAGTAATAAACCTGGCCGAACCAGTATAGCCAGACATTCCATTGATACTGGAAATCATGCCCCAATCAGATCTGTTCTGTACCGTGTGAATGGGAAAATCACCCCCTTATGGAGCAAGGTGGAGGCAATACAATCGTGGCCTATCCCCTTAACTAAAAAACAAGTTAGGGCATTTCTAGGTGTGGCTGGTTTTTATAGAAAGTTTGTGAAAGATTTTGGGGAAATAGCAACCCCCTTGCATGAGTTGACAAACAAAAAGTGTTCTGAGCATGTGGTATGGACGGATGAATGTCAGAAGGCTTTTGATCTGCTGAAGCAAGCCTTGTGCCAAGGACCTATATTAATAGCACCAGACTATGAGCAACCATTCATCGTGGCTACGGATGCGTCGGACCTCGCGCTGGGAGTCGTCTTGCTGCAGGAGAGAGAAGGCACCAGACATCCAGTGGCATATCTGAGTCGCAAGCTGACGTCGAGGGAGAAAAACTATTCGTTGGTCCAAAAGGAGTGCCTAGCGGTCGTGTGCGGACTGAACAAGTTGTGCCCATACGTGTGGGGATGAAGATTTATGGTGACGACTGACCATCGGGCCTTGTTATGTTTACAGACTATGAAAAACCATAACACTATGCTGCAGAGGTGGTCCTGGGCCCTACAAGACTATCAAGTGGACTTCCAGTTCATCAAAGGCAAGGACAATGTATTGGCCGATGGACTGTCAAGGCAGGTGGCTGGGACTGCAGTGACGTGACACAGACGTAGGAACAAAAAAGACATTTTCCCTATAAAGACTTGGTTTTATTGTTAACACGGCGTATGAATCCTAGAGCAGGAATAATACTCTGCCGTTATTTTTAAGGGGGGGGAAATGTGATGTTCCTGTATTAATGTATATATGGTAAGTGCTGTTTGTATAGAAGATATGTGGTAAGTGGAATGAAAGAGGAGGGGGGAGTAAATGAGCAGTAGAATGCTGGATGATTGGCTGAGTGTTTGGATGGCTGAGAGTATAAATGGAAGGATGACAGTTGAATCTGGGTGGACGTGAGTGGGTTGTTTTGGTGGAGTTGGGAGGTGGGTGTGAGTTGGTGTTTGTCGGGAGAGTGTGGAGAAAGAGGGAGGTGGAGTTTGGATTAGTAATAAGTCAAATATCACAGTAATAGATGAAACCATAAGCTTGTAGATCATTATCAAAGTTATCTTGTTATTAATGTTATTTAATAAATACTATTTTGGTTTACCGAAGGCCTGATCCTTGGCTTGGGTTTCACAGACCAGAAGGGAGGGTAAGGTAATAACCAAGGCTGAAGGGAAACAGTAACAAATGGTGGCAGCGGTGAAGGGGAGAAGATAACATTATAAGTATCCAGAGCAACCCCGAGTTATGAGTTATCTGCATTGATACAAGGGGGTTGGGAACAGCATAGGCACACAGTCACAAATGTAACCGGATAGAGAGACTCAGGCAAGGTCTCTGGGAACATTGGTTGTAGAACGTGACTGGTGGTGCTGCCTAGCAGGGGGATCTATTGAGATCTGTGCTAGAGCGGAGAGAGAAACCATAAAAAAGGACAGTCCGGACTGGTGGAGTCCCTGGTGGTGCCTAGTGAAAGGCAGTAGCCACGAGCAGGTACGAACCTGACAGAGAGAGCCAGGGAAGGGCGTCACAAGCATCCAATAGCCTCAGTGGGTGAGTGGTATCAGTCCAAGACCTGAAGGCACTTCATTTAGAAGCTGCTGCCTGCAGTTCAAACATTCTTCACGTGGGGGAGCTGCACACAGATCCAATGGCTCCTGCTTGTGGGCTTTCCATAGGCATGTGGTTGGCCTCTGTGAGAATGGGACGCTGGAATCGATGGGCCTTTGGTCTAATACAGCAGGGCTCTTCTTATGTTCTGATGCTGTTGTGCAAACTTTCTTAGGATTGTGCTGTGAGGGATTGTTTAATTGTCTATTTTAATGATGGATGTTTATATTTTAATGTTTGTGTAAATGGCTTTTACACATTATGAACTGCTTAGAAGACTGTGCTAGCTTTAATCACCTGATCAATGCTCTTTTAATCATTCTTACAGACAGTATTTTCTGTATTAGGGATAGATAAATAAAATAGACTTGTATTCATGGTTGTTCTTGCTGGCTCTTTAGTTGTCTCTCCTATAATACTAAGAAAGGTATTGGAGGCTCTTTTATACGGCCTTGCTTACTCACAAAGGGAACCATTGTTCTTAGGAACAGTAACACAATTTGGGGTACAAGTGCCTGAAGAAGAGGTTACCATGACACAATTACCTAGGGAGGTGGTAGGCTCTCCAACACTGGAGGCATTCAGGTGGCAGCTGGACAGCCACCTGTCAGGTATGCTTTAATTTGGATCCCTGCATTAGGTTGTTGGTTGGACTCGATGGCCTTATACGTTCCTTCTAACTCTATGATTCTATGATTCTATTTAGTTTTGTCCCGGCCCAGCTGAGGGTCATATATGAAAGGAAGCAGACTTCCATTTGGATGATGAATTCCATGTGCAAATGGATATATATGCTATTTCTTCCCTGATCCAGTTCCTATATTGTGCTTGCGCAGGTATCTGAGAATATTGGTGACAGGCCACTGATTAGAAGTACAAGAGAAAGGAGTGGCAGCCAGATTTGGCTCCTTCTGTTCCTTCCTTCACCATATAGCATATATGAAAGGGTTGGGGCCTAAACCTTCATGAAGGAGTCCTAGTATTGCTCTAGGAATACTACTACAACTATTACTACTAGTAGTAGTATTACTACTACTACTAATAATAATAATAATAACAATAATAACAATAAAGCATTTAATTAACAAAAGGGAAGTCCTTATTAAAAATGGTTTAGAAACATTTGAAATAAAAACAGGCTGGAAAAGAATGATAGACAGGTTCACCCACCCTATGAACTGTCATTATATAAAGGTCAAATATTTTTCTTCAGATCTAGACAGGATTACTATTCCAAGCATGTGCCATGTCTGGGGACAGTGGTTCTTTAAAAGCTGGAGCTTTGGCACTTCTGTTTCATTTATCCAAGTTTTTCTTCACTGTCTTCTATCCAAGCTTCTTTTTTTAAAAAAAGATCTTTATTCAAGATCACTTGATACACAAACAATGTGCCTACACCACATTGTGTCCAGTACAATAACTCAAATGGAAAACAAAAAATAGAACCCTAGGAAAGAGGGAACTTGGGGTTAAGGATGTGGGAGAAATTAGATTCAGTTCACAGGTAAAGCCAAATGTATGAAACTCACACTTTCTGAAATAATATGAGAGCCAAAACACAGCCATCCTTTGAAGCTTGCATTTCCCCAAATTTTGCCATGGGGTTCTCCCACCAAACAATATTCACAAGCACACATACATTAAGGTAAAGTGTGCATAAAATGAATATATTACTGAAAAATAATATAAAAATGCATTATATTAGGAGAAATTGCTTGCAAAATGTGTACAATTTGGACAGCCACATTTTGCCTTGCAGTTCTTGAACCAAACAATATTTACAAGCTTGCATATGTTAAAGGAAAGTGTGCATAAAATTGAATATATTATTTATCTATTTATTGTATTTATATACCGCCCCATAGCTGAATCTCTCTGGGCGGTTTACAATAACTAAAAACATTAAAAACAAATATACAAATTTAAAAACAAATCTTTTAAAAACAATTTCAAACACAATTTCAAACACATGCTAAAATGCCTAGGAGAAGAGAAAAGTCTTGACCTGGCACCGAAAAGATAACAGTGTGGGCACCAGGCACACCTCGTCAGAAAGATCATTCTACCCGGAGGAGGGCCTTTGATGTTGCGTGTAGTGTATGGGTGTGTTTGTATCGGGAGAGGCGTTCCATCAGGTATTACTGAAGATAACATACAAAAATGCATTATATTAGGCAAAACTGGTTGTACAAATGTGTACAATAGTCAAAACTGCATCAACATTTGCACTAAAATGCTACACGATATCACTGCCAATAGCCTACTTGAGTGAGTGGAGTCACTCAAGTCCCTGGCAAAACTTCACTATCCAGAGAGATGCCCCCACCTGCAGCCCTGGTGGTTTACCATATGGGGTACTTCTGGACAGTGCTGTGGGCTCTCATGTCCACTGCTGACACAGAATCAGTGTGTAAGAATCCCAGAACTAGAATAGTTTGAATCTATAAAGGAGATCTCCCCTTCTATGTCTTAGAGTCCTCCATAGTGCTTTCCAAGCTCTCATGGAGCAGTTCCCATAGTATGGTCTTTTTTTCACTCTCAGTCTGTGTTCCCTCCTTTTCCCTCCTGTCCTCCTTTGCTCTCCATGACAATCAGCAGTGACCTCCTTCAGAATACAATCAAGAGACTGGAAATACAGGAGTTTTTAGACCAGTCTTCTTCAGCCTTGGGCTCCCACATGTTGTTGGACTATAACAACCATCATCCTTGGCTGTTGGCTAAGCTGGTTAAGGATGACGGGACTGGCCAAGAATGATGGGACTTTGTACTCCTACAGGACTATAAAAAAAGGAGTCAAGGGTGTCCAAATTTCTAAAAGCTATTATCTATCAGAATCCCAAATATAGTTAGAAAACTAGCAATGTCTAAAAACACAATTTATTATAAATAAATAAAGCCTAATAGTAGAAGGATAGATGATATAAAAATACACAAATTTCACAACATGAACAGAAAATATACATTGAGATATGAAACATTCAAAACCTAAACAGAAAAAAAGTAAGCAAGAACTATGCATGAATCAAATGGGATAAGGCCTATTTGTGGCACATGGAAATGTAATGGTTGTGCATATAATCCAATCATGCCAAATGCATTTTGGCTTTTTAGCCTTCTTCAGTGGCCTGTTTGGCTACACCATCCTTTGGGCCTGAGTTCACCAATTTTGAATCACAATCAAAATGTATTTGTAAGTACCAAATGCAGCAGTCCAACTATCCAGTAAGTACTGGTGTATAAAACAAAATTTCAGTGATCTGTATAAAATTCTAAGCCCTGTAGCTCAAAATTTGTTCCTATGTAATCCAACAACATCTGGGGCCACAAGGTTGAAGAACACTGCTGTAAACTCAGGAGTCCCTTTATACTAACCTGAATATCCCACAACACTAAAGGATAGGATCCCAGCCAAGTCAGAATCCAATGGACCTGGAGTAGCAGGGCTGGCTTTGCATCAAGTAGAGTGATACAGCCCCCTGAGGCAGCAGATGCTGAGAGTGCTGGTCAGGTGTTGGAGGACAAAGCTGTGTGTTCCATGTGGCCTCCCCCATGCCTCCCAAAACTAGCTTGTTGCCTTCAGCTGTGGGGGAGGACACTGTCCCATCACCAGGGTTGAAGTAAGATTCTTCTGCCATTCCAGTATGCTTCTTCATGGGCAAGGAGAATAGCATCTTGTCCATAGCCTCAGACACCAAAATGTATTGGGACAGCCCTGTTGACTAGGCAGACTCTATTCAGGGTAGACATAATCAGACGTCACCTAGCTAGGAACATAGGAAGCTGCCTTACACTGAGTCAGACCATTGGTCCATGTGACTCAGCATCATCTACACTGACTGGCAGTGGCCCTCCAGGTTTTCAGACAGGGGCCTCTCCCAGCCCTACCTAGAGATGCCAAAGATTAAACCTGGGACCTTCTACACACAAATTAGGTGTTCTGCCACTGAGCTATGGCTTTTCCCCTGTGCTTGTGCATATTAGTCCCCACATGCCTAATGCTGTGCATGAGTCAACAAATTACTGCAAACATGAACATGTTAAAAGATAATAAATGACATCAAGACCTACAACCATTTATTGCAGAATAATCCAATAAACTAAGCGCCTTCACGGTTTGTATGAGCTAAATCAAGTACTTTTAGTGCAGACAGAAATGTGTCTACCGAGGGCTCACTCTTAACTCATCTTGGAATTTTTTTTATAAAAATGGATGGCATTTATTTATGTCATCTCTATTGTAGCATATGTTGTGTTCCATTTGTGTTGAGTTGCTAATGTATCTAGCTACTATGACAACAGCATGTCTTCAGATAAATGATAGAATGTGTATGTGTGTGTTCTGGCATCAGCTGTTGATGTTTTCTACTGTGCAATCCTAAAAATGTCTGTGCCAAAGGAAGCCATTCAAACGTGAGTTTGACGGGATTTACTCCCACGTAAGTGGATATGAGATTGTAGCCATAGACACTGAAAACTATGATAGATGAAAAAATGCATTAGCATTGCACTTGTAAGTACATATATTTATAGATCATGAAAATATCAGCTGGCCAACAAGCCATTTAGACCATTGGTTTAAACTATTGCTTGAGTAAGCTAAAATTGTTCAGAGGTAGAGATGCTTGAGGAATTTGATCTTTGTGAATTCTGATAAGAACCAACCTGATCTATACATCTTGGCCTAACATATCCACACCATACATTTAAAGCACTATTATCCCACTTTAAACCAGAGCTTGGAAAAGTTACTTTTTTGAACTACAGCTCCCATCAGCCCCAGCCAGCACGGCCACTGGATTGGGCTGATGGGAGTTGTAGTTCAAAAATGTAACTTTTCCAAGCTCTGCTTTAAACAGTCATGGCTTGCCACCTAATTTCTGAACACAATGTGGGGGTGGCACAGTCAGCACCACGCAGGTGCACAGCTGCAGCTTGGCAAGTAACTCTCAGTCTGGATATGGGAAACTGACGTCAACAGGGACTGCTAGCTTACAGAACAATCCTAACTATAGGAAGTTGATGTAACTAAGGGTGGCCTAGGTCACCCCTATTCCAAACTCTGCTCAGGAGCCTCTGGGAGGGGCTATTGCCCACTGAGCCAGCAGGTAAGTGTGGGTCCATGTTTAGAGGTTTGGGCCCTAGGACAAATGACTGGGCTGAAAAGGGTTGGGAAGAGGTGTAAGTCTCTCCTTGCCCTGTCCCATTCCCACCATACCCCCAGAAAACCTCCTTTGGGAGACTTAACAGCAGTGTACGTTCCGCTGGGTGAAGTCTGCCTGAGCCAAGACTCAGCAAGTTCTGCTTGGATATAACACAGGTTTGGAAGGTTTACATGAATGAGCCTAGCCTTCTCCCAGGTTTGCATGCTCCTCCATCCCTGTGGCCGAGAGGAGGAAGTTGGAATCACCATTTCCTGTTTTGTCCAGATTGGGAACTGTGGTTTAATGCTAACTGTGGTCAGTTTCAAAACAAGCCAACTTCAAGCCATGGTTTATAATGCTGGCTTGCATATGGTAGGCACATATCATGTTAACAACAGTTCCCCGGTTGGATGAAATGCTAAACTGTGGTTAACTAAAAGCAGAAGTTTCCACATTCCTCTTCTCAGCTGTGCAGTAGAAGAAGAGGGTGGAGCATACATACCTGGGAGAAGGTTAGGCTCATTCACATAACACTGAACCATGATTTAGCATTAATTTTAACTATGGCCACTATCTGGGAAGCAGGACATGTGCCCTCTCTAGTGCAAAAAGTATGACAAACAAGCAGAAGTCTCTGGGTTACATACCATTGCTATTCTTCTCTAATAATACATCTGTGAGATACAGATGGAAATTCCCTTTGTTTGGCTATCGGGGGTAGGATTTTAAATATTTCCCAGTCTTGCTTTACAAGAATGTTCTGAGATTTGAAGCATTACAATAGAGAAAGTATTTGGATTTTCCACATAAAGTGTCATGCAGTGAAACAAAAAGAAAATTTGGTGCTTTCTTTTTACAGTTCATTTTCATGGTTTTTTTGTGTGTATATACAACTCTTTTAGATCACATAAATCTTAGGTGTAATTGCTAAATTTCAAGGCAACTGGGTTGAGTATTAACTCACCTATTCAATATATCACAACTTTTTTTCTGAATACCATCCAGCAGCATCTATAACCGGTAGTGTTCTTAAAAATGTATTTTTAAAGAAATAAGGGGAGGGTTGCAAGCAAACTTCAGTTTAGTTTGAAGAAGTATTATCACTGAACTTTGGGATGATGACCAGCAATGATCAACTGCTTTCAGAGAAGGGAGGTAACTTCAGTTCATTCCTCTCTGTGCTGAACAGCTGATCAGTATTTTTGTCAATTTTCATGCTTGGGCTAAATTGGTGTAATCCTAGAAGTTTTATTCAGCCATGTGTCATGCTACCAAAGAGCACATGATCCAGGATGGATCACAGCTCCTTGACATATATTGGTTGTAGTTTCATACATAATTGTCTTACATGGGTACGCACCTGGTGTATCTAGGGTTGCCAGACTCAGGGCCTGAGAATGATTCTGTATCTTTAAGAGAAGAGAAAATTCAGCCAAGTGCAGGATTTCTTGCAACACTGTAATGGGAAAAACCACACGGTGAAATTCTCCCTTCCCCCTGCACAACTTTTAAAGATACAGAAGACCTCTTGGTTGCCAGGCCCAGCCTCCAAGAGGTCTTCCATTTCTTTTAAAGTTGTGCAGGGGGAAGGGAGAATTCCATCTTGTGTTTTTTCCATTACAGGGTTGCAAGAAAACCTGCACTTGGCTGAATTTTCTCTTCTCTTAAAGATACAGAAGCATTCTCAGGCCCTGAGCCTGGCAACCCTACTCCTAACCCATAACCAGAGCTTGGAAAAGTTACTTTTTTTGAACTACAATTCCCATCAGCCCAATCCAGTGGCCATGCTGAATATACTTTGCATGCAAAATATTCCATGTTCAATCCATGGCAGGGCTGAAAAATCCCTTGTCTGAAAACCTGGAAAACTAGTCAAGAATGGGGGAGAAATTGGCTTTGGTTAGTATTTAAAGCCAAATTTGGCTGAAACCATATGAGAACCAAAACACAGCCATCCTTCAACATTCACACTGATCAAAATGTTGCGATGTAGTTCCAACAACCAACCAATGTTTACAAAAATGCATATACTAAGGAGAAATGTGCATACAAGGAATATATTCATGAAAATAACGTTCAAAAATGTATATATTCATGATAACATACAAAATGCATTATAAGGAGAAACTGCTTGCAAAAATGTGTAGATAAGTCAAAACTGCATATAAAAATGTGTTTAGCAGGAGACATGTGCACTAAAATGCTGAAGGATTTTCATGAAGATTAAAAAAAAAATCCACAAATTGCTGCTGAAATGTGGAGAGCTGATTTAAGATTGGTCAAAATGAGAAACTGAGATAACCAACATTGGCAGATCTTTCCATCCCTGGTCAGTGTTGGCCAGGGACAGGCAACCTGTGGCCCTCCAATTATTGTCAGGCTCCACCTTCTGTCAGCCTTAGACAGCAGGGCCAAGGCTCACAAATGATGGGAGTATTAGGCCAGCAACCCGTGGAAGGGCAGAGGTTTCCTAACTAGATGGATCAATGGCCTGAGTTGATATAAGACACCTTTCTATGTTCTGGTATCTAGCTGCAGGGGTGTAGTGGCAAATTCGGAAGTGCAGGGTCCCTTCATGACTGTCACAGCCATACTCCCCCACAGCCACACCCCCTTCTAAGATTATACAACCTGGCCAGGTTTGAATGCTTCTTTTTGCTTCTCTATCATTGTCACCATCTGATTGTCCTTTCTCACTGTCAGAGATATTGCTCGAATTACTGAATTTAGTGTTTACACACTGATCTCCTGTTGCTACCAAACTGCTTGATGACGTAGATGGAGTGCTGTCATTAGGTTTCACTGCCTCTTCTTCTGCAGTTACAGAATTCTCTCTCTTGACAACTTGGCTTTTTGAAGTAGGAACGAATAGCAACTCCTTTTACTCTGATTAGCTCCAATCAGCAGAAAACGACAAGGAAGCAAGTTAGAAGAATCTTCTCAATGGCTAAACACCACCCTTTCATGCTGTTTGGCTCACAGGATGCTGAAGACATAGGGATCCTACTGCGACCTGGCTCTGAAAACAGTAAAGGGTCTAAGACCCCATGAGACCCTGGACAACAACACCCCTGCCTAGCTGGGATTATGGGTATGACATTTTGGCTCAGTTGTGTCCCTGTGTATTTAATACATCTACAATACATGATGTCTTCCATACGGTTGGGTTACCATTGCTCATCCGACTCTTATTCTCTGTCTTTTTTGCTGCTTCACTGAGCCCCTTTCTTGTCTGGTCCATCTATGGGCAGAGGGAATAAGTTGGAAATGCCAGGCTAGCCTGATGTGAGTTTATTTACTTTATAAGCCTCTGCTTGTAAACAACGCACTTACTGACAGCACATTTTATTCTGAAGTCTAGGTTCAATTAATACTGCAGAAATTATTTGATCATCTGAAAAACTGACTTACAGTGTAGATTGCAAGGGAGCAGAGTGGAAGTTTGCCAAATTTGCAACACAGACACCTGCAAGATGATAAAGAAACTGCTCTATCTAGTTTTTACATCTGTTGTTTTCAAACGGAAATTCATCATTTTAGACTTGGAACCTGAGAGCTTGTTGCTATAGGGCGGTTTAAAAGTGCAATTAAATAAATAAATAAATAAATAATTCCAAATGTAAGATGTTTCTAATCTCTGGTAGAAATAAATGTGTGTGTTTGCATGTAATCATGTGCTAGAATTTAATATGTATACAATATATCCGTGGTTTACTTAACGCTGTAATAGAAGTGCCATCCAGGATACATGAGCAGAATCCCTTTTTGTAAGAACAAAAACAGAAAATCCCTTTTTGTAAGAACAAAGAAAAGTGTTCTTTTTCTTTCTTTCTTTCTTTCTTTCTTTCTTTCTTTCTTTCTTTCTTTCTTTCTTTCTTTCTTTCTTTCTTTCTTTCTTTCTTTCTTTCTTTCTTTCTTTCTTTCACACTGATTGTCTAAGAGTAGGGGCTCATGTGTTTTATTCTTATGTGCCTTCAAGTCGATTACAACTTATGGCGACCCTATGAATCAGTGACCTCCAATAGCATCTGCTGTAAACCACCCTGTCCAGATCTTGTACGTTCAGGTCTGTGGCTTCCTTTATGGAATCAATCCATCTCTTGTTTGGCCGTCTTCTTTTTCTGCTCCCTTCTGTTTTCCCCACCATTATTGTCTTTTCTAGTGTCTAGTGGGCTCATGTGAGTAACCGCCGTATGTGAACCAATGTACCATATAAAGTTAAATCATGTTGAAAAGCTGCACCAACTTCAGTACATTACTTGATTTTTCTGCAATTGATGCATGTAAATTTGGCATCTGAATGTGTGAACTGGTGCCACAGAAATGAATTTAGGTAATATGTAAGTGTGACAGCCCTTTTAACAGCTTTCAAGTGAGTATAACCAGAAACACTCCCCTGGTTTTATTTCTCTTCACTGGATCTAGCTGCTCACCTCATCTGCCTTCTGTAATCTCGCTCAGACTACTGGCAAACGATGAGGTGATTGTTCAAAAAGGACAGTAAAATAAATGAGTGAAGTGTGTCCCAATGTCTCCTTTAGGTGCATGACCACAACCCCATGGGTTCCAGGAATAATATACCTTGTATTCCCTCAGCATTTGAGAGATCCAGGTACTTTGATAACTCAAAGGGAAAAAAAATATTTTAAACCAAAACCATTTCACAAACAGGCATAGCTGGCTCATAGGCTTGAATGACACATTGTTGAATGACACATTGTGACCCAAACCCCTCACGGACAAAACAAGTTTTTTCCCCACTCTCCCTCTTTTCAACATTCCAGTTGCAGGATTGGCTGCAGACAGAGAGGGTGGCTCCCAGCCCTGTCCATCACATGGCTATCTGTTGTGGCCCATTCCCTTGGTCAAGTCCCTTAGTGATCTTGCAGTCATCAGGCGAAGGTTGGGTGTGGGTTGTTCAGCAGCCTTCAGAGTCTGGAAAATGGGTTGCCAAGATTGCAGAAGGTCCCACAGCCAAGAACCTTGATTTCATGGTTCACGTGATACCGATTCAAGGACAGATGGGGGTTCTATGTGTGCAAGAAGTATTGCGTGAAGGGGGAAGGCTAACATTAAGCATAGGAACATAAGAAGCTGTCTTATACCGAGTCAGACCATTGCCCCATCTAGCTCTGTACTAAGTGGCACTGGCTCTTGATGATTTCAGGCAGAAAGTCTCTCTCCCACCCCTACTGGGAGATGCCAGGGATTTTCTTGCCTCTCTCTGCATTCAGGGACCTCCTGCATTTGAGACAGAGGCTCTACCATTGAGCTACAGCCCTCCCCCGAAGCAGAAGAACATATCCTTTTCATATAAGATGTCCCAGTACAATCCCTGGCATCTCCAGTTAAAATGAATCAGGTGGTGTGTGCTGGAAAAGTCCTCCACCCGAAAAGCGTAGGGAGCCACTGCCAGCCAGAGTAGAAAATCTTGGGTTAGATAGACCAATGCCCGGCTCAGTATAAGATAGTTAAAGATGTTTGTATAGTACCTTGCTCCCTAACTGGATTATATATAGTATGAACAGACTGTCCTAGAGCACTGAAATTTTACTTGGTCAATAGTTGATGTTGTTTATAAGAAAATATTCATGTGTGTATATAATAGCCCTGATCTGAAAATTCCACTTACTGCCATTTCAAATGCATTTCTACAGTTGTATCTTTTCTGAAGGAAAAAAACCCTGCTAAACTATAGTAGCACATAGCATAGCATATAACAACTTGCACAGTGTGTGGACATTAATCTTCTCTTACTAGCAATAACATGAAACAAAGCATTTCTGATTCCCCTTTGAGATTTTAAATGAGATAAAATAAATCCATTCTCTCTCAATATTGAGTGGCATTAGTGAGTCAGGAAACAGTGTTAAATAACAATCAGCAGCAATCAATTTGAATCTGTTGTTGCTATTAATTGGACTGCTATTTGCCCAAGGCAGTTTTAATGAACTTTTAAATATGAGATGGTGAATTTTATTGATTGTTTTTGATTGCCAAAGAGTAGTGCACAAAATCTTTTCTTTAGCAATAACCACAGCTAAGCAGGTGGGACATGTAACAAGGTGTCTATCAGTGAATTAAAGAGCTCATATTTCTCTGAAGACAGTTGCATAACCCCTATTGATTTTAGGTCATGTAGAAATTCAGTAGAGAGGAGAAGAGATGAAATTATGGGCTCTGGACAGATACTGGGGGAAAATTCCATAACCAAGCTAGTTGAATGAAGACATTCAAACTATAGCCATGATATCTTCTCTACCTTGCTTTGTATCATAGGAAGATAGGAAGCTGCCTTATACTGAGTCAGACTATTGGTTTATCTAGCTCAGTACACTGACTGGCAGCAGCTCTCCAGGGTTTCAGATGGGAAAACATTCCCAGTCCTACCTAGATATGCTGGGGATTGAACCTGTGACCTTCTGCATGCAAAGCAGATGCCCCACCACTGAGCTACAGTCTTTCCCATAGTCCCTCATTCCTCTAAAGTTGGTTCACATCAGACAGGCTTTCTCAACCCACCCACTCACCAAAGCTCTATCTTTCTTCTCTCATCACCTTTGTCTCTGCACCTTTATTTGCTGTTCCTATTAGTCGCTGCCACTGCCATGCAAATATTTTATTTTATTTATTTATTTATATCCTGCCCTTCCTCCCAGGAGCCCATGGAAGCCATTTCTTCAGAATCATACGAGATGGTAGACATTGGCACCAGAACATATGCAGAAGATAGGGATATGTCTGAATCCCATCTCCCACAAAGGAACCCCAAGTCCCATCTGGGTGAAGCTGATTATTTGGATCCATTCCAGTCTGGCTTCAGGCCTGGCCATGGCACTTAAACTGCCTTGGTTGCCCTAGTTGAGGACTATGAAGTCTACCCCTGGGCATCTCTGAGATTCTATCTCCTGATATCCCATGCTTGATCAGGAAATCCCTCACAGGATGTCTGCCTCAGCCTATGTCAGATATACCCTCTAAACCGCAAGCTTCAGCTCACCACCTTTCTGCTCAAAAGGTGACCATTGATGTACCCTGATAGCAGGATTGGAATAAGTATAGGTATAGATATGGTATGGAATTGGACTCCGTTGTGGTAGCATACGTGACCAAGCTGACAAGCAGGGTTTTGAACAAACAAAATAAACGTTATTAATTAAAAGATGTTAAATATTAGAAATAGTGTTATAGTCCCTATCTACCCTACCTACTCTACCCCTCTAATCCTAATAAAATCCTCCTTCAACACCCTCCCAATCCTATCCCTCCTTAAAACATACCCTAACTCTTCAAGATCTAATCCCCCTCTCTCTAATTGACAAACTGCTTTTCTATTCTAAACTTGCTTGGAACTCTCACTCGCACACTCCTCCCACCTGGCAGTCTTACATCATCCACACCTCCTGGCATTTCATTAACTATTTCATAACATAACACATTTTACAACAAAGTTAAACACATGGTTTCATCACGGTGACATCTGTCAGGAGAGAGATAGGGGGAGTGCAACTTGCTTGTTCTCCTTGATCTCTCGGCAGCTTTTGATACTGTTGACCATGGTATGTCTCAGGGAGGTAGGAGGTGGGGGAACTGTGCTTCAGTGGTTCTGCTCATACTCCAGGGCTGCTTCCAAAATGTAGTTATAGGACACTAATATTTGGAACCATGGGAGCTGTTCTGTGGTGTACTACAGGATTCCATCTTGTCCCCCATGCTGTTTAACATCTATATGAAGCAGCTGGAGCTGTCATCAAGATATTTGGAGTGAGGTGTCATCAATATGTAGATGACCCCTGATTCTCTCTGTTCCATTTGAATTGGGAGAGAAAGTTGCTGGACTGGTGCTTGGAGGCAGTGATGGGCTGGATGAGGGCAAATAAAGTGAGGCTATTTATGAGACCAGAGTTTTCATGTCCGGGAGGTGGGGAGCCTGTTCTGGATGGGGTTGCACTCCCCTGGAAGGAGCAGGTCTGCAGCTTGGGGGTACTCCTGGATACAATACTGTAACTGGAGGCACAAGTGGTCTCTGGCTGAGAGTGCCTTTTTCCAGCTCTGGTCTCTTTTGGACAGAGATAACTTGGCCATAGTACTCCATGCTCTGGTAACTTCCAGATTGGATTATTGCAATGTGATCTACATGGGGCTGCCCTTGAAGACAAAAACTTCAACTGGTCCAAAATGCAGCAGTCATATTACTGGCTGGCATTCCCTTTAAATTTAATGTAACCCCTGTTTTAAAATAGCTGCATTGGTTGCCAGTTTGTTTCCGGGCCCCATTCAAGGTGCTCTTACTAGTGTTTAAAGCCCTAAATGATTTAGGTCCCAAATATCTGAAAGACCACCTCCTTCCCTACAGACCCTCTTGGGTGTTGAGATCAGCAAAACAGACCCTTTTGGTAGTTCTGCTGTACTCAGAAGCGTAGGTGGTGGTGGCCTGGGAGAGGGCATTCTCTGTGGTGGCCCCTAAGTTATGCAATTCCCTTCCCACTGAGGTGCATCTGGCAACTTCATAGTACAGTTTTAGGTGAATGCTGAAGACACACCTTTTTACCCTGGCCTTTGACACCTGAGATGTATATCACCTATTTGAGGTTGTTTTTAATTGCTCTTAATGCTGTATTTTAAAATTGTTCTATCAGCCCCGGACATTTTGGATTACATAGCAACAAATTTTGAGCTACAGGTCTTAGAAGTTTATACTGATCATTGAAATTTTGTTTTATACACCAGCAATTAGTGGATAGCTGGTGTATAGTAAATATTTGGTATTTACAAATACATTTTGATTATAGATCAAAATTGGTGAAGGATAGCATAACCAAACAGGCCACTGAAGAAGGCTAAAAAGCCAAAACGCATTTGGCATGTATCTAAACATAAAGTCCACTGAGGAATAACCTATGTGGTTATTCTATTGATTGGACTATATGCACAACCATTACATTTCCTCGTGCTACATATAGGCTTTATCCCATTTGATTCATGCATGGTTCTTGCTTTGCTTTTTTCTGTTCAGGTTTTGAATATTCCATATATCAATGTATATTTTCTATTCATGTTGTGAAATCTGTATATTTTTATATCATCTAGGGTTGGCGATCACTCGTGGCCGAGTAAGATTGTCTTCCAAGATAATTTGGTTGGAAGACACCTGTGTGTGAATTTGTTTTATGTGGGGAGATCGGCGCATGACGATCAACACACAATCTTGACAGAACAAGACTTTGATCCAATGGCATGGGTACCATGACGATTGGAAGTCTTTTATCTGCTGCAGCCTTCGTCCGCCTTCACAGCCGTTGTAACATACATATTGTTATCCTCTGCCTGTTCTGCCATTGAGGACATTCTTGGATCGTTCTTTGTCTGGTTCCTCTCGCTTGACCTTACCGCCATGGGTGACCCTGCTGGGAGCACATGACTCCCGATGGCATCGCTCACAGGGTTCACTGGAACACGCAAGCCCACTCACCACTACAAGGTTCATTTATCTGCAGCGCATAGCCGGGAAATGAAGAGGCAAGACAAGATGAAGTGTGGGTAAATCAAGGGCCACGTTTATTGGAATAAAGCCAATTACATGCTTGATTGCATAATAAAATGATCTGCAGAGACAAGTGCAGAACCTAACTCATATCCAATCGGTGCGAGGACACCCTGCCATGGGAAAAGGGGTGGTCCAAGCCCAATCCCCTTCTCCAATCCCCATCCCTGCAGGGTGGTTAGGGAGGCCTTCCTGCTTCACTCCCCCTCAGGGCCACACAACTCTGAGTGGATGTTACAGGTTAGCCCCAAAGGTGAGCCTTATCCTGACACCAGGCAACACAACCTAGAAGGCAGGCCTGAGAACCCACCGATCACCTTAAAAGGGTGCCTAAGGGTGGTCACCAAACTCTACCTTGTGAAATTCCGCACACATCTGCCAAACATGACCAGATAACCTATTTACAGATTAAACTACACGGCCAGGCAACAAATCAGCCAAATCAAATTAAGCCAAATAAATTGAGTGATTCAGCCGAATTAGAGGAACAGTACAGGGTAGGCAATAAACCCTGAGGCGACCAGTTAAACTTGTACTGCCCTGAATGGAGGGAGGGTAGGTGTTGCGTAAGTCCAGAAAGAGGCCGAGGGGAGACGGATCAGGGCTTAAATAGCCATCCTGCTCCACCCCCTACATGACAGGCCCGCAGGGCCATGTCACACCTAAGGGAAGGGACTTTTGAAGCCATGCCAGGTCTTCTCCAGCATGGCTGCAAAGGCCCACCTTCGCCAGAGTCCTTGGGTGTAACGATGGCAGGAATTCTTTACAATAAATTGTGTTTTTAGACATTGCTAGCTTTCTAGCCATATTTGGTGTTCTAACAGATAATCGCTTTTACAAATTTGAACACCCTTGACTCCTTTTTTTATAGTCCCGTAGGAGTACAAAGTCCCATCATGTCGTCCAAAAACATGAGCCCAAGACAGAAGATGAATGGTCTAGAGCAGCCTTTCCCAACCAGTGTGCCTCGAGATGTTGTTGGACTACAATTCCTATCTTTCCTGACCATTGGCAATGCTGGCTGAAGCTGATGGGAGAGTTGTGGTCCAACAACATCTGGACGCACACTAGTTGGGAAAAGCTGCCCTAGAGACTACATTTTCCTGTATTTCCAATCTCTTGATTGCATTCTGAAGGGGGTCACTGCTGATTGTCATGGAGAGCAAAGGAGGACAGGAGGGAAAATGAGGGAACACAGACTGAGAGTGAAAAAAAGACCATACTATGGGAACTGCTCCATGAGAGCTTGGAAAGCACTATGGAGGACTCTAAGACATAGAAGGGGAGGTCTCCTTTATAGATTCAAACTATTCTAGTTCTGGGATTCTTACACACTGATTCTGTGTCAGCGGTGGAACTGGGAGCCCACAGCACTGTCCAGAAGTACCCTATATGGTAAACCACCAGGGCTGCAGGTGGGGGTGTCTCTCTGGATAGTGAAGTGTTGCCAGGGAGTAGAGTGACTCCACTCACTCAAGTAGGCTATTGGCAGTGATATCGTGTAGCATTTTGATGCAAAATTTTTGTATGCAGTTTTGACTATTGTACACATTTGTGCAAACAGTTTCTCCTAATATAATGCATTTTTGTCTGTTATTTTCAGTAATATATTCATTTTATGCACACTTTTCTCTAATGTATGCAAGCTTGTAAATATTGTTTGGTTCGAGAACTGCAAGGCAAAATGTGGCTAAGTCCAAATTGTACACATTTTGCAACCAATTTTTCCTAATATAATACATTTTTGTATGTTGTTTTCAGTAATATATTCATTTTATGCACACTTAATGCATGCATGCTTGTGAATATTGTTTGGTTGGAGAATTGCATGGCAAAATTTGGAGAAATGCAAGCTTCAAAGGATGGCTGTGTTTTGGCTCTCATATTATTTCAGAAAATGTGAGTTTCATACATTTGGCTTTACCTGTGAACTGAATCTAATTTCTCCCACATCCTTAACCCCAAGTCCCCTCTTTCCTAGGGTTCTATTTTTTATTTTCCTTTTGAGTTATTGTACTGGACACAATGTGGTGTAGGCACATTGTTTGTGTATCAAGTGATCTTGAATAAAGATCTTTTTTCTAAAAAAAAACTTGGATAAATGAAACAGAAGTGCCAAAGCTCCAGCTTTTGAAGAACCACTGTCCCCAGACATGGCACATGCTTGGAATAGTGATCGTTTCTAGGTCTGAAGAAAAACATTTGACCTTTATATAATGACAGTTCATAGGGTGGGTGAATTGTTAGAAAAAGAGACTGGATCACAAAATGATGTAAGCATGCTCCCTGCATGAGTGGAGAGAAAAAATGTACTTACATGAGTCACACTGGCATGCTTGTTCAGAGAGATAACCTCATTGCACCTCTGACCTGTCCAGAATGGAAAAGAGGGTAGGTGTGCTGTCCAGCATCCAAGGGAATGTTTAAAGTGTTGTGCACACCCCAGTCTCTGAGCGGTGAGAGACTTCCAGGGGTTTCAACGCTTACCCCGGGTTTGGTTTCGTTGGAATGAATGTCAGTGGAGGCTGTGATATCTTTAGGATATATAGTTTTATGTACTCATATATACAACCATATATACAATCCGGCTGATAAAACTGACGCTCCTGTCCAAACCCTGGTCACTCTGTGGAATACGGAAATGACCCGGGCAGCTGACGCGATCGCCCCGGTGTGCCCTCTCTGCTGCAGAGCTCAATTGGCTCCTTGGTATACCTCGGAGCTAAGAGTGATGAAGCAAGATAGGAGACGGCTTGAGTACAAATGGAGACGAACTCCTGACGCCTGTAATCATGCACTTGTGAAGGCCTCTACCAAACTCTATGTGAAGACGGTGAGAGCATCAAAGAAGCAGTACTTTGCTGCCTCCATTCAGTCATCTTCTAACCGCCCAGCGGAACTTTATAAAATTGTCCGGGGACTTTTACATTCTGGTCCTCAGGACGCAATGATACCATCAATAGCCTGCTGTAACGAGTTTGCGAGACACTTCCAAGACAAGATCATGAACATCCGCCGGGACCTTGACTCCAATATTGTTGCAGTTGAATCCAATGAGTAATAATAATATAATAATAATAATATTTAATTTGTTTGTCGCCTATCTGGCAATTAGCCACTCTAGGCGACGTACATTAAAATGAGATAAAATACAACAATACAACGATATCAAATACAACAATACAACGATATCAAATGCAGTCATATTAATAACAGTAGATAAAAATACTGGACAGTCATCAATACATATAAAAGCACTTATATTAGCAGCATATGATAGATGGTAAAATCATAAAGATTTACCCTTCCCAAGGACCTCAAAGGCCTGTTGGAAAAGCCACGTCTTCAGGGCCTTGCGGAATACCTCTAGGGAAGGAGCATGTCGAAGGTCACATGGGAGGGAGTTCCAGAGAGTGGGGGCCACCACAGAAAAGGCTCTCTCCCTAGTACCCACCAACCTAGCTGTTTTGGTTGGCGGGATTGCGAGAAGGCCTTGAGTGGCTGATCTAGTTGGGCGGCATAATTGGTGGCGGTGGAGGCGCTCTTTCAGGTAAGCTGGGCCGAAACCGTATAGGGTTTTAAAGGTTAATACCAACACCTTGAATCGGGCCCGGAAAATAACCGGCAGCCAGTGTAGATCAAATAATACTGGCGTAATGTGGTCTCGGCAGCGGCTGTTGGTAAGTAAGCGCGCCGCTGCATTCTGTACAAGTTGTAATTTCTGGGTCATTTTCAAGGGTAACCCCACGTAGAGCGCATTACAGTAGTCCAATCGAGAGGTGACCAGGGCATGCACCACGAGTGGGAGCTGTTGAACAGGGCGGTAGGGTTGCAGCCTACGTATAAGGTGTAATTGATACCAAGCTGCCCGGCTCACGGCCAAAATCTGAGCCACCATGGACAGCTTGGAATCAAGAACAACCCCGAGGCTGCGGACCTGGTCCTGTAGGGGCAACTTCACTCCATCAAACACCAGGTCAACATCTCCTAACCCTCCCTTGTCTCCCACAAGTAGTACCTCGGTCTTATCAGGGTTCAGCTTCAGCCTGTTCCTGCCCATCCATCCACTCACGGATTCCAGGCACTTGGACATGGTCTCCACAGCCCTCTCCGGTGAAGATTTAAATGAGAGATAGAGCTGAGTGTCATCCACATATTGGTGACACTGCAGCCCAAATCTCCTGATGATCTCTCCCAGCAGCTTTACATAGATGTTAAATAGCATGGGTGAGAGGATAGAGCCCTGTGGCACACCACAATTGAGAGGCCAAGGGTCTGAAACCTCATCACCCAATGCTACCTGTTGGCGCCTATCAGAGAGAAAGGAGTGGAACCACTGTAAGACTGTGCCTCCCAATCCCATACTCTCCAGGTGATCTAACAGGATACCGTGGTCTACGGTATCAAAAGCCGCTGAGAGATCCAGGAGGACAAGGAAGGTGAATTCTCCCCTACCCAATGCCCTCCTCATATCATCGACCAGAGCGACCAAGGCTGTTTCAGTTCCATGTCCAGTCCTGAAACCCGATTGGTATGGATCTAGATAATCCGTTTCATCCAAGTGTGTCTGCAACTGATTTGCCACCACTCTCTCAATGACCTTGCCCAAGAATGGTAAGTTCGAGATTGGGCGAAAGTTGGTTAGAATCTGGGGATCCAAGGAGGACTTCTTTAATGAGGTGTCCGGAGCACAGTCCTGTCCTGTTTTATTGGATGAATTTCAGTTGGTACAGCTCGAGGATGTGGACAAGGTGCTTGGACAGGTGTGGGCGACCACTTCTGCTCTGGATCCTTGCCCCTCGTGGCTAATAAAAGCTAGCAGAAATGGAACAGCTGGCTGGGCCAAGGAGGTGATTAATGCCTCTTTACGAGAGGGAGTGGTCCCACTCTGCCTAAAGCAGGCGGTGGTGAGACCGCTCCTAAAAAAACCCTCCTTGGACCCCGACAATCTTGACAACTATAGACCGGTAGCAAATGTTCCTTTCCTGGGCAAGGTCCTAGAGCGTGTGGTCGCTCGCCAGCTACAGGCTCTTTTGGATGAAACTGATTATCTGGATCCATTTCAATCGGGCTTTCGGCCGGGGTTTGGTACAGAAATGGCCTTGGTCGCCCTGTATGATGACCTCTGTCGTGAGAAGGACAGAGGGAGTGTAACTCTGTTGGTTCTCCTTGATCTCTCAGTGGCTTTTGATACCATCAACCATGGTATCCTTCTGGGGCGACTTGTGGATTTAGGAGTTGGAGGCACTGCTTGGCAGTGGCTGTGCTCCTACCTCAAGAACCGTCTCCAGAAGGTGGTGCTTGGGGAGCATTACTCGAGGCCCTGGGTACTCCAATATGGGGTCCCGCAGGGCTCAGTTCTGTCCCCCATTAGGAGTTTTGGAGTGCGTTTTCAGCAATATGCAATATGCTGATGATACGCAGCTCTATTTCTCCTTTTCATCTTCTTCAGGTGAGGCTGTTAATGTACTAAACCGCTGCCTGGTCGCGATAATGGACTGGATGAGAGCTAATAAACTGAGACTCAATCCTGACAAGACTGAGATGCTGTTGGTGGGGGGGCCCTCTGCCCAGATGGTTGATGTCCGACCTGCCCTAGATGGGGTTACACTCCCCCTAAAGGAGCAGGTCCGTAGTTTGGGGGTCTTATTAGATCCGCTCCTGTCTCTGGAGGCTCAGGTAGCCTCGGTGGCATGGAATGCGTTCTACCAGCTTCGGCTGGTAGCCCAACTACGACCCTATCTGGACAGGGAGAACCTTGCCTCAGTTATCCATGCTCTGGTAACCTCTAGATTGGACTACTGTAATGCACTCTACGTAGGGTTACCTTTGAAGACGGTTCGGAAACTTCAGCTGGTGCAGAATGCTGCAGCCAGAGTTCTCACTCGGACTAAAAGATCTGATCATATAACACTTGTCCTGGCCCAACTGCACTGGCTACCAATACGTTTCCAGGCCAGATTCAAAGTGTTGGTTCTCACCTATAAAGCCCTTAACGGCACCGGACTGCAATACCTGATGGAACGCCTCTCCAACTATGAACCTACCCGTTCGCTGCGCTCGACGTCGAAGGCCCTTCTCCGGGTTCCAACTCACAAGGAGGCCCGGAGAGCAATAACGAGATCTAGGGCCTTCTCGGTGGTGGCCCCCGAATTATGGAATGCCCTCCCTGACGAGATATGCCTGGCGCCTTCTTTGATATCTTTTTGGCGCCAGGTAAAGACCTACCTCTTTGCCCAGGCATTTTAATTTTAATTCTAGTTTTTATTTTATTTTATAGTTAATTAATTGTAATTTCTATCAATTTTGTTTTAATCTGTTTTTAATTGTGTTTTTATACCTATATGTTGTAATCCACATTCGCTGGCTTTTAAATGTGGTTTTATTCTGTTGTACACTGCCCTGAGAGCCTGTTGCTAAAGGGTGGTTTAAAAGTGCAATAAATAAAAAAAAAAAAATAAAAATAAAAAAATAAAAATAAAAACCTGAGCATAAGATGGAAGGGCTCACAGCATTAATACTCAACAGATCTTGCTTCCTTGTTAGGTTTCTAGGGAAGTCCCCAAAGCCATAGCTTGGGATTCAGCACACAGAGCAAGTCTCTCTCTCTTTCTAGCTCCCAGATCACACTTAAACACTAAAAACACACAAGCCTCCTGACCCTAGGATGGTAGTGGTGGTGGGACTACCTCAGTTGTACCTGTGGCAATATATCTTGTCTTGACCAAGTCTTTAGACATGTGGATCAGATACTTGATGGACTTGGCCGGAACCCATTACCTTAACAAAGGATCTGGTGTGACTAGTTCAGCAGATTCCTTTACAACAAACTCAGTCTCTACAGAATTACAAGCTTGGGGGTACCCACAGACATTATCCATACCAACCCCACCCAATCCTATAACAAGAGGGATGTGTTCAGTGTATGAGAGTCTGAACAAGTGCAAACAGGAACTGAGCAGAAAGAGACACTGTTTCATGCATTGTGGATTTTTGAGAGTATTTGTACTGAGACCTTTCTCAGGCTCCATAAGAGGTACCAGTGGCACACCACAGCAGTGGTGATTCCCAAATCTGAAAGGGCCCTATGTGTTGATAGCTGTATGTGTCTATGGCTCTTCCGTGCAACCGGGAATCCTGGCCAATAAGTGCACCCTTTCTGACTAATATTCTATGTATGACTGCCAAAGAGACATGGATTCCCAGGTACATTAGCATCAAGGCAGGGCCAGCAAGTAGCTTTTTATGTAAATATCCCCATAGCATACCTGGAAACCGGGGGAGGGGAGGAAATTACCCAAGAAAAATAAATTGCCTTTACTTCTGCATCAAAAATATTAACTGCTAATGGATAATGCCTAGAATTGTTCAGAATATACTGTTTTATATAACCGCACTAAGCACAGATTAGGCAGTTTGGGCATTTATTTGCTATATTATCCAGAACTTTCTTGTTAGATTCAAACTGACTATGAGATTAAAAAAAGAAACATTTAAACAACTTCCACACCTATCAAAATATGTGGTTGCTAATAGGAATGAGAGCTGGATGATCAGTTTTATGAAGAAGAATAAAAATAACAATGTGTATTGTGTGCTCTGACAAGGAAGCTCTTATAAGAAAGAATTTGAGACAGTCACTGATAAAAACTCAGAATTTACGCCAGAGGACCAGACTTGAAACTGCAGTTACAGTGCAAACCCAAGATCTGCTGGGATGAATGAGCTTGGAATAGATGAATAGGGCCCAGATGGGGCTGCATCCTAATCCTAGCTCAACTGGGGCTCAGATGGCAAAACTAACACCGGCATATGTCCCAATAAAGGGGTGTTCTGGGGTGTGGCAGGGGTGGGAGTGTTACTTTGAGTGGGTGTTACAAGTTAGCCCCAAAGGTGAACCCTACCCATCCAACAGGCCATATGGCCCAGAAGGCAAGTCTTGGGTCTCACCTTTCACTTTAAATGTGCCTACGGGTGTCCACCAAGCCCTGCCCTATGAAATACCCACCCATACCCACCAAACATGACCAAATTAACCTATTTAACAGTGCCAAACTAACAACTAACCTAATGAGCCAACAGCACAGAGCAGGCAAATGCAAACAAACAAAAAACAGCCAGCAAGGCCAATCAGCCAACTGGGGAAAAAAATCCTACTCTGCTCCAGTGGCAACCAGTGGAACATGTGTTGTGCTCAGGGAAGGGTGGGTGAATGCCATGAAAGCCTGAAGAGAGGGCAGAGAAGGCAGAGCAGAGCTTAAATAGCACCTGGCTCAACTCTTCCTTGTTATAGGTGTTGTGTACATTAAGCCTTTGAAGCCATGCCAGGTCCCATTCCTTCAAAGCCCTTCCCAGCAAAAGCCCAGGAGCTGAGTAGGAATTATAGCTGGAGTCAGTTAGGGTCATAGACTCCCACGCCTGGTGGAAATAGGCTGGCAAAACAGACAGCGTGTCTTGCAGAACTGACATTAATTAAAGTTTGTCCTGCTTCTTAATATTATTCCCTACAGTGTAAAAGAACACTTATCCGTTATTGCTCTAAAACACATTTCAAAACGTATAAAAAATGTAAAAGAAAAAAATCTCACTCCAGATGTTTTGCAAAGATTCCTCCTCTCCCCTATGGTATTTTAAAATTCCCCTGAATGTACTTTCTAAGAGAAAATATAAATGCATAAGTGATCGAATCTTATCAAATGTACCTGGGCCAGTGATTTTTTTTCTTTTTCACTGTAGCCACGATTTCTTTTTCCCTTTTTGTCTACACAAGCATTTCCAAACTGAAAGGAAGTTTTCCTTAAAAAACTTTATCCAGAGAGAGAACACATTTTATTATTATTGCTGATAAGAAGATACAGCTTTAAAATGACATACCAAGCTGAGAGAATTCAAAACCAGCAATATTTTTAAACAAAATGAATCCCTTCGGAATAAGGATGACTATACACTGGATGAGATGTGAGGTGGAAAAAGGGTGCAGGTGCTGGGAAGATGTCTTTTTTTTAAAGTAGGAAAATGAAGGAAATGGAATGTTGAGGTATTTGATGTTGCTGTTTCTAAAAAATGACCCTTAAAACATGGTCTGATTGGTTCAAGTGCCCCTGTGACCTCCTGGCTTCTCTCTTGTGGGGAAAATCATATTGTGATGTTTAATTATAGTCTACTACCTTTACCCTTTGTCAGGTCAAGTCCCTTCCATCCCAGTACTGTCCTTAATGAGATCACTCTCATTGGAAAAAAAACCTATTCACTAATTGTCAAAAAAAACCTTGTGGTTTAAGAACATACCTATAGCCAACAGATATTATTATCAAACTTTAAAAAGCAGGGAAATTGGGCAGCTATAGTGAATGCACCAGGGGAGCAGGACACCTGACCTCCTCTCTAAGATATTGTACTGCCCTACAAAGTTGTCAAAATTCAAACACCATTTGGGTTGGTCTTTCACAGTCCAATCCACTTCCTGTGTAGCTTGGAAGAGTTTGGTAACATGTGCCTCTGAGCTTATGGGAAGCATCAGAACTGCATGGGGGGTATTTTCAATTTAACATTGAGAACTGAGAAAAATCCATGCTGGCTATAGTATACAGCCACTCTCGTGGCTGTATAATCAAACATTTCATTCTGTCTGCCTGTCTGATCCCCATCACAGCATAGACTGTTGTTATGATTGCTTTTCACCTTAGTTATCTATGACAAAAGTTTGTTTTTAAAAAATCCACATATTATATGTAAATAGTTAAATTACTTTACAGTTTATGTTATTGTTATGAGCATGGGGGTTGGGATGTATGGTTCCTGTGGGTCACCTTTCCAGCCTCTGATTTGGAATCCTGTGCCTTGGAATGAGGAACTCTCTGCTGGTCAAATGAGTCTTTTGTTAACCAAATAGATTGGTCAGGTAAGATAATGGGCCGATCAGTTGCCTAGCAACAGAGAATGGGCCAGGAAGACCCCTTTTGTCATTTAAACTCTGCAGGAGAGCCTCCCCCCCACTCCTGGCAGCTAGCAGAAGTTGTGCTTGTAGTTTTAGTGTATCTAGAGAATCGTTGGGAACTGGAAGACAGAGAGAGACTGGCTCTCTGCACCATGGCCTTTGGGGTGCCTCCTGCAACCCAGATGGAAAGGCTGGGTATTGGACTGCTGATGCATTGAACCCCCTCCATCCTTGAGCTCAGGTTGGAATGTATGTAAATAAATAAACCATATTTATCGAAGGGCCTCCTTCAGGGGCCCACCCAGAGAGAAGCCCGGAAGGTGACAACAAGAAAACGGGCTTTCTCTGTGGTGGCCCCCGAACTATGGAACTCTCTCCCTGATGAGGTACACCTGGCGCCAACATTGCTGTCCTTCTGGCACCAGGTAAAACCCTTTTTGTTCTCCCAGGCTTTTTAACAACATTTTAACAACATTTTTAACATCTATTGTAACACCTACATTTGCTCTTACGCTCTTAATATTTTAGTAATTTTAATTACTTAACATCTTATTTATAACATCTGGTTTATAAAAGATGGCGGCGTAGGAGCTCGCTACGGCTAGAGCTCCACTGCCTTTTACATTTTCTTAACACCTTTTAACACCTTTTGCGGGAGTAAACATCTCCCCCTCTTCCCTGGCTCGAACGAGGGTGGAATTGGAGGCATTGGTAAAGAGATATTGGCAGAAAGACGCCAATAGTAAGAACGACGTAAACAAGGGATGAGCTTGAACTTACTATCGTTGCCAAGCTGGGCGTTTCGAGGACGGGTGAGAGCCGTTCCTCCTTCGGCTTGTGCTTTTGTTGCTCCTCTGCCCTGTTGTTGCGGTCTGTGCCTCCCGTCATCGCCGTTGCTATTCCGACCGGGGTTCTTGCCTCCCCCTTTGCTGTGACTCTCTGCTTGTGCTCAGCTGCCGCCACTGCGTCTACGGATTGTGTTTGCTTCTGCTGGTTCTCGGTGGCTGCCTCTGTTGCGGCCGGACTTTTGTTGTTGGCCGCGCCTCTTCGTCGGTGCTGGGGCTTTGGGTTTGTTCTCCTGCCTGTGCTTCGTCGGCTGCCGCTGCTGCGGTTCTGCTTTGCCACGGCTGTGTTTTCCGTCGTTGCTGCTGCGCTTCGTGTTTCCACCGCTGTTGGGTCCTTGAGAGCGGCGGGCGCTGCGCGGTGGAGCTGGGCCCGGTTTTTTATATTCTCGTCGGGACGGTGCGGCACAGCGTGTCATTTGCTGGTCGCATTGGCAGAGCAAGAAAGAAGAACAGGAAAGAAGAACAGGACATTTGAGGAGATTGTGTTTTTATATGCTTGATTTGAATGAATATTGGTATGTATGTATGGGTAGATGTAACTGTGTTATACTGTGTTAATGTTGGTAGTTTTGGTTGTATGGAGTGTGTGGTATGAATGTGTTGAATGATTGGTTATGCTTATGCAGTCTCATGATTGGAAGGACTGGCTAACCCTAGTGATGCTTGGGTTGTGTACTGGACCTGATTGACCCATCCCTTAATATCTTTTACAACATCCTCCGACCTTTAACATCTGGGCTTGTTGATTGGCGGAGGAGATAGGGGCATGTGTAAATCAGGGAGGGAAGAGGAGTGGAGGGTTGGGGACGCAGGATTCCTACCGACCTTCGGCTGCTGATGTGTAATGCCAGGTCTGTAGTACAAAAAACATCTACCATCCATGATCTGATCTTGGATGAATGTGCAGACCTGGCATGTATTACGGAGACCTGGTTGGATGAAGCCTCAGCTCCTATTCTTGAGGCTATGTGCCCACCAGGTTTCCGTTACGCACAGCAGCCGAGGGTCGGAAGGCAGGGAGGGGGAGTGGCAGTTATTTACCGAGAGTTGTTGCTCTTTGCCAGACCTCCCCTTCGTGGGACTAGCTTTGTTGATTTTATGTACTGGAGGTTGGGCTCGAAGGGCAGTTTAGGGATCCTGCTCGTGTACCGCCCGCCCCGCTGCACGGCAGACTCCCTGGCCGAGGTGCTGGAGGTGATCTCGGACGTGCGAATGTTGTCCCCGGAGCTGTTAGTTCTGGGTGACTTTAACATACATGCCGAGACCACTCTCACTGGAGCTCCTCGGGATTTCCTGGAAACCATGGCTTCCTGGGAACTGCGCCTTAGTAATACTGAGCCCACCCATGTAGCCGGTCATACTCTTGACCTTGTATTTGTCCCAGGGGGGGAGGGTAGTGTGCTGAAGTTAGGGGCCAATTCTTTTACCCCTGTGTCATGGTCAGACCACTATCTGGTAAAGATGGATCTCTCGATGCCGCACGCCCTCCGCAGGGGTAAAGGTCCTATTGGAATGGTCCGCCCCAGGCACCTGATGGATCCAGATGGTTTCCTGATGGCGCTTGGGGAATTGGAACCTGCTGCAGGTCGCCCAGTTGAAGCCCTGGTGAAGGAGTGGAATGAGAAGATCGCTGGGGCGTTAGACCGAGTGGCTCCGAAACGTCCTCTCCCCCTGAATAGAACTCAAGTAGCACCATGGTATACACCACGGTTGCGTGCTTTGAGGCAGGAGGTGAGACGACTAGAGCGCCGGTGGCGGAAATCGCACTCCGAAGATGCTCGGACACAGGTTAGAGCAGCAATAGCTGCCTACCAGGTGGCGGTAAGGGCAGCAAAGAGGGTGTTCTTTGCTGCCTCTATTGCATCAGCAGAGTGCTATCCCAGGAGGTTGTTCCAGGTGGTCCAAAGCCTGGTCGGTCCAGTTGCTCAGGAACCCTTGGAACAGTCTAAGGCCTCCTGTGACAAATTGGCAAAGCACTTTGCTGATAAAATCGAACACCTGAGGAGTTCGATTCCGTGCGCCGTGGATACAGTGAGTGAGCTAGAGTTGGCCAGTTGCAAACCGGTCAAATGGGATCGATTTCGGCCTCTTCCTTCTGAGGATGTGGACAAGGTGCTCTCATCTGTAAGGCCTACCACTTGTCTAAATGACCCTTGCCCATCGTGGCTCCTTATGAGCTGCAAAGAGAGATTGGGTGAGGGGATCAAGGCAATGGTTAATGCATCCTTGCAAGAGGGTGTTATGCCACTAGCCCTCAAGGAGGCTATTATTAAACCCAACTTAAAGAAGTCCTCCTTGGATCCCCAGATCTTAAACAACTTTCGCCCAATTTCAAAATTACCATTCTTGGGCAAGGTCATTGAGCGAGTGGTGGCAAATCAGTTGCAGACACACTTGGATGAAATGGATTATCTAGATCCATACCAATCGGGTTTCAGGACTGGACATGGAACTGAAACAGCCTTGGTCGCTCTGGTTGATGATATGAGGAAGGCATTGGATAGGGGAGAATTCACCTTTCTTGTCCTCCTGGATCTCTCAGCGGCTTTTGATACCGTAGACCACGGTATCCTTTTAGATCGCCTGCAGAGTTTGGGATTGGGAGGCACGGTTTTACGGTGGTTCCATTCCTTTCTCTCTGATAGGCGCCAACAGGTAGCATTGGGTGATGAGGTTTCAGATCCTTGGCCTCTCAATTGTGCTGTGCCACAGGGTTCTATCCTCTCACCCATGCTATTTAACATCTATGTAAAGCTGCTGGGAGAGATCATCAGGAGATTTGGGCTGCAGTGTCACCAATATGTGGATGACACTCAGCTCTATCTCTCATTTAAATCTTCACCGGAGAGGGCTGTGGAGACCATGTCCAAGTGCCTGGAATCCGTGAGTGGATGGATGGGCAGGAACAGGTTGAAGTTGAACCCTCATAAGACTGAGGTACTACTTGTGGGAGACAAGGGAAGGTTAGGAGATGTTGACCTGGTGTTTGGTGGGGTGAAGTTGCCCCTACAGGACCAGGTCCGCAGCCTCGGGGTTGTTCTTGATTCCAGGCTGTCCATGGAGGCTCAGATTTCGGCCGTGAGCTGGGCAGCTTGGTATCAATTACACCTTATACGTAGGCTGCAACCCTACCTCCCTGTTCAACAGCTCCCGCTCATGGTACATGCCCTGGTCACCTCTCGATTGGACTACTGTAATGCGCTGTATGTGGGGTTACCCTTGAAAACGACCCGGAAATTACAACTTATACAGAATGCAGCGGCGCGCTTACTTACCAACAGCCGCCGCCGAGACCACATTATGCCAGTATTATTTGATCTTCACTGGCTGCCGGTTGTTTTCCGGGCCCGATTCAAGGTGTTGGTATTAACCTTTAAAACCCTGTATGGTTTCGGCCCAGTTTACCTGAAAGAGCGCCTCCACCGCCACCAATTATGCTGCCCAACTAGATCAGCCACATAAGGCTTTGTCTCAATCCCGCCAACCAAAACAGCTAGGTTGGTGGGTACTAGGGAGAGAGCCTTTTCTGTGGTGGCCCCCACTCTCTGGAACTCCCTCCCATGTGATCTTCGACATGCCCCTTCCCTAGATGTATTCCGCAAGGCCCTGAAGACGTGGCTATTCCAACAGGCCTTTGAGGTCCTTGGGATGGGTAAATCTCCATGATTTTGTCATCTATCGTATGCTGCTAAAATAATTGTTTTATATATGTATTGATGACTGTCCAGTATTTATTTTATCTACTGTTATTAATGTGACTGCATTTGATATTATTGTATTTTATTTCATTTTAATGTACGTCGCCTAGAGTGGCTAATTGCCAGATAGGCGACACACAAATTAAATATTATTATTATTATTATTATTATTATTATTATTATTATATCTTAACATCTTAATACTTTTAACTGATTTAATACATTTTTAATAGTTTTTGGCTTGTGTTGTAGTTGTTTATATGTTTAATTATGTTCTACTACTTTTGGTATATTGTTTTTAAGTTGTTGATATATGTTTTTACTTGTATATTGGATGTTTTATGTTGTGCACCGCCCAGAGAGCTATGGCTATTGGGCGGTATAGAAATATAATTAATAAATAATAATAATAAATAAATAAATAATATTTCATAAAGACACCGCAGTCTCCGCTGACCTTCTTCCCGAAGGAAACCAAACCCTGGAGAAGCGCAGGGACCCCCGAAATCTCACCGCTCTGAGATTGGGGGAGGTGCGCAACATTATTTACATATTCATTGAACTATAATTACTGCTCTCCTGATAGGGGCCTCATTGCTTTGCTTGATTCAGAAGTGATGTTTGTTGAGTTTGTGTGCGTATAAGTTGCTTGCTGCTATAAGGCTATGGGCAGAAAGGCCCCATTCCAAACCATGTCTGTTCAAAAGCAAGTCTCATTGAATTCAATGGGGATTACTTCTAGGTAAGTGAGGTGTTGCGTGTAGCCTTAAGCCATTTCCTATTGTGATTTTTTTTAAAAAAAAATGGAATGCATCATTCATTATTGTTGTTTTCACATGGAAAGAAGTGATAACTTTTATTACATTGTCTTTGGCCCCCTCCATACTGGCATTATATTGTATTCTGTAACATGTTCTTGACACAATAATATTGCATTAGTGGTAGACTTATTCTGCTTTAATTTGTCCTGTGATGCTTTGTTTATGTTACCACATTACTGCTGGCTGGAGGGGCTATACCGCAGCAAAAGTGGAACAAGAATAAACCAGAATATTTGTGGTAGAAAAAGTTAAGGGATTTTAGCAGGAAGGAACAGGAAATGCACTGATTGGGAATGAATCAGTGTGACTGCCCCAAAACTTCAGCAGGCACAAACATTATTGAAAGTGGGATCACATGTGACCACCCAATAACAACATGAGCACAAATAATCAGGAATGCACAATGAAAATAATGTCTGGAGGGTCCCTTTGTGCTCCTCAGTTAAAGTCTGAGGATTTCAAGTGGTCAAGCACAAAATCATGTTTACTATGAACATAAATTAGGGTCTATCTCAATACATGTTCATTTCCATGGACAACAAAGGTGAACAGTGGGATGGGGGATGGGTTTGAGCCATGCTTGATCATTTGCTTGAGAGTATTTGTCACAACAGTCAGAATGTGTTAATTTTAAAAAAATATGTTTTGAATTTGATAGCATACTACCAAATCATTTTCTGAAGGGCTGGTTCATATGAATGCAATCTTCGCATTCAATGTTCTCCACTTTCAGAGCTGTTAATAAAATATAATAAAATGTTCAGAGCAGCTTCAGGGATTAAAGTTTTCAAATTTGAATATTTAGGGTCACATTCTCATTCTCACAAAATGGAAATACTGGATCCTGGGTTGATCCTTATCTCCTAACTTGGTGAAAGCTGCAACCTCTCCTGTCCTGGGGAACACAATCCTTTTATCAATCTCTTTCTGCTTGCCTTCATTATATGGCCTGACATCCGTGTAGAAGGGGGAAATGATTAAAAGATCACTCTGATCTTTCAGCCATTTTTGAGCATTGTGCTCCATGTGAAGTCTATTTTTAGAGGAGAGCAAAAATTGATATTGGCAGGGAGGGAAATCTGTAAAACACAAAAAGGCTGTTG
Source organism: Rhineura floridana (assembly GCF_030035675.1). Lineage (NCBI taxonomy): Eukaryota > Metazoa > Chordata > Lepidosauria > Squamata > Rhineuridae > Rhineura > Rhineura floridana. The sequence continues at coordinate 24,996,999 of NC_084485.1, read as the reverse complement.
GAGAAAAATCACATGAAATGCACAACTGGGTGAACTACTGTATAAACAGCATTACCACTTATGCTAGAAAGCGGTTAGGGTGACGGGTGCAGAAAAAACGTGGAGCGAGTCAAACTCATTAATAGAGATAACAGTAAGAAGTGTATGTTTTAACATATGTGGACTCCTAATTCAAGGATGCCACTCAAGAATCCATTACTTCTCTCCTGCTGGTGCTGTTATGAAGAAGAGTAGGCCCAATCAGAGCCTCTCTGTGCCACCATATATCTGTGGTAATAATGAAAGGAAGGACAGAGTTTGGAAAATGTTTGACCTTCTCCAGAGTTTCAAGATTTGAGAACTTTAGAAGCAGCAGCTGCTTCTTTCTGGCTTGGATTGTTAATGAGGTTACTTCTTTGAGAGGATCACTGAAAACCCCAAACTCATTTTTCATTAGGAAATGCTGCTATATTCAGCCTTTTGGAAACCTCTTTTTGTCCATGTTTTGTTTTCTTTTGCTGCGCACTGAACGGTAAAGCCTGCTTTGAAACGATCACCTATGGCTTTTACCGAATCAGAGAAATCTTACATTGATTTATTGTATATATTTGCATCATTTCATCAGTCTGTCTATGGATTAAATTTTCATACATGTAAAAAAAATATTCTGAAGCAAAGGGCAGGTTTTCTTTGCTGTTAGAGGATGTACACACGTCGTAGCAGGCATGGTCTTTGAAGAGTCATTCCTCTTGGGTGTGAGAGGAGGGAGAACAGAGAATCTCTCCTTTGCCTTTGGCATCTATAGTTTTAAAACTTCTCATTATGATATGCACTTTAATTTTAAAATATTTTAATTTTTTAAAAAATAATCCTGCCCATTAATTACAGTAGTTTTTTTATTCCAAAGCTTTTAATCTAGGTTTGGGGAACCTGTGCCCACCTACATGTTGTTGGACTACAGTTTCCATCCTCACTGACCATTGGCTATGCTGCTTGGGTATGATGGGAGTTGGAGTCCAACAACATCTGGAGGGCACCATATTGATTACCCCTAACCGTACAACTCGCGGTCAGTGGAGGCTGGTGCATTAGAGCAAATGGGACATTATCCCACCACTTTGCCTGCCTGCAGCCAGCTCCTGCCTGCTTGCCTCTTTACTTGTAACCAGCCCAGGTGGTGGCGGCATTGTATGTCAGCTTCTTCCTCCTTAATCTCAGTGTTGCCCTTGTAGAACTCCACAGAGAGGAGGATGGGGACAAAACTAGAATCATAGAGTTGGAAGGGGCCTATAAGGCCATCGACCTCAACCCCTTGCTCAATGCAAGAATCCAAATTAAAGCATATCTGATAGGTGGCTGTCCAGCTGCCTCCAATGTTGGAGAGCCCACCACCTCCCTAGGTAAACGGTTCTATTGTCATACCACTCTAACAGTTAGGAGGTTTTTCCTGATGGTCAGTTGAAATCTGGCTTCCTGCAACTTGAGCCCATTATTCCATGTCCTGCACTCTGGAACAATTGAGAAGAGATCCTGGCCCTTCTCTGTGTGACAACCTTTCAAGTACTTGAAAAGTGCTATCATATCTCCCCTCAGTCTTCTCTTCTCAAGGCTAAACATCTCCAGTTCTTTCAGTCTCTCCTCATAGGGCACAGAATGAGTTGACTCTGCTTATCATTGGCTATGGTTGTTCTGTCATTGGTCCTGGCTCCACCTAAAGTTGGCCTCCTGCCTTGTGCCCTACCAGTCCCAATGAACACCAATCACCAATGCTTGCAGATCTAAAAGTATTTCCTAACAATTAATACCTGACAATTATTGGTATTTTGATAATTTACAATGCAATCCTATGCATGTCAATAGTGAGTCCCATTGAGTGCAACAAGGCTTACTCCCAGGGAAGTGAGCCTTGCTGCTTCAGTGTGTGATCCATTTCCTAATCCTCCTGCAAGTACAGATATGTGGGGAAGAGATTGCCATAGGGGGCAATGGAGCCCTCTTCTTCCTGCCCCCATAACAGCTTCCAGTGGATAATCCAGATAATCCCTCTTCTCTCTGGACCCCTAGCCTTGACTGCTCCTGTGGGAGAAAGGAATGACTGTTATTCTTTTTCAGTTCGAGTACACCTATCATAATATCAACATATCCACATCAATGTACAATAGTACAATAAAGCATTGATTGCTCTTTTCCAATACTGCATTTCAAAGGTCACATCATTAAGATGCCCATAGCAACTTTGAAATGGAAGTTAGCATGTCAGAAATGAACAAACAGGCCTTTTGTAAGAACTGTCCAATGGATGGAGTCCATCTATTACTCTTATCAAATATGTTAACTTTTCCAATGCTTGACAATTACCATTGACTGGATCTTTTCGTTCCATGGGCTCTTTAATGTGTACATGCAAAAGAACAAACTGTGCACTTTATTAAGTGGCTCACACAACCCTATACTAACACAGTTTGACAGGTAGGGATGTAGGACGGCACCATTTTCTGTTCTGCCCTGTTTTCATCGTATGCACTGCTGTTTCCATTCCTTTGCAGTTCATCTTCCACCAAAAGCTACCTTATTTGTCTCATTGTCTGCTGTGGTGAAATTACATAACTTGTGCAATTAATGATGTAAAGTACATTGGCATTCTGTTTTTTCCCCATGCCATTCATTTCAGCGTGTAGGAAACGCAATGCAAATGGGGGTATGGGGATATGCTGAGCCAGGAATTTGTTTTCTGTGTCAGACTTGAGCTCACAGCTGTGTGTCAAATTGTCACTGAATGATATTCCTTACTGCAGTTTTCCTTTGCAGTGTTAGGGCTGGACTGAAACTCACCTGTTTTTAAATTTGTGTCTCCTGTTTCTAAAGGATAAGAGGGTGCCATTTGCTGGGTTGCATGGGTATTTTTATTTATTTATGACATTTATACCCCACTTGTCCTCTAAGGAGCTCAAAGAGACATACATGGTTCTTCCCTCTCCATTTTATCCTCACAACAATCCTGTGAGGGAGGCTAGGCTGAGAGACAGTGACTGGCCCAAGGCTACCCAGTGAGCTTCATGGCTGAGTGGAGATTTGAACCCTGGTCTCCCAGGTCATAGTTCAACACTCTAACTGTTAAACCACATTGGCTCTTTGTGTGTATGTGTGTGTGTGTACACGCACCCCAGGATTAATCAACCAGGTGACATCAACACATAATTATGTAATTACATACCTTTATCCCAGTCTGCATTTGAAATTGTTTTTACATGTCCATTTACTGTATTAGTGTTCTTACTTGTCCTTTACCACAGGGTCCCAGGGAGTGTTACAACAATAAAGTATAAAATTATAAAGCAAATAAAACAGTTACAACCATAAACAGAAAAAGTATACAAAAAACAATTCCATGTGCAAAATAATTAAAAACAAGTCCACATATAAAAATAATCTGAATATTCCTTTTTAAAAATCCACATATAAAAACAATTAAAAATAGTTCCAGTACAGATACAGAATGGGATAAAGAAACTGTTTTTTAATTGTTTTTAATTTATTGCATATAAGGAATTGTTTTCAATTGTTTTTGTTGTTGATGCTTTTACTGTGAGATCACAGTATTTCAAGATATTTTACGGGAAGTGATTTCACACATGGAATCAAATAAAATAAATAAATAGAACCACCTGCATATTTCACACCTTTGCTGTAGCTGACCTTGTTTTTTATTGTATTTTTAATGGTTTTAATTATACGTTTTTTATTTGTTGTAAACTGCCTTGATGCGTTTTGAAATGAAACAGCGGTATACAAATATGTTTATAAATAAATAAATATAAATAAAAACTTGCTGCCTTGTACCAAGTGCCTTTTTAAAGTGACATGACAGGCAGTGCCATCCTATGAATGTTAAGTCAGAGGCAAGTTCTTGTTATATGCCTTCAAGTCGATTACGATTTATGGCAACCCTATGAATCAGTGACTAGAACAGTCTGCCTTGGTGTTCTTGTGTGAAGTCAAGCATGTCTTCTAAATCAGCAGTGTTGGCACTTTCACTTTTGGGGTGTGTGTGTCCTCTTTGGGTCCATCATCGACCAATTTCCAGGTGAAGAAAACAAAGAGCTCCAGAGCATGCTTGCTGTTCACATTCAGTAAAGTGAATGCTGACAGTTTCCCTAAAAATATGCCACTCATTTTAACTTTCTATTTGTAGGAGGAGATGGAGGATGGCAGTACAGATAAAAAAAAGTGAGATATGGATTTTTGCAATATGATAGGAAACCCTAAATCTCAGGGCCAGTGTTGTGCAGTACAGATGAATGAACACTTAATTTTAATGTGTATAAGCGGTTCTGAAGTTATCTCTGAGTTAGAAAATGACTGATGTGCCACTTGTGCACCAGGACATCAAACTGTGAAGCCAAGGCATTTTTCTCGGATAGATCTCATTCAGTATAAGCTGCCCATCTTAGTCAAATGATGCAGTTGCATGCTATCAAATTTCAAGCCCACACTGATCCAGCATCAATTGCAGCATACATTTAACCTACATGCAGATTTGTGGGGTACTTTTTGACCCCAGGTGCACTTTTCATTATGTAATTTACACATAAGTAGACCTTCGGGGATGTCCTTCTAGGCCATTGTCACAAATCTGAATTTGTACAACGTCCCCAAATTTCAGCCAGTTACCACTTACCATTTTCCTTCTGGAAACTATTTTTTTGGGGGGGATATTCCAGCAAAAAGCCCTTGGGTCAGATTTCTGCCTTGTATTGTGTAACATGTGTAGACCTACAGCGTTGTCTTTCTAGGACATTTCAAAAACTGTTACCTGTACAATTTCCACCAGTTACCACTTACCGTTTTCCTTCTGGAAACAAAAAAAACCACCACTGGGGTCCAAAAATATTTCAGTTCCCTCAGTATGCATCGAGAAGGGCCCAATGTACACTGCTCAGGAAAAAATCTACTTCCTCTGAATAAGGTTTTTCCCCCCTCAATGTTCTTTGATAGTGTCAAGCACACTTGTGGTGATAAAAAACAAAGGTCTGGGATACAAAGTGACTCCATCCTTCCACTGGAAATCTCATTGGGGTCCAAATATACCCCAAAGACGGCCAGTGTGATTTTTTTTTCTGGCCAGGTCTGCATGAGTTACTGATATGTCCCAAGATCAATCTAAGCCAGGACTCAATAGGATTTATCTCTTGAATCTTGGTCCAACTCTGGCATATGAAGTAATCAAGACAGAAGTGTGTCAGGTCTTATGCAGAATGCCTTATTTTACTATTGAGTAAGGATTCAGGAGAAATTTGGTTTGGTTAGCATTTTATTGAGAAACTACCTAATCACACTTTGTGAAACAATATACAGTGGAGACTGGTGGCTTCGATGTCAGTGAATCTACTCTGGGTTTGGGTGTGAGCTGAAAGCACCTTGGCAGCTCCTGGAAAGTTTGGACTAAAACTTGGAGCAGATTCACTGCCCCACTGACATCAGAGCCACCAGTCTCTGCTGTGAATACATGATCCAAAACTCAACTATCTTTTGAAATTCAGTTTTACAGGTTTTGCAATGTAATTCTCTAACCACATAATGTGTACAAAAATGACAATCTTAGAGGAAGTTGTGTATAAAAATTACTAGTGAAAATGACATACAAAAATGCTTTATATTAGGAGAAATTACTTGCATAAATGTGCATATTAGGAAAGCTGTGCACTAAAATGATTACAAATTTTCATGTGAATTTTTTACAAGAATAATTGTCACAAACATGTGCAGAAATGTAAAAAACTAAAGTTAAGTTTGTAAAAAATGAGAGATTCATGCAACACTACCACTGAGTAACTGCAATTCACAGTACATGTTCGCAATTACAGGGCAGATCTTTAGGTCAGAGTTTGTAGCCAACCAGACTTGATTCTCAAATGAACCACTGGTTATGTGAGCAGGGTAGATATTAGGGCTGGTGAAGTGATGGCCGCCAGTTGCAATGGAATCTGAGGGCTCCTTTTGAGAATTATAGCAGGACAGGAAAATTCAACAGGTGGAGATAGTTCAACAGGTAGTGATGTGTGGGAAACTTACAGTCTTAGAAAAAAGGTTTTGCTTTTCTCATAGTTTACCCATCCATTACATTTACCAACAAAGTTTGTTTTAGGAAAAAACTTGATGGGGAAAATGCAGATGTGTGAGCGAGTTTTCACCAGCATTAGAGAAGGCCCACTCACTTGCCAACGTTATGAGTGTCAGGAGATGAGACTCGGTGGGGAGGGACTCTTTCCGCTTCAGAGTTTAAATCTTGAGCCAATTCTGAATAGAACTGGATTAAGCTGATGAAGGGTGGAGGAACTGTCACTAACTAATGGAAATCCCACCACCACCACCTTTTCTGGTTGAATTCCTTGAATGCTTTGCCCAAATAGAAACTTCTGGATTTACCTCAACATTTCACATTTAGCAAAATCCAGTAGCAACTTAACCTCCTTCAGGAAACACTATAGTTCATTGGCAGAGTGTTTGGCAGAGTTTGACCCTCTGGCATCTCCAGAGCTAATGGAGCAATGGTCTGTTTCAGTACAAGGCAGCTTCCTATGCTTATTCCTCCTTTTGTATTGGGCAACCCCAGTGAGGTATGGGTAGGCTGGTGACAGAGCCTCACTTCAGAGTAGGGTTCCCAGGTTCAGTCCCTGAGACTGATCCTGTATCTTTAGGAGAAGAGAAAGTCAGCCAAGTGCAGCTGTTCTTGCATCACTGTAATGGGAAAAACCACAAGGTGGAATTCTCTGTCCCCCCCTGCACAACTTTTAAAGATACAGAAGACCTCTTGGAGGCCAGGCCTGGCAACCAAGAGGTCTTTTGTATCTTTAAAAGTTGTGCAGGGGGAAGGGAGAATCTCACCTGGTGGTTTTTCCTATTACAGTGTTGTAAGAACACCTGCACTTGGCTGACTTTCTCATCTCCTAAAGATACAGGATCAATTTCAGGGATTGAACCTGGCAACATTACTTCAGAGGAGGGGAACCTGTGGACCTCCAGATGTTGCTGGACCCCAACTCCCATCAGCCCCAGCTAACTTGAGCAATGGCCAGGTATGATGGGAGTTGTAGTCCAATGATATCTGGGCCTACTCATTTACATGAAGCAGACTTGTTTTCAATGCTAGGTAGCAGCCTTCAAAAACATGGTGGGAATGCCTGCATTTGAGAAATACTACTTAGTATTATATACTGCTGCTACATGTATCTAAATTTTCCTAAGAAGTTTGACTGTGCAGCTGTTTCCTCCCAACTCAGTTAACTTCACCTGAATCCACAATTGCCTTATGGTGATGGGAAAACAAATACTTTCATTGTTACAAAATGGTTCAGAAAGTCACTGATGGATCAGTCTTAGGCAATTGTGTGAAAACAGAGTTGTCACCAAATTTGGCCTAAAGTAAAAGTCATGTTGATTAAATTTTAGAGGAACTGATGGTTGGTTGGTATCAACTTGTCAAATCAAATATTCATTACCATATTCTTTTATATCCACTAAATTCAACATAATCAAGAAGTGGGTATATTGTAACAAATTTCAATCATCTGAATATATGCTCCTGACATTCATTTAATCTCTAACAATAATTATTTAACGTTTGTTGGGGTGAATATTTTATCTACTCCTGGAAAAAGCTATGGCTACATAAGTCAATAGTTTGAGTTACCTTTTTGTGTATATGGCTAAGTTTGATCTCACATGGATTATTACTTTGTCCTTTAAGATGGAGATATTTCTTGACTTCTAGTGCCTGGAGAAAGGAGCTCCAGAGTCTTTGACACAACTGAAGTAAATTAAGATGACACATTCCCTTAATGTCACATGGAGATCTTTATCAGAACTTGAGAAATAAGTCAAGGAGAATACAGTGTGAGATTAACATCATTGTTGTTTTAAACCCTGATGCTCAGTGGGTATGATGGCAGTTCTTTTTGGAAGAGGCAAATGGTGCAAGGCAGAAACAGGATCTGTAGATCAGAGGTTTCCTTACAAGGGAGAGCAGCAGCCCTGTTGCCATGGTGGGACAATTGGGTGCACCTCCCAGACCTGTACTTCGCCTCTACCCTCTAAGATTTTTTTAAAAAATCATCTTTTTAATTTGTGACATGTCAGACAATGACAACCTCCATTTAAAGAATGACAACTTGTTTTAAGAACAGGAGTAATTTAAGAATAGGACCCTCTGAAAAATTCAGTGATAAAGCAGGGTGAGTGCACAACAAGGTGATCTGGAAGAGCTCCCAAAAGCCTGCTCACTCAAGACTTTCCTTGACTGAGGGTGGATTTTTCATTATCTCAATCATTCTATAATTATTTAAGTAAGCCTGAAAAACCAGCCTGTATAATAGCATGACCCTTGAACAGCTAAATGTTAGAATTTTGTATTATGGGCTAGAGTTAGACTCCAGCCCTTGGACTTTCCTTTGCTCTGCTTTTTAGTTTCAATTTCAGCTGTGTTCTCTATCCAACCAGCAATAAAGAAGCATGTTTGTTTGCCTGAAGTAAGAAGTAAGAGTTTGTTTTTTCTGCACTTATTATGAAGAATAGAGCAGGATTGGGTGGTTATTGCTAAAGGGTGAATAAAGAGATAATGCAATCTGAAAAAATATCTACCCTAAGTGATCCTATTTTCTTTTAAAGCACTCACTATACTCATAATAAGAGTGGCTATGTTTTTTTTCCTTGAGTATTTGATGGCAAAGGATGAAAACAGCACTAGAGGAATAGAAACATTGCTCTACATGCTACAGATCGCTGGCTGGCTGGCCACCTAGGCTGCAACTCAAGCCTAATTTTTGATTTTCCCAATGTGTGCAGCTCAGCTTGAGGCCTTTCCAGGGTTTCTGGGCAGAAAAACCAACCCAATAGCCAGTAACAAAAATCTTTTCTGTCACTGTCTTTCCCTTCCCCTGACCTGGTCCTCACATCATCTTCACCAGTGAGTATGTGTGTGTGTGTGGGGGGGATTGGTTGGTGCTATGCACATCCCCCCCAAATCCCCACCAAGAAATGTGGCTGGCCCACCTAACAAGGAACGCTGGCCACAGGGCTGAAGAGCAGGGTCTTTGAAGTTGCCAGTCCACTGTTAGCAAACTGCACAGGCTCACAAGGCACCTGGGCACAGTCTTTCCCAATATGGTGAGATATATTGGGCTCCTACTGGGAGAAATGGTGGGATATAAATCTAATAAATAAATAAATAAATATTAATAATTATTCTTAAATTTGTAGTATACATATTAATTAGCATATGGCAGTTTTATGCAGATTTGTGCCCTATTTTGTCCTCTTTTTGGGTGATGCATGAGTGGCCAACCTACTTTATAGAAACCAGTGTTGCTGTTGTTGTTTTTTAAAAAACTTCTTTGCTATATGAATAAAATGACTTTCAACACTCATTTAAATTATTATACTGGGTTGCCTACACTCTGTGATACCTCATTGCTCAGGCTGCATGAGTTGTGTTGGGTGTAAACACTGCTTCCAGCAGGAAGGGCAAACAATGGTATTTTCATCCCTACCATGACAGAGGTAGTCTTGCAATTTATGGAGTTTTGTGCTAGGGAAATGAGGCTTCCAGTACATAGAAACGGTCATTGTGTGGCTGTTGCGTAATCAGACCAAGTGTCTATCTAGTCCAGCATAGACAGCCATACATTTGAAGTTTGTTATTCATGCATCAGTTGGAAGATAGGCAAAGAAAGACATCAACGGCATGTTCTGCTTCCACTGTCAAGAGGCGGTGTGCCTTTGAATTCCAGTTGTTGGCAATCGCAAGTGGGGAAAGTGCTGTTGTACTCAGGGCATGTTTGTGGACTTCCCTCGGTCTCTTGCTGGCCATTGTGAGAAGAGGATGCTGTACTAGAAGGGTCTTTGGCCTAATCCAGCAGGGCGTAAAGGACTGGGTGTGAGGAGAGTCACCATTCTATCACTATAGATGAGTGGCATGGAGGACTTACCATCTGAAGTTCCAGATATAGGCAGCTATAAGGAGCAGGGCTTCAAGGAAATGGAAATTTCCTTTGATCACCAGCTATTCTCCCTTGAAAATGGTGAAGAGAGATGGTGATATGAAAATATGTGGGACAGGTAAAAAGCTCGCTCTACTCCTGATTGGCCTGTTCAGAAGATTGGTAGTACTGTTTTTGTATATGAAACACCAATCATCAATCAAGTATGATGCAGTAAAGATGAAAGTATCCAAAAACTGCTCTTAATTTTCCCAACATGTGAGGCATCACCAAACTGTATTTAGGCATAGTCATACAGCTCAGAAATATTTCCTAAAGATGCAAACCAAATTCTCACTACTTTTAATGAGACAAATGAGATTGTGGGTGACTTGTATTGTCACAAATATACAAGTGTATCATAGGAAACCATATGAGACCTTAAGGGTTGTATTGCACGGGCAAAAAAAAAAAAAAATACTGAGCACAAAAATTTCCAGGATGTGTTGATGATAACCAATTGTCCTGAAATGATTAGAAGTGGTGAAATGAAAAACCTTGATATCCTAGCAAATGGCCTGCACTGATTGACTTCTTCACAGGACAGGTGTATTTAATGTCTCATGCCTATCACCATTTACAATCATTTTAAGTAGAAGTGAATGGCAGCAGATAAACTCAAGCACATCACAATCAGGTTGACAGAGTGGAAGGGCTAGCACTTTAGCCATGGAACAAAACGTTGGAAGACCATAGTAAGTTCCGTAATGTTAGCCTTCAGATATTACTGTAATTTTTTTTAAAAAATCCAAAACGAGGGGAAGTTCTGTGAAACGCAAGAGTGATTTTCATTTCTGTTTTATTTCTTGACATAGATGGCTCTTTTAATGGTTTAATAGGTGAAGCTGTTCTGTGCTCTAGAATGGAGGAAGGGTGGGATATTAAAAAATCAGATAAATGAATGAAGTTGGATGTGCAGAAATAGCTCATATAATGAGGCAAGAGCCCATTGTCAGCTTGCTGGCAGGTGTATTGCTGCTGCTGACTGAGATTTTGTTGCTGTTATGTGCCTTTAAGTAGGTTTCAACTTATGCTGACTGTATGAATCAGTGACCTCCAGTAGCATCTGTTATCAACCCTGTTCAGATCTTATAAGTTCAGGTCTGTGGCTTCCTTTACAGAATCAATCCATCTCTTGTTTGGCCTTCCTCTTTTTCTACTCCCTTCTGTTTTTCCCAGTATCATCGTCTTTTCTAATGAATCATGTCTTCTCTTTATATGTCCAAAGTATGATAACCTCAGTTTCGTCATTTTAGCTTCTAGTGACAGTTCTGGTTTAATTTGTTCTAACACCCAATTATTTGTCTTTTTCGCAGTCCATGGTATCTGCAAAGCTCTCCTCCAACACCACATTTCAAATGAGTTGATTTTTTCTCTTATCCGCTTTTTTCACTGTCCAACTTCCACATCTATACATAGAGATCGGGAATACCATGGTCTGAATGATCCTGACTTTAGTGTTCAGTGATACATCTTTGCATTTGAGGACCTTTTCTAGTTCTCTCATAGCTGCCCTCCCCAGTCCTAGCCTTCTTCTGATTTCTTGACTATTGTCTCCATTTTGGTTAATGACTGTGCTAAGGTATTGAAATCGTTGACAAGTTCAATGTCCTCATTGTCAACTTACATAAATCTTATGTTGTCATTACATTAGTCTTCTAGATGTTCAGCTGTAGTCCTGCTTTTGTGCTTTCCTCTTTAACTTTCATCTGCATTCGTTTCAAATCATTACTGGTTTCTGCTAGTAGTATGGTATTATCTGCATATCTTAAATTATTGATATTTCTCCCTCCAATTTTCACACCTCCTTCATCTTGGTCCAATCCCGCTTTCCGTATGATATGTTCTGCGTATAGATTAGACAAATAGGGTGATAAATACACCCCTGTCTCACACCTTTTCCTTATTCTCCATATTCTGTCCTTACAGTAGCCTCTTGTCCAGAGTATAGGTTGAGCATCGGGACAATCAGATGCTGTGGCACCCCCATTCCATTTAAAGCATTCCATAGTTTTTCATGATCTACACAATCAATGGCTTTGCTGTAATCTATAAAGCAGAGGGTGATTTTCTTCTGAAATTCCTCGGTCTGTTCCATTATTGAACATATGTTTGTGGTATCATCTCTGGTGCCTCTTCCCTTTCTAAATCCAGCTTGGACGTCTGGCATTTCTCGCTCCATACATGGTAAGAGCCTTTGTTGTAGAATCTTAAGCATTACTTTATTTGCATGGGATATTAAGGCAATAGTTCGATAATTACTGCATTCCCTGGAATCTCATTTCTTTGGAATTGAGATGTATATTGAATGCTTCCAGTCTGTGGACCATTGTTATTTACTTATTAAATGTACATCCCACTGTGATGTTCCTGTAAGTTAGCATCTGTAAATATGGTAAGTGCGGGTCTATTGGGTGATGTATGGTAATTGACTGAGAGAGAAAGGAGGAGTACATGGGTGAGAAGCTGAAGTGTGCTGGATGATGATTGGCTGAGTGGCTGGCTGGCTGAAGGTATAAATGGAGGTTTGTGAGTGATGAAGGGAGGTCGGTTGGAAGGTGGGAGAGAGAGTTGGTTAGAGAGAGGTTGTTGAGTTGGTTCGCAGAGTTCTGAGGGAAGTTTGGATTGGATTTGGCTGATATTTAAAGAGGATATATATGAACAGAAACATAAAGAGTAACCATATATGAAACCATACGCTTGTGAAACATTCCTAAAGTAATCTTGTTATTTCCTGTTATTAGTAAATAAATACTTCTTTGGTTTACCAAAGGCCTGATCCGTGGCTGGGGAATATACAGACCAGAAGGGAGGGCAAGGTAATTACCAAGGCTGAACAGAAGCAGTATCTAATGGTGGCAGCAGTGAAGGGAGGAATTGTAACAAGTCAAGTATCCAGAGCAACCCAGAGTTGTATGCGTTATCTATAAAGATACAAGGGGGTTGGGAACAGCATAAGCACTCAGTCGCAAAAGTAACCAGCTAAAGAGAGACTCAGGCAAAGTCTCTGGGAGTATTGGTTACAGGACGTGACTGGTGGTGTTGCCTAGCAGTGGGATCTAGTGAGATCTGTGCTAGAGCGGAGTGAGAAACCATATAAAGGACGGTCCGGACTGGTGGTGTCCCTGGTGGTGCCTAGTGAAAGGCAGTAGCCACAAGCAGGTGGGAACCTGACAGGGAGAACCAGGGAAGGGCGTCACACCCACCCTTCCTCCCAAAAGAACCCAGGGCAGCAAGCACATCAACAAAACAATCTTAACAACCATGGAAAGAAAAACAATCTAACAAAAAATCTAAAAACACAGTTTTGGTTAAAAACTACAAAAACACAATTACCGTTAAAAACATTTTTTTTAGATGGATAGGGGAAGGGCAACAGGAAGGTTGCCATGGTGAGGGTGCAACGGTGGATCCAATTTGACACTTCTGTAGATGCTCCTGCACCATGCCGACATCCCTGCACCCTGGCCTTCCTAGTAAGCAGCGCGACACATCTCCTAGGGAGGGGGAGAGGGGGGAGAGGGAGGGGAGGGAGGGGGGAGAGGGAGAGGGGGGAGAGGGAGGGGAGAGAGGGGGGGAGAGAGAGGGAGAGCACACTGTAAATTGTGTTCTTTTCCTCTGAGCCTGAAACTGACTAATCTGGGTTCTCTCTTTGCTAACTTGAAACTGAATGAATGATGATCTCTTGCTTTCTCCTATGGCGAGCAGTGGAGGTTCAGGGGAGGGGGAGGGGGAGGGGGAGGGGGGAGAGGGGGGAGAGGGAGAGGGGGGAGAGGGAGAGGGGGGAGAGGGAGAGAGGGGGAGAGGGGGAGAGGGGGGGAGAGGGGGAGAGGGAGAGGGAGAGGGGGAGGAGGAGAGGGGGAGGGAGAGGGGGAGGGGGAGAGGGGGAGAGGGGGAGGAGGAGAGGGGGAGGAGGAGAGGGGGAGAGGGGGAGGAGGAGAGGGGGAGGGAGAGGGGAGAGGGGGAGGAGGAGAGGGGGAGGGAGAGGGGGAGAGGGGGAGGGGGAGAGGGGGAGGGAGAGGGGGAGAGGGGGAGGGAGAGGGGGAGAGGGGGAGGGAGAGGGGGAGGGAGAGGGGGAGAGGGGGAGGGAGAGGGGGAGAGGGGGAGGGGGGAGGGAGAGGGAGGGGGGAGAGGGAGGGGAGAGGGGGGAGAGGGAGAGGGAGGGGGAGAGGGGGAGGGGGAGAGGGAGGGGGGAGAGGGGGGAGAGAGAGGGAGAGCACACTGTAAATTGTGTTCTTTTCCTCTGAGCCTGAAACTGACTAATCTGGGTTCTCTCTTTGCTAACTTGAAACTGAATGAATGATGATCTCTTGCTTTCTCCTATGGTGAGCAGTGGAGGTTCAGGGGAGGGGGAGGGGGAGGGGGAGAGGGGGGGAGAGGGGGGGAGAGGGGGAGAGGGAGAGGGAGAGGGAGAGGGGGAGGGGGAGGGGGAGGGGGAGGGGGAGGGGGAGGGGGAGGGGGAGAGGGAGAGGGAGGGGAGAGGGAGGGGGAGAGGGGGAGAGGGGGAGGGGAGGGGGAGAGGGAGAGGGAGAGGGAGAGGGAGGGGGAGGGGGAGGGGGAGGGGGGAGAGGGGGGGAGAGAGAGGGAGAGCACACTGTAAATTGTGTTCTTTTCCTCTGAGCCTGAAACTGACTAATCTGGGTTCTCTCTTTGCTAACTTGAAACTGAATGAATGATGATCTCTTGCTTTCTCCTATGGTGAGCAGTGGAGGTTCTAATACAATTTGGGAGGAGGATGCGTGAAGAGGAGATTTGGTGGGTGCACTGGGCAGAAGGTAACAGCAGGAGATAGTGGGGAAAATCAAACACAGAAAGAGATTTGCCTCCCAGTTTGACAAATTCAGTGGAATCAGGAGTAACCAGCAGCTCCCATCCTTAGTATGCACTATGTTACATGTAACAACCCAGACTTTTATTTTGCTTGCACTTGGGGGGGGGGATAATGTTGCCCTTTTGCACATCTACAAACCTGTGCATGCATGGGAAATTAAAAAAAGATATACGTTTCTGCACTCTTTTGAAAAAGCAAGTGAAAAGCTAATCACTGAAAAGGTGTGGATTTAGTGGAGCAGCCAATGAGAAAGCAAAAACAAGCAACCAAAAAAAGCCCACATGTATGGACACTTGAGAATTGGGTTTTCACAATAATCTGACCACAAACAAGACATGTATGGATCTCGAGGCCACCAACCGAATATGGAAAACGTGCATTTTGTGGTTATGGATGGGCCCTGAGGCACTCTGAGCACTTTCTAAAGAGTTGCATAAGACTAATACGATCAACTAGATTAGTGGGCAGAAGAGCCCCCCGACTCCTCACAGAGCTACAGTTCCCAGCATTCTCTGGGAAGAAGGATTGATTGTTAAACCACTCTGGGAATTGTAGCTCTGTGATGGGAATGGGGGTCTCCTAACAACTCTCAGCGCCCTTAACAAACTACAGTTCCCAGGTTCTTTGGGGGAAAGACATGGCTGTTTAAAGTGGCATCATGGTACTTTAATTGTATAATGTGGATGTGTATCTATATCTCTCTTCTTTCCTTCCCATTGTTTCCAATGGGAGACTTCTTTTTTAAACAGGGTGGTTAAACTGCCTTTACATTTTCTGTCTCTCTCCCCCCCACACACTTTAGGATTGTACCCTAAATGAGAACATTTGTCTCTAGGGATGTAGACATTCACCATGCTGTGTTAAGATCTCAAACATATATTGAGATTTCCCCAGATTTTTAAAAATTAACTCTAGCTTAATAATGACAATGGGGGGAGGGGAGAGGGGCTAGAAACATATCATTTCTGTAGGTATAAAAGAAAATCTCTCTCTCACTCTCATTTTTGTTGTGAACCTACTGGATTCTTTAATCTATGGTAAAGCAGAGCCAGATGGCCCAAGCATATTTAATATTACTAATGGAAATGTTATGTTTTAAATTCACTCCTCGTGCTGCTTTTAAGTATTCACCTTGAATGTCTCAACCATGGCCTTGCTGTCGTTTTACATTATGCACTACAAGTTCAACAGATACTTGCACACCCATCTTCCTTTTAATACCCATTAGGACTCTGCTGAGTGTTCTCTCATTTCCATTCCCAGGCTGAAATGAATCATTTTTGTTTCTCTAGATACCCCTGCATTGTGAGAATGTTCATCTTTTTCAGTCTAGCTTGCTGCCATTGTTACTTGTCCCTGCTTCTACTTCAGTACTGTTTTTGTTTTTATCCATGGTACCATGTCTTCTTCTTCCTCCTCAATTAGTCATATGGGCAAACCCAGCCAATCAGAGACAGGGATGGCATCATGGTGCTATAGAGCTAACTGTGTTTGGCTATATGGTAATGTTACCGAGGGCACACAAAGTCAATGCAGCATGAGGGCAATGAGTCCTGGATTAGTCCCATGGATAATATCAGACAATTAGGTCTCTTATAGTGACTGGGGAAAATGTCATGATTCTACAAGGCCAATCATATTTTGTTGGTGCTTGCTTCTCTTTGGGTAAACAAAACCCAATGCAGAGTGAGGGCAATGCTTCCTTAATAAGTGAACACTCTCAACAGTTATCTTCTTCTCCCCTCACAGCAGGTATGGGGAAACTTTGGCCCTCCCAGATGTTGCTGAACCTCAACCCCTGGCATCCCTGGCCATTGGCCATGCTTGCTGGGGATGATGGGAGTTGTAGTTCAGCAATATTTAGAAGGCCAATGTTCCCTCACCCCTGCATCACAGGGAAGAAACTAGGTGAAGGTGGCTTGGGTGTTGTTAACAGTGGTGCCTGAAATGGGTTCTCCCAAACTATAAGAGAAATACAGCTTGGCTTTGAATGAGTTTCTAATACAAGGGACTGAGCTGAGGTTTTAGCTAATTCCCACAGCAATCCTTTGAGTTAAAGTATATTTTACAAAACCAGACTGTGTTTAAGGGAGAAAGGAAAGTGGAACTACTTGAGTTCACAAGTGTTCTATGGATTCTCCCAATGGCTTTGGATGCAGATAAACCTAAAACACGCACACTTGCTGAGTTGCTGAGGGTGTGTGTCGAGAAGAAAGTGTGTGTATGCTTGGAATTGCCAATGAGTTAATGGTGTGCTGCTGACTTCGGCTGGAGAAGAATTTAAATAAGAGGAATGCAGCATGTGTGGCCATGAAAAGAAAATAATATATGCTCTGGGAGGCAAAGAATAAGGAAGCACTCATCTCATACTCCTAGTCCTTCGTGTGAGGAAAAAAGAAAAAGACATAACTGAAGGCTGAGCTATGCAATAATAGAGCTGTCTGGGAAGCGTTCATGCCAGCTTCAATGAATTGAATTAGTTTCCCTCTCCACTTATAATTCCCCAGTAAATGCAAAATAGCTCAAGTTAACCCATGTTAATGTTCTTTCCGAGGTTATTTGTTCTTGACCTTGACCTTTGTGTCCACTAGAGAGCTAACATTAGCTGTATTATGTGACTGGGTGTGCCTGCTTGGATTACAAGAGGGGGACCGAAGGGAAGGCGATGCCATTGGCCCTGTGGCCAGGCGAGACCTGCCCATCCCCGTCATGTCACAGGAAGTAGCAGGAGGAAGAAGGAAAAGTGTGTTTGTTCCATCCCTGCAGTCATGATCCCTCCATGGTTGATGAGGAAATGAGACCAATAGTTCCTTGGAACAACAAAGGGAGCTTCACAGCCAGGACACAACTAGATAGAAGTAGGAATGGGGAAGAAATTCAATTAAGTTTGCATTTAAAGGCAAACCTACCACATTTGCACTTTCCAAAACAATATATGAGCTCAAACACAGCCATCCTTCAAAATTCACATTTCTCAGAGTTTTGCAGTGCAGTTCTCCAGCCAAGTAATGTGTACCAAAAATACATATACTAGGGTAAAGTGCGCGTAAACATGCATCTATTCATGAAAAGAACATCCAACATGCATTCTATCAGGGGAAATGGCATACGTGTGTTTATCAGGAGAAATCGGCACTAAAATGCTGACGAATTTTCACGAGGATTTCTTTTTTAAAAAAAAATGCAAAATTGCTGCAGAAATATAGAGAACTGAATTTAAGATTGGAAAAGTGAGAAACGGAGAGAACCGAAATGGACAAATCCATCTCGCCATCCTTACCAAGAAGGCCATAGCCCACAACCCACATAGCAGCCAACTCTCACCTTCGGGACGGTGGGAAGAACTCCCTCTGCCAATCTCAAAGCCTGAGCAAGCTGGTACACATAGACACATTCTATCAGATATGCCTGGCAATAAGGTGGCTAAATGGCAAAGATGAATTAACTTAGCAAGGGGAAGGTGAGAAATGAAAAGAAAATGTGACATTCTGGCTCTTTAGCTCATGTACACTTACGCCAGGGGTGGGAAACATTTTCCAGCCTGAAGGCTGCATTCTGTTCTGGACAGCTTTCCAGGCACCACATAGCAGTGTTAAGTGGGGCTGGAGGCAAGAGTGGCCAGAGCAATCAGTGTAAATTTTACTACAGTAGGCTAGTTCCTACCACATTCATGCACTCCTTTCTATCCTCCCTCCAAACAGGCAAGAAGCATGATCAGAGTTCAGGCAAAAAACACTTGAGAAGGGTGTGAAGCAAGACCAGTGAGGGGTGTGGCCTAGGGAGTGAATGTAGCCTAGACAGAGTTCCAAGGGTCAGACACAGAGGTCTTGAGGGGTATGTTTGGCACCCTGGCATGAGGATCTCCACCTCTGTTTTACAGTCTGGGCACAAATGGCTATGGATTAACAAAAGTTTGCTTCTCGTACATCAGGGAAATTTTTCTTCTGTCTCGCTGAAGAAAAGGCACAAGGCTGAAGCCCTGCACCCACTTGCATGGGAGGAATGTAGGCTGCTGGAAAGTCTAGTGGTCTGGTTTTCCACAAAGACAGCCAGGAATGCCAAGGAAGGGTTAAGGCTTGCAGAAAGCTCAAGGACAGATGTGCAGGTGGCACAGAGCTTCTGTTGTCTATAAAGCCTTGAAACCGAAACCGCTTGGTGTGGGGGGGTGTTAGCAGCGTTAGGAAAGTGTTCTCATCTGTATTAACCTTTAATGTCAGTAAAAGACTCTTAAGACTAAAAGGCCTGTGTGTCGGTTGTGGCACCCTTCCCTGGCTCTCCCTGTCAGGTTCCTACCTGCTTGTGGCTACTGCCTTTCACTAGGCACCACCAGGGACTCCACCAGTCCGGACTGTCCTTTATATGGTTTCTCTCTCCGCTCTAGCACAGATCTCACTAGATCCCCCTGCTAGGCAGCACCACCAGTCACGCCCTGTAACCAATATTCCCAGAGACTTTGCTTGAGTCTCTCTCTATCTGGTTACTTTTATGACTGTGTGCGTATGCTGTTCCCAACCCCTTGGTATCTATACAGATTACACATATAACTCTGGGTTGCTCTGGATATTTGTAATGTTATTATTCTTCTCTTCACTGCTGCCACCATTCGTTACTGTTTCCCTTCAGCCTTGGTAATTACCTTGCCCCCCCTTCTGGTCTGTATATTCCCCAGCCAAGGATCAGGCCTTCAGTAAACCAAAATAGTATTTATTGAATATCAGAAATAACAAGATTACTTTTATAATGTTACATAAGCGTATGGTTTCATCTATTCCTGTGGTCCTTGACCTATTATTAATCTGAACTCCTACTCTCTCTTTCTCCACACTCTCCTGACATCCACCACCAAACACCTTCTTCCTCTCACCTCCACCAACTAACTCCCACCTACTAACATCCACACAGATTCAACTGTCATTCTTCCATTTATACTCCCAGCCATTCAAACGCTCAGCCAATCATCCAGCATTCTACTGCTCATGTACTCCCCCCTCCTCTTTCACTCCACTTACCATATGTCTTCTATATAAACAGCACTTACCATATTTACATTAATACAGGAACATCACCTTTCCCCCCCCTTAAAAATAACGGCAGAGTATTATTCCTGCTCTAGGATTCATACGTCGCGTTAACAATAAAAACAAGTCTCTATGGGGAAAATGTCTTTTGTGTTCCTACGTCTGTGTCACGTCACTGCAGTCCCGGCCACCTGCCTTGAAAGTCCATCAGCCAATACATTGTCCTTGCCTTTTATGAACTTGAAGTCCACTTGGTAGTCTTGTAGAGCCCTGGACCACCTGCAGCATAGTGTTATGATTTTTCATAGTCTGTAACCATAACAAGGCCCGATGATCCGTCGTCACTGTAAATCTTCGTCCCCACACGTATGGGCGCAACTTGCTCAGTCCCCACACGACCGCTAGGCACTCCTTTTGGACCGACGAATGATTCTTCTCCCTCGATGTCAGCTTGCGACTAAGATACGCCACTGGATGTCTGGTGCCTCCTCTCTCCTGCAGCAAGACGACTCCCAGCGCGAGGTCTGATGCATCCGTAGCCACGATGAATGGTTGCTCATAATCTGGTGCTATTAATATAGGTCCCTGGCACAAGGCTTGCTTCAGAAGATCAAAAGCCTTTTGACATTCATCCGTCCATACCACACGCTCAGCACACTTTTTTCTTGTCAGCTCATGCAAGGGGTTGCTATTTCCCCAAAATCTTTCACAAACTTTCAGTAAAACCCAGCCACACCTAAAAATGCCCTAACTTGTTTCTTGGTTAAGGGGATAGGCCACGATTGTATTGCCTCAACTTTGCTCCATAAGGGGGTGATTTTCCCACTCCCCACCTTATGTCCTAAATAGATCACTTCATTCAACCCAAATTGACACTTCTTAGCTTTTATTGTTAGCCCTGCTTTCTTTAATGCCTCTAATACTGCTGTCAGGTGTTGGACATGCTCAGGCACTGACTTGCTGAAAATGGCCACGTCATCTATATAGGCCACTGCAAAATCTGACATGCCTCGCAACACAGTATTAATTAGCCTCTGAAAAGAACTTGGTGAGTTCCTTAGTCCCATGGGTAAAGTCACAAACTCATATAACCCATCTGGTGTACTGAAGGCAGTTTTGGCTCTGGATTGCTCGTCTAGTTCCATCTGCCAAAATCCTTTACAGAGATCTATCGTAGAGATAATGGTTGCTGCTCCCAATAGCTCTAACATTGCATCCACCCTAGGCATAGGATATGCATCTGGGACAGTAATTTTATTGATTAACCGATAATCAATACAAAATCTTGTGGTTCCATCTTTTTTTCGGAACCAGCACAATACTTGAGGCCCAGGGACTGATGGATTCCCTGATCACTCCTAGTTCCACCATGTCTTCGACCTCCTTTTTAATTTCACTCAAAACTTTCCCATTCACACAGTACGGAACAGATCTGATTGGGGCATGATTTCCAGTATCAATGGGATGTCTGGCTATACTGGTTCGGCCAGGTTTATTGCTAAAGAGATCTCCATAATTTTTCAAAACTCTCAGAATCTCTTCCTTTATTTCTTCCTTCACCTCCTCCGACCATTCCACTTAATCTACCCCTCCTTTGTCTTTGCTTTCCTGTACCAAATCTGGAAGTTCAGGCCCACTTCCCTCAGGGAATAAGGTAACTTGCAACACCTTTGCATCCCTGGTATGATAAGGTTTCAACATATTTACATGAAACACTTTGTGTTTTTTTAATTGGTCTGTGGTTATTACATACGTCACTGTGTCAAGCTATTCCCTTATGGTATATGGTCCCTCCCAGTTGGCCTGTAATTTATCGTGTTTCCTGGGTATGAATGCCATAACCATATCTCCCACATCATACACACGTTCCCTGGCTGTTCTGTCATACCAGTAACTTTGCTTCTCCTGAGCTTGACTCAAATTCTTTTACACAACTTCCATCATTTGTTTCACTGGTTCACATTCATTCTCTCTCTCAGCAGGCATCCACAGTCTATATAAAATCCCATTCTCACACACAATTTGATTCTTCAGTTTGTCAGTAAAGGGAATCATTTGTGTCAGGGCTTGGTCCTTTATTTGCTTCAAACTTGTATCTTTATCCAGCTCTTCCCTGAACTGCTCCGCCTCTTCACTAGAGACCATTTGATACAGTTTGTCTTTTTCAGCAGGCCTGCCAAGGGTTGCTATGGCGACCTTAGGCTCGATAACAGGTTCTACCCTGTTTTCTTCAGCCTCTGTTAACATGGTTTCTGTTGCTTTGCCAAGTTGTCGTCTGGTCACCACATATATTTTTCCTTGTGCCCCCATAACATCTCTTCCCAGTATCACTGGTTCTTGTTGTTGGGCATTAATACCTACTTTATATTTTTCCTCCCTACCTCTCCACTTTATTCTTATTAGGGCCATGGGTATGCTTTCTGGTTCACCCCTCATTCCTTGGATGGTCACCATTTCCTGAGGTAATATTTCCTCAGATTTTATTAAATCTGGCCTCAGTAACGTCTGAGCGGCACCAGTATCAAGCAATGCCCAATAATTTGCCCCTTGCACACTCACTTCTTCCCTCAGACTCGAATCCAAGTCTTTTACTTCTGTCCAGTTTATCTGGCAGAACTGAACCTTTTTCGTTTCCAGCTCTTTTGGTTCTGTTTTCACTGCCCTTCCCTGAGCAGGATTACCAATGGGGTTGGCAACCTCACATTGAAAATGTAGGTGCCCCGGTCTACCACATTTATAACATAATTTCTCCTCCATCTTAGGGTATACAGATCCACTCTGGGGTGTCCTGTGCCCTTCAGATTTTATTGGAGGACTCACTCGCTGTGGTACTACATCCTTTCTGCCACCATTATATGGTCTGGGTTTAAACTCTCTTGATGTTTTCCCCACCCAGCCAGTTCTATTGGAGACAAAGTGATCAGCCATCTCTGCGGCCTCTTGCATCAATGTAGGGGAACGGTCTTTGACAAGGAGCCTTATTTCTGGTGGTAACTGATGGTATAGTTGATCCAGTATCATGAGGCTTTTCACCTCTTCCACTGACTGAGCTTTGGCACTACTCATCCACTTTCCAAATATGTCCATCAACTTTGCTCCCAGTTCAACAAAAGACCTCCCTGCTTGGATCTGACAGTTTTGAAATAACTTTCTAAAATAGTCAAGTCCCAGTATGAACCTTTTGTATACTGCCTCTTTAAACTCGGCATATGTGATGGGCTTGTCTGAGGGGAAATATTGGTATACCTCTGCCAATTCCCCTTTGATCAGGTTTGATAAATATTGCTTATATTTATCCTCCGGTAGCTCCCACATTTGAGCTGCCTTTTCAAAGGTGCTGAGGTAAATCTGTGGATCTTGTCCCGGCTCAAACACTGCAAAATCTTTTGGTGTAACCTTTATCTTTGTTTCATTTCTGTCCTTTCTTGTTTCATCAGAATGAAACTTCTCTCTTTCAAACTTTAACTTTTCCACCTGTATTTCAGCATCCACTCTCATTCTCTCAAATTCCAACTCCCTCTGCTTTTCT
This sequence comes from Rhineura floridana, assembly GCF_030035675.1. NCBI lineage: Eukaryota > Metazoa > Chordata > Lepidosauria > Squamata > Rhineuridae > Rhineura > Rhineura floridana. Next base: position 24,973,608 of record NC_084485.1, on the reverse strand, counting down.
TTCTCATCCGCCTCCCTCCTCAATCTCTCAATTTCCAACTCCCGCTGCTTTTCTTTCTCACCTGTTTCAAAGACCCTCTGCTTGTCTTTTTCCTCAGCCTCCCTCCTCAATCTCTCAGTTTCCAACTCATGCTCCCATCTTAACTTCTCTCTCAAATACTCTATATAAGTGGGATTGCTTGAATACCCTTCTGGGGTCTCTTCCCTGACAGGTTGTTTTTGCTGGACAGTTGTAAATGCTATTAGTGCTACCCGCAATTCATCTACCCCTTTACCCTCGTGAGGTAAATTGAATGTTATGCACTTCTCCACCAGCTCCATGAGGCACAGCAAGGGGTGCACAGATGGCGAAAGAGTGGACAGTGTGATTGAAGCCAATTGAATGAAGGAATAGTGTTCCAGAGGCGTGAAGAAGACGTGGCTACGGATATGGTGGTCTCACTATCAGCCGGGATGCCTTTGGAGAGGCTGACCAAAAGGAACTATTTCAGTTGGTGTCTAAGAATGCAGGCTTTCCTAACCAAGGAAGATTTATGGCAAGTAATTGAGGATGACCCACCGGCAGCACTGCAACCAGTTCCATGGATTCGGATGGACAAGAGGGCGAAAGCGTTAATCATCTTGGCGGTAGATGATCCCCAGTTGCTGCATATTCAAGATAAGCAGACAGCAAGACTTATCTGGACTGCTTTGAATGCAATTTATGTGAGAAAGGCAGCTAGCAGTAAGATACATTTAGCAAGAAAACTCTATCAGATGAAGCTGTCTGATGATGGGACAATGTCTGCTCACCTACAAGAAATCAAGAAACTGTTTGCAGAGCTGCAGGAGAGGAACGTGGTGCACACGCAGTTGCAACAGGTTTATATCATTCTCTCTTCACTGAATTCTTCTTGGGATCCTATAGCGAGCTCGCTGGAAGCTATGCCAGATGAAGGATTGACTGTGGAATACGTCTCGGGCAAGCTGCTCCAGGAGTGGGACAGACAGCAAGAAGCCGGAGAAAGGGAGAGAAATGAGCGAAGAGACAGCAGAAAGCCAAACTTCAAAGACACAGAAGCAAGGTTTTTCGGACTTAAGGCTTGCTATTTCTGTGGTTCACGTAATCATCTACAAAGGGACTGTGCAGCGCAGCAGAACGAACAAGGGAGGAAGCCTTCAAAAGTACATGTCGTAAAACTGTCAGAGTCAAGACAAATGGACAGAGACTGTACTGTGTGGGTTATTGATTTGGGAGCTACACACAGTATGATTAAGGACCAAGCTTTGTTCCAAACTACAAATCCCACGCAAAAGGATGTTGTGCTTGCGGATGGCACGCACAGAAAGGTATTGGGGAGGGGAACTGTGAAGTTAAATGTCCTTAATACAGTAATGACGGATGTATTGTATGTACCAGATCTTGAAAGCAATATACTGTCTGTAACGAAACTAAATGCAATGGGGTATGAAGTAACATTTAGATGAGGGACATGTGAGATTAAGAAACAAGGAAAAGTCTGTTTGAGAGGGTATCTCAAGAATGCACTGTTTTACGTAAAGCTGAACCCCACAGGATATGCTGCCATGATAGCAAATAAGAAACCTCATGATAAATTTATTCACCTATGGCACTGGAAACTTGGTCATGCTAATTATGGTACAATAATGAAAACACCCAGTAATAGTTTGGATGTAACATTACAAGAGTGTAACAAGCATGTAGAATGTGAAATCTGTAATCAAACTAAGGCTACAGTGGCTCCAATATGTAAAGAAGCGGAGAGTAGCACAAATGCGCCATATCAGATGATTCACATTGATCTTGCAGGACCGTTTCAGGAATCTCAAGGAGGTGCCAAATATTTCCTTGTTATTGTTGATGATTATACCAGGTTTTGTACTGTATATTTGCTGAACTCTAAAAATGAAGCAGAGGGGAAATTGAAACAGTTTGTGAAAAAGATTGAGGTGCAACAGGGTATAAAGATCCAAAGGATACACTCTGACCAAGGTGGAGAATTCACCAGTAAATCATTGGAGCAGTACCTGTTAAAGCAGGGGATTGAACATGAGTTAACAGCCCCATTTTCTCCGTTTCAGAACGGAATAGCTGAGAGAAAAAATAGAACATTGCAGGATGCAATGAGAGCAATGTTGAGAGACTCTGATTTAACAAATGCTTTTTGGAGAGAGTGTATGCTGTATGCAACTTACATCCAAAACAGGCTGTATCATAGAGCAATGCACATGTCGCCATATGAAAGGCTCAATGGCAAGAAACCAAAGCTATAGCACATTGTAAGGTTTGGGGCAAAGTGCTGGGTGCACATTCCCAAAGGCAAAAGACATGGGAAACTGGCTCCCAGAGCACAGAAGGGAAACATGCTGGGATTCCAGAATGCCTACTACCGTGTCTGGATACCAAATCAAAGGAGGGTGGTGCTGAGCAGAAGCATTCAGGTTCAGGAACAGGATTGGGGTGACGTTGAGTGTGTTGAACTAGGCAACACACACAGACATGAACACACTGAACTAGAAAGTGAGCAAGGGATAAAATAAGAAGAGGAACAACCTCTTGTCAGCGAAGATGAGGGAGGCAGAGAGGAAGCAGAGCCTCAAATAACATTAAGGCGATCTGAAAGGGCGAACTTGGGGAAACCACCTGAAAGGTTTCAAATAGGTACAATAAAGGGCCAAGGAACAAGCAGGAGCACAGACAAAGATGATGGTGAAACATTGTACCTAGACTGTATAAAGCCAAGATCGTAATGACTGTAAACTGTGAATAAAAACTGTGAATAAAAGATGTCTTTATGGAAAAGGTGGGAGCTGTAGGCTGCTGGAAAGTCTAGTGGTCTGGTTTTCCACAAAGACAGCCAGGAATGCCAAGGAAGGGTTAAGGCTTGCAGAAAGCTCAAGGACAGATGTGCAGGTGGCACAGAGCTTCTGTTGTCTATAAAGCCTTGAAACCGAAACCGCTTGGTGTGGGGGGTGTTAGCAGCGTTAGGAAAGTGTTCTCATCTGTATTAACCTTTAATGTCAGTAAAAGACTAAAGGCCTGTGTGTTGGTCTCTTCTCTTGGGCTACTTCTCGGGCTGGTTGGACTGGATCCTCTGGGAACACTCAGCACATTACACCGCTGCCAACAAGGAATCCTTGCTCAATTCTATGGGACTTCTGAGTAGATACGTTCAGGATTGCATAGTAAGCCTTTTTGCAGGACTTATGGAATGGACTTTCATAACAGTTTATTTATTATTTGATTTATTTATTATTTGATTTATATCCCGCCCTTCCTCCCAGCAGGAGCCCAGGGCAGCAATTTGAGTACTCTCCATGAGCCTGTTAAAATGGCTACTACAAATGGGTGGCTTGGCTTTCCTAGAATTACTGACAATGGCACATGCACCAAAACAATACTTGATCTATAGGAATCTGCCTTGTGTAACTATCTTGCATCCACAGTGCATTATTTGTTGTTGGCATCTTCTTTTAAAAAATAACAAAAATTCTCATCCGACAGCCAAGGATAGAGTCAAGTTGTCTTCTTCAAGTGTGTCTGTCTTTGATCAAATATGTTTTGTTGAGAGGTGGAAAAAACCCCCAAAAATGTCATCACACCTGTCTGAGCAAGCCTAAAATAAGAATTTCTTGATTAGATTTCTCTTGTCTTTATCAGCATGAGTTTATTGTTTGAGCCTGTGCATCAAGATGCAATAACACACTTCACTATGGGTCAAATCCCAAAGTCTTTATTCAAACAAAAGCTTATATTGATTTCATGTTGAATAACCCACAGATAAAGTTACAGATTTTTAACAATTTCCAGGATTCTTTTTCAAAATCAAGCCATGCAGGCTGATGAGTGCTCAGAGCTTCTGAAAATGACTGAGTTTGTCTCAGTCTGAGAGTGGATTAGCAATCAATCCCTTTTATCAAGGAAATCTGACAACTGTAGCTCTGTGAGAGGATTAACAACTCTCAATACTCTTAATAAACTACGGTTCCCAGGAGTCTTCGCTGGAAACCATGACTGTTAAAGTGGCATCACAGTGCCTTCAATGTATGGTGTGGATGTGACCTAGGATTGCAGCCTTTGTCAGTTTATTACCTCCTCCCCCCCCGGTACAGCCATGCTTTTTGGCACTTCTGCCTCTTCCCTCCCTTTGATGCCAGCCAGACCTGCTGGCACTAGGTGATAAGACTGGGAAGCTGTTGCACCTCCCCCTTGCTGCTGCACCTCCTCCCCAATTATGCTGCTGCTTACATTTCCTCCAGCCACGTCGCTCCTCCTTCCGTCCTTCTCCATGGGGTGTGGTGAGATCCTGCCCACCCACCCATTTACATGGAGCAGATTTTTATAGGGCAGAGGGATGGGAGGACATTAGGGAGGAGTCAGTGGTGCCCTCCTCCTCAATTGTAATGGGGGATACAACATGGCACACCTTGATTTCACACACAAAAACAAATAGCGTGCAGTATCCTCCCATCTTTGGCAGCTTTGAAAATATGGAAACTCATGCAAGTCAATTTTGCAGAAAATGATTTTGTTGTTGTTGTTCTTTTGATTCATCCCTGTGATGTTGACACTAACCTTGTCCTCTCTTTGGCTTTAGGAAGTGAAAGGAAAACAGTACCTATAATCCAAAGTGTTCATCAGCATCATCATAATTATTTATATTTATATCCCCACTCTTCCTCCCAAATGGAGTCAAGGGTGGCAAACAAATGCTAAAGTACTACAAATATCTTAAAAAACAATTATAGTACAGATGCAGACCAGAATAAGCTATCTACTAAAAAGGCCTGTTGAAAGAAGAAGATCTTCAGTAGTCACTGAAAAGACATCAGAGACAAACTCAGTCATTTGTCTTATGACTGCAAAAGAGCACTGCTGTATACCCAAGAATAACTGAGGATCTGTTTTATTTTATCAATTCTGTGTTTTCTACTTAAAATTCATTTTTCTTTGCATTTAGATTAGAGATGTGACGGAAGGGTTGCCATCACTCAAGAAGCCCACTGACAGGTATCCCTTTCTTCTCATCCATGTGGGAACTAATGATACTGCCATGCAGAGCTATGAAGGAATCATGTCATACTTTGAAGTTCTGGGAAGGAAACTCAATGAGATTGGGGCCCAGATAGTTTTCTCATCCATCCTTCTGGTATTTAGAAGAGAAGTAGACGCTGTTGTTGCTGCTGGGGGCGTGTCGCTGTTGGGGACTCTGTCGTCGCGGCCCGCACCGCCACAGCCGTCGCTGCTGGCCCGCTTGCATGCGGGCGTTGTCGTTGCTGCTGGGGGGGGTGTCGCTGCTGGAGACTCTGTTGCTGTGGTCCGTGCTGCCGCCATTGCTGCTGCCTGCCCGCTTACGCACGGGGCGTTGTCATCTTCGCCGAGGTGCCGCGTTGCTGCCGGTGGACTTCGCTGTTGTGGACTGTGTTGCCGCCATCGCCGCCGCTGGTTGTGGGCGTCTTCATCATCGCTGAGGGCCGTACCGTTGCCCAGGACACTATCACTGCGGCGTACATCTTTGCCACCTCGCCGCTTTCTTGCTCGCGTGTGGCGCTTCTGTTGCTGCTTGGGGCTGTGTTGCTGTCCTGGTGTCCTTGCTGCGGCTTGCCTTTGGATGGGACTTGAGACTGCCATTGCTGCTTGACGAGGATTAACTCATTTTAACGTTTTGCTTGGGTGTGTGGGGGGGGCTAATGTGGGGTGAATGATTGGTATGTTTGCTTGTTTGTGTGGTTTTGTGTATTTTTAACATGTGCCTGGGAGATAAGATTCCATCCTTCGTGGGGGGGCTCTCGGGGGCCCCAATTAACGTAGTGACGGGTAATGGGAGGTATGGCGTTAGGAGGAGAACAGGCCAGGTAAGGGGAACTCGTCCCAGACAAATTGTGTCTGTGCCTTGTTCCGGTTCTCCTCATATCCACAGGATTGTTGGTTGTCCTATCAGCCAGCTCTCGGATCTCCAAGTGCTGCTTTTGAATGCCAGGTCGGTACATAATAAAACCTCACTTGTCCATGATTTAATTCTGGAGGAGGGTGCCGACCTGGCATGTATAACCGAGACCTGGGTGGCTGATCAGGGAAGAGTTGCTCTTTCCCAGCTTTGCCCACCCAGGTATTTGGTTCAGCACTGTGGTAGATCTGAGGGCCGGGGAGGGGGGGTCGCTGTGGGCTATAGGAGTTCTTTTCCTCTCACCAAGCACCCTGTCCAGACGGCGACTGGTTTGGAATGTCTCCACCTTGTGTTGGGCCAGGGAGACAGACTAGGAATACTGTTGGTGTACCGTCCACCTTGCTGCCCAACAGCTTCCTTAGCTGAGCTGACAGAGATAGTCTCGGAGGTCCTTTTGAGGTCCCCTAGACTTTTGGTACTGGGGGATTTCAACGTCCATGCCGAGGCTGTCTTATCTGGCGCAGCTCAGGACTTCATTGCCTCCATGACAACAATGGGGCTGTCTCAATTTTCTACTGGCCCAACACATGTGTCGGGACATACTCTCGATTTGATCTTCGCCACTGGACATGGAGATGGTGATCTGATGGTGGGGTGTTTTTCATCTACCCCATTGTCATGGACAGATCACCGCTTGCTGAGATTTAGACTTACAGCGGCTCTTTCCCTCTGCAAAGGTGGAGGATCTATTAAGTTGATCTGCTCCCGGAGCTGGATGGATCCTGTAGGTTTTCAGAGGGCTCTGGGAGATTTTCCGGCTGATAGGACTGGTGCTCCTGTCGAGGCCCTGGTCGCACTGTGGAATACAGAAATGACCCGGGCTATTGACGCGATCGCTCCTGCGCGCCCCCTTCGCTGTAGAGCTCATACAGCTCCGTGGTATACCCCGGAGCTGAGAGCGATGAAACATGAGAGGAGGAGGCTGGAGTGCAGATGGAGGAAAACTCCCAGTGGATACAATCATGCCTTGGTAAGTGCCACCAATAAGTTGTATACAAAAGCGGTAAGGACAGCAAAGAAGCTCTATTTTGCTGCCTCTATTAGATCATCTTTAAGCCGCCCAGCGGAGCTTTTTAAAGTCGTGCGAGGGCTCTTACACTCTGGCCCCCACGATACTATGGAAACATCTGAGACCCGCTGTAATGAAATTGCTGGACACTTTCAAGATAAGATTGCATGTATCCGCAGGGACCTTGACTCTGATGTTGTGACAGATGAATCCATTGAAGTGTCCGGAGCATGGCCTTGTCTTTCTTTATTGGATGAGTTTCAGTTGGTGCAGTTCGAGGAAGTGGACAAGGTGCTTGGAATGGTTCGGGCAACCACGTCTGTTCTGGATCCTTGCCCATCTTGGCTAGTGAAAGCTGGCAGGGCTGGAACCACCGGTTGGGCCAAGGAGGTGGTTAATGCCTCCTTGAGGGAGGGAGTGGTCCCTGGTAGCCTCAAGGAGGCAGTAGTGAGACCTCTTTTAAAGAAACCCTCCTTGGACCCAGATAATTTAAACAACTATAGACCGGTGGCGAATGTCCCTTTTTTGGGCAAGGTTTTGGAGCGGGTGGTTGCCAGCCAACTCCAGGCGCTCTTGGATGAAACCGATTATCTAGATCCGTTTCAATCCGGTTTCAGGCCCGGTTTTGGCACCAAAACAGCCTTGGTCGCCCTGTATGATGACCTGTGTCGGGAGAGGGACAGGGGGAGTGTGACTCTGTTGATTCTCCTTGATCTCTCAGCCGCGTTTGATACCATCGACCATGGTATCCTTCTGAGGAGACTCGCGGAGTTGGGTGTCGGGGGCACTGCTTGGCAGTGGTTCCGCTCCTACTTCGCGGATCGTCACCAGAAGGTAGTGCTTGGGGAACATCACTCGACACCATGGACTCTCCATTGCGGAGTCCCTCAGGGGTCGGTTTTGTCCCCCATGCTTTTCAACATCTACACGCAGCCGCTGGGTGCAGTCATCAGGAGTTTTGGAGTGCGTTGCCATCAGTATGCTGATGACACGCAGCTCTATTTCTCCTTTTCATCTTCTTCAGGTGAGTCTGTTGATGTGCTGAACCGTTGCCTGACCGCGATAATGGACTGGATGAGAGCTAATAAACTGAGACTCAATCCAGACAAGACCGAGACATTGTTGGTGAATGCCTTCCCTGCTCAGATGGTGGATGTTAACCCTGTTCTGGATGGGGTTACACTCCCCCTGAAGGAACAGGTACGTAGTTTGGGGGTTCTTCTCGACTCTTCCCTGTCTCTCGAGGCCCAAGTGGCCTCGGTGGCACGGAATGCGTTTTACCATCTTCGTCTGGTAGCCCAACTACGCCCCTATCTGGACAGGGACGACCTCGCCTCCGTTGTTCATGCTCTGGTAACTTCAAGATTGGATTACTGTAATGCGCTCTACGTAGGGCTGCCCCTGAAGACAATTCGGAAGCTTCAGCTGGTGCAGAACGCAGCTGCCAGATTACTGACGAGGACCAGTCGGTCTTCGCATATAACACCTGTCTTGGCGCGTCTGCACTGGCTTCCTATTTGCTTCTGGGTGAGATTCAAGGTGCTGGTTCTTACCTATAAAGCCTTACATGGCGTGGGACCTCAATACCTTGTGGAACGCCTCTCTCGATACGAACCTACCTCTTCACTTTGTTCAGAATCTAAGGCCCTCCTCCGGGTACCAACCCATCGGGAAGCCCGGAGGGTGGTTACTAGATCCATGGCCTTTTCTGTGGTGGCCCCTGAGTTGTGGAACAGCCTCCCCGAAGAGGTACGCCTGGCGCCTACACTTCTATCTTTTCGGCGCCAGGTAAAGACCTTTTTATGCTCCCAGGCATTTTAATTTTCTTAACCATTTTAATCTTTTAATCCGTATTTTAATTTTTGTCGTATTGTGTTTTTGTAGTGTTTTTTGTTGTTTGTTTGTATATGTTTTTATGATTTTTATTATGATATATTGATTTTATCTTGTTTGTTCACTGCCCTGAGAGCTATTCTGCTAAGGGCAGTATATAAATTGAAATAATAAATAAAATAAATAAACAGGAAAGAAAAATACTCTGGGTGAATGGCTAGCTGCAAAGGTGGTGCCAACATGAGAGATTTGGGTTGTGGGACCACAGGCTATGCTTCCTGGAAGATGGACTGCTGGCAAGTGATAGGTTGTACCTCACAAGCACTGGGAAGAATGTGTTTGGCCACAGCATGGAGAACTTCATCAGGAGAGTTTTAAACTAAATCTAAGGGGGAGGGAGACATAAACCTGGCAGTAACAGCTAACAAAGGCTTATGAACAGTAAGAGGAGCTGAGGGAGCAGCTCTAATGGGGCCCAGTAATAGTTTTCATAAAAATGTAGGTAGGAAGCCAGGCGTAAATCACATGGTCTTCAATGTCTGATACTAATGCCCAGGGTATGGGAAACAAACAGGACGAACTTGAACTCTTAATACAGGAGAGTAAATATGACTTGGTAGATATAACTGAAACTTGGTGGAATGACTCCCATGACTGGAACACAGCAATTGAAGGATATAACCTGTTCAAACAGAACAGAAAGAATAGAAAGGGAGGTGAAGTCACACTATGTGTTAAAAATATATATCCCTCCACAGAAAAACAGGAGGATGGTAGCTCCTCTGAGAGTATCTGGATGAAAATAAATGGGGCAAGGAATAAAAGGAACATGGTGGTTGGAGTCTACTACTGACCACCCAATCAAGGAGAAGACTAGGATGGAACTTTTGGAAAGCAAATTGCCAATGTTTCAAGGAGACATGATGTAACAGTAATGGGCGACTTCAATTATCCCGATATCTGTTGGGAGACAAACTCTGCCAAACACGGCCCCTCCAAGAAATTTCTGACTTGTGTTGGAGATAACTTTCTCTTAGAGAAAGTGGAGGAAGCAACCAGAGGATCAGCTATCCAGGACTGGATTCTAACCAATATGATTTGGTGGATGTAGTGGCAGTTACCAGCACTCTGGGGCAAAGTGACCACACCATACTTAAATTCTTGATTTTAAAAGATGCAAAAGCTGAAAGTAGCCATATGCGCACCCTGGACTTCAGGAAAGCTGATTTGAATAAACTCAGAACAATTGTAAGTACGATTCCATGGCAAGCAACCCTAATGAGAAGAGTAGTCCAAGATGAGTGGGAGTTTCTAAAAAAGGAAATTCTAAAAGTGCAATGGCAAACAATTCCAACAAAGAAAACGGGGAAAACAGCAGAAGAATCCAATGCGGCTTCACAAAAAACTTAGAGATGAGCTGAAAACAAAAAAGGACACATACAGGAAGTGGAAAGAAGGTCAGGCCACAAAGGAAAAGTACAGGCAGGTATCACAGAATTGCAGGGATGGCGTCAGGAAGGCTAAAGCTGAGAATGAGCTGAAGTTAGCGAGGGATGCTAAAAGCAACAAAAAAGCTTTCTTCAGGTATGTCCATAGTAAAAGACATGGAAAAGAAATGGTGGCACAGCAACTCAATGAGGATGACAAAATGACAACAGATGACAAAGAAAAGGCGAAGTGCTCAATTCCTACTTTGGCTCAGTCTTCTCCCAAAAAAGGGTCTATGACCCTTCCAGGAAACATGAAATAGAAGAGGCAGGATTGCAGCTTGAGATTGATAGACAAACGGTCAAGGAATACCAAATCACTTTGAACGAGTTCAAATTGGCAGGGCCCAATAAACTGCATCCTAGAGTATTGAAGGAACTGGCTGAAGAACTCTCAGAACTGCTGTCTATTATCTTTGCGAGATTGTGGAGGACTGGTGAAGTGCTGGATGACTGGAGGAGAGCTAATGTTGTCCCTATCTTCAAAAAGGGCAAAAAGGAGGAACAGGGGAGCTACAGACCAGTCAGCCTAACATCAATCCTTGGAAAAACTCTGGAGCAGATTATAAAGCAGTCAATCTGTAGGTACCTTGAAAACAATGCAGTGATTCCTAGGAGCCAACATGGATTTATGATGAACAAATCCTGCCAAACTAATCTTATCTTGTTTTTTGATCAGGTAACCTCCCTTGTAGACTGTGGGAATGTTGTGGACATCATATATCTCGACTTCAGCAAAGCTTTTGACAAGGTGCCCCATGATATTCTGATTAGCAAGCTAGCTAAATGTGGGCTGGATGGAACAACTATCAGGTGGATCCACAGTTGGCTCCAGAATCGTACTCAAAGAGTACTTATCAATGGTTCCTTCTCAAACTGGGCGGAATAAATGAGTGGGGTAGCACAGGGCTTGGTCTTGGGCCCAGTGCTCTTTAACATTTTTATTAACGACTTGGATGAGGAGGTACAAGGCATGCTTATCAAATTTGCAGAGGATACAAAATTGGGGGGCACAGCTAATACCATGGAAGACAGAAACAAAATTCAAAGGGACCTTGATAGGTTGGAGCATTGGGCTGAAAACAACAGAATGAAATTCAACAGGGATAAATGCAAAGTTCTACACTTAGGAAAAAGAAACCAAATGCACAGTTATAAGATGGGGGATACTTGGCTCAGCAATATGACATGTGAGAAGGATCTTGGAATTGTCGTTGATCAGAAGCTGAATATGAGCCAACAATGTGATGTGGCTGCAAAAGAGGCAAATGCTATATTAGGCTGCATTAACAGAAATATAGTTTCCAAAATTGTGTGAAGTATTAGTTTCCCTCTATTCAGCACTGGTTAGGCCTCATCTTGAGTACTGCGTCCAGTTCTGGTCTCTGCACTTCAAGAAGGATGCAGACAAACTGGAACAGTTTCAGAGGAGGGCAACAAGTATGATGAGGAGACTGGAAAACCGGGCATGTTTAGCTTGGAGAAGAGAAGACTGAAAAGAGATATGATAGTACTCTTCAAATACATGAAAGGTTGCCATACAGAGGAGGGCCAGGATTTCTTCTTAATCATCTCAGCGTGCAGGATGCAGAATAATGGGCTCAAGTTACAGGAAGCCAGATTTCAACTGAACATCACGAAAAACATCCCAACTGTTAGAGCGGTACGACAATGGAAAATGACCCAGGGAATTGGTGGACACCTCCAGCACTGGAGGCATTCAAGAGACAGCTGGATAGCCACCTGTCGGGTATGCTTTAGTTTGAATTCCTGCATTAAGCAGGGTGTTGGACTTGATGGCCTTTGAGACCCTTTCCAATTCTATGATTCTATAAATAAAAATCTAAAAAGCAAGCATGGGGGCCAGGGAGGTTCACCTGATGCCATGTTTGTGATCTTTTTAGCATCCAGGGATGACCTTTTTTTTTTTTAATTTCATGTTATTTAAGCATGTTTAAACTGGCTAAGATCTTCCATGGCGCAGAGTGGTAAGCGGCGGTAACGCAGCCGAAGCTCTGCTCATGGCCGGAGTTCGATTCCAATGGAAGGAGGAAGTCAAATCTCCAGTAAAAGGGGTCGAGGTCCACTCAGCCTTCCATCCATCCGTGGTAGGTAAAATGAGTACCCGGCATATGCTGGGGGGTAAAGAAAGACCGGGGAAGGAACTGGCAATCCCACCCCATATATATGGTCTGCCTAGTAAACATCGCAAGACGTCACCCTCAGAGTCAGAAATGACTCGCACTATAAGTGCAGGGACACCTTTACCTTTAAACTGGCTCCCAAGAAATGCTTCCAAAGTGATGTACAGTAACTTACGCAGTCTGGGCCACTCTTTTTTAAAAGCTGTGTTCCGCTTTAGAGATGTGGTGACATTTTTTTTAGTATTGTTTTTGTTTTTTGACATTAGGTTACATGATAGAAGTATCCAAACTTATTCATAGTGTGGAGAAAGTGGATAGAAAAAAGTTTTTCTCCCTCACAACACTAGAATTCAGGGACATCTATATTGCCAAAGGGCAATGGTTCTTTGTGGATTTGGAAGCCATGATCAGACAGATGGGGTGAAAGTTAAATGTTTTATTTAACTACTAAGAAAAAGCATACAAAGAAAGACAGAAAGATTATTATAAATCATACGTCCCTTCTGCTGCCTGGGTACTCTCAATCCGGCAGCGGACAGACCCCTAGTAGCTGAAGCTGGCTGATACAATACTTAGCACTGTCCTGGGATCTCTGGTCTATGCTGAGCCCCCCTCCCCGAGGAGTTGTCCTTTCAATCACTAAGAACCTCTCTGAACAGTGAAGGCCAAGCTCCTGTGAGGTCTGGTACATAGTATCTTATCTATGCTGAGGTTTCTTGTCCCTGAGATGTCATTTCAGTCACAGAAAACTTAGAATGGTGAGGGACAAGGTCCTCTGAGGTCTGGTGCATAGCATCTTCTGATCTATGCTGAGGTTCCAATATTGGAAGGATTTGCAGGGCTTTATACACACCTGCTATTTCAACTATACATCATTGGCTTTGACAATGTTTATACATTTGCAAGGTCAAGATAGCACTTACTTTGTGGCAAGCAGCCAAAATAGATAACTAACCGGCTATCCAGCCTCATGCCAGTGCCAGGTGGACACTATGGGATCATGCTAGGCTTATATCTTGAGAAATAAATGACCAACATTCCCAGGCTGTGCTCAGCAGCAGCATCTCCACACACAACTACTATTGTACAAAATAATACAAAAATAAGAATTAACCTGTTACAGGACTACAGTCCAGAAGGATCTCTAGGCATGAAAGAGGCACATGTGGTTCATCAACATCTAACTCCTAGGTGTACAATTCTCTGCTAGCACAACATCAAATGAAGCTGAATGTTGGAAGCTTCTGGACAGACAAAAGAAAGCATTTCTTTACACAGTGCACAGTTAAACTATGGAATTGTCTCCCACAAGAAGCAGTGATAGCCACCAACTTGGAAGGTTTTAAAAGTGGATTAGACAAGACTGTAATGTGAGTAGGAACTCAAGTGAATTAGAAGTAATTGTATGGGGGAATCAGTTGGGGGTGGGACCAGTAGGAAAATGAAAGTAGAGTCTTTGGTTATGCAGCAACACACTGTGAAGTAAAGTTTGTTCCTTCTAACCAGCATTTGTGGTTCATTTCAAATCCTGCAAATATTACATGGTGTCAGAAGACTACCTAAAAACATAAGGCAGTGAAAAATGGACCAGCTAAAGCCTCCAGGAACGTTGGTGTTTGAAGGAAATGCAGCAGATAACTGGAGAAGATGGAAGCATGGGTTTGAATTGTACTGCATTGCAAGTGGAGCAGATAAGAAAGATGAGAGACTCCAGTCAGCATTATTTCTGCATGTGGCAGGTGAAGAAGCAAGAGAGGTATGTAATACTGTCCAGTTTGATGATGATGCAGATAAAAATAAAATTCAAGTTTTGATGAATAAATTTGAAGCATATTGTGTGCCCAGAAGAAATGTTACTTATGAAAGGCACAGGTTCTTCACTAGAATACAGAGTGAAGGAGAAAGTATAGACCAATATGTGGAAATATGTTTGCTTGAAGACACTACAAGTAGATCAGTAATTTTACACTGCAAATCTATATTTGCAAGACATGATATACCGAAGAGGTTGTCAGTGATAATGGCCCTCAGTTTTGCTCTAGAGACTTTAAAATGTTTGCCAAAGATTGGGACTTTGTTCACACAACATCCAGTCCACTATTTCCTCAATCAAATGGAATGGCAGAAAGAGCGATCCAAACAGTAAAGAGAATTCTTAAGAAATCTAGTCTGAATAACACAGATCCTTATCTTAGTTTATTGGATTACAGAAATACGCCTACAGTAGATACAGCCTCACCAGCACAACTTTTAATGGGGAGACGTTTAAAACCAGGTTGCCTACTTCAGCACCGTTGTTACTACCTCAGCAGGTAAAAGGTGACATACAGACACATCTGAAGAGAAGACAAGAAAAACAGAAGCTTTACTTTGACAAAGGTTGAAAGTCTTTACCACCTTTGCAGGTTGGTGATTCTGTTAATGTTCGGCAAAATGGAGTGTGGAAACCAGCAAGAGTGACTGGACAAAACATGACTCCAAGATCATATTTGGTTAAGTCTGATGATTTAGCTGTCTACAGAAGGAACAGAAGAGATCTTCAAAGCATTCCAAGTTGTGAACCAAAAATGGATGAGACTACTGAGACTGCAACTGCACCTCCATCAGAGGTAGACCTATCAGAGTCTCAAGACAACAAAAGTGGAACAGTTGTAGCACAAAGTGCCAGTGATATACCAGAGAAGATTTTGGACTCTGAATTACCTGTTACTACATCAATAGGCAGAGTGATCAGAAAACCAATTTGATATAGACAGTAGTTTCTATCTTTTTCTTAAAAATAAAAAAGGGAGATGTAATGTGAGTAGGAACTCAAGTGAATTAGAAGTAATTGTATGGGGGAATCAGTTGGGGGTGGGACCAGTAGGAAAACGAAAGTAGAGTCTTTGGTTATGCAGCAACACACTGTGAAGTAAGTTTGTTCCTTCTAACCAGCATTTGTGGTTCATTTCAAATCCTGCAAATATTACAAAGACCATGGATCATATATGTGTATCAACAGCTAGTAGTCACAATCACTATGCCTCTGGATACCAGTTGCTGGAAATCACAAATGGGGAGTGTGCTGTAGTGCACAGATCCTGCTTGCGGGCTTCTCATAGGCCACGTAAGTAGATGTTGAAAGAATAGGAGGAATTGCCATTCTTAATCAGTCTAGGCATAGCTCCTTACTTTGCGTGGCAAATATGATTACTGCATGTACATTGACGCTACAGTGCTATTATCACATAAAGTGTGAAAGGCATACATTCATGTACACACATCTTGTAAAACTAGTGTACACATGCTTGGGACACATGTAGATGGGTAAATATCGTCCTTATTTTTTGAGTTTGCAGCAGGAAACACTGGTGCATATATTTATTTCATACTTACACATTTATCCCACTTTTCCTTTCTCCTTCAAGGAACTGAAGGTCATGACAAAGGTCCCCCATATCTCATAACAACAACCCTGTAAGGTAGGTTGGGTTGAGAGATTGTGACTGGCCCACAGTCACCTCATAAGCTTCATGGCTGAGTGGATTTGAGCCTGGGTCTCTCAGGAACAATAGTATATGTCTGCTGCATGAAAAATGAAGTGGACCTAACAGCAAGCTTAATAGTGAGGTTACAATAGTCAATGAATACAAATTAAGGCATTCAAGAGGCAACTAATTCATGAGAATTGACCTTGAAAATACATTGTGAAACTTAACAGTGCTTTGAACCTAATTCAGCTGTTGAATAGTCCCAGCCACATTAGCCAGCCATCATTGTTAAGAAAAATGCTTCTATAGAAATTCAAATAACTTGAGAAGAAAAAAAGGTAACTTGAAAGGTTTCCTACAACTGTTTAAAAAGCCAGTTGTTAAAGCAGTGTGGGTTGAGTGAAGTAGAACTATTTAATCAGTTTTGCAACCAACTCAGAAGTCCCTGATGACTCTCAGAACTTTGCAAGTTAAGGTGGTGGGTGGGTAGGGGGGGAAGAATCTAGAATACCATTTTCACACAATAAGCCTGTCAACCATTGTGTGATTCCTAAACTACCTTCTTTTACTACTGCTTTTTAAGGATGAAGAGGTATCAATAGACCTGTCTGAAACCTTTGCTAAACTTAAATTATAGCAGATAATTTTATGTTCGTCTTTATATTATGAGGCACAACATAGCAGCCTAGCTGCTTCCTGGTATTTTACATCAGTTGAGTTTGCTGTGCTGTGACCTACCGAGAAATCTCCGAAGTGGATTTTGTTTGTGTGGCTCGTTTGGCTTTGGCTACCCCAGCTTATAGTAATAGGGTTTTTATAATCCTATAACAGGTTGTTCCATCCAGTATCTGGAAAGCAACACCCTTTTTAAACATCCCTCACTCTTGGGGTGGCAGAAGGTACCAAATTACTCTATCAGGGAAATTACCTGTTTTGAAGGTTTTAAGAGCCAGTGTGGTATAATGGTTAGAGTGTTGGACTAGAGTGTTGGGAGACCAGGGTTCAAATCCCCTCTAAGCCATGAAGCTTGCTGGGTAACCTTGCACCAGTCAGAGTCTCTCAGTCTACCTTACAGGATTGTTGTGAGAATATAATGGAGAGGGAAGAGAACCAGGTATGCCACTTTCTGGTCCTTGGAAGAAAAGTGGGACATAAAAGGAATATTAAATAAATAAAAGTAAAATGTCTGAAAATTTTCAATCGGGCACCAATAAAATAGGCATAGCTTTAGTGTGGGCTCCTTGAACCTCAGGCTACAATCGTATACACACTTACTCTGGAGTAAGTCCCATTCACCAAAGTAAACTAAGTGCTCACAAACATTAAAAGACAGCAAGGATCCTTGGGCCATCTCTCCTTCCCCCAGCCGGACAATATACGTCTCTAGGTTTCAGAGTAGGGTTTCATAGGATGCCATGTGATTTTCTGACAGTTTTTCAGATAATGGCAAACTCTTAGAAATCGTACTGAGGGGGTACTACTCCACTCATGTCAAACCAGAGTTCCCCAAAGGCCCTCATTATGGACCCCTGAAATTTTCAATCTTCTAGACTCCAACAAGTGGGGCAACTTGAAATGTGTTATTGGTCCTAAAAGGGCTGCCCAGGCTGCCAGTGAACTACTGGGCCCAACTCAAGGTGATAGTATTCGCATACAAAGCAGTAAAAGAGTTTGGCACCCAAGTACCTAGAAGAGTGCCACCCCAATATCAACCATCTCAGGCCCTATGATCAATATGGGAGGCACTCTTCGTGGTGTCATTGTTGGGAGCTGCCCGGTTGGTGTTGACCCATGACAGGGCCTTCTTGGTTGCAATTCCCCATTTGTGGAATGCCCTCATTGGTGAAACGTATCTGTCTCTCTCAATATTAGCATTCAGGAGAAAGTTAAAACATTCATGTCTATCCTTGCATTTGATAGCTGGAAGATACTGTTGCTAGTAAGCTTGAAACTATTAGCTGTGAGAGTATGTGATTATTTTAATTGTTTCAGATGTTCTTGGTTTTTTTAATTGATGTTTTAATTGTTTAAAATATGTTTTTATTTTATTTTTAATTGTAGGGGGTTTGGTGCTTGCTGCTCTGGTGTTGGGCTTCTTTGGGAGGAAGGGTGGGATATAACTTTAATAAATAAATGAAGTGAAATGTTTATTTTAGGAAAAACGTGTGGAAGTGTGTATGTTGTGATAAAATACGTCAAATATGCATTTTGTAATAAAATATGCATTTTGTAATAAAATACTATTTAAATACTATTTAGATATCAATTTTCGTATGGATTTTTTTTTAAAAAAATATTGATTCACAGATTAATGTGAAAACAGAATGGGTCAGATTTCTGAATAAACACATATGAAATTGATGTTATCCATTGAAGCCTAGCACCAGTATCCTCTTTTATGATTCCTCTTGAGTCCTGCATTTTCATTTTTTAAAACATTGTGCATACTGCATTTTATTTGTCATTCTATAAGATCACTATGTGATTAGTTTGATAGGTGTTATGTTAGTCACATGAGGCCTGCTAACCCATCAAAAAATCTGAAATTTAAAAAAAACTTCAAATAAAAAACTTCAAATAAAATAATTATTTGATTAATGAATACCTAAGAAGCTCAGTTCAGCACACTGAAGCTGTCACCATTTGCTTCATGTACTTTGATTTTTGTTGCTGAAACCAAAAACCTGAAAAATTAAAGGGAATGAAAACTTCACTTTAAATATTCATTTCTAAATCCACAACTAGGGTGCAGTGTGAAAAGGAACACAATAACCACCTTCTCCTCCTCCTGTCTTTTAAATAGCAAGACGACTGGTTAAGCCAGCCTGAAAAACAGACATAGAGAGAATTACTCTCAGTATACTAAGCATGACACATTTATAGGTGGGGAGTATAAATTTAAGATGAAATGATTTTCCAGATGGTTATTCAAAGTGGAAGGCTCCATGTTTAGTGTAGGGATAATAATAATAATAATAATAATAATAATGTTATACAACAAAGCCACCATATCTCTGATTTGCACACTCATTATAATGCTTTCAGAAGAAAGGCTATTTCTTTTCTAAATGTGTTCAGTGTTTAATTTTCTTGGTATTTTAAATGGCCAGGTCTGAGAAATGACTTCTTCCTTTGCACAAAATTATTTACCATGACGTCTGGCTCTCAAGAGTGGCAAGTTAGCCATCTGTTCCAGATTCTGAATGTGTTCTGAGCATAAATACTCAAAAGTGCACCTGTTTGACTGCAAAATGCAGGAAGTTCAGACATGTCATCTATTTATTATCATATTTCTATATCATCAGAATTATAATTTCAATATGTGCCACTCCTTGGCTGCAAACCTGCCTAATTGCTTTTGAGCAAAAGCCTTGAGGGAGAAAACTAGGATTTATAGGGACTTCCATCAGTTGGGATCTATTGTCATTTATTGAACTGAAAATATGATTAGCAAAATGGATTAAACTGGGTTATTTCTGTGGTAGAGTTATGTCAGGGAGCACAGTTCAGAAACGGCTTCCTATTTATTTAACTTTTAGACCATTCTTCATTACAAAAAAATCACAGAGCAGTTTCCAAAATATTATAAAACTGCATATTATAACATAGAGAGCAGTTAAAAAACTAAAACTAACCCTCAACTATATAATCATCACAGATAACAGTAGTAATTACAATATGTGCCACTTCTTGGTCCTGGATGCTGTTTGTACTGAGCCCAAAGCTATCGCTTTGGGGACTCCCCTAGAAACCTAACTGGGAAACAAGATCTGTTGGTGTGTTAATGCTATGAGCCCTTATATGTGTGTAGATAAAACCATATATCCTAAAGTCTACCCCGACCTTCATTCCAAGGAAATAAAAGCCTAGGAACCCCTGGAGTGACTCACATCTTGAATCATTATTATTTATCATTACCCACCCTTCACCAGAAGGTCCCAGGGTAGGCTCCAACAATATAAAATACAATAATGGTAAGGGCAGTTTAAAACAAATGTGAGCAGCTAATCTCACACTACATCCCAGAGGAAGGGAGGGAGGGAAGATACAGCAAATGAGCATCATGCTAGGCTGGGCAGCCCACCCTCACCAGCATCAACATGGCACTCCATCCCCACATATGCGCATGGTGAGAGTGCTTGCTGAAATCAAGGCTCTCTCACTGGTTCTTTCTTTGTTGCAAACTTAAAAAGTGTCATGGCCTATTATAACCCAGATACTGTGCAGGAGCATGTTCTTCTAGCAGGAAAATAGTAAAGAAGGGTGGATAGGTCACAAGCAGGGATGGGTGAATATGTCAATTTAGCTTTCTCTCAGTTTCTTATTTTTCCGATCTTAAGTTCAGTTCTCAACCTGTCTATATCAGTTTGTGATTTTTCTTTTTTTTAAAAGTCCTCATGAAAATTCATTAGCACTTTTGTGAGAATTTCTCCTAATATGCACCTATTTTATGCAATTTTGCCTAATATATACATTTTTGCAAAGCAATTTCCACGAATATATGCATTTATATGCACACAACTCTAGTAAATGCATTTTTGTATGTATTACTTGGCTGGAGAACTGTGCTGTTCAATTCAAAGAGATGTGAATTTTGAAGGATGGGTGTGTTTCAATTTGTATATTGTTTTGGAAAGTGCAAATTAGGTAAGTTTGTTTTTAAATGAGAACTGAAACAAATTTCTCTCCCATCCCTAATCATTAGGTAAGTTTCCATCCCTCATGGAGGCAGAGGTAAGTTCGAACATGGTGGCACGTTAGTGTTCCTCAGAATTGAGCAAGCTGCTCTTATTAAAATCTGGTGGGGACTGTAAAGTTGCCAAGGTAGCTATGCTGTTCGGTGGGACTGACATCATTCCTTAGCTTCTGATGATGTTTACAGAGCTGCTGTAGGCCACATTATTCAATTATGATCAAAACATTTCTAGTTTCTTCTCTCTGCCCTTTTCCTTTTCTGATACCCCATTGCAAGTAGACCTCCTGTCTCTCCCTTTTTTAAATTTAACATTAGCCATGCAAATACCTTTGAAAAGTGAAAGCTGTCCCTGGTGCATGTTCCCTTTGCTTCTCTTTGCTTCTCTTTTGAGACAAAATGGTTGGCAGGGAGGATAGGAAGGACAGATGTTTTCCGGCTAAAAATGACAACATCCCCATCTGTTGGCAGCAGTTTCCTGCCGTTTCTGAGCGCTGGTCCCCATTCCTTGAAATGTCTAACAGATGGCGAGCTACAAAGTATCTAAACTGCTTTGAAGCAAAGAAGAATGTAAAAAGCGAGGACTCACTTTTAGAAATATGTTCCAATTCTAATGATAGAGTACAGCATAGCAGAACTTATTCACTTATTAATATTTTCAGACAGGAAAGACCAATGCAACCCATTAAAGCCAGCAAAATCCTATTACAATAAAGATAGGAAATTGCAAAGGACTGTGCTATTTATTCCAGACCTCCATAAACCAACAGTCCTTTACATAAGCTATTTGCGCAAAGGGTAGGGCCAGCCCTATCATTAGGCAGAGTGTGGCAATGGCCTCACACAGCAGATGCTGAGGAGCAGCATTCCCTTCTACTGGATGATAGAGTTGTGTCCATCACATGCCTTATCCTGCAATCCCCTGATAGGGATGGAGGAGAAATTTGATTCAGTTTGCATTTAAAAGCAAACTTTCCAAATTTACATTTTCTTAAACAATATGTGAACAGAAGCACAACCATCCTTTGAAATTTGCACTTTTCCAAATTTTGAAATGTAGCTCTTCAGGCAAGCAATGTGTACAAATATCCATATATTAGGGTAGAGTATGCATATATTCATGAAGACAACATACAAAAAGGCATTATGTAAGAGAAAATTGCTGGCAAAAACGTGTATCTTCTTGAAAACTAAATACAAATATGTGTTCATAAGGAGACATTTGCACTAAAGTACTGACAAATAAGGATTAAAAAAAACCCAACAACCTCAAATTGCTGCAGAAATGTGGAGAACTGAATTTAAGACTGGAAAAATGAGAAACAGACAGAACAAAAAGTGGATAAGATTCATTTATCCTTACCCTTTCCACTAGTCAGCTTCTGTATGTGCAATGGGGAGGGCATCTTGGTATCCATCATGGGCAATCCCAAACCTCAGTGGAGCATATTTTCTCATGGTAGATTGGGACTACAAGATCCCAAATTCCTGTCAGGAAACTGAGATTATGCATATCATTTCAGCCAAGAAGGTGGTTTCCAGAGCCTATTCACTCCATGGCAGGGTTCATATTTTTAGTCCCACTCCCTGACAGAAGAAAAAGAGGCACTCTGGTGATGTCTAGAATTGCTTACCATCACCATAGATATCTCCTTTGTCCCAAGGTTACTTTCTGAGCCTAGATGAAGGTCAAGCACAGCACTATGACTAGCATCGTGTACACCCATTTTCAGAAGAGAGAGGTGGAGAAGCACTGGAACCGGCAGAACAGTGAGTGTGTTTCTACCTTTTGTCTGGGAACTTTTTTAGGTTTCAGTCCAGTTATTTGCTCTTTTCACTCCTAAATACTGAGAACGCTAAAACTTTCTTGCTCATTACTGGTCAGTCATGAAATCTTTAAATGATCTCTTAAGAAACATTTTTTGAGGATTTTTGAATCTATAGAGAGAACAATTAAATTGTGCAAGCTTCTCTAATACTTATACATTAGAACTCGCAAACCAGCCGTTGCTTCTTTAACAGGAAGAACTGGTTGTGGCTTTTATGCTAAGTGACTTCTTTCTTATAAATTTATTGGCTTCATTTCCCCATTTCAAAGTCTTTCTGTTTCATGAATCTCATAGAACTTTCCATGTAAAAACATACATTAAAACTTAATTTATTTCTTGCTCTTTTTTTGTACTGTTCTTTTTTTCTTTTTGGTTTTTAATATTGTTCCTGTCCTTTTTTTAAAAAAAAGATGCTAATGCATTGTCCTCTAATGTATATTTTACAATATTCTAGACTAAGAATATATGTGAGAAACTTGGGGAAAAAACTTTTTTATTAACCCCTCCCCCACCACACATACACAAACAACCAAACACTGATTTTTGTAATCAACAACTTCTGAATCTTGTAACAAGCATATGTGTTAGGGAAGGAGGATAATTTTGTTCGATCCACATATACAACTACATTGACCTAACTGACAACCCCAGGACTAATAAATGGATTGGAACGTAATAACTGGTGGATTTCACACTGAATTCTGTAGTACACTCACAGTTCAAAAAATGTACCAAAATGCATTTAAAAACTGAAGGATTACCTGTCTGTCTCCACAAATGTCATGTACGTGACAGAACTTTATCTCGGCTGTAAAGAACAAGTAATAGTCACACAGTCCTGGTGAAATATGCTAGCATCTGAAACACCTGACTACCTGGGGAAGGGTTGTAGCTTAGTGGTAGAACATTTGCTTTGTATGCAGAAGATCATGGTTCGGTTCCTGGCATCTCCAGGCAGGGCTGGGAAATACCTTTTGCCTGAAATCCTGAAGAGTTGTTGCCAGTCAGTGAAGGCAGTACTGAGTGAGATGGGCCAGTGGTCTGACTCAGGATAAGGCAGCTTCTGATCTAACTATCTTTCACCCCCACCACATTCTTTTAGCTTGTAATGAATTTTTCCCTAGGTAAATATACAAAAAAAGGAATAGTAATAATATACCTTTTCCTCAAACCCTCAGTGTCTTCCTTTTCATTTAAATGTGCATTACTTTGTATTTCTTACATGTATAGATGATGTAACATGTGTCTTGGGAATGCAGATTTATAGAAAAGTGGGTTTTATAATATGTCAGAATACAAATAATAAAATAAATCCTTTCTTTTCATGTTATATCTTATGGTTATTTAAAATGTGTTTTCCTTTAATAAAAATGAACAAAATAATTTTTTGAAACTGCATATTTTAAGATAAAATACTTTTAGATAAGCATAAATTGAGAGAAAATATGCATTTAAATATAACTAAGTTTTACTCCTAATAGACCCATTGAAATTGACTGACAGAAGTTAATTATGCCCATTAATTTCAATAGGTCTACTTTGAGCAGGACTAACATTGGATACAGAATGTAACAGACTTATAAATGAACACATGTGAAATTGACATGAACCAGAAATAAAATGATCTGTTCATCTTTATAATTTACCAAACCATATGGTACTTTGTTTATAAATTCTATTTTTTTAAATAAGTAAATAAAATTAAAAAGCCTTTGGAATATTTTGCTTTAACTTTTTGCACACATATCTGTTAGAATTTCCATGTCAACTCCAGTTGCAGAGATCCACTATTGCTCCCTTGCCCCATAGCTCAGAACTTGCCTGAAAACTCCTTTCCATTGGAGCCTCTTCACCAGGGGTCTCTGCTTTCAATTGTGAAGTGAATGCGTCCAGAAATGGGAACAGCCTCCCAACAGAGGTTCATCTGGCCCCACAGTTGTACATGAGCAAGAAAGATGGTTTCTTTACAGCAGTTTTTTTCTGGGATACTGATCTTTGATAAGGGTTTGAATGTCTGCTGCTGCTGCTGCTTTTCAACTTGGTTGTAAACCTGTTTTCTAGAGGAAGACAAAATCTTTTCAACACAAAATCAGCAAGTGCGCCAATCTCAGGAACTCAGTAGATGGATTTATCAGTTATCCATGCATCAATGAAAGCTCAGGGGAAGATGCCACGAGATCACAAGATAACTTCTTCCCTGAGACTTTTTCCGAGCAGGCAGTTGGAGAGGCTGCAGAGTGCTGGATACATGTTTAGTGGAGAGAAAAACACATGCACTACTTGCACCACCCAAAGCCACCTCTCACACGTTCAACCCTGCAGCCACCAAAATTCTAAAGAAATTCTAAAGTGCCCTCCCTGAGAAAGCGACAAAAAAATGGAAGCCTCTTTAGCAGAGGAAGAAAAGGGCAGGTTATGACAGAGCTCTAAATCAGGGTTCCCAATCAAAGGGAGAATTCTACCTGCATTAAGCTGAACAGAATAAGATAAGAATAGCCTGCTGGATCAGCCAATGGCCTATCTAGGCCAGCATCCTGTTCTTACAGTGCCCTGGAGATTTTCATCTTCAATGTGCAAAGGTCAGGACTGAAAGGGGCAAATGTTCATGGCGAGATTGGAGACAGGGACAATGTGCATGGGGCCATGTCCCCTACACAGTTTGAGCCCTCATACATTCTGTTGTAAGCCTAAAGAGGACTAATGTCAAAGCATAGTCCAACTGGAATTCATTTCAACCAAGCTCATGCAGAAGAGTTCACCAATTATAGTTTCCAAGCACCAAGTATACAATGCGGAAGCCTTCAGAAATGTATTTTACCCAATATTCTCCTAATGTTTCTTTGGAATAACAGTCTGTTTTCATCTTCTGTTTCGGTGAACATCTTGTGCTTCCACTTCAGGCAGTCACTGAGAGGGAGATAATTATCCAGACAAAAACTGCTTGCATAAATGCTACCCTAGTGTTTAAACTACATAAGTGGTGAGCAGAGGTACCTTGTAATTCTCAAAGTTGCTCTGTTTGTCTCTCTCCCCCTCCCCCTCTCACTTGATGCAGTCTGACACCTTGGAGATCAGCCAGCCTGGCGTCTAAAAAAATAAGATATTCAACAACCACAGGGTAATCTTATTTATTCACAGTTTCTTTATTGGAAGGAAAGGTCACTGAATGACTGGGGATTCAGTTTGGCACAGAAAGGTGACCACACCCTTGTTATGCACCACAAATACTTTCTCCTGTTCTTTCAGAGAAGGACATTTGGGGGGGATGTTATATAATGGCACATCATGGATTTAAATTAGGGCTATCCTGAAATTTCTCAGAAAATAATTTTCTGAAAATGTTCTCTTTTGAGCTCTCCTTGAGCTTCTGGTACTTTTAGGTAGGCTCTCTGATGTCTGATGTCCTGGTAGGACTGGCAAAATTCCTACCTGAAATTCTGCAGAGCTTCCTATTGGCTGAATCCAATGCTGCAGTTCCACTTGAGCAACAGACTTCCATGCATGCAACAGAACTTCCTCTTCCTCTCTTGTGCCCTCTAGCCTTCAAAATCAGCTTAGGACGATTGGGGGACCTTCTGAAGCAAATAGTGGGAGTACTGGCAGGAAGGAGAGTCTTGTTGTATGAGCAGAAGTCAGCTCACACAGCACTGGATACAACCCTATGCTACTAAGAGGGGAGAATATTCAGTGAAATAGCTCCCCAATTTCACCATCCATGCATTTTGGGCATGACTATGGTTTTTAATATTGCTTAATATTATTTTAATATTATTTTGATTTCATGGAAAGATCCTGGCCCCTACTCATTCCAGTCCTCTCTGAACCTGCCACTTTCTTCATCCACCAATATGATGTAATAATAGATCCAGCAGGTGCTTTGTATGTTCTTAAATGTATTATTAATATTAATTATTATTATTATTATTATTTATTTAATTTGTATCCCACCCTTCCTCCCAGTAGGAGCCCAGGGCGGCAAACAAGGCACTAAAAACACTTTAAAACATCAAAAAAAAATCTTAAAATAGATTAAGACAAAACAGCGTTAAAAACATTTTTAAAAAACTTTTAAAAAGGGTTTTAAACATTGTTAAAAAAACATATTAAGCAATTCTGACACAGATACAGACTGGGCTAGTCTCGCCGCTGCATTTTGCACCAGCTGCAGCTTCTGGACCAACCTCAAGGGCAGCTCCACATAGAGCACATTACAGTAATCCAGCCTGGAGGTTACCAATGCGTGGACAAGAGTGGTCAGGCTATCCCGGTCCAGAAACGGCTACATAAGGCTACTTAGGAATGTTGTAGAATAGGTGTGTGACAGCAATGTTAGATGTGTTTCCAGGCTTCACATTCACCTGTATGTATGGTGGAAAGATCACTCAAAGACAAAATTGGGAGAGAAGATGGTCCGATGAAGCCATCTTTACAACAGTACATTAACAATACAAATGGCCATAAGGAATACTTCCAATAGAAGCCCGGACTTTCAGTGGAAGCACTTAGTCCTTAATACAGCAACCAAAGTGAAGTTCTGGGAACTATCAATCAAGTTAAAAATTATTCTTATTGTATTCTTTGTGAGTCACAGGCTTTATACTTTAAATGTATTCAATGAACAAAATTAGCTTTTTTAAAAAAAAAATCAGCCCAGGGGAATGATTCATCAAGGGTATTGTTGTATGGATGAGTTTGGTCAAATTTATGATAATCCGTTTTGATAAATACTTCACAAAACTTTTCCATGAACAAGACTTAAGAGTCTGAGCTTTTTACTTTTTTTTTTTTAAAAAAACACAGCTAACCAAGGAAAGCTTCCCTAATGAACCTGAGCACGAGTTGTGTCAGAGATATGAAAGGGAATTGGGGTCTGGTTTGGGTGTTTGCAAAATGAGATTATCTGTGGGGTTACAACTTCCCTATCTAGAGCTACTTATCTTGTTTCTTAATTAGAGATTTCTCAATCTGGAAAGCAAAGGAAAGCAGTCAATGAAGCAACACAAAATGAGGTGGGTTATTTTCTGAAGTGCCAAATCAAGGTTCGAACCAAATCTTGTGGTCATTGCACACCCTTTTGGGCTACTCTTTATGAACTAGCAATAGAGTTGCATTCAATGTTGGCTGCTTTCACACTGCACTTTATTCCGTTATTCTGACGATTTCTTATCTGGTAATTTGAGCATTATATTTAAACTTTCACACAACGTACAAACTACCGTAGCTCCAGAATTCTAGTGGAATGTAGTGCAAGTTTAGCAAAAATTTCTGAGATAAACAATACCAGAAACAATCCATTAGCAAGGCTGGGAACCCGGAAAATCATTGGAGTTTTTTGCTAGCTGCAGCTGCTCACGTGCATTTCCGCCCTTTAGTCATGTAGGATTTTTTGGCCTGATGAAAATTGTACTGGTATTCTGGCATCAGCACAGATAGCAGCATTTGCCCCACACACCCCTGTGCTGATACAACTAAAATAATTTTAAACGTCAGATCCTAAAGGGAGATCTGGCAACAGGATGAGAACTTAACCTCCTACACAGTGGGGAACAATGTGCATGTGTATAATGGATGAGGGATGAAAATAAGAAGTGTGAAAGACAGTTGCGTGAAATGCTGGTATATTGGCTGAAAAAGCTGCTGTTTCTTATCGCAAGAGGTACTGCAGTGTAAAAGGGATTTTAGAAATCGGGACAGAAGCACTACCTTTTTAATCCATTAAACTAACCCAATCAGCCCCATGTGTGAAAGCAACCATTGAGTCAAAATATCTAAGAAGAGAGGGTTGTATCCAGTGAAGCTGTCCCATTTGTGCAATGACTTCCACTTGCGCAATGGAACTCCCCTTCCTCTCCTTCCTCTGGGTGCCCACCAAATATGTTCTGGGGTTTTCCTCAAACCCCCAGAACAGATTTTTGGGGGACCATGTGGGGAGAGAGGAGGGAGGGGAAGTTCTGTTGCTCAAGTGGAAGTCTTTGCACAGATAGGACAACTTCGACGGAGGTAACCCAGAATTTAATGAGAAATACTATTGGATGCAAAGAAACCTTTGCAGTTTAAGAAAGTACCTATAGCCAACAGATATTTCTATCAAACTTTAAAAAGCAGGGAAATTAGGCAGCTATAGTGAAAGCACCAGGGGAGGAGGAGACCTGACCTCCTTTCTGAGATATTGGACTGCTGTACAAATTTGTACAGATGCAAACAAAATTTGGGTTAGTCTTTAACAGTCCAATCCATGTCCTGTGTAGTTTGGAAGAATTTGGTAACATGTGCCTTGATTGAAACCAGATTCAGTTCACATTTCAACCCTAATCTATCAAATCTGCACTTTCTGAAATAACATGAGAACCAAAACATAGCCATCCATTGAAATTTGCATGTATTTGAATTTTGCAATATAGTTCATCAACCAACCAACCAATGTTTACAAAAATGCATATGGTAGCAGAAAGTGTGCATAAAAATTAATATATGCATAAAAATAACAAAGAGACATTATATATAAGAAATTGCATGTAAAAATGTGTATATCAGTCAAAACTGCCTATAAAATGTGTTTATTAGGATAAATTTGCACTAATATGCTGGAGAATTTTCATGAGGTTTTTTTTAATTAAAATCTTGCAAATTGCTGCAGAAATGTAGAGAACTGGATTTAAGATCAGAAAAAATGAGAAACGGAGAGAACCAAAATTATCTGATTTCCCCATCCCTAAACAGTGCTGACCCTACACTCTCTAACACTAAAACCCAAGCCTCTCTAACTACCCCTAACTATCCACTTAAGGCAGAGATGTGTGTCTCTGTCTGCACATGGCAGAGTGTTAGCAGGTGGGAGCATGTCACATATGTCTCACAACTTGTAGTGAAGAGTAAATCAGCCTTTACCAACCTAGTGTTTGGGATCACAACTCCCAGCTATCTGAGGCTGATAGGAATTGTTGTGCAAAACATCTAGCGGTCACCAGGTTGGTGATGGTTAGACTAAATCAAGGGTATTCCCCATCCTGCGTGTTAGGCTGAAGATATATGGAGACAGTCCCATGGTTGCCAAGGAAGCCATGAAGTCTCAAGCTACTCCAGTAGAGGCCTTAAAATGAAAATTACCACATTTTTTCCTTCCTTCTTGTAAATGTAGCTACTACTTGGCAGGCTAAAAAAAAAAAAAAGCCAAGAGTTGCTTTTCTCCATCAATTTGCCACAGTGCCAGGAAAATGGCAAAGTCGTGAAAGAACAAAGGTGGCACCCTTATCTCCAATAGCCTTAGCTCATTCTGACAAGCTGAAATTGTATAGGAGCAAAAGCTATGCTGTGGATTTTCCTCATTCATCACAACAGAGTATTATAAATGTTATAACTCCAGCTTTGAGCACCTAAAATGGCTAAAATATAGCAAACAAAACTAGCAAAAATAGAAACTCCCAATTTGGCTCTGTGAAACACGCCTGAAAGCAATGTTTATCTTCATTAAGTTTTGACATTGTGAACAAAATATTTGAAGTCCACTGGGATCTGGTTTTAGGCAGCAAAATCCATTATTATGTATGCATTTAGGTCAGGGAGAGGAAGGGAGGTAGCATTAGTTAAGGTTTTTGAAACGTATCCGATTTTTTAAAATTGCCGTGCCTTACCAATATACTTAGAAATAAGGCACACTTTGCCAGCGCTTAAAACATAAACTTGGTGTTTTCTGAAAGGAGAGGACCTCGTCTTAGGTGCCTTTCCCATGAATGGCAGAACTGTGTGCAAACAGAGGTGAGAACCTTTAGACCTCCACAGATTGCTTGGCTATAGCTCCCATAATCCCTGATCATTGGCCATGCTGGCTAGGATGGATGAGACTTTGAGTCCAACACCTGGAGGACCACATGTTCCCCATCCCTTGTGTAATGCATACATTGGAAGACCAAAATAGATGTGAAATAAATTGTGTCAATGTAATCAACATGGAGTCTTCTGATCTGGCTATGGTGACAAATGCCTTAGTTACATCCCGCTTAGACTACTGTAACACGCTCTACGTGGGGCTGCCTTTGAAGACTGTTCAGAAACTTCAGTTGGTGCAACGAGCTGCAGCCAGAATGTTAACTGGGGCTGGTTACAGAGACCATACAACTCCCCTGCTGCAACAGCTCCACTGGCTGCCAGTCTGTTTCCGGACACAATTCAAAATGCTGGTTATGACCTATAAAGCCCTATAAGGCTTAGGTCTAGGCTATTTGTCAGACTGTATCTCCTTATATGAACCTGCCCAGGCCCTGAGATCTTCAGGAGAGACCCTTCTCATGATCCCAACACCTTCACAAGTGCGACTGAAGTAGGCCTAGAAGTAGGCATTGTGAGAGCAGGGGCACAGGATATAAATTCAGAAGAGCAAAATTACCACAGGCCTAACCACAAGTGCCAAAGACACTTGAAGAGAGACACTGCTTACAAGTGCCTGTACGCTAATGCTAGGAGCCTCCGAACCAAGATGGGAGAACTGGAGTGCTTGGTCTTAGAGAAGAGCATTGATATAGTGAGCATAACCGAGACCTGGTGGAATGGAGAAAACCAGTGGGATACGGTTATCCCTGGATATAAACTATATCGGAAGGACAGGGAAGGATGTATTGGTGGCGGAGTCGCTCTATACGTGAAAGAAGGCATTGAATCCAGCAAGCTCGAAACACCAAAAGAGGCAGACTCCTCCACAGAATCATTGTGGGTGGTGATACCGTGCCCCAGGAGGGACTTAATACTGGGAACGATCTATCGTCCCCCTGATCAAAATGCTCAGGGAGACCTTGAGATGAGATATGAAATTGAGGAAGCATCCAAACTAGGAAAGGTGGTAGTAATGGGTGACTTCAACTACCCGGACATAGACTGGCCGCATGTGTGTTCCAGTCATGACAAAGAAGCAAAGTTTCTAGATATTCTAAATGACTATTCCCTAGATCAGTTGGTCATGGAACCGACCAGAGGGACGGCAACCCTGGACTTAATCCTCAGTGGGGACCGGGACCTGGTGCGAGATGTAAGTGTTGTTGAACCGATTGGGAGCAGTGACCACAGTGCTATTAAATTAAACATACATGTAACTGGCCAATTGCCACGAAAATCCAACACGGTCACATTTGACTTCAAAAGAGGAAACTTCACAAAAATGAGGGGATTGGTAAGTTGTTTAAAAACACTATATTAGAAGCTCAACTGGAGTGCATACCGCAGATCAGAAAAGGTACCGCCAGGGCCAAGAAGATGCCAGCATGGTTAACGAGCAAAGTCAAGGAAGCTCTTAGAGGCAAAAAGTCTTCCTTCAGAAAATGGAAGTCTTGTCCAAATGAAGAAAATAAAAAAGAACACAAACTCTGGCAAAAGAAATGCAAGAAGACAATAAGGGATGCTAAAAAAGAATTTGAGGAGCACATTGCTAAGAACATAAAAACCAACAACAAAAAATTCTATAAATACATTCAAAGCAGGAGACCATCTAGGGAGACAATTGGACCCTTGGATGATAAGGGAGTCAAAGGTGTACTAAAGAACGATAAGGAGATTGCAGAGAAGCTAAATGAATTCTTTGCATCTGTCTTCACAGTGGAAGATATAGGGCAGATCCCTGAACCTGAACTAACATTTGCAGGAAGGGATTCTGAGGAACTAAGACAAATAGTGGTAATGAGAGAGGAAGTTCTAAGCTTAATGGACAATATAAAAACTGACAAATCACCGGGCCCGGATGGCATCCACCCGAGAGTTCTCAAAGAACTCAAAGGTGAAATTGCTGATCTGCTAACTAAAATATGTAACTTGTCCCTCGGGTCCTCCTCCGTGCCTGAGGACTGGAAAGTGGCAAATGTAACGCCAATCTTCAAAAAGGGATCCAGAGGGGATCCTGGAAATTACAGGCCAGTTAGCTTAACTTCTGTCCCTGGAAAACTGGTAGAAAGTCTTATTAAAGCTAGATTAACTAAGCACATAGAAGAACAAGCCTTGCTGAAGCAGAGCTAGCATGGCTTCTGCAAGGGAAAGTCCTGTCTCAGTAACCTATTAGAATTCTTTGAGAGTGTCAACAAGCATATAGATAGAGGTGATCCAGTGGACATAGTGTACTTAGACTTTCAAAAAGCGTTTGACAAGGTACCTCACCAAAGGCTTCTGAGGAAGCTTAGCAGTCATGGAATAAGAGGAGAGGTCCTCTTGTGGATAAGGAATTGGTTAAGAAGCAGAAAGCAGAGAGTAGGAATCAACGGACAGTTCTCCCAATGGAGGGCTGTAGAAAGTGGAGTCCCTCAAGGATCGGTATTGGGACCTGTACTTTTCAACTTGTTCATTAATGACCTAGAATTAGGAGTGAGCAGTGAAGTGGCCAAGTTTGCTGACGACACTAAATTGTTCAGGGTTGTTAAAACAAAAAGGGATTGCGAAGAGCTCCAAAAAGATCTCTCCAAACTGAGTGAATGGGTGGAAAAATGGCAAATGCAATTCAATATAAACAAGTGTAAAATTATGCATATTGGAGCAAAAAATCTTAATTTCACATATATGCTCATGGGGTCTGAACTGGCGGTGACCGACCAGGAGAGAGACCTTGGGGTTGTGGTGGACAGCACGATGAAAATGTCGACCCAGTGTGCGGCAGCTGTGAAAAAGGCAAATTCCATGCTAGCAATAATTAGGAAAGGTATTGAAAATAAAACAGCCGATATCATAATGCCGTTGTATAAATTTATGGTGCGGCCGCATTTGGAATACTGTGTACAGTTCTGGTCGCCTCATCTCAGAAAGGATATTATAGAGTTGGAAAAGGTTCAGAAGAGGGCAACCAGAATGATCAAGGGGATGGAGTGACTCCCTTATGAGGAAAGGTTGCAGCATTTGGGGCTTTTTAGTTTAGAGAAAAGGCGGGTCAGAGGAGACATGATAGAAGTGTATAAAATTATGCATGGCATTGAGAAAGTGGATAGAGAAAAGTTCTTCTCCTCTCTCATAATACTAGAACTCGTGGACATTCAAAGAAGCTGAATGTTGGAAGATTCAGGACAGACAAAAGGAAGTACTTCTTTACTCAGTGCATAGTTAAACTATGGAATTTGCTCCCACAAGATGCAGTAATGGCCACCAGCTTGGATGGCTTTAAAAGAAGATTAGACAAATTCATGGAGGACAGGGCTATCAATGGCTACTAGCCGTGATGGCTGTGCTCTGCCACCCTAGTCAGAGGCAGCACGCTTCTGAAAACCAGTTGCCGGAAGCCTCAGGAGGGGAGAGTGTTCTTGCACTTGGGTCCTGCTTGCGGGCTTCCCCCAGGCACCTGGTAGGCCACTGTGAGAACAGGATGCTGGACTAGATGGGCCACTGGCCTGATCCAGCAGGCTCTTCTTATGTTCTTATGTTCTTATGACTGGTGGGGACACGAGATAGGGCCTTTTTGGTGGCTGCCCCTAGGCTCTGGAACTCCCTCCCTAGGGAGGCAAGAATGGCCTCCTCTGTGCAGTTCTTCTGCCGACAGCTAAAGACTTTTTTCTTCCGGCAGGCCTTTGGAACTGAAGGCTTTAAGGGTAGTGACGGAAGAGGATGCTGTATGTTATTGTTTTACTTGTATGCTCCTAAACTGGGTTGCAGTATTTTAAGTTTATATCTAATTGGTTTTAACATCTTAATAGTTTAATCCTGTTTTAATGCTGATTTTATATGTTTATATGTTTTATATTTTTATAGGTTCTTAATGATATGTTCTTATTTTTATCTGGAAGCCTCCTTGAGTTACAGTTTGGAAAAAGGGCGGGGTATAAATAAAGATAATAATAATAATAATGGCTGTTTTTGTTATGCAAAAGCAATTGAGGAAGCCTGAAAAGCTTTTGGAACACAGGAGAATGGAGACTTACCTTTTACGTTGCCAGACCTATTTGTCCATCGAGCTCGGTATTGTCTTCAATGACTGGCAGCGTCTCTCAATGATTTCAGACTGAGGTCTCTCCCAGCCGGGGACTGAACCTGTGACATTCTGCATGCAAAGCTGATGCTCTACCACTGAGCTATGGCCTTCCCTTGGAACAGTGTCAAGTGAGGAGGGGAAGATTAACTTTTTTCTCTCTCTCCCATGATCCTTACAAAAATCTGCTCTGAAGTAGCCATTTGCATATCAAGAGAAGCCACAGTGGACACTTCCCTTGAAAAGGAAGTAGTTATTCCAGAGAAGATTTTTTGTTGGGATTGTAGCAGGGAAAGAAAGAGTTAAACTTCCCCTTCCCATCTCACATGGTCCTTTGGCTGCATTTTACGTGATTTAAAAAATATGTACATCAACTGCATGCATTAAATGCAACAATAGCATTCACTGAATGCATTAATCGCATTCATTGAATGCATTAATGTGCATCCAAGCAATTAATGTCATATTTGGCTTGGCTCTGCAAATTCCAATGAAAATATTTTTAAACCACTTAAAGTATATTTAAAATATTTCAAACACTTTAAGACACATCTCAAGGGCAAAATCCTTAATGTGTTTACATTGCATCTTTAATGTATTTCTAAACTAAAATACAAATTCCCCCATCCAATAATGTTTTTTCAATCAGACTTTTATACGAGCAAATTTAAATGGTCCTGCAAGTTATTTATAGTGTTAGAAGCACTTAAAGTAATAGAAATATGGCATATTTTTAAAAAATGTGGAGAAAGTAACCAGCCTTGAAAAATTGATGCCTGCACGACATTTCAGCATAACTAGTTTTTCTGTCATCAAGATCTCACCTCTTCATTAGATTAATAAGAAGCTTGTGGGGTCCTCTGGAGGAAGGACAGAATATGGTGATGATGATAACTACTACTACTACTACTTTACAACTTCTTGACAGCTGGCTATTGCATTCATTCAAAACTAGGCCTTGAGATTTTAGGAATCTAAGAGCCAAACAGACCTGCCACAAGAGACCTGTGATGAGATGTTGTGACTTTTTTTTTAACTTGAAGGCAATAAATGGGGTCTTTGATTTTGACTGGAACAGTGGTGCTAGTAAAGTGGAGGGGGTCAACATTCTGTCTCCACCTCCATGATTCTTCATTCCAAAGCTATTAGCCAATATTACCTCTACTGTGCCTACATTTTTCTGCTCCATGGCTAACACCTTTGGGGAGGCAACTTAAATCTGGAAAATGGAGGGGGAATGATTTAAAAAATAGTCAAACAAAAACCCTCCCATAGTATAATTGTTCTAATCAAAATTGTAGCCTGGCCTTTCCTGCAGCAGGAGATCTGATGATGGATCTCGCAAGTCAATTTCTCTACCTTCTACATCACATTTCCCTTCTATTATCTTCCTCTTTCACATTTGTCTCTCTCCATTGCTCCCCATTCTCACATGTATGACTGAAACACTGCAGTCCAAACCCAAGATTGAGAGCGTTTGGATTCAGTGGACTTTTCTTTCTGAAAATGTGGAGGATGGGTGAAGAGCTGGATGACTGGAGATGGGCTGATGTTGTCTGTGATGCCCTTCCCTGGCTCTCCCTGTCAGGTTCCTACCTGCGCGTGGCTACTGCCTGTCACTAGGCACCACCAGGGACTCCACCAGTCCGGACTGTCCTTTTTTATTGTTTCTCTCCCCGCTCTAGCACAGATCTCAACAGATCCCCCTGCTAGGCAACCACCAGTCACGTCCTAATACTAGTATTCCCAGAGACTCTGAATACTGGTATTGTTATTCTCTTCACCGCTGCCTCCATTTGTTACAGTTTCCCTTCAGCCTTGGTCATTACCTTACCCTCCCTTCTGGTCTGTGAAACCCCAGCCAAGGATCAGGCCTTTGGTAAACCAAATTAAGTATTTATTAAAGATAACAAAGCTAACAAGATTAACAAGATTTCTTCTTAAGGCACATAAGCATATGGTTTTACTCAATACTAATCCGAACTCCACCCCCCTCCTTCTCTACTCTCTCCTGGCAAACAACTCTCTAAACCCCACCAAGCAACCCACTCAGTTCACCTCATCCACCACCACCACCTCCCAGATTCCACTGTCTCTCTTCCTTTTATACGTTCAGCCATTTTAAACACTCAGCCAATCATCTAGCATTCTACTGCCCATTAACTCCCCCTCCTCTTTCACTCCACTTACCATGTATCTTCTAAACAACCAACACTTACCATATATACATTAATATAGGAACATCACATTGTCCTATATTTAAAAAGGGCAAAAAGGAGGAGCCTGGGAACTACAGACCACTCAGCCTGACATCAATCCCTGGGAAAATTCTGGAGCAGAGCATAAAGTGGTCAGTCTGTAAGCATCTTGAAAACTATGCAGTAATTACTAGAAACCAACATGGATTTATCAAGAACAAATCCTGCCAGCCTAATCTTATCTAATTTTTTGATTGAGTAACTTCCCTGGTAGACTGGGAATGCTGTGGACATCATATACTGTATCTTGACTTCAGCAAAGCTTTTCACAAAGTGCCCCATGATATTCTGATTAGCAGGCTAGCTAAATGTGGGCTGGATGGAACAACTATCAGGTGGATCCACAGTTGGCTCCAGAATCGTACTCAAAGAGTGCTTCTCAATGGTTCCTTCTCAAACTGGAGGGAGGTAACGAGCGGGGTACCACAGGGTTAGGTCCTGGGCCCAGTGCTCTTCAACATTTTAATTAATGACTTGGATGAGGAGGTGCAGGGAATGCTTATCAGATATGCAGATGATACAAAATTAGGAGGGATAGCTAATACCCTGGAAGACAGAAACAAAATTCAAAGGGATCTTGATAAGGTGGAGCATCGGGTTGAAAACAACAGAATGAAATTCAACAGGGATAAGTGCAAAGTTCTACATCTAGGAAAAATAAACTTTCTTTTGTCTGTCCTGAATCTTCCAACTTTCAGCTTCATTGGATGTCCATGCGTTTGAGTGTTATGAGACTTGGAGAAAAAACTTTATCCACTTTTTCCATGCCATGCATCATTTTATACATAAGAAGATCCCCGCTACAGCACACCAAAGGCCCATGTAGCCCAGCATCCTGTTAATGATCATAGCTGGGGGTGGTGATTTGCTAGTGATGTGTATTATTTCACTTACATAAAAGATGGTAAACCAGTCTTGCTACATTTGGGAGTTCCTCTGCTCATGCTACTGAGTGGGAACCTGGCCTTCCTTTCCCTCCCCGTGTCCTACCCTGACAGCACCACAGTTTCCTGTCTATCACTGCTCATCAATGAAAGCCTTCCTGCTCCATCAACCCCGGTCATGAAGTCTGCTGCCTGAGTCTCCCCATTATCGTGCATGGATAGCCTGTATGAAATGCCACAGCAACCAAAAACACCTGTTTAATGCAAGTGCCATTTAATTAACCAGTTTATTTATATTAGCTGTTTTCCATTTTCTTCACAATTGCGCTGGATACCTGATTTTGTCCGGCACATTTTTTTTCTTTTC
Organism: Rhineura floridana; assembly: GCF_030035675.1. Classification (NCBI taxonomy): domain Eukaryota; kingdom Metazoa; phylum Chordata; class Lepidosauria; order Squamata; family Rhineuridae; genus Rhineura; species Rhineura floridana. Next base: position 24,935,764 of record NC_084485.1, on the reverse strand, counting down.
TTTTTCTTTTTCTTTTGGCAGGCTGATGTTGACAAGTGAGGATTAATGGTCCCTCTTTTCTCTTTGGAAGAAATGTGAAAGGTCTCTGGAAAAGGACGTCTACTAGCTGGCTGGCAAATGCATAGCTGAAAACTCCAGGGAGATTCACAGAGCCACATGTGCTTTCTGCTGATCAGGAGTCCAAGGAACATGCTAATTATGTCAGCTAAGCTGCTTTAATGATATGGGACTTGGGGATAGATTTCAAACGGGCACAACTCCTATATTTATGTAGCATGTTCACTACAGCCGAAAAGCTGTTTGGAAGTGACACAAAAGCCTGCCTTCAACGTAACATTTTGAATAACAAGAACAGATGCACCTGTCCAGCATTATGGGAACAAAGTGTTTTAGGTATGGTAGTGAGCCGAATAAGCCAATTGTGTCACTCTGGCAGTCCTCTTGGAAAATAATTTTAGATGTTTGACATCATATATATTTATTTATTATGGACTGTATTCAATTGTAGCACTATGGGTAAGGTTCCATCAGCGCTACAAATGTGCTAGAATTCCACCCAACTTGGATTTGCTGCAGAATTTTCCATCAATTTGCTTATTCTCTATGACTGTGGATTGTATTTTTATATAGCGATTTTCTGCGGCTATTTTCAAAAATGGATTTTAAAAAAAATCTGCCTCTAAAATATTGATATCAAGAACAATTATATTATTTAAATTTCCTTTCATTTATAGATATGTCTTTTCATTTATTTATATTTCCTTTAAAACATTGATATTGATATCAATATTTTTGTGAGGAGAAAAAAAGGACTGGTAAAAGCAAGCAAGTGAACAAAGAACGAACTTAAATCGATACGGGCCTGTTAGGTTGACAGAATGCTTTTGAACTGGCACTAGCCAATTTATCCCATCCCTAGTCAATCTGAGGATTTCTCCTTGTGTGAGGGAACAATCTCCCCCACTCCTTCCCCCAAATGCCCCCTAAATCTGTTATGGGGGTTCCTCTATCCCTTTGAAACAGATTTGGGGTGGGGTGGGGTGCATGCAGGGGGAGGAGAGGGAAAATCTCCATCCGCTAGGGCAAAAATTTAGTGGAATACCACCCTAAATTTTTAGATCACCTTTCAGCTGAAGTTCACAGGGCAGTGTATAAAAATTACAATAAAATGCAACTTTTTAAAACAACAAAAACATTAATATCATAAATGTATCAAAACTCACAAATCTTCCACAAAGTTTCAGCAGTGCATGATTCACAAAAAATATGTATTTCCGTCCACACTAAAAGTACTGTATGACTCTGTTGGAATTATTTATTTTATATTTTCTAGAATGTATGCCCCAACCAGCCATAGCTCAGTAGTAGAACATTACCTTTCCATGCAAAAGTTCCCAGCTTCAATCTCCTACATCTCCAGGTTGGGTTGGGAAAGACTGCATGCCTGAAACCCTGGAGAGCTGCTGCCAGCCAGTGTCAGCGATATGGAGCTAGATGAATCAGTGATCTGACTTGAAATAAGGCAGCTTCCTATGTTTTTAATAATAAAAATACAATGTATAAAAAAACATAAAAATAGTGCAACACAGAAAAAAAATCTCATGTTTTTTTTTCATACTGGTGTTTTAATAGAGTTTTAATAATGCTTCATTCCCGGAATGTAAAAACCTTTCAGCATGTCAAACTAGCAATGCTGAGTCCCAGTTTCCCTAACAAGAGAGGTAATATGAAGAGGATTCAGATGTGCGGCCTCATGCATTAAAACAATGTGTGACGGGGATGTGGAGCCATTCAGACTAGCTTTATACGGGCTTCTGGATCTACCAACCATGTCCCCCACTGACCTTGTGTTCAGTGAGCTTGAGAAGGAGGCCCTTCTTGTGAACAGATGTTATAACAGAGCTCCTCTGTTTGAGGGGAAGTCCCAATTGGCCCAGGATTCCCTGTCATGCTGGAGGATGCATTTAGAACCCTGCTTATGCTCACTGAACATGCAGCTGGTGAGGCATGGCTGCTGGGCCTCTCTCTTTGCTCCCTTGGCCGGTGCACACTTAAATACACCCAGTTGCACTGCCTTGTGCATCAGTGTGCATGCCTCCCATCACCCAATATGGCAATAGGGGTGTTGACACCCCTGCCACCATCTTGGGTGATGGCAGGCATGTGCGCTGACACACTGATGCATGAGGTGATGCAACCAGGTGTCTTTAAGCATGAGCCAGCTGCTTGTGCGTATGGGAGCAATGTTGGCTGTGAGAGTAGAGTTCCTACTCCACAAGCTGTGCCACTGTCCAGTCATGGCCTGTGGACCGATGCTGGCAGGGATCACAGAGCTATTAGGTGACCCTTAACAAACTACAGTTCCCAGGATTCTTTGGGGGAAGCTGTAACCAATATAAGAGTGCTTTAAATGTGTGGTATGGATGTGACCAGAGAAAGAAGACCAGAGAAGCACACTCCTTCCAGGTTTTGTCAAGTAGCAGGTATATGATTTTAATGAAGGGTTGACAGCTGTGCAAGGAAGATTCTAACACGGAGAAAAATGACATCTGAGCCAAAGCGATGAGTGCAGGACTGTTGAGTGGAATATTGAAAACCATCACCAGATATTTATGGCAGATGTGGGGGGCAATGAAGCTTCTGAACAGGAAAATGTCAGCACAGGCCTCCTTAGTTAGGCTGGACTGCCAACCATCAATCTTCAGTTCCAAGTCAGAAAGGATATATGCATAAGGAGAATTACAGGAGCAAATAGTTTCTGTGCTAGCTTGACAAGAGCTGTATGATTTTCATTTGAGAAGGCAAGTAAGCCTCACTCTGTGCGTGCCTCCCTCCCTCTCTCTCATGCCAAGTCTTCTGGCACTAAGGTCTCATCACTGTTTGTAGATTAGTAATGATTTTAAGGAGATACTGCATTTTTAATGCCACTCAGTGCTGCCAGACACTGCAGGCTGTCTCTAGCACATTAGGATTTATTTGTATTATCCTGGCTTGATGACTCCTGGTTAGTGACACCCTTGAAACTTTGTGGAAATAGACAGGGATGATAGCTCACTAACCCAGCACAACTTGCCATTCACTTAAGCATGGCAATCATATCAAGAGTTGGGGGGTCATTATAAAAATTGAGAGGACTCTGATCATTGGTTAATGACAGACACACCTTTGAAAACCAGAACATGAAGTACATTTGAGTGTGTTGCCATCCACACTCGTGGGTAGTCTATCTATCTATCTATCTATCTATCTATCTATCTATCTATCTATCTATCTATCTATCTATCTATCCATCTATCCATCTATCCATCTATCCATCTATCCATCTATCCATCTATCCATCCATCCATCCATCCATCCATCCATCCATCCATCCATCCATCCATCCATCCATCCATCCATCCATCCATCCATCCATCCATCCATCCATCCATCCATCCATCCATCCATCCATCCATCCATCTATCCATCTATCTATCTATCTATCTATCTATCTATCTATCTATCTATCTATCTATCTATCTGTCTGTCTGTCTGTCTGTCTGTCTGTCTGTCTGTCTGTCTGTCTGTCTGTCATCGGAGGAAAAAGAGGCCATTAGAATATCTTTACCTTTGAACAGTTCACCCCATGGCTGGGATTCGTGTGCTTCCAGTGGTGGTGTCTGAGGATTTGTTTAAAATTTTGGAAGGCTGCAAGATTATATTTTTTAAAATAGAACAATGCATATCTTTTATGGTTTATAGATTCATCACCTGTTGAGAGAGAATGACAACAGAGAAACACAACACTAAATGGAGCAGAAAACTAAAACAGAACCACTGTTTGTTCTAGTAATGAATTAATGTCTTACAATGATGATATTCTCTTTCTGTTTTATTAAGAACCGTAACTGCATCCTCCAACTTCTATTAACTCTAAAAGTGTTATCAAGGGAGATTTGTTACAAGTAGAAAGATGAGATCACAGACTTATATCTACAGAAGCCCATCCATCATTCTTTCAGATTTTTTCTTTCAATTACTCCTGTCTAGGGATGGAATTTTCTGAAAATCTCAATGTTGAACTTATCTGAGCAGACAGGGCCTGTTCTAAAGGGGGGGCAGAGGGGCACTGGCCAAGGGCCCCTGGAGCTACAGGGGGCCCCTCAGCGGCCCTCCGCTCCCCTTTCACGATCTGCACCCCCCACACCCCCCTACATACCTGTCTCCTGCCTTTTAGCATTGGGCTTAATGAAGATGGCGGCTGTGGTTTCCCTAAAGTACTGAAGCCCCTGCTGCCATCTTAGTTGATGGCAGAGATGCATGTGCGTAGCATGCATGTATGCCATCAACAAAGATGGCAGCGGAGGCTTCATCCCTTTAGGGAAACCATGGCTGCCATCTTGGTTAATGGCAATGGTAAAAGACAGGAGACAGGTAGGTAGGGGGGCCGTGCGCACATGCGAATGTGAACACATGCAAACGCACGCGCACACATGCTGGGGCCCAGGTCAAGCTGATGCCCAAGGGCCCCAGCATGCCTGGAACCGGCCCTGTGAGTGGATTTTCTCCCTCAATTCTCATCTCTCTCCTTGATGTAGTTTTTTCCTCCGCTAATTGCCATCTTGCTGCTCAATCTAGATGAGCAGCAGGGTTTTTGTTTTTCTGCTTTTGCTAAAAATACAGACAATGTTTGCATATTATACACACTATTCTATGCATTATTATGTGTATATACACCCCAGGTTTTCTAAAGTAAGCAATACCTAATGCTACATATATCAACACATAACTGTATAAAACATGTATGTATTCATATATTATAAAAGTATGCTGCTAAAATACAGTACAGCATATGGCTTGACTCCTTTACATGTATCAAACATATAATGTATTTATTTTTGCATATAATTAGCCAGGACTTTTTAAAAAATCCAATAATGTACAAACAATTCAGACAGAAGTGGGCACATGATGCAAGAGGCATTCCGATGTGGGAAACACAATGTGATTGTGTTGATCATGGTGGAACCAACAAATGCCATGTATTGTTGTTGTTGTTATGTGCCTTCAAGTCGATTACGACTTCTGGCGACCCTATGAATCAGCGACCTCCAAGAGCATCTGTCATGAACCACCCTGTTCAGATCTTGTAAGTTCAGGTCTGTGGCTTCCTTTATGGAATCAATCCATCTCTTGTTTGGCCTTCCTCTTTTTCTACGCCCTTCTGTTTTTCCCATCATTATTGTCTTTTCTAGTGAATCAGGTCTTCTCATTATGTGTCCAAAGTATGATAACCTCAGTTTCATCATTTTAGCTTCTAGTGACAGTTCTGGTTTAACTTGTTCTAACACCCAATTATTTGTCTTTTTCGCAGTCCATGGTATGCGCAAAGCCCTCCTCCAGCACCACATTTCAAATGAGTTGATTTTTCTCTTATTTGCCTTTTTCACTGTCCAATTTTCACATCCATACATAGAGATCGGGAATACCATGGTCTGAATGATCCTGACTTTGGTGTTCACTGATACATCTTTGCATTTGAGGACCTTTTCTAGTTCTCTCACAGCTGCCCGCCCCAGTCCTAGCCTTCTTCTGATTTCTTGACTATTGTCTCCATTTTGGTTAATGCCTGTGCCGAGGTATTGATAATCCTTGAGAAGTTCAATGTCCTCATTGTCAACTGTAAAGTTACATAAATCTTTTGTTGTCATTACTTTAGTCTTTTTTTACGTTCAGCTGTAGTCCTGCTTTTGTGCTTTCCTCTTTAACTTTCATCAGCATTCTTTTCAAATCATTACTGGTTTCTGCTAAGAGTATGGTATCATCTGCATATCTTAAATTATTGATATTTCTCCCTCCAATTTTCACACCTCGTTCATCTTGGTCCAATCCCACTTTCTGTATGATATGTTCTGCGTATAGATTAAACAAATAAGGTGATAAAATTCATCCCTGTCTCACACCCTTTCTGAGTGGGAACCAATTGGTTTCTCCATATTCTGTCCTTACAGTAACCTCTTGTCCAGAGTATAGGTTGCTCATCAGGACAATCAAATGCTGTGGCACCCCCATTTCTTTTAAAGCATTCCATAGTTTTTCATGATCTACACAGTCAAAGGCTGATGTAGTCTATAAAGCACAGGGTGATTTTCTTCTGAAATTCCTTGCTCTATCCAACGTATGTTTGCGATATGATCTCTGGTGCCTCTTCCCTTTCTAAATCCAGCTTGGACGTCTGGCATTTCTCGTTCCATATTTGGTAAGAGCCTTTGCTGTAGAATCTTGAGCATTACTTTACTTGCATGGGATATTAAGGCGATAGTTCGATAATTACTGCATTCTCTGGGATCCCCTTTCTTTGGAAGTGGGATATATATTGAACGCTTCCAGTCTGTGGGACCTTGTTTAGTTTTCCATATTTCTTGACAAAATCTTTTCAGAATTTGGACAGATTCAGTCTCAGTAGCTTGTAGCCACTCTATTGGTATGTCATCTATTCCTGGTGATTTGTTTCTTCCAAGAATTTTAAGAGCAGCTTTCACCTCACATTCTAAAATGTCTGGTTCTTCATCATATGGTTCCTCCATGAATGAATCTGTCATCCTTGCATCTCTTTTATAGAGTTCTTCAGTGTATTGCTTCCATCTTCCTTTTATTTCATCTTGGTCGGTCAGTGTGTCCCCCTGTTGATTATTCAACATCCCTACTCGTGATTTAAATTTCCCTTTCATTTCTCTAATCTTTTGGAATAGGGCTCTTGTTCTTCCCATTTTGTTGTCCTTTTCTATTTCTATACAATAACTATTGTAATAGTTTTCTTTGTCCCTATGTACTAGTCGTTATATAGTTGCATTTAGGGTTCTGACCGTGTTTCTATCTCCTTTTGCTTTTGCTTCCCTTCTCTCTTTAACCATTTGAAGAGTTTCTTCAGTCATCCATTGAGGTCTTTCTCTCTTTTTAACAAGAGGTATTGTCTTTTTGCATTTTTCCCTGCTAATGTCCCTGACTTCAGTCCATAGTTCTTCTGGTTCTCTGTCAACTAAGTTTAAAGCTTCAAACCTGTTCCTTATTTGATCTTTATATTCTTCTGGGATGTTATTTAAATTGTATTTTGGCATTATGAGTGCTTTGTTGTTCTTCTTTAGCTTTACTCTGATTTTCGATACTATCAGTTCACCACAGTCTGTTCCTGGTCTTGTTTTTGCAGAAAGTATGGAACTTCTCCATCTTCTGTTTCCAATTATATAATCAATTTGATTCCTATATTGATCATCTGGTGATGTCCACGTGTACAGTCGTCTTTTCAGTTGTTCAAAAAATGTGTTTGCAAGAAACAAATCATTGGCTTCACAGAATTCAATAAGTCTTTCTCCTGCTTCATTTCTGTCACTATTCCATGTATACATAAATTTAAAACAGATTCCTCTTCCATCACTAGTGATTACCTTTATCTCCTTCTATACTACTAGGGGCCCATCTGCACTACACGTTTAAAGCAGTATTATATCACTTTACACAGTCCTGGCTTCCCCAAAAGAATCTTGTCATTTGTTTGTTCTTTAGTTTGCTGAGAGTTGTTAGGAGACCCGTGTTCCCTCACACAGCTACAATTTTCAGAGTGATACAACAATAAACTCCTAACAACTCTCAACATTATTAACAAACTACACTGCCCAGAATTCTTTGGGCAAGCCATAACTGTTTAAAATTGTATAATAGTGGTTTAAACACACAGTGCCAATGGGGCCTATATTCATGAGTGTGTGTCCCTTCTATGTCTGTGCTCACTGTGTATGCAAGTAGGGTTGCCAGGTCAGAATCATCTCAAACCCTGAGATTTCAGGGGCAGACCCTAGTGATTCATGGGGGCAGGCCCTAGTGATGTCATTAAGCATGCTACATTAAGCACCACAGTGGCTTGGAGCATACAATTCAAACAAAAACGTTTGTCTGACTGGAAATTAAGATACTGTTGTGAGTTTGGGGGTTGAAATTGATAATTTCTATGAGTCTCCTTCGAGTCTCCAATTTGGAATCCTGTGCCTTGGGGTGAGAAACTCGCTCTGCTGGTCAGATGAGTTTCTTTTGTTAAGCTAATAGAGTGGCCAGGTTTCTTAATGGGTCTATCAGGTGCCCAGCAACTGGCAAATGGACCAGGGAGATCCTTTTGTCATTGAAACTCTTCAGGAGAGCCTCCCCCCCTCCTGGGGCCAAGGAGAGGCTTGTATTGCAGAGAAAAGGCTGGGAGCTGGAGGCAGGTGGAGAGACTGGCTCTCTGCAGCATGGCTTTAGGATGCCTCCTGTAACCCTGATGGAAAAGTTGGATATTGTACTGCTGATGCCTTGAACCCCTCCATCCTAAGCTCAGGTTGGAATGTGTGTAAATAAATAAACCATACTTCATAAAGACACCACAATCTCTGCTGACCTTCTTCCCAAGAAAACCAAACCCAGGATGAGTGCAGGGACCCCTGGAAATCTCACCGCTTGGAGATTGGGGTGGCGCGCAACACTACAACACTACAAATCTTAGCTAAAGGATGGTGTTCCCAGGTCCAGCTGAACTGATGGAATTGTTCCTTCTCACGTGCTTAGGGAGCCTGGGTACAGAATAATTAATCTAGCCTACTTCTTTCTGGCAAGAAGGGTTTAAGTGCCCTTAGGACAGGACAGTCACCAGAAGGCCATTGTGGGAAGCAAGGAGCCTAGTGTTGTGGAGATGTTAGATGGGAGCACAGAGGAGTAAAGATGGATGCCCCTGAAGGCTGCAATTCTAAACACACTAGAGACTAAGTCCCATAGAACTCATAGACTTACTTTTGTGTAGATATGGTTTGGAATATGCTGTTGGTAAAGTTTGAATAGGGATCCTTTGCAAAGATATCCATATCCAACCCCCTGTATGGAATGTCCTGCCCCTGCCTTTTAACATTTTGCGGCCCTAGTCTCCTGCTGAGAGGAAGGGTGGGATATAAATCAAATAATAAATAAATAAATAAAATGGCTGCTCCAAACCTCTTTACAGAATTGACCCTTCACTTCAGAAAGAGGTTTGAGAAATGAGTAAGAGTAAGAAGATTCTCTACCCTTTTCTGCCTATCCTGTGGGGTGTACTATAAACTCACTTTGACAGTCAACCTAATTCCAGTGAGTAATAATTGACAGAGAGAAAACACATATGGTTTTGTCTACCTTCACAGGCAGCAGCTTGGGAACAACAGCAATTGCAGACACACTTCCCAGTATGTGAATTCTCTTTTATCACTATTGGGCAAGAAACAAACCATCATGCAAACAACAAGGTGCATCATCAGGGGGTTTCAGGCGGTTGAGCTGAGTGCATGGGACCACTGTTGTTGCTTTTATGGATGCAAGTGAGGTGAAAGGTAAATGAAATGCAAATAGAAAAACAAAAACAAAAGACAGTGATGATTTCCTAAATGCAATACCATATCAACCACAACAAGATTCCTATGAGTAAGGCAGAAAATTCAGCATCCCACAACCAGTCAGGGTTCCTAACAAAAGACTAAAACTAAAAAGGCCTGGAAGCCAGTCAGTCAAGGTCGCACAAATTCCCATGGAGCACAACCTGACCTGGGAGCTGCAGTTAGTGCACAATGCTGTGGCACAATTGCTGACATGAGTGAGACCCTATCAGCACATAATACCTCTGCTCTGAAATCTGCACTGGTTGCTAATTTGCTACCAGGCCAAGTTCAAGGTGTGCTTTCCATGTTACGGGTGCCACATTGTTTTGTTGATATAAGAAATCAATCCTTTAGTGTGGCAGCACCTATGCTTTGGAACTCCCTGCCTATTGACATTAGGCAGACACCTTCATTGTACTGTTTTTGGCATCAGCTAATAACATTTTTATTTAGGCAAGCCTACCCAGGCATATAGAAGCTATTTTTTAATTCTGTTTTTAATTCATTGTGGGTTTTATTATTTCATTAATTCATTGTGGGTTTTAATATTTTATTGTTTTTAAATACCTGCCTTTAACTGTTTTTGCCAATAAATTTATTCTTTTAATTCCTTCCATAAACTGCTTTGAGGTTTGTTTGTTTTTACAGTAAAGCGGTATATAAATGTTGTAAATAAAATACATACATAAATTTTGGCATCACTGTGGCCCTTGAGTCTATGTCCTCTTTTAGGAACAAAGGACTCTGTCTTATACTGACTCAGACCATTTGGTACCATCTAGCTCAGTACTGATGTCATGGACTAGCATTGGCTATCCAGGATTCCAGGCAATAGTCTTTTCTAGAAATTGAATTTTGGACCTTTGCATGCAAAGCATATGTCCTATCACTGAGCTACAACCCTTCCCCTGTTTAAACAAGTATCTTTTTAAATGGTTCCTTTCCATTCACTAATGAATGCACATCATATCTAGGGCACATCCACACCATTCATTTAAATCATGGGAACTGCAGTTGTTAAGGGTGATGGGAAGTATAACTGTGAGGGGGAAACTACATTTCCCAGGATTCTTTGGGGGAAGTCATGTGCTTTAACTGTTTTGTGTGGATCTACTTCATACACTTTGCCTGCATGTAAATCACTTTAATTAAAATTTTAAAATGGAAATGAACTATAAAGTTTACTGGGTGACTATGGGCTACTCACCATCTCTCAGCTTAATCTGCCCCTCAAGGTAAAAACAACAGAGAGGAACCATGACCATCCCTAGTAAGAAGAGCACACTTAAAATGTAAAGGAAATAATAATGTTCAACCATAGTGTGAAATCAGATACTTATTGGGATACAGTATGAAGAAATTTATATGAGCATGACTGTCAAAGGTGTTTATTATTTATACAACCTGTAAAGATATTTATAGTGCAAGCCTATGTTTGTTTACGGAGAAGCAAGTCCCAATGTATTCAGTGGGGCTTACTCAAACAGGGAAGCATGCAGAGAACTGCAATTTCAAGTGATAAGGAACTTCACTCATCCAACCCAAAATTCAGAATCGTGTCACTTTAAGCTGTTTTGCAACTGTTTTATATTTATTATGGTTATTGGTTTTTAGAGGGATTTATTTCTTGTTGTGAGCTCCCTTGGTTTCCAGTTGGCAACCCTACTTCACAGGGATGTTGGAAAGACTCCATACACACACACACTGGAGATATAAAATACATATACCCTAAACAATAGTTTATTGCCAAAACCAGTTGGTCATTGCAGAACAGTTTTTTTAAAAATAAAATCAGTTTCCTTGTATAATAAAAGCAGTAACACCTGTAAGCCCTGCCTAATTGCTTTCAAAATAGGATTGGAGAGGGAGAGATTTACAACACAAACACAATCCTTTGCTATGTTCACTCAAAAGTCCCATTAATTTACAGCACAACCCTAATCATGTCTACTCAAAAGTAAGTCCTATTGAATTCAATTGGGTTTACTCTGGGTATATGGGATTAGCATTGCAGCTTTACTTCCAGAAAAGCAAGTATAGGGTTAAAGTTTCATATTGGGAAGGTTTTCAAAACACTGCCCTCTTCAACAGCTGAGGAAAATTTAAACTTGTTTGACTTCTCAATATTAGAAAAGGAAAACACATTGTAATGGGATTTAGTTCTCCTGCACACAAGAGAGAAAGAGACTGTATCAGCTGTGTTTTTAGCTGTATCCTACCAGGGAAAACACACAGGGTATTTCAGCTGTATCCTACCAGAAAAACACAGGTATTCGCACTTCTGTCTTTTTTTTTTTTAGGAACTGCAGCTACTGCAGCTGGTAGAGCAGACTGAGCATGCTCAGTCACCTAGAAACCAGAAGGAGTGGAAATGTATAATTAGAGGTTGGGTCCACAAGGAAAAAGCAGAACTAATTATCCCTGGAGGAATGTCTGCTTGTGTGAATTGGAAAAAGCAACTGGCAGCTAACATTTAGCAGGAACTGTGGACAATGCAAATGAAAACCAAAGGTAAAAGAAGTGTATTTCCTACAAAGAAATGCTCCCATGTAGATGAGCCCTAAAACTATATTGTGTGAGTGATGTTGCCAGGGCTTCCAAGGAAAGGTGAGCTAGTGTCCCACTTTATTAGTTTGTTTGTTTATAGTTTTATAACCACAGCTTTCAGCACAAAACAACTTCAAAATGACTTCCAAGGATAAAACATAATGAAATAATGTTATGAATATCACTAAAGCCAAAAAAATGAAGCAGCAAAACCAGTGGTGAAAAAAATAAACATTTGTAGCAGCAGATAAAAGTGGCAGATAAAAAGCCATTAAAAGGTTTCATAGACCATTAAAGTCCCAAGAAAAGTTTTTTCCTGATGCCTAATGGAAGATAAGTGTTTATTTAAATATAAAACACAATTGCTCACTAGAGCAGGAGTGAGGAACTGGATCTGGCAGGTGAGTCAGATCCAGAACTCCCCCATCCTCTGTGGGCCTCTGGAAACTCTTCAACTTTGAAAGGGGACACACAGGGGAGGTAACTGATCTGTAAATATCTGTTGATGGCTGAGATGTGTCAGTCTATCTGATCATATATTATGATATACACTTATTTAAAATGCACATTTCCACACCAGCAGACAATAAAATGGAAGGAAGACTCAGTGGAAAAAGTAGAGGAACAAAAAAAAAATAGCAAACAAAAGTGTGAATGAGTGCTGGAACGTATTGAGGCTGGTTCGTACATCCCTAATTATTATGAGATGTTTGTATTACATTAACATTTGTTTGACTATTTAAATTTTGTTATCTCTTGTAATTAGTGCATTATCTTGAAATGCTGTGTTTATTATGTACATTTTTCTGATGCTGTGAGCCACCTTGAGCACGGTTTACCATGGAAAACCAGCATACAAACAGATTATGATGACTGATGATCATGGTGATGGATTAACTTTGTTCTCTGTTGCTTGAGAAGGTAGGACTTAATCTAGTGAACTAAAATAATAAGAAAGAGAATTTTAACTAAACATCAAGGATTTTGTAGCACTGGATTTCCAGCATTGACAGGGGGATGGACCAGGTGACCTTTAACTCCTCTTCAACTCTATTATTTCGTGAGGCTTTTACATTTTGAGATGGTCAAATGCAAATCTAGGTATAGCGCTGGGATAAACAAATCTGTCAATTTTGGTTTCTCTGCATTTCTCATTTTTCCAGCCTTCAGGTCAATTCTGCACATTTCCACATCAGTGAAAATTCAGCAGCAAATTTCTCCTAATATATACCTTTTTGTATGCAATTTTGCCTAAAAGGCTTCTTTGCGAGCAATTTTCCTGCGTGCATTTTTATATGTTTTCACTAATATACACATTTTAGGCACACTTTACCCTAGTATGTGCATTTTTTTACACATAACGGCTGGAGAACTGCACTGCAAAATGCAGAGAAGTGTGAATTTCGAAGATGGTTATGTTTCAGTTTGAATATATCAATACACTTGAAAAGTGCTTAGGTAGGTTCTCCTTTAAATGCAAATTGAATCAAATTTCTCTCCCATCCCTAGTATTGCTCCTAAAAAGGAGGCCAAATCATTTCCTGCATGCTGAGGCTACAAGTCGCTATTTTTCCTCCAGACCGATGGAGGCTGAAGGGTAACTCTTTCACTCTGCTTCACAGGTCCATTCATTCCACTTCATCGTTTGAGTTACCCTGAAACAAGACTTGAAACAATCCTAGTTTTTCCCTGCTGATATGAAATGATGCAATGCAGCTGAATTCTCAAAACCCCAAGGGAAGTTTCTTTCATCCCAATGCTCGCCTATCTGCTCAAATATGAGGCTTTATCATAGACGACAGACGTCTTTCACTTTGGAGAAATAGTTTGCTTCTTTAACTTGCAGAATATTATAGCCCTGAAGCAGAAGTGGTGTATATGGCTTCTACACTAGAAAGGCCTTTTCTCTCTCTTTCTCCCACAAAACTCTCAGAATCAATAGAAATCTTTGGCTTTATTTTTTGCCTCCCCCTTGCTCAAACTTTGTCCCACTCACTGCTGAAAGTATATTTGTTCAGCCTTCATAGCTTTAGGTCTCTGGCTATATACTTAGCCCTCACACCAAGATTTTTATTTTTTAAAAAAAATTGCTTTGTAGGAGCTCCTGTGGCATACACTGGTGTTCGCTTGAGTGATCCGCAGCTCTTCCTGAAGAAACTCTTTCCCTGCCAAGAAAGGAATAGGATTTCCAACTCTCATTTCAAGAGCTTAATAACATATAATACAACCTCTTGTTAATATTCCAGGCTGCTTGCTAACTTGCTACTGGATGCTTGCTAGCATGACGCACCTGCACCTCTACTGTGCTAATATTTCGGAGTGTCAACTCAAGTGGCCTGAGAACCGCCTGTAGAACTCTTGTAATTGCTGGGATACGCTTAGCCCAACTGTGATAATAAAACACCAAATTTAGAGAGAGAACAGCTGGGATTTATGCTTCCATTTTTTTCCTCAAAGCAAAACTTCATGCGGGGGGGGAGAGTAAGTGCAGCGCCAATGCGTAACCAGGACAAAGAAATATTCTCTGTCTCACAAAGCCAATTGAAACCTGCTTGGGGGAAAAAATCAGAGCTTGGAAAAGTTACTTTTTTGAACTACAACTCCCATCAGTCCCAGCCAGTGGCCATGCTAGCTGGGGCTGATGGGAGTTGTAGTTCAAAAAAGTAACTTTCCCAAGCTCGAAATGGTGGCAATAGAAGGCAGATTCTATTTTATTGTTTGAAGTCAGCTTCCCAATATCCTACAGATGTTGTTGGACTACAGCTCCCTTTATTCCTGACCTTTGGCCATGCTGGTCTGGAGCTGATGGGAAGTTGGGAGAAGACTGTTTCTTTAAACTAAGGGTAGCCTACATGGTTCCCTCCAGGTATTGTTGGATTCCAGATCCCATCAGCCCCAGCCAGCATGGCCGATGGTCAGGGATAATGTGATGTGTAGTGTAGCAGCTTCTAGAGAGCACCACATTGGCTATCCCTGCTTTAAACAGTTCAGTTGAAAAATGTGGACTTAAGACTATTTTTGTGGAAACGCAGGATGCTCCCTTAGTCAGACCATTGATTCAGTATTCAGCTCAGTATTGTTGACACTGAGTGGTTCCAGGGTTTTAGGCAGCTGTCATTCCCAGACCTGCTCGAAGACACCACAGGCTGAATGTGGGCCATTGTGCATGCAAAAAAGAAAAAAAAATACTCGACCATTGTGCTATTGCCCTTCCCTCTACCATACATGAAGCATCAACCAAAAAGACGTATCTTTTTGCCCAGGCTTTCCCTGACTCATTTGATTTGACCATGTTTTATGTGCTTGAATCTCCTGAATTCCTGCTTGATCTGTTTCTATATACTGCTGTTTTATTGGTTTTAGGTTGCGTTTTTGTTTTAATGATATTGTTTGTTTTTCTATTGTACACCGCTTAGAGATTGCGAAAATATTAAGCTGTTTATAAATGCTTACAAATAAATAAAATAAATAAATTCAGGGCCAGTTCACATCATACACTGTCAGAAAAATACAGGAGCTGTTACTGTTACATACTGAGCCTTCTTTGAGCTAAAAGGATTGATAGCAGAGCCTGATTTCTGGACTAAAGGCTTGATCCTGGTCAGTTGTTGCAGTAAAAACAACCTTGGAAATGCAGAACCCTTGCCCTTTTGGAATACTCTGAAAGAAATGTTTTGAAAATTAACGGTGTGTGAGCTAGCAGAATAGTCCATCTGCTGTAGGGTTGCCAGGTTCATGGCATGAGAGTGATGCTGTATCTTTAGGAGAAGAGAAAGTCAGCCAAGTGGAGGTGTTCTTGCAACACTACAATGAGAAAAACCACAAGGTGGAATTCTCCCTTCCCCCTGCACAACTTTTAAAGATACAGAAGACCTCTTGGAGTCTACTAGGAAGGTTACCTGATCAATAAACAAGATAAGATTAGTTTGGCAGGATTTGTTCTTGATAGACCCTCTTTTGGGAGAAGACTGAGCCAAAGTAGCTATTGAGCATTTCTGCCTTTTCTTTGTCATCTGTTATGATTTTGCCATCCTCATTGAGTAGCTATACCACCATTTCTTTTCTATGTCTTTTACTATGGATGTACCTGAAGAAAGCATTTTTGTTGCTTTTGGCATCTCTCACTAACCTCAGCTCATTTTCAGCTTTAGCTTTCCTGACACCATCCCTGCAATTCCGTGCTACCTGTCTGTACTTTTCCTTTGTGATCTGGCCTTCCTTCCACTCCCTGTATGTGCCCTTTTTTGTTTTCAGGTCATCTCTAGACTTTTTATGAAGCCACATTGGCTTCTTCTATTGTCTTCCCCATTTTTTCCTTGATGGAATTGTTTACTATTGTGCCTTCAGAATTTCCTTTTTTAGAAACTCCCATCCATCTTGGACTCATTTTCTCATGTCCCTAGGTCAAAAAGCAAGAAAGTTATGGCCATTTTGGTTTTGCAATGTAAGTCAATTAGATATCTGGAGATTTGTAATATCCATACTGTGATTAAGATCTGGATAGGATCAGATTGGGTCCAAATCTGTCTGAACCAGATTGGGCCTGGTCTGTATTTACAAACTGGAGCCACAAAATAGTTTTGGTGTGTGTGTCTGTGCAGAGCCCTAGAAATTTTGCATATTTTACAGTGTTTCTTAGAACTATCTCAAATTGATCCTACATATAAATAGTATAAATAATCATGTCTATATTCTATATGTTTGACAAACATACACACTTTTTTAGTATACACATTTAGAATTCCCCTCTCATTTCTGTAAGAATACAGCTACAAATCAGAATTTTTGTGAGGATATGGTTCCAAATAGTCTTTTAGATGGAAAGTAGCAGATGACTTAGATTTCTCATACTCTAAGGGCACAATCCAACACATATTTATGCCAGGCTGAGAGGATTTGGATATGGGGGACCCCCGGCTGAGCCAGCAGCATCCCAACTCCACCAGCAGAAGCCCCACAGTTGCAGCAGAATCAGGACTCTGCCGGTTCAGCCAGGGGTCAACCGGGGAAGCTCAGCCCAGCAGAAGGAGTGCTGGCATAAGGCCCCAAAAAGGGGTGTTCTGGGGGCATGTCAGAGGAGGAGCTGAGAGAGGGACTTACATGACATCTAACTCCTGTTTGGAGCGCTTCTATGAGTCCTGATCCAGGCCAAAGTTATGCCAAGAAAAAGGTCAGTCTAAGAAAATGGGGGGCACTTACTTGCCAGCTTTTTCTTTTCTGTTCCTGTGTACAACTCCCGGCTGAGCTGACATTCTGCTGGCCCAGTAGCTCCCCAATTGCAAATGGATAAAATGGAGAGGAAGAGAACCATGTGCACCAACTTAAGCTCCTTGGAGGTAAGGTGGTATAAAAATGTAATACATACATTTTAAAAAACAAGAACAACTGAAATCATCACCACTCTCAGGGGTAATTCAATGCCATCTAAGCAGACTTCCACTTTTGTGATAGAATGTACCTTTTCCCCATCCTTCAGACCCTACACCCCTCCAATCTGTTTGGGAAGACCTTCCCGATTTTGTAGGTTAGAGGGGAGCTGCAGGAATCTGTTCTGCCCATGGTGCTCATTCCTCTGGCAGATGGACGTAATTGAATTTAATCCAAAAATAATACAGGTCGGACTGGCATCCATCTCACATTGATCACAAATTAGGGGTATGTCCTGGAATGTATATGAGCCCTGTGGCTGATGTGAACGGTTCCTTCAGCAAGTAAAATGATTTGGGAAATGTTTCCTTGAAGACAGAACGTTTGAAAACCACTGCTCTAAATAACATACTACAAGTGTAGAGTAGAAGACTCATTGGATGCTTTACATAATTCCTAATGAAGGTCTATAGTAGTCAGGGTGCAAGGATCAAGGTACAGATAGGAATTCTAAACACTGCAAAGATATAAACAACCTATCGCTGTAGGGTCTTCATTACTCATAATTCAAAGCATGCAGTCAAAGCCTGGAGGACAAGAATGAAGAGCAGCCCAGGTGCAGGTTTATAGTCTGGACCAGCCTTTCCCAACCAGTGTGCCTCCAGACGTTGTTGGACCACAACTCCCATCAGTCTCAGCCAGCATTGCCAATGGTCAGGAAAGATGGGAGTTCTGGTCCAACAACATCTGGAGGCACACTGGTTGGGAAAGGCTGGTCTGGACTGTAACTGGCAAATGAAAGATGGAACGGGATAGGAACTGGAAAATACTATGCATGTCCAACACACATGTAATGGGACAGAATTCAGGGATGGGGTGAAGTTCAATTTAGTTCACATTTTATTGTGAAACTAGTTAATTCTCACTTTTGGGGGAAAATGTGCAAATTAAATGCAGCTGTCCTTTCAAATTCACACTTCTCTGAATTTTACAATTCAGTTCTCCAACCAGAAATGTCTATAAAAATGCACATGGTATATTTTAAAATTGTTGTAACCCATCCTGGGACCTCTAGGTGAAGGGCAGGTGGTTGTTCTTGTTGATTAATAATAATAATAATAATAATAGAGTGAAAATAACACAAAATGTGTTATGTTTGAGCAAATTGCCTGCAGAAATGGGTACATTAGGCAAAATTGCATTCAAAAGTTGTGGCATTAGGCATGTGTAGTAAAATACTGATGAATTTTCATGAGGACGACATATGATGCAGAAGTGTGGTGACCTGAACTTAAGATTAGAAAAATGAGAAACTTAAAGAAACCAAAATTGTGAGATTTGTCCAACGCTGGGAGAAATAACATTTTGTATGTGAGGGTGTTTTGTGTGAATTTTAAAAATAGGGTCAGGGATTGACTGTAATTCCATGGGTCAGAACTTCTCTCTCTTTTTAAACTAAAAGATAAATGAAATTGCTATCATGCAGGTTAATATCTCATCTATTTTGTCATATAAAGGAGACCTAACTTCCCAAGCAATGGCTTCTGATTTTTGTCCTGAAGTTACTGTAGGAGTCCAGTTATTTTATGCCTGCTGTTATCTATTTGCAGACACCAACTGGGAGCCAGGGTATGTACATGTTTGAGCATTCATAAAAAAAACACCTAGGATAAGGCATATGCATTATTAGAAACATAATATGTTCATTTAGGATGAATTTGGAGTTAAGCCTGATATCTCTGAGATAGTTTTGATATGTTTGATTGTAACTGGTTGGGAAAGGGTGTGTGTGTGCATGTGCGTGTGTGTTTAGGGGTTCAGTGACATTATGAGTTGCAAAGTTCATTTTCTCAGGGCAAGTTGAGAAAAGTCTGTTTTGAATGCTTTTGGGGTGGTAGGCTATTGTTTTTCTTCTCCCTGCTTTAATAGAGGCTTCAAATAACTTTGATTCATCATACACAAACAACAGGAAATCAAGGTATTGGACAATTGCTCACAAGAGGAGAAATGCACATTCAGCTGAAATCTGCAAGAGATGCTAGAAGAGAATATACAAGCTATCCATTATTAGTTTTGACTTTTCTGCCTCAAAAAACTTCATTAATATGGCTACTAACATGTCTTCCACTGACTTCAGAATCCAGATTTGCCGAGTTGGCAAGGCTTCAGATTCCCACACCTGCAAAACCAATACTTTACATTCTTCTTAATTGAATGTATGGTATATAGTGATAGAAAATCTGGCATCAAGACTGTAAATGAATGAACAGTTGAGGGCAACAACAAATAATTCATGTTTATATTGGAAAGGAATTGCCAAGTATTCTCAGCCACATCCTCTCCATGTAAACACTCTCATTAATGAACAATTAGAGCGTAGATGATAGCGTAGCTTACACACTTTCAAAATGATCCATTATTGTACCCATTAATATAATGGCATGACCAAAACAAAAACAACTCTCCTAGCAAAAACCTAAATTATAAACAGATGGGGCTACATTTTCAGAATTACTTGAGCACCTGCAGCTGTCATTGACATAACATGACAAGGTGAATGTTTCAGGGTGAGGAGAGGAATTCATTCACTCAAACAGAAAATCACAGATTTTATTTTCTCAGCAAGGTATTTGATAGGTAGACTTCAGAGTCCTCTTAAACATTAGAGTTCATGACTCTCAGTCCCTATATGAAATAGAACAGTAAGGTTCTACAGGTGGAGAAACTCTGGCTTACCAGGTGTTGCTGAACTACAGCTCTGAACATCCCTGATTGCTGGACATGCTGGCTGGGACTGAATGGACATGGACATCCAACAATATCTGGATGGTCACAGGCCCCCCATTCCTGTTCTATGGACACATCAAGGCTTATTCAATACAGCCTCCAGACCTAAGCAAAGGTAACATATATTATCTCTTACAGGTTTTAATCAATTCTGTATCCATATCCCAGGCAGAATCAGAGCTTGGAAGATTACTTTCAAAAAGGAATACATTATAATTACTGTTACATGGCCCCAAAAGGGAACAAATTACCATTATAATTACAATTGTTCTGAAAGGAATTGATTGCTTTACCGTTACTCAAAAGTAATCACTATAATTACACTTAAGTTACTTAAAAACACACTGGAGTACCTACAAGATGCTGGCTTTGGCCGCTGCACACTAAGTTGCCTAAAACAACATTAAAAATAAACACACACACAGAGGTAGTAGAATTATTCTTTTTATACATAAGATAGCAGTGGTGGTCTCTCCACTGATAAGGGGGTGGGGAGGGAGGCTGAGGCCACTACTCAGATCTTTGCACGTCAAACCAAGTGCAACCCCCCCACTCAGCCAGCCAGCATAATCTCTCTCACTTAACCACCTCCCAGACCCTGCCCTGCCACCAACTAAGGGACACTCACTCAAGCAAACATTTTCCCCTGAGATGCAAAAAAGTTAAAATACTGCAAATGCAGCAGAGTAGCCAGGGAGGGCAGCAGAGGCTGCTTTGCATGCCAAGTGTAAACACAGTATTCACACAAACAAACAAACAAACACATGTCATCTTTCACCTCCATAGTTCTTTATCTCCATTCTGCTGCTGCCTCCTTCCCCTCCTTTATCCATGTTCTTGCCCTCTGGCTCCTTTTCCCCTCCACTCCATTATTCTCCACTGCCTTCCATTTTTTTAAACAATTATTTTCTCCACTGCACCCCGTCTCGCTCTCCATGTCCTCCCTTGTTGCCTCCTACCTGTTGATCAGTAATGCAAGTTATGAGACTCACAGACAGGGTTTTCAGTGAAAGAAGGAAACCTGCAATAAACGGGTTAAACAGAGCAAGAGGGGTTGCCAGGTTCCTCAAGGCCATCAGGTGGTTGGCAAGGGCAACCTGGTAGATAAGAAGCTGCTCTTGCCGAAGCTCGTGTGTGGGGGAAAGTCGTTTGTGTTTAATGCTTTTTGTCAGTAAAGACTCTTACAAGATACTTGCCTGGCCTGGCTTATTTACTGAATCTATCCTGCACCAGAATTTCTTACTTGTGCGATATCTATACGCACGCACCGACAGGGGTTATGGGCCCAGCTTATCACACAAAGTAAGGGGTTCAAGTGTCATTTACGTGACGTTGCTGCAGAGAAAAGAAAGTGCAAGAAAGAGGCAAGTAAAGAGTGGACAACATGGCTGTAAACCTGTCATCCGGGATGCCGATGGAGAGACTGAATGCTGTAAACTACTCCAGCTGGAAATGGAGAATGAGAGCAGTTCTGATTAAAGAAGATTTGAATGATGTTGTAGAAAACCCCCCTCCGGCAGCTCCTTCAGCAGCGTGGACGAAGAAAGACGAGAAAGCGAAGGCTTTTATTACTCTGGGGCTGTCTGATTCTCAACTGTTGCTGGTGAGTAATGAGCCGACAGCTAATCAAATGTGGGAGAAGCTAAGAACCGCTCATGTGCAGCAAACTGCAGGGAGCCGGCTGTGTTTAGCGCGGAAGCTTTATCAGATGCGTTTTACAGATGAAGTGACTATGACAGAGCATCTGGCTGAATTTCGTAGATTATTTGCTGAACTTCAAGATAGAGGAGTACATCATAGTGACATTCAGATGGTCTATATACTGTTATCTTCATTTGATCGAAAATGGGATGTACTGGTCTCTAGTTTGGAGACTTTACCAGACGGAACTTTATCTCTGGACTTTGTAGAGCAGAAACTTCAACAAGAATGGAATAGGAGACAAGAGAGTAAGAGGACTGAGATAAAAGAGACTGAGGCTGTACAACAACAACATCAAAGAAACAGGCAAGAGAATAAAATGTTATTTTTGTGGGTCCCGGGAACATATACAGAGACATTGTTTAAGTAAGAAGAGAAATAACAGGGACTTTGGACATCGGAAACCAAGCGTGAACTTTATTGCTAAGGAGGGTAATAAACTAATTAACTCTAAATGGCTTCTCGACAGCGGGGCATCTAATTGCCTGATCACAGACTCTAGTTAATTTTACACATCAAAGCCAGTGCAAGAGAAGATTTATCTGGCTGACGGATCGACTCAGGATGCAATTGCAAGAGGCACACTCAGGTTAAGTAATTTGGGAATTATATTGACAGATGTGTTATTAGTTTCTGGTTTAAAATATAACATTCTATCGGTGAGAAAACTAGCTCAAATAGGTTGTAAAATTACATTTGAAGGGAATAGATGTTTTGTGAGAAAAGATGGTGAAATCTGTATGCAAGGGAAATTACAGAACCAAATGTTTATGGTAGAGAGCAAGCTTGATAAACCCACATGTGCCTGGATAGGAGTAAATAAAAACATACACGAAAACTGTATACATGAATGGCACAGAAAATTAGGGCATGCACATTTTGAGAAAGTGAAAAATACCCCAAAGCATAGTCAAGATTTGGAACTAACACATTGTGAGCATGTGGATGAATGTGAGGTATGCTATAAAACAAAAATGACAGTGACTCCAATTAATCAGAGCATTGAAAGTACTACCACGAAACCTTATCAGCTGATACATGTGGATTTGGCTGGACCTTTCCAGTGTTCAAAAGGTGGGGTAAGATTTTATTTAGTGATTGTAGATGATTTTTCCAGATTTACACATGTATTCTTATTGAAAAAGAAAAGTGAAGCAGAAGATAAATTAAAGGCATTTATACAGAGGACAGAGACACAATATGGGGTTGTTATCAAAAATATCAAATCAGATCAAGGAGGGGAATTTACCAGTAATTCGTTTAAAACATATTTAGAAAAGAAAGGAATAATTCAAAGTCTCACTGCTCCTTTCTCACCATCCTCCAATGGAACTGCAGAGAGGAGGAACCGGTCACTGCAGGATTCAATGAGAGCCATGCTGGCTGATGCAGACATGAATAACACCTACTGGGGTGAATGTATTCTGTACACTGCTTACATACAGAACCGCCTTGTGCACAGAATCATAGGCATGTCTCCCTATGAGAAATTGACAGGAAGAAAACCCAGGGTAAAACACATAGAGCGTTTTGGAGCAAAATGCTGGGTGCATGTTTCAAAGCAGAAAAGGCATGGTAAATTAGCCCCAAGAGCTCAGGCAGGTCACATTTTGGGATTTCAGAATTCATATTATAGAATTTGGTTGCCTGAGAAACAACAATTAGTGTTAAGCAGAAGCATAAAGGTGATAAATAAACCTTGGAAAGACAGTCAAACAGTAATACTTGATGATGAAAGCAAGCAGAAAGCAGCAGATGTTCCTTTTGGGTATCAAATACCATTAAGAACCGCATTGACTGACTTAATTCAAAGTGGCAAACGTACTGTGAAAAGACTGAGGAGTGAAGACATGGCAATGCAAGATAAAGAGGTGCCAGGTACTAGTGCAGGAACAAGTGCAGACACAGGTGCAGGACCAAGTAAAATTGAGAGTGATGAAGAAATGGAAATAGATACTGTTAGACGGTCAGAAAGAAAAACAAAAGGAAAACCACCTCATAGATTCACATTTAACGTTACACAAAAGAATGATGAGACAGATGAATATCCTGTAGAATGGGAAAAAGAAGGTCCAATAGACAAAGAAACAATGGATCTCATGTGGAAATACTGTATTGAAGAATGAAATATAAATGAGTGTTATCAAATAAAAGTGAACAAAATGCTGTATAACATGTATGAATAAAGAAACAAAACTGAAATGGAAATAGAGACTGTAAAGAGAAACAAAATAATGTGTATATATATGT
Source organism: Rhineura floridana (assembly GCF_030035675.1). NCBI lineage: Eukaryota > Metazoa > Chordata > Lepidosauria > Squamata > Rhineuridae > Rhineura > Rhineura floridana. The sequence continues at coordinate 24,911,702 of NC_084485.1, read as the reverse complement.
GTATTGAACTTGTAATGTATGACTGTAAAATAAGATAAATGTAGTTTTGTGATCTGTGAGTCTCAGGTGGGGGCTGTTGATCAGTAATGCAGGCTATGAGACACACAGACAGGGTTTTCAGTGAAAGAAGGAAACCTGCAATAAACGGGTTAAACAGAGCAAGAGGGGTTGCCAGGTTCCTCAAGGCCAGCAGGTGGTTGGCAAGGGCAACCTGGTAGATAAGAAGCTGCTCTTGCAGAAGTTCTGGTGTGGGGGAAAGTCGTTTGTAGAGAGAACTGTGTTTAATGTATTTTGTCAGTAAAGACTCTTACAAGATACTTGCCTGGCCTGGCTTATTTACTGGATCTATTCGGCACCAGAATTTCTTACTTGTATGGTATCTATACGCACGCTCCAACACTACCCACCCACAGAGCACAAGGAAAGAGTAATGCTGCACAGTAGCCCAGTTTGAGGCAAATGATTTTCATCCACAAATCAGAGGAGCAGAAGACTTCCCTGCTTCCCCCCCCAAGTAATGCCCAAAAGTAATGCTAGAAACATTACAATTACTCTTCAAAAGTAATAAAATTACTCCTTGTTCTGTTACAAGCAAAATGTGAAGGAATTACCCACTCGTTCCTCAAAAAAGTAATAAATTACAAGTAATTCATTTTTTGTAACTAATTACTTCCAAGTTGTGGACAGAATGTATTAAAAGCCTGAAACAGTCCTGAAAAATTATTCCTAGTACCACCAATTACATGGGTGATGAGGATGCTAGGTTGGATGATACACAAATTGATACATAAAAGGAGTTATCATTAGAAGAAAATAAGAGACAGGCTCAAATGTTAGGCATTGGTCTTGAAGATGGTTGGGAAAAGGTTGATTAGGCTCAAGGTAGAGACTAAGCTACTTTGAGAGATACAGGAAAAACACAAGTTAATTGGAGCACATTTAGATGGTCTCTAAGTATAATATTTAAAAGTACATTGCTGTGAGTTGGTTGGTTTGATTACTGTGAATTGGTGGTCAGAACCTTTGACAAAAGAATGTCAGTGTGGAGAGGGAGCTGCAGACTGCCCGTGTTCTTTGCTGCTGTTGTTTGCGGGTGCATTCTGCAGCATGTCATTGACTCTATAATAATGGATATGTGGTAGATGTATACTAGACAGTCCACACATAATTCCATTTTATTAATTGTCCTGTGATGCCGGGGATTGAACCTGTGACATTCTGCACACAAAGCATATGTTCTGCATCTGAGCTACAGCCTTCCCCAGTCATGCACCCTGTAGCCTTCTAAGGTTTGTTCTGAGCTATGGCCCTTTGGGAGAAGAAACATAGCTCAGTAGCAATAGCATCTGCTCTGTATGGAGAAGATTCCCGGTTCAATCCTTGGCATCTCCAGGTAGGACTGGGAAAGTCTCCCTGTATGAAACCCTGAAGAGCTGCTATCAGTCAGTGTAGAAAAGCCTGACCTAGATGGACCAGTGGTCTGACTCAGTGTAAGGCAGCTTCCTTACACTGTTCCTAAAATGTACTATTATCATTCTCCTACTCCCTCTGTAACTCAAGAGTTGCTGGGGATCTGATGCAGTGTAGTGCATTTGCCATACTGTTTTATCTTGTCATTGAAATAAATTAATCATATTGCTCAAGCACTACCTCCCTCCCTACCCCCCAATTTCAGGTGCAATTTAATAAGCCGCATCTACTAGTCATGGAAGGGCAGCAAGTGAGAACTGGGGGGGCTATAAATACTAGCCTTAAAATAATTCCCCGGTAAATATAATCTACCCAGAGCTTTAGGCCAAGTCCTCTGGAATTGATGTGGCAAAGGTACACCCATCATATGGTGGGTAAACAGTGGAAAGGTGACCAGTGACTTGACCAATGAATGGATAGGTTCTCTAAATACAAATTAGTCAATAGCAGCTGACCACCTGGCATGAGATGTTAATTGAGCCTTTGGGGAAGCAATCAATTACTCTGACTCTGGAGTATTTGTTAGATGACAACTCCCATTTTTCTTTTCATTTCATTTTTAATTTGTACACTACATTTCTACATTACTGTATTCAAAGTGGTTTACAACCATAGAAATAATATAAAAAACCCCACTGTCATCCTATAATAATAAAAAATAATCAATTATTAAAATTCAAGAATCCATTTCACATATTATCATATTGACAAAATATCCACAAATGACAATAAAACAAAAATACCTCCATCAATTGCAATAAGTTATTAAGGCTGCAATCCAACCCCCCCCCTTACATCTCTTACACGGGGCTGTAGCATCTCTCCTATTGCTTCAACCAGCCTCCCTTCACCAACAGAATAACATCATCCTTGATTATTGGCCATGCTGGTTGCGCTGATGGGAGTTAGAAGGGTTATCCCTGCCCTAGTGACATTGTTCAATTTACACTGGAGTAATCATGTTAATAACCTGAAGTAAATCTTGTTTCTAATCATAAGTAAAATCTGTGGGTTGTACATTTCTCTCTCATCCAGAAATAAATGGACCTTTGTGTCATTAAAAGTGAAGAAATTGAGGCCTTAATCTTTATGATAAAGTGGGAAAAGAAGTCTGAATGAAAGTGGTATACTTGGTTTACTCTACTGACTTAATAGCAAATGCAAGTTTAGATTCTGAAATAAATTGTTTCCCTCTAAAAATGCCAGATAGCATCAGGTGATTAGTCAAGCTAGCCTAGTATGCAGCCTCCAGCAATGGCCACTACTACATATTTCAAAGCAATAGAACCCAATCCTGATCTGTCACTCGTACCAAGTAGTGAAATATCTTTACTAATTTTAAGATACCCAGGAGTGACACAAGATTATTTGATTACCTCTGCAATGTTGACCTGAAGTATGGGGAAATCTGATTTTAAACTTTTTTTGATGAAGAGTTGTCGATGTTGGCATCAGAAACTTCCAGTCCTGGATTTCAAGTGTATATTGCTTGCGCTAAATGCTTTTGCATTGCAGCAGTATGTGTTTGGGCATACAAGTCAGAGATATCATTGACTAGAAGTCAAGGCTTGTTTCAAGCATGCGGGGACCCTCAGCATTGTGCTAGCAGTGGTGGCAATGGGTGCAGGCATTTCCAGGAAGCGCCAGGCTGCAGGATCCACGAGCCACCATTTTAATCTCCTACAATGCTGTTAGGGTAGAATCACTCCAGAGAATTGTGGGAAATTTAAACTTAACTCCTAGACTTGGCCAGTTTTTCAAAGGGCCCAGGGGAAGCATCAGTTGTTGCTAGACCCCAGCAGCTCTATGAAAATGCAGTGTGTTGGTTCTGGGCCTGTTAGTACTAGATAGTGTTATCCATTCTTGAAGCATGATACCTGCACTGTGACCCTCGTTGCTTGTGGCCACCTCCATGGTCATCAAGCAACACCCCTCAGCAGCAGTATTTGTGAACAGGGATGTAAGAAGGCATCATTTTCCATCCTGCCCTGTATTCATTGCATGCAGCACATTTTCCATTCTGCTGCAGTGTGTCTTCTGTGAAAAACTACATTATTCATCTTGACATGATTAACTTCATTAATGTCAATGGGTCTAACTCTGAGTAGGACTAGCATTGAGAACAACCCAGAGGCATTGTGGGAGAAAAGAATGGCATCCCTCCTCGGCCAGTAAGGGATACCATATTTCTCTCTCTCTCTCACTCACTCACTCACACACACACACACACACACACACACACACACACAGTGGCCTTGCGATATCTCTACATCATCCTTCTCCATGCTAATGTCAACCCCAACTGGCTGGCAGGAGCCCCGACAATGCTTCTGGAAAGGCACCATGGCAGGAAGTAGCACAACCAAGGTATGTGTGGCATGGCAACCCATTGGACATTGATTTTTGCAGCTCCATCCAAACAAAGCACTTCAGTTTAAGAAAAAAGAATTATGTTTACAAAGGCTGTCCTGCCACTGTCCTCTGAGCGCCGCTACCCCAAAAGTTTTGGTTCAGCTCTATGCCTATGGACAATTAGGTTCCTCAACCTTTGCTGGGTTTCTGTCTCATATCTAAGCCCTCTGCCTTTCACACTTTCTGTAATGAACAGGAGGACTCTGGGGTCCTTCATCTTTGTCTCCATTAGGGTATTAAAGATTCATGGCAGATCTCTGGGTCACAACCTGGCTGCCATCTTTGTGAGAACAAAACCCGTGTCTTCATATCTTTCACTCTACTACACAACACAAACTTCAGCATATTTTACAGAAGTGAATAAAGACAGAGCATTCTGTTTTGTATCTCGGTATATCTGTGCTTTTTTTATGGTTATCATCAAGGATATGCTCTGCATTGCTAAGTTTGATTTTCATTTTCTGTACCTATCTAAAATCTCTAATTTAAAGTTCTGACAAACAACACATAAGCTAGACTCTTATCTTGCATACTTAATCCACTAATCCTCTTTTTGTTTATTTTTCCCTCTCTCCTCATATCCCTATTGAGACCAAGCCAATTCCGCCCACAACAAAAGCACCACATTAACAATATTAATTGAATTAACACCCCCAAATTCTAAGCATATTTACTTGGAAGTAAGTCCCTTTGATTTGAATAGACCTTTCACTTGGAAGTGAGGTACATACACTTAGGAGAACAGCTAAAAATGTTGATTCTATTGTTATGAGATTAATTAAAAAATAAAATGTGCTCAGCTGTTTTGCATATAGGACACACTTGCACATCACAGTAAAGCTCACTAGAAACATGATATATGTTAAACCGTGACTCATTGCTTGGGCTTCATACAGGTGTTGCTGTTGCTGCTGTTGCTGTTATTACTTCTATCCTATAATAGGAGCCCAGGGCAGCAAAGAACAAACCTGAAATATCATCTTACCCCCCTTATATACCCAGTCAATCACTGTGCTCTGCAAGTGAGGACCTCCTGCAGATGCCATCTTATCAGGAGCTCCATTCCATGCAACATAGGAAGTGGACCTTTAGCATTGTGGCACCTACCCTTCAGAATTCCCTCGCCTTAAATATTGGACAGGCACCACCTCTGTTACCTTTTTGGTGCCTACTGAAGACCTTCCTCTTTCAACAAGACTTTTAAGTAGAGACCTTATCCCAGTCTGCATCTATGTAGGAATTCCTTTTTAAGGTCTTTTTAAAGCTGATTTTTTTCTTTTTTTAAAAAACATGTTTTTAAAGATATTTTATTTGAATATGTTTTAGTGTTTTTGTTTGCTGCCTGGACTCCCTCTGGGAGGAAGGGCGGGATATACATTTAATCAATAAATAATAAAATAAACAAACAAACATCTTAAAACATCTTTTAAAAAAATCTTTAAAAACATTTAAAAAAGCAATTCCAAAACAGATGCAAACTGGAATAAGGTCTCTACTTAAAAGGCTTGTTAAAAGAGGAAGGAGCAGGTTGAGCAGGTTTATTCAACAGGGCTATATACAGCTCCAGGTGGGGCTCCTAAGCTAGGCCTATAGCAGGCTTTCTCCCAGTGCAAATCTGAAGAGAGGAAGTAGGAAGGTTGGAACAGAACAGTGCAGTTCATACACTGTGCTTGAATATAATACAAGAAATCAGTGGCTTTGTTCTTTAATGCTGTATGAAAGGAAAACTGCCCCCCTTTTTTTTACAGAGATGGGAGTCCTTCTTGAAATCAAACCAATGCCTACAATGTTAGAAGGAAACATGTATGCAAATATATACTGCTGGGGTTGGAATTGGAGTTGTGTGTAACACAGATAATATGAGGCTTGTTCATATGTTACAGTGAACACAGGTGAAAGCTGAGGAGGGATAGCCAGAATAGGGTGCAGCAGCCCCGTTTCCCCCCCCCAGCTCTGTTGACTCCTCATCCTTTCAGCTTTGGGGTCCCTGCCTCCAGGGTCCGGATTCCCAGGCTGGCCAGTGCCACTGCTAGACACCTTCCTCCTCCCCAGCCAGTTTGGGGATCCACTGCTTATACTGCCACCACTCAGCCGATTAGGATGAAGAGTCGGTCTAGCAGAAGGAGCAGCACAGGAAGGAAGAAGATGGCCTGAAACGGTGGCCCATCAGCCTGGTAATCCTGCTGGAGCCATCATTGCTCCTCAGGCTGGCTGATGCCTCTGGCCATCTTCCTCCTACCCGCACCGCTCAACCCACTGGGGCCACTGTTCATCCCGCTTGGCGGCTGTGGAGGCATGACATAGAAATGAGAAGGTCTAAGCCTTTTCCTATCCTCCCCTCACTTCTCCTTTGCCCCCGGGGGGAGATTGCAAAAGGCTCTTGTTGAGCTCTAAGGGGATGGGATGGTGATTTAGGTGAGCTCTAAGAGGATGGGCTAGTTTGGGCAAGCTCTAAGGGGAGGACAATGGACTGGGTGAGCTTTAAGGGGATGGCTTGGGTGAGCTGTAAGACAAGGAGAGTGGTTTTGGCAAGGGGGTTGGGGGAGGGGCAAGTGAAGCGAGCAGGGTCGTAGCTCCTAGTTCACTAGTATATGTGTTTTTATTAATATTTTCCTCTAATATATGCATTTTTGTACCTATTATTTGATTGGGGAACTGCATAGCAAAATTTGGAGAAGTGCAAATTTTGAAGGATGGTTCTCATATCAGTTTGAGAATTGCAAAGTAGCTAGTTTCTCATTAAAATGTAAACAAAATCAGATTTCTCTTCCACTCTTAATTCTACCCACTTTTACATCAAATCGTACCCACACTTTGCCTCTTGCTTCACTGAGCACCGGCATGTGGCCCCTGGAAGGTCATCTGTCAGGGAATGTGGCCCCGGGCTGCACCTGCCACATCCACTTGGTCTAGCCATGCCCCCTCTGTTGCAGGCTCTGACATGTAATGTGGATTTATCCTGTTGTGTAGGATTGCAGTCTAAATTGCACTGACAGATGAACAACTGGTAGGCCAGGAAGATGGATAAACTGATAAGTGGAATGCCATCTTGCTTCTGAATGTATTTGATTGTTCTGTGAGTATCCACCATCTATTTGCATAGTTCTGTTGCCAGAGAGACATCTGCTCTCTGTGGTGCCTCATTCCACCATGTTAAATGACAATATTACAAGGGATAATTTGCAAACCCAAATGCTCAGTGATAACTTGCCACATCCTCACTACGACAACTGTTTATAGGGATGCAATAATGAACATCAGCTGCACGAATTAGATGGCATTGCTGGAGGGATGAGTATTGACAATATAGTATTGGCATGTTGATATACGTAGAGAAGCATTTTGTAGTTAAATTTCCTAGTATACACAAAAACTGTGCACAGATGTGGATATTTCCTTTCTTTTGATATCTGATGTCCCACACTCCCTGCTGAAATATGCAAGACCTTATCTGTATGTGCTTGCTGCTGGCCTTTGAAGACACACCTGTTCACACAGGCATTCCCTTATGTTAACAAACTCACTTAAATAAGGCAGATAGAGAGAAAATATCCTGAATACTATACTGGGTTATTGTTGTTATGTGCCTTCAAGTCGACTATGACTTATGGCGACCCTATGAATCAGCGACCTCCAAGCATCTGTCATGAACCACCCTGTTCAGATCTTGTAAGTTCAGGTCTGTGGTTTCTTTTATGGAATCAATACATCTCTTGTTTGGCCTTCCTCTTTTTCTATGCCCTTCTGTTTTCCCCAGCATTATTATCTTTTCTAATGAATCATGTCTTCTCATGATGTGTCCAAAGTATGATAACCGACTTCCCAGGAGGATCGCTCCGCCTGTGGTGCCTCTGGGACAGGCTCCCGTCTTGGTGGAAACTTTTTCAGTTTTAAAACCAGTCAGAAGGGCTTTTTGACTGGGGAAAATTTCTTCCGGATAAGGAAGAAACGTAGAGATTTTCCACAGAGCTTTGTTGTGTTTGTTGGAGGCTGGAATTCTGTGAAAGAAGGTCTTCCAGCAGCTCAGACGGAGCTAGGATTTCCAACCAGCTCAACTGATTAAGTGAGCCGTTTTTTTTTCTTCAAAGAAAAACGGATTAACAGGCAAGCATTCTCCTGTCTTTTCTCATTATTTTGTTATCAATACAGCTAAAGAGATTTGTCAAAGAACCAGCAATTAAGAAACCCTGGGTGAGTCATAGCTTTCTCTTTTATTCACGGAGCTAAGGGGAAGAAAATAGAAATAATTTATCTTTATTTTTATTGCAAAAAGCTGGCATGGAATTCAGCATTATAAAGATTACAAACGGCTGAGGGGTTTCTAATTTAAAGAGAAATTTTTTTTTGATTTATAAGATTTTTGAGTAATATATGTCTGGGACTATTTTTCCGGTTTACTTTTTTTGTTTTTGACAAATCTGCTCATTCTTCCTGCTACTAATTATTTGGATGCTGTGAATTAAAGTTGTTTTGGCACTTTTGGACATACAAGAGATAAGGCAGTTCGTCTTGTCTAGAGGGTGACATCAGCTGGCTTGAAAGATTAACTCATTTGTAACTGGATAAAGAAATAAACTGTTCTTTGCTTGGGACATTGGAAATTGAAGGGATTGTGTTTGTTTGGTTTTAAGAATGACAATCAAGAAGGTGGTTGAGATCATGGATGTACAAGAAGGGACTTTCTCTTTAGATATGTTTCAGAAAATAATGAATGAGTTTAAGCTAACAAAACAAGAACTCAGACATAACAGACAAGTGATGATAAGTGAATTTGGTGAAATGAGACAGGAGCTGAAAGAAATTCAGGATTCTATGAGAAAGGAGAACAAAGATAAATTTGGAAAATTAAAAAAGGATGAAAGAAAAATTAAAGGGAAGGTTCAAGTCCTGGAGATTGGATTAAATATGGTATTGGAAAAAGATTTGGATTTCCTGGCTGTGATGGATCCTGGAGACAAATATTACTATTTGGAATTCAGCGCTGTCCCTGAAGGAATTGGTGAAGAGACTGGAGATAAAGATATCATCGGCTTGAAAAAATTCATGGACTGGAAGGATTTGATGGAACTTGAAATGGAGAAAGTCTACAGAATTAATTCCTGTTTTGTGACAATGAAAAACCCTTCAAGAGATGTTCTAGTGCATTCTGTAAAAAAGAGGAACAGAGATGCGGTTCTGCAACAATACTTCAGTGATACGTTCGGAAATGATGGCAAGAAAATATTTGTGATGAAGGAAATCCCTATCAGACTCTTATTATATGACTATGACAGCAAGATTATTGGGTGCGTAAAGATGGAAGATGGAAGATGGAATCAATGGAAGAAGAGCGATTTGAAATTACTGGATTTAATAGACTTGAAGAGTTGGATTAATTGACATGTCTATCTAGAAAAAAATTGATGGACATATATCTCAAGGATTGGAAACTTCTCTTTGACTTTTTGTAGAAGAATAAAATGATATGATGTTAATGAGATTTGATACCAACTAAGATAACTGCTGGAGGAAGGTGATTTTATAATTTATCAAGAGACAGGTTTGTTATATATTATAGACCTATAGCTGAACTACAACAAATCGGAAGTCAATAGTTTTTTTCTTTTTTTCCTCTTTTTATTGTATTAGTTTTAATTTGTGTTTTTCTTTTTGTATTGTCTTGATTTTGAAAATTTGAATAAAAATTAATTGAAAAAAAAAACAAAGTATGATAACCTCAGTTTCATCATTTTAGCTTCTAGTGGTAGTTCTGGTTTAATTTGTTCTAACACTCAATTATTTGTCTTTTTCGCAGTCCATGGTATCCGCAAAGCTCTCCTCCATCACCACATTTTGAATGAGTTGTTTTTTCTTTTATCCACTGTTTTCACTGTCCAACTTTCACATCCATACATAGAGATCGGAAATACCATGGTCTGAATGATCCTGACTTTAGTGTTCAGTGATACATCTTTGCATTTGAGGACCTTTTCATCAGCATTCGTTTCAAATCATTACTGGTTTCTGCTAGTAGTATGGTATCGACTGCATATCTTAAATTATTGCTATTTCTCCCTCAGATTTTCACACCTCCTTCATCTTGGTCCAGTCCTGCTTTCTGTATGATATGTTCTGCGTATAGATTAAATAAATAGGATGATAAAACACACCCCTGTCTCATACCCTTTCCGATGGGGAACCAATCGGTTTCTCCATATTTTGTCCTTACAGTAGCCTCTTGTCCAGAGTATAGGTTGCGCATCAGGACAATCAGATGCTGTGTCACCCCCCATTTCTTTTAAAGCATTCCATAGTTTTTCATGTTAAAGGTCAAAGGATTTGCTATAATCTATAAAGCACAGGGTGATTTTCTTCTGAAATTCCTTGCTCCGTTCCATTATCCATTATATGGAAATAAAGAGGTTTTCTCTTTTTAAGTTTGGGCCTTATACATAACAGGGAGACACACAACCAAACTTATAGGGAGAACCCCCTCAGAAGATAATAAACCACTCTGCCTGGTTACTAAGCAACACCTCCGCCACCCCCTCCCCTCTTGGTTGGCTGACTTACTAATGACAGAGTTAACCCATGAATTACAAACTGAATGATCTCTGCCATTGCACTTGATTACTGGACCCAAGTTTCCTGTTTTAGTTGCTGTGTTGTTTTAATTGGATTGTTTTATTATATATTTTCATTATGGATATTTATATTTTAATGTTTGAGTAACTGGTTTTTATACTTTGTGTTTAGAAGTCTGTTCTGGCATTAAGCAGAACAACCACCACCACCGCCATCCCTATTATCCAGTTCCAAAAATTCCATCATACACTATTAGTATCACACTGTAGAAGCACTAGAAACTGAAAGTATTATAAAACTATACATATAGGAGTGGAGTTAATTCTCAGTGATGGGACACCAGGGGCAGGGTTACATTCTGTCCCTACTCCAGTGGAGAGCACTCCTTTTTTCCCCTCCCATAGAAACAAATGGTTGCCATTCACTTTTATAGGGACCACTAAAGCGTGGCACTTGGGAAAACTGTTGTTCTAGCATTGAATGCTCTGACCCTCATCGATAGATAGCTCACGTGGGACTTTGAGACATCCAGGTATGGACACAGAAAGGTGCCTTAGACCAGGTTGGACTGTTTCTCCATCTAGCCCAGTACTATCTGCTCTGACTGGCAGTAACTGTCTGAGATCTTGGCAGAGACCTGTCTCTTGGGCTGATACCTCATCTCTCTTTTAACTGGAGATGCCAGTGATTGAACCAGGAATGAACTGCATGCAAATAATGTGTTCTCAATACACATAATTCATACATGTCACGAGGAATGGGGGAGAAATCCGCAAAATTCATAGTTAAGACCAGATTTCGACTTAGTCCAACAGTCTGCTGTCTTTTCAGACTGGCACTGATTTCTTGAGGTGGGCTGCTGCTATCATCGGCACATTTTTTTAAAAAAAATCCCCCCAATTGTACTTAATTATGTTTGTAATTGTATTTCCTCTATGTTGATGCATTCTTAATGGCTGTCCAGGCGATAACTATTGTTACGAGTGCTTGGGCTAACCCTCACTTTGGTTCATTTGGAGTTGAAGGGGTAGCAAGGCCCTGGAGTATCCTGGAATACATTTCCCACCTGCACCCCCTGTTTTCTGACTTGTTGTGCCTTCCTAAGTACTGTAAAATGAGGACAAGAAGCAAGGGCCATCTTTTGTCACTTTCAGAGGAACGTGAAGACCCTGAATTAAATGTTATCTTATTTCTTGGCAGATTTCCCTCATGCCCAGCAGAACAATCCCATTTTTCAAAGACAGCATTAGAAAGCGGAACTAGTTTTTCTGAGTGGCAGCAAGAAATACACACACAACACGAGATCAGCATGAGATCAGACCCAGAGCCCTCTTTTCATGTTGATTTGTAAGAGGGAAAGTGTATTTGAGAGAGGGGTTTGAGACCCAAGAGGGCGATCTGAGCTCCAACATGTATAACTATGCTCTCAAAGAACACAGAGCAGGACTGTGGGCCACAGATCAAGAAGGGGGTCTATGTCTTGGTGCAAACCTTGAGGCAAAGATATTCCTCGCACCCAGTAATTGTGTATCACTATTTTTCTCTTTTCTCTCAATAAAAGAAAGATTTGCTGTAGTCTGGTTTGGACCTGCATTTCTTGGGTTATGCACATACTGTTTAGGCACATTTCAGGGCAAAGTGCTTGATCTATCCCTAGCAAAAGATCACCCTCCTCTCCAAGAGGCATGTTTAATGGGACACATAGGTGGCAGGTTCATACACTCAGGTTCCCAGTGATGTTAATGCAATGCAATTTTTCATTTTCACCTATGAAAGACTACGTAATTATTTTCTGCTAAGTGACAACAACTTTATGGATACTACACACAGCACAACAGACACTCTGCGTGGGTGTTCTGTAGGTCGGGACCTTAAATAAAGCTTTGTTGCAGAGTGCGCATGTGTGGATTGCATTGACTTATTGTGATGCTATTTTACACACATACAGGAAAAAATTAATGCTTCTCCTTGCTATGTATGAATTGCTCAGGTCCGCCCATTATACTTAAGTTTCACTGCAATGCAGCGGACATGACTTTTTGAATGCAATAGGAGCTACTTCTCAGCAAGCAAATTTGTTTGGCTTTGGCTTTCTCTTCTAAGTTGTATAAATAAGCCCTCGAGTGCTTCTGCCAGAGGGGAGATGATGCTTATTTGTACTGAAGCACATGGTGCATGTGTGTCTGTCTGCCATTGGCATTGCCCATCCCATTGCTATATGGCATAGGTGTGCACATATGCCCACATTGTCATCATCAGAGGGAATCCTCTAGGCTGGGCTGCTACAAGTTCAGGAATCCTATAGGCTACCATCCAGTCATGGTTGACATTTCCACAATAAAAATCAAAAGTACTGCAAAACAAGATTGGCAAATAGTGGAAGGGGGGATCATTAAGCAGCACGTTAGCTCATGGCAAGAGACAGACTCAAAGGCGATTATCTGCCTAAATAATATGCGTACAGGGGGGAAAACCCACCTGGAACACCGTAATCACTTTCATAAGCGTTTTTGTTAAAAATTATGTGTTTTTTTCCCAAATAAAAAAAATAGCAGATCAAATGGACAAGTGCCAAAGCAAGCGGATCTGGAATGAACAATGGACTATCAGAATACAAGCAGATCTGGACTCAGCAGTGAACCCCATCCCTGCATGTCACTGAAACTTGCTTTTCTTTGGACCGAATTTGGATTGACGAGATATAGATTTTCCCCTTTATTTTAAATGTGGAATACACATAGTCCCCACTCCACCCTGGCGTATAAGGGTATTTCTGGAGCAGAGATTCTCTGTTGCATTTCATTTATTTGTTTCTGTGCTTTCTTCCTTGTCTCCTTTTTGACACTTCTTTGTTCTTGGGCTGCTCTTTGAAGCCTAAGAAGCAGTAGAAGTGAGGAAATGGCCTCATTGACAGATGCTGGGGGGTAGCAGCAGCAGCAAGTCCCTGGCTGTCCCTCCTAAGCCCCCAGATCATATACTCTGTGCACCCTATGCAAATTGTTCTGTCCCTGCCCTCCAACCTCGTCTGCTGCCTCAGATGTAGGAGAGGGCATTATCCCTTCACCAAAGTTGAAGTAGGATTCAACAGCCAGTTCAGTCAACTTGAATGGAGAGAGCAAGCTTGTCCTTCACCTCAGGCAGCAACACGTCTTCAGATGGCCATGAACAGCACAGTTGAACAGTTCTGGCACATTAATGCTTCAGGAAATCTTTGAAAAGAGGATTTCTACTTTTACTGTAACCCCATATGCTCTTAAAGCAGTATCATACCACTCTAAACAGTCATGGATTCCCTGGAAGAATCCTGAGAACTGTATTTGTTAGGAGACCCCTATTCCCTTCACAGAGCTACAGATGCCAGAGTTCCCCGGGAAGAGGGATTGACTGTTCAACCACTCTAGTGCAGATGGAGCCTGCTTCAGCTAAGTAAGGCCACCAACGCTCTCCCTCCTTTCCATTCTCCTCAACCCATTCATACTATAAGCAAAATAAAAATACAGTGTTTTTTTTTTTTAGAAAAAGAGATTGATTTGATTTGAAAGGATAAAGAGCTTGATAACCGAACTGAAAAAGGTTGTTCCCCCTGCAATTTGCTCTAGAACAAATATGCAGTTCCATTAAAGAACTACCCAATGCAAACAAAGCCTGTATGCCAGTGTGCTCAAATTCAATCGGCTGATGATAATGCTTGTCTACAGACTTATCAGTTGAGTTGAAAGCAAGCGAAGCATTATCATAGCTGCTTTCCAGGGAAGGCAGTGAAAGGCAGACCTGCACAACAGCACATTGTTGCAAGCTTCATTATTGTCTATTGGAAACAGCAACATAGTTATGATGGCCATACTCTTGCAGAATGCGTGATGTTCACCTCCAGAGTCTGGCAGGAGATGAAGCACTGTCTGCAGCTAGCCATAACTTAATAGTAATTAATCAGATCCGGCTGAGGATCAGCTGAGCTAGTTCACTCTGTTCCCCCATCCAATAGGAAGCTGCTTGGCTGACCCTAGGAGAGTTCAGATGACTTCATCCACACAGTGGAAGAAGATGTAGAGGGGGTCATGGAAAGGTGTGGACAAGTCCTTCCCACTGCTGCAGTCCACCATGCTGCCCTGATGTCCATGCATTCAAACCATGTCAGAAGGAGTTCTGCTCACATGCCAATGTGTGTGCAGAGCTCCTCCACATGAGGAAGGACTGTGGCCCCACAACCCCCCTTCACACCATTTTCCAATGCATGGAGACAGTCTTGTGAATCTCCTCTGGTCATACCTCTGGTCAGTGCTGAAGCAGAGCTACGAAAGGGGATTGCCCCTTGGGAAGCCCTGTAAGGAGTTCTGAGGATGGACATCTATAATATAGTATGAAAAGACCATGGAGCCACCACCACCTTCAGTTGGAACAGGATGCCCGGCAGCAACCAGAGCGGCTGGAGTGCCGACGAGAATGGCGTCTATGGCCAGGACTCGCCCCTGTGGCAGGATGCCTGCATGCTGGTGCTGCCGGAGGGGCTCGATGCCATCAATGCCTGCAACCCCCTCAGCAACTTCAGTGTCCCGGCTGCCGATGCTGTTGCAGGCATGCCGTGGCTCGCCCTCATCCAGCAGGGCAGCGGCTGCACTTTCTCTGAGAAGATCAACGCGGCTGCCAAGTGGGGGGCCGCTGCCGTTATATACAACTATGGTAGCAGGATGGGGAATAACATCTAGGCCATGACCCACCCTGCTTCTGTGGGACCAGCTAGTGCTGGGGAAACTTCCTCATATTTTGCCATCAGACAAGCTGATTAGAAGTTCAATTGAAGGTGTCGGACTTGCAAGTATAGAAGGAAAGAGAGAGAACCAACCCACAGCTTTGTTGGGGTAGCCTGAGATGTTTCTGCTGCTCCAGGTGCCTGCACCATGATGTATTTTCATTGGAATTTTTGTAATTGCTAAACAGCAGGAGAGGGCTATTGTTCTGCTTGTGGGTTTCTCATAGGCATCTGGTTGGCCACTGTGGGAAACAGGATGCTGGTCTAGGTCGGCCTTTGGTCTGATCCTGTAGGTCTTTGGTCTGATCTCATGACTGATTATTGAAAGTAGTTTTTACCCTGCTGTTCAACCAAAAAAGGTTCCTAGAGCAGCTTACAAATGTAAGTGATAAGTCAGTCCTTGACCTCAGGCTGACTGTCTAAAAGGTACAACAAAAAAGGAAAAGGTAGAGGAGGAACAAAGAAAACTCAGACACTATTCTTCCTTACAGAGTTCTTGCAATGACCTATTGTAATGGAAAGATTTCAAGGAAAAGAGACAAAATTTGCTGGTCTTTCAGCTGAGCACATGGGAAGCCCTGCATCCCCATCTTAAATCTTCCTCTGAAGCCCTTCCAGGTCCCCTCTGAGGAAGGCTCAGAGGATGGTGATAAGGAAGAGGGCCTTTTCAGTTGTGGCTCCTAATCTGTGAAATACCCTCTCCAGTGAGATCTGCCTGGTGCCTTCGTTGTCATCTTTTTGGCACCAGGTACAGAGATACCTTTTCTTACAGGCCTTTTGTTTTAATATGCTGCCAAACCTTCCTGTAGCTGCTTTGGGGTGCTATTGCTATTGTTCTATTGTTGTTTATTGTTATGTTTTATAGTGTGTTTTATTTGTTTTTTTTAACACTGTAATTTGCTTGGGGACCTTTGGGCATCAAGTGACTAACAAATCTAATTAATAATAATAATAATAATAATAATAATAATAATTCCTCTCTCTTTCCTGTGGCCAAATGGAATGCCTGCTCCAGACAACAATTATGTTTGTGGTGTAGTGGTTAAGGTGCTGGACTACGACCTGGGAGACCAGGGTTCGAATCCCCACACAGCCATGAAGTTCACTGGGTGACTTTGGGCCAATCACTGCCTCTCAGCCTCAGAGGAAGGCAATGGTAATCCACCTCTGAATACCATTTACCATGAAAACCCTATTCATAGGGTCTCCATAAGACGGAATCGACATGAAGGCAGTACATTTACATTAGATTATCACAGAAAGATTATGTGACCTTACTCTTCAGAATGAATGTATATGGAAAATATGAATTGTTGTTGTTGTTAATCATCATCATTATCATCATCATCATCATCATTATCATCATCATTATCATCATCATCATCATCATCATCATATCCCACTTTTTTCCCAGAACTGGGATCCAGGCGGCTTACAAAAATTAAAACAAATACAGTGAAAACATAAATAAAACATAAATTTAATAAAATTTAATAAAAAATAAAATTAACATCAATTAAAACATAGCAATGGAAAAAACCACAAAATACAAATCAGTAAAAGATGGCATGCCAGGGTAACAATTTTATTTTTATTCTACAGATGTTGGGTCATCAGAGAGCAGAGCCATTCAACATCAACCTTCAACATCCAACAAGCCTTTTAAGTTGAGACCTGTCCCAGTCTGCATCTCTGTTAGAATTGCTTTTAATATGTCTTTTAATATCTTTAACCCTTTTTTAAAGATGTTTTTAAAGTTTTTGTGTTTTTAACGTTGCTTTGTTTTAATGTATTTTAAGGTCTTTTTATGATGTTTTAAAGTGTTTTTAGTGTCTCTGTTTGCCACCCTGGGCTCCTGCTGGAAGGAAGGGCGAGGTATAAATAAACCAATAAATAAATAAATAAATGTTGTATTATTAATTTAAAGATATTTTTATTCTGCTCTTCAGCCAAAAAAAAAAAAAAAGGTTTCCAAAGCAGCATACCGATAAACACACACCAACAGTCCTCGGCCAGAGGCTTACAGACTAAATGCCATAACACTAAAGGAAAGTGGATCAGGAGGGAAAAGGAAAGCAATAAAGTCAGGTACCAGTTCTTAGTTGAGTTCCTCCCATGACCACCTGGACTGAAAACAGTTCAAGGAGAAGCAAAGCCAAAAGCTGCTGTGCAATAGAAGGTGCCCTGCATTTTCTCCTCCTCCCTCGATATAGCCGGATGGAATGACTGTTGCCCAATGACAGCTGAAGCCTTCTCAGAAATGTTGATGATGGGCCTGCATCTCTTCTCCCCACCCCCACCTCCCCTATAGTGTATGGGAATATATATGTAAATCTCTGACAATCTGGTGTGTGTCTGATGCTAGTGGACAGTTTCTTGAGGAAAAAATCTCTAACATGGTACATAAACAAAATTAAATTGCCACTAATTTGCATCACTTGTTGGTTTTACAGGTGTCGAGAGGATTTAATGTATATTTAAACTGTCCAAATGCCCTCTTCTGCAAGCCAGCAGCTGCAACTACTGCAGCTGTTTATTTGTCTCCAGCATCTGATTCCACCCTAAATCACTGCAGGAGAAAACAAATGTTAGTTTTGTTCAGTTCCCCTCTCTTTCTGATTACCCAAGATAAACAGGCAGTCATTTAACACATCTTTGTATCTCTGCCTGTTTCTCGCTAGCCCTGTTCAGGCATTTGCCAATAATATTTGGAGGGAGAAGAGAGGCTTTATACATTGTTGGAATTTTGGGATTAAGGATTTTGTAGGCACAACATATACACTTTTGCCAAAGTATGCTGCATTGAGCAGGGGGTTGGACTTGATGGTCTTATACGCCCCTTCCAACTCTACTATTCTATGATTCTATGACCGCCTAGGACAGTAAATCCTAGGACAGTAGGGAAAACACTGTATGACTTATACCTTGGAAAAGTCACAAAGAAGGGGCAATATGATCAATGACAGTATTGATGGAATTGTTCAGGTGGGCTGTCTGATTATTACTAGTCTGCTTTGAGTGCTTGTAGCTTTAAGTGCTTGCAAAGCAGAAGGATGAATTTCATATGGATTTAGTTGAGCTAGAAGGTTTTAGAGAAGAAAGGAAGTGAAACCAGATGTTCCTGGAGATCAGTTGCAAGGATGAATCATCATCTTATCACTAGGTAAAAGCACATCCAATTATCTCCAGCCTGTGGAAAAAATACTGAGACTATTAGGTGCTGCCATTAAGAGCTGATATTTTAGAATTATTCTTCATAGAATGAGGTAATCACAGATGGTTGTAAGAAATGAGAAAGTATTGGGTCATAAAACTTGCTAAGGCCAGTCGACCACTGCGCTCTGCAGGTGAGGGCCTCCTGCAGATACCATCTTATCAGGAGGTTCGTTCTGCACAATATAGGAAATGGACCTTTAGTGTGGTGGCACCTACCCTGTGGAATTCCATCCCTTTGAATATTAGGCAGGCGCCATCTCTGCTATCTTTTCAGCGCCTTTTGAAGACCTTCCGCTTTCAACAAGCCTTTTAAGTTGAGACCTATCCCAGTCTGCATCTGTGCAGAATTGTTTAATATGTTTTTTAATAATGTTTTTAACCCTTTTTAAATGGTTTTTAAAATGTTTTTAATGCTTTTTGTTTTAACGTATTTTAGGATCTGTTTTTCTGATGTTTCAAAGTTTTTTAGTGCTTTGTTTGCTGCCCTGGGCTCCTGCTGTGAGGAAGGGTGGGATACAAATTAATAAAATAAATAAAATAAATAAAATGTTTGTTTATATGAAGAGTTTCTTAGACATGACCTTAGAATCATGAGTTTTGGCCAGGATGTTGGGTGACTATTTTAGATGTAAGTCTAGCTTGTCAGGATACGAAAAGTGGGACATAAAGTCAGTTTCATGCCCACTGCAAGATCAGGGGTATGTATTCTGAAATGAGCTCATGAGGGAGTTTCTAAATGAGATCATAGATATGGATTGTCCTTAAAAGTTTGGCACCATAGATGATGCTTTGAGGCTGGACCAAAGTCAGGTGCGAAACTACAAAAGCAGATGTCTGAGCTCAGGGAGCTGGTCTTCTCTTCAGAATCCTGACGAAAGGTCCCACATCCAGAGATGTCAAATGTCTGCTTCTACACTGTTTTAATCTTGTAAGTATTTAACTCCTGGCTGTGTAAGGTGTTTGCCAGTTTCTCATGCTAATTAATAAAATGCCTCAGTCAACAGTTATCTGTCTGCATGTTGGTTGTGTATTGACTCTAGTTCAGTTAATATGTCTACAGAACCTGTCACCTCCAGATTTTGAGAATTGTTGTTTGCAAAGCTGTGGCTCCTTTGCAGCTCTTGAATAATCAATCACTTTAAACCTAACAGCATACTAGCCTCTGCCCCCACTCTTGCAGCTTCAGACCTTTGAGCATTGAGCAGAAAGATCCACAGCAGGGCTGGGGGAGAAATTCAGCCCAGTTTGGACTTGAATATGAACCCACCTAATTTGCGCTTTCTGAAACAAGATGCAAAGCAAAAACTATCCTCCAAAATTTGAAATTCTGTCTGAATTTTGTGATGCAGTTTTCTGACTGTTTTCAAAAAAGTATATATTAGACGAAAGTGTGCATAAAAATGCATATATTGGTTAAAATCATAGAAACATAGAATAGTAGAGTTGGAAGGGGCCTATAAGGCCATCAAGTCCCTGCTCAGTGCATAACGTAAAACTCTGGGAGAAAGGGTAGGATATAAATTTAATAAATAAATTATTATTAAATAAAAATTAAAATACATTATATTGGGGAAAGCTTCTTGCAAAAAATTGTGCAGCGGGCAAAACTGCATACAAAAGTGTGGAAAATTAACAGAAATTTGCACTAAAATGCTAATGAATGTTCATGAGGCCTAAAAAAAAAAAGAATTTGCAAACTGATGCAGAAATGGGGAGAACTAAACTCAAGACTGGAAATATTCTGAAACTGACAAATTCACCCATCCCTAGCCCAGAAGGGAAATTTTTGCTTGTTCAGCTGAATGCTCTCAGTGGTTGGGAACCCTGGTCATGCAGAATGTGCAAAGGTCATGTACTGGAGCCAGCCGGGACAGGAATGTTGAGGACAGGGTGAGCATGCATAGCTTCCCTCCATATACTCTGAGTGGGATTGCTGAACAGGGCTTCTCTCTCTCTTTCATCTCATCTCTCTCAACACCTTTTCAAAAAATATAGCATTGCAGTGTTAATGAACAACATATTGTTGACAGATGGGAAGGTGGTCTAGCAAAACAGCCAAGAGCAATTAATGCATCCATTAAGCAATGTGCAGCTTTACAAAGCATCCATTTCTCACATTTTAAAGAGGTGACCTTCTAGATGATGAACAAGGTTTTGCCAACGTTTTGGCACAGGAGACAACAAAGACTGGATATTATTTAGAACGTTCTTCATAGTTATGATGTTCCACCCTGGTCATTCCAGATTGTTTTCACTCAATAAAAAAGGGGAAAAACATTGTTAATTGATTTTGAAATAAGATATGCATTTATTTTTCTGAATTTCAAGGATTTTATTTTTTTAATCATTATTTCTCTTTTATTTCATTGTGATTGTCAAAGATTATAGAAAATTCAAACAAACTAAAAACTTCCATCGGCAAAAGTTGGCACCATGTGTATGGGTCTGTAGTAGAGATAAATGGATCAGGCTGTTTCTGCTTCATGAGACTTTCCAAATTAATAATAGACTCCCCCACACACACATATTTATTTAAATATATATTTTACAAAATATGCATTACCAAATGTTTCCCCCTCAAAATACACATTTATAAATGTATTTTCTCTCAAAATACATTTAACTGTATCACAAAATTTGGGAAAGTGAAAATCTAAAGTATGTGTTGGAAGTGTTGGGATACAAACTCAGACTTGTTGGGTTTGCATGGGTTAAACTTAGGGTTGCCAGGTCAGAAGCATCCCAAACCTTGAGATTTCAGGGGTGGGCCCTAGTGATGTCACAGGGTGGGGCCTAGTGATGTCATGGGGTGGGGCCCTAGTGATGTCATTAAGCATGATATGTTAAGCATCAACCACAGTTGCTTGGAACATTCCACTCAAACAAAAACAATTTTCTGATTGGAAATTAAGATAGAAATCATAGCTAAATGATGGTGTTCCCAGGTCCAGCTGAAATGACAGGATCATTCTCTCTCACGTATTTAGGGAGCCTGGGTAGGAAACATTTAATCTAGCCTACTTGCTTCTGGCAAGAAGGACTTAAATGCCCTCAGGCCAGGCCAGATATCAGAAACCAATTGTAGGAAGAAGGATGCCTAGTGTTGTGGAGATGTTAAGATGGGAGCACTCAGAAGTAAAGATGGATGCCCCTGAAGGCTGCAGTTCCAAACACACTTACTAAGAGAATAGGCCCCATAGAACTCAACAGGACTTACTTCTGAGTGGATATGGTTAGGATTGTGCTGTTGGTAAGGCTTGACTAGGGATCTTCTGTGACGATATTGATATCCAAGCAGGGTTGGCAACCTTCTGCCTGCCTTTTAATGTGGCTGCTTCAAACCTCTTTACAGACTTGACCCTTCACTGCAGAGAAAGGTTTGAGAAATAGGTAAGAGTAAGAAGATTCTCTACTCTTTCCTGCCTATCCTGTGGGTTGCTATAAACTCACTTTGACAGCCAACCCAATTCCTGTGAGTAATAACTGACAGAGAGAAAGCACACATGGTTTGGTCTACTTTCATAGTCAGTAGCTTAGGAACCACAGCAATTGAGCCAGCCACACTTGCTGGTATGTGAATTCTCTTTTACCACTATTGGGCAAGAAACAAGCCATCATTCAAACAACAAGGTTCATCATCAGTGGGTTTAAGGAGGTTGAGCTGAGCATATGGAAACACTGTTATTGCTTTTATGTATGTAAGGGAGTGAGGTCAGAGATAAATGAAATGCAAATAGAAAAGAAAAAGAAAAGACAGTAATGATTCCTGAAATGCAATACCATACCAACCACAACAAGATTCCTATGAGTAAGGCAGAACACTCAGAATCCCACAACCAGTCAGGGTTCCTAACAAAAGACTAAAACTAAAAACACCTGGCAGCCAGGCAGCCAGGCAGCCAAGGTCACAGAAATCCCCATGGAGCACAACCTGACTTGGGGGCTGCAGTTAGTGCAGAATGCTGTGGCACAATTGCTGACATGAGTGAAACCCTATCAGCACATAATACCTCTGCTCTGAAATCTGCACTGGTAGCTAATTTGCTACCAGGCCAAGTTCAATGTGTGCTTTCCATGTTATGGGTGCCACATAGTACTTGTTCTGCTCTTATAAGAAATCAAAGCTTTAGTGTGGCGGCACTTACACTTTGGAACTCTCTGCCTATTTACAGTAGGCAGGTGTATCACCATATATCTTCGGAAGAAATCTAGATATAAACCGAGGAGGTGTAGAATGGCATGTGCATGACCTCTGTCCCATATTTCAAGCCTCATAACCCTGATTTATTGGGGTGCTTATGGCTTTGCACACTGTAATTGTAATGTATTGGAATCTACAGAGCTCAAAACGCAGGCTCTCTGTTGAGAAATGCTTCACTTTGTCTGTGAAACAGCACTCCGGGAAAGTTGTTCACATTAACCAAAACAATCTAGCTTGTCCCATACTCCTGCTTTGTCAGGTTTTGCTTATTTGTAATTTTCTCACGCTTTGAAGGGACAGTGAGCTAACTGGCTTACAAATGTTCTCACTCTGCTTATGTAAACAAAGAACTTGATAGTCAAAACAAGGCAGTTATGCCCATGAAGCTTGTTAAGGGAGAGCGTGAGTAAAATCTGGGAATAAGAATCACAGCTGTACGTCCCAGCCCAAGTTGTCACAAATACAGGGTCAGGAGAGATCAACAAACATCACTTGAGGAGGAAGCCAGCAACTTTGATGATGGGAAGATAATGATCTCATAGGTGTAAAGTGCCTCCTCCCAGAGGATCTTGTGGATATAAATACAGGATGCCTAGACTGGGAAAAGTACACCTTAAGTGACACCAAGATAAAGCCTTAACACCAAGAAAGCCTTAAGGGGGCTGAAACAGCCTTAAGTGACATCAAGAGCCTTAAGGGGGCTGGAAAAGCCTTGAAGCAACATCAAGAAGACGCAAGAGCTGTGACCCCTCCCAGACAGGGGATCCTCGTTGTGCTCTTTTCTTAGGCTTCCAGACAGTGAAACAAACGTAAGAGCAGCAACTCAAGAGGGGTGGGGGAGGAGGAGGAGAGGCCTGCTAGCCATTAGTTTCATTTTAGTGTTTTATTGCCAGCAAATGACAGTTTAATGTAAACAGCTTGCAAATAAACCATTTAACCTCTTCACCACCAGACGTGTTCATCACCTTTTGAAATTTCAAATTGACTTGTCTTGTGCTTGGCCAGGGCTAGGCATTCGGCAATACAGCAGGTGCCTTCATTCTATTCTTTTCAACACCTACTGTTTAGGCAATGACAACAGAAGATTTATGTAACTTTAAAGCTGACAATGAGGACATTGAACTTTTCAAGGATTAATTTTCAAGGACAGTTAATAACCAAAGTGGAGACAATAGTCAAGAAATCAGAAGAAGGCTAGGACTGGGGAGGGCGGAAAGATCCTCAAATGCAAAGATGTATCACTGAACACTAAAGTCAGGATCATTCAGACAATGGTATTCCCGATCTCTATGTATGGATGCAGAAGTTGGACAGTGAAAAAAGTAGATAAGAGAAAAATCAACTCATTTGAAATGTGTTGGAGGAGAGCTTTGCGGATACCATGGACTGCAAAAAAGACAAATAATTGGGTGTTAGAACAAATTAAACCAGAACTGTCACTAGAAGCTAAAATGATAAAACTGAGGTTATCATACTTTGGACACATCATGAGAACACATGATTCGCTAGAAAAGACAATAATGCTGGGAAAAACAGAAGGGCATAGAAAAAGAGGAAGGCCAAACAAGAGATGGATTGATTCCATAAAGGAAGCCACAGACCTGAACTTACAAGATCAGAACAGGGTGGTTTATAACAGATGCTCCTGGAGGATGCTGATTCATAGGGCCGCCATAAGTCATAGTCGACTTGGAGGCACATAACAATAAGCTCACTGGTGTACCAGGGTGCCAACCGGGCTTCCCAATGCCAGATAGGGCAATAAGGGGCAACCGTGTCAAGCCTGTTGTGCTTCGCTGTTCCACAACATGACAAGAGCTTTAACAAGGTCACCTGTTCTATCTACTGGGAACTTCCCCAGGTCATTCAGGAATCCAGTAGATTCCATTAGTGTCTGGGGGCAAACCAGATCTGTCCATCACTCCTGCAGGGGAGAATTGGAGCCATAAATCTAAACTTCACCAGGAAGTGATCTGACCATGAGAGTGGGGTGACCTCTACTCCCCTATTTCCAGACCACCCCTTCCTCCATCTGGAGCAAAAACCAAGTCAAGTGTGTGCCCTTCCCTATGTGTCAGACCGGTGACAACTTGCAGCAGCCCCATGGTCATCATGGAGGCCATGAATTCTTGAGCCAGAACACTAGAGGCAGCCTCAGCATGGAGATTGAAATCACCCAGGACTATCATTCTGGGCTCCTCCAATACCACAGCCGAGACAGCCTCTGCCAGCTCGGTCAGAGAAGCTGCCGGGCAGCAAGGTGGACGATACACTAGCAGCAACCCTAGTCATCTCCTTGACTCAACACTAGGTGCAGGCCCTCACAGCCAGCTCCAAGAAAGGGTGGTTTCCTGGTGACAGAGGTGAAAGTTTTGTAGACCACAGCAACTCATCCCCCCATCCCTGCAGCCTGAGCTGGTGTTGCACCAAGTATCCAGGTGGGCAAAGCTGGGTCAGATCAACTCCTCCCAGCTCACCCACCCATCTTGCCAGGCCCAGCCTCCAAGAGGTCTTCTGTATCTTTAAAAGTTGTGCAGGGGGAAGGGAGAATTTCACCTTGTGTTTTTTCCCATTACAGTGTTTCAAGAAAACCTGCACTTGGCTGAATTTTCTCTTCTCTTAAAGATACAGAATCATTCTCAGGCCCTGAACTTGGCAACCCTAGGCACTGAAGAGGTACAGCTGTGATCCCCCTTTGTCAGACCGTATCTCCCCATATGAGCCTGCCCGGGCCCAGATCTTCAGGAGAGGCCCTTCTCTCAGTCCCAACACCTTCGCAAGCGCGATTGGTGGGGACACGAGATAGGGCCTTCTCGGTGGCTGCCCCCAGGTTCTGGAACTCTCTTCCTAGGGAAGCACGAATGGCCCCTTCCTTGCTATCCTTCTGTTGGCAGGCAAAGACTTTTTTATTCCGACAGGCTTTTGGACTAGAAGATGTTTAAGATAGGGCCTCATAAGGTCTGTTGTATTGTTCTATGGTCCTATTCTTAATGTTTTAAATTGTTTTAGTATCTTAAGTGTATGTTTCATGATTTTAATGTTACGAATAGTTTAATTCTATTTTAATTGTATATTTTGTATGTTTTTTACCTGTGAGTAGTTTTTATTTGTAAGCCGCCCTGAGTTCCAGTTTTGGAAAAAGGGTGGGGTAAAAATAAAGATTCATTCATTCATTCATTCATTTATTCATCCCCCTTGTGCTGTCAGGAGCCACATGCAGTCAGGACGATGCCCAAGTCCCTTGGGCCATGCCTGGAGTCCACCACTCAACTTTCAACACTGGCCAGAGATGCAGCTGGAGGAGTCAGGAACAGCTGGCTGAGTCTGAAGACAAGGTAGCCTTGCAAGAGGAATGCAATGCTGGTTGCAGGGGCTGAGAGGAGGGATTGTGCACCCCTGGAGTAGGACACAACAGCTTTAGCACAGGGAAGAGGGCAGGTTTGGGAGGAGTTGATGCCCTTCATGAGGAAGGGACTCAGGTATGGTTGATCTGGCTTTTCTTTTCTTTTTTAAAAATGAGCTGTATAATGCTGACACGTGCGTGGTGGTCTGCACGTGCATGAACCTATCTGGAATGCCACCATGACCTTGGATGTGAGGAAAAATGGCCAAGAAGGCAAAAGGCCTCTGGGCATGCGTCAATTACCTTTATGTCCATATTGGATAATGATGTCTAACTTCCCGAGTTCTGGGGACAAGTGGAACAGAATTTTCCAGATGGAAAAAGCTTTCTTTATTGCTCTGAAAAAAAAGAAAGAAATTCAAATTTATTTTCATAAAAACATTTTCACCCAGACTCTCTGCATCTTTCCTCTGAAATAAGTAAAGTCAGTAGAGCTTACTGCCAAATATGTGTATATAGGAATGTGTCATCAGTTGAACATCCCATTGATATCCTCCCCCCATGGATTTGCCAGTGTGCTAAGAGACTGGAGTCTTGCAGCCCGATCCTCTGCATATTTACTCAGAAGTAAGCCCTACTGAATTAAGTGAGACTTTTCCCCCAGTAAGTGTGCATAGGATTACAGGCCAGGGATTGTCCTCTTCCATCCAATTCCTGCATTCTTGACAGTTACAGGAACAGTGTTTTTCCTGTGCCATTGCATCAGGCAAGTATTGTAGGTGGGTGGTTCCCTTTCTAGTGTCCTTCATGCACATCTCTGACCTCTGTTCACCTAATTATTACCTCATCCCCATGATGCCACCTGACTCCCTAGGTCTCACCCCTGATGTCACAGATGACAGATCACACCCACATTGCACAATTTCTGGCGTGTGTGTTCTGATCCACATAATTAAAGTCCCAGTTTGGGCATGATGGTGGAGCCGTGCCTGCACTGTGCTGAGCTTGCCCTCATGGTAAGCAGTAGTAATGCTCAGCAGTGGGAAACTAGACGCACAATGCTTCCTTGTCTGTGCCACCCTGCCCCACTAAATGCTGCTGGAAGTGGCATTATCAGAGTTCAAGGACACATAGCAGGCAGGCAAAAATACTCAGAATAGAGTAGTGAGAGGATGTGGCCTGGGGCGAGTTCTGAGGGCCAGATAGAGAAACCTGGAAGGCCCTAGTCAACCCTGGGCTTGAGGTTGCCCACCCCGGTTTTAAGACTTCCATATCACCAACAAGAACATCAGAGTATGGCAGTTTCGTTTTCTGGGTCCATTTTAGGTCCTTAGGTAGGTGGTACAATGAGAAGGAAGAGAAACTCAAATCCATGGTATATTTGTCTTAAAAAAAGAAAAAGGAGTGATAGGAAATCAGATCAGTGGACGTCAATCAATCCCAAACATTGTATGTCTACAAATGGATAACTACCTCCACTTGGTTTAACAATATAAAGCAAATCATTTCCGATTTTTTGTGCCTCATCAATCTATTTATAACACTCTGCCTTTTACAGTGACAGCTTTTGTGATTTTTAACGATGACCAGTCATGGGGAAAAGAAAAGTTTAGTACACCGACATCTAATTTTATTATCACTGCTACCTATTCATTTTCTAGAAGCGTTTATTTGACTCTGTGCCAGCTTAAGCTGCTACAGCACTTTCAAAAACTAGTCTGTGGCAGGATCAAGTGTTAATCTACTCAATCAGTGTGGGATTCATAAGACAAATCACAATGAGAATTCCTCCATTTAGCATCCCACCAAGAATGCAAATCCAAACAATCAAAATCAGCCAAATGCCATGAGGTCTATTTTCTGCCCAGCTGCTGGGACCATTCTAAAATTCTAACAAAAGTTCTTACCAAACTTTACTTTACATACTGGAAGGAATTTAGCACCGGAAGGCACTCGGTGCATCCACAGCTGACTGATGTAAGAATGAAGTGAAATGGAACATGGCACCCAAAATGATCGTTTGGACTATCTCTCAAGCTTTCCTAGTGTAATGTGTTATTATTATGTATGAATAACACAACAATGTCTCTTTGATCCACAAATCATTAAAGCTGCAACATTTATTTTTAAATCATGTAGTAGTTTGCTCCTCCAGGCAAAATGGACATTTTATTTTATTTTATTTGCCAGAATTTGTATGCGGCTTAATTGTACAAACTTCCAAGCTGTTTACACAGAGTCAAATCATGGA
The DNA here is from genome assembly GCF_030035675.1 of Rhineura floridana. Taxonomy (NCBI): domain Eukaryota; kingdom Metazoa; phylum Chordata; class Lepidosauria; order Squamata; family Rhineuridae; genus Rhineura; species Rhineura floridana. Next base: position 24,883,495 of record NC_084485.1, on the reverse strand, counting down.
AAGCCTCCTTTAATTCAGCCTTGGCTGTTCTCCTTCTTCCATCATTCTCAGGGTTGCCAAATGTCTGGTTTTCATCTGGAGACTCCAGTTTTTGGGGGTCCTGTCTGGTTGTCTGGGTGAGTCACCTTAATCTCCGGACTCTTAGCTTTCATTTTTTAAAAAATTTCTAGGTGGTCTGGTTCAAAAGATATAAACGAAAATGTCAGCCACCCTGTGATGTTCCTATATTAATGCATATATGGTAAGTGTTGTTGTTTAGAAGATACATGGTAAGTGGAGTGAAAGAGGGGGAGTGAATGGGCAGTAGAATGCGAGATGATTGGCTGAGTGTTTAAAATGGCTGAACGTATAAAAGGAAGAGTGAGAGTGGAATCTGGGGGGGAGAAGAGAACTGAGTGGGTTGCTTGGTGGGGTTTAGAGAGTTGTTTGACAGGAGAGAGTGGAGAAGGAGGGAGGTGGAGTTCGGATTAGTATTGAGTAAAACCATATGCTTATGTGCCTTAAGAAGAAATCTTGTTAATCTTGTTAGCTTTGTTATCTGTAATAAATACTTAATTTGGTTTACCAAAGGCCTGATCCTTGGCTGGGGTTTCACAGACCAGAAGGGAGGGTAAGGTAATGACCAAGGCTGAAGGGGAACTGTAACAAATGGAGGCAGCGGTGAAGAGAATAACAATACCAGTATTCAGAGTCTCTGGGAATACTAGTATTGGGACTACTGGTGGTTGCCTAGCAGGGGGATCTGTTGAGATCTGTGCTAGAGCGGGGAGAGAGAAAATAAAAAAGGACAGTCCGGACTGGTGGAGTCCCTGGTGGTGCCTAGTGACAGGCAGTAGCCACGCACAGGTAGGAACCTGACAGGGAGAGCCAGGGAAGGGCGTCACACACACCTCACAACTTCTGTTAGTACCAGGTGCTCTAACCCCTGCCCTTTCAGGTTTTTAGCCAATAAGTGAAGTCAGGGTTGTAACAGGCAATAGCAATAGCTAAACCCCATTTCAAGTTCTGAGAACAGTTTCCTTTTCCTGCTTGTCTCAGGAATTCAATAAATATATAGCTTTCAGCAGCAGAAAAGAGTACTTTCAACAGGATTGGGACTTGCTTCTATGTAAACGTGCATAGGATTGCACTACAACAGAAGATCACAGCAGGATCTTCATGGGCACATACAGTAAACAATTTTAGTTATAATTATAATAAAAATGTATGGGCTGTTTTTTGTAAATTACTTGCAAAAGATTTTATCTTTCAAATAATTTTGAACAGAAGTTTTAAAAAGTACATGCTGCAATGTTATATTTTTTCTAATTAAGGAGTCAAACAAGTTTAAATTTTACTGGATTGTTGAAGAGGGTAGTTTATTTGTCTTATTACAAACCTGTTTTGAAAACCTTCCCAATATGAAGTTTTTCTGGGAGTAAAGCTGCAATGCTAATTCCACATACCTGGGAGTTAACCCCATTGAATTCAGTAGGACTTACTTTTGAGCAGACATAGTTAGGATTGTGCTGAAAATCAATGGGACTTTTGGGTGAACATACAAAAGGATTGTGTTGTAAATCCCCCTCTGGTCCTTTTTTTTTATTAAGCAATTAGGCAGGGCTTACTTAGGTGTCACTGCTTTTATTTGGCAGGAAACTAATACATTTTTTAAAAAAATGTTCTGCAATGGCCAACTGGTTTTGACAATAAACTATTACATGGGATGTATGTATTTTTACATCTCCAGTCTGTGTGTATATGGAATATTTCCAACAACCCTGTGAGTTAAGGTTGGAAACCAAGGCAGCTCACAACAAGAAATAAAGCCATATAAAATCCAATAACCATAAAACAAATACAAAACAGTTGCAAAACAGCTAAAAGTGGAATGATTCTGAATTTTGGATTGGGTGGTGAAGTTCCTTATCATTCAACTGCAGTCCTGTACACACTTCCCTGTCTGAGTAAGCCCCATTGAATACACTGGAACTTACTTCTGAGTAAACATGCATAGGATTGCACTATAAATATCTTCACAGGTTGTGTAAATAATAAACATCTTTGACATTCATGCTTATGTAAATATTTCTTCATACTATGTCTTGATATATATCTGATTTCACACTATGGTTGTAAATTATTATTTCCTCTACATTTTAAGTGTGCCCTTCTTTCTTGGGGTGGTCATTGTCCTCTTCTGTTGTTCTGTTGTGGCAGATTCGGCTGGGAGATGGTGCATAGCCCATGGTCCCAGTAAACTTGGTAGCTTATTTCCATTTTAAAATATAATTAAAATGATTTATATGCAGGCAAATTTTTTGAGGTGATGCAGATCCACACAATACATTTAAAGCACATCCAACTCACATTTAAAGCACATGACTGTCCCAAAGAATCCTGAGAAGTGTAGTTTCCCTCTCAGAGTTATAGCTTCCACCATCCTTAATGAACTACAGTTTCCCAGGATTCTGTAGTAGGAATAATGAGCTTCAAATGTATGTTGAATGTGCTTTAGATGCATGGTGTGGATCTGGCTTAGTATGCTGTACATTCTTTAGTGAATTGAAAAGAACAATTTTAAAAGATATCTTTTTAATTTTGTATGTCTCCCAGAGTGGCTGGATTGCCAGCCAGATGGGAGACTAATAAATTAAATAAATAAATAAACAAACAAACAAACAGGGCTGTAGCTCATTTGTGGGGCACATGCTTTGCATACGGAGGTCCAAAATTCAATCTCTGGAAAAGACTATTGCCTGGAATCCTGGAGAGCCAATGCTAGTCCATGTCATTAGTACTGAGCTAGATGGTACCAAATGGTCTGACTCGGTTTTAGGCAGATTCCTTTACGCCTAAAAGAGGAAAGATACCCAAGAGCAATAGGGACTACAAAATTTATTTATGTATTTTATTCACAACATTTATATACCGCTTTATTGTAAAAAATGTGCAAAACTCTTTATAGAAGGCATTAAAACAATAAAATTACTGGCAAAAATGGTTAGAGACAGGTATTTAAAACATTCAAAATGATAAAAACAACAATGAGTTAAAAACTGATAAAAGACATACAGGCAGGCCCCGCTTATATGGCAGGTTCCATCCCGGACCCCTGCCGTAAAGCAGAAATTGCCGTAAAGCGGAACCCCATTGAGTATAATGGGGCGTGTCATGCCAAAATGACATGAAAATGCCGCAAAATTGGCAAAATCGGCTTTAAAACGGGGAATGAAAGCCGCCGCATTAGCAGAACGCCGGGAAGCGAAGCACCGGAAAGCAGGGCCCTACTGTACATTTGCACCTCTCTTTTCTTCCTGGATCCTCCCTCCCACTTTTATTTCTGCAACAACTCTGTGAGGTAGGTTACCCTGAGAGTTGGCTCAGTCAAGCTTCACATGTTTCAAGTGCATGTGTGTGCATGCATGCATGTGTGCACTAACTCCTGATGGAACCCAGAGCTGGACATGGGGCTCTGCTTGTATTCCTGGGTATCAGGTGTTTTGGGGATAGGGATGGAAAGATCTGTCTGTTTCGGTTCGCTTAGTTTCCCACTTTTCTAATGTTATAATAAATAATAATAATAAATTTAATTTATGTGTCGCCTATCTGGCCAATGGCCACTCTAGGCGACGTACATACAATAAATAAAAAATTTAATGTTAAATTTAGTTCTCTACTTTTCTGCAGCAATCTGCAAATTTCTTTTGAAAAACATTGTCATGAAAATTCTCCAACATTTTAGTGCAAATTTCTCTTAATAAACATATTTTGTAGGCAGTTTTGACAAAGGTACACATTTTTGCAAGCCATCATGCTTTTTTGCATGTTATTTTCACTCATATATTCATTTTTATGCACACTGTCCCCTAATATATGCATTTTTGTAAATACTGTTTAGTTGGCAAACTGCATCCCAAAATTCTAATAAATGCAAATTTCAAAGGATGGCTGTGTTTCTGTTCTCATTGTTGTGGAAAGTGCGAATTTGATAAATTCTGCTTGAAATACAAACTGAATCTAAATTCTCATCCATCCCTAGTTGGGAACCAAATGAAGAAGGTGGGGGATGGGAGCCAGAGCCTTGTCCACACAGGCTCATTTTGTTTGCCATCTTTTATTTTAGATTCATGCAAAATACAATTCTGGGCAGAGTCTAGGAGGTGGAGGAAGGGCCTCTCCCCATCCACTCCCATGGGCAGCACTCACAGGAGATCAACCCAGGTGGCATAAATGGCTTAGGGGGTGGGGGAATCAGGGAAAAAAACCCAATGGGCAGAGACAACAGGGAAAGGATCTGCAGGGAAACTACCAACAAAGAGGGGACCAGGAAGAATTACATGTTTCCTCTTTGATAACACTAGTAAAAGAGAAGGAGGGAAGAGAAAGAGACACTGGGAAAAGTTACCATGGAGAATCCTACTTGGCTCGATAACACCCATATTTTCTATGTAGTAAAATCTCGGGAAACTAACTCATCAGATGTACCTGATCAAATAGGAGACAAGTCACTAGCCAGAGAGAAAGAAACAGCAGCTTTTAATTCATTGGTGCCCAATTATGAATCGCAGCTCTGACTTCACTCATTGGCTAAAAACCTGAAGGGGCAGGGACTTGAAAAAATAGTAGAGCTCATTTCACTGAAATTGTGGTGGGGGGAGCTCACATTTTTGTGTCTAGTTTTCTTTCTAGAGCAGTTAGGAAGTTGTTGGTTTTTTTAAAAAAATGAAAGCTAAGATTCCAATCCCTCTTGGGCCCAGGGGAGAAATCCATCTGTCGGTGGCCCTACAAGGCTCTTACATTTTTGCATCTTTATGGAACATGTAAGGAGGAACCCACCCCCATGACTGCATTCTTGAATTGACTGTGAGTAATGCCAAAGGACATAGACTTCAATTGGCACATATAGATCTTGTGAAGAGATGGACAGTTTTAAACTTGGGTATAACTTTGTGATTTTTGTCTCTTGTTGATGCTGCTATTGTTTACAATTTGAGTAAATGTTGTTTAGCCATGTGAGGGGAAGGAAGATTGCTATCCAGACATCCAAATTAGGATCCCAGGTTTTACTAGGTGTGGGATTGGGCAAGAACCAAATGAAAAATGAAAACAACTCCTAGATCAGAGGTAGGGATGGGCAAGAAATTTGGTTCAGTTCACATTTAAAGCCAAATGTATCAAATTCACACTGTTCAAAATAATATGAGAACTTAAACACAGCCATCCTTCAAAATTCGCAGTTATCCAAATTTTGCGATGCAGTTCTCCAACCAACCAGTGTTTATTAAAAAAATGCATATATTATACAAAAATGTTAAAATGCATATATTGGTGATAATAACATATAAAAATGCATTAAATTAGGATAACTTGCTTGCAAAAAATGTGCACATTATTCAAAATTCCATACAAAAATGTATTTATTAGAAGAAATTCAAACTAAAATGCTGAAGAATTTTCAGGAGGATTTTCTTAAACAACAACACAAATAGCTGCAGAAATATGGAGCACCAAATTTAAGATTAGAAGAATGAGAAACTGAGAGAACCAAAACTGACATATCATTCTATCCCTAATTAGAGGTTGGGGACCTGCAGCCTGCAGGACAATCTTGGTCCATGAGGCCATTTCCCCCAAACCACAGCTATGGCCATCAGCTGATGATCAGCTAACTGGGAGACATCAGCTGATGGGAAGGGGGACATGCTCTGATCCTGCTCGGGTGTGCTTCACCAGTGCATTCAATGCAGGGAACATGCTGGCAAACAGACCCCTACAGCCAGCAGGATTGAGCCCTCCGCTCATCACTTGGTGCTTGGAGGGTGCAATCTTGCTAGGATCTGTTTTGCCAGCACTTTCCCTGTGGGGAATATGCTTCAAAGCAGACCCCTGCAGCCAGTAGAACTGCCCTCTCCACTCACAAGTTGAAGAGGAAACAGCAACCACCTTCACCACCTCGTGACAGAGGGGGGCAATGAGGGGGATCAGGAGCTTTGTGGGCACAAACAAAAAACCTCAAGGGTGGCATTGCACCCATGGGTGCCACATTCATGACCCCTGTCCTAGGGTGTCCCTATATCTTTTTGTGCAACCATGACAACTATGATACATAACATGGTTAGGTGAATTGGGCATAACCAGTGGAAATGCTGCTACTCAGGTTTAGCGGGCTTGTAGATCACACTTATGCTGCCTTGTGTGTCAGTTTCAGTTTTGAACTAGCTCTGTGATACATTTGCATCCACATGGAGACTGCCAGATAGAATGTCAGACTTACTCAAGTGTATGAGCTCATGTTCCCCTCCACTGGCTACAGCCTACAGGGGACGTATTCAGTAATACAACTTGACAAGTGCGGACTTTAGCACTGTTTAGCACAAACAGCTGTTTTATTTCATTGGAAGAGCAAGAAGTAAAAACTAAGTTGAGAGTGAACACCTGGATATTGAGTGCTTTGAAAATATGAGCCAGCAAGGAAATTTGTTTCACAGATACACATGCAGCTGAGAAAATATAGAGAACAGGGGGAAGGGGGGGAAACCTTCATAGATTTCAGAGACACTATAATCTGCATTATGGTGATATATTTCAGCCCAAATTATCATTTTTTTCCTTTAAAAGGTCACAGCACAAGGAAGTTGTCTCCTGCCTGAAAAATGAGTATATGAAACAAATGTGTTGATGAACCACATGAAAGTCATCCAGGGATGGCTGTGTGTTTAACACTTACCTGAACAGCTAGAAATTGCTCAGTGGCAGAAACTGCTCAACACTGGGTAAGATAGGGTTGTGTAAGGAATCTCTAAAATGCAACTGGAATAAGGGGGTTCATTCTTGGAGTGGACAGCATTATCCCACTTTGTTCTTTCCCTTGACTTACATCAGATAAAGACATGTTATTACTGACAAATAACGCAGTCTGGCAGGCATTTGCTTCCCCTCCCCTCCTTTTCATCAGAGAAATTATACAACACCCCAAACAACATAAAGGATGAAAAGATTCCTTTCGACCAGGGGTGGTGGCTGTCCTGCAGCACAAAAGACTGCATGCATCCTTCAGCCTAATTTTATGCATTCCTTAACCTAATTAAGAGCATAAGAGGAATCCTGCTAGATCAGGCCAAAGGTCTGTCTAATCCAGCATCTTGTTCACACAGTGGCTAACCAGATGCCCATGGAAGCCTGTAAGCAGGACCTGAGCACACTAGCCCTCTCCTCAATTGCAGTTTCCAGCAAGTGGTATTCAGAGACACACTGCCTCCAACTGTGGAGGCAGAACATAGCCATTGTTGCAAGAAGCTATTGATAACCTTATCCTCTAGGAATGGGTCCAATCCTGTTTTAAAACCATCCAAGTTGGTGACCATTGCTGCCTGTTGTGGGAGAGGATTCTATCATTTAACTCTGTGCAGTGTGAAAAAGTTCTTTCTGTTGTCCGTCTTGGAACTTTCAACATTAAGCTTCTTTTGATGTCCCTGAGTTCTAGTATTATGAGCATTGTTTTATGCATTTCTATCATGTCACCTCTTACTCGTCTTTTCTCTAAACTAGTTGCTGCATCCCCTTGATCATTTTATTTGCCCTTTTCTGAACCTTTTCCCACTCTACAATATTCTTTTTGAGGTGAAGTGACCAGAACTGTGCACAATATTCCGAATGTGGCCACACCATAGATTTATATAATGGCATTATGATATCGGCAGTTTTATTTTCATAAAAACTGAAATGATCCCTCATATGGAATTTGCCTTTTTCACAGCTGCCGCACACTGGGTCAACATCTTCATCGTGCTATCCACTATCACCCTAAGGACTAGTTCCTGGCCAGTCACTGCCATTTCAAACCTCATGAGCAAATATGAGACATTTCAATTTTTGGGCCCAGTGTGTATCACTTTAAATTTGCTTACATTGCATGAGATACACTGCAAATTTGTTTTACGGCCCAGCTTATATACCGTAATCATTTATGCAAAGAGCAGCACAGGCTCAGTCTCTTGCTTACCCAACACAAACAAGTTTTATATAGAGAAGTTACAGGTATTCCACTCAGGTAGGCATGCTTACAAGATAGCCAGCCATTTATTAGATGTCAAACCAGTGCAAGTGAATTGCCAAGCATTTGTACAATGTCTCCTTCTGTTACATGCAATTACTTGATGACCAAAGAAGTTGTGGTGTGCCGATGGGAAAACCCTTTATTCTGTGCAGACAGCTCCAAGTGATATTTGTTACACTATCTAGAAGACAGCCTGCTAGATTAAGCTGGGGGGGGGAATTGTGACAGAAATGGATAAGTATCTATTGGCATTGCTATCTAATGCTAATTTGGGAGCCTATTTGCCAGAGAGAATCTGCAATTAGAATTAGAGTTGAGTCAACATTTATCAGAAGACTTTTTTCTAAGTGGTTTACATATCCCACCAAAAAAATCAATATAAATATTGATGTTAATATTAATGTATATGCATATATGCAGATTAAGAAATAATTACTGTAAAATAGAAATGCAATAGAAATTAAATAGAAATGTAATGGGGAAGATTGTGCCCAGGCAATCTGGATGCATTGCTCAGTCTGCTATTCATGTGCTAACAGTTGATGGGCAAATTCAAGGCCACTGTTCTCCCTTCTGAGGGTCCTTCACTTTAAACCAGACTTGGATCAGAGTCTTCACATAGAGGACTATCCACTGCACAGTCAGGTGTATGGCCACTCTAACCGTAGTTCCTTACACTCTACGCCTGTTTCCTTACAACCCTTCCCTTGAAGTGCTGCCTCTATCACCACCAATTAGGCCTAGAGGCTTTGGCAAGGTGAGTTTGGCAAACTTCAAGTGAAGGCCTTGTCCTTTATAGCCTCACAGCCTGGAATGTATCTTGTTATGGTAGCTGTATATTTATTTTGCCTGTGGAAAGTTATTTCTAGGAACATTTATAAATATAAATTCTTCACTAGTGGCAAGAATTTTCTGTTGGTCACTTTATAGCCTTCTAAGTGAAATTCACTTAAAGCTCACAATGAATCCATTATCTACTTTAAAATCAGTGGCTGGAGTTTCAAAATGATTTCATTTCATTGCTGTTACCGAGAGAATAGTACATTGGGGATAAAAGATCCCACAACATGATGTTCTATAAAAATGAGTTGCCATTTGCAAAAAAAAAAGGAAGCTTGAAAACCTATAAATCTGTGTAATTTGCTAAAACAGCAGAAATAGCAAGCATTAAGTTTGGCCTATCAGTTTCCCTGCGAAGAAACACTACAATTCGTGATCTGTGAAGCATTTCACTGGAGGGTAGACAAGAAAGTGTTAGATATTTTAATTGATATTTTCACAGACTTTACTCCTGAGTTGTCTGAAATATTTATGATGGGAGAACATTTGGATCCCACTCCAAACATTTGCTGAGCTATTGCCTGACCAGTAATTGCCAGAAAGGACTTGTAAGCACACATCAGATGGAGAGAGTGGGCTCTTCACATGGAGCTTTTATAGCTTAGCCTTTAAAAACCAGGCAATCTTAATTGATCACTTAACTATTTAGCACAGAATGCATTTCAAGCTATTTTTCATGGATATATTGCTTTAAAAAGGGTAGGAATGAAACAAAGGGGGTGGAGAATTGCTTCTCCCCAAAAGACGAAAGGGGGGGGAGGGAAAGAACAAGAAAGTCTTTGTACCTTGTGGTGGTAATGTATATTGAGATCAAAAAACCACCAGTCTATTTATGGGCCAAAAATAGACAAGATGCAAAGTGGTGCAGATTGGGGATGCACCCCAATGGTCCTTAATATTTTCCTCTCTTTTCAGAACAGAGATCTTTTACACAATGCACCCGATAACTTCATCAATCAACCAGAACATTGTACAAGAAGCAGCAAAGCCAAAACCGGTCCTTGTCCTATGAAGCTTGCAGCCCTAAATCAGACAGCACAAAAGGGAGGCAGTAGAGAGAGGAGTTGGAGAGAGAGGTATGTGTAATAGTTACCAAGTGCAGTCACATATACTTAAGGTTGTTTCAGTCTCAGATGAGGACTATGGGGATAAGTCAAAGGCATCACAGAAAAGATTGGTTTAAGTGTGTGGGGAGAGGGACTAGTCTGTGTCTCTCCAGGAGTAATTGGAGCTATAGTCCAGCAGTATATGGACTGTTGCAAGTTAACCACTCCTGGTTTACACAAAAGAAGAAGACAAATGACAACTTTAGCTGCCAGCTGGGTTGATATAGGAGAAAAGGCTCCAACAGTTACCTGACTTTCATGACGTTGCAAGGAGGAAAACTTTTCCCATTATTCTGGAAGCTGATGACCCCCAAAATAGATGTTTTTAAATGTACATGTGAAGGCTTGCCTTCAATTTTAATCTAGATTTTTTTTTTAAAGTAACATCAAAGTGTTTTGGAAACTTCTACTGAAAGGATTTTACCCTTCTTCCTAAATTGTAAAAGGATTTGTATTTGGGGAACCCAGAGCATACCCAGAGAGATCATTCCCAGAAGATTCCTTCCAAAGTTTAGTTTTTATGAGCTCCTCTTTTTTCAGGAATCTAAAGCTACCCTTTAAATTTGCATCCAGAGAAGCAAAGGTTTAAAATGTTTACAGTCTGCCATCAGAGGTAATTACTGAACGCCTGCTGACACCTGCAGTCTTCACCAATTGGGCAGATGCCAAGAAACTGTATAGTTCATTACCATCACAGTTTATCCTCATTACCATGTCCATGACACAGTAAATAATTAAAACTCTTTCCTATAGCAAATAAAGGGTCCCCCCCAACACTCTTGAGAAAGATGTCAAAGATATTACTTCCCACAAGTGACAATAGAACAGAACCTAATGAGGCAGAGAGACAGAGGTCAAATTCCGCCACCATTTTAACTGGGCCTTTGAGATTCAATATAACAGAGAAAAATAAAGAGCAAAGTATTTGCTTGTAATTTATACAACAGCTGAGGGGAACCTTAGGCCAGGCCTCTCTGTATGCCTTTTAGGAATCTCTGCAGGCCACGCCCTCACCAGCCCCACTCTGTGCCCTCCAAGTGCTTTTGCCTGGCAGGAACATGGCCTTGAACTGTGACCATGTCTCTTGCTTGCCTGGAGAGAGAAAGATGTGGGTAGGTATGTGTGTAGATATACCTCTGACCTTTGCATGTCTGGGGTGTAGCCTACTGTCCAAAGGTAAGAGTTGCATCCATGGCTCTATGCGCTTTGACACTGGCCACACCCGCTTTTGCCTCTGATCGCACCCACCACTGGCATGGAGCCCTCCGAAGGCTGTCCATGGGGGAATGTGGCCATCGAGCTGAAAAAGCTTCCCCACCTCAGTTATACAAGGACATCATGAAAGGCACAGAGATTATCCTCCCTCTCAGTGAGCATTTATTTTGACTTCAGTTGCTTGGATGCAGGTTAAGACAAGTGATATGTTAAAGACCATTGTACTCTCTGACCTGTCATTATGTTAGAAAATAATGAGGCTTTCTTCTGTTTCAGAATGAGGTACTTAGGGTGCAATTCTGTACCTTTTCACTTAGGAGTAGGCCCAAATTAACTCAACGGGACAAGTATTGTGCCTGTGCACTGGAAATGTAGGACTAGTTTGTGGCCACATTCACGATACATTTATTCTACTATTATTCCACTTTAAACAGCCATAGCTTCCCTCAAAGAATCCTGGGAAGTGTAGTTTGTGAAGGGTGCTGAGAGTTGTTAGGAGACCCCTATTCGCCTCATAGAGCTACAATTCTCAGAGTTCTCTGGGAAGAGGGACCGATTGTTAAACCACTCTATAATTGTAGCTCCATAAGGAAGATGAGCCATATGGGGGGGGGGGCTGAAGGATCCCCACCACAACCTTAAATAGTCTTTCAGCATATTTGTGTATTCATCAGTAACAACAACAACAGAGCTAGACTTTTTTTTTAAACACACACACACCCTCCAATGCTTAAGTCATGCCAATCATTAAATAGAGGTCCATTCAAGATCATTACAACAATGATAAAAGGGCAATGTGATCAGGGGGTTTTTGCATGTGGAAGAAGGAGATCAATGTGGCTTTGACATTTCATCTGGGCTTATTATCAATACCAATTATCCTCATCTTCAATTCATGTTGGAAAGGATTTAAAGAAAATGACAATACTTCCAAATCTTTTTTTGCTTATACCAGAGTGATAAATTAAGTGAAGGTATTAAGGGGATATTAAAAGATGATCCCTCTTGAATTTTAAGCTGTAATGCAGGCAGTGCAAAACTTGCCACGTTCTTTTCATAATTTGAATAGCAGTGGTTCTGATAGGTTGCCAGTCAAGTTATTTAGTACAAACTAGAGAGCTGAACCAAAACTAAACTTTTAACCTCACACTCTTGTTCACCAGCTATGAAGCTGAACCCCCTGCCTCCAATTTCAACTCCACTTTCCAAAACAACACACAAACTGAAATGCAGTCATCCTTCAAAATCCATACTTCTCCAAATTTTGCCATGCAGTTCTGACTAATGAACACAAAAAAAATGCTAGCATATTTTTTTTTAAAATTTACATCGTTATTTTTCTTTGCTTTCTTTTTCTTTCCTTTCATTATTAAATTTGCAAGTAAAAAATTAAAGAAAATGGGAAAATGAGACACTGAGCAAAACCAACATTGATAGAGTCTCTCATCCTTCCTCACTTGCGTTACGCAATTTTAGCTGTGTTATGCTGAACCCTCAAATAGGGTTCAGGCCTCAAACTCTATTGATTTCAGCTTAACTTAACCTAGATCATGCCCTTGGATTCTCTGTAGCACAAAGCAGGCACAATTCAGGCTGGCTTTATTTTAGTATTGGTCTACTCTTTAATTAGAGTAATGCTCAAAGAAGCAGTAACCATGTGTACAAAGGCACATTTTAATGGCATCTTCCTTACTACCCTTACTACCCTGATAATGGCTCCAAAAAAGTCATTATGAGAGGATGTGTCAAGAACATGCAAAAACGATTCTGAAAAAGTCATTAATATGCATCATTTTCAAAGCCTGCTCTTGTAAATAAAGAAGCCCTTACTACAATCTGTACTTTACGTACTGTATTTGCTTTGGTGTACGGTTTATGAGATCAATATTGTGCAATATAATATTGTTTACATCCCCATGCTCACATGGAAGAGTTGACTTCCTTTAACTTGATACTTATTCTTTTTTATTTTAGTAATTAGTATTTGTATAATACTTTCCCTTACTAAAAGCACACAGCAAACTTTGTAACAAATCTGCAAAGCAGACCATTGTTGGTTATCTACCGGTGATGGACTGGCATTGGAAAAATGATGAGAAATTAAAGATGGTGGCCACCAGCATCAAGAAGCTGAGGAAGGACTCATGAGTCTTGCGATTCTACTCTTGAAAATGATAAAAGGGAGAAAGTTTTGATTCATTTTTCACAGTGTATCCCAGAGAGAGAGAGACTGAACTTTGAACATTTGAAAGTTTGACCCAGCCCTAGCTATGATCTTTGCTTTCAACCCACGAGGGATGTGAAAATGTGCCTACCATTACCTCCTATAGCACCAATGAAAAATCTCAGTAAATATCTCCTCAAAAAGTCTACAATGCACGAATGACTGTTTGCTCTTCCTGCTCAGTTCTTGTTTGCTCTTTGGCTCAGCCTCTCTTACATTGAACACATCCCCCTAAACATGTCAACATTCCTTTGGATGCCAGGATTGGATGCTAACGTTCCTATCTGTTCAAAACAGAGTAGAGGTACAAAAAGCTTCTCTTGTGAGTGAGCACGGGAGTGGCTGGTGCAGGTGCCTTTTTCTCATTGATGGGGCAGCTGATGGAAAGCCCTGCTCACACCATTTTGTGGCTCTGCCCTTATTTATTTCTTATTATATCATTTTGGCTATTAATGGCTATTATTAACCATTTTGTGTTATGTCATGCCCCCATGGCAGCCATTTTGTGACTGCTGCTTAGGGCACTTTCTCAAAACTCCAAATGTGCCCATTGGCCCAAATAAAGTTGCTAACCTTTGCACCACACACCTACCATCATTTCATTGATCGCTGCAAATCAACTTGTTTTAAATCTTGTTTTGGGAAGCCTCACCCAGCCAGCATTTGATAATGCCTGCTTTAGAAGGACAGGATGCACAGTGGTTTGCGAAATCAACCATTATGGTCTCTGAATAGTGGTTCCAGGTGCCACATAATCTCAGGGACCAATTCTGACCACGTCTGCCAATTGATTATTGCAGCATCAAGCAGTGATTGGCATTTGCAAACGCATCAAAATACACAACAAATAGAAACTGACTTATCAACTAAAATGGAATGCTTTTGAATCTGATCACATATTTAGTGGTGTGTCATCAAATGTTACAAAATGAAATGATGTGTGATGTATGCATGTGTGAACAAGCAGTGCTCAGATTTCTTTCATATGGCCCATGCACCCTGTCTGTGCAGTGCCAAATAACATGTTAAACTTTCCCACCTTCCAATAACACAAAATCTAAAAAAAAATTTCTTTTTGGCAGAAGAAGGTATTCAATGCTACTTGAAAAAATGCTGCTGTGTGGCTTGAAACTGAAACCTGGATTTGTGCTGTTATGTGCATTACCACTGCATTACAGACAGAAAAAAAACAGAAGTTCAAGTGAATTGCTATTGTGTTTGCCCTTCAAAACAACACTTCCTTTCCTCACTCCACATGGATTCTTTAGTACTTAATTTCTAATGAAAGATGGTAATGCTGAAACACTAGCCTGTCTCGAAAGCACACCTTCTGTCTCTGAAACCATTCTCTTCTAATCTCAATGTGTGAGGGTTAGTAGCGACATCCCAGAGATAGTTCATACAACCATGCATAGAGTTTGATGTCTCATCTCTTAGTTACTCAACTCTTGAAGACTTGCAGCTGAATGTGTGAACTTGTTCCATTGCAAAGGATTATGTTTGTGGTGATGCAGAGCATCGCTTGATGTTGCAGTCATCAAATTCTCTGCATGCATGGGTGAACCACTCCCAAGGGACAGGGCTGGTCCACAATATTTTGCTGTCTGAGATTAAGGACAACGTGGCACATCCCTGTTCTGTGTACATAAGCCAATTGGAGTGGCAGATGAACCAGTACTGATTATGGGGCTCGCATAGGGGCACAGGACAGATTAATGAAATATCGTCTTATCCCTCATAGTCAATCACTGTGTACTACAGGTGAGGGCCTCCTGCAGATACCATCTCATCAGGAGGTCCATTCGGCACAACATAGGAATTGGGCCTTTAGCGCTGTGGGGATTCCCTCCCTTTAAGTATTAGATAGGCACTGTCTCTGTTGTCTTTTCAGTGCCTGCTGAAGTTCTTCCTCTTTCAACAAGCCTTTTAAGTAGAGACTTTGTCCCAGTCTGCATCTGTGTGGAAATTATTTTTCAGATGTTTTAAAGTTTTTTAAAAAAAGTTTTTTGTTTTTTTAAAAAAAGATGTTTTGTTTTTAAGATTTTCAAAAGATGTTTTCTTTGTATGATTTTCTGGGGGGACGTTTTGCATTTAATATGTTTATAAAAGTTTTTTAGTGTTTTGTTGTTTGCCACACTTCTGGGAGCAAAGGCGGGATATAATAATAATAATAATAACAACAATAATAATAATAATTAGTGATTATGGTGGTGATGATGATATGGCACACATAGCTCTGTTCTGCAAGAGAGGGGAACAGCCATAAAGCTGAGAAAGAGCAGTATGTGGGGCTACCACCGCTACCCTCCAGAATCTGTCGCCGGAGGCAGTTGCCTCACTTTGTTTAATGGTATGGCTGGCCCTGATGAGAATCAAAAGAATAGTTCAAAGACAGTTTTGTCTAATATTAATTTGTGTGTCAAAGGAGGGCCTAGAAACCCCAAACAGGTTTTAGCTCAGAGGCCTAGAGAATCTTAGCTTAAATGAAGCCTCTAATCCAAGTCACAAATGGTTGTAAGGCTCAGAGCTTGGAAGATTACTTTTAAAAAGTAATAAATTACAGTTACAATTACATGGTCCAAAAATAGTAATTACCGTTACAATTGCAATTGCTCTGAAAGTAACTGATTACTTTTTCGCAAAAGTAATCACTACAGTTACATTTCAGTTCCTTTTTTTAAAAAAATGCCTACACGTTGCTGGCCTTTGCTGCTGCACATCTCAGTAGCTTTAAACAACGTTAAAAATAAACACACACATACAGAGGCAGTAGAACAATTCTTTTTATCCATAAGATAGCAATAGTGGTGTCTCCGCTGGTAAGGGGGTGGGGAGGGAGGCAGAGGCCACTACTCAGATCTTTGCATGTCAAACCAAGTGCTCAGTCAGCAAGCATAATCTGTCTCACTTAACCACCTCCTGGACCCTGCCCTGCCACCAGCTAAGGGACACTCACCCAAGCAAACATTTTCCCCTGAGATGCAAAAAAGTTAAAATACTGCAAATGCAGCACAGTAGCCAGAGAGGGTGGTGGAGGCCACTTTGTGTAAAATTACTCCTAGTTCTATTACAATCAAAATATAAAGGAAATACCCACTCGTTCCTTTAAAAAGTAATGAATTGCAAGTAATTCGTTACTTGTAACAAATTACTTCCAAGCTCTGGTAAGGCTACAGATTTGGGGGTCATCTAGGTGACCTCTTTATTGACCATTCATTCTGATTTGCTTACACAAACCTTATGCAGAAGTTAAACAATCAGAACATTCGTCCTGACTTGCTTTCAGGGTGTTCCTGTTAATCATTAATTCAGCCCAGACTTTCTAACACATTTCCTCATCACTTTCCCACCTGTAAAAATCCATGTGGATTTGTTGTGCTAAGGTGACAGAGTGCTTAAATCCACCTTAATTGTACAAAGCTAAATATTTGGTATGTGGCTGAATCCCTTCTACAAAATACTGACAGACTGGAGGTGACCCAAGCAGCAACCTCTTGTTTCCTCTCTTTCTCTCTCTTTTAATACAAAACCTGTGTGTGTGTGTGTGTGTGTGTGTGTGTATCCTTCCCAGCTTTCAGCCTGTTTACAATTATTTAAAACAACATAATAGACTAAAACAAACAAAAACCAAAAATAAGTCAAAATTAGAGCTAGAAAACAGCAATTTAAACAACAGATTGTCATTACACTTCTTTATATAAACTGCCTACAAACATTGGGTAGTCTCTGTCTCTCTCACACACACACATGGCTTTCAACTGGTATGGTAACTTATCGATAGTGCAGTAGGTGCCTGACCAATGTGTCTGGAGAGGGAATTCCATGGGCAGGTCTCTGCCACAAAGAAGACATTCTCCTTGGTAGCCAGTAGGGGTATGCAATGACACAAGATTTGGACCCTGCTCTGGCACTTTGGAAAAGAGCATGACTCAGTCTAAAATGCTGCACAGGCATTCATCTTGAATCTCTGATTCATCTTGGGGGTTGAATTTGAATCCCAATTTGGAAAAAAAGATTTGTGCCTCCCACATTCATTGCTGAAATATAGCAGGCCCTATCTGTATTGGCCTTCCATCAGCTTATGAAGATGTACCTGTTTACCCAGACATTCCCTGCAATGTTTTAATGGAATTGGTATATTGTGCATTTTAGTTATGGTGTATCTTTAATGATTCTGTATTTTAACAAAGTCATGCAGTAGATTTTAGGTTGTTTTCAATGTAGTGCTAAGCATATCATTCCACCAACGCAAGGATTTCTCCTGGTGCAATGGAACAATCTCTTCTTCTTCTCCTCTGTGCACCCCGTAAATTGGTTCTGTGGATTCCCCCAATCCTCCAAGTGCAGATTTGGGGACTACATAGGATGTGTGTGGGGAAATCCCATTGCACATTTTTTTAGTTGATTACTGCTCTTTATATTTTGTAAACCAGTTAGAAGCCACCTGGGCATTAAATGGTATATAAATTAAAATAATGTTAATAATATATGTGAAAATAAAAAATGGCCATAATATTTCCCCTTTTAACAGAAAGGATGAAATTTAATGAAATTTGCAGGCATTTTAATGCCTCCAGAGTAGACAACAAATTACAGACAAATAGGTCCAGGGTGTTTTTTTTGTGTGCTGGACACCTTTGAAATTTGACACACACCCCAAAGGATTTTTTTGGCAGACATAGATGAAATTTGTAGGCATGTTAGCACCTTCTGAGGATGTGATCCTGACAAACGTCAGAAAGATATCTGTTGCACTTTTTTCTGCATGGGCGGCTTTATGGTTTTGAGGTGGTTAAAATGGAATTTGTTTAACCTTCCCTATTGCTTTAAAAGCAAACTATGAAAATACCATAAATCAGAGAAGTCTCCCTAAGTAAGAAACTTGCGAAATTAGAAATAAAGAGGTTGAAGCATATGTCACTAGCATCTTTAAATTTCGGAGCAGGGCTGAGTCTCTCTCTGTGTGTGGGTAGAATGAAAAAGATTTGCTTCTCTCTGTCGCTTTGAGGGCAAAGTTTAATTATGAAAATGGCATACACTGTAGAGAAAAGTAACTGAACAACAGGAAAAAGTTGCCAGATGCCTTCAGAGTGAGAGTCTGTAACTGGCAGAATGCTGGCCCTCCCTGGGTGTGAGTTGGGGGGGGGATTAGATATGCCCTGTGTGAAAAATATCAAGTGGGTTTGACTGTTCTCAATTTTCTCAGAGGCCTACTGGGATAACTGATTCAGGTAGGTTTTGTTGGTGGGCTCTTGTTGCATTCATATCAGGTATTTAGGAGGAGTCTTAGTAAGGAGGAACATGAGTGATGCCACCCCAATTTCAGTGATCATGGTTAGAGGGAGGTTAGCCATGGGGAAGTGATGAGCTACACCATAGAAGATGAGGGCAAGGCTATCTATACCTTGTTCCCCGCTCCCACTCCTCTCATGGATGGGTTTCTCATTGCTCATCTGCTGTGCCCACTGTTCTGTGTGTGCTGCTGTTTAATGCCAGATTGGTACACAATAAGACCACACTCATCCGTAATTTGAGCATGGATGAAGGTGCCGATTTGGTGTGCATTATTGAGACCTGGGTGGGTGAGCTGGGAGGAGTTGATCTGACCCAACTTTGCCCACCTGGATAGTCAGTGCAATACCAGCACATGGTGCAGAGAAGGGTGGGTGGGTGGAGGAGTTGCTGTGGTCTACAGAATTTCCATCTCTGTCACCAGGAAACTATTCTGTCTTGGAGCTGGTTGTGAGGGCCTCCACCTGGTGTTGGGCCAAGGAGACAGTAAATTAGGGTTGCTGCTGGTGTACTATCCACCCTGCTGCCTTGCCATGGAACTGGCAGAGGTTGTCTCGGCTGTGGTATTGGAGGAGCCTGGAATGATAATCCCGGGTGATTTCAATGTCCATGCTGAGGCTACCTCTAGTGTTCCAGCTTGGGACTTCATGGCCTCCATGGTGACCATGAGGCTGTCTCAAGTTGTCAGCGGTCTGATGCATAGGGCAGGGAACACTCTGGACTTGGATTTTGCTCCAGATGGAGGAAGGGGTGGTCTGGAGGTAAGGGGGTGGATGTCACCCCATTGTCATGGTCAGACCACTTCCTGAAGTTTATACATATAGCTCTGATCCTTCCCTGCAGGGGTGATGGACAAATTAAGATGGTCCGCCCCCAGAGATTAATGGAATCCATTGGATTCCTGAATGCCCTGGGGGAGTTCCCAGTAGATAGAACAGATGACCCTGTTTGAAGGCCTTGTCACGCTGTGGAACAGCGAGATGCATCGGGCTCTTGACACTGTTACCCCCAGCACCCTCTCCAGCATTATGGAGCCCAGTTTGCACCCTGGTACACCAGTGAACTAAGGGCAATGAACAGGCTGGACAATGGCTAGAGTGCAAGTGGCAAAAAATGTGCTGTGAGCTGATGGGGCATGAGTAAAACATCATAACCATACCTACTATGTGGCGGTGAGGGCGGCAAAGAAGGCCCACTTCTCTGCCATCATTGCTTCCTCAAGAAGCCATCCAGTGGAGCTTGTCTGTATTGTCAGGGGTCTGTTGACATCAGGAAATGGAGTTTTAGACCCTTTGGAGGACTACTGTGAATTTTTTGCAAGGCACTTTTAGGGTAAAGTTGCTCGCCTCCGTAGCAATCTTGATGCCTCATCCACATCTAATTAATTGTTGTAAACCGCCCAGAGAGCTTTGACCATGGGGCTGTATACAAATGTAAATCATCATCATCATCATCATCATCATCTACTGTAGTCCTCACTGAGGTGTCCAGTGCAATGTCTGCTGCAACGTCTTTGGAATGGTTTCAGTTGATGCGGCCTGATGATGTGGACAAGGTGCTTGCAACAATGCAGCCAGCAATGTGAAGCCCTTGGGAGAGGTCTTCAGAAGATTTGGGGCAAGGTGTCAGCAGTACGCTGATGATACCCAGCTCTGTTTCTCTGTAACATCTGCCTGGACTCTGTGGTAGGCTGGTTGAGGGCCAATAAACTGACTCTCAATCCTGGCAAGACGGAGACGCTGTGGGTTGGTGGTTCCCAAGTTTGGATACTTAGTTGCCTGCTTTGGATGGGGTTGTACTCCCTCTGAAAGAGCAGGTCTGTAGTCTGGGGGTGCTCCTGGATGCATCTTTGTTGCTGGAGGCCCGGGTGACCTCAGTGGCTAGGAGTGCCTTTTTCCAGCTTCAGATGGTAAGACAGCTGTGGCCATTTCTGGACCGGGATAGCCTGACCACTGTTGTCCATGCACTGGTAACCTCTAGGCTTGATTACTGTAATGTGCTCTATGTGGGGCTGCCCTTGAGGTTGATCCAGAAGCTTCATCTGGTGCAAAATGCGGCAGCAAGACTACTCACTGGAGCAGATTATCACCAACATGTCACTCCACTACTGAAAGAATTGCATTGGGTACCTACTAGCTACCAGGTTAAGTTCAAAATTCTAGTTTTGGTGTACAAAGCTGTATACAGTTTAGGAACAGGATACCTGAAACACCGCCTTATCCCTTATATAGTTGATCACTGCACTCTGCAGGTGAGGGCCTCCTGCTAATATCATGTTATCAGGAGGTCCGTTCCGCAGAACATACGAAACAGACCTTTAGTGTAGTGGCACCAACCCTTTGGAATTCCCTCCCCTTAAATATTAGACAGGCACCATCTCTGTTATCTTTTTGGCACCTACTAAAGGCCTTCCTCTTTCAACAAGCCTTTTAAGTTGAGACCTTATCCCAGGCTGCATCTGTGTTGGAATTGCTTTTTAATATATTTTTAAATCTTCTTTTTAAAAATGTTTTTAAAGCTTTTTAAAAAAAATGTTTTTAAAGATGTTTTGTTTTTATATGTTTTTAATGGTTGTTGTGTTTTAATATATTTTGAAGTCTGTTTTAATGATGTTTTAAAGTGTTTTTAGTGCTTTTGTTTGCAGCTCTGGACTCCTACTGGGAGAAAGGGAGGGATATAAATCAAATAAATAAATAAATAAAATGCAAAGCTGATGTATAGGCATGGGGCACAGAGGCAGAAGGACTTGAACGGCCAACATTTTCCAAGAAAGCAGACAGGAACAAGGTGAAACATTACTTCAGCATCCCTTCCCCAAAATGCTGTGTTTAAAAATCCCCAGCAAAATAATTATTTTGTTAGAAGCTAGACTTCTCAGTTATAAAAATAGCTACCAGGGACGTATGGAAGAGATGTCCAAGTATAATTTCTGCCATGACTTCTAGTTCCAATCTTAGTTTACATTTGAATTTGGTTGGGTAGCCTGTCACAGAACCGTTTTTCTTTTTCTTTCTTTCTTTCTTTCTTTCTTTCTTTCTTTCTTTCTTTCTTTCTTTCTTTCTTTCTTTCTTTCTTTCTTTCTTTCTTTCTTTGCAGATAGTCATTATTATGTTTAATCCAACGCAGTAATCCACAGGAGGTCTTGTGATTGCTTTCAGAACTGTAGCAGAGAAATGCGCTGATGGCATGAATAAATAAGTTATCTCAATAAAATCACATCAGAATATAGTGTGTCACCTGAAGGCTTCTCCAAGGAATTCAGAGAGAGGTCATTCCTTAGTGCTGCTGTTTTGTGCAACATATCTGCTCTTTATCCTAGGTTTTACTTAAATAAATTTATTCCAGGGATGGAGTCCTACCACCATGGTTTTTCACATATTAATTGTCAGAGCTTTGGAGCTGGCATATTTCTATCAAATGCCAATTTTCTCAGAAAGAGTTAGTGATGGGGAGACATGTCCAAATCTACTCCACAAATATAAATTGGTTGAATTCATAAATGTTATATTTGCAAATCCAGAGGAGATTTCAGCTACAGGAAGGTGATTTTTATGATTTCCCTCTGTAGTCCACCAGAGCCCAAAGTGCTTCAGAAGGTTCTCCAAGCTTTCAAAGTGGCTTTATAGAGGGCACACAGAGAAAGGAGGAATCGGAGGGGGACAGCTCCCCACTTTCTTTAGTGGGAGTATCGCATGATCAGAGTTCTCCTCATGAGAACTCTGGATCCACCCCAGTGGACTAAATTGAGTGATCTGGAGTAAAACCTTTGTGAACAACACATAACTTATATCTGTCTGATTGCAGGTTGCCCTTGGGGCTGACACAGATTCCTGTGTACATGAGATACTGGTGAAGCAATAACTCCTGCCTGTAAGTAATATGTGCATTTATTAGTGTTATGCTGAACATTTCTCCAGCATTTTCCCATCGGTTAATGAGAAAAGAAATTACATTCAAAAATTAATAAATGGGAGAATTTTTTTTGATGAAGTTCTTTGAGATGGCCAAGAGATTTTGTGATCCATTCTACAAATCTCCTCACCAGTAGTCTGCCCTCTGCTGTTTTTCCTCATGCCTGTGATTTAATTAAAGCACAGGTGAAGACATACTGTGGGAATTCTTCTCATGAGGCTTTATCAGATCAGGAAGTGTGAGCAGCCAGGCAGGCTGCAGAGACCTAGATAAATATTTATAATAACAATAATAATAAATTTAATTTTTGTGTCGCCTATCTGGCCGAAACCACTCTAGGCGACGTACAACATTAAATTCAACAATACATAATAATACAATACATAATAAAATACAATGCAGTCAACAATAACCATTTTAAAAAGCGGCAGTACAGGGCCATCAATAGACAATTTTAAAACAATATAAAGAAATTAGCCCACCCCGGGGACCCCAAAGGCCTGTCCAAAGAGCCATGTTTTCAAGGCTCGGCGAAATGTATCTAGGGAAGGGGCATGGCAAAGATCGAACGGGAGGGAGTTCCAGAGAGTGGGGGCCGCCACTGAAAATGCCCTCTCTCTAGTCCCCACCAACCTAGCTGTTTTCGTTGGTGGGACGGAGAGAAGGCCCTGTGTGGCTGATCTGGTCGGGCGGCTTAGTTGGTGGTACTGGAGGTGCTCCTTCAGGTAAACTGGGCCGAGACCATATAGGGATTTAAAGGTTAAGACCAACACCTTGAATTGGGCCCGGAAAACAACTGGAAGCCAATGTAGATGAAATAACACCGGCTTGATGTGATCACGGCGGCAGCTGTTTGTAAGCAGGCGTGCCGCCGCATTCTGCACCAGTTGTAGTTTCCGGACCGTTTTCAAGGGTAACCCCACGTAGAGCGCATTGCAGTAGTCTAATCGAGAGGTGACCAGGGCATGTACCACCAGTGGGAGCTGATGAATAGGAAGGTAGGGTTGCAACCTCCGTATGAGGTGTAGTTGATACCAAGCTGCCCGGCTCACTGCCGAAATCTGAGCCTCCATGGACAGCTTGGAATCAAGAACAACCCCGAGGCTGCGGACCTGATCCTTCAGGGGCAATTTTACCCCATTAAGATTCAGGTCAGCAACACCCAACCTTCCCCTGTCACCCACAAGTAGCACCTCGGTCTTATCAGGAAAGAAAAACACACCCATCACCCTCAAGCAATAAAATAAGCTCAAAACCATGCCATGGTTTCGAAAGGAATTCTCAAGTTCCCTGAGAATTAGGCAGAAAATGGAAGCTTCTTTTGGAGAGGAAGAATACTTTTGAGAACTTGCAGGACAGATTTTGCCACAGCACTAGTATATTTGGAATCAAAGTGCTGCAAAATGGTGGTAAATCTGCGTGAATATAGCAATGTTGGAATGAGATGTTCTGCCATAAAGCACTACTGCTAAAACAAACAAGCCACAATATCCCCCCCCCTCTCTCTGGAAGACGGTAATGGCAACATTTGTCAAGGTGAGAAATGGGGCTGACACCAGACTCAGACCCTTAGCACAACACCACTGGTGGCCCCCTATCCCCCAATACAGACAAGCAGCCAGGCAGTCCATCCCTGCCTTCCCCATCAGGACCTGGATGACCATTGTAACCCTTCCGTAGCTCTATAATCCTGGTCATTGCATATTGGGTAAATTAAGGTGGTGGGCGGGCACCATGGATGGATGACAAGCTTGGCTCCTGTTCAACAGTGGCATGGTGACCAGCTACCAAATGACTGCCTGGGTGACTGGCAGGGTGTGGTGGCTAGTGAGGGGCCCTTCTGAGGCCCTGGGGCCCTCAGCCAGGGCCCAACCTGGCTGACTGCTGATGCCAGGCCTGGTGAGGAATTTTGTGATGCAGTGGATTCAATAGTTTGATCATTCCAGGGCAATCTAGGTTCATTCATAAGGCTCCCTGGGCCAAATACATCACCGTTGAATACATATATGCAAAATGCCAGAGTGGGAAAGATGGCCTCTCCAGTGAAACCCAAGGAAACAGCTAATGCATGGATCATCATCTACATCTGTGGCCTACATCTGGCAGCGAGACCTTTCCCCCTTAAATCCTGAATCCAAGTACTGACCCCAGTGTATAGCTCTAATGTGCACTCCCAGTATTGGACACTGATTTTAACAGACACATTTCAAAGCATAACTGGTTGGTGATGTGCCAAAAATCATAAAGAAAGTGCATTGACAAAAACAACTTTCAGCTGCCTGTATTCCAGTCCTGATTGGATCACAGCACTGATATACTGAAGCTACTCAAGTATATTTTCTGGAATATGCAGAGAAGAAGGGTTGTTACCTGCTTTCAAAGCCTTTAAATATGTAGGCATCCTGCATGCTGCGTATGAGCACAACACTCATTCATCAACATTTGGCTGATCCCAACACAGAGGAAAATTATTCTTCACAGCAGCTCAGTACTGCCTGTTGCATTATATCTCAGTCATCCTGAGCAAAAGGCCTATCTTCCCATTCATTAAGACCTCAGCAGTCAAACAATGAAAGGTTAAAAAAAAAACAGGATGAAGGTTGGGAAACTTTCAACCCTGCCTCCAGACATCAGAGAAGCAGCACTGAAGCCCACAGTATTCATTCTGCAGCAGGAGTTATCTTTTCAGTGCAATTTTTGGAGAGGAGGTTATCTCAGATGTCTTGTTTGAGACAGCTGTTTCACAAAAAGAATCTGCTCTCCATTGTTTTCAAAAACAGAACCTCCAGGCAAAGCTTCATCTCCCTGAAACTATGCTATTGTAGCAGAACTGGGAGGAGAGGGAAGAGTCTTCTATGCTGAGAGTTGCTAGGCAACTGCCACTCAGCTCCATTTCCTGGGAGGGAGCCAGTGACTGGCACAGAAACACAGACATACCCTGCTGATGCAGAGCTAAACCAACTTCTTTTGTGTTGGGTTTTGAGTCCAAATCTGCACTTTTGGTGAGGGGTTCATAGCCCCTGCATCAAACAAAGATGCATGTTACATGGGCATCAGAAGCGTTCTTGCAATTTTGTTTTTAAAAAATGCATATAGAGGATACAACAGAGCTCTTGGTACCTTTGAAATGTTAATAATGTTTGCAAGATTATCAAATTGTTCAATAATTGCAGAAGTTCCCCTCTATATTAGTTAGAGCCTCAAGGTGCTTAAACTGTTGGCGTAGGGATATTGAAGTATGCATTAAAATGTCTTCTTTTTCATGCAGCCAGTGTTCTTCTGTGAGTTTTGTCTGGGAGATCAGAACGGTGGACTATTGGCATCCTTCCCAATCACTTTCTGTTTCCTAACAAACAATTAAAAATCAGTACTTCAATCAATTTGTTTTCATTCTGCTGTTTTCCTCCTCCTCCTTTCCCCATCTGTGGTTTGTGTCAGTTTTAGTTTGCAAACTTTTAGGAGAGCTCAGTAAAGAGTCATTCCACTTTCCTTCTCCCTCAGTTCAGTTATAGATAGGGATAGAGGACAAATTCAATTCGGTTCACATTGAAAGCCAAATTTACCAGATCCACACTTTCCAAAACAAAATGAGATCCCAAACACAGCCATCCTTAAAAATTCTCACTTACCTTAATTTTGCAATGCAGTTCTCCAGCCAATATTTACAAAAAAGCATTTATTAGGTAAAACGTGCATAAAAATGAATGTATTAGTGAACATAACATACAAAATGCATTACATTAGGCAAAATTACTTGCAAAAATGTGTACAAACTGCACAAGGAAGTGTATTTAGCAGGAGAAATTTATTGCAAAATGCTGAAGAATTCTCACAAGGATTTTTTTTAAAAAATTGCAAAGCAGAACTCAATTTAAGATTGGAAAATGAGAAACAGGGAGGAATAAAAATGACAGATCCTTCCATCCTTAGTTGCAGGGCTTTTTGTGAAATGTATTTGTTCCCTTTTATCCTAATTCCGTTCAACAAACAACGCCTACTAATTATCTGTTTCTCATTCCACTTGTTTTCTCTTATTTATCTTTAGGTTCGTGCATACTTCTCCTCCCCCAGCCCTGCTGCCATGTTTGCTGCTTTTCATTAATTCCCAGTTTTCTTTTTTCCCAGTTTCTTGTTTGTTCGTTCAGAGTTTCATTCTGCTCTCTCCAGCTTTAGGCCACATCTGCATCATACACTTAGATCACTATGATACCACTTCAAACAGTCATGGCTTCCCCCAAAGAATCCTGGGAACTGTAGCTTGTCAAAGGGTGCCGAGAGTTGTTAGGAGACCCCTATTCCCCTCACAGAGCTACAATTCCCAGAACTCCCTGGGAAAAGGGATTGATGGTTAGGGAATTGTAGCTCCGTGAGGGGAATAGGGATCTCCTAATAATTCTCAGAAACCTTCATAAATGGCAGTTTCCAGGATTCTTTGGGGGAAGCCATGACTGTTTAAAGTAGTATGAGACTGGTTTAAGTGCAGATGTGGCCTTTGTGATTTCATTGGATTCTTGCTGTTCTATATTATTAATATGGTTGCTAAAGCTTTTACCTTCCTCCTCTAAGCTTGGCACTTTCCCCTCCCTCCTTCAGCTAAAGCCAGCCTGCCCCTTAAGTAAGCTCCAACTTGTGTTGCTGTCTGCCAGCCTATTATTATGCCCTCACCAAAGGGCACCTCCTTCATGCCACCAGTTTTCAGACGGATTGATCACAAAATATATGGGGAGGTTAAGTGGTTTCTATTTTATCCACCTCAAAATGGTAGACTCTGCCTTGCAGAAGAACCATGGCTTATATCATTCTGAAAGATGCCAGGCTTCATCCCACCAGAACCATGCCTGCAAATTGCATCTAATTCTGTCAGTAAAGAAAGTCAGAGATTTGCTTTTGTTCTTTTTTAAAATAATTTTTAAATTTTCCCTGCATGAAAGCCCATGTATGGATCTTCCTGCAGTTTGTCAGAGTTAATCAACTGGAGGGGGGTCCTTTGCCTGCAAATTTCATCTGCTTCTGTTTAAAGGGAGAAAATTATAGCCATTTTTAGATTTCCCATTATAGTCCATGCAAGAGAAACAGAACTTTGGGTTTAAAAGATCTGATTTGGACCCAAATAACATGTCTAATCAGAAAGATACAGAACAGATCCAAGACAGCTTGGGTTACTTCCCAGTGCTACAGATAAACGGCAAATTGTGTGGCCACTGCAAACCCTTAGTATATACATAGTATAAAGACATTAATTTTAATTAGCATTTACATTTTCTCTTTAAAAAAGGACAAAGAAAATATTGATTATTTATTGTGAGCAAAATGTTCAGTTGCCACAAAGTAGCATGTGACCATTGGCACAAAACAGTACTGATTTATAGCAGAGGATTTTTTTTAATTATATGGTACTTCACTTATGCAAATATACATTACAAAATGAAAAAAAAATTATGTTCTTATACATTGAACGTAGATATTGCCATTAACCTGATGCCCTGTGTGTTGGTGGCTAGTGGCTTCGTGTCGGTGGGGCAGTGGAATCTGCTCTGAGTTTTTGTCCAAATTTTCAAGGAGCTGTCCAAGGTGCTGAAGCCACTGGAAGTTTTGGGTGACCTTTTGGAGTGCTGATCATGCGTACAGTAGCCCCTAGACCAGCCTTTCCCAACTAGTGGGCCACCAAATGTTGTTGGACCACAACTCCCATCAGCCTCAGCCAGCACTGCCAATGGTCAGGAAAGATGGGAATTGTGGTCTAACAACATCTGGTGGCCCACTAGTTGGGAAAGGCTGCCCTAGACATTCTGCTGGATACATGCCCTTTGTTTTTCTGGCTCTGAAGTGCAGCAAAAAGGGAGAAACATAGCATTCCTTTGGAATTACATTAGGTGAAAAGGGGAAATGTCACTATGCCATGATTGTTATCTTCTTTTTTTCATAAAAAGTTAAAATGCTATTAGTGGTTGTACATGATTGTTAGTTAAATTAAACCAATAAGCACAACTCTGAATAAAATATCACAGCATTGGCCTGCTAGACAATGGACGACTTTCTGTTTGTAGAGTCTTCCTAAATGGCTTTGGTTTAACCAACTTTGTTACTATTTGATAAAACAAGAATATCTGCCTAAGTGCTATTCAGACACCTGCTGCCTTCTGTTGCCAAGCCAAATAAAAAATCAGGTTGTATGCAATGCAAGTCCTACTCAGAGTAAATCCATTGAAATTAATGGACATGAGTAACTTAGCTCTATTAATTTCAATGAGTCTACTCTGAGTAAAACTTAGTTGGTGACAACTCATCATTTCAGTTATTTTGGATCTGGTCATTCTCTCTTTGAGCAATCTGTGGGTCATGATCAATCCTGTCCAGTATCCTCAGTGGGAGAAGATACCCATAGGACTCAATGAAGTCCTTTAACTCCCCATTACCTTTCCCCATCACCCTTCATGGGAGCCTGGCAGTGTATCCATCCATTTACTAGCAATGGGAGCCTTATGCACATTTTCCATATTCAGATGCGGCTCACCCTCCTGCTAGGCAGCATTGACAGCTTGAGTACAAGGGTATGGATCAGGCCCATTGTGACAATTCTTCCAGATGCACAGGTTGTAAAATCAGGGAGAACCCACCAGGCCTTAAAACTGTACTAAGGTGATCACACCACTACAGCGCAATCCGAATCCAAGAGCTTCCAGGATAAGAGAGTTTGGATTCAGCAGATCTTGGGCTTTCAAAGCAGAACTGGCAGTCAGTTGAGCTACACTGGCCAAAGCCACTCAGCTTGGACAAGCCCGAGGTATGCTAGCAGAAGTTCCTCATCCTGGCTTATTTGTGGCTCTGCCAGCAGAACTGAAGTCCCAAAAAGGGACGTTTCAAGAGTGTGGCAGGGGCAGGGTAGGGGTAGGAAGAGCAAGGACAGACTTACACCCAGGGCTTTGTGTGTGTGTGTGTGTGTAACAGTACTCACCAGTATGGAGTGCCAGCACCTCTTTTTTTGCTGCCCATGACAGCCATTTTGTGCTGACACCCATGACACTTTTATCAAGGTATGAGTACCAGCACCTCATTTTTTTTACCCCAAAAGCACTGCTTACACCTATTCCAAACACCTTTCAGCTCGGTCACATGACCTAGCAACCCAGTAGACAAATGGCGGCAAAAAGAGAGATGTAAGACAAATTCCTCCTGAACAGAGTTTGGAACAGGAATACCTTAGGTATTCTATAATTTCTATAATTAGGATGGCTCTGCCAAAGATGAGCTGATCAGATATCAAATAAGTATAGGTAATAGGCTGTGCATTCCATTTGACGGCTTCCTAAGGCAAACATAAAGTTGATTCATGGACACTGCATGAGTCAGAACAGTTCCTGGTGCCAAAATATGGGTACTTTCCATCTGGTTATGTCTGACAATTCTGAAGACAAACATGCAGGCACATGGTATGCTTAATATCTCATATACCGCAGAGCCAGGGCAAGCCACCAATAGCAATATTTGGCAGTGAGGCAAGAGATAGGGTCCAGTTTCAGTTGTGGAGGGGACGTTATGCTCACAAATAGCTCAGCATGTCATCATCATCATTTATTTTCTGTCCTTCACCCAGAGGTCCCAGGGGGGTTACAATTTAAAAATACATCATTTAAACAACTGAAACAACCTAAAATCACAACATCATAAAAATAAGGCAGGTCCTAAAAATATACATCTCTATTATTATTATTATTATTATTATTGGATCAGCCGCCATATGGAGGTCATAACTTTGTTGGACTCTATGTGATTAACATATGACAACTATTCCTCATCCATGAACTTCAGACTAACAGATTAAAATAAAAGAGGTAGCCAAGTTATTTGGACTAGTGTATTTTCAGGCAACTAAAGTGGGGGGGATTGTAAAACACACACACACACACACACACACAAAATCAAGCATTCCCCATTCATTCCCAGTATTGATCAGTGATAATGGCTAACACATATACTCTACTTAGGGTTGCCAGCTTCAGGGCCTGAGACTGATCCTGTATCTTTAGGAGAAGAAAAAGTCAGCCAAGCGCAGGTGTTCTTGCAACACTGTAATGAGAAAAAACACAAGGTGGAATTCTCCCTCCCCCCTGCACAACTTTTGAAGATACAGAAGACCTTTTGGTTGCCAGGCCCAGCCTGGCAAATTTGTAGGGCAGTACAATATGTCAGAGAGGAGGTCAGGTCTTCTGCTACCCTAGTGCCTTTATTATAGCTGCTCAATTTCCCTGCTTTTTAAAGTTTGATAGAAAGTTTGATAGAAACTTGGTTATAGGTACATTCTTAAACTGCAAGGGTTTTTTGCCTATTAGTGAATTATTATTTTGACTAACAACATTGTTTTAAATGAAGACACATTTCATCTTCTACAATTGTGAAATCCTGGAAAACACACACAAGTTTCCTATCATAGTAACTCCAGTCCATTGTATTTTAAATAAAACCCTTGGCTCGTGATTTTTGATGACTATCTTGCCATTCCTTCTTGATCATTAATCTCAGACTCAAGCCAGGATTCACAATGCTACCAGATTCTTATACAGCTTCAGATAATTATGAAGGCAGAAGGCATGAAAACTAAAGTAACACGAGAGCCAAAGATAATTGCTGTAATGTTCTTGGCAAAGAAGGTATTCAGTCTTGCAACAGAGTTTTTAAAAGGCCTAATTATGACAGCAGGGCTGTCAATATGTATTATATATACCCCTTTTAAATAACATATCCTTTAATTGTATTGAATGTGTTATTTAGTTCAGCCTTCTGAGCTGGAATGGAATATTGTATAAAAAAAACTCCCTTTAGTGAAGGGTTCGGTTTCTTGGAATAGGTGCTGTGATTGTTAACTGAAGCAAGCATTTTTTTAAAAAATGGTGTGATTTAGACTTTCATCTTTTTGGAACAAACATCCAAGGAAATGTTATTGTTCCATTTGGGAAACAATCCCACTTTGTTGTGGCTGAGATAGAAGTTTTTAAATACTACTACAAAAGAATCTAGCAAGAGCCCTGATGAATCAGACCAAACACTCATCTAGTGAAGCATTCTGTTCTCACAGTGGTCAATCAGATGAATATTGGAACTCCACAAACAAGGGATCAACACAACAGCACTCTCTCTCTGTTTGTGCTCCCTGGCAACTGGTCTTCAGAGGAATGCCACCTCTGATATTGGAGGTAGTACACAGCCATTGTGGCTCGTTGCCACTGATAGTCTTATCTTCCATGAATTTATCTAACCTCCTTTCTAAGCCATCCAAGTTGGTGGCCATTACTACATCGTATAGGAGCAAATTCCATAGATGAAGCAGAGCTTGGAAGTAATTTGTTAGGAAAAACAAATTAATTGTAATTTATTACTTTTTTGAGGAATGAGTGTCATTTCTTTACATTTTGATTGTAATAGATTGAGGAGTAATTTCATTACTTTTGAGCTGGAATTGTAATGTTTCCAGCATTACATTTGGACATTTCTTGGGGGGGGGAGCAGGGGAAACATCAGCTCCTCTGACTCGTTGATAAAAATCACGTGCTTCTGCATAGCATTGCTCTTCCCTCATGCTCTATGGGAGTTTAGGAGGTGACAAGGGAGGAGGTGGAGAGAGAGAAAGGGGAGGAGTGGAGAAAAATTGTTAAAAAAAAGAATGGTGGTGAAGAATGGAGTGGAGAGAGAAAAGAGCTAGAGAGCAAGGAGGCAGCAGCAGAATGGGCATGAAGAACTGTGGATGTGAGAGGCAATGACTTGTGTGTGTGTGTTAATACTGTGTTTGCACTTGGTGCGAAGGAATAGCCCTGCCTGGCTACTTTGCTGCATTTGCAGTTTTAACTTTTTTGTACCCCAAGGGAAAATGTTTGCTTTGTGGCAGGGCAGGATCCATCAGGTGGTTGAGTGAGAGATACTCTGCTTGCTGGCTGAGAGAGAGTGTGTGTGGGGGGGTTGCACATGGTTTAGCATTCAAAGCTCTTAGTGGTGGCCTCTTCCTCCCCACTTCCCTTCTCTTACCAGCGGAGAGACGATAGACCACCACTGCTAGCTAGCTGCCCAGAAGTAACAAGGCTGCTGAGAGAGCAAGGAGCAGAGTCAAAAGCCTCCTCACAGCTGGGCTTCAGGGTGAGCGAGGGGCAGGCAGAATTTGCAGCAGCAGGCAGCCAGGGTCTTAAAGAGCTGCAGCTTCCTGTTTTCTTTCCTGCCCTTCCATTCTTCCTAACAACCAGGATGCATCTTCATCTTCTGAGTAGGGTTGCCAGGTTCAGGGCCTGAGACTGATCCTGTATCTTTAGGAGAAGAGAAAGTCAATCAATTGCAGGTGTTCTTGGAGGCCAGGCTTGGCAACCAAGAGGTCTTCTGTATCTTTAAAAGTTGTGCAGGGGGAAGGGAGAATTCCACCTTGTGGTTTTTCCCATTACAGTGTTGCAAGGACATCTGCACTTGGCTGACTTTCTCTTCTTCTAAAGATACAGGATCAGTCTCAGGCCCTGAACCTGGCAACCCTAGCTGTGGGGCAGGTAGAACTTAAATAGAGTAACCCTTTTCTACTATGGAAATACAGTTATGGGGAAAGCCTCACCTGTTAACATGTCTGTCAGACTTTTTATTACTTATGTGTGCTCCCCTCCCCAGATTTTGATTTGTGAATTCCATGACCATTGCCATTCCCTCCCCCCATTAATCTTTGCCACAACCCTGTGAGGTAGCTTTGGCTGAGACAATATATGTACATACACAGCAGTTGGTAGTTGTAGTTGGTACAGCATTAATAAAGTATAGCTGCTGAAATGTGTTCTGGTGGAGTCCAGTCCTATACATGTCTATTCCAAATTAAGCCTCATTAAGTTAAATGGATACGTATACAGGATTGCAGATTAATTTTTACCTCTGAAAGGAACTCGCTGTCAGACATAGAATTTAAGAGACATACTTTTCTGGACATGTTTGAAACAGGTGGGTAGGTGGGAAGGGACTTGTGTTAATTTGAATGGGTCATCAACATAGTGCCCTCCAGATGTTGTTGGACTACAACTCCCATCAGTCTCAGACAACATAACCAGTTATCAGGGATGATGGAAATTGTAGTCCTACAACATCTGGAGGGCATCACATTGGCTATCCCTGGTCTGTAGGCCCCACAAGTAACATTTGTTGTTTATTGCAATACGTACAAGAACATAAGAAGAGCCTGCTGGATCCAGCCAGTGGCCCATCTAGTCCAGCATCCTGTTCTCGCAGAAGCTAACCAGAAGCCCTGAAGGGAAGCCTACAAGCAGGACCTGAGTGCACAGGTAGCACTCTCCTCGCTTATATTTCCAGCAACTGATATTCAGACGCATACTGAATAATTTTAATCTTTTGTCTTAATTTTGTTTTTAAAAAGTTTTCTATTGTACTGTACTCAAACCCACATGTATTTTAATCTGTTTTTACCCTGTTGTACACCGCCCTGAGAGCTTGTTGCTATAGGGCGGTATAAAAATGTAATAAAATAAAATAAATAAAATAAATAATACTGTCTCTGTTTAATGTTCATAGCCATCATGGCTAGGTGCCACTGATAGTTTTATCCTTCATAAATTTGTCTAATCCTCTTTTAAAGCCATCCAAGTTGGTGCCAATCACTGCTTCTTGTTGTAGCAAATTCTATCGTTTCACTGTATGATGTGCAAGACTACATTTTTAATTGCAGGAGAAGGGATAAAATTTATTCTGCTGGATTACGTTTAAATATGTGCATTTTCTGTTTACCTACTGTCTCTTAAGTTCTACCCCTGTCCAACTGTGCACACGTGTCTACCCAATGAGTTCAGTAGGACTTATTCCCAGGTAAGTATATACAGGATTAAGTTACCTCTCTAAGTATACTGTTGACAAATTTTTTTACAAAAGCCACTAGTAAAGTACAAGTTTGCATTTTTCTTTGATGATAGGGGATTGCCATATTGATCAAAATGTTTTTAGTTGGAAGGGGTGCTGCTGTGTTTTTTGCAGCACAACACAGGCATACCTTCAAGCGCCACAACAGAACACCCGTTCAGTACCAGTGGCAACATAATGACTGTAAAAACATTCCTTGTCTGACGTGCTCTTTTAGCAAAGATGAGACATAACAGAAATGTATTGGAAAAGCAGCATTTCAAGTGTAAATTTTGATTTCGAGTGAGAAAGTATACATATGTTGGGGTATCACCATTGCTTGGGGTTGGGTGGGGGGATGTGAGATTCTGTAATGCCATTCTGTTAATCTTATGGATAAACAATCTTATCCTACTACCCTCTCTCTCTGTGTTTCTTTTTAATGTTTATTTAGGCTATTTAGATGTGCAGCAGCCAAGGCCAGCACCTTGTAGGCACTCCATTTTTAAAAAAAGTAACAAGTGTAATTGCAGTGATTACTTTTGAGTAACAGTAATCTGTTACTTTCAGAGCAATTGTAATTGTAATGGTAATTTATTACATTTTAGGGCCATGTAACAGTAATTGTAATTTATTACATTTTAAAAGTAATCTTCAAAACTCTGAGATTAACTGTGTCCAGAAGTACTTCCTTTTATCTGTCCTGAATCTTCCAATGTTCACTGGGATAGTCCTGGATTGTAGCAGTATGACACCAAAAGAAAAACTTCTCTCTGTCCACTTTCTCCACACCATGCACAGTTATATAGACATGTAGCACATTTATTTATTTATTTATTAGATTTATATCCCACCCTTCCTCCCAGTAGGAGCCCAGGGCAGCAGACAAAAGGACTAAAAACACCCTAAAACATCATAAAAATTCCTTCTTACTTACCTTTTTTATAAACTAAAAAGCCCTAAAAACTATAAGCTTTCCTCATAGGTGAGTTATTCCAGACCCTTTATCAGTGTGGTTGCCCTTTTCTGAACCTTTTCCAGCTCTGCAATATCCTTTTTGATGTGCAGCAACCACAACTGTACCCAGTGTTCCAAACGTAGTCAAACCATAGAGTTGCACAATGGTATTACGAGTCAGAGCTTGGAAAAGTTACTTTTTTAAACTACAACTCCCATCAGCCCCGGCCAGCATGGCCACTGGATTGGGCTAATGGGAGTTGTAGTTCAAAAAAGTAACTTTTCCAAGCTCTGACGATATTTACAGTTTATTTCCAATCCCTTTCCTAAAGATATCTAACATGGAATTTACCTTTTTCTGAGTTGCTGCACACTGTGTTGACATCTGGATGGATCTATCTACCACAACTCCACAATCAGGGCTGGCGCCAGGCATGCCAGGGCCCTTGGGCACCAGCTGGCCCCGGGCCCTGGCACCTGCCCGCCCGCACACCCCACCTACCTACCTTTCTCTTGGTGAATGCTGCCCGCACTGTGTGCGCGTGCCTGCCATCAACCAAGATAGCGGCTTGTCACCACTGTTTGCCTCAGTCCCTCAAACTCCCTTAGCTTAGGCACAGGGATCTGCCCTATTTCTTCCACTGTGAGGACAAACACAACTAATTCATTCAGCTTCCCAGGCAGTCTCCTTTTCCTTCTTTGATTCCCTTGTCATCCAGTGATTGAGCCGCCTCCCTAGCTTGTTTCCTGTTTCTAATGTATTTAAAGAACTTTTTGTAGGTGTTCTTAATATTTTTAGCAATATGCTCTCTCAAATTCTTTTTTTTAAACTTTTTTTTATAAATCACTTATTGTTTGCTTGCCTTTCTTTAAGTCTGTATTTCTTTTTGTTCTCTCCATTTTTTAAGGAAGCAAACTTCCCTTGCGTTAAAAGCATCTTTTTTAAAAAAAGGTTTAAAAACATACATTTTTTAAAAAAAGAAGGTTTAGGAACATATTAAATAGCAATTCCAACACAGACGCAGACTGGGATAAGCTCTCAGCTTAAAAGGCTGGTTGAAACAGGAAGGTCTTCAGTAGGTGTCAAAAATATAACAGAGATGGCGCCTGTCTAATATTTAAGGGGAGGGAATTTCAAAGGGTTGGTGCCAATATGCTGAAGGTCTGTTTCCTATGTTGTGTGGACATAGGACATAGGACTTCACCCAAGCTGTATAGGGCTTTTTACACCAAAACCAAACCAAATCAAATCAAATCAAATCTTATTATGCAGTCAATGACCCACAATACAAGTGATTTAAACAATTTCCCCAGCAAATTAAAATTAAATTAAATTCGTAAAGTCTGGGCTATACAAAGAAACTTTGCGACTGATTCAGTAATGGCCTTATCCTTGTCGGATAGAAGGTAATGCAATAGCCATTCAATAGATCTACCCAGGAAAGTTTTAGTAATTGGGAGAATCAGTTTGATACGAGCATCCTTGTATAATTCACAGTTGAATAGAACATGATCAATGGTTTCAATCACCCCTAGCTTACAGAAACAGAAACGCCTTTCCTGGGGAATTCCCTGGAAATGGCCTACAAGAATCGCAGATTGGAGGCAGTTAAATCTGGCTCTAGTGAACAGGAATCTATATTGCGATAGAGTCAATTTTTCGAGGTAGGCCGCAGGATTTGGGAAGAGAAAGCTCAGACCAAAATAAAGCGGTGAACATGATGTTCGTGAACTGGACATTGAGTACTGTAGGTCTATGTCCCTAATCCGCTGGCCAATGATGTAGTTTGCTACCTTCCGGTCCCAAGTAGCCAAAAGATCCAATGAGAGGCCAAGACGCTTTATCTTCTCATTGAAAATTTTGGACCAGGAACTTCTGAAGGAATCTCTCCATATTAGATGTAAATACCCTAGTGGGGGTCCTGCATAGGCCACTTTAGTCCAAAATCTAAAGGCCAGGAGCCAGGCTGAACACTCAATTGATGTAAAACCCGCTTCGAGTCGGAGTCCTGCAGCAGATGCACAGCGTGGCAGCCCAAATATGGAGCACAAAAAGCGCGAAAGCACCGCCTCAACTTTAGCGCTGAAACTCAATACCCATATAGGGATGGCATATAAAAGCTGCAGGAGGATTTTTACTTTGAATATTTGAAGGGCAGCTGGAATGTATTGGCCACCCCTGGTGTAATAGAAGCAGGTGGTAGCTTTAGAAATATTATTGGCAGATGAGAGTGCAGCCTGTATATGAGCAGACCAGGAAAGTGAAGAAGAGAATATAATTCCAAGATATCTATATTGCCTGACCTGCTCAATCTTTTGACCTTCTATACTCCATGGCTCTTTTGAAAACCTACTTGAGAATATAATGATTTTTGATTTTGCTAAATTGATGGTGAGTAGGTTTTTTTTACAATATAATGTGAAAACACGTAAGAGACGTTTAAGGCCAACTTTCGAGTAAGATAATAGGACCACATCATCTGCATAAAGCAGTATAGGGCATCTCACCTCTGCCAATTTTTGGGAATGGAGATTATCTGCAAGGCAGTAACTGCTCAAGTCGTTAAGGAAAAGATTAAAAAGGGTGGGGGCCAGGACGCAACCTTGGCGCACCCCCACATTAACAGGAATAGATTTAGTAAGACCAACATGTGCCCCACATCGGACACGGATCGAGGTGCACTGGTAGAGGCAATTTATCAGATATAAAAGTCGCTTATCTATCGAGGTCTGTGACAGTTTGGCCCATAATAAATCTCTAGGGACTGAGTCGAAGGCAGTCTTAAGGTCCATAAAAGCGGCGGAAAGGCCCTTGTTAGAGCCACTCATGTATTTCTCCGCCAGATGTTGTAAAACTAGGCAATTGTCAATGGTAGATCTACTCTTTCGAAAACCTGCCTGCTCCCACCCCAGGATGTCCTCCTCCTCAATCCAGGCTTGTAATTTGATATTTAAGACACTAGCATAGATCTTACTCACAACTGAGAGGAGGCTAATAGGCCTGTAGTTGGTGGGATCACCTCTATCTCCTTTCTTAAATACCGGGATAACCACCGCCTCGAGCCAAGCTGAAGGGAGCTTGCCAGTAAGATTAATCTTGGTAAATAGATTAGCAAGCAATGGGGCCCACCATTCAGTGTTTGACTTTAGCAGTTCAGGTAGTATAGTATCTATCCCTGGCGCCTTACCAGGTTTTAAATTGGAGATCAGGGTAGCTATTTCCTTCTGCTCTATAGGGGGCCAGGCTGGTAATGAATTGAGCTCTACCAAAGTAGAAGCCCTGAAGGGATTATCCCCAAGATTCGCAAACAATACTGTAAAGTGGCGCTCCCACATGGCAGGAGAGATGGCACACCGCGAGGCGGAGAAAGAACCCTAGGCGTCGGTGACTAGCGACCAGAATAGCTTCGAGTTGTTATTTAAGGAGGCATTAATTAAAGTCTTCCATCCTTCTTGAATAGCTTGTCTCTTTTTATAGACAATTAGCTGTTTGTATTTCTTTTTGACTAAATAATATTCAGGTGGAAGAAGGCTTGCTTTAGCATTCCTATAATTAATATAGAGACTTCTCAACTTTTGCCTGACCTCCCAGCATTCCTTGTCAAACTAACTAGAAGGGGACTGTTTAGTTGGGCAGCAGGAGTGATGTGACATAGTAGTTTTAACAACATTTTCCAAAGCTGAAGTCAAAGTAGAGTAATCAAGTAAAGCGACAGATATTTCATTAGCATTTGCTATACGAGATCTTAAGTTTAAACCCTGGGAAGAGTCTAAGAAACTGGTCATCTTTAAAGAGATCCTTTCGTTCCAATGGAGTCTTTTATAGCGAAGATTGGGTGGAGTATCTTCACGGAAAGGAATAGCGGTCGGATGTCCTCCTCCTATTATTGTCAAAGTACAGATCAAGGGGAGATGGTCACTTTCCAGCCTGTCACCTACTAGAAAGTTAGCGATCTGATTGATCAAAGGGGGGGAAGTCAACACATAATCCACTACACTACTTCCATGTCCCGAAATGTAAGTATACTCTGCTAAGGCATCTGCCTTCATGTGTCCGTTTATAATTGTCAAATTCAAGCGGGCCACCAGTTGGATCAAGCGTATTCCCACATAGTTTACCTTCTGGTCTTTTGAGCGTCGACCATACTCTGGGATAACATTTTCAACCTCCATCGCCCCCCATAATGGAGATTCAGCCAGGGCATCGTTATTTGGACCAATCCTAGCGTTCAGGTCTCCCATTACTATTACTTGCGCCTTGGGATATTGCATTTCTATGTCAACTATGTAATTTTCCGGCTGATCCCAGGATAGTGCTATTTACCGTTTGTGGGGGTAAGGCGGGATGTATACATTTATTAATAAAAAAATGGTTGCTCTAAGTTCTATTAGACCTGCAATAGCTAGGTTGCCACAAGGGGGAAGTTTCCTAACATTTGTACTTAAAGAGGTAGAAGTCATAATTGCTAGACCGGCCTTGGGTCTACCTCTTCTATTTGCGGGCTTCGCGGGTAGCTCCAAGGCCGAAAAGCCATCCAAGAAGATACTTTTTGTAGACCAGGTTTCCTGCATACAAATTACATCATGTGATATTAAAAATTCCTTAAACCCAGGGCATTGTAATTTGGAAAACCAACCCGCAACATTCCATGATAAGATTCTGAGCTGGTCTAAATTCGGTCCCGAGTGGCAGTCCAGATGAGAGGCCAAGCAGAGGTGGACAGTGGGTGGGAGGTGGGCAGTGGGTGGGAGGCAGCGGGTGGGAGGCCAGACAAGAGGCCAGGCAAGAGACTGGTGGTAGTGGTGGTGTCAGCAGCAGCACAGAGGACAAGTGGCAGGTTTGGTGACCTGTGGGGGTGATGAGGGGAGTGTTGGTGACCCATGAGGGGTGGGGCCTTTTTGGCAATCCATGGGGGGAAGGGGGAGCTTTGGCAACCTGTGGGGGGATGGGGGAGCTTTGGCAATGGTAGGCGGGGCTGGTGAGTGAAGTGAGCAGGGGCGGAGCTCTTAGTAATATGTATAACTTGAAAGCACTGTGGCCACTGTTTCCAGTTAGTTCAACAAGACTCACATTTTGCTCCACTTACAATTAAATCCAGGGTTACTGCCTCTCAGGTTGATTCCATGACCAATCATTCTAGGGTACAGTCATTAGTCTATCTAGAAATTTAACCTTTTTATAGTGACTGGAACATCGTGCATTTATCCTGGCCACATAAGGGGTTTTGAGTCACTCATTTCCTCCTTTGGATGCCTCCTTGCTTTCATTCTCCATCTCAAGATCACCCTGGGGCGTCAGGAGCAGTCAGTGTGGTGAGACAGTGCTACAGAGCTGGCCTCTTCACAGCAGTGTTGCTGTCACAATGGTTTGACTACGTTTGGAACACTGGGTACATAGAGGTCAAGTACTTGAAAGGTTGTCATATAGAGGAGGGCCAGGATCTCTTCTTGATTGTCCCATAGTGCTGGACTCCTGTAGGAAACCTTCCTAACTGTGAGAGTGGTAAGACAATGGAACCAATTGCCTAGGAAAGTGGTGGGCTCTCCCACACTGGAGGCATTCAAGGGGTGGCTGGACAGCCACCTGTCGGGTGTGCTTTAACTTGGATTCCTGCACTGAGCCTGGGGTTGGACTTGATGGCCTTAGAGGCCCTTTCTAACTGTAAAATTCTATGCTTCTATGATTCTATTATATGATTCCATGAGATGGTTGTTTTTTGGAGATGGGTATGAGGCAAAGGATACCATCATTAGGGTTGGGCTC
Source organism: Rhineura floridana (assembly GCF_030035675.1). Taxonomy (NCBI): domain Eukaryota; kingdom Metazoa; phylum Chordata; class Lepidosauria; order Squamata; family Rhineuridae; genus Rhineura; species Rhineura floridana. The sequence goes on along the minus strand of NC_084485.1, from coordinate 24,842,285 downwards.
CACTTGCTGGGCTTGATCCTTTAGCATTCCTTCAAACTGGAATGCATTTCTGGCCCAACTTTGTTTTTTTCTATCAACTTCAGGTTTCATCCTGATCAAGTGAAGGAAGTAGGTAGGAACAAGGTGGAAAAAGCATTTAAAGGGTTAACACTATATAAACTAACAGGGAAGCCTGGAGAAGCTTGCTTTAACATGGGCAAGCATCTATATACTTCCCTTTTAATCTCTAGTTAATCCAGGCTCCATCTTTTAGCTAAGATGTCTAGCTTAATTTCCAGTCAGATTTTTTTTAATTGTACGCTCCAAGCAACTGTGATTGATGCTTAATGTATCATGCTTAATGACATCACTCGGGCCCGCCCCGTGACATCACTCGGGCCCGCCCCTAAAATCTCAGGTTTTGGGATGCTTCTGACCTGGCAACCCTAGCCAGGAAGGACAAGGAAGCATGTTAGAAGGCTCTTCTCAGTGGCTAACACACTCTCATTTCACACGGATTGCCTCATAGGATGCTGGAGACAAAGGGACCCTGCTGGGACCCTGCTCCCCAAAAAGTAAAGGGTCTAAGACCCTCTGAGATCCTGGACAACTACACCCCTGAGTACTGGCCAATTTTAGCTCTAGTTAAACTGTCATACAAGCATTTGGGAACAGCACTAGAAGCTATGTTTCTTCCAATCACAGGTGTTTTTTTGTTCTGGATCCACCCTGTGAAAAGGTGACCTGGTGACTTACCCCTTATAAAGGATAAAAATCTGAACAATTCCCCCCCATCTCAAAAGGAAAAAAAAATCACCCATGAGCAAATTCCAAAATGCACACGCTTAGAATGTCAGCCTTTCGATATGTTCATTCTGCGACTCTTAGAAAGATTGGGGAACAAGGTGAAGGGCTACAGACTTTTTTCTGCCACAAAGTATATTTATGAGTGTTTAGCGAAAAGAGAAAGGGGGGGGGACTTTGAGATGCTGCTAGGGGCAGCAGTGGGGTGAAATGATTCGTTGGTTTTAAGTGAAAGAATAAATATGTGCCTTTGACTTTAACCTGTGCATCATGCCCTAGAAACTCCAGTTATCTTGACAAAAATGATTTACCAAACAACAGAACAATAGAGTAAGAGACAGCTGATGGGAAGAAAACAAATCCTTTAGAGGGGAACAAAGTTACGGCAAGAAGCAAGCCTGGGGATGGCTGAAATGGAAAGACTCCAAAATGGAAGAGAAAGTCCTGGAGGACTTGATGCTGTCAGGAGATTTATTTGGCAGAAGAACCCCCTGTGTTCCACATTTAATAATAAGATGTATTGTTACTGTTTGAGCCTTAGAAATGAATTCCAAACCGATTCTGAAGAATCGCTGAAGGCACATCTATGCATTTAAAGAGGAAAACGATATTATTTTTCATTAAGCTTTTCTAAAGTTATAGTCTTGCTGTTGCTAAACTTCCTAACCTGAAAAGGTGATTAATGGGCTGTGAAGGCACAAAAACAAACTGCTGCAAAGGCAAAGTATGTGTTACCTCTACTTATAGCTTCTAGGTTCAAAAGCCTATTACGTGTGGTCTGGGGATGTGGAACTTGTAGCCCTGTAGATCTTGTTGGACACCATGGTGAAGCATGATGGAAACTGAGTCCAAAACATTTAGAGGGCAGCTGTCTTAATCAAATGAAATTAAAGTTCTGTGCAGTCATAACTTCATCACCTGAAATGAGTGGAGAAAGAAGAAGGCCTGACAGAGTGGGCCTTGTTTTGGTGGGCATGACCAGGCAAGGCAGCAGTGGTAGTGAAGACATGTCCAGCAGCTTCTATAGATCATCTGAGGCCTCTCATCAGCTCTGTTGGGAATTAAAAAAGAAAAAGAAAAAAATGGAAGACAAGTTGGGGGATGGGAAAGGAAAGTATTTAGGTGCGCGATTTGGAAGTACTGTATCTTTGAGGCCTGGGTGGGAAGCAGTGATATTCCCACAAGGGGAAGACCACCATCCTCTGCTTGTAGGGTTGCCAGGTTCCTGGCCTGAGACTGATCCTGTATCTTCAGGAGAAGAGAAAGTCAGCCAAGCGCAGGTGTTCTTGCAACACTGTCATGGGAATAACCACAAGGTGAAATTCTCCCTTCCCCCTGCACAACTTTTAAAGATACAGAAGACCTCTTGGAGGCTGGGCCTGGTAAGCAAGAGGTCTTCTGTATCTTTAAAAGTTGTGCAGGGGGAAGGGAGAATTCCACCTTGTGGTTTTTCTCATTACAGTGTTGCAAGAACACCTGCACTTGGCTGACTTTCTCTTCTCCTAAAGATACAGGATCAGTCTCAGGCCATGAACCTGGCAACCCTATGTATAGCCCATCTAGGCAGTAAGGCCACTAATGGGGAGGTTGGTGGCTTCTGCAACACCACCGCAGGGGGCCCAAATTGGTTGCTACTTATGCATCACCAAAAAAAAGAGGAGAGTCTTCATCCCAAAAGAAGACACATATATGCATAAAATGAGCATGTACTAATTAGGGATATGCTAGAAATCTGTCTAATTTAGATTTGGTACCTAATTTCCCATTAGTTCGCTTTTTTGCTATCACTGCAGATCAAATTTTTATGTAGTGATTTTCTGTGGCTATTTTCAGAAAATAGTGTCTAAAATATTGATATTAATATCAATATTTTTACTGATATTCCCTTCAGTTTATTGACATTTCCTTTAATTTATCAACATTTCCCTTACAAAATATCGGTATGCTTTCAAAATATCAATCTTAATATAAATATTTTTTCTGAGGGAAAAAAAACCCGGATCAGTAAAAGTAGCGGCTTATGGACAAAGAATGAACTTGATACCAGCCTGTTAGGTCAACAGGATGCCTTCACACCAGCAGTGGCCAACGGATCCCATTCCTAGTTGTAATATATATGTATAGATGCAAAGTTAGAGATGAGTATGATCATCTAAACAGAAATACAACATATCTCACCATAGTGGGGAAGACTGTGACGAGGTGATCTGTGTGCCTGCTCCATCTTGCTATCCAAGTGCTCGCTGTTGATGGGTAACTTCAAGGGCTTTCCTGTTCTCCCTTCTTAGGGTTCTTTATCTTTGAACTGGGCTTTGACCAGGCAGCCCTTCAAATAGAGAACTATTTCAAATAGAGCTAGCCCCAACAAGGGCCCCAGGGAAAACATCAGTCTTGTTAGGCCGTGACAGGATGAGTGGGCCCCAACTAGGGATGGAAGAGATATTCAATTCTGTTCACATTTTAAGCCAAATCTATCCAACGGGTACTTAATGAACCAATATGAAAACCACAACATAGCCACCCTTTGAAATCACACTTATCTGAATTTTGCCATGCAACTAGGGAATGTTTACAAAAATGCTTATATCACATAGAAGTGTGCATAAAAATGAATATATTAGTGAAAATAACATAAACATGCATCGTATTAGGATATATTGCTTGACAAAATGTGCTTATATTCAAAACTGCATACAAAAATATGATTATTAGGAGAATTTCTGCATTTGTTACAGAACTGAATTAAAGACTGGCGAAATGAGAAACCAAAATTGGCAGATCCTTCCATCCCTAGACCCAACAAATGCTCCAGTATGTTGGATGCTGACAGCGGGCCCAAGGAATGAATTTTGCCACTCTGGCATCCCTGGTGCTCCCTGTGAGGCTCACTCATAGGAATTAAATGGATACCATAAAAATCATGAAATGTGTGGCTTCTAAGACTTTACACAGCTGCAGACCACATAATCTATTTATTTATTTGTTATTTAATTATTTATTAATTTTTTAACCTGCCCTTCCTCCCAGAAGGAGCACAGGGTAGCAAACAAAATACTATAAGCACTCCAAAACTTCTTGAAAACAAAAGACTTTAACACGTATTAAAACACCTTTAGAAACATGTTAAAACAAAACATCTTCTTCTAAAAATTACCCCTCCAGCTTTAAATCCATATAGGAGATTAGATAGATAGATAGATAGATAGATAGATAGATAGATAGATAGATAGATAGATAGATAGATAGATAGATAGATAGATAGATAGATAGATAGATAGATAGATAGATAGATAGATAGATAGATAGATAGATAGATAGATAGATAGATAGATAGATAGATAGATAGATAGTCAAGTTTCCCTTTCACTTCTGCAGCTGGATCATGCCCTAACATTATTGTACTCCTGATTTCCACACCCATGCCAGTATACTTCTTTAATAAATTAAGATGCAATTTTCAAAAAAATAAAGATGCAGAAAGAACCTGAGGAATATTGCTCCAATGGTAATTAACTTTGTGCTATTTTCTTTAAAAAAATATAGTCTTGTTATTTTTACTTAAGGGTTACTGGTTCCAACTTTACATTTGACTCATTATACAATCTAGTTAGTATCCAGTTTATTGCTTTCCGTCTTGGATGAAATTTCAACAGCTTTTTAAAAATTATTTTTTAGTCTGCCTGGGAACTCCTGCTGTGCTTGCTCTCTCTTTTTTGTGTGTGCCTCCGTGATTGTGAACACATAAATGCCTGAATATTAACTCTCTTTGTATTTAGCAGCAGAGTCCCAACTTGCCCACAGAATATGCATAATATTGTTATCAACTGCATGATGATTTTCTGACTCCAGAGAGGCATTGTTAAAACTGACAGCCCCATTTCATGGCAGTTTACCTTTCGCTCACATTGAGAAATGAATCTAATTTTTGTGCTTTCACCTGGAACTCACCTAACACTATAGAAAACTGGAATCTTCAAGTTTCACTCTCCGCCCCCCACATACAATAGTTTCAATTGGAAATATAAATGCAAGATGCTGAGAAATCAGAGCATATTCTTGATCTAGGAGGGAGGGGAAGGAACTGGAGTCTCCATGGCTGAAAAGACAGTGGACATCTGCACAGGAAAACTAGCCAAGATCAGCCCTTCCACGAGGCAGAGTGAGGTAGCTGCCTCTGATGGCAGATACTGGGAGGGGGGAAGATGGCAGCTGTAAGCAGAAGTAGCTCCTCCTGTGCGTCAGGAACACACAGCTTCCCAGCAGCAGTGTCGCTGCCGTTTACTGGGAGGATTAAGATGTCAGGGCTGTCAGCACAGTGTGGGCACCCTGGCGGAGCCAATCTAGGGCTCTTTCTGGTGTGTCCCACATCGAGCCTCCTGCCCCCATCATTTCACTCCTTCCCCTCTCCCTCCCAGTAAGTGGCAGCAATATCGCTGCCAGGAAGCTCACTTTGCGCGTCTGCTCCACCAGGCCAGCTGCTTCTTGCAAGTGTTCAAGGAGAGAGCTGTCTGTGTCACATGACCTGCTTTGTGCTGCAGCAAGCTAGCCTGCTCCCTAAGAAACCTCAGGTAGGTTGGAAGGCTGTGTTCCATTTTCAGAGTTGAAGTAAGATGCTACTGCCTGTCCAATCCACTTCTGGACATGGAATGGGGGAACATCTTATCCTTTGCCTCAGGCAGCATAATGTCTTAGGGCAGCCCTGCCCCCAGCTGCTTTATTTAAAGTAAAGAAATATAGGAAGCTGTCTTCTTTCAAGTCAGACCACAGGTCCCAGTATAATGTATACTAAGTGGCAGTGCCACTTTAGGGTTTCAGGTAAGAGCCTTTACTTGCCCTCTACAGAAGCTGGAGATTGAGCCTGAGACCTTTGCATGCAAAGCATGTGCTTTGCCGCTGAGTTATGGCCCCTTCCACCACAGAACACTTCCCTCCTCTTCAAACACTTTTTAGCTTCTGTTGTAATTCCTCTGACATTTTGACTGAGCAGGAGCCTTTACATTCATCTTTCATTTAGTGAAGTTCAGTGACAGAGGAATCCCTGCAGAAGGGCTCTTCATCCAAATTTCTCCTCAGATTTTGGAGTTCCAAATTATTTGCTCTTCCTTCTCACATGGAGCCAATTCATTGTTTCTTTCTTTTTCAATTTCAAAATTGTGTAACTTGCATCGTTGGCCACATCTTTTCATTCCTTCAGGTTGTTTGTCCTCCCTCCCCTCCCGCTATATCGGGGTGGGGAACTTTTTTTCAACCAGTGGGCCAACATTGCCTTCTAGGCAACCTTACAGGGGCCAAACGCCAGCAGTGGGCAGGCCCAGCAGCAAAAGTGGTGGGATGTTAATTTTATCTTTGCGCAGCAGGCTTGTTTCCACACATATTCACACACCCTTCTGCGTCCTCTATGCAGGCAAGGAAAAGGCATTATCAGAGCTCAAGGACACATTCCAGCCAGGCAAGAAGGGGGAAAGCAGGGCCCGTGAGGGAAGTGGCCTGGGGAGAAGTGGTGTGAATGAGGAACAGGGGTGGCCTGTGATAGAGGGGCCTGGAGGGCTACATTTGACTTCCAAGCCTGGTGGCTCCCCAGCTCTACGATACGGCTAACACAGGTTCAGGAGTTTATTTATTTATTTATTTATTGTATTTATATACCACCCCATAGCTGAAGCTCTCTGGGCAGTTTTCAATACCTAAAAACATTGAGTTTGTCATCACAGCCTCTAATAGCCATTTAAGGCAGTGTCACAACACATTAAACAGTCATGGCTTTCCTCAAAGAATTTCCGGAACTGTAGTTTATGCTCCTTCAAACAAACAAATGTCCTCTTGTTGTTGTGTGCCTTCAAGTCGATTACAATGTAAGGCGACCCTATGAATCAGTGACCTCCAAGAGCATCTGTCGTGAACCACCCTGTTCAGATCTTATAAGTTCAGGTCTGTGGCTTCCTTTATGGAATCAATCTATCTCTTGTTTGGTCTTCCTCTTTTTCTACCCCTTCTGTTTTTCTCAGCATTATTGTCTTTTCTAGTGAATCATGTCTTCTCATGATGTGTCCAAAGTAGGATAACCTCACTTTCATAATTTTAGCTTTTAGTGATAGTTCTGGTTTAATTTGTTCTCAGAGTGGTTTAACAGTCAATCACTCTTTCCAGAGAATTGGGAACTGTAGCTCTGCGAGGGGAATAGTAGTCTCCTGACAACTCTCAGCTCCATTAGCAAACTAAATTCAACGGAATCCAATAGTACTTAATTCTGCATAGGTTTAACCTGTGGAATCCATTGAACTTTAACAATAGATCTTCAGTGACTGCTCAGCTCTAGGGATTTTTGGATGAGACGGACTATCTAGATCCAGCTCAGTCTGGTTTCAGGCCAGGTTGTGGAACTGAGACGGCCTTGGTCGCCTTGGTGGATGACCTTTGCAGAGAGCTGGACAGGGGGAGTGTGTCCCTGTTGGTTTTACTGGATCTCTCAGCTGCTTTCGATACCATCGACCATGGTATCCTTCTGGGCCGCCTCGCTGGGATGGGACTTGGAGGCTGTGATGTTCCCATATTAATGTATATATGGTAAGTGTTGTTGTTTTAGAAGATACATGGTAAGTGGAGTGAAAGAGGAGGGGGAGTGAATGGGCAGTAGAATGCGAGATGATTGGCTGAGTTTTTAAAATGGCTGAATGTATAAAAGGAAGAGTGAGAGTGGAATCGGGGGGGAGAAGAGAACTGAGTGGGTTGCTTGGTGGGGTTTAGAGAGTGGTTTGCCAGGAGAGAGTGGAGAAGGAGGGGGGTGGAGTTCGGATTAGTATTGAGTAAAACCATATGCTTATGTGCCTTAAGAAGAAATCTTGTTAATCTTGTCAGCTTTGTTATCTGTAATAAATACTTAATTTGGTTTACCCAAGGCCTGATCCTTGGCTGGGGTTTCACAGACCAGAAGGGAGGGTAAGGTAATGACCAAGGCTGAAGGGGAACTGTAACAAATGGTGGCAGCGGTGAAGAGAATAACAATACCAGTATTCAGAGTCTCTGGGAATACTAGTATTAGGACGTGACTGGTGGTTGCCTAGCAGGGGGATCTGTTGAGATCTGTGCTAGAGCGGGGAGAGAAACAATAAAAAAGGACAGTCCGGACTGGTGGAGTCCCTGGTGGTGCCTAGAGACAGGCAGTAACCACGAGCAGGTAGGAACTTGACAGGGAGAGACAGGGAAGGACGCCTCACACGTGGTGGCAGTAGCGGTGGGATACGAACAACAGAGAATCCAGATACGAACACAGGAGAATACGTCACAAGTGGTGTCAGTAGCGGTGGGATACGAACAACAGAGAATCCAGATACAGTGGTGTGGCAAACAGAAATAACAAAACAAGATTTCTTGTGAGAGTGACTGGCAAAGAGTGTGTGGCAAAGAGTGAGTGAACTCAAACACCATGGCTGAATATATAAAAGTGAAAAAAGAGGAGCTGGTGGAGAAGTGCATAACATTCAATTTACCTCACGAGGGTAAAGGGGTAGATGAATTGAGGGTAGCACTTATAGGATTTGCAACTGCCCAGCAAAAACAACCTGTCAGAGAAGAGACCCCAGAAGGATATTTAAGCAATCCCGCTTATATAGAGTACTTGAGAGAGAAGTTAAGATGGGAGGCTGAGGAAAAAGACAAGCAGAGGGAGTTGGAAGCTGAGAGATTGAGGATGGAAGCTGAGAAGTTGAAGATGGAAACTGAGAGAATGAGAATGGGGTTTGAGGAGAGGGAGAAGCAACGAGCAGTGGATGCCGAATTACAAGTAGAAAAGTTAAAATTTGAAAGAGAGAAGTTTCATTCTGATGAAACAAGAAAGGACAGAGATGGAGCAAAAATAAAAATTACTCCAAAGGACTTTGCTGTCTATGAGCCTGGTCAAGATCCTCAAATTTACCTCAGCACCTTTGAAAAAGCAGCTCAGTTGTGGGGGCTACCTGAAGATAAATACATGCAGTATTTATCAAATCTGATTAAAGGGGAATTGGCTGAGGTATACCAATATTTCCCCTCAGACAGGCCCGTCACCTATGCTGAATTCAAAGAAGCAGTGTTTAAAAGATTCAGACTGGGGCCTGATTATTTTACAAAGCTTTTCAGAAATTGCCAGATACAGACAGGGAGGTCTTTTGTGGAACTGGGAGCAAAGTTGATGGATATATTTGGAAAGTGGATGAGTAGTGCCAAAGCTCAGCCAGTGGAAGAGGTGAAAAGCCTCATGATACTGGATCAATTATACCATCAGTTACCACCAGAAATAAGGCTCCTGGTCAAAGACCGTTCCCCTACATCTGTGCAGGAGGCCGCAGAGATGGCGGATCACTTCGCCTCCAATAGAACTGGCTGGGTGGGGAAAACATCAAGAGAGTTTAAACCCAGACCATATAGTGCTGGCAGAAGGGATGTGGTACCACAGCGAGTGAGTCCTCCATTAAAATCTGAAGGGCACAGGACACCCCAGAGTGGATCTGTGTACCCTAAAAGTGAGGAGAAATTATGCTACAAATGTGGTAGACCGGGGCACCTACGTTTTCAATGTGAGGTTGCCAACCCCATTAGTAATCCTGCTCAGACAAGGACAGTGAAAACAGAGCCCAAGGCTTTAGAAACAGCGAAAAAGGTTCAGTTCTGCCAGATAAACTGGACAGAAGTAACAGACCTTGATTCAAGTCTGAGAGAGGAAGTGAGTGTACAAGGGGCAAATTATTGGGCATTGCTTGACACTGGTGTCGCTCAGACGTTACTGAGGCCAGATTTAATAAAATCTGAGGTAATATTACCTCAGGAAACTGTGACTATCCAAGGAGTGAGGGGTCAACCAGAGAGTTTGCCTGTGGCCCTAGTGAAAATGGAATGGAGAGCCCGAAAGGGCCAATATAAAGTTGGTATTAATGCCCAGCAACAAGAACCAGTAATACTGGGAAGAGATGTTATGGGGGCACAGGGGAAAATATATGTAGTGACCAGACAGCAAATTGGCAGAGAAAAGGAAGCCATATTAAGGGGGGCTGAAACAAACAGGGTGAAATCTGTTAACCAGCCTAAGGTCACCATAGCAACCACTAGCAGGCCTGCTGAAGGAGACAAAATGTATCAAGTGGTCTCTGGGAAAGAAGCAGAGCAATTCAGGGAAGAGCTGCATAAAGATATAAGTTTGAAGCAGATAAAGGAACAAGCTCTGACCCAACAGATTCCTTTCACTGACATACTGAGTAATCAAGTTGTGTGTGAGAATGGGATTTCATATAGACTGTGGATGCTTTCTGAGAGAAAGGGTGAATGTGAACCAGTGAAACAAATGATGGAAGTGGTGAAAGAGAATTTGAGTCAAGCTCAGCAGAAGCAACGTTACTGGTATGACAGAACAGCCAGGGAACGTGTGTATGATGTGGGAGATATGGTTATGGCGTTCATACCCAGGAAACATGACAAATTACAGGCTAACTGGGAAGGACCATATACCATCAGAGAAAGGCTTGACACAGTGACGTATGTAATCACCACAGACCAATTAAACAAAAGCAAAGTGGTTCATGTAAATATGTTGAAGCCTTACCATACCAGGGATGTACAGGTGTTGCAAGTTACCTTATTCCCTGAGGGAAGTGGGCCTGAACTTCCAGATTTGGTACAGGAAAGCAAAGACAAAGGAGGGGTAGATCAAGTGGAATGGTCAGAGGAGGTGGAGGAGGAAGTAAAAGAAGAGTTTCTGAGAGTTTTGAAAACCTATAGGAATCTCTTTAGCAACAAACCTGGCCGAACCAGTATAGTTATACATTCCATTGATACTGGAGATCATGCCCCAATCAGATCTGTTCCATACCGTGTCAATGGGAAAGTTTTGAATGAGATCAAAAAGGAGGTGGAAGATATGCTGGAATTAGGAGTGATCAGGGAATCCATCAGTCCCTGGGCCTCAAGTATTGTCCTGGTTCCGAAAAAAGATGGAACGACCAGGTTTTGCATTGATTATCGGCTAATCAATAAAATTACTGTCCCAGATGCGTATCCTATGCCTAGGGTAGACGCAATGTTAGAGTTATTGGGGGCAGCAACCATTATCTCTACACTAGATCTCTGTAAAGGATTTTGGCAAATGGAACTAGACGAGCAATCCAGAGCCAAAACTGCCTTCAGTACACCAGATGGGTTATATGAGTTTGTGACCTTACCCATGGGACTAAGGAACTCACCAAGTTCATTTCAGAGGCTAATCAATACTGTGTTGCGAGGCATGTCAGATTTTGCAGTGGCCTATATCGATGACGTGGCCATTTTTAGCAAGTCGGTGCCTGAGCATGTCCAACACCTGACAACAGTATTGGAGGCCTTAAGAAAAGCAGGCCTCACAATAAAAGCTAAGAAATGCCAGTTTGGACTAAAGGAAGTAATTTATTTAGGACATAAGGTGGTGAGTGGGAAAATCACCCCCTTATGGAGCAAGGTGGAGGCAATACAAGCGTGGCCGATCCCCTTAACCAAAAAACAAGTAAGGGCATTTCTGGGTATGGCTGGATTTTATAGGAAGTTTGTGAGAAATTTTGGGGAAATAGCAACCCCCTTGCATGAATTAACAAAGAAGAAGTGTTCTGAGCATGTGGTATGGACGGATGAATGTCAGAAGGCTTTTGATCTACTGAAGCAAGCCTTGTGCCAAGGACCCATATTAATAGCACCAGACTATGAGCAACCATTCATCGTGGCTACAGATGCGTCGGACCTGGTGCTGGGAGTCGTCTTGCTACAGGAGAGAGAAGGCACCAGACATCCAGTGGCGTACCTGAGTCGCAAGCTGACGCCGAGGGAGAAAAACTATTCGTCGGTCCAGAAGGAGTGCCTAGCGGTCGTGTGGGGACTGAACAAGTTGCACCCATACATGTGGGGACGAAGATTCACAGTGACTACGGATCATCGGATCTTGTTATGGTTGCAGACTATGAAAAACCATAACACTATGCTGCAGAGGTGGTCCTGGGCCCTACAGGACTATCAAGTGGACTTCCAGTTCATCAAAGGCAAGGACAATGTACTGGCCGATGGACTTTCCAGGCAAGTGGCTGGGACTGCAGTGACGTGACCAGACGGAGGAACAAAGAAAGACATTTTCCCCATAGAGACTTTTATTTGTTAACGCGATGTATAAATCCTGGAACAGGAATAATACTCTGCTGTTGTTTAAGGGAGGGGAAATGTGATGTTCCTATATTAATGTATATATGGTAAGTGTTGTTGTTTTAGAAGATACATGGTAAGTGGAGTGAAAGAGGAGGGGGAGTGAATGGGCAGTAGAATGCAAGATGATTGGCTGAGTTTTTAAAATGGCTGAATGTATAAAAGGAAGAGTGAGAATGGAATCGGGAGGGAGAAGAGAACTGAGTGGGTTGCTTGGTGGGGTTTAGAGATTGGTTTGCCAGGAGAGAGTGGAGAAGGAGGGGGGTGGAGTTCGGATTAGTATTGAGTAAAACCATATGTTTATGTGCCTTAAGAAGAAATCTTGTTAATCTTGTTAGCTTTGTTATCTGTAATAAATACTTAATTTGGTTTACCCAAGGCCTGATCCTTGGCTGGGGTTTCACAGACCAGAAGGGAGGGTAAGGTAATGACCAAGGCTGAAGGGGAACTGTAACAAATGGTGGCAGCGGTGAAGAGAATAACAATACCAGTATTCAGAGTCTCTGGGAATACTAGTATTGGGACGTTACTGGTGGTTGCCTAGCAGGGGGATCTGTTGAGATCTGTGCTAGAGCGGATAGGTAAACCATAAGAGAGTGTGGTCCGGACTGGTGGAGTCCCTGGTGGTGCCTAGAGACAGGCAGTAACCACGAGCAGGTAGGAACCTGACAGGGAGAGACAGGGAAGGACGCCTCACAGAGGCACAGTAATACGGTTGCTCCGGTCCTTCCTAGAAGAACGAACCCAGAAGGTGGTTATGGGGGACTCCTGTTCGACCACCTGGCCATTGACCTATGGGGTCCCACAGGGTTCAGTTTTGTCCCCCATGTTATTTAATATCTACATGAAACCGCTGGGAGAGGTTATCTGGAGTTTTGGGGTTCGGTGCCACCAATACGCAGATGACACCCAACTCTATCTCTCCTTTCCACCTGATGAAACCAAGGAAGCCGTCCAGGTTCTCAACCGATGCCTGGTATCAGTGATGGACTGGATGGGAGCGAACAAGCTGAAATTAAATCCTGACAAGACAGAGGTGCTCCTCGTCAGTCGGAAGGCAGAGCAGGGAATAGGGATTCAACTTGTGCTGGATGGGGTTACACTCCCCCTGAAATCACAGGTTCGCAGTTTGGGAGTGCTCCTGGACTCGGCTCTGACTCTGGAAGCACAGGTCTCGGCTGTGGCTAGGAGCACTTTCGCTCAATTAAGATTGGTGCGCCAACTGCGCCCGTTCCTTGACCAGTCAGACTTGACCACGGTGACACATGCCTTAGTTACATCCCGATTAGACTACTGTAACGCACTCTACGTGGGGCTGCCCCTGAAGACTGCTTGGAAACTGAAATTGGTACAAAGAGCTGCAGCCAGGATGTTAACTGGGGTGGGATATAGAGAACATACAACCCCGCTGTTGTATCAGCTCCACTGGTTGCCCATTTGTTTCCGGGCACAATTCAAGGTGCTGGTTTTGACCTATAAAGCCTTATATGGCTTAGGTCCAGGCTATCTGTCAGAGCGCCTCTCCCTCTATGAACCTGCTCAGACTTTAAGATCCTCCAGTGAGACTCTACTTATTACCCCTTCCTTCCTGCAAGTTCATCTTGCAGAGACACAGAATAGGGCTTTTTCGGTGGCTGCCCCTAGACTGTGGAACTCTCTCCCTATTGAGGTCCAGTTGGCTTCCTCATTATCAAATTTTCGTGCACAGGTGAAGACTGTTCTATTTAGACGGGCTTTTAACCAATGTAGTTAGTTTTAACCTATGTTTATTTAATTCCATTTTAAATTGCTTAAACTGAATATCATGTTTATTAATTATTGCTGTTTTAATGTAAGCCGCCCTGAGTTCCTCGGAAAAAGGGTGGGGTATAAATATTTTAAATAACATAAAATAAATAATGGCTGTCAGTTAGAAATGCAAACAAACTTGCAAAGGTTACCATTTAAACAGGAACTGCTACATTAATTCCACAAAAGGAAGCCTCTCTCCTTGATCATTTTCCTAATTCTATGACTTCCTCTATCCCAATCTGTCACAAAGAAATGTGAATGCTTCATAGTCACCTTGCTCATTTGCCAGTGCAAGCAGAGCACCAGGCATGCTGGGGCCCTTGGGCGCCAGCCTGCCCTGGGCCCTGGCACCCACATGCATGCACAAACACCCCATCTACCTACCTACCCAATGGGTGGGGTGGAGTGGGTGGGGCAAGCTAGCAGGGGTGGATGGGCAAGCAAGTGGGGAAAGCAAGCGGGGGGGTGAGTGAGCAAGTGAGTGGGGGTGGGGTGGGTGAGTGGGCAGGGGGGCAGGAGGGCAAATGGACAGGAGGGGTTAGGAGGGCAAGCAAGCAGGCGAGTGAGCAAGCGAGTGAGCAGGCAGGAAGGTGGGTGGGTGGGAAGGGCAGGCAAGTGAGTCAGCGAGTGAGCAGTCAGGTGGTGGTGCTGAAAATGGGTGGGGGCAGGGGGCAAGCGGGGGGTGGGAGACAAGTGGGTGAGTGAGTGAACAAGCAAGTGAGTGGGGGGGGCATGAGGGCAAGCAGGTGGGTGGGGTGGGAGGGTGAGTGGGGGACAGCGAGTGAGCGAGCGAGCAGGCGCAGGTGGGCCGGTGAGTGAGTGGTCAGGCGGGCAGCTCCCTCCCTGTGATCCATGGCAGGGATCACAGAAGGGGAGTGCTACTCCCCCACCCTAATGAGTGGCCCTTCAGGGGGCCCTGTGGACCACAGGGCCTCAGCCAGGGCCCAACCTGGCTGCCCTTTGGCACCCTGAGTGCAAGGAAAATGGAAATGGACTGCCTTCATGTCGATTCCGTCTTATGGAGACCCTATGAATAGGGTTTTCGTGGTAAGGGGTATTCAGAGGTGGTTTACCATTGCCTTTCTCTGAGGCTGAGAGGCAGTGACTGGCCCAAGGTCACCCAGTGAGCTTCATGGCTGTGTGGGGATTCGAACCCTGGTCTCCCAGGTCATAGTCCAACACTCTAAAGGATGCTCCATCAATTACCCTTGCACTCTGAGAAATAAGTCCCAGAACTGAGCTTCCCTATCTCAGTCTAATCTATCACACAGGGTTGTTGTGAGGATAGAATTGACATAAAATGTTTGAATTTTGAGTTCCTTGGAGGAAAGGTGGAATATAAATGTAATAATAAATATGTTTCCCCTCATACACCATTGCTTACATGTTGAAGGTACGTATAACATGATGATTATGATGATGATGATTTAGGTTTCTTACCCCACCCACTCTTCATCATAAGGTCCCAGGGTGACATACAACAAACAATTTACAGGAAGAAGAATAGGGTGGGTCTCCAAATATATATCTCAGGCAGAGTAAAGAGGTGAACCTTCAGCATATGATGAAAGCTACACAATGAAGGTAGCAGACACACCTTTGTGGGGTGGGAATTCCACATCTTAGGGGCTACCAGAGAGAATGGTTTTGTCCCCTAGACTGAATGTTAAATTTCTATCTAATCCTCTCAAGAACATTTTTTGTGTTCTTTCATAATGTTTCATGTCTTTCTTCATGAGGTCACATATGATTTATATAGCAAAATAAATATTCTGTAAGTCAGCTTTCAGAGACAAGTAAACATGGTTATTGAATGCAGTATGTCTGTCAGGGGAAACAATCTTTTTTATTTTATTTTTAAAATAACATTCTGCTGTTTCACCTAAAAGTTATCAAGGAAAGCAGAAAGAAAGTACATTAAAAATGGGATGACTAATAACTCTTTCATGTGGGGTTTTCCTTCGGCATTAACAATGGATACTTTCCCCTTTCAGTAGTGTTCATTCATGGGAAATGGAAATGGACTGCCTTTAAGTTGATTCCGACTTATGGCAACCCTATGAATAGGGTTTTCATGGTAAGCAGTATTCAGAGGGGGTTTATCATTGCCTTCCTCTGAGGTTGAGAGGCAGTGACTGGCCCAGGGTCACCCAGTGAGCTTCATGGCTATGTGGGGATTCGAACCCTGGTCTCCCAGGTCATAGTCCAACACCTTAACCACTACACCACATTCATACATGCTACTATAATATCCTCCAGATTATACTTCATTCCAAAATACTTCCAAGTGCATCAACATATTGGAAATAGTAAGGGTGGGGGTGAGGGGAGAGTCTTTTGTTTTCAAATGTGGAACCATTAATGTCATCACTTTCCACTTAAACACTTTCTGAATATAGGAAGCTCCCTGATACAAGTTCAGAATGTTTATCCAGTTGGTCCAATGTTTTTTACTCAGATTGGAAATATTTTAAAGTAGCAATGGGGAACCTCTCACCCACCAGGCCTCTCCATTTGATGCATGAACCCATTTCAGCCAAGCCACATTCACTGTCCTACACCTTATTATTATTATTATTATTATTATTATTATTATTATTATTATTATTATTATTATTATTATTATTAAGAATAAGAATAAGAATAAGAATAATGTCATATATTATGACAAATTATGTACTGTCACACACATGGGTAAGTGACATTATTTTTATTTACTTATTTATAAGATTTATATCCTGCCCTTCCTCCCAGTAGGCACCCAGGGGGACATGTGCGTGGTCCCTATAGCACACCTCCACTGGTGTGCATTCAGGGGCCTGGATCTGTGCTTATTAGAAGCCATTATATTGAGCTTCGTATTGTAGAGCTATTAATAAAATGTCTCCCACAAGGAGGTAACATTCCTACAGCTCTCTAATAGTGCTAACCTGTGAAATGCAGGTTAATTTCTCAGTGTGGGAACATCAGTACAGGAATCAGTGCAAAACAACATGTGTTATCAGACATGTTTTGACTACAGGGGTGAGATCATGTGAGCTATGTGTAAAGAATAAGAGAAAATCTGTTGAGTCTTTCATTTGATGTATAAGTGCCACTTGTTGGCTACGTAAGGTACACAGCTAGAAATGGCTCAGTAAATTCAGTATTTCTAAGTACAGCCCAGAGCATAGGACCTTCAGCCATCACACAATGTCCAGGAAGGTCTAATGAGCACTGTCACATCAATCCACAGGACACCACTGTTATAGATGTCCTAACAGCAACAAAGGGCTGTAATATATCTGCTGTTTCTTAAGCATGTCTTTCATAAACATTATTAGAACTCATTTCTTGATTTCTTCAATTGCTTTATCAGTATCAAAAAAGAATCCCAGCCCAGATTCAGCTAACCTGGTCTTATAGTGAGGAGCAGGAAAAGTTATAGCTAAGCTCAAAGGGGGCAGCTAGACAAAAATGGTTCATTTGCCATCTTTGTGATGTCAGGAAATTGATAGGTAGAAAGCCCTGTCAACCTATCAGACTTGGCCCATAGGGGTGGGGAAGGTAAGGATCCAGTCCAGCAGCCAGATCCAGTTCCCCACTCCTCTTCAAAACAATTTTTTGAGGGGGCAGGGGACAGGAACTCATGTTAGTCTCCTGCAATAAAACCATCAAAGAATAGAATCTTGCGGCACCATAAAGACTAAGGACAGATCCACACCATACATTTAAAGCACCTTCAACACACATTTAAAGCAAATGACTTTCCTCAAATAATCCAGGGAACTGTAGTTTCCCCTCACAGAACTATAATTCCCAGGATTATTAACAAACTCTGAACAAACTACAGTTCCCGGGATTATTTGGGGGGAATAATGTGCTTTAAATGTGCATTGAATGTCCTTTAAATGTATGGTGTGGACCTGTCCTAGCACTAAAACCGTGCCGCAGTAATTGTCAGTTTTTGGGTGCCATATCAAACTTGTTATTTTCCCCCCTTCAGAATAGAAGTATAAAAGATAACAAAAAAACGTGTTGGGCTCCAATCCAACAAAGTAGCAGCTGAAAGGTTTGTAGTTCAAACTGGAGAATTCACCAAAATATGCTAGCCTTCAATCATGGTCCTCAAACCAAAAGGGAGAATAGCATTTAAAAAATTGGGGGTGGGGTGCAAAGGGAAAAACAGAAGCAGCTGAATTTCGAGAAAAGCAAAAGTAATTTACTTGGACCTAAGCTATAAATCTACTAGGCAATAATGACCATCTCTTGACACTGCTGTTGACATTGATCAAGTGCATTGTCCGAGACTTCGCCCCCCCCAACCTTGAAGCATTTCCTGATAGTTGCTGCTAGTATTTATGTGCAGATGACAAAGGCAAACTCTAAGGATGTAGCAAAGGAGCAGCACTTACTAGGATTGCATGCTCACTTAGTGAAATAATGTCTGCGCGTCTCTGATCCATCTATATATTTGTTTATCATATCAGGAAATCTAGACTTGGATGATGCAAGGAGTTTGAGCTGAACAAATAGCCAACCATGTGCACAGTTGGAATTCAATTAATGAAACTGCATTTTTAACTCACCCATTTGGGAGACGGTATTGCAGCAAGTATTGATCACTTGCTGTTTTGAGACTATTGAGCAAGAGTGGAAATAATACAAGTCCAACACTATACTCCACTGATTTCCCTATGTTTTGTTTTCCTTAGCTGCTTTTTTATCAAGTTATAAGTTCTCAGTGTTAGCAGAAAGTGCTTTAGGTCATTCCAACTTTTCATTAAAAGGGGAAGGCCTGGGGATGGAAGAGGAATTTCATCAGTCCACTTTATGCAGCAGACTGACTCAGTCTGGTGTTCTTGATCTTGCTTGTGGATCAAAATAGGAAGCTGCCTTATACCAGGTCAGACTATTGGTCCATCTAGCTCAGTATTGTCTACCCTGACTGGCAGTGGTTTTCTAGGATTTCAGACATGAGTCTTTCCCAGCCCTGGAGATGATGGGGATTGAACCTGGGACCTTTGGTGCAGATCCTACTCCCAGTAAGATTATACACTTCAGATTGCCGTTTCAGTGCAGAAAAAGTGCAGAAAAATATGTATCTTATGTAAAATATGTGAACATAATGCATATTTCATGGATGATTGCATTCAAAAACATTGAGAAGTATGCATTTTACATTAAAATGTGTCTTTTACATAAAAAGAACATTCAAAATATGTACATTTTAAATAGAGCCATTTCATGCATACTTTCAAAAAAGAAAATCCACACAAAATGGAATGGAACGGATCTATGATTTAATGTCAGCAAGGCTGAAACGGGATGGAATTAAATGCTTAGCTTACCTCTAGAAAGCCCATACTTCAGTGCCTAAGCATATGATTTCCATACAAAAGGTATCAGATTAGATCCCTGGCAACTGCAAGTAGGTGTAAGAAACACTTGCCTGAAACCCTGGAAAGCCACTGCAAGTCAATGTAGGCAATGCTGAATTAGATGAACCTATTGTATAACTCAATGGAAAGCAGTTTCCTATGTTTGTAAATTGTCCTGAAAATATTTGGTTTTGGACGCCAACCAGCATGTCTGCTCTCATCTCTGAAACAGCAAAGTAGTTTGTTAGACAAATATTGTCTTGCATTGTGGATGTCATTTTATACAAGAAATACTGACAAACTGTTAACATCATAAGTCAGATGTAAACAATTTGTGATCCATTAACCATGTACTATGGTCTACCAAATTTTACACAAACACACACCATTTTTTGCTATACTGAGTAAGTAGTAAAAACTGAGAGTATTAGTTTTGGTAGCCGTAAATGGATGGTTACTGTAATTTGGGAGTGGCTAGCCTTTTTGGGGCTGAGGTCCGCATTGACCCATGGTCGACATTCTGGGTGTAAAAGTGGGTGTGGCCAATTTTGTTTTGTTTTTAAGGACACATTGGGGGGGTCACAAAAAACATTTGGCCTCACAGAATCACCAGCAGGTGACCCACAGAAGTGGTCTGTAAACAATTAAAAAAAAATAAAATGGAGAAATTTGAGGGGGTTTTGGGGAACACAAAAACCTTTTGGCATCAGATTACCACAGTGGGCACCTATGGGAGCACTCAGTAATAATTAAATAAATTAATACATTGTTTTTAAGAAGAATAAAATATATGGGGGTGACCTTAGAGGACTACAAAAACACCTTTTGGCATCACAGTATCAGAGCAGGGGACCTATGCAAGCCATCAGTTTAAAAAAATGGAAGCACAGAAATCCTTTTGGCATCACGTGGTGGTCTAATATAAATATTTATCTGGTAGTCATATCTGAAAATAGTCTTATTTTAGAAAACAGGAGGGGTGTCTCCACTGGCAACACAATCGTGTTTCTGGGTTGACTCTTTTACTCCACTTGGAAAACATAAATATTTTCTTTCTACAATGCAACCTGATGGGATCATGTTGCAGTGGGAAATACTGGTGCTTCATGCTTCCTGTTCCTCCCCCACCCCTCTATATCAGCCACATTTCATGAACAAATGTCATTTGTCTGGAAAATGTACAATATCCCAGGGAGAAGAAACACAATATATATATTTCTGATGCCACAAAGAGATGGAAGAACAGGCAGTGTGTGGCACCTGCATTTCCTGTCCTCTCCACAACATCATCATGCCCAAAGCCTTCTGGGCTCCTTCTGGGAGTAAGGGAGGGATATAAATAAATAAATTAATAAATAATAATAAGTAATAAAGCCTCCCAGTGGCATGAACAATTTGGATATGAATAATTGGATAATTTACAGCCTCAGTAACTGTTGTAGTAAACTACCACTGATTGAGTAGGCAGGGAGCAAAGAATGGGTCAATTGCTCATTCCTTCAACTTTTGCAGTTCCCTTTGGGGGGGGTGGAGTCTGATAATCAAGCAGTTCAAAATTTAGAAATGCATATTCCTTTCAGGCTTGATTACAAGATGTTATAAAAGAGAACTGCAAAAGTTCAAGGCATTTATATCTAACTCTACCATCACATAAAAGCAGGAAATCTATGAATCATTAAGCATTTCCTTTGGTTGTTGGGTCTTTTTTTATGCTGAATATTACAATCAACTGTGAAATGACAAGCACCCTGCTGTTGTCTTCTTACAAGCGGCTAACAAAAGAACCACAACACTGGCTTCCTTTGTTGTTGGCCAACAGATAATGCAAATCTCTCCATGAAATCCAGCTTTGAAACACAGCAGTAACAAACAACCCATCAGAAACATGTTAATAGTAGTGCCTTGGATGCCAATACTATGCAGGCTTGATTAGGAGGTGTTTGAAATGCAAAAGATAATTCCACAAGTTTGTGGGATATAACTTATTATGATATGAGACTTGCTGTTAGTATGTTTCAAAATGAAAGGAAGCTCTTTGCTCCCCCGCACTCTTCTTTCAGATATCATCATGTAGCAGATCAAAGGCAGCAGTTAAGGGGAAGGACCAAATGGGGCTGTCAGTGCCTCTGGACAAGATTTCAGCTTGCAGGGGCAGCTGACATCAGAGTGCTTATCAATGGTTCCTTCTCAAACTGGGTGGAAGTAACGAGTGGGATACCACAGGGCTTGGTCCTGGGCCCAGTGCTCTTTAATATTTTTATTAATGACTTGGATGAGGAGGTACAAAGCATGCTTATTAAATTTGCAGATGATACAAAGTTGGGGGGCAAACCTAATACTGTGGCAGACAGAAAGAAAATTCAAAGGGACCTTGATAGCTGGAGCATTGGGCTGAAAACAACAGAATGAAATTCAACAGGGATAAATGCAAAGTTCTACACTTAGGAAAAAGAAACCAAATGCACAGTTATAAGATGGGGAATATTTGGCTCAGCAATGTGACATGTGAGAAGGATCTTGGAATTGTCGTTGATCACAAACTGAATATGACTCAACAGTGTGATGTGGCTGCAAAAAAGGCAAATGCTATATTAGGCTGCATTAACAGAAGTATAGTTTTCAGATTGCGTGAAGTACTAGTTCCCCTCTATTCAGCACTGGTCAGGCCTCATCTTTAATACTGTGTCCAGTTCTGGTCTCTGCACTTCAAGGAGGATGCAGACAAACTGGAACAGATTCAGAGGAGGGCAACAAAGATGATCAGGGGACTGGAAACCAAGCCCTGTGAGGAGAGACTAAAAGAACTGGGCACGTTTAGCCTAAGGAAGAGAACATTGAGGGGAGATATGATAGCACTCTTCAAGTACATGAAAGGTTGTCACATAGAGGAGGGCCGGGATCTCTTCTCGATTGTCCCAGAGTGCAGGACACGGAATAATGGGCTCAAGTTGCAGGAAGCCAGATTTTGAGTGGACATCAGAAAAAAACTTCCTAACTGTTAGAGCCATATGACAATGGAACCAATTACCTAGAGAGGTAGTGGGCTCTCCGACACTGGAGGCATTCAAGAGGCAGCTGGACAGTCATCTGTTGGGAATGCTTTGATTTAGATTCCTGCATTGAGCAGGGGATTGGACTCAATGGCCTTATAGGCCCCTTCCAACTCTACTATTCTATAATTCTATGAGTCAAGTAAATGGCATGGCAGTAGCCAATATAGTAGCTAAGAATAGGAGAAATGAACCCAATCAACTGCCTGGGATGTAAGTATCAATGGGCAGGAACATCCATTCCTTCAGGGGAAGGGCTGTAGCTAAGTGGCAGAGCACATGCTTTGCATGCAGGAGGTGCCAGGTTCAACTCACTGTCTCTCCAAGAAGGGCTGGAAACTCCTCTTTGAAACTCTGGAGAGACGCTGCCAAACAGTGGGACGTATTCAACTATGTTGTTCCATTAGTGCAAGGATTACCACTAGTGCAACAGGACTTTTCCCGCTGTCCTCCCCTCTGTGAGCACCCTGAACCCTCCCCAAATCTGTTCCAGAGGGCTGGGGGAACCACTAGAATCAGGGGTGTAATCACCTGGAGTCTCAGGGGTGTTGCACAGTGTGTAATTTGTGTGCTTAATTTCGTTTAAAGCAACACCACAGCAGCAGAGTAACAGCAGATGTTGAAATGCGAGTGTGCCAGCATGTGCATGCGTTTGCCTGAGAAAGCAGGTTTTTACCCTGCATCAGCATCACTGAGACTTGAGACTTAGTAAAATAAGAAAAGCTACTTTATAGAAATACATAGTAGATAGAAAACCATACCTAGTTCTAACGAACGAACTAAGTTGGAGGCATAATGCCCAGGTGTGGGAGTTAGCCCCATGCTAGGAGAGAGCAGAGACAAAGGGATGTCTCCTCTCTCCCTGACAGTCAGAGGACAAAGGAGTGGAAAGGGCGGAAGGAGGAGGGGCAGGTAAGCTTTCCTAAAGACATAACAGTCTAGCGACAGAAGGAAGTCAGTCAGAGCATCACAGGTAAACGTAAAGAAGCCTATCCATCTGGAGGATCCTAGTTCTATCTTCCCTCTGGAACATAGACAAAAGAACAAAACAGGAGTTGCTCTTGCCCCACTTCCAACAAGGGGGTCTTATACCCCTTACTTTTTTGGGAACAGAGTTCCAGCAGGGTCCCCATGTCTCTAGCATCCTACGAGCCGATCAGCATGAAAGGGGAGTGTGCTAGCTACTGAGAAGAGCCTTCTAACATGCTTTCTTCTCCTTTCCTGCTGATTGGAGCCAATCAGAGTGAAAGGAGGTAAAAGGGGCACTGAGAAATCTCCTCTCAGTAGCTGACACTCTCCCCTTTCATGCTGATCAGCTCCTAGGGGCATCTGTTATTGTGGGTGAAGGCATAAACAGGGATCTCATTCTCAGCCCAGTAGCAAACGGTGGGTGGAATGACTGTGACTAACATGAAGAGACCCTGCACTTCTGAATTTGCCACTAAACTACCAACTAGAATAGATTTAGAGGGTGTGCAGGGTGAGGAGACGGGAAAGTCCCATTGTGCTAGCAGTAATTCTTGTTCTCATGGGGTGCTCACTTAGCGCTGCATTGGATACAGCCCAATATTACACTAAGGGCAGACCATATATTTAAAGTACATCCAACACACATGACTTCCCCCAAAGAATCATGGGAGCTGTGGTTTTCACTTCACAGAGCTACCAATTCTCAGCACCCTTAAGAAATGACAGTTCCCATGATTCTTTGGGGGCAGTCATGTGTTTTAAATGTGCATTGGATGTGCTTTAAACGTATGGTGTGGGCCTGCCCCTGCTTAGATGGTCTGTTAGGCTGCTTTCACACTGCACTTTATTCCATTATTCTGATGATTTCTTTCCTGGTAATTTCTGCATTATATTTGATCTTTCACACGATGCACAAGCTAGCTCCAGAATTCTAGTGGAATGTAGTGGAAGTTTAGCGCTAACTTCCGTGATAAATGATACCAGAAATAATCCGTTAGCAAGGCTTGGAACCCGGAAGATTGCAGGAGTTTATTGCTAGCTGCAGCCGCTCAAGTGACAGGCATCCCAGCATGCAGTGTGTTCCCACCCTTTAGTCGCGTTTTTGTTGTTGTTGTTTTTGCCTGGTGAACGTTGTACCGGTGTTCCGGCATCAGTGCAGATAGCAGCAGCATGTCCCCCACACAACCTGTGTCTTGATACAACTAAAACAATTTAGAAAGTTGGATCCTAAAGGGAGAGGGCTTTCATGGAGATGGGATGAGATCTTAGACCTCCTACACAGTGAGGAACAGTGTGCATGTGTATAATGGGTGAGGGATGAAAACAAGCTGTGTGAAAGACAGTTGCACAAAATGCTGGTATATTGGCTGAAAAAGCTGCTGTTCCTTAATGCAACAGGTACTGCAGTGTGAAAGGGATTTTAGAAATCGGGACAGAAATACTACCTTTTTAATCCATTAAACTAACTCAATCAGCCCCATGTGTGAAAACAGCCTTTGTCTGTCTAAATATGAGCACCTTCTAATGTTCCACTCTCAGTGAGTGTACAATAAACATATAAACCAGTTTCCTGCTTGCATAGCCAGTATGGGGACAAATGCTAAAGACACTCCAGTGTTAGCAACTTCTACACCAGGGATGGCCAATGTGATGCCCTCCAGAACCGATTCAGGCGCCTTGCACAGTGTTTAATAAGGGTTTTACACCCTAATTAAACATGCAGTCAGGAAGGGTGAAGGAGACACACGCAGGCTGCCCCCCTCTCCTCACCACCAGATTGCCCCCCCCTTTGACAACCCCAGATCACTCTGGGGAGACCTGATCCAACCTGGGGCAATCTGGGGTTGCCTCAACTCACCCCAGCCAGTTTGGGATTTAGCCAGAGGCAGTGGAAAGCCCAAATGTGTAGGGCTACTTTGTCAGCTTCGGTCTTTCCCTGTTTTTCTTTTCCTTCCCCCCACCCCCAGCTTTGCTAGCGTTGCATGCCACCCCAGTCTCTGAGCGGTGAGAGATCTCCAGGAAACCCTGCGCTTGCCCAGGGTTTGGGTTCTTTGGAAAGAAGGTCAACAGAGTCTATGGTGTCTTTATGGAAATATGGTTTTTATTTACACACATTCCAACCTGAGCTTAAGATGGAGGGGTTCAAAGCATCAGCAGTCAAATACATCTTGCTTTTCCATCAGGCTTATAGGAAGCATCCTGAAGCCATTGTGCAGGGAACAGGCCTCTCTGCGGGTCTCCAGTTCCCAGACTTTCCTCCAGACTAGCTAAAAACACAAGGTTCTCTTTGGCCCCAGGAGGGGAGAGTCTCTCTTGAAGAGTTTCAACAACAATAGGATCTCCCTGACCCATTAGCCAGTTAATGGGCACTTGACAGACCCATTAGCCCACCTGGCCACTCTTAGGGCTCATCCAGATGACTGCAAAATGTGTGCACGCCTGCTATGTGTGTTCATTATTTTTCGGTCGTCCAAATGACGTCTCGCACTGTTATGCATTTTCTCAGGTTAAATCCGCTCCTTGCAATACCAGCAAAAATGCAATTTGCTGTTTAAAATTGGGAATCATCTGCTGTGCCTTCAGGAGGTAGGATGCAATACCGCGGACTTTACAGCTGATGGGTGGTTCTTGGGCATTTCCCCTTGCCCCTACTCCTCATTCCAGCCAATCACATATCTGCACTTTTGCGCATGTGCGAGAATAAGCCCGGGAAAATTGAACCAATCATCGCAGTGGTGGGGTGTTGGGGGGGTGTCTGTAACTACTGCACAGATGCATTTTTTTTTGCCAGCCTGCAAACTGGGCGGCCACTCTGGGTGAAATCTGCAATGCACAACAAGCGAGAAAGGGGCTGCTGGTCGGTTTCATGCCTGCCTCCGGAAAGCTTTGTCAATTTCATTCTACTCACTGGGTTTTTTATTTCAAATCATCTCGCCGCCGGAAGGAAAGGTAGAAAGAGGGGTGTGTGACATGTTTCTTGCCTTTTTGGAGAAATAAGTGCAATTGCCAGCATGTGTATCTCCTTAAATGTCCATAAAGGCAGAAAAGCATACAGGCCCGGCCTCCAAGAGGTCTTCTGTATCTTTAAAAGTTGTGCAGGGGGAAGGGAGAATTACACCTTTTGGTTTTTCCCATTACAGGGTTACAAGAACACCTGCACTTGGCTGACTTTCTCTTCTCCTAAAGATACAGGATCAGTCTCAGGCCATGAACCTGGCAACTCTAGTTCAGAGTGATGCAGCTCCATACTTCTAATGGGACAAGGATGCTCAGAGGATGTACAGACTAACAAGAAGACTCTGGCATGTCGGCCAGTTGGGTAGCATAGCATCTCAAGTTTGCATCATTTAGCCAGATATGTTAATAGTGGACCAAAATATCCATGCCCAATTTGCTGTCTCGTTCCTTTGGCAAATACCTGAAGGCTGCCATTTTCATGGCTGTTATTTGACCCCTAAACCAGTTTTGGGAGACAGGAGAGAGTTGTAATGTGTATGTTTAGGTTCCTTTTTAGCTTTCTTTTTAACTTTTAGTGGGAGGGAAACTACAGTGGTTTCAGAGGACTTCTTCCATTTTTGGTAAGGCAACAGCAGCAGAGTTCTCCTAAAATAGTCATATGCAATTTGTATACTTTCCAAAGGATTCCCCGCTAAAACACATATTTTGAATGCATTCTTTTCTGTAGAACACACCTTTTAAATTTATTTTCCTCTAGAATACAGATTTTTGTGAGCATTTTAAAAAAAAAAATTGCACCGCAAAATTCAGAGAAGCGTGTAACCCAGTGGATAGCTAAATTCTAATCTGCATAGAAGTCCAGGACCGGCAAATTGGGTCAGTTCACTTCAAAAAGGGGACTGAACAAATTTCTCCTCTATTCCTATGCAAGAATCACTTTGTGTCACCTCATTTTCCTTATTTCAGAAAACCCTGTCCAGACATTGTATTAGTGTGTAAAACCAAACTCCTGAGGGGGAAAGCAGGAATAAGTGTGCTAAGATAGTCATATTGTAGTGGGGAGTCTCCATGAGTATAGGAGAGTCCTTGGTTCAGAAGGTCACTCTTCAACTCATGGAAGAGCAATGGGGACCATGGGAGGGTTTTTTGAGCTTAGTACTTTTACAATAATGCTGGGGGAAACAGAAGGGAGTAGAAAAAGAGGAAGACCAAACAAGAGATGGATTGATTCCATAAAGGAAGCCACAGACCAGAACTTACAAGAACTGAATAGGGTGGTTTATAACAGATGCTATTGGAGGTTGCTGATTCATAGGGTCGCCATAAGTCGTAATCAACTTGAAGGCACATAACAACAACAGAATGCTTGGAGTAGATTGCATTCCAAATACCCCCTCCAAAATTGGGAAAAGTATACAAACCAGGAGAAATGAAACCAGCTCTGGTATGAAAGTGGACACTGAAGAAATTTGCTGCAAGCTTCGCATAATCTAATGAATATTGACCCCACTACAAGTTAACCATTCTGTTGCAATATATATTCAGTCCTCAATACTCTTAAATCATTAGGAATGTAGTTTCAAAATCTACTATGGGAAAATAAAAGGTTTGTTTTATTAAAAGTTGCTGCCTTAGGGTGTTGTCATTGTGACAGTATCTTTAAACATCTATGAACTGAAAGAGAAAGAAGTTATTGATTCTTCACTGGCTCTGCTTTATGTATTATTATTTTTATATAAAAAGTATTGCAGATTTTAAACTTTGTCCTCTTCTGATTTTATGTTTTTTCCATTGAATTTGTCCACAGTTCAAGAGAAAAGGCGTTATGCAGTTTTCCAAGAGTTATCACCACATGCTGGTTTCACTCCCTTTCTGTCTTTCATTGAGCTGTAAATCTTTACAGAATGTTTTCTTTGAGGTAACTGTGGTGACTGTTTATAAGTATCAGGTTTGCTTTCTGTCAGGACACCAGTCAGCAAGTTAGGTAACAACGCTATGTCTTTCCAATGAGAACAGAACCCCCACAGAAAACTCCTGACTACAACCAGACACTGACTAACCCAGCAATCCAACTCAGGAAAAACCGATGGAAGGGGTGCCGGCAGAGGAAGGCGGGGCATCCATTTGCCATTCAGGAGATGCCAGTCCAGCAGAATGTTGGCTCAGAGAGGAGCTGCATGCATGAACACAAAAGAAAAAGCCAGCTCTCACGAATACTTCTACCAGCAAGTAAGCGCTCTCCATAGACTTCCATTATAATTATTTTCTTAGACCGACCTTTTTCTTGGCGTAATTTTGGCCCAGATCAGGACCCTCAGGAGGGCTCCGAATGGGAGTTGGATGTTATGTAAGTCCTCCCCCTTGGCCCCTCCTCTGACGTGCCCCCAGAATGCCCCTTTTTCAGGCCTTCTGCCAGCTTCTGCCAGCATCCCTTCCACCTGGCTGGGCTTCTTCACTGGACCCCTGGCTGAGCTGGTAAGGTCTGACTCCATCACGGCTGAGCTGGGGTGAGGGGCTTCTGCCAGTGGAAGTGGGATCCTGCTGGCTAAGCTTGGGGTCCCCCACATCCAACTCTCTTCAGCCCAGTGTAAATGCGAGTTGGATTGCACCCTAACTTTATTGCCACCTAGTGGCTAAATTGCAGAATAACACTAGCCACACACCTAAAATGAAAGTACAATGTGAGACTTGATGGTAATGAAAGGACGTAATGAAGATCTTCGGAATCAAAGTTAAGTTTGGACAAAACTTTCAAAGGAATGGGAGTTTGGGGTAGGGATAGATGAATCAGTCTATTTCTAGTCCATGTCAATTTTGCACGTTTATTTACAAATTCGTCCCATCCTGTTTCTGCATTAATGTATGATTTTTTAAAAGAAAAAGTCTGCATGAATTTTTTTATTTTAATAACACATTTTATTACAAGTTTTATACAAAAATTAAATTTACACATTTCTAAATGTTTTTTAACGTAAAATACACATTTCGGAGCAAATTTTGGTATGTTTTTTGAGTCAAGAACTATGTCACAAACTTTGGAGAAGTGCAAAATCCATAAGGATAAGTATCTTCCAATCTGCACTTTAGTCTGTGAGATGCATATCAGGTCAGTTTGCACTGGAATTCATGGAAATTGAATTGCCTCAACCATCCCTAGTGAACAGTTTCTTTTTACAGATAATAAAATTTCTAACACACCTCTCCTTGGACTCTTGTGGAGGCTAACAAAAAGATATAAAAACCAGTCCAAGATAAAATATTTAATTATTTATTTATGTATCATTAGAAATACCTCCCCCTGAAGAGCACAAGATGGCGTATGTGGTTCTCCCCCTCCCTATTTAATCATCACAACAACCCTGTGGGGTAGGTTAGGCTAAGAGATTGTGACTAGCCCAAGGTCACCCGGTGAACTTCATGGCTGAGTGAGGATTCGAACCCTGCTGTCCCATATCCTAGTCCAATACTCTAACCTATTACAAAATGGGGTAGGCTCACACCCTCTCAAAGTGGTAAGAAGTACAAAGGGGGTGCCCTGTTTATCGGATCTGTTTCATTGTCGTGATAACATAGGGCTCTAGAGAGCACGGGACTAGAAGCAACCCTCCAGCTTTGAAAAAGCTGGTCAACTCATTTTTGACACATCCATGTATCATTTCCCTTGAAATACAATGCTAAAACATTTCCTACAATCCTTTTAAAACAAAAACAAAAAGAAAGAAGTCCTAAAACCAAGGACTAGCAAGGAAGACCTTGCAAATTATAAAACTATTTGAGTTCTAAAAGACGATCAACAGCCACTTTGAACGTTTTGATTATTAAATGGGATATATATTTATAAAATCAGTAAAAGCAATGATAGTCAGGACCTCTTAACTGAAGGAAGCAGCACCACCCTCTAAAATAGAGAAAAGTGTGAAAACAGAGGAAAAAGAAAGAGAATGTCCACAGCATGCCAGATGCCATCACCCAAAGGTGACAATTATGGAATCAGTTAACACTCAATAGAAGGAGAGAAGGGAGATTCCATCTCTCTCTTTTTAATTAACTAACCAGTGTCTTGGATTTATTACCTGTTTCATGCTTTTTTAATGTGATTTTTATTCAGAGCATAGCTTCAATGAAGGGGGATTAAAGCTACCCTTTTAATTAAGTCAATACATGATTTAACAGAATGCAATCTTCCCCCACCCTTAATTATGGCACCTGAGGATGTTGGGTATCAAATAAATATTTTACTTTCCATAAAA
Organism: Rhineura floridana; assembly: GCF_030035675.1. Taxonomy (NCBI): domain Eukaryota; kingdom Metazoa; phylum Chordata; class Lepidosauria; order Squamata; family Rhineuridae; genus Rhineura; species Rhineura floridana. The sequence continues at coordinate 24,811,937 of NC_084485.1, read as the reverse complement.
AAAAAATCGTATGAACTTTCTCAGATGGAACTAAAGTGCTGGGGCTTAGAGGCTTCCTGACTTTCAAACTTGTTCAATTTGGAAACCTGTGCAATTTCTCCCTCTCTCATAACCCTAGAACTCAGGAACATTCATTGAAGCTGTATGTTGGAAGATTCCGGACAGGCAAAAGAAAGTGCTTCTGTACATGCAGCACATAGTTAAACTATGGAATTTGCTCTCATAAGAGGTAGTAATGACCACCAATTTGGATAATTGGGTGTTAGAACAAATTAAACCAGAACTGTCACTAGAAGCTAAAATGATGAAACTGAGATTATCATACTTTGGACACATCATGAGAAGACATGATTCACTAGAAAAGACAATAATGCTAGGAAAAAACAGAAGGGAGTAGAAAAAGAGGAAGGCCAAGCAAGAGATGGATTGATTCCATAAAGGAAGGCACAGGCCTGAACTTACACAATCTGAGCAGGGTGGTTCATGATAGATGCTCTTGGAGGTCGCTGATTCATAGGGTCGCCATAAGTCATAATCGACTTGAAGGCACATAACAACAACAACAACAACAAAGAGGGTTAGACAAATTCATGCAAGGGTAGACTATCAAGGGCTACTAGTCACAATGGCTGTGCTCTGCCTCCACTGTTGGAGGCAGTATGCATCTGAATTTCAGTTGCTGGGAATCACAGGTTTGGAGAGTGCTGTTGGGCTCAGGTTTTGCTTGAGGGCTTCTCATGAGCATCTGGTTGGCTACGGTGTGAACAGAGTGCTGGACTAAAGGAGTCTTCTTACGTGCTTACAGAAGCATCCCTCATGCTGCAGCCTTATTACCTCATGGAACAGCATTCTCTCCAACTGTCCTGGCTCAACTGTGCCTTTTTAGGGCTCTCTCCCCAAGCTCTCTTCCCACCCTCTCAATTTTCAGTATATTTTCCTACTACACACTCACCTTTAGTTTAAAACAATTATAATCTACCCTTCACCTGGAAATTGATATCTAGCTGGCATACAAAGACATTTAAAACTACCCCAAAAATTCCTGTAACACAAACCAACCATTCAATGAAATTAAGAAAAAAAAACATTCAGCCAGCTAAAAACATCATAATCTAAAATGAAAAGGGATAAACATGGCACTAAAAGGAATACAGTTGTGACATCAAGCATACCTCCCTTGGGAGGGCATTCCACAGTTGGGGATTGTGCACATCCCTACTCCTGAGCTAATGTCCTGCTGTGGACATTCTGTCAGAGAGAGCATTTTGCAACAGGACATCTGTCAATCAATCAATCAGTTTATTCGACCGGATGGTCAGCATGAAACATGATAAAATAAACAATACATGTCAAATAAATATTAGATGACAATTTTAATACAATCAATAAGTTTAAATTTAAAATAGGTGTAAAATAGATATAAAACAACAAGATTATAAATTTTTTATAATTTAGTTTAATTTTTACGGCTCAAACATAGATTATACTTTCATAATAATGTTCGTCAAGATAAAATCCAAGTAATCTCAGTTAAAAGAAATTTTTAGAATGTTGCATCTTAGGTTTTGAGCAGCGGCACTAAACTTTGCTACTTGGGCAGTTATTTTTGAAGATGTATCACCTAAGAGATATTCCGACCAAAAATGTTCAGATTCATGTGGAAAAGGGGACAGCAGAGGAATGATTAGTTGATGCCTTAAGGTCCTATAGAGAGGACAATAAAGGAGTACATGTATGTTATTCTCAACTACATCTTCCCCACAAAGACACACTCGATCTTTATATGGTATTTTGGAAAACCTGCCATCCATAACAGCTGAAGGTAAGACGTCCAATCGAATCCAAGAGAAGGCTTTACGGTATTTGGGGATTTCTAAATTCAATAAATATGGCATTGGGGTAAAGAATTTAGAATTGTGCCTTTGGTTTTTAATTAATAATAACTGATGTTGGTCATCAATGTCTTTCAGACGCTGACGTATGTTAACTAAGGCTGCTTCAGGTCCCATAGAAGAAATAAGTTGAGAGGAGAAACCTATCTTTAAAAGTTTATCTATCACTAGTTCCGCCCAAGGAGAATGGAAGTTATCATTTAAAATGTCAGGAGCAAGACCGATAGGGTTAAAAGTAAGTTTTAACCAGGTATTAATCCTTAGAAGCCATATCCTAGTTTCTACTGATTGGACTCCGGCTTCCAATCTAAGAATATTATTGGAAACACATGTGGGGATTGCCATGATAGATCTCAAGAAAGTGGTCTGAATGGATTCAAGCTCATTAAATTTCAGATTCTTATTTACTTGAGAGCCGAAGATCAGCTGAGATATTATTTTGGTATTAAAAATTTTGATGGCTGGTAGGAAAGCTTGCCCTCCTTTGGAGAAGTAGAACGCCAGTAATGCTTTCATCGTTCTCCTTGCATTGAGAATCATAAGTTTATTATGGATCTGATGGTTACCTGACACTTGAAAAACATATCCCAGATATTTTAAAGAATTAACTTGTTCGATTTTATGTCCCTGAATCTGCCAATGATGGTTAGTTTTTTGGGGGGTAAAAGCTATTATTTTAGTTTTCTGATAATTTATCGTCAGTATTTCCATAAAGCAGTAGGTTGCTAATTTGGTTAGAAGGCGTTTCAGGTCAATTGGGGTTCTTGAGAGTAAAGCTACATCATCCGCATATAGTAGGATGTTTCTCGGTTTCTTGGCTAAAATAGGAGAATGTGCAGCTACTGATGATAGGTTATGTACAATATCGTTAATATAGAAGCATCCCTCATGCTGCAGCCATATTGCCTCATGGAACAGCATTCTCTTCAACTGTCCTGGCTCAACTGTGCCTTTTTAGGGCTCTCTCCCCAAGCTCTCTTCCCACCCTCTCAATTTTCAGTATATTTTCCTACTACACACTCACCTTTAGTTTAAAACAATTATAATCTACCCTTCACCTGGAAATTGATATCTAGCTGGCATACAAAGACATTTAAAACTACCCCAAAAATCACTGTAACACAAACCAACCATTCAATGAAATTAAGAAAAAAAACATTCAGCCAGCTAAAAACATCATAATCTAAAATAAAAAGGGATAAACATGGCACTAAAAGGAATACAGTTGTGACATCAAGCATACCTCACTTGGGAGGGCATTCCACAGTTGGGGATTGTGCACATCCCTACTCCTGAGCTAATGTCCTGCTGTGGACATGCTGTCAGAGAGAGCATTTTGCAACAGGACATCTGTGCACTTGCAATGGTAGTGGACAGGGGTGTAGTCATCCAGGGTCGGGGGGGTTATGCCCATTACTTTTTGGGGCCCAGGTCCCAGCAGGGCCCCTATGTCTCCAGCATCCTATGAGCCAATCAACATGAAAGAGGAGCGTGTTAGACACTGAGAAGAGTCCCAATGAGTGTCAATTGCAAGCAAGCCTTTAGTAGTTCTTACTTCAAAAAGCCAGAGTGAGAATTCTATAACTGTAGAAAAGAGACAGTGAATCCTGATGATAGCATCCCATCTACATCACCAAGCAGTTGGGTAGCAGCAGGAGACAGACACTGAATTCAGTAATTCAGGCGATATCTCTGACAGAGAGAAAGAATAGTCAAATGGATGACAGTGACAGATAAACAGAAAGCAGTGTTCAAACCTGGCTATAATTGTAGAAGTTTGTATATAATCTTAGAAGGTGGCATGGGAGGGGGACCCATATCTAGCTGGTGCCACACCATGGTGGCAGCAAAAACAGGAAGGGGGAAGCTGGAGCAGCACTCTGTCACACTCTCATGTTGTTCTCTGTCCACCTCCCTGCTGTCACTACTGTGTTTCTGCTAGGGATGAGGGAGAAATTTGATTTGGTTTGCCTTTAAAGGCAAATCTACCTAATCCGCAGTTCTGAAAACAATACATGACCTGAAACATCATTTGAAACGGGCACTTCCCCAAATTTTGCAGTGCAGCTCTTCAGCCAAGTAATGTGTACAAAAATGTTAGTGAAAATAACCTACGAAATGCATTAGACTGGGAAAATATAAATATTTGACAAAAATATGCTTTGCAAAAATGTGTGTATTAGGAGAAATTTGCTCAAAAACACTGGTGTATTTTCATGAGGACTTTTTTTTAAAAAAAGGCAAACTAATGTAGAAATGTGAAAAACTGAAGTTACAATAGGAAAAATGAGGAAGTGAGAGAAACCAAAATTGACAGGTTTGCCCATTCTTAGTTCTTGCCCTCTTCCTGGCCTTTGTTCAGATGAAGTTCCCACTGGGCTGAGCTCACTGAGTGCATTTCCAAGCTGACACACTACATCTATCAGCAAAAATTTTGCAGTTGGCTTCAGCGAGAGCCACATCTGCCCACTGAGTTCACCTTTTGCTGATGCCGGCCACAACAGTCTTAAAGGTGATTTCCTTGAAGAAGGTTCTTAAAAAGGTTTGTTTGGCAAAAGACAAGCGAAGTGCTCTGCTAACTAGCAAAACCTCTAGTTAACATTTCATGTCTTGGTCAGGGTTATTTCTGGAAGGAAACACATTTGATAATGAGCTTCTTTTGAAAGAAATCAAGGAATAGTGGGGTGTTTTGTATTTATCTGGTGTGAAGTTAAATGTGTGGCTAGAAAGAAGCACTCTGTTAAAAGATCTGCCTCATTTAATTGGTAATGAATATAGTGTAATTTACCAACCTTTCCTGCAAAATGTTCTGGAGAGTAAGCATGGCTATAGTCGTCTGTGAACCATAAATACCACCCCCCCTCATCATAAGACCATAAAAAGAGCCTGCTGGATCAGGCCAACGGCCCACCTGGTCTAGCGTCCTGTTCTCACAGTGGCCAACCAGATGCACATGGGAAGCCCGCAAGGAGGAGCTGAGGACAACAGCACTCTCTCAAATTGTGGTTTCCAGCAACTGGTATTCAGATGCATACTACCTCTGACTCTGGAGACAGAACATAACCACTTTCCTCTTTCAACAAGCCTTTTAGGTTGAAACCTATCCCAGTCTGCATCTGTGTTAGAATTGCTTAATATGTTTTTTAATAATGTCTTTAACCCTTTTTTAAAGAAGTTTTTTTTTAAAAAAAATATTTTTAATGCTGTTTTGTTTTAATGTATTTTAAGATCTGTTTTTATGATGTTTTAAAGTGCTTTTAGCACTTTGTTTGCTGCCCTGGGCTCCTGCTGGGAAGAAGGGCAGGATACAAATTAAATAATAAATAAATAATAAATTGAGGCTAGGAGCCACTGATAGCTTTATTCTCCATTAATCCTCTTTTAAAGCCATCCAAGTTGGTGGACATCAATGCCTCCTATGGCAGCAAACTCCCTAGTTTAACTCTGTGCTATGTGAAGGAGTTCTTTCTTTTATCTGTCCTGAATCCTCCATCAATTTGATAGGCCTATTGCTGCCACACACTCATGTGTTATGAAAGCGGTAGCACAGTCATTGATAGCTTGATCCTCTAGCAAGCAGGTGGGGCAGATATAAATAGACTAGAGGAACTTAAAGAGCAGTGGGAAACTGCACATACTTGGGGCTTAGTACAATATTGGGGAGAAAAATGGAACAATGAAGAACACATAAATGTATCAGTTCAACTTATTTCTTATTTATTCTAATAATTTATGAATCCACATGAGTCTCAAGGCAATTCATATAACAAAAGCTTGGAAAACAGTACAAAAAGCAGCAACTAAAGATAGGCTTAAAAGCAATACAGAACAGACACCTAAGGCAGAGACCTTTCCACGCAGCCGGAAAAGCTTATTGAAACAGAAATGTCTTCAATTGCCTCCAGAAAGTACAAATAGTGGGCACCTGTAATACGTCAACAGGGATGCTGTTTCACAGAACAGAGACAGCCACACTAGAAGCCCTACTCCGAGTTACTGTGCAGTGGACTTATGATATTTTCAGGACTTCAAGGAGAAGCTCTCGTGCAGAACATGGTGAGCTACTGGGTATACAAGAGATAAGTTGGTTTTTCAAGTAACCTAATCTTGAGCTGTATAGGGCTTTATATGTTAGCACCAAAACCTTGAACTTGGCCCAGTAACAGCTAGTGCAGATCCTGTAGGCAAGGAGTTATATGCTCTGGTAACCTCACGACTCGACTACTGCAATGCGCTCTACGTAGGGCTGCCTTTGAAGACAGTTCGGAAGCTACAGCTTGTCCAAAATGCGGCGGCCAGATTAATAACGGGGACCAGGCGGTCGGAACACATAACACCTGTTCTGGCTCGCTTGCACTGGCTGCAATATGCTTCCGGGCTAGATTCAAAGCCCTATATGGCGCGGGACCACAATACCTGTCGGAACGCCTCTCCCGATATGAACCTGCCCATACACTACGCTCTACATCGAAGGCCCTCCTCCGAGTTCCGTCTCATAGGGAGGCTCGGAGGACAGTGACAACATCTAGGGCCTTCTCAGTGGTGGCCCCCGAATTGTGGAACAGTCTCCCTGAAGAGGTGCGTATGGCGCTGACATTGTTGTCCTTTCGGCGCCAGGTTAAGACTTGCCTCTTTGCTATGGCGTTTTAATATGTAACTGGTTTTAGTTTTAAATTTTGTTGTAATTGTTTCTGATTTCTTGTTTTTACATATGTTTATGCTGTACTTTTATCTTGAGACTTGAGATGTTTTGTATTTTTATATTCTGTTGTTCACCGCCCAGAGAGCTAATGCTAGTCGGGCGGTATATAAATCTAATAAAATAAATAAATAAATAAATAAATAAATAAATAAATGCTTGTGGTAATTCACCTCTGCAAGCAGCCTAGCCACTGTGTTCTTCTTAAGAAATAAGACCAGATAATTTGGTATGCCAAAATCCAGGGACATTATGGAATGAGGATGTTGCAAAACTAATTCAAAGAGTGGTATGGCCAGTTGTGTCTCTCCACCAACTAGGGATGGAACGATCTGTCAATTTCAGTCCCCTCAGTTTCTCATTCTTCTTAAATTCAGTTCTCCACATTTCTGCAGCAATTTGCTGATTTTTTTTTAAAAAAAATCCTCATGAAAATTCTTCCGCATTTTAGTGTGAATTTCTCCTAATAAACACATTTTTGTAGGCAGTTCTAATTCATGCACTTTCCCCTAATATATGCATTTTTATAAACAATGTTTGATCGGTGAGCTGAATCCCAAAATTTGAATAAGTGTGAATTTCGAAGGTTTGCTGTGTTTCGGTTCTTATATTGTATCAGAAAGTTTGAATTTGATAGATTGGACTTGAAATGCGAACTGAATTGAAATTCTCGCCAACCCCTACCACTGATACAAGGCTCTTTGAACCAGCAAAGGTTGTACATGAAAAGAAAGCAGGTGATTTTTGTTGATTTCTATTTCCTTCTGCAGCCTTCCCCCTCCCCCCAGTTTGCTTCAGAGGGTTGTTGGATCCATTTGAACAGCCTGGGAGGTGACATGGGGGCTGCAGGAGAAAGGGAGAATTGGCAAAAATACCTTCTTCCCAATCCTCTTGTGGAAGCTGCTTTGGATCAAAGAGCCTTGTGTTGGCATAGAGGCACAATTGGATACAAACCATAGACTTGTTCTGCATTAGCCCATTAATCCAAAATATTTGGAACTCTGGGAGATGTGTGTCATCCTCTCATGGTCTGGACTGACTGTTTCCTCCCTTTGGTCCAATGAGAAACAATGGCCTCCCAAAACACTTCAAAGCAAAATTAAACTCTAATGCCTATGTTAGAGAAGGGAAGGGAGTGGAATGCTGGCTGGTAAAGAATCCCTTTGCATCTTTGTTGTCACTGTCTTGTTGCAACATAAATAACTCATTTTATATGCTTACCAAGGTCCTCCTGTAAGAAATGAACTGTTCAGGCTAGAGACCAAAAAAAAAAGCAATACATCAGATGTGTAAGGCTTAATGAAATGTCAGCAGGAGAGTATCCTTTGTGTTTTAAATTCGATCTGCTTTCTAATCAATCATGATCTTTGTTGTCCACATGTTGAGAACCTGTTTTTTTTTAAGCTGAATCTTTGATACTAATGTATGGAAGAGTAGTCTAGGATCTCAGGGCCATGAGCTAGTCTCACATTACAGCCTTTGAACCTTGGGTCTAAGATTTTTGTATCAGTGCATTGTCTATAAGAATACTGTTTCAAAAATGCTTCAATGTACTTCAAAACTGCTCTCAAAGATCTGAAAAAGAAAGTATTGCATAATAGAGTTTGTCACAAAATGTCAATTTTCCCCCTTTCCTGCTGGGCCAAATCCTTGAGCCCTGCTTAAGCCTGATTTATTTACATTCTCATCCTGCTCTTTCTCCAAGGAGCTCAGATTGGCTTACAAGCCTCCTTCCATTTCACAACAATCCTGTGAGGTAGATTAGATTGAAAGAGAGTGACATTCAAGGTCACCTATTGAGCTTCCATACTGAGTGGGGATTTGAACATGGATCTCCATGATCTTAAGAGTTACCAGACCCATGATAACATGAGACCCTGTTCCAAAACATCACTATCTCCTGACCCATCAGTCTCAGGATCTGGGATGCTGGAGGTATGTGATGCTGGCCTCATGTGATATGAACTTGTCAAGAATTATCAATACCTTGGCACAGTCATTAACCAAAATGGAGACAATAGTCAAGAAATCAGAAGAAGGCTAGGACTGGGGAGGGCAGCTATGAGAGAACTAGAAAAGGTCCTCAAATGCAAAGATGTATCACTGAACACTAAAGTCAGGATCATGCCATGGTATTCCTGATCTCTAAGTATGGATGTGAAAGTTGGGCAATGAAAAAGGCGGATAAGAGAAAAATAAACTCCTTTGGAAATGTGAAGTTGGAGGAGAGCTTTGCACATACCATGGACCATGAAAAAGACAAACAAGTAAGTAAGTAAGTAAGTAAAATTTAATTTTTGTGTCGCCTATCTGGCCGAAGCCACTCTAGGCGACGTACACATTGAAATTGATAAAATACAATATAAATACAGAATAAAATACAATGTAGTCAACCATAACCATTTTAAATAGCAGCAGTATAGAACAATGTAGGGCAATCAATAAACAATTTAAAACAATCATAGAAAAATTAGCCCACCCCGGGGATCCCAAAGGCTTGTCCAAAGAGCCAGGTTTTTAAGGCTCGGCGAAATGTATCCAGGGAAGGGGCATGGCGGAAATCGAATAGGAGGGAGTTCCAGAGAGTGGGGGCCGCCACTGAGAATGCCCTCTCTCTAGTCCCCACCAACCTAGCTGTTTTCGTTGGTGGGACTGAGAGAAGGATATTATAGAGTTGGAAAAGGTTCAGAAGAGGGCAACCAGAATGATCAAGGGGATTCCCTTACGAGGAAAGGTTGCAGCATTTGGGGCTTTTTAGTTTAGAGAAAAGGCGGGTCAGAGGAGACATGATAGAAGTGTATAAAATTATGCATGGCATTGAGAAAGTGGATAGAGAAAAGTTCTTCTCCCTCTCTCATAATACTAGAACTCGTGGACATTCAAAGAAGCTGAATGTTGGAAGATTCAGGACAGACAAAAGGAAGTACTTCTTTACTCAGCGCATAGTTAAACTATGGAATTTGCTCCCACAAGATGCAGTAATGGCCACCAGCTTGGATGGCTTTAAAAGAAGATTAGACAAATTCATGGAGGACAGGGTTATCAATGGCTACTAGCCATGATGGCTGTGCTCTGCCACCCTAGTCAGAGGCAGCATGCTTCTGAAAACCAGTTGCTGGAAGCCTCAGGAGGGGAGAGTGTTCTTGCACTCAGGTCCTGCTTGCGGGCTTCCCCCAGGCACCTGGTTGGCCACTGTGAGAACAGGATGCTGGACTAGATGGGCCACTGGCCTGATTCAGCAGGCTCTTCTTATGTTCTTATGTTCTTAAGGCCCTGTGTGGCTGATCTAGTCGGGCGGCTTAATTGGTGGTACTGGAGGTGCTCCTTCAGGTAAGCTGGGCCGAGACTGTATAGGGATTTAAAGGTTAACACCAACACCTTGAATTGGGCCCGGAAAACAACTGGAAGCCAATGTAGATGAAATAACACTGGCGTGATGTGATCACGGCGGCGGCTGTTTGTAAGCAAACGAGCTGCCGCATTCTGCACCAGTTGTAGTTTCCGGACTGTTTTCAAGGGTAACCCCACGTAGAGCGCATTGCAGTAGTCTAATCGAGAGGTGACCAGGGCATGAACTACCAGTGGGAGCTGATGAATTGGGAGGTAGGGTTGCAGCCTCCGTATGAGGTGTAGTTGATACCAAGCTGCCAGGCTCACTGCCGAAATCTGAGCCTCCATGGACAGCTTGGAATCAAGAACAACCCCGAGGCTACGGACCTGATCTTTCAGGGGAAGTCTCACCCCATTAAGCTTCAGGTCAACAACACCCAACCTTCCCCTGTCACCCACAAGTAGCACCTCAGTTTTATCAGGATTGAGCTTCAGCCTGTTCCTTCCCATCCACCCACTCACGGTTTCCAGGCACTTGGACAAGGTCTCCACAGCCAACTCCGGTGAGGATTTAAAAGAGAGATAGAGCTGCGTGTCATCAGCATATTGGTGACACCACAGCCCAAAACTCCTGATGATGGCTCCCAGCGGTTTTACATAGATGTTAAATAGCATGGGAGAGAGGATAGAATCCTGTGGCACTCCACAAGTGAGGGGCCAAGGGTCTGAAACCTCATCCCCCAATGCTACCTGTTGGTGCCTGTCAGAGAGAAAGGAACGGAACCACTGTAAAACAGTGCCTCCTATTCCCAATCCCTCCAGGCGATCCAACAGGATACCGTGGTCGACAGTATCAAAAGCCGCTGAGAGATCCAGGAGGACAAGAAAGGTGAATTCTCCCCTGTCTAATGCCCTCCTCATATCATCCACCAGAGCGACCGAGGCTGTTTCAGTACCATGTCCAGTCCTGAAACCCAATTGGTATGGATCCAAATAATCCATTTCATCCAAGTGTGCTGACAACTGGCTAGCCACCACTCGCTCAATGATCTTGCCCAAAAATGGCAAGTTCGAAATGGGGCAAAAGTTGTTCAAGACTTGGGGATCCAAGGAGGACTTTTTTAAGATGGGTTTTATAATTGCCTCCTTGAGGGCCGGTGGCATTACACCCTCCTTCAAGGATGCATTTACCACCGCCCTGATCCCTTCGCCCAATTTCTCCTTGCAGTTCATAAGGAACCATGATGGGCAAGGATCAATCAGGCAGGTGGTAGGCTTCACCGTTGAAAGTACCTTGTCCACATCCTCAGAAGGAAGAGGCCGAAACCGATCCCACTGAACCGGATTGCAACTGGTCAACTCTGGATCCTCTACTGCATCCACAGTGTACGGAATCGAGTTCTTCAGGTGCTTGACTTTATCGGCAAAGTGCCTTGCCAATTTGTCACAGGAAGCCTTAGAATGCTCCAAGGGTTCCTGAACAACTGGACCGACCAGGCTTCGGACCACTTGGAACAGCTTCCTGGGACAGCACTCTGTGGATGCAATAGAGGCAGCAAAGAAATCTTTCTTTGTTGCCTGTATTGCCACCTGGTAGGCAGCTATTGCTGCTCTAACCTGTGTCCGAGCATCTTCAGAGCGGGATTTCCGCCACCGGCGTTCTAGTCGTCTCACCTCCTGTCTCAGACTTCGCAACCGGGGTGTATACCACGGTGCTGTCTGAGTTCTGTTCAGGGGGAGAGGACGTTTCGGAGCCACCTGGTCTAATGCCCTGGTGATTCCCTCATTCCACTCCATCACCAGGGTTTCGACTAGGCGACCTTCAGCAGGTTCCAATTCCCCCAGCGCAGTCAGGGATCCATCCGGATCCATCAGGCGCCTGGGGCGGACCATTCTAATAGGTCCTTTACCCCTGCGGAGGGTGTGTGGCATTGAGAAGTCAAAGTTCACCAGATAGTGATCTGACCATGACACGGGGGTGAAAGAAATAGCCCCCAACTTCAGAACACTCCCCACCCCTCCCACGACAAATACAAGGTTGAGGGCATGACCGGCTACATGGGTGGGCTCAGTGTTACTAAGGTGCAGTTCCCAGGAAGCCATGCTTTCCAGGAAATCCCGAGGGGCTCTGATGATTAAGTGTTAGAACCAATTAAACCAGAACTATCACTAGAAGCTAAAATGACGAAACTGAGGTTATCATACTTTGGACACATCATAAGAAGACATGATTCACTAGAAAAGACAATAATGCTGGGAAAAACAGAAGGTAGTAGAAAAAGAGGAAGGCCAAATAAGCAATGGATTGATTCCATGAAGGAAGCCACAGACCTGAACTTACAAGATCTGAACAGGGTGGTTCATGACAGATGTTCTTGGAGGTCACTGATTCATAGGGTCGCCATAAGTCGTAATCGACATGAAGGCACAAAACAACAACAAGGGGACATTTGTCTGTTTGAAGGAGCTCTCTATTTGAAGGACTTTCTATTTCTGTTCCAATTTAAAGATAAAGTCCCCAAAGAAGGGAGAACAGGGGTCTTGAAGTAGTCCATCAAGAGTTAGTACCTCGCCAAAAACAACTGAACATCAGAAATGAAAACGTTGTAACCTCTCCAAAAAGGGGGGGCATGAGGGCAGAGGGAGGTGAGGGAGCTGGAAATGGGGGAGGGAATAAAGGATCATGCTATTTTATTGTAATAAAGTGAAAATCCTAATAAATTATACATTAAAAAACACACCAAACAGTTGACACCTGGATGGCAGACTCAACAAACACAGAGGTCACCTAGTCATAGTCATCCCCACTATGGTAAATTGGATTGTATTTCTCTTTAAATTATAGGAATGTAGGGAGAGAACATCATGGCAAAATGCCTGCTGCTCCTTTAATCTTTTGTTCTGACTGGGAGTCGGCCAGGACAGACGTGGGGAGGTAAGTCAGCAACATGACAGAAGGTGACACACACACAGAGCCGGGAGATAAAAGAATGGCTGGCTACACATGCTCAGCAGGTCCTGAAAGGGAAGACAGAAGTGTGTGTGTTTGTGTGTGTGGGGGGGGAGTGGTAGATAAGGAGAAAGTGAAGGGGGAGAACAGAGGGAGGAAGCAAGAGGAAAATTGGAGAAGCAGAGCTGGCAGGCATTGCCTCAGAGGTAAAGCAGGAAAGCAGAAAGAAAGAGAAGAGATAAAGGTCTGGGGCCTGTAAACTCAGTGGTGAGTTACATGAAAAAGGGGCAAGAAGGATAGTGGGATTAACAGTACATCAAGCAAATAAACAAAACCAGATATGATCTAGTGATGACAGGAGTCCCAAGCTCACAGAGCCGGGGTGCAGAATCCCCAGTCTGTGGACCAATGTTAACCTGCTAGGCTTCCCCATTTGGCCTGTGAGGCCATTTTGGGCAAGCCATGTCTACCCTCCCTGCACCTGATATTGTATAGGTAAGGGCAGGGCTTTGCCAAGAGCCCGCTTACGCAACTTCCAAAGGACCCAACAACTAGCTGGTTGTCTGGAACCTTTGAAGTGCTGCCCAAAGCGGGAACCCAGTACCAAGCAGGAATGCCTCCCCCACACCTTGGCTGAGTGCAATCATTTACAAAAGGATGGCTCATTCTTGCTGAGCACCTACCAGAGCATCACTGATCCTACACCTGCATAACCTGGTTTAATGCAGGCTTATTCCAATCTTCTCCAGAAGGGCAAAAGTAGTCTTGGTATCCAAGCCAAGTGAAATGTAAGCCTCACTGCTTTGGAGGTGTAAAAATGCCATTCCCGCCTTAAGCGGGGGCATGTTTGCCACCACCCCTGTTGTCTAGAAGGCTCGGGAACATTCGGTAGCATTTGAATGAGGTCAGGTGGGATGGTTCAACCAATGAGAGGGAGCGATTGTTAGGCTTATAAGCCAGCTCCTCCTCATTCTTCACACCTTTCTTTGCCTTGCGGCACTCTGCGTGGAGGCTTAGTAGAGGCTCAGTGTGCTTTTAAGTGTTACCTGAAAAATCCCTGGCTTCGTGCGATCGTCGGTGAATCCACCTTGGTCTTCTGAGAGCCACCTCACTGGTTTGCGCCTCTTCAGAGGCTGCTGTTTTTTTAGGGGGGGCTGGGGCAGCGCCCCCTCCCCTCCCCATTCATCGTGTTGCGCATTGGGTAAGGGTTTTGGTGTGCCGCACACACACCCCTCCACTTGTCGGATTTATAGTTGAGCAGTTCTTAGTATCAGGCATTGAGGGGTGGTGCAGTCGAGTGCTTTTACCTATTGGCGTGCAACTTGGCGGTTCAGCCTCTACTGTGCTGCTTTCCACATAGCCTTTTGGCGTGGGTGCTGTTGGGTCGCACTGTCCCCCCATTTGCTTAGGTCGCTGGGTGATTAACCCCCTCCGGTTGGGTTAAGCTCCTTCATAATTTATAGAGGCTAATTACATAGGAGCTCTTGTTGGGGACGTTGCTTGTTCTTCTTGTTGTTTTGTTTTGTTTTTTTCTTTTTTAGGTGGCTTCTGTAATTTTTCAAAAAAAACACCCTGCCTTAATTCATTCTTTCAATAATCAAGTTGGTAGTTTGTTTCCTTGGATTTTTTATTGGGGAATGCAAAAGCCGTGTACCTGTTTTTAGTGTGTCATAATTTAGATTGTGTTATTTTAATTGTTGGTCTTTATCTAGTTCATAATTAGGTGTATTAATTCATTAATTAATTTTAATTAATTTAGTTCAATTTTGGTTTAGTTCATTTATAGTAGATAGTTCATTTAGGAGTTTAAATTTTTTTTTTATTGATTGATTAGTGTGACCATATTCCTTTAATTTGTTAATATTGGTTTTATAATATATTAATAGATAATTGTTATTATAAGGACTCTATAACCCAACTTATAGGGTAATAATTATGGTTAATTGATTTATTATTAAGATCTATTGTCATTAGCTGCGGTTATCCTTCATGTTAGAGTTTGCCGTTGGCAAGTTGTTTATTCCTAGCTAATTATTGTTATTTTTCGGCTTTGTGGTGCAGTTATTTGCCGATATGCCTCCAAAGAAGGCCAAGCAAAAGCATGGTGTCAGCATGGAACCCCCCCCCAAAAAAAGTCCCATGGCGCAACAGTCCTCTTCGGATGAAGATGAAGATATGGGAACAGTCCGTGCGTTGGTGGCCAGGGTTGAGGCACTGGAAAAGGAGCGTGGGGCATCAGTTGACCTGGAGGCGGGCACCAGTTCTTCAGTGAGAGGTAAGAAATCCCAGAGGTTGGCTTCCAAGGTCACTAAGGCGTCTCTCCTATCTGATTTAGTTGCATGACTGGATGCCTTGGAGAAGGCCTCTACTGCCATGGTGCCTGTTCTACACCCTGAGACTTCCGCCGCTGTTGCTGCATTTCCAACAACAATGTTGCCTCCTGCTCTACATCCTTTGCCTGTGGCTGGTTCATCGTTACCATCGTCTTCCTTGCCAGTGCTTACAGGGCCTTTGAATGTGGATGCTGCGGAGGTTCCACAGAATGTCACCCCCTCAGTTGTGGCGCCTCCAAGTACCTTGGCAGGTGAGCATGCTGCAATACACACCACCACTTCTAGTCACACACAGTCATAGATAGGGTCACAGCAGCAGATGGTCTACATGGGGGGCGTTTTGGTTCCATTATATCCCCAGCTTCATTGGCCAGTGGTGGCTGTAACTCCTTGGCAGCCTAGTTCTGTTTCAGATGCACAGGCTTCTACCACTTTACCATTACCTCAGGGTGTTTATCCTCAGGGTGATACTTCCTTGCCTTTGGGTAACCACCTCCAGTTGTCAACTAAGGAAAAGATCTGGAGAGGGGAATACATAGATATTTTCACTCTTCTTTTCCAAGAGTCTGAGGCACAGAGCAGGGAGGCTGCTGAATTTAAAGATAAAGAAGCAGCCAAAAAGAAAAAGGTAGATCGCATTTGGCCTAACTGGCTCAATGCTTATACTGTGTATATGGGTGTAATGACACAGGCCTACCCACCTCGTGCATTATCCATGATCAAATATCAGGATATCATTCATCATGCCTTTAGAGAATTCTCAGGTACTGCCTGGTTCAGGTACGATGAGAATTTTAGACAAAGGGCGGCATTGGATCCTTCATTACGCTGAGATATTGAGCACCCGGGCCTCTGGCTCCGGTCCATGACCTCAGCAAGGCCTGTGTTGGGCGATCATGCAGACAGTGGTCACCTATTAGTGCGTGTTCAGGCTCAGGCCTCCAGTTTCGACTGGGGTTCGCAGTGGGTTCAATCCCACCAAGTCTGTTGGAGCTTTAACAACTCTGGGCGTTGTGCCAGGCATCCATGCAGGTTTAGGCATGCTTGTGGAGCCTGCAGTGGTAATCACCCCAGTTTCTCCTGTCCCAAGTCTCGTCTTCAAAAACAGGGAGCTGGAGACCAATCTCAGCACAAACGTGGCGCAGGCAGCGGTGGTGGCCCGCTGCAAGGCCAGTAGTCCCATTAATCTTGTTTCCCTGGCTAGTTGGTTGCAGTTCTATCCCAATAAACGAGCGGCTGAGTATTTACTTAAGGGATTCTCAGAGGGCTTTCGGATCCCTTGTGTTGGTCCAAGGATTTCCATTTGTTCTCCCAATCAAAATTCAGTCAGAGATATGGCCACAGTTGTCTTGGCCAAGCTGCGCAAAGAAATCAATGCAGAACGGATTTCTGGCCCTTTCCCCTCCCCTCCTTTTCCTAATTTGAGGATCTCCCCTCTCGGTATAGTCCCAAAGAAGCAGCCGGGCGAGTATCGCCTGATACATAATTTATCTTTTCCCAAAGGAAATTTGATCAATGACGGCATACCGTCTGATATGGCCTCAGTGAAGTATACTTCTTTTGATGCGGCTGTGAAGGTCGTGCGTTCTGCCGGTAATGGTGCTTTAATGGCAAAATGCAACATATAGTCTGCCTTTCGCTTGCTCCCTGTGCATCTGGCAGATGTGGATTTATTGGGTTTTAAATTTCAAGGCCAGTACTATGTCGATAGGGCGATGCCTATGGGCTGTTCCATTTTGTGTGCTGCCTTTGAGGCATTCAGTTCTTTCTTAGAGTGGGCATTGAGAGAGTGGACACATTCCTCCTACATTGCACACTATCTGGATGATTTCTTGTTCATAGGCCCTGCTGACGACCCCCATTGCATGCATTTAGTTGAAGTCTTCATGGCCCTTTCAGATGAACTTGGGGTCCCTCTCGTGCCTGAGAAGTCAGAGGGCCCCTCTTCTTGCCTTAACTTTTTGGGGATTCAGCTTGACACAGTTGCACAGTCCTCCTGATTGCCTACAGATAAATTGATTGACTTGAGGGCTTGCTTGCGTAAAGCAGTGTCTTATAAGAAAATTACTCTGTTGCAACTTCAGGAGTTGGTTGGTCACCTAGTTTTTGCTTCCAAGGTGATCTCTCCTGGCAGAGCCTTCTTGAGGCGCCTTTGTGAAGCAATGAAGGGAGTGCGCTCACGTTTCCATTTTATTAGAATGTCAGCAGGGATGAGGGAGGATTTATCCATGTGGCTCACATTTCTGGAAAGCTATAATGGATGCTCCTTCTGGAGGGAGGACCTTCTTATAGAAGCTGAACTACAAGTACATTCTGATGTTGCTGGGGGTTCAGGTTTTGGAGTTTTATTCAGATCCCTGTGGTGTGCTGGACACTGGCTAGAGTCTTGGAGGGTGGTGGGTATTACCGCTGACTTAACCTTTTTGGAATTCTTCCCCATCGTGGTGGCGGTCCACTTATGGGCGGATGAGTTTCAGAATCACACAGTTCAGTTCTGGTGTGACAATCAGGCCACAGTCTGTGTAATCAATTCTCAAACCTCTAAGTCTTCAAGGGTTATGCGCCTTGTGCGTGCCTTTGTCCTGCAATGTTTAAAGTTTAATATTCTTTTCATTGCTCGGCATGTCCCGGGCCTGCAGAACGAAGTGGCTGATGTCCTTTCCCGGTTTCAGATGTAGAGATTTCGGGAGCTGGCCCCAGGAGCCGCATCAGACCCATGTCCAATGCTGTCTCTTTTATGGAACCTTGGGAGATAGAGGTGGCGGCGGCCATAGCTTCGGCTTTAGCTCCCAGTACTCAGAGAGCATATCAGTGTGGTTTTGATAAGTTTCAAGCATTCTACACCTCTCACGCTCTGCCAATGGATTGGCCTATTCCAGTTTCATGGTTGCTGCAATTTATAGTATTTTTAAAAGGTCAGGGTACTTCCTTTAGCACAATAGCGGGGTACCTTGTCCACCCTTGCATTTATTTCTAAGGCTAAGGGCGTCCCAGATTGTACATCAGACTTCAGAGTGCATAAAGTCCTTGAAGGCTGGTCGCGCGCAGCACCTAAAGCACCTGATAAGAGGCCCATTATCCCAGATGTATTGATGCAAATGTTGCACTTGTTTACTACTCTGTGTTCTTCTGCATATGAGACACAGCTATTTATTACAGTAGCCTTGGTCGCTTTCTATGGGGCCTTCCGCCCTAGCGAAGTTCTGGAATCTTCTAAGAATGATAAGTCTTTCAGGGCTTTATGCCTGAGCGATTGTGTACTGGGTGATATCCAGGTTATGCTCACACTGCGTGTATCTAAGACTGATCAGAAGCGTCAAGGCAGAGTGGTGACATTGCATAGTTGTGCAGTGCCTGTTTTATGCCCTGTATCTGCTCTGAGGGCTTTTCTTTCCATAAGGCCAGAGGGCCAGTGATACATCTTCATACATCTCGACGGGTCCGCCCTTACGCAGTTTCAGTTTTGGGCCGTTCTTCAGCAGGCCTTGTTGGCCAGCGGGCGAGATCCAGGGGAGCATGGAATGCATTCATTCCGGATTGGTGCGGCTACGACTGCGGCCCTCGTGGGCATGCGCATGGAAAGCATCCAGGCGATCGGACGATGGCGTTCAGCTGCCTCTAAATCTTACATTAGACCCTGAATCATGTAACCTGTTTCCCATTCTTTCTAGGTGTGTGGAACCTTCCAGTTCCGGCAAAGATCGTCATGTGCGGCCATTCCATTCTGTTCTGGGCTCACAAAAAGGCGGCTTCTTCATCTGCCGGGACCCAGCTGCAACTGTCCGGCCGCGCGATGGTTTCCTGGACAACCAGGAGGGTATGAGGTGGGGGGAATGTTTAGGATCATGTCTTCTTCGCCTCAACCCCATATTTTACTTGTACATTTGGGTGAGAATGACCTAGTGCAACGTCCTGGTGTGGACTTGCTATGTAAGGTCAGGGAGGATTTAGTTTGCTCAAGCGTACATATCCCAACCTTATTTTAGTGTGGTCAGATATGCTCGAGCGCAGAGTCTGGAGGGGGGCCATCCATCCCAATAGAATCGATAGATCGCAGAGGTTTGTTAATAGGAAGGTTAGATATCTGGTTCTGTTACTTGGGGGGGCGTTTATATCTCATGACAGAATCAGCTTCTATTATCCAGCCCTCTATCAGGATGATGGGGTGCATCTTTCTGAACAGGGATGTGATATGTTTCTCGAGGACCTTAGGTTGGGCCTCAGGGCTTTGTTTTCTTTGGATTGAGGAGATCAAGCTTTAGCTGATCCCCTCTTGTGGCATGGAATTCGGGCAGGTGAGGAAGGTGGGGATATAATGAAGGTAACTGAGGCATTGTATTAGAGGGCACTCACTAGAGAACCAACAGTCATGTGTGGCTTGTGGGGATCTGGGGGTGCCCTTGTGGAACCAACTTGTGCATCAGGGTGAATGCCTGTACGGCGGGGCCAGGGTGCGGAGGCTGGAACCACATGATTGGCTGTACTGGCAAGGAGGGTTAATTTCAACCATTTCCATTGCTCAGGAGTCAAGGTACATTCTGAATTACATGCCCAGACAATTTGCAGGCTAGATTACCTCCCAGTTAGGTATCCTCACCTGCCCGAAGTAAGTTCAATTTGGCTATTGGCTTATAATTGGAAGAAGCTTTATGTTGTTATATTTTAAATAAATATAACATTATTCCATATCTGTGTCATGAGTCTTCTTTGGTGTGGTGGCAATGTGCATTTGTCTGCTCAGAACAACATGTTACTTACTGTGCTTGTATTAATACTGTAGTCAGGAGGACTGGTGGAATAAAGTAAAGCTCATTTAAGAGAGGTATTTTCAGGTAACCTAATTACACTGAACAAACTGCTGGTGGATCACAATCTTCATAAGGCAAACAAAGCTCTAAGGCGGAGCTGGAATTGTAGTTTGTTTGCTTAGAAGCAGAGAATGTTGACAGAATGACCAGCTGCTCATCAGAAATGCACCATTATTTCTGATCAGAAATGCACCAAGCTTGTAATTCCCACTGCCCTGTCAGAACATTTCCATACTCTGAAGAGAAATACCAAGTCAACATGAAGGAGAAAGAGAGCTAACTGTGTGGAAGCCGAAAGGCATTTGTTCCTTCTGTTGAGGACCTGGGTTGGAAGCAGACACTACTACAGGCATACACTGAGATTAGTAGGAGTGAGGAGCCGGGGTATCGTTGCAAAGGGTCTTGGGTGTGTGTGTTAGAGCCAGGTTCCAGCAGGGTACCTTTATGTCTCCAGTGTCCAATGAGGCAATCAGCATAAAATGGGAGTGTGTTAGCCACTGAGAAGAGTCTTCTAATTTGCTTCCTTGTCGTTTCCTGCTGATTGGATCCAATCAGAGTGAAAGGAGTTCCTACTTCAAAAGCTAATTTGTGGAGAGTGAGAAGTCTGTAGCTGCAGAAGAAGAGACCATGAATCCTGATTACAACATGCCATCTACATCATCAAGCAGTTCGGTAGCAGCAGGAGATAACATGTAGGCACTGGATTCAGCAATTCAAGCAATATCTCTGACAGTGAGAACATAAGAACATAAGAACATAAGAAGAGCCTGCTGGATCAGGCCAGTGGCCCATCTAGTCCAGCATCCTGTTCTCACAGTGGCCAACCAGGTGCCTGGGGGAAGCCCGCAAGCAGGACCCGAGTGCAAGAACACTCTCCCCTCCTGAGGCTTCCGGCAACTGGTTTTCAGAAGCATGCTGCCTCTGACTAGGGTGGCAGAGCACAGCCATCATGGCTAGTAGCCATTGATAGCCCTGTCCTCCATGAATTTGTCTAATCTTCTTTTAAAGCCGTCCAAGCTGGTGGCCATTACTGCATCTTGTGGGAGCAAATTCCATAGTTTAACGATGCGCTGAGTAAAGAAGTACTTCCTTTTGTCTGTCCTGAATCTTCCAACATTCAGCTTCTTTGAATGTCCACGAGTTCTAGTATTATGAGAGAGGGAGAAGAACTTTTCTCTATCCACTTTCTCAATGCCATGCATAATTTTATACACTTCTATCATGTCTCCTCTGACCCGCCTTTTCTCTAAACTAAAAAGCCCCAAATGCTGCAACCTTTCCTCGTAAGGGAGTCGCTCCATCCCCTTGATCATTCTGGTTGCCCTCTTCTGAACCTTTTCCAACTCTAGAATATCCTTTTTGAGATGAGGCAACCAGAACTGTACACAGTATTCCAAATGCGGCCGCACCATAGATTTATACAACGGCATTATGATATCGGCTGTTTTATTTTCAATACCTTTCCTAATTATCCCTAGCATGGAATTTGCCTTTTTCACAGCTGCCGCACACTGGGTCGACATTTTCATCGTGCTGTCCACTACAACCCCGAGGTCTCTCTCCTGGTCGGTCACCGCCAGTTCAGACCCCATGAGCGTATATGTGAAATTCAGATTTTTTGCTCCAATATGCATAATTTTACACTTGTTTATATTGAATTGCATTTGCCATTTTTCTGCCCATTCACTCAGTTTGGAGAGGTCTTTTTGGAGCTCTTCACAATCCCTTTTTGTTTTAACAACCCTGAACAATTTGGTGTCATCAGCAAACTTGGCCACTTCACTGCTCACTCCTAATTCTAGGTCATTAATGAACAAGTTGAAAAGTACAGGTCCCAATACCGATCCTTGAGGGACTCCACTTTCTACAGCCCTCCATTGGGAGAACTGTCCATTTATTCCTACTCTCTGCTTTCTGCTTCTTAACCAATTTCTTATCCACAAGAGGACCTCTCCTCTTATTCCATGACTGCTAAGCTTCCTCAGAAGCCTTTGGTGAGGTACCTTGTCAAACGCTTTTTGAAAGTCTAAGTACACTATGTCCACTGGATCACCTCTATCTATATGCTTGTTGACACTCTCAAAGAATTCTAATAGGTTACTGAGACAGGACTTTCCCTTGCAGAAGCCATGCTGGCTCTGCTTCAGCAAGGCTTGTTCTTCTATGTGCTTAGTTAATCTAGCTTTAATAATACTTTCTACCAGTTTTCCAGGGACAGAAGTTAAGCTAACTGGCCTGTAATTTCCGGGATCCCCTCTGGATCCCTTTTTGAAGATTGGCGTTACATTTGCCACTTTCCAGTCCTCAGAGAAGGGGCAATCAAATGGGAACAGTTTTAGAGAAGCAGAAAGCAGTATTCAAGTCTGGCCAGATTATTCTATAATCTTAGAAGGTTGTATGATTTTAGAAAGGGTGTGGCTGTGACTATCATGAAGGGACTCTGCACTTTTGAATTTGCCACAACACCTACTGGTGGTGAGACAGAGAAGAATGGAGGGAGGCAGAGCAAGTTAGTGTTTTTGCGAGTACAGTTGCCATGCTCCCCAATCAGTGATGTAACCAGAAATGTTTTGCGAATAGTAGGTGCAAAAAAGTTGGTTTTCTTTGCCAGTCAGCCTTGCACAAGCTCTTACAGTACTAAATGGGTGTGTTCTTCCACACCAGCTCTCTCCAACCCGATGCCCTCCAAATGTTTTGGACTTAGGGTTGCCAGGTTCAATCCCTGAGACTGATCTTATATCTTTAGGAGAAGAGAAAGTCAGCCAAGTGCAGGTGTTCTTGCAACAATGTAATGGGAAAAACCACAAGGTGGAATTCTCCCTCCCCCCTGCACAACTTTTGAAGATACAGAAGACCTCTTGGAGGCTGGGCCTCTGGCAGCGCTGTCTCTGAAATGCTGGATTTTTATTTGCAGGGTAGTCTTTTTCTGCTTTCCTGTCCCAGAGTAGCTAACATTCAGCTGCGCGACCAGATCCACTCCAGCTGATTGCGCAGGAGGAGAGCAAGATCAGCTCCTCCGCATCATCAGTGGGTTAGGTTCCAGACCCCCATGCTACAGCTGATCCGCTTTTTGGTGTGAGTCTGGAACCTAACCTGCAGTATGAGTGGGGCCCTACTGTACAATGAATTGAGGTAGGATATGAAGATGACAATTATGATGATAATAAATATGCAGCATTTCAAATTAATTCTGCATGAGAAGCATTTCATGCCAAGCTTGGAACACCAAGGAGGAGGTATAAAATGTAGGCAAAACTTCTTTTGACAAAATGCCATTTATCCTTTACATCTATATCTATAATTAGTAATAAAGCTGAATGATGTATGTAAAGCATTTTTCTTTCCCTTTTCTTTTTTATTATTATTTTAGTACTACTTTGTAATTTTCTTTTCCTTAATAAACATTATTTTAAAAATAATAATGATGATGATGATGATAATTAATTCTGCACAAGTTCTATGCACTATTATGAAATTGCCTATGGTGTGTGTGGGGGGGGTGCACAGATGATTTGAAATGTGTTTGCTCTGGAACTTTGGAAGGAAGGAACTATATGGAACAAATGTCCCCTGCCAGCAACTAAGGCACTTGCAGGGCTTGCCTGCCCAAGGGAGGAGGTGAGGGAGACAGAGGCCACCACTCATAGCTTTGCGCCCAGACCAAATGCAACCCCCTCTCACTCTCTCTTCCAGCCAGCAAGCACTGTGTCTCACACGCACCCAGGTCAACATTTCCCCCTGCAATGCAAAAAAGGGCAGCAGGAGCAGCTTCCCTCGAAGCCTCGCTCAGTGCAAGCACACACACACTCTCTTCCAGCCAGCTAGCATTGTGGCTCACACATGACCAAGCACCCTGTATGCAAAAATGTTTAAGCATTTCAGATGGAGCTAAGTAGCCAGAAAGGGCAGCGAACAAGAAAGTATTCACACACACACATGCACACACCCCATCGTCACTCACCTCCACAGTTCCATTCTGCTGCTGCCTCCTTCACCTCTTTCATCCAAGTCCTTGCCCTCCGGCTTTCTCCCTCCACTCCTTTCTTCTCCACCACCTTCTATTTTTGAAGCAATTCTTTTCTCTTTCTCTCCACTCCATGACCATCTCGCTCTCCACCTCCTCACTCATTGCTTCCTAACACCCACAGAGCACAAGGGAAGAGTGATGCGGTGCAGAAGTCCGTTATGAGGCACATGACTTTCATCCACCAATCAGAGGAGTAGAAGACTTCCCCTGCTCCCTCCCCCAAGTAATGCCCGAAAGTAACACTGGAAATGTTAAAGCTATAGCTCAAAAGTAATGAAATTACTACTCGTTCTGTTACCAGCAAAATGTAACAGTTACCCACTTGTTACTGAAAAAAGTAATAAATTACAAGTATTTTGTTATTTGTAATGAATGACTTCCAAGCTCTGGTTGGAGTCCAACATCATTTAGGGTACCACAGGTTCCCTGTCCCTGCAGTGGTGGACTAAGGGGCTGTGTCAAAGGTAGGAGTGGAGGAGGAATTTCACAGCAGAGGGACCTGATTTGATGCTCCTAAACTTGCTTGCAGATCACAATGCAACTCCCAGCCAGATCACACACTTCTCTACATTTTGGGATACAGGTTTGATTTGCAAACCCTGTGCACAAAAATATGTGCTAAATTATTATTTATTTATTGAATTTATATCCTATCCTTCCTCCCCAAAGAGACCCATTTTATGGGGAACGATATTGTAAAATGTTGTTTTAGTTTAAAAGTACATATTTTATTTAAAAGCTGCATAAAAATGCATAATGCATGCAATTTAAAGGCAAGCTGTGCGGAAAATCTGCACAAAAAAAGACAGAACAATTCTATGATTGAGTGCAAGGGAAACTGACATGGGATGGAATTATGGCTGCTCAGTCCATCCCCAGCCAAAGGCTTCACAGAAAATGTGATTCCTCCCCCAAATACACATACTTTTCTTGATACCAACTTTAATCATCACAATGACATCACACATTTGTATGCTGCCTTCCGGTAAGGGGCTATCCTTAGTGATGGGGCAAAGTCTCTGAATTAGGTGTGCAGTTCCTCTCCCCCTCCATTATAAGTCTCACCCAAACTTCCCCTTGTGATGGAAGGGGGGAAGGGGATGTTTTGTGTTAGAAGAAACCTCAGTCTGAGAGCATCCACCGAGACAGGAGGGGGGGGTCGATTAATCCCTCCATTTTGGCTTCTCTCGCTTTCTCATTTTTCCAGTCCTAAATTCAGTTCACATTTCTCCATCAATCAGCAATTTTTTTAAAAAAAATCCTCATTAAGGTTCATCAACACTTATCCTAATATACACATTTTTGAATGCAGTTTTGACTCATATACACATTTTTGCAAAGGAATTTTCCCTAACACCCTGAATTTTTGTAAGCTTTTTTCATAAATGAATGCATTTTTGCACACACTTTTCCCTAATACGTGCATTTTTGTACACATTGTTTGGCTGGAGAACTGCACGTTAAAATTCGGAGAAGTGTGAATTTTGAAACATAGGTGTGCTTTGGTCTCCATCTTGGTTTGAAAAGTGTGAATTAGGTAGTTTATCATGAAAATGCAAACAAAATCAAATTTCTCACCTATCCCTAGCCAGGACAAATTGAAAGCTAAATGTCACAGGTTTTCCCATAGCAATAGTGTCCCCTCCACATGCTCAAAAGGACCTGTTGCTGTCAGTAACTTAAGTGACTTCTGTCATAGCCAACTCTCCTTGCTGGCTGTTATCTTTCGGTCTGAGGAGAATAGTGATGATAGCTGAGAGCAGGAAAGAACTTTCACCGGGCTTGATCTATCCAAATTCTCTCAAAGAACTTAGCCATAGCTCATTATCCCATTTTATCATCACAACAACCTTGTGGGGTAGATTAGGCTGAGAAAGAACAGCTTATTTGGGACTACCAAGTTTGCTTCACAGCTGAGCAAAGATTTAAACAAAATCCTGTGTCCACATTTAACACTGTATTATAACTGTGAAATTAATAATCAGGTATTGTTCTTTAATTAAAAATCAAGGAGACTCCAATCTAAGAGAAGTGGACCTATTTCCCTGGTTCAAATGATGGAGGGCAAGCCTACTCATAGCGTAAACACAGAGTTGGATCTTTCATAGGAAATTTTACTGGCTTGATTGAAACATTTTATAAAAAGTTTATTGTTATGATTAACATTTTATAGACACTTCTGCACAGGGGATACAATTTCGATATGCACACACAGCAAGGAAGTGGTGGTAGGGGGAAGGAATCCAATTGCTTTTTACTTGAGTCCTACTCTGAAACAGGTTACTTTCTAGATGCCATTTGGTTTTCATGGAAACAAACTTTGGGAAGAAGAAGCACATTGACTACAAACGCGACAATAAAAGCAATAACGTTTGAGTTCTTCTTTTCAAGCATGTCGTGCACAGGGTTTGTTTTTTTTTTTGCATTATTTGTTCAGGCTTTTTGGTGAGTGATGTAGTTGACTCCTTTTCAACTCCACTCCTGAAAAAGAAATCATTGTCAATTGATGTAGTTTGATTTCCCCCCTGCTTGTCTATTCTGAACATGTAGAGCTTTGAACACACAGCAGTTGTACTGCATATTACTAACCTGTCTTTTAGACATAATATTTTGTCTAAGAAGAGGATAAATATTAGAACTTATCAAAAAAAGGAAGGAGAGGAAGAGTGGTGTTAGTTTTCCAAAAGTTTTTTTTTATCATTTCCCAAAAGGTTTTGGAAACTATAAATGGCATCTGTTAAAAAAAAAAAAACACTAACAGAGCAATTCTGTGCATGTTAACTCAGAAGTTACTGTGTTCAGAGGAGCTTACTCCCCAGTAAGTGCAGTTAGGATTGCAACCGTAGCTATATAATAGTTCAGGGATTGGTCTGCCAGATGTTGTTGAACTACAACTCCCATCATCCCTATCCATTGGCCATGATGGGGCTAATGGGAGTTGGAATCGAATATCATCCGGCGGTCCACAGCTTTCCATCCCCATTGTAATTAGTGTCCGAGTAAACAAATAGACTGGGAAACAAAACGGAGCACAATCTACCGTACACTTTGATCTCTGCCACCATTGTATGTATTACAGTGTACAATTGTACATTATACAATTACATATGAAGGATGGTTGGTCTTTGGCTTAGGCTTTGGTGTGCTCTAGGGGATCAGAAATGACTAAGGCTGCAATCCTAGCCATCAGTAGAAAGGCTGAGATGAAAAACGAAGTACCTCCACTGTTGGAGGCAGTATAACTCTGATTACCATTTGCAGGGAATTGTAGAGGGGTAAAGAGCTGTTGCTCTCAGGTCCTGCTTGTGAGCTTCTCACAGGTATCTGGTTGACCGCTATGAGGACAGGATGCTGAACTTGATGGGGCAGTGGCCTGGTCTAGCAGGGAGCTTCTTATTGCCAACTATTTGCCATCCAAAATGGCCATGGAAATGAGTGGGAGGTTTTCAGAGGTGGAGGGGAAATAAGCAACATCTGTCAAAGCACCAATCAAATGTATAGCTAAGAGCAGTTTGAGATACAGCATTTTCATGTGTCATTTGAAAACCAGGGCCAGCTCCAGGCTTGAGGAGGCCCTGGACAATGTGGCCCTCTTCTCCAGCTATGGGACTTGAAAGGCTTATTTGGTGGAAGTGGCAGAAGGACACTGATTTTCGTTCTGTGTGGGGTTGTTGTGATCCAGGCAAACTCCCAGCCAGAGCCAATGACAGATGGAACCAACTAATTCTAGTTAACCGCAACACTGGGACTAAGGATGAGGAAGCTGACAGCCAGGGCCACCCATTGGTCTTGTTGCAATTAAGAAGGCAGGTAGGTGGGAACTGGTTGAGGGCAGACTGAGGCCACATTCACACTAGACCTTTATTCCACTATCATTCCACTTTAAACAGCCATGACTTCCATCAAACAATCTTGGGAAATATAGTTTGTGAAGGGTACTATTAGGAGACTCCTATTCTCCCCACAGAGCTACTATTTCCCAAGTGGTTTAACAATCAGTTCCTCTTCCCAGAAAACTCTGGAAACTATAGCTCTGTGAAGGGGAATAGGAGTCTTCTAACAACTCTCAGCACCATTAAAAACTATACTTCCCCAGATTCTTTGAGGGAAACCATGATGTTTAAAGAGGAATAATAGTGGAATAAATGTATGGTGTGAATGTGGTCTGAGGATGGTGGGTCAGTGCCCCATTCACAGAGCAGCTCCACTGCTGGGAGGGCACCAAGTGCTGTCCTACTATTGAAACTGGAATTGAGACTGAATGGGAGACCATCTGGGAACTTTCCGGAAGCTTTTCTATGGAAGCATAGTAATAAGTAGGCATAAATAAAGTTGGCCTCCGGCTGCATTGAACCTTCCATGGGACCTTAATGCAGCTATTAGTCAAGAAATGCTAAAAATAACTTTTTTTCCTGAAGATGTTGATTGCAGATGCTGTTTTCCTGAAACCAAAAGTGACAGTAAAATTGTGATCTACTCTGGGGAAAATGAGCACAGCCTTTACTTGATGCAATACACAAACTTGAACTTTAATGGATTTCTCAAGCTCATCTCACAGCAAGAATGCTTTCATCCTGCAATAGTGACAGAGAAAATGGGTTCACAGGGGGGTTCCCCCTCCCAGTATTGAGTTAAAAAATTAAAATAAAAAAGAAGTAGAAATGGTATGGGAAACTTTTTTCAAAGCCTTTATACTTCACTGTCTGTGAAATAATGTCCTATGCATTTTAAAGACATGGTGAAATCAAAGTACTACATAAATAAAAACCCGTTTTCCAAGATACAATCATAGGCAGGATATATTGTTAAAAGTTTAATTATCATCTCTCTGTATATATGAATATAAAAGAGAAAGAGAGGAGAGGTGAGGTGAGAAAAGCATTTAATTAAACATTTACTAAACCTTTTTTTAAAAAAAAGATGAGATGTATAGCTGAATTTTCTACTACAGATAAATTTATTATTCATTTATTGATTGAGTACATTTATTAGTCACTTTTAAGCCAAATCAGCTCTTAAGTGATTTATAAGAAATAGCACAAAATGCAGCACTTATTACTTATAGATTATGTGAGTTAACGTTTCTTCAGCAGCCTCAGAGGGAACTCTTGACTGTTAAATAGTCAAGCCCATTGGAAGTCAGCCTTCCAAATCCAGTTCTGCACACTCTCTCCAGGCCACACCCTCTCTCCCACAGCGAGCCCGCCACTCCCCAGCCCCTTTTCCCATGTTGCTGAGCTGTAATCTCCAATCAACTGAGCAGCATGGAGGGAGATCATGGGGAACAGTTGTTTAAACTTTCCTCTCTTCCATGTGCTAAACTGATCAGAGATTAGAGCTGCTCTGCTGCTGAGATGTAATCTCTGATCAGCTGAGCAGTTGGACAGAGTAGGAATAACAAGGTGACCAGCACACCTGTCGGGTATGATTTAATTTGGATTCCTGCATTGAACAAGGGATTGGACTGGATGGCCTTATAGGACCCTTCCAACTCTATGATTCTAACCTTACATAAGTGTATTAAAAACCAAGAAAACTTTTGTAAGTGCCTAATGTCTAGATCAGACCAGAGCTCCTTATAGTCAATACCATTTGTGTTTTTATTTTATTATTATTATTATTATTAGTTTTAAAGTTCAAAAAAGTTTCCAATATTCTGTATAAAACAGCATTTCGAGCATCTTGGGTACAAACCTCTATATGACTGTACATCTTCAGAAAAAGTCAGCCTTTGGAAGAGTTCGTTTTAAAAACAATTAAACATAGATCAAACAGTAATTATTGTTTGCACCAAAACTAAAACAGCAACCACCAAAGTAGGTTGCCTGTCCAAGCCTTCTATTATAGATGTTTGGTCCATTTTCACAGGATGGGGCTTTTAAAGAAGTATACAATCCAGGGACAAGCAACAAACACCAGTAATTAAATGCTCCCTCCCTCCCTGTCTCTTTTCTTCTGTTAAACTAAATGATACTGGATCACAGCACAAAACACCAGCTGAATCAAATGCTAAAAATATTGGAGATAAAAGCTTTTCCGATTAAGTTCTTCCGTCTGTATCAAAAAGCTAATGTTATGTGTCTGCAAAGCTAATTGTGAGACTCTCTGGGTAATAGATACTTGGATGCTGATCGGGAGGAAATTGTCTCATGCAACAATGTGCTGATATTATCACCTGCCTTTTGTAACTGAATACATTAACACTGATGGCTGCATCTTGCTAAATCAACTCCTGGGGATTAGCAGGGTTGGATTTCTTTTTTCTTTTCTCTCTCCCCCCCCTCCCGTATCTATTGGTTTCAGAAGCAGTAATGCTGGGTGATAGCTTGGTCTAGCTAAGTCACACAACCCCTTTGAGTCCATAGAGTAGATAAGGTTGTTGTCTCTGTGCATTTTTTGCGGGGTGTCAGTGGGAGGGGTGACTTCATTCCACCAGTGAGGCAGATGGCACCACTACAGCCCATTTAAAGGAAAAGGTATTAGCACAGTGGTAGAGTGCCAACTTTGCATGCAGAAGGTCAATCCTCAGCATCTCCATATAGGAGTGGGAAAGATTTGTGTCTGGGACTTTAGAGAACCACTGCCAGACAGTGTAGTCGACACTGAGCTAGATGGACCAATGGTGTGATTCAGACTGTCAGAATTCTGTTGTTGAAACAGGTGCACTCCTCCAGGGTCATGGAGGACGGGAGGTATTGTGGACCTCTTTTGGGGAGCAGGGTCCTAGCCAGGTCCCTATGTGTGACCAATCACCATGAAAGGGGAGCGTGTTAACCACTAAGGAGAGTCTTCATCTTTGCATGCTGATTGGAGGCAATCATAGCGAAAGGAGGTGTCAGCTGCTGAGAAGACTGTTCCACAGCACCGCCTTGCCTGCTGATTGCCTGCTAGGGATATCTGTTGTAGTGGAGTGTGGACATGGAGACAATACAGGCAACAGGGGTGCAAAGGGAAAGTAGAAAGGGGGTGTGGCTGTGAGGGGGTGTGGCATTACTATTAGAAACGGACCCTGCACTTTTGAATTTGCCACTTACACTACTAATTTCATATGTGCTTTTGTTTGTTCCCATGAAACTTATCTCTAAGTTAGAAACACTAGAAGTATGAAAAAGCCCCCAATGGGTGTGGGAATTGTGCAATCTCTTGAGCCAGCCAACAGCAGATCCTGAACTTTCTGGACAAAGGAACTGTGCAAAACTCTGAGCTTGCTTGACTTAAACCTTAAGCAGAGCCTGTTTAATATATACTCTCTGCAAGTTCTTCCACTTTCACATATGACTGTAAGCAGGGATGGAGGTGTGACTATTATGTCATATGAGCTAGTAAATGAAGGGAGGCTGCCTATGCATCGTGCCATTCGGGTTGGAGAGCTTTTCTAAGTCTGCTTAAGCAAGCTCAAATATTTCCCAGCAATCTGCTCCCAAAGCTTGGGAGTTTCCTTGAGCTGTGCTAGGTAGGCTGCTAGCTCAAGGACTGTATGCTGCCATACAGCCTTGAAAATCAGCAAGCATGGTTTTTGCATGGCTATTTTTGAGCTATGGTTAGTGTGGCATAGTGGTTAGTGTGTTGGACTATGACCTGGGAGACCAGGGTTCAAATCCCCACAAAGCAATGAAGCTCACTGGGTAACCTTGGGCTAGTCACTGCCTCTCAGCCTCAGAGGAAGGCAATGGTAAACTACCTCTGAATACCGCTTACTATGGAAACCTTATTCATAGGGTTGCCATAAGTTGGAATTGACTTGAAGGCAGTCCATTTGTTTCTTTTTTTAGTATTTAGTAGGAGTCTCCTAGATTCATTCAGACCGTGATAAAGTGCTATGGAAAACAGCTTGCCTTTGTCCAATGTACTTCATAGACTGCCTGATTCAACTCAGGTGCTGTCCCAGTGTACTCCATTTTTCGCTAGTCACTATTGGGAAATTTAAAAATGGCTATGAGTTGTATTCCAGAGCTTGGAAAAGTTACTTTTTTGAACTACAACTCCCATCAGCCCAATCCAGTGGCCATGCTGGCTGGGGCTGATGGGAGATGTAGTTCAAAAAAGTAACTTTTCCAAGCACTGTAATTTAACGTGGCGCTAAGGCAACTGTTCAGTCAGTGCAAGGATTTCTCCTTGTGTGATAAAATAATCTCTCCGTCACCTCCCACTGTGATCCCCCTAAATTTGTTCTGGGCTTTCACCCAAACTTACAGAGCAGATTTGGGCATGGCATGGGGTGCTGTTGCGGGAGGAGGGGGGAATCCCATTGCACTAGTACTAACTCTAGTGCTAGCACAAAACATATTATAGCTTTTTCTTCTTTTGACAGAAGTAGATGTAATTTGAAGAAAAACTAGCCCCTCCAGAGTGGATAAAGGAGATAAAACCTACCAAATTAAAGGCAAATAGAGATTTTTGTGCTTGGGATTTTTACAATTGGCTCCTTTGGGGGAAAAAAAAAGGAAATATGTATAACAAAAAGTTAGAGATGTTTCAGGCAGAAATCTTCAGGCAAGGTTGCCCCTTCTGAGAGCATGAATCCTGCCAGATTTCAGAAGGATAGCTGTGGTGGATTCTTGTAACAAAGAATGTTGGGGTGGGTGAAATAAGAATCACTTACTCTTCCTTAGTGCTTTGTGGGCAATTGGTCTGAAAATTGCAGACATGAGAGAGGTACTCATGGCCGTTTGTGCTGGGGACTGTTAAAGTTGACTTTTGAGGGGGGGACTAAAAGGCATTCACTTTGATTACAAACTTGACCCGTTCAGTCACAATGGAGTGCTCTATCTGCCCTCCCCCACTCTTGTCTTTGTTCTCCCTTCCCCCAATCATCCCACCATGGTGTTAATTGTAATAGGGTAAGCTTATAGTGATTAAGTTTTGCTTTTAGTAGATACCTGCCTATAGCATTTTCCCCCTGTTTGGATCGCTATGGTTCTACAAAGCACTTCAGGGGCCCCTGCAATGGAGGCTGGTCCATTAGGGGAAATGGAGCATTATCCCACCAACCTCAGTCTTAAGCTAGCCCCCACTTGCCTGCCTTCTTACTTACATCCAGTTCAGGGGTTGACACTGACTAACAGCTTCCTCCTCCTTTGTGTTGCCATTTTGGAACTCAGGAAGGAGGGGGAGGAGGGCAAAACTAGAGATTAGTTGGCACTGTCTATCATTGGCTTTGGCTCCACCTCCTGTTGGACTCTGCCTTCCACTCCATCAGGCTCAATGAGCACTAGCCACAAATGGGTCCCTGCTTCAGTTCGTGCCACCTTGTACAGTTGCCACTCCACATCTAACAATCCCCAAATCCCTCTGAGACACCCCACTTCACCTTAGGATTTTGGTTTCATCCAAATGGGCAAAATGTCAGGGGAATGCATTTGGTTTTTTTGTGAAAAGTTTAGGGCTCAAACCACTCCTATATTAAGAACCGTAGGCTCCAATTTTCATCTGGACTACAGTGAATAGGGAGTGGATGTTTAACCCTTCTGTTTCTAGTTGCAATCCTGATGGAAATCCTCCCCATGCTGCTATTACCCCAGGGATAAAAAGACCCCATTAGTGCCAATGGAATCTTCCCTCCTAAAAGTAATTGTTGTGGGAAGGGGGCTTCATTTGGTCAAAATCTGGAGAGGGACTTCTCCTACTTGCATGTTCTGGTGAGCAGTGCTCCTGTGCTTAGTAGTAAAATGTTTAAAAGGACAGACACAGCTGCATGCATTTAAGGTTCCATATACAGTAGTTATACTATACCTCCTCTAGGATGCACAGCTTAACGTGGGGAGGGGGTTTGAGAGTGTTGAAGAAGCTGAGAGCAATGCTGTCAGGAGTCTAGACCAAGAGGCTAGACTCCTAGCAGGGGCACCCAAGGCAGAATGGTCAAAGCTGAGACACCAGACTAAGATGCATCCAAACTCAGAGGAAGGCAACTCAGGTAAACCACCTCTGAATGCCTCTTACCACAAAAACCCTATGAACAGAGTATCCAAAATGCAACACAAGATAGTGCTGGAAGATAAGGCCCCAAGGTCAGAAGGCACTCACCAAGCTACTGGGGAAGAACAAAGGACAAGAACGAGTAGCGCTGTGACTAATGACCCAACTGGGTCAAAGCCGAAAGGAAGCTCAGAGGCTGATGTGCACAGATGTAAAAGAAGAGTCTGGAGTTGTACGACGCACACAATAGGAACATGGAATGTGGGAAGCATGAACCAGGGAAAGTTAGAAATTGTCAAGCAAGAAATGGAACGTATCAACATTACAATACTTGGCATGAGTGAATTAAAATGGATGGGAATGGGACATTTTCAATCAGGCAACTACAAAATATTTTATGCAGGAAATGAGAAATTAAGAAAAAATGGGGTTGCTTTAATAGTGAGAAGTGGTGTAGCAAGAACAATTAGGAGCTATAATGCAAGGTCTCAGCGAGTTATATCAATTAGATTAAATGGGAAACCTATTAACCATCATCCAAGTCTACGCTCCAATGGCAAATGCAGAAGAAGACGAACTGGAGAGATTTTAAGCAGAAGTACAGGAAGATGTGTTGCTAATCATGGGGGACTGGAATGCAAAAGTAGGGAACAAAGAAGAACTAGGAATTGTGGGGCAATGGGGCTTAGGAGATAGAAATGAAGCAGGAGAAAGACTTATTGAATTCTGTGAAGCCAATAATTTGTTTCTTGCAAACACATTTTTTGAGCAACCGAAAAGACGGCTGTACATGTGGACATCACCAGATGGTCAATATAGGAATCAAACTGATTATATAATTGGTAGCAGAAGATGGAGACATTCCATACTCTCTGAGAAAACAAGACCAGGAGTAGACTGCGGTACAAATCATGAATTGGTAATATCGAAAATCAAAGTCAAGCTAAAGAAGAACAACAAAGCAATCATAATGCCAAAATACAATTTAAATAACATCCCAGAAGAATTTAAAGATCAAATAAGGAACAGGCTTTAAACTTAGTTGACAGAGAACCAGAAGAACTATAGAGTGAAGTCGGAGACATTATCAGGGAAGAATGCAAAAAGACAACACCTCTAGTCAAAAAGAGAGAAAGACCTCAATGGATGACTGAAGAAACTCTTAAAATGATTATAGAGAGAAGGAAAGCAAAAGCAAAAGGAGATAGAAACATGGTTAGAACCCTAAATGCAACAATACAATGTCTAGTATGTAGGGACAAAGAGAACTATTACAATAGTTATTGTCTAGAAATAGATGACAACAAAAAGGGTAGAACAAGAGCCCTATTCCAAATGTTAGAGAAATTAAAGAGAAATTTAAACAAAGAGTAGGGTTGTTGAATAATCAACAGGGGAACACACTGATTGACTGAGGAAATGAAAGGAAGATGGAAGCAATACACTGAAGAACTCTGTAAAAGAGATGCAAGGATGACAGATTCATTCACAGAGGAACCGTATGATGAAGAAACAGAAATTTTAGAATGTGAGGTGAAAGCGGCTCTTAAAATACTTGGAAGAAACAAATCACCAGGAACAGATGGCATACCAATAGAGTTGCTATAAGCTACTTAGATTGAATCTGTCCAAATTTTGACAAAAAAATTGTCAACAATTATGGAAAACTAACAATGGCCCACAGACTGAAAGTGTTCAATATACATCCCAATTCCAAAGAAAGGCGATCCCAGTGAATGCAGTAATTATCAAACTATTGCCTTAATATCCCATGCAAGTAAAGTAATGCTCAAGATTCTACAACAAAGGCTCTTACCATATATGGAGTGAGAAATGCCAGACATCTAAGCTGGATTTAGAAAGGGAAGAGGCACCAGAGATCATATCGCAAACATACATTGGATAATGGAACGGACCAAAGAATTTCAGAAGAAAATCACCCTGTAATTTATAGATTACAGCAAAGTCTTTGATTGTGTAGATCATGAAAACTATGGAATGCTTTAAAAAAAAATGGAGGTGCCACAGCATCTGATTATCCTGATGCTCAACCTATACTCTGGACAAGAGTCTAATGTAAGGACAGAATATGGAGAAACCGATTGGTTCCCACTTGGAAAGGGTGTGAGACAGATGTATTTTATAACCGTATTATCACCCTAATCTATATGCAGAACATTTTATACGGAAAGTGGTATTGGACCAAGAGGTGTAAAAATTGGAGGGGAAATATCAATAATTTAAGATATGCAGACAATACCATACTACTAGCAGAAACCAGTAATGATCTGAAATGAATGCTGATGAAAGTTAAAGAGGAAAACACAAAAGCAGGACTACAGCTGAACGTCAAGAAGACTAAAGTAATGACAACAGAAGATTTATGTAACTTTAAAGCTGACAACGAGGACATTCAGCTTGTCATGGATTATCAACACCTTGGCACAGTCAATAACCAAAATGGAGACCATAGTCAAGAAATCAGAAGAAGGCTAGGTTTGGGGAGGGCAGCTATGAGAGAACTAGAAAAGGTCCTCAAATGCAAAGATGTATCACTGAACACTAAAGTCAGGATCATTCAAACCATGGTATTCCCAATCTCTGTGTATGGATGTGAAAGTTGGACAGTGAAAAAAGCAGAATAGAGAAAAATCAACTCATTTGAAATGTGGTGTTGGAGGAGAGCTTTGCACATACCATTAACTGCGAAAAAGACAAATAATTGGGTGTTAGAATCAATTAAACCAGAACTATCACTAGAAGCTAAAATGATGAAACTGAGGTTATCATACTTTGGACGCATCATGAGAAGACATAATTCACTAGAAAAGGCAATAATGCTGGGAAAAACAGAAGGGTGTAGAAAAAAAGGAAGGCCAAACAAGGAATGATTCCACAAAGGAAGTCACAGACCTTACAAAATATGTTCAGGGTGGTTCATGAGAGACGCTATTGGGGGTAGCTGATTCATAGGCTTGCCATAAATCGTAATCGACTTGAAGGCACATAATAACAACAAGAATACAGTAGTTAAGTCCTTAGCTGTTCATGAAAAGGTTTTCCCCCCAGTGAACATGTACATTCAACAGGAACATTTAAATTCAGGAAGAATTAGCTCAGCTTTAATTCAAATGCTTTACAATTTAGAGCCCTTCAAATTCATTGAATCCAGAGTTTAAATTTTAGACAATAGATACTTAAACACATTCACCACCTGTTCATGATAACCAATATTCATTTCAAATTAAAGACTCAACAATCACAGAAATTAGGAATTACACAGGCTGATTTCCATCTCCCTTGATCAGCCATTAGGCTAAATGTGACTTTCTGCACCAGCTGTCCTTCCTCTCTAAATATGTATTTTTGGAGTCACTGGGCTGTTCATAAAAGTCCTGAGAAATAGTGTTTCCTAGCTATCTCCTCCATGTTCTCAAGGTTTCATTTGAAAGTATGATAGCAAGAAAAGTTTTAAGATTTGTTTTTTTGGGAGGGGGGATTTAGCAACAATATTAACCACTGACTTTTTCCTATAATTCAGACCTCCCACAATTTGTGTCTGGGAATGAGAGACTTCCCCCAACCCTACTGCATTCTGGGCCAAATTAATAATTTGGCAGCTAGTTTGTTCTCGAGTTGCTTTTCTTTTTTCCTTTAAAGAGAGCTGGCACATGGGAAAGGGGAAACCAGACCAGGACTGTGGCATAGCAGAGGGCTCCACCACAGACTCATTAGAAATATTTGTCATTGACCAGGTCATGAAGTCAGAGACAACAGTGTTACCTCCCAAGGAACCAGACCAGGTTTCTTATACTTGGACTGATGCTGGTAATCAGGGGACCACTAAACCAGATGCCACAGCACCAGGACCCATAGAACTGGAGCCAGGACCTTCACATGCACTTTCCTCCAGGACTTGTAGAACTAATCACAGGGGCGTGCATCAATGCTATGTGTATCCCAAACAAAAAGGGGAATCAGTGTGATTGAGGATAGACTTTCGTGTTACCAAATTGGATTGCACCATTAAGAAGATATGTTGAGGTGGATCAGGAATTGCCCAATGCTCTGAGCAGCTCAGTTGCCTCAATGTTTCCATAAAGTTAAGTGAATGGGCTTTATGCCACCACCTTTTCTTTTTTGTGAAATGAATGCAAGCGGATTGGGGAAACACCAGGACCTCAAGGTGGGAAGGGGTGGAAATGAGAAGGGAGGGGAGATGGTGTGTGAGGATATTTCATTTTGACTGACAGGTCTACCTTTAATCACAGCAGAGTGCACTGGGAAAATAATTCAATCACAGTGATTTGGGGGAGGGATGTTGAAGTAACAACATGGGTTGTCCTTCTCTCCTTCTGGCTTTGACAGTGGATTGAAAGAGGTGGAGTTAGACAATGAGGTGGCCTGTATTTTTCTCTAACCAACAATTAAAAATCATAGCACTCTCACTTTTTTCTACATGGAGGGTACTTCCAGGGATTGTCAAGGAGAGAGAGAAAAATTGTGACCTTTCCAGTTTTTTTAAAAAAATAACAAAGGTAAAATCATCTAGCATGATAGCTCTTTCATCTATTTGTCTGGAAGTTGGCAGGTTTCTTACACAAGGGCACCTCTCCCATGCCCTCCAATGTTCATACTGATTCCCCCCCCCAAAAAATTTAGAAAACGGAACACAATTTCTATTTCCCTTTCCACAAGTGGTAAAGTCTGCCCTTGTGGGAAAACCACTCCAACTATCATTATGAAATTTGGAAGTCTTCATTCCCTCAGAAGGGGCAACCATGCAATTAGCATCCCAATCTGGCAGAAATAATAATAATAATTAATAATAATAATAATAATAATTTAAAAGATAGAAACTGTGTGCTTGTTTGTTTAAAATAATTTAAAGATTCCCTGCACCAATATTCCTGGATGGACCTACCTGAAATTGGGCAGGCTTCATCAACTCTGGAGGAAGAGATCTTTCCCATTGCCAGCTACTTCATTCTTTTAGCTGGGAATGCCAGATATTTGCATGCAAAACAGGTACTCATCCCTTCTTATCACCCATCAGGCCAAAAGCACATCCACTCAGTCATGGATCATGCTGCTGCATGCAGGGACAGAGACTGGGAGGGACAAAGTGATTGTCAGGCTGGCACAGTGCAAAAGCACTAAGGAAGCCAATCTGGTGGTCCCAATGGTTCAGTGACCTCACCCCCAGCTTGCCTCTCCTCCTCTCGGTTCTGGTACTAGGGCTGTGCTACAATTCTGCCCAATTTGGATTTGGTACCAAATTTTTCATTAATTTGATTATTCTCAGTTGTTGAGGATCAGATTTTAATGTAGTGAATTTCCACAACTAATCTTGAAAATGGAGTCTTTTAAAAAAAAAATCCGCCTCTAAAATATCAATTTTAAGAATGATAATTTATTGATATTTCCTTTAAAAATATCAATATTTCCTATATTTGCCAAGCAAAAAAAAAAAAAAAGGACTGGTAAAAGCAGAAGCTTGTGGATCAACAACAAACCCAAATCAATGCCAGCCAGATAGGTTGGCGGAATGCTTTTGAACTGGTACTGCCCAATGGATCCCATCCCTAGCTGGTACACAGCAACGATGTGGGTGACCAGAGGTCAGGTGAGTGCTGCTGTCCCACTCGGCCACCTACTAATGTAGTACAGATATGTTCTAAGCTATGTTCTAGGTCTGGAGCATTGTGAAAGATGCCAAGTAATGGCCAGGTGGTCAGTATAGATGTTCCTTGCAGTGGCAGCAACAGCAACACCTTAGAACAGATGTAGCCTATTTAGTGCAGAGCTTGGAAAAGTTACTTTTTTGAACTACAGCTCCCATCAGCCTAATCCAGTGGCCATGTTGCCTAGGGCTGATGGGAGTTGTAGTTCAAAAAAGTAACTTTTCCAAGCTCTGATTTAGTGTCCTCCAGTTGTTGCCAGACTACAGCTCCTGTTTTTGAGGCTGATAGGAGTTGTTTTCCAGCAACAATTGGAGGGAACTTTGTTGCCTTGGGGGGGGGGAAGAAGCTGTGCTACTGGCATTACTAATGGAGAGCCCCACCCTTGAGAAAGATGTGGGAGAATTTCTTATCACCACAAAGAAATGCCTCCAGCTCACACACACAAATTATCTGCCTACAAATAGGGTAGAGAATTCCAAGAGGTCATTTACACACACAGCTCTATTTCTGTTCTGAGTGAACATCTTCTAAGATTTGGGATGTTTTGAGATCACATCTGGAAGCAGGCATAGATGGAACCTCTCAAAGAAAAAAGACTAATCCCCTCCCTTTTTGTTATATTAGGCATTGATGCATTAACCACTGAAGTCTAGGAAGACATTTGTTGATTAACTGGAGTGTTGACATTAGAAACCTAGCTGTTTCCTGGATGAGGAATGCTGTGCCTTCTAATAAGCAAACAGTTTGCTTCTTGTGTTAAATGTAAATGCAAGTTCCTATGAAAGTATCATTTTGAAAGCAACGTTCACCAAGTGTTGATGGAATTGTGGTTATTGGATACCCAGCAGACTCAGGCATTAGCACCTGATGAAATGCTGCTGCTTTCAAACAGGACTCCAGGATTGTGAGAAGCAAATGCCCTACACCTTACTGGCTCTTGACAATGGCTGTTTAACAACCCAGTTAATCAGAAGTGGATTGTAGCAACCAAATTAATGAAGCACTAAAAGTCTTTAATGAATAATGGAGGATTCTTCCCATTCTCTTGAGCTCTTATGTTTATTCATTTAAAAACAATTTGCATAACGATCACACTCCTATAAACAGCTTTTGTGCTCCATTTAAGGCATTTTAGCATGGTGCTGAGATAAAATTTTAATTTTCAAAATCCTTTCTGTTTATTATCCTGAAGACAGTGGCTCTCAAACAGCCTCTCCACCTGATGCCCTCCAAAAGTTTTGGGCTACAATTCCTGTCAGTCCTAGCCAGGATGGCCAATGGTCAGGGATGATGTGAGCTGCAGTCCAAACAACACCTGGTGGACATAAGCCTGGGGAAGCCTGCTCTGAAGCATGGATACCATTTGATTACATGGTTGAGTTTATTTCTTTTCAAGTTTGGTCAAGGTTGGGATCTTTGCTCTCCATTAGTATCCATTTTTTTACTACCTTGGCCCGACTATAATAGATCTTTGGAGCTCTTCCGACACCCCTTTAGTAGGCTTGAAGAAATGGGTGGTGGTGGCGGCAGAAAGCCCACCCTCCGCAATTGCTGCAGGATGGCCTAAGACTGACGGTGCTCCCACAGGGAGAGCTGGACATCTCTAGTGATGGGAAGCTGTGCTCCAGAAATAAATCCTTAATGCCTCAAACATATGCAGCAGCAGCAAAGAAGCTGGGAACTAGAAAAGGGGAGGGTGGTAGTGGCAGGAAGGGCTTTGGGGCACTACTGCTATAGACCCTGAGGCTCTTTGGCTTCCTGACATAGGACAATGCTGTGGCCTGATCCTAGGGATATGGGAATAAGTCTGTTTCTGGCTTGTGTCATCCATAAACCAGTTCCATGCCATTTCTGCATTAATCTGCATTTAAAAAACCTGAAGTAGTGGAGAATTTGACAGACACCCCAACACCTTTGGGAGGAGGTCTAAGAACTACATGGGCAGGAGTGCCCAATGCAAGGGGGAAGTAGTGCAGGTATTTAAGCCTGTCTACCCCCTCCTGTGCCTTCTCTTCTTCACAGCACCCACCCTCCATGCTTCCCTTCACAGTGCGGGTTTTGCTAGTCGCCCTTTCTGTGGGCTGAGTAGGATTTTGGGGGGGAACCCCTGCCTATTTCACACTGTAGAGTTTGTTCGATTGATTGATTAATTGTATGTATGTATTTAGTGCACTTGGCATTCAATTCAGGCAGGTAAGGGGATTTTGAAACTGAATTAACAGGCACACTGAGGATTTATTGGGTTAAGGGCACACTTGAGTCACCTTTGGCTTGGGGGGGTCCTTGGGGATGTCCTTTAGGCCTGGTGTGTGCATCTTGATGAACACTGCAAATCAGAGTCTAGGTGTGCATGTTGGGTTCACATACCCAAGGCTTGCTTATCATGAAGGGAGAATATTCTCCAAATCCTTTGCTGGGGAGCCATGGAATGTGGCTGTTTACATGCCCAGGGGCATGGAGGGATGCTTCATGGAGGGAATTAGCTCCTAGATGCTAATTCAGACCTACCTGATGGTACTTACATAATGTTTTTGGCTAATCTTTAATTGTTATCTTTAATACGCATGGCCTTTCCACCATTACTTATGTCTTGGGTCTTCTTCCAGGGTATGCTGGCAAATGTATTTTCTCAGATAGTATGCGCACTTAATTGTATTGTGATTTGTGTTGTGTTGAAGCATTCAAGAAGTGTGAATGCCAGTGGAGAATTCAGTTCTGACCTGCACATTAGTCTGTGAAGTGCAGATCAGGTCAGTTCATACCAGAACATGAAATTCCTCAAACATCCCTACTTAGTCCCCTCTGGAACCAATTGGAGTTTGTATTATTTTCAGACCATTCACTGGTTGTTCAATAAAACAATCCAGTTTCCCCAAATTATTTCTGGGCCAGATTGGTACATGC
This sequence comes from Rhineura floridana, assembly GCF_030035675.1. NCBI lineage: Eukaryota > Metazoa > Chordata > Lepidosauria > Squamata > Rhineuridae > Rhineura > Rhineura floridana. The sequence goes on along the minus strand of NC_084485.1, from coordinate 24,769,395 downwards.
TCACTCATCAGTAGAGATGTCAACGCTATCAGTTTATTTTAAGCCCAGTGTTTAAATGTACATAGTTAAAATGTGGCTGTTAGATGTGAATGATCAGAAATATGTTACTCTGTTCCAGTGAACAGTCAACATCTTGAAAATGCAACGGCCAGACCTGGCCACTAACTCATATTATTTATGTCTCAGTTGGACTACTGTAACATGCTGTATGTGGGGTTGCTCATGAAAACTACTCAGAGCACTGCTGCTAAAAGAGGGTACTCATATTCCAGTTCTGGGCAAGCTAATTTGCATATTATGTAAGTTATTTGCTAATTATGCAAATCAAGCATGTGAATGGTTACATTGTCCAGTTGTTTTGTTTTTGTCCCTATTGGTTTTAAGGGGGGGAAGCCATTCCTATTGGTTTTAAGGAGGAGCAAGGTTGCACTGCCCACTGCATTGAATATGTATGTATGTATATATTGTCTCTCTCTATATGTATACATGTATATATGTACACACATGACACACCCACAGACCCATCAATCCCTGGGGAGGAAATGAAGTAAGGTGATATTTGGTGGAGAGATGCCCTGCCAGTCATTTTGAAGAAGGATATGTATCAAAAATACATATATTTTAGCCTTTTCTGAATTGCTGCAGAGGCTTTCTGGGTAACAGAGTGAATGAGGCTGCTTTCCAATGCAACTTTACTTGGAAGTAAGCACCATTTAACAGGGTGGGGGCTGGGTCGAAAAATGCAAATTGATAAGAAGGCTGCTTCTCCTTACTGACTCAGCCAAGAAAGTGTATGGATAAGGGGTACATGTGTTGATCAAATGAGCATGTGCAATTTTCTAAACTGCTAGATTCTGCATATGCAGCAGGCAGGCAGACTAAAAGGCTTGATTTCCCCTGGACAGCTGTGGCATCCCTCAAGAACAACGGAAGGCAGGAATATGCTGATTTCTCACAAAATGGGCAGAAAACTGTCTCCACATTTTGCCCCGTATTTCTCAACCCACAAGGACTAGAGACTTTTTTTTAAAAAAGTGAAAAAATGAAAACTGGGAATCTGGGCCACCTATTGGGCTAAGTGGGCCGTGGGCAGCATGGCTAGAATCTGAGTAAAAACTGACTAACCTGGCAGTATGGCAATCCTATGCTAAAATCAATGGTGAAGTGTTGGGAACATGTGATCCCTTTCTTGAATCAGCTGCACTGGGTGTTGCTGTATTTCCGAGTGCACCTCAGGGTGCTGGTGAGCTCTGGCTCATTGCCATCTCTCTTGTGGGCTCTTTTTCTGATCCCTAGTCACACTTAGTAGTGGACACTGCCACCTAGGCCAGCCCCTGACTGCTGTTGGAGAAAATCAGGGACTCTGCCTGCATTGTTGGGGGTGGGCCTGGGAGTGGACCAGAGAGGAAATATTCTCTCTGCAGTCTGCTCCTGGCCTATAGATCAGGGCTGGAGCCATGGGATTCAGCAATGTCATCAGTGACTTCGTCATTCACCCTCCCTTGGGGAAGAGTATTCTTGCCATGGACTGTAGATAGCCACTGGTTGACTGGGCTGAGAAGGCATTTTACTCACACTCACACAATTGGCTGAGGTGTTGGGAGGTTTTCAGCTTCCCCATAGCAATGAAGACAGTATTGTTCATATGCTAATTCTGGCACAATTTTATGTGGTGGTGGTAATTGTCTAACAGGGGACCCCCATAACAGGTCCTGAGTGGTGCCGCTCAAGGGTCTCAGGGAACTGAGGCTGGCTGCCACACACCCAGGTTGCTGTTGGGGCTCACATTAGTGGCTCGTGCCATGGTTGGCTTATGAGCCTTTTGGTTTCCAGCAGGCAGGCTGGGCAAGGGACATTGGCTAACAGGCAGGCTACCAATGGCTGGATGCTTGCCATCTACTATGCCAAACTCTGATATGCTGTAACCAATAACACTGTGGCCCATATTTAACCCACTTCTTGTTTCAGTATAATTTTTATAATTTTCAGTGATCCATCAGTCCAAATCAAGGATATGGAACCTATAACCCTTCAGATGGAGTCACATTAATGAGTTGCCCTGATAGTTGATTAATCATTTAAACCAGCATGGCCAATGGTCAGGGAGGATGGGAGTTGTAGTCCAGCAATGTCTACTCAGAAGTAAGTCCCATTCAGTGGTCCCATTGCAGCCTAACAGTGCTATCCTAAACACACTTACTAGTAGGAGGCAAGTCCCACTGAACTGGTGTAAACATACTGAGGATTATGCTTGCATAGCTTCAAGTTATTTACTATTTTGATTAAACCAATTAAAGCTTGCCAAGCTAGCTAAAAGGCTGGCATGAAAACCCAAGGAGAGACAATTCCATCTGTTTATCCTCCCCATTTGCACCATCCACTTCTACAAACCTTAATTTAAAAATAAAAAAGAGAAAGCCAGAACAGGAAATAAAAATGGCCATATATTTTGTGCAACTATTTCGCATTGAATTCATTGACAGAAACAGTCACTTTTCCGGCATTACTGGCAGTGTCTTACAATGCAATAAAAAAACTGGAAATGTGTCTTAGAGTCTGAATACTTCAAGCAAACATATTTGCTGACATATTCAGACTAATTTTACCCCCTCACCCACCACTATTGCCTCTTAAACAACTATTTTCAGTATGTTAATCAAATCACTATTACCTGATGCTGTTATTATACTTGATGCTGTGCAATGTCATTCACTAAATCCAAGCTCGCACCCCCATCCCACCACCACCCCACTCTATTTTCATTTTTAGTGTAGCAAAAGGATGCATCTGTTCCTAATTCAGATACATCATTTTCGTCATTTGAACAAGGCACTTTGGAAATTAAATACAGAGGGATCGAGCCAGACATACAGCAGTCTTAACCATGTGTACTCAGAAGTAAGTCCTATTGACTTCAATTAGTCTTACTCTCAGGTAAGTGGTGTAAGGGTTGCAGCTTTGGTCAGAGTAGACCCACTGAAATGGATGAGACTTAAGTTAGTCATTATATATGGGTTGCCAGGTTGCCAGGTTCATGGCCTGAGACTGATCCTGTATCTTTAGGAGAAGAGAAAGTCAGCCAAGTGCAGGTGTTCTTGCAACGCTGTAATGAGAAAACCCACAATGTGGAATTCTCCCTTCCCCTTGCACAACTTTTAAAGATACAGAAGACCTCTTGGAGACTGGGCCTGGCAACCAAGATAGGGGTGAACAGTGAGGTGACCAAGTTTGCTGATGATATTAAATTGTTCAGGGTTGTTAAAACAAAAAGGGATTGTGAAAAGCTCCAAAACAGCCTCTCCAAGCTGGGTGAATGGTTGTTAAAAATAGCAAATGCAATTCAATGTAAACAAGTATAAAGTTATGCATATTGGAACAAAAAATCTTAATTTCACATATACGCTAACAGAGTCTAAACTGGTGGTAACTGAGCAGGAATGAGACCTTGGGGTCATAGTGGATAGCTCAATGAAGATGTCAACCCAGTGTGCAGCGGCTGTGACAAAGGCAAATTCCATGCTGAAACAATAATGCTATTATGCCATTATATAAATCTATGGTCTAGCAGCATTTATAATACTGTGTACAGTTCTGGTCACCTCATCTCAGAAAGGATATTGTAGAGCTGGGAAAGGTTCAAAAAAGGGCAACTAGAATGATCAAGGGGATGGAGTGACTGCCGTATACGGAAAGGTTGCAGCATGTGGGGCTTTTTAATTTAGAGAAAAAGGCGTGTAAGAGGTGAGATGATAGAAGTGTGTAAAATTATGCAGTATGTGGAGATAAAGATTTTCTCCTTCTCTTGTAACACTAGAACTCATGGGCATCCAATGAAGCTAAATGTTGGAAGATTCAGCACAGACAACAGAAAGAACTTCTTCACACTGCACATAGTTAAACTATGGAATTTGCTCCCACAAGAGGCAGTAATGGCCACCAATTTGGATGGATTTAAAAGAGGATTAGACAAATTCATGGACGATAAGGCTATCAAAGGCTATTAGCCATGATGGCCATGCCCTGCCTCCACAGTCAGAGGCAGTATGCTTCTGAATACCAGGAACCTGAATACAGGAAAATGTAGGAGGGGAGAGTGCTCTTATTCTCAGCTCCTGCTTGCGGGCTGGTTGGCCACTGTGAGAACTGGATGCTGGACTAGATGGGCAATTGGCCTGATCCAGCCAATTCTTCTTATGTTCTTATGAATTTAAAGGAAATGCATTTCCCTATGCCGCTGAGAATTTTCACATGTTTTATCAAAATTGTGTTGACTTCCTTCAAAATTCATCAGATGCTGAACCTGGGGCCGCGACAACAATACGCGTGGGTCCAGTCTGTCCACGGCTGAACCTGGGGCTTTTACCAGCCGCCATCCTATCCCTAGTCTTTCCAAGGCGCAGGGCGGGACCACCATTCGCATTCCATCACTCCACCAGTGCATGAGGGAACTGCATCCTGGATCGCCCTCTTACAGTGAGGGCGTACCATATCCTTGCAGGGTAAAAAGGTTGTCCCTAGCCGACAAGACAGACCGTCTTTCTCCTTTCAAGCATCCATCAACATGCACACATAATACTCAGGTCCGCATAATAGCTGGAGCAATAACCAGCAATACCAAAACTGCAGTAATAAAACAGTAATAAGAAACCCAACAATGCTCCCTCCCCTTTTTCAGTTTGCTACAAGCCTGTATTAATATAACATAGGAATGGACTCTTACCACCAGTGAAAATGGGAGCTTGAGGAACTGGGAGGAATGGACAGCAAGGAATGAGATTTTGAAATGGATCTCTTACCAGTTCTGTGTGAGGTGCCTCCGCTGTCCTTCTCCTCTGCTCCAATCCAGGCTCTGCGTTTCGCCTGGTGTCCCAGTCACATTCCACTGCTAACACCAAAATGACAGGGAATTTTGTAGTTTGTTGGACTGGGGGTCCTTGAGGGAATTGAAGACACAGGCTTGCAGCAAAAAGGTAGGCCTTTATTGGATGACAACTGTACGCTTGGTCAGTCTCCCTCTGAGTGAGTGGAGAACTGCAACATGGCACTGGTTGCCTGGGGTTTTTATACATCTCAGGACAAAGACTTTAGCATCTACCAATCAGGATGTTACACATCAGTATGACACAGGCATTACAGTATTGCAAAAGACATTGCACAGGCATTGCACAGGCATTGCATAGGTACTGTACCTTCTGCATCATGTTCTGGTGAATTTGGCAATGCTCAGTACTTCACATAAAAGTACATTTTCACTATGAGCTGAGTACTCCAGCTAATGAGCTAAGCAATTTAGGTAAGCATTTTAGCTACTGCAATTTTCCTACGTTTTGGAGAGTTCAATTTCTATTCAGTATTATCATAATTGTTTAGAGTACAAGTTGTTCCAAACAAACCAGCACAGTAGCTCCAAGAAGAAAAAGGGTTATGGCTCGCTACTAAACTTATTAAATGTTAAACTAAACTATTAAAATGTTATAAACCTTTATAACCCTTTATAGCTTTATAAAAGAATATAGTTTGCTTATTGTTTGTATATTTAAAATTTCCCCAACGTCTGAGATAGAAGAGAACCCCAAATTCAATTTGCATTGTGAAATTATTTGGACAACTCAAGGGTGTGTGAAACTTTCTTGGGAATTTGTTCTTGTCTTGGTGAAATATTTTCCCTCTGACCTCCAGTGTTTGCACCTAAGGAGGAATTCATCTAAGAACACAGGAAGAGCCTTTCAGGACTAATGGCCTTTCTAGGACAGCATCCTGTTATCACAGTGGCCATGGGAAGATGCTCCATGGGAAGCCCAAAAGCAGGACACAAGCCCAATAGCACTGTATGGCTGTCTTTCTCCAGCAACTACTATTTTGTGACATACTGCTATCATGACTAACAGTCATTATTACCCTTGTCCTCCATGAATTTGTCTAACCCCCTTAATGGCCATCTTGTGGCAGCACATGCCATGCACTGATTGCACACTCTATGAGGAAGAACTTCTTTTGTCTCTTCTGAGCTCGTGTCAATCAGTTTGGTTGGGTCGTCCTGCATTCCAGGATCATGAGGGGCAGAAAATTTTCTCCCTATACACTTTTGGCACACCATGGATAATCCTTTAAATGCATTTGAAATATAGGCTTTAGGTGAAATTCTGGTGTCAGTTCACAGCACTGCTGAACCTAGTAGAAAGTCATATCTCCTCACAACTATGCAAGTAACTAAGAACCATTGCAAATGGGAGAAACTTTGATAACCAAATAATTGGTTCATTATTACAAAATGAAATATTTGGTTTTAACATACCTTTTGTTTTAAGTGGCTCATGTTGAGATAAATATGAGCTGTGGTACATATATAATACCCTTCTGATGGAGAACACATGAATTCCTACACTCAGAACAAGAACATTTTTATAATCTTTCTGGACGGCTTGATTCTCTGATGTTTAGCTTGCCACGATGCCTGAGGCTCTCTGCAGATGCCAAAATTATGCTGTGCAGCCCCAAAGAGTATTTCATAAAATGTTTTTCAACTTCCAATGAAACACTACATATGTTGCATAAGGAAATGTACAATCTTCTGTTACGTCATCTATATATGCTCATAAACTGAGCTTGTGCAGTTCAGAGAACAGACCAGGTTCAAATGTAGAGTCCTTTCATGTGTTTGCTTGGTGGCCTTGGAAGAGTTCCTTGCTCCCATCAGCCTCTCAGGATTTTTCAGATAATCAAAACAAAGCCTGTAGATGCTGCATGTACGATGTATACAATATGATTATAGTAAGGAAATTGTTCTAAGTTATGATATGATGGTTAAAGGAACCTTGTCATGTAACCCAATCCATGTTTACTTATTCACAAGTCTTACAGACTGCACCTATGCATGTTTACTTGGACCTTAAGTGCTGCTCAGCCTAATGCGATTTCATAGAATATTAGAGTTGGAACAACTGCAAATATAATCTAGACTAACTCCCTGCCAATGCACAGAATCCACTGCTGTAAGATCTCAGACTACAATCCTATGCATGTTTACCTGAGAATTAGTCCACATTCGAATCATACCTTTAAAGCACTATTATATCACTTTAAACTGTCATAACTTCCTTCAAAGAAATCTGAGGGCTGTAGTTTGTTAAGAGTGCTTGAAAGTTATTAGTAGACCCCTGTTCCCCTCACAAAGCTACATCTCCCAAGGTGGTTTAACTATCAATTCCTCTACCCTAAGAATTGTAGCTCTTTGAGAGGAATACGGAGTCTCCTAATAACAAACACCCTTAACAGCACCCTTAATAGCACCCTTAACAAACTACAGTTCTGAGGCTTCTGTGGGGGAAGCCTTGACTGTTAAAGTGATATCATAGTGCTTTGAATGCCTGGCGAGGATGTGGCCTTATTTCCATTGAACTGAATGACACTATAAATATGCATAGGCTCTGATTCATGTGTCTCAAAAAAGTTTCCTTCCATCCATCCTTGACAGAATCATCCAAAAGTTTATTCTTGTTCCAGGGCAACAAAGCATGATATTTTGTAGGCAACGTCCTGCATCAACAAATTATTTATTATCATTTGTATCCCACTTTTCCTCAAAGGAGCACAAGCAAAAGGTGGCATGCATGGTCCTCCCCTTCCCATTTTATCCTCACAGCAACCGTGTGAAGTAGGTTAGGCTGAGAGATTGTGACTGGTCCAACGTTACCCATTGCGTTTCATGGCTGAATGGGGATATGAACCCCGATTCTCCAGGTCTTAGTCTAGCACTCTAAGCATTACAAACACAGGAGTAGTCACACTGTGCCTTATATTAACAGGTATCTCCCAGTTATGGTTCATGGATCTAGAAGCTGCCATTGCTCAGGCCCCATGTGCACTATACATTTAAAGCAGTATCATAACACAATCATAGAATCATGGAAGAGTAGAGTTGGAAGGGGCCTATAAGGCCATCAAGTCCAACCTCCTGCTCAATCCAGGAATCCAAATCAAAGCATTCCCGACAAGTGGCTGTCCAGCCGCCTCTTGAATTCCTCCAATGTCAGAGAGCCCACTGCCTCTCTAGGTAATTGATTCCATTGTCGTATGGCTCTAACAGTTAGGATGTTTTTCCTGATGTCCAGTTGAAATCTGGCTTCCTGCAGCTTGAGCCCATTATTCCGTGTCCTGCACTCTGGGACGATCGAGAAGAGATCCCGGCCCTCCTCTGTGTGGCAACCTTTCATGTACTTGAAGAGTGTTATCATATCTCCCCTCAGTCTTCTCTTCTCCAGGCTAAACATGCCCAGTTCTTTCAGTCTCTCCTCATAGGGCTTGGTTTCCAGTACCCTGATCATCTTTGTTGCCCTCCTCTGAACCTGTTCCAGTTTGTCTGCATCCTTCTTGAAGTGTGGAGACCAGAACTGGATGCAGTATTCAAGATGAGGCCTAACCAGTGCTGAATAGAGGGGAACTAATACGTCACATGATTTGGAAATTATACTTCCGTTAATGCAGCCTAATATAGCATTTGCCTTTTTTGCAGCCACATCACACTGTTGGGTCATATTCAGCTTCTGATCAACGACAATTCCAAGATCCTTCTCACATGTTGTATTGCTGAGCCAGGTATCTCCCATCTTATAACTGTGCATTTGGTTTCTTTTTCCTAAGTGTAGAACTTGCATTTATCCCTGTTGAATTTCATTCTGTTTTCAGCCCAATGCTCCAGCCTATCAAGGTCCCTTTGACTTTTGTTTCTGTCTTCCACGGTATTAGCTATGCCCCCCAACTTTGTATCATCTGCAAATTTGATAAGCATGCTTTGTACCTCCTCATCCAAGTCGTTAATAGAAATGATAAAGAGCACTGGGCCCAGGACCGAGCCCTGTGGTACCCCACTTGTTACTTCCGCCCAGTTTGAAAAGGAACCATTGATAGGCACTCTTTGAGTACGCTTCTGGAGCCAACTGTGGATCCACATGATAGTTGTTCCATCCAGCCCACATTTAGCTACCTTGCTAATCAGAATATCATGGGGCACTTTGTCAAAAGCTTTGCTGAAGTCGAGATATGCACACAGCATTCCCACAAGGGAGGTTACCTGGTCAAAAAACGAGATAAGATTAGTTTGGCAGGATTTGTTGTTCATAAATCCATGTAAGCTCATAGTAATCACTGCATTGTTTTCAAGGTACTTACAGATTGACTGCTTTATAATCTGCTCCAGAGTTTTTCCAGGGATTGATGTTAGGCTGACTGGTCTGTAGTTCCCCTGTTCCTTCGTTTTGCCCTGTTTGAAGATAGGACAACATTAGCTCTCCTCCAGTCATGCAGCACTTCACCACTCCTCCATGATTTCACAAAGATAATAGACAGCGGTTCTGAGAGTTCTTCAGCCAGTTCCTTCAATACTCTAGGATGTAGTTTATCGGGCCCTGGCCATTTGAACTCGTTCAAAGTGATTAGGTATTCCTTGACCATTTGCCTATCAACCTCAAGCTCCAATCCTGCCCCTTCTACTTCATGTTTCCCGGGAGGGTCACAGACCCTTTTTTGGGAGAAGACTGAGCTAAAGTAGGAATTGAGCACTTCTGCCTGTTCTTTGTCATCTGTTGTCATTTTGTCATCCTCATTGAGTTGCTGTGCCTCCATTTCTTTACTCTGTCTTTTACTGTGGACATACCTGAAGAAAGCTTTTTTGTTGCTTTTAGCATCCCTCACTAACCTCAGCTCATTCTCACCTTTAGCCTTCCTGACACCATCCCTGCAATTCTGTGATACCTGCCTGTACTCTTCCTTTGTGGCCTGGCCTTCTTTCCACTTCCTGTATGTGTCCTTTTTTGTTTTCAGGTCTCTCTAAGCTTTTTGTGAAGCATTGGCTTCTTCTGTTGTTTCCCCCCTTTTTTCCTTGTTGGAATTGCTTGCCATTGTGCTTTTAGAATTTCCTTTTTTATAAATTCCCACCCATCTTGGACTCTTCTTCTCTTTAGGGTGGCGTGCCATGGAATGGTACTTACAGTTGTTCTTAATTTATTCAAATCAGCTTTCCTGAAGTCCAGGGTGTGCGTATGGCCACTCTCAGCTTTTGCTTCTGTTAAAATCAAGAATTCAATCATTCATTTCAGTCATGGCTTTCCCCCAATGAATCCTGGGAACTATAATTTGTTAAGTGTGCTGAGTGAGAGTTGTTAGGAGAACCCTGTTCCCTTCACAGAGCTACAATTCTCAGAGTGGTTTAACGGTAAATCCCTCTTCCCAAAGAACTCTAGGAATTGTAGCACTGTAAGGAAAAGAAGGGTCTCACTGCCTGCATCTTCAGGAAACAATTTTCATTTCAAGAAGCTTTTCCAGTTGTCTTAAGTGTTTCTTCTGTATTTTGAAACCTATCTTTAGTTGTTATTTGTACTGTTCTTAGAACTATTTTAGTTGTTTTTATATTTTTGAATTGCCTTGAAACTCATGTGGAAGATGATTCATAAAGTAGTAGTAGTAGCAGTAGTAGTAACAGCAGCAACAACAACAATAAAATAGATACAAGCGTATGCAGGTTTGCACTGCAGATCTACTGCTGCTGCTGTTGCTACCACTACTCCGACTCTGACTCCTACTCTTAGTAGTAGTAATAGTAGTAGTAGTAATGTGAGTGTATAGGATTGCACTGAGATCTCTTCCAATTCTAAAAGTCTGAGAACTTTGTTTACATAATTTCCCACTTCCTCTGCTATTTCAGCGGCTGCCTCTCTGTATCTGCTCTTGTAACCTCCCTTCATTTGCATTGCGAGCCCAATAAATATTTTATTTGCTCTGAATTTTTCCTCCCGGACATTTTTGTGTTGCCGTCATTGATGTTGGTTTTGAACAGCAGTATAACAGCTTGTTTCAACAGTGCTCTGCAAAGATCTGGCATGTGAATTTCCATACTTTATGTGTATTTCCATCAATACAACCCATTACAATCATTGCATTATCATTTATGAAATATGCCATGGGGCTTACTGTTTATCATTAAGTAGCTTGAAGGGGCGAGACAGAAACTTGGGTTGCTCCAGCAAGTCAACTCATCCTTATATTAGCATTTCTGATGGTAGTGGGTGTCAGGAATAATAACAAAAAAAAACCCCTTATATTTACCTTGACTTGCTTAAAATTCTGTGAGCTCCACTGAGATCTGTGTAAGTCATTCTGGGTTTCTTTTCTTAACATAACCAAGAAGGTTTAGAGCACAAATAAATGCTTTGCTAAATCAATAAACAATCCAGGGAAATATCAAAAGACCTATTCAGTTTTCAGTACCTCAGCTAAAATTACCATCATAGCTTTATGGAAATTATGGAAGAAAATGAGCTGGATAGTTGATATACCTGTGTGAAAAAAGAAAGTGTACCAAACAAACCCTAAGAGGAGTACTTCCTCAAATAACAAGGCTATAAGTATCAAATTGCTGGTAACCATTACAAGAGTAATCTTGAAAGAGTGCTCAAGGATATTGCTTTTGTGAGACCATTAAGACATGTGAGACTTCTTATCGGATTCCCAACTGGAGGTCTTTATTCTCTCATAATGGCATAGATTCTTTTTTTGTGAGAAAAATTTTTTGGGATAATCCTTTTTAGTGAGTTACTTAACAGAACTGTTTGATGAAGAATGAAGACAGCATTTCATTTTCTATGTCAGTCAAGAGCATTTATTTGGGGTGGTACAAAGCAGAAAAAACTATGCACGTACTCTTGTCAGTATATCATTATAATGAATCAATTTTGAGACAATTGCTTGAGGATCAAGTTCAAGGATCAGTGGCATGAATTAATAAAGGGCCCCATTCATGCCACCTGGTCTTCTAGGAGAACAAAATGGAGGAAAAGGGGAAATGGTCAGAAGGAGTTTATGATGTACTTCACGTGGGGGTTGTGGCGAGAGGATGCAATGAACACAGGAGGGAAAGCAGGGAGGGAGTAGAATGTGGTAACAAAAGGGCAGACATTGTGACTTGGGATGGATGAATCTGTCAATTTTGGATTCTCTCAGTTTCTCATTTTTCCAATCTTTAGTTCAGTTCTCCACATTTCCAAAAAAAGGCCCTCATGAAAATTCATCAACATTTTAGTGTGAATTTCTCCTAATCTGCACATGTTTTTATGCAATTTTGCCCAATATACACATTTTGCAAAGCAGTTTTCCTGCAGCCATAGAATGCATTTTGTGTATGTTGTTTTTATGTATTTTTTGTGTATACATTTTTATGCATGCTTTATCTGTGTATATGCATTTTTGTAGATATTACCTGGAGAACTGCTTTGCCAAATTAGGAGAAAGGCAAGTTTTGAAGGATGGCTGTGTTTTGGTTTGCACATTATTTTGGACCGTGTGAATTAGGTAGGCTTGCCTTTCAATGAGAACTGAATTGAATTTCTCCCCTATCCTTAGTTGTGACATCATGAAGTTGAGGAAATAATCTTTTGGGGAACCATACAAGCCCACAAATTATGCATGCGTATAAGGTACACAGAGGGCCACAGCTCTGGCCCTAGTCTGACAGCGCACACATGACTGCCCCTACCCCCTCATCATCCATGAGTTGAGCACTGATATCTGCTAAGTTTGGTCAGTTCAAGATGAGTCATGAGATTGGGCTGCGAAAGGCAATAGAAGCAAAAGTGGAGAAGTAAGGGGATGACTGAGGTCTTTTGACCCTTCTGATAACCAGGAGTATGGTTTGACATTTCACAGGTTACTCTGTATAAAATCTACAAAGCCACACAGAAAAACCTTTCATTTAGCAATCCATTTTGTTTCAGGTTTTTTGGCTTCAAACATGGCTTCCTTCCCAGGTAAAATGGCGTCACTCTTTTTGTTGCTCTGGGGTGCCAATTATTCCTCAAACTTGAGTGAGGTAGAATATTTTATAGTGATTGGTGACAGTTTCTCTATCCAATTGTTCTTGTCCATTGGGTTCTGTTCTGTTTTGCTCCCTCCAGACTGGTGTGACTGTGCTTGCACGGTGGCGGATTGTGGCTTAAATCTATAGCTATGATCCCTATGAATACTTAGTCCCTATGAATACTTAGTTGTGAATCTATTCCATTGAAATCAATGGGACTTTCTTCAGAGTAAATATGCAAAGGGTCATGCTGTAAATGTATTGTGATGTCAAGTACTAACTAGCACAGTTGAGTACTTCCACATCTTGATTTTTCTACAACGCCTAAATTCACCCATCACTGCTGCTTTTTTTTTTTTTAAATCAAACCAAGACAAATAGAATTTGAATTTTTGGAAAGAAATTCATTATTTGAGACTTTTGCTAAAGAATTACTGCTCTACCCCCCTTTTTTCAAGGTATGTTTTTAATGTGTCTGTCTCTTTAGCCAAACCTCTATTAAGAACTACTGCAAGTTGTTTTCTTTAACCCTTTCTTTACCAGTGCACCATTATGATATCTGTTCCATTATTATTTTATCCAGCATGCTTCTGGACTCAATTCAAGATGCTTTTTAAAAACATTTAAAGACCTAAATGGCTTGGAATTAGGTTACTTTAAAGATCACCATTTTCCACCTGTTCCTCTGCATGCTCCATGCAGCATCTGAGGCCTTGCTCCAGATCTCACATCCTAGGCATGGCAAACATTGAGCGGGGCATTCTCAATGATGGCACCCACCTTGTGGAAAGCCCTTCCAGGTGAGATCTATCAAGCCCCACTCAATGCTTGATTTATTTATAATTGGTCCTTCCTCTCCAAAGGGAGTCCAGGGCAGCTCACAATAATAAAAATGACATTATTTATTTATTTATTTATTTATTTTTAAAACTTATATACCGCCCGACTAGCAATAGCTCTCTGGGCGGTGAACATAGATACAATAAAATACAATATAATACAAAAACATCAGTCTAAAATCAAATTTCACAATCTAAAAACAGCAAAGGCTAAAATCAAATTACAAACATTACAATCATTAACAAAAAATTAAAATGCCTCGGAATAGAGAAAGGTTTTAACCTGGCGCCGAAAGGATGATAGTGTTGGCGCCAGGTGAACCTCCTCGGGGAGACTATTCCATAGTTCGGGGGCCACCACTAAGAAGGCCCTTGATCTTGTCACTGCCCTCCAGGCCTCCCTATGAGTCGGGACCCGGAGGAGGGCCTTCGTAGCAGACCGTAGTGTATGAGCCGGTTCATAGCGGGAGAGGCGTTCCGACAGATATCGAGGCCCCGCGCCGTATAAGGCTTTATAGGTTAATACCAACACTTTGAATTTGGCCCGGAAGCGTATTGGAAGCCAGTGCAAGCGGGCCAAAACAGGTGTTATATGGTCAGACCGCTTCGTTCTTGTTAGCAGTCTGGCTGCCGCATTTTGCACCAGCTGTAGCTTCCGAACTGTCTTCAGAGGTAGCCCTACGTAGAGCGCATTACAGTAATCCAAACGTGAGGTTACCAGAGCATGTACTACTGATGTAAGATCCTCCTTACTCAGGTAGGGACGTAGCTGGGCTACCAATCGAAGTTGGTAGAACGCATTCTGGGCCACCGAGGCTACATGAGCCTCAAGTGACAGGGAAGAGTCTAGAACGACTCCCAGACTACGAACCTGTTCCTTTAGGGGGAGTGTAACCCCATCCAGGACAGGATATGTATCCACCATCTGATTGGAAAAACCATCCACCAACAGCATCTCAGTCTTATCAGGATTGAGTCTCAGTTTGTTAGTTCTCATCCAGTCCATTGTCGCGTCCAGGCAACGGTTCAGCACATTGACCGCCTCACCTGAGGAAGATGAAAAGGAGAAGTAGAGCTGCGTGTCATCCGCGTACTGGTGACAACGCACTCCAAAACTCCTGATGACCGCACCCAACGGCTTCATATAGATGTTAAAAAGCATGGGAGACAAAACCGAACCCTGCGGGACCCCACATTGGAGTACCCACGGTGTCGAGCAATGTTCCCCAAGCACTATCTTCTGGAGACGGCCTGCCAAGTAGGAGCGGAACCACTGCCACGCAGTGCCTCCAACTCCCAACTCCGCAAGCCTCTCCAGAAGGATACCATGGTCAATGGTATCAAAAGCCGCTGAGAGATCAAGGAAAATCAACACAGTTACACTCCCTCTGTCTCTCTCCCGACATAGATCATCAAACAGGGCGACCAAAGAGAGTCCAGGGCAGCTCACAATAATAAAAATGACATTTTTTAAAAAAAACACTATAAAGTATTGCAGACAGTAGTTAAAACTAACTGTAAAAACTTTGTCAAATTATTGGTCAAAAGCTTGGATAAGTAAGGAAGTCTTTATCTGTTTCTTGAATCCAAGTTAAGAGGGGACTACCTGATTTCTCATGGGAGGAATGCCATAGCTGGGGTGCCAACACTGAGAAAGTAATTTGGAACCTCAAAATCAGGGAGAAATTTTACTGGGGGTAAATTTATAAGCAGCCCCAAATATTGACCATGTTCTGATGCAATGTTAAACTTCCTCCTGATCATCTGAAAGGAGGAATTTTGAAGTTTCGACTTTGCTTTTAATTTATCACAGCTTCTCTTTTCATCTGAACCAGGAATTGTGGCTTGACACCAAGGTCAATTTCAAAACAAGCCAACTTCAATTTATGAAGCTGCCTTGTTTGAACTAATCTTAGTTAGTTTTAAACACAGCTCCTAGTTTGGATAAAATAGCAAACTGGTTAACTAAAAGTGGAAGCGAAAGTTTCCAAACTCTTCCTTTCAGGCTTAAGGGAAGAGCAGAAGAAGGGGAGCAAGCCAGCTAGGGAAGTAGCTAGGCTCCTTCAAGAAGTGTTAAAGTGTAGTGGAAAAAACATAGTTTAGTGTTACATCTGAGCACAGGCATTATCTTAATCTCTAGAACCCAGATATATTGTTCATCACATAAATGAAGTGTAGTTGCATCCAACTAAGTCATTGTGTGAGCGGATCAACTTCTTTGAGCACAGCAGAACCTCTCCCTCTCATTCCCCTGCACACCTCCCAAATCTGCCCTGGGGATTCTCCCAAGCCTCTAGAGCAGCCTTTCCCAACCAGTGTGCCTCCAGATGTTGTTGGACCACAACTCCCATCAGCCTCAGCTAGCATTGGCAATGGTCAGGAAGATGGGAGTTGTAGTCCAACAACATCTGGAGGCACACTGGTTGGGAAAGGCTGCTCTAGAGCATATTGGGGATAGTGTGGGGGGGAGGGGAAGTTCCATTGCACTTGCAGAACTAGTTCCACTTGTTCAATGATTTGGTTGGATTCAACCCTATATTATTGATTATTGCATTTAGATTAGCTATTGCTATATTAATAGAAAGCCAATTGTGAAAGCATTTTAAATTCCACAAAGAAGTACCAGAATGTCTGTAATTCTCATTATATTCAAATGGTTCAAAGGTTTTTGACTATATGAATGGAGTCTATGTAAAATGTGAAAAATGCTAAAGGGTTCACTGCTCTTTCTTTAACATCATATGAAGGGATGTTGCTGAATTTGATCCAATTGGTACTTAAATCAGAAAAGAGGCTAAGCTAGCTGCCATAGTTTAATTTCTACCATGTTGACAATGATACTTGTTATAGCTGCAAAATTCATATTCCCTTTAAGGTCACACTTGGGTTCTCTGGTTAAAGGTTATATGAGATGCCTGCTAGTAAGAGTGAGTGTAGAGTATTTTAATCAAAAACTGGAAAAGGAGGAGAGAAAGAAGATGGAATATTTAAAACAGCATGGGTAGGGACAAGTTATTCCCATGGTGGTGACATCATGGAGACCAATCAGTAGATGCCCATAATACTAAATCCACCTTTCATTAATGAGAAGATGTGCAGCAGTTATGGTTGTTGGAACAAGATCAGTAGTTTATCAGTCACTTTTCTAAACATGTTTTGATGCACTAATTATGTCAAAATCAAGCCTGGTTTCCACATTGCTATCAAGAGAGGCTGATATCGCAAGTTAGGAACCAGCAGAGGAGATGTCTCACACTGCAGAAATGACTTGTGGGGCAGGGAGCTGGTATGCTAACTTCTGTGCAGGTGGGTCATTGTTGCTTACTGGGAGGGAGAGGGAGAAGGGGAGGTTATGGAGAGGTCAGTGCAATGAAAATGCACCAGCGGAACCAATCTAGCACAGTGTGTTGCACCATGCCAACTACTCCATCACCTGCCCCTCCCCGCTCCTTCCTGATAAGCAACAGCGACTCACCTGCTAGAAAGCTAGTGTAGTAATGAAGCCCCCCCCGGAGAAGCTGTTTCTGCTCACACCCATTGTCTCATCCACACCATCACACTTCTTACCCACCTGATAAGACAACAAATGTCAGTTCAGACATTCAAAATGCCAAGCATCACTAAACCTCAGTCCCAAGCTTGGATTGGCCAAGAACCTGAAGCAAAATTCAGACTTCAAAAAACTATTCCTTTGACAACCAGAGGCATTGCTACATTTGTATGAAAAGTGCAATCTATAAATAAATGTTGGCAGTCACAAGTGGTTTCTTGTAATGATATCAACAGAAGTCATCATTTACCACTTTGGGATTGGGAACGGCATCAACTCATACTACTCACCTCTAATAAATATTATGGTATATGTGAGAAGAGCAGCACACAATGAAAACCTTCCCCAAACTTCAACTATTTGTTATTATGACTCACTGGAGAAAAAACACAGAAGAAAAACCTGGACAGGAGAGGGGGTGGCCAGTGCAAATTAAGGGAGAAGGGATCTCTGCTATTGGTCCATCTCAGCCCAGGATTGTTCTGGTCCTGGAGAGATCATGCAAACTCAACCACGTATATAGGATTCTGTAGGAAAAGTAAATTGTTTTGTCCACTCACTCAGAAGGCTGATGCTGGGTCTTCTAGCATGCCTTTTATTCATTCACTAATTCATGCATTTCAGTGTATGAATTGCTACCTATCAAACATCTTGAAGCAATTTAACAATAAAAACATCAACAACAAAAACTTTTATAAAACAAGTTCATGTATAAAAACCATTCCAAACGTAGACTGGCATAAAAATCTCTACTTAAAGACACATTAAAAAGGAAAGTCTTTTTATTAACAGGCACTGAAAAGACCATAAAAATGGCACCCTGTGTGATTTATAATGGGAGAGAGTTCTGAATGGTAGGTGCCACCACAGTAAAGGCCTGAATCCTACATTGTACAGAATGGGATCACCTGATGAGATGTTTTCTGCAGAGGTCTCGCTCCTCAGTGATTGGTTAGGTATATAAAAAGTAAGGCAATCTTTTAGACACTGTGGTCCCAAGCTGTAAAGTGCTTTGTACACATGTACCAGCACATTGAACTTAGCCTGGTAGGGAACTGGCAGCCATTGAAATCTTTTTTTCCGCAGCAGCATAAGATGATGGTGATTATCTGCTTCAGTGAGCAGATGAGCTGCTGAAGTTTTAAAGAAATAGAAAACAACAAATCTGGGGTGAGTATTATAGCCATAATAGTTGTTCTCTGGCTCAGAGGAAGGTGGAGAGGAATTCCTCCCTCTCCTGTCCCCACACACCCACTCACTTACCCTTTCCTCCATCCCTGCTTTCCAAACATGACTGACATATTTCCCTTCCTCTTTCCTGGTGCTTGGAACATTACTGCAGCAAGGGAAGGAGGGAGACATATCCCTCTAAACCACAATTAGTTAAGAAGGGAGGGAGAGCTGTTTTACAACAGCTAAGCAAGAAAGCTTAGCAGGCTGAGGAAAGAATTCATGCTCCTAATGATGGGTCAGCTCACAGATAGCTAACTTGTTTTCTCACTTTTTAGAAACATAGCTTGGGTAGCTTAGCCTAATGTCAAGTCAAGCCTTACCCATCACCACTTGCTACCAAACTCCATCCAAATGATGCAAAAAACCCCACAACGTCTGCACCATGTCTAATGAAATCAAGGCAGTTTGTGAACAATTCATGTATAATCTTGGTAACCTTGCAAAGTGCAGTAAAAAAATGTCAGTACAAAATCATCATAGCTGGATGCCTAAATGCAGATTTTGACTGCAGATATTTCAGTTAGATTTGTTTTTGCAGTGTAGGAATCTGCCTCAATGGATTCCAAGGCAGATCCAGTCATTGCTAGCACTACTGCTTTGAAGGGCAGGTTGCATGGACGCTTGTTGAGAGACAGTATACTAGAGGAAGAGGCATGAATTCACAGGCTCATAAACATGAGCAGACCTTTACTAATTTGCCCCAGTGGCTTAGAGATAAATCATGAAATTAATGGTTAAGTTAGCTATCATAATGCCAAGAAGACCTTATGTAGGGTGTAAGAGAAATTACTTTGCTTAATTTACTTAACAAGTAGAGTTTACTTTTAATGACTGAAGATATTAACATGTGGTAAGTGGTTAATGTTCTACTGGAGTTTACGTCCACTCTTGCAGGATGCCTCTAAGCAACCCATTCTAGATTAAATTAATGGAAGAGTCCCACAGATGCCTCATATTAAGTGAAAGAAGTACTGTGTCCATTTTGTTGTCCATTAGGTCTTTCATAGAATCATAGAATAGTAGAGTTGGAAGGGGCCTATAAGGCCATCAAGTCCAACCCCTTGCTCAATGCAGGAATCCAAATCAAAACATTCCCGACAGATGGCTCTCCAGCTGCCTCTTGAATGCCCCCAGTGTCAGAGAGCCCACTACCTCTCTGGGTAATTGATTCCATTGTCATATGGCACTAACACTTAGGAAGTTTTTCCTGATGTCCAGTCGAAATCTGGCCTCCTGCAACTTGAGCCCATTATTCCGTGTCCTGCACTCTGGGACAATTGAGAAGAGACCCCGGCCCTCCTCTATGTGACAACCTTTCATGTACTTGAAGAGTGCTATCATATCTCCCCTCAGTGTTATCTTCTTTAGGCTAAACATGCCCAGTTCTTTCAGTCTCTCCTCATAGGGCTCTGTTTCCAGTCCCCCCCACAATTGCCCACATTTATAGTTGACTTCTGGAATTCCCCCCCCCTATTTTTCTGTTTACATAATTTAGTACTTTTGATTATTTATCAGCTGTGTCATGCCCATGCCTCTGTGGCATTCTCTGTGGCAGCCCCCTAACTGTGGAATTTCCTCTCCGAAGAGGTGTATCAAGCTGTCTTTTTGTACAGCTTTCATTGAATGCTAAAGACGCACCTCTTTAGCATGGCCGTTGAGGGCTAAGGTATTATTTTCTGTTTTAAATTGTGTGTGGGGGGTTTGGTATTGTATTAAGTATTGGTTTTATTTGATTTTAAAGTGCATCTTTGTTTTGTTATAACCCACCTTGGGACCAGGTAAGAAATCCAATGAATAAATAAGTAATGCATATATCCATACATGCCATGGGCCTCTAGGTGAGATCTTTGCTATAAAATGTGCTATTTGTTTGTTGGTCTGCTTAATTATAAAATTGCTTATCCACTCTTTACCATAAGGTTCCACGGTGGATAAGAAATCTTGTCTGCACCATGGGCTTCTATGCAACACGTTTGCTAGCAAAATACCAGTTGTGTTGAAGGATAGGGCGATTGTGGAATGCGAGCTGATATATTGCAAGAACGGAGGTGGGGATATCACTCAAAGACACATTGTATCACCCTGTGGGAAACTGGCAATAGTGGCAGGTCACCTGCTGTCAGGATCAGAGTTTGCCAATCCAGCAAAGTCCCCCAATGCAGTACTTTGTCCAAGCCTTAGAGTGCCCCAGAGGAGCAGCCATCACATACACTAATAGAAAATCCCAGTCTCCTAATGTGCATCCTTGTGTATCCAAAACAGCATCATTTATGCACAAGACAGAGATATCAATGGGCTCTGAGGAGCCCAAAGCTTTGCAGAAGTATAAAAAGAAAAAGGAAAAAAGGTGCAAAAATCCAAAGTGGGAGGAACCACCAAACAGCCCAATGAAAAGCAAGCATGCCCACATGGTATGGAAAGCTGTCAGACTGCTGGAGGAGGGGAGGATGGGGAAATGGAATGGAGTAACATGGAAAAGAACATGGCTGGCTGGCTGGAGCTGTGAACAGGAGCACTCTGAACTGCAACTTTTCTTACAAGTCACATGTGTTCACCCATATTAAAGCAGGTAAATGGGTTCATTCAAGGAGACCATTAGGGTTGAGACTAAGAGCTGTATCCAGCATTCCCTGTCTGCTAGTGCAAGGGCTGTTGCACTAGTGGACAGGTGAGTTTTAATGTTGTACAACAGAGGAATCCAATGCAACAGTTGTGCTAGCAGAAACTTACTGTGCAACAGATTGCCAATCTATTCTTTAACAAAGTCACCAGCACAACAACATTCAGTTGGCATAAAACATTTCACCAGTGGAATAAGTATACCACTAAGCGACTTTATCTTAGTGCTGTGTTGGATACAACTCTAAACCTCCTCCCTACCCCTAATGACCCCCAGTCTTTAAAAATCAAACTTGTGCCTATATCTCTATAATCCCAGCACCTTTGTCTGTTTAGCTTCACCCTGGGTTTTATTTGATTTTGGTTTTGCCAGAGTATCACAGAATATTGGGGACTGAATTTTATACATGCATGCATACTCTCCCTCCCTCCGTCCCTCCCTCCTTCTCTCTCTCTCTCTCTCTCTCTCTCTCACACACACACACACACACACGCACACACACACACACACACACTTGAAGCCTGTTTTCTTTTTCTGCTGCTGCAGCTGCAGCTGCAAATTGGCATAGAGACATCCAATTGTGTTTGCTTCTCAGTCAAAATGATGATGTAAGGGCCTGAGGGTCTTCTTTGGACCCTCGTGCAGGCGCTAGATGTCAGCAAGCTAAAAGATGTAGCAGAGACAGAGATATTGGGTGGATTTGTCAAACAAGCCCTGTCAACTCTAAAAAGGTCAAGATTTTCCTTTACACAAATCCAGTTCTGAATAACGAATACATCAGAACCACATCAGATCTTGGAAGGGACAGAATGCACTCACCTGCTTTAGTTTACCATCTAAGGATTCAAAATTCTGCTGTTGACTTGATCCTGTGAGCTGCTATTTAATTAGATCTTCAGAATGGGCAAAAGGAAGTACTTCATCTTCCATAAATGATGTATGGAGTTCCTTGCGGAGCTTGGAAAAGTTACTTTTTTGAACTACAACTCCCATCAGCCCCAGCCAGCATGGCAAATGGATTGGGCTGATGGGAGTTGTAGTTCAAAAAAGTAACTTTTCCAAGCTCTGGTTCCTTGTTATGAGATGCTATGATGCCCATCAATGTAAGCGGCACCTTCAAAGGATTACAAAGAGGATAGACCTATCCTTGACTACTACTAATGACAATTAGGAAAAGAACATTCATATCCAGAGGTGGTATACCACTGATTACCAAATACAGGGATCAAACAAGAAAGAAGGAGCATTGCTATCGGAATATAAGAGCCCTGCTGGGTCTGACCACAAATCCATTGAAGGTAGCATCCTGCTTTCTATAGTGGCCAACCCTATTCCTCCAGAAAGCCCACAAGCAGAGCAGGAAGGCAATAGTCCTTCCCTATTGGGGCCTTGTGGTAATAAATTCAATAGTTTGACTGTGTACTGTGCAGTATGAAGCAGTAGTGGGTTGTTTTTTTTGTGTGTGTGATTTTCTCACCATACAGCTTTATTAAACATACAGCCTAACTCCATGTCTTGTCACTCAGGCTTTAAATAATTGAACAAAGACTTATACATAATATATCTATTGCTGGATTGTACCATTTTAGAAAGGTATGATGCCTCCACTGCAATGATTTCAAGAGACAAAGCAGCAGTGTTGATGGTGTTTGATCTGTAATGTAAGCTGTTAATACATGCAAGCTGTCATTTAATATTGCAGTGCCAGTGCCATTTTTTCAAATTGGGTTGTCCATATTATCTAATTATTGCTGGTGTAAAATAACAATGGACAATTCCAGTTTGGGCCACGGGTCATGCCATGATCAGGTTTGGTTCTGCACATAGACTCAAGGAAAAGGCAGAGATAGTAAAAAGGTTTTTCTTAAAAGAATAGGTCAA
Source organism: Rhineura floridana (assembly GCF_030035675.1). Classification (NCBI taxonomy): domain Eukaryota; kingdom Metazoa; phylum Chordata; class Lepidosauria; order Squamata; family Rhineuridae; genus Rhineura; species Rhineura floridana. The sequence goes on along the minus strand of NC_084485.1, from coordinate 24,746,425 downwards.
GGAATTAAATCTGCTAGCACTGGACATCACGCCAGGAAATTCGTTAAAGGGGAGTGGGAGTGAGACAGAAGCAGTAAACCTACTGCTTGCCCCCACACCCGTAAAGAAGACTCGTTAGACATAGCTCTGGTTTGAGTGTTATATTTATTATAATATAACAGGTTTCGAATCAGAATTAAACATATCCCATCAACCAAATTAGAAGACACAGGGAGGTGAGGAATTAAGTTAATTCTGGAAGGAACTGAACCCCCCAGAGCCTTGGGCATGTCTTACAGCCAATAGCTGTGGCTCCCCAACCAAGGATGTGGAACAACTCCCCCATCTTGCTAGGTGAGCCTTGGGTGTCGATTCTCCATGCACATGCTGGCCCCACTGTACTTGTGTTCATCCCAATGTACATGACAGCCCACAAGGAGCATCCCCCCAGTCTCCTACAGACCTGAAGGCCTGCCAGAGTCCTGAAGGGTGTCCTTACCCCAAAATGCCTCAGTACACCTCAATGTCTTCCCTCAAGTTCTTCACCTCATGAACTCAATGCCTTAATAGGCCATGGCCTCTCCTCTCCCTAAAAGCCAAACAAATGCTTTAATTTGGATTCCTGCATTGAGCAGGGAGTTGGACTGGATGCCCTTATAGGCCCCTACCAGCTCTATGATTCTATGAAATCAGGTTCAACAGTATGAAGTAGGCAAAAGGTGAAGGGTCCCAAACTGAGGGGCAAAAACAAAATATTCCTACTTGGCCCCTTAGCAGACAACCAGCATTGTCATACTGAAATAGGGAAGGAGGGAGTGTGCAAACAAAATGCAAGGAGGAGGTTTTAGGGGACAGAACAGGCTTTTATAGCCCCTCCTCTTTCCATTGGCATGTGATGTCACATACCAGTCCCTCACCCCTTCCCTTTGGGAGATGCCCTTTCAAATCATCCTTGCACAGGCAGGGGTGGGGCACATAATCATGGGAATGTTATTCTCAGGCAAAATCTACATACAGTCAGCAGAATCTGGCGAGATTAGTTGGAAAACAACCTGTTCAGGGGGCTAGATGAAATTATATCTGCCTGTCCCCAGATCTGACATATGCATGTGGCAATGAGCAAGAACATCCCTCCCAGCCTACCCAATATAGCTGTCCCACCTCTGACAGTAGAGCCAGTGTGGTGTGGTGGGTTACAGTGCTGGACTAGGACCTGGGAGATGAGGGTTCAAATCCCCACTCAGCCACAAAGCTTATTGGATGACCTACTTCATGGGGTTGTTGTGAGAATGAAAGAGGGAAGAGAGGAGAACTTTATATGACACTTTCAGCTCTTTGTAGGAAAGTGGGATGTAAAAATAAACAAATTAAATTATCCGAAGTCCTCTAGAGATGGAAGGTTCTGTCAATTTTGGTTCTCTCAGGTTGTCATTTTTTTTCAATCTTAAATTCAGTTCTCCACTTTCTGCAGCAATATGAGACTTTTTTCCTCAATCCTCATGAAAAATACTCAGCATTTTAGTGTGACTTTCTCCTCATAAACACATATTTAAATTAAGGATGGGAAGGTCTGCCAATTTTGGTTCTCTGTTTCTCATTTTTTCCAATCTTAAATTCAGTTCTCTACTTTTCTGCAGTAATTTGTGATTTTTTTAAAACAAAAAATCCTCATGAAAGTTCTCTAGCATTTTAGTGTATTTGTAGGCAGTTTTGAGTAATGTACAGATTTGTGAATGCCACTTCTTATCATATAATGCATTTCTGCATGTTATTTTCACACATATTGGTATGTACATTTTTCTCTAACATAGGCATTTTTGTAAACATTGTTTGGTTGGTGAACTACACTGCAAAATTCAAATAAGTGCAAATACCTAAAGATGGTTATGTTTCAGTTTTCATATTGTTTTAGAAAGTGAACTTGATAGATTTGGCTTCAAATGCAAACTGAATCAAATTTCTCACCCCTCAATCATTTATGTATAGTTTTGACTAATACATTTTCACAAGCAATTTTTCCTAATATAATGCAATTTTGCACATTATTTTCTCTAATATATTCATTTTTATGCACACTTTCTCCTAATATATGCATTTTTGTACACTTTGTCTGGTTGGAGAATTGCATCATAGAATTTGGATAAGTGCAAACTTGGTTCTGAAATTGTTTCAGAAAGTGAATTTGCTATATTCTCATTCAGGTGCGAACTGAACCAAATTTCTCCACCATCTCTAATGTCCACAGACAATACTTCAGATAAATACCAGGAATCAAACAAACATCTGACCTGGGCTTATGCTCACTGGATTTTGATTGCATGCTAGGGCTGGGGGAGGAATCCAATGTGCTGGAACCCGCCCTTTGATGGATTTCCCCCTCACTTAAGGATTCCCATATGAGCTGGTCTGAGAGCTGCCTCTCTGTCATCATGCTTGCCTTAAAAAGGCCATTTCAGCTACCTACAAGCAGCTAGTTACTGCATGGAGCTCCTGCTGTAGTGAAATTAGACACAGCTTGGGAATTGTAGTGCATGAAGTGTTAATTTGATACAGTATAGAATATGTTAACCTGATATAACACAGAACCAGAAAAACAAAATTCCTAAGATGCCTGTGGTTGCTAAATGTTCATTTCGTGCTTGATGCTTAAATGTCAGCTTACCCATGTAACGGGATATTATTCAAGCAGATAGTGGTTGGAATGCATTGCGTCAATTGGAGAAAGCAGAGACAGGACAGATGAGCGAAAAACACTGATAACCAAAGCCAGGGCGTTGGCTCAATGCAAGGCAATGGAGAAACCTGGAAAGTTAATGACAAGACGGGAGGGGCTGTGTTAGGAGGACTTCAGAGCATATATAACTTGTAACTGTGTAATCATGCTTTAGACTGGTTCTCAGGCATGAGCCAAAGAACCTAGTCTCCTTTTGCAAAAGCTATTGGTAATCAATAAAGGTGTTGACTTATACTTTGGTCTCCCATCTGGTGTGTGTTTTGGAGCTTCCTCCAGATGCAAAGAACCACTTTTGTGTAACACTGCTACTGTCACAGGGGCAGCGATGGGCAGTATCCAGCTGGACAGTGCACAGTGGAACTTCTCTGTCCTGCCTGCACAACCCCTAAATTTGTTCCAGAGGTTCCAGGGGCGTGCAAAAAGAGGAGAGGGTGGGAAAGTTCCATTACACAGCTAAAACTCCTTGCGCCAGCAGAAGTGTTTAGTTGGATACCTCCCCATGCATTTTTTTCTGTGCAACTCCGCCTAAGAGCAACAATACATCCAGAGGAACACACTCCTACAGTGTATTGCAGCAGGAGGAGAGGGGAGGTGGAGCAGGGCTTAAATAGCCACCCTGCTCCACCCTTTATGTGACAGGCATGCATGGCCATGCCATGCCCAAAAGGGGAGGGTCTTCCCCAGCATGACTGCAAAGGCCCGCCATTGCCAGAGCTCTTGGGTCTGACAATGGTGGGAAGTGTGCTAGCTGGTTCCTTGTAGATGTCTCAGATGGCTTTTTGAAAGAACACCTTGAAAATTTTGTTTGCTAGAACATACAAAAGGTGGGGAATCTCTGTATATATATTTTTTAGGAATTGTACGTTTCTCCTAAAAAAAAAAATCCTCATGGAAATGGAATGGAATAGGCTTTAGTTTATCCTGTCCTGAACTGGGATAAGATGGATTTTGTTCCTGAGGACATTCCTAGTGCATGCTATGTTTGAGTCTTATGCCACTGTATGGATGTCCTGTGACATCAGTGGTGGAGCAGGTGATCTGGATGGTTGGGGAGGGATGCATGGTTTTTTCCCACTCCCCACCATAGATATGAGACAGATCCATAGAAAGGTATTGTCTGATCCAGAACAAGAACAGAGTTGCCTTTGCAGTGAGCAGTCCTTGGCTACTGATGCTTAACTCTTGAGTTCTGGTCCAATTCATCAGCCATTGACAAACAAATAATCTTCCTCAGTAGGATCAATGAGCAAATGGTCAATGACTTGTTTGAAGTGAATGATTAGTGAATGCCTCACTTGAGCTGAGTTAAGGATTTTGTAGGCAATTGTGCATCTGAATGATGATCAAATTCATGAGAAGCAGAGCCTGCTCACTGTTCTGTTCCAAACAGATAAAGGGGTAAATTTGTCAAATAAATTATTCACTACAAAAAGTTCAACCAGCTTTTTGTAGTAAATAGCCTAGGGGGACTGGAAGAGGCAAGGAAAGCAGACAAGCCACAAAACCTAATTTGAAATATGCTTTGATGTCTGGAATCTCAAGCCAAAAAAGTAAGAAAAGCAGCTGATATGAACTAATCCAAAATTCAAACTAACTAAAAAGTTAATAAGCAAGCAGCCCTATCCTGAAATGCCAGCATTTCCATGGGTTAGCCGGAAGTCATAATAATGTTTCAGATATTAAGGTCATTAGCCCATTTTCTTAGAATTTAAAATAATTAGGATGAAAATATCCCCCCTTATTCCCTTTCTTAACTTGTCCCAGAGCCAGCAAGGCTTGCATAGGCATGCTGGCTTGCCCTCCATCCTGGTGACATTGCTTTTGAATACCAGGTTGATTCACAATAAAACATCACTCATCTATGAATTCATCATGGATGAAGACGGCCAACCTGGTGTGTATCACACAGATCTGGGTTGGCAAGCTGGGGGGTGGGGGTCTTGATTTGACACAGGTCTGCCTGCCCAGGTATTCAGTGCAGAACTGGGGACAGCCAGAAGGTTAGGGTGTGTCCATGTTACAGTGAAGTTGTTCACTATGATTCCATCTGTATCACCAGGAAATCAATCCAGCTAGGAGCTGTATGTGAGGGTTGGTGACTGGGGTTGGGCCACAGAGATGCAGTTGGTGTATCAGTTCCCCTGCTGTTCAACAGCCTTCCAGGCTTGAGCTGGTGTAGGTGGTATCTGGCATGCCTTTGGAGAACCCCAGGATGTTAGGATTTGGGACTTAAATTTCCATGCAGAGGTCTCCTTGTTGGGACCAACTCAGGACTTCACAACTGACAACCAGAGGACTGTTTCATGTTGTGAGTAGTACAACACATAGGGTGAGTTATGTCCTCAATCTAGCTTTTGTTATGGTGGTTGGGAAGTGATCTGATTGGGTGTGGGTGTGTCCATTACATAATTGCCATGGATGCATCACTCCCTGTTGAGTGGCTAACCTGTGGCTGACCCTCCCTACAGGGGTAGAGGGATCTTTTAAAAATGTTTGCCCCCAGTTTGGAATCTGAAGGATTCCTGAATGTTCTGGGGGATTTTCCAGTTGGCATGATGGGTAGCCCCTTGTCTTGCTATGGAATGATGAGATGCAGAGGGCCATCAATGTGATCACTCCTCCAGCTAGGGAACAGACTGGTAGATGGCTAGAGCACAGGCAGTGCAAAACTAGAAGTGGATATATGACCAAACACTGGCTAGAGCACATAACTGTGCCTACTGGATGGTGGCAGACAGTGAAGGCTCACTTTTTACCATCATTGCATCCTCTTCCAATTAGCAGATCTCTTCCAATTAGTGAAGGAGCTGATGAACTCAAACCTCTAATCAACAACAAAATACTGGGTGGAATGCTGTGCTGGTTTTATGAAACATTTCAAGAGCAAAGCTGCTTGTATATTCTCTGAACTTGATGCCACAATTGGAACAGGTCTAACGTTTAGAACACCATCTAGTTGTATTTTATGGGATCAGTTTTAGTTGGTGTGCCCTGTTGATGTGAAGAGGAGCTTGCAGAGATCAGGTTAACCATGTGCTTTCTAAACTCTTACCCATCCCGGCTAATTACCTCTTCCTTTTTTGGTCACAGTGATTGAGAGAATACTGGCTGAATGACTGCAGACATTCCTGGAGAGATGGATTGCCTAGACACATTTCAGTCTCACTTTAGGTCCGAACATGGACCTGAATCGGCTTTGGTCACCCTGATTGATGAACTCTATCAGGAGAGAGACAGGGTGGGTGCTACCCTGTTGATTCTCTTTGAGTTCTTGGCAGGATTCAGTACCATGGTATCTTCCTGGAGTGACTGTAGGTTTTACAATGGTTCCACTTCTACCTGTAGAGTTGTTTCCAAAGGAGGAATACCGCTTGGACCCATGGCATTTATGCTCTATACTTTTCTTTTGATATTGTGAATATGGGCAAATTTGCACAAACATACATATTCTGTAAGTGTTTAGAGCTCAAGTCTTCAGATCAGCCTGAAAATAGTTAATTACACTGTTCCTCTGACTATGTGAAAAGTCTCTTTTGCTCATCACTGAGTACCAAATTCAGGACTCATGCATGTGAGATTAGTGGGCAACCAAATAAAAAATTCTTGAGCCTAGTGATTCTCTTTCAGCTGTTAATCACTGCATAAACTGCTACTCTTACCTAGCTACAACCTGACACTGCCAGCTACCCAAGAGACAAAGTGCAATGGTTCATTGATGGAGGTGGAAACACTTATGCCCAACTTCAGGTGTAGTTCTTCTTTCTAGCTTGCAGCTAACTAACTGAGACAAGGCATGGTGGTCACAAATCACAGGAGTAAAATTGCAGGAGGGCCAATGAGGTAGCTTTGTTTTGTGCAGACTGTTGATAAATCTGCCAGATGTTTTCTCCTCCTCAAAACAGCCACTTGGTAATGGTAACAAATATGTCTCAAGTTGGGTAAATTTCAAGGCCAGACAGAGAGGTCTGAAACTGCTGTGAAGGTACATAAGTTTCCTTATTGTTGTCATAAGCCAACCCCTAAGAGATATCACACAGAACTCAAGCCTGGTTTACCCAGGTGAGAAGAACAATGTATGAAGAATTCTGAAGTGGTAGACTGGACTGGACCACTTCAAAGTGCAGGGAGAAGCTTTTCAAATGCCCTCCCTCCACCAAATTCCTTGTAAGTAGAAATTGCACAGCAAGAAATAAGCTAAGCTAGAATCTTTCACCTGTGATATTTTAGGTTTTTGACTTGCAGGGAGTATTTTGATGTGGGGGCAGTAGTGGGCAGCATAGTGCAGAGGTTCTTACTTGACCTTCTAGCAGGTGAGTCACTGCTGCTTACCAGCATAGGGAGGGGGGAGGGGTGGCAGTGAGGTTGGCACAGTGTGATTCTGCCAGTCAAGTCAGTCTGATGCTCCTGCTGGTGTATTTACACCATGCCAACCTCACTGCCACCTCACTTCTCCAAGTAAGCAGCAGCAACTCACCTGCTGGGAGATAGGTAAACACCTCCATCTCTACCACCATGCCATCTGCTACTGTGTGTGGGAGCATTCTCAAATGAACATAAGAAGAGCCCTGTCAAGTCAGGCCAATGGCCCATCTAGTCCAGCATCCTGTTCTCACAATGGCCAACCAGATGCCCATGGGAAGCCTGCAAGCAGGATCTGAGCGCAACAGCACTCTCCCCTCCTGCCGTTTCCAGCAACTAGTAAAATGGTTATCCCTCACTGGCAGTCTGAAGTTACAGATTATTCTTATCCTGTTGCATATGTAGAACAGTCCTAAAAAATGAAGTTTGAAAGGGAAAACGAATTATATATCCCAAGTTTCCAGCAGGAAATGACACTCCAAAGAATGCTCAGGTTTCTAATGTCCAGTTAAGAGCCCAGAGAGGCTCTAGCAAGTCCTCCCCACTGTTCATTACCCCTCCTCCTTTGTGTGATTGGTTGTGCTCCACAGGGGATCATGACAAGATAATAAGCCCCTAAAAGAAAGAAGGGTGGGGGAACTGGCCAGGAAAGGGTAGGATGTACCCATTTTTAGACATTTCTCAAGAATATGTAAAAAAAACAACACCAGTCTTGGTTGTTGTTTTTTAAGAATGCTCAAGGAAAGCTGAACAAACTGTTTTTAGGATACTAGTCACCTGTATCCTAAGTGCCCCTAGAATTGTTTCAGGGTACAAATGCACATTTTTTCCATAAAAGCTTGAGAGGTGATTACAAATGCACAATGTGAATGGTTCCCCATAGAGGGCTGGAAATTTTGCAAATTTGTAAAGTTTGTAGCCAAGGTAGTACTTAAATTTTCAAACCAATTACTGTAAGTATAATTGTTGAATGAAATGCATTGAATAAAATGCCATTCTTACATAGTGTGATGGTTAATTTTAAATTGGATTTTAAATTAGTAGGTAACACCTACTAACTGTCAATCATGCCCCTGTTTATCTGAAGACTTGGGAGGGGAGAGGAATTGTGTGATGTGCTTTTAGATGTGTAGAGAGCAGGGACAAAGAACAATGGGGAAATAATATAGTTTGTGCCCAGGAAGCTTCAAAGTGAGTAGCAAAAAATTTACTACGTTGAAATGCCTGAAATTTCTCAAAATGGCCACAAGGAGGTACCCTGTTCTTATTGACCACAATCGTAGTTCTGTGCCTAATTACATTGGACCCTTTAAAACCCATAAGAACATAAGAAGAGCCCCATTGGATCAGGCCAAAGGCTCATCTTGTCCAGCAACTTGTTCTCACAGTGGCCAAAAAGATGCCTGTGGGAACCTTCAAGCAAGACCTGAGCACAACATCACTCTCCCACTTGAGATTCCCTGCAATTGGTATTCATCCCCAGTCAAGCTTCCGTTATATAATGTGGCCTGTACAGTGAGACAAGCGAAAGCTCTAATAATTTTGTTCATTTTCATAAACAAAGTCACATTTAAAAAAAAAACATTTTCCAAATAAGGAAATTGTTCTTATTTTCTTTTCTGGCTGGATTAAATTGTTTCTTTCTTCTTGAAATCCCAAACTCTTGAAATTGCTTGGTGAGGTCATATTTGTGTAACAGTTCTCAATAATCTATCTATCTATCTATCTATCTATCTATCTATCTATCTATCTATCTATCTATCTATCTATCTATCTATCTATCTATCTATCTATCATCATCATCATCATCATCATCATCATCATCATCATCTATCTGTCTGTCTGTCTGTCTGTCTTGCATCAGGAGTAGGGAGCCTGTGGCCCTCTAGATGTTGACAAATTCCAACTCCCATCAGCCTCAGCCAGCATGGCCAATAGTCAGTGGCAATGTAGTTGAAGTAGGGTGGAAGTGGTAGAGCATCTGCTTCACATGCAGAAGGCTCCAGGTTCAATCCCTGGCACCTTTAAGTAGGGCTGGGAAAGACCTCTGCCTGAAACTGAACTAGATAGACCAATGGTCTGACTCAGTATAAGACAACTTGCTATGAGTTGTATTCAATGTTAGTCATACTCAAAGGAGACCCATTGAAATTACACACGAGTAACTTAGGTGTATTAATTTTAATGTGTCTACTCTGAGTAGAAATCATTTGGTGAGAATGCTATGTTCCTAATATCTGGAAGACCAGAGATTCCTCACAACTGCCTTACATGGATGGAAGGCATGGGAACAACTGGGCTTTCCCTCACCCTTGACCTTGCAATGTATCTATCCATTGGTTTCTTGAAGACATAGCAAAATTAGAGGGAAGGCAGAAGTTACTGGTACAACATTTCCAACTGAAACCATTTCCTGCTGCAGTATAGACATGCATGGAGGCATAGACAGAGCTAGGAAATCATGACTGTGGCTCAACTGAAGGCATTTTACTGTCTCTTGGTAAATTAGGGAAAGAGAACATTTTCCATACTAATCTGTTTCAACTGAATTCATTCCAATTTGGACTTCATTAGGATGTCTACCAATCACTACTTCCTCTACCATATTTTGTGCTGCATTCATGGCTTTTTAGTGACTGCACTTGTAGTGGAAACTGTGGAAGAATATTGTTAAAATGAGGAGTCAGCAGTGTACAACAATAAATTTTTCTCATATCCAGAACTTCTTGCGGGTCTGAACCCTTTAATTATCCAGCTGCACTGTAATCTTCGGACACCTCTTGATCTATTACTCATTTTCAGATAGCTCTTCACAGGGCTTCAGGGTCAGCTATCTGCTAAGGGAGTGTTTATAGACATGTAGCCTTAAGCTACAAATTAGGCTTGAAAATTTCTCTTGGAGAATCTCAGCGTAGACCGAGCCCAGGGAAGGTGCTACATATAGGCTGTTACAGGAGTCTATCCATTGCAATTCTGAGGGAGATCTTGGTGACTAAAGGGACATAAACATTGCTTCTGTTTGTAATCGAGCTATAATAAACATCATTGTTTTGGTCATTGCCTTTGGATCCAGTAAAAGCAGCATTGCTGTTGGCAACACAGCATTTCCATGCCCCATGTGTAGTTGGCTGTTTGCACTGTCAGTCCGTTGTGCCAGTACAGCATCCCAAGTCATCTTGTGATGCCAATGTAATGACATCTTATGAATGAGCAGTGGAGGTAGCAATTATTTCGATCCCTTCATTACTTCTAAATGGAGCTATAGCATTGGGCTGTCATCAACAGTGCCTTACACTTATGAAGCCTTCAAGCATAAATCCAACTTCTGCTGCTCCATATGTTTTGCATGGTATTAGGTTGTTTTTTTTTTTAAAAAAACCTGATAATAAATAGAATATGTTTCTATTTATTATCAGTTCAAAAATAACTCTTAACACCATGAGGTGAAATGTGTGTGAACCCAACAGCATTTAACACTATTCTAAAAACACATGCCAGAAAAATAGAGCAGAACAGCAATCACTGACAAAAATAAAAGTGCCTTTGAGGAATTAATAATTTTGCTGCCACGAAGTAAAAACTTTTGAGCTAGCTAGTTAGTGATGAAAGCTCTGCAAAAAGGAATTGGGGGGAGGTAGGATTTTGAGGAAAAAGGGAAAAATGATAGTCATGACTCTGAGGTCAGACCTCCCCCCTCCCCTCACTGCTCTTCAGGGCATGAGAACAGGGAATGAGAATAGAAGAAGGAATTGCCTTCCAAACCAGTCTCTATTAACCCAGAAATATTTGCACAAGAGGACCCTATTGTGTTAGTTCCTCTTCAAACCAGATGCCCTGCTCTGACCCTGAAAGCTCCAGCACAAATGTCCTAGTAGAACCACAGTCTTTCCATTGAAGCTGACAACTGCTACAGTGAACTGGGACCGTCTAAATTAAGAGACTACAAAAGGTCTACTACCTCAGATAGAATTGCAACTCGTGACATTTGAGTTCTGCTGTTATGCAGTCTTCAGCCTGAGACCTGCATGTAGCTGTCCATGGTACCTGAATCCTGAGAAACCCTCACTTTGCCTCAACCCAGACCTTGCCCTACATTTTGCTTTGTCTTGCTCTGCTTGTCGTTAACTCTTAGACTGAGAACTCCCATACAGCTGAGGCCATCGCTCAAAACAGATAAGTGATTATTTGTAAATCAATTACTGAACCATATGGGAATGCCAGCAAGAAGCAATTCATGATGTTATACTGCTGGCTACTGAAATGAAAGTTTCCGTATGTTATGTCAAGTACTGTTTTAATTAGGATTAAGAGACTGGTTTCAAAATTAAGAAACAAAAAGGGCAGATTTTTAATCATTTAATATTTAACAAGGTCTTATTTGGTTTAGTCATATAAAATATCTCCTTCTGTAGCTATACAAGATTATGATTCCCCATGTTTTATTCAGGAAGTCTCTCTCAGTTCCTCACAATGTCATACAGAATCGCATGTTTCACAGAACAATTCTTTCCATGTCTACGCAGAAGTAAGGCCCACTGAATTCAATGAGATTTTCTCGCAGGTAGAAATTCCAGCGTATGCCTATTGCAGCTGAACAGCTCTTCTGAAAGGCAGCAAGATTCTATCTTCCTCCCTGCATACTTTCCTTTTTAGAATTATTATTTTTAAATGATGTACATTCAATTAAGAGGGATGACAGCAAATTTGCTGGTAATTTTCTCTGCTGCTAGATGTTTTCTTCTTCCTGCTCTCTGACCTTTCAAGAAAATTTCTGTGTAACTTGAGCGCACAATGGAGAGCATTTAAAACTATTATCTACACATACAACCTCTCCTCCTATTTACTTTCCCTTTTACAATGCTCTGGCATTCAGTATTGCAATTATGCAGACAAATCTTGCAGTCATAAACAAGGCAAAAGAGAAATGGAGCACACCGACTATTTAGACCACAGCCACATACTGCGTGCTTCAAAGGTATAGTGCAAAATTGTATCTGAATCCATATTTGTACAAAGTAGCATCAGTGAATTCATGCACACATGTATATAAGTAAACATACCCACAGGGAATTACTCTTAAATTTGGCATTGAGAACAACTGGTATGGAGAAGGCAATGTTGAGGATTGCTGATGTCCTCCTCTATGTTGGACCCATGCATACCTCCAGATCCCTATACCCGTGGACCTCTCTCCGTGACAGGCTGCTAGTTCAGTTTGGACAACAATGGTAGCGGAGGGTAGACAGCTAGTGTCTGGGAACCTGGCAGAACCCTGTTTAGTGTGAGGTATGCTTATCATAGCTGAGTAAGCAAAAGCCAATATAGACAGTATATACAAAAACAACTCCTGAAGTGCAATATCAAAACATATGACCAAATACATTTCGACAAAGTCTTCTTCAGTGGTCAGTCAACGTATTTCTTATATAAGAAGTATAAAGATTTTTTTATTTTAGATTAATATTATATTTCCAGTATTTAAATATTTTTTATCTTTGCAGGAGTTGTGCTGTGAATGGTATTGTTACATAGATTTATGCTGAATTGTATGTTTGTTGTTTGTACATTGATTGACCGCTGAAGAAGACTTTGTCAAAACGTTTTTGGTCATATATTTTGATATTGCTCCTCAGGAGTTGTTTTTGAATATACTGGCTATATTGACTTTTGGTTACTCAGCTATGATAGATGTGTTAAAACAAAAAGGGATTGCGAAGAGCTCCAAAAAGACCTCTCCAAACTGAGTGAATGGGCGGAAAAATGGCAAATGCAATTCAATATAAACAAGTGTAAAATTATGCATATTGGAGCAAAAAATCTTAATTTCACATATACGCTCATGGGGTCTGAACTGGCGGTGACCGACCAGGAGAGAGACCTCGGGGTTGTAGTGGACAGCACGATGAAAATGTCGACCCAGTGTGCGGCAGCTGTGAAAAAGGCAAATTCCATGCTAGCAATAATTAGGAAAGGTATTGAAAATAAAACAGCCGATATCATAATGCCGTTGTATAAATCTATGGTGCGGCCGCATTTGGAATACTGTGTACAGTTCTGGTCACCTCATCTCAAAAAGGATATTCTAGAGTTGGAAAAGGTTCAGAAGAGGGCAACCAGAATGATCAAGGGGATGGAGCGACTCCCTTACGAGGAAAGGTTGCAGCATTTGGGGCTTTTTAGTTTAGAGAAAAGGCGGGTCAGAGGAGACATGATAGAAGTGTATAAAATTATGCATGGCATTGAGAAACTGGATAGAGAATAGTTCTTCTCCCTCTCTCATAATACTAGAACTCGTGGACATTCAAAGAAGCTGAATGTTGGAAGATTCAGGACAGACAAAAGGAAGTACTTCTTTACTCAGCGCATAGTTAAACTATGGAATTTGCTCCCACAAGATGCAGTAATGGCCACCAGCTTGGATGGCTTTAAAAGAAGATGAGACAAATTCATGGAGGACAGGGCTATCAATGGCTACTAGCCGTGATGGCTGTGCTGTGCCACCCTAGTCAGAGGCAGCATGCTTCTGAAAACCAGTTGCCGGAAGCCTCAGGAGGGGAGAGTGTTCTTGCACTCGGGTCCTGCTTGCGGGCTTCCCCCAGGCACCTGGTTGGCCACTGTGAGAACAGGATGCTGGACTAGATGGGCCACTGGCCTGATCCAGCAGGCTCTTCTTATGTTCTTATGTTCTCATCCACGTTTTCAATTTTCTATAAAGCATCTACATCCATATCATAGGCAGTTTGAGTCATTTTTTTTTTGTTCCCAAGTCCTTGTTTTATATTTCAGTTTGTTGGGACATACTTTTTGGTTTGGTATGCTTGGGGACAATCATGGAGCAGGAAGTCATCCACTCCACTTGAACACCAGCCTGGAGGTCAGCCCATAAAGATGATCCTTAATGTGATCATCAGGGCCTAAATCAATAGGTGGCCAAGCATCACATGGTTGGCACCCTCCCTGTCCCATGGGCTCCTGGGTTAAACAACAGAGCTGCAGCTCTTCAGCATCCACTACTGCAGAGAAAATCTTGAAGTTTACTCAGCACTGATATTCTGCCATTTGTGGTATTGACCACTGGTATCTAAATAGCACACATGTTCTGTTTCTCTTTCCTTTGAAATATGATATCCAGGCAAAACTATGTTTGGGATTACCGGGCATCATAATAAGTGTTTTGTAGTTGATATTCTGAAACTGCTGAATATTCTGTAATCCAGTGGTGGAGAACCACCAGCCCACAGGCCTAATTTGGCCTACCAGGCCTCTGGATGTGGCCTGCAAGGCTGTTTTAGGTGAATCACACCCACCTTTCTTGCACATGAATCATATAACATCAGACACAAGAAAGTTCAATTCACACCTTCAAAGAAATATAGAACCATAAGAACAGCTTGTTGAATCAGGCCAGTGGCCCATCTAGTCCAGCATCCTGTTCCCACATTGGCAAACCAGATGCTGATGGGAAGCCTGCAAGCAGGACCTGAGTGCAAAGAGCACCCTTCCGTCCTGTGGTTTCCAGCAACTGGTATTTGGAAACATACTGCCTCTGACTATGGAGGCAGAGCATAGCCATCATGGCTAGTAGCCATTGATAGCCTTATCGTCCATGAATTTGTCTAATCTTTGAAAGCCATCCAAGTTGGTGGCTATCACTGCTTCTTGTGGGAGTGAATTCCATAGTTTAACTATGTGCTGTGTGAAGGACTTTCTTTTGTCTGTCCTGAATCTTCCAAAATTCAGCCGCATTGGATGTCCACAAGTACTAGTATTAAGAGAAAGAGAAAAAAAAGCTTTTCTCTGACACTTTCTCCATGCCATGCAAAATTTTATACACTTCTGTCATGTTACCTCTTACGCACCTTCTTTCTAAACTAAAAAGCTCCAAATGCTGCAAACTTTCCTCATAGGGAAGAATTAGGAGCACACTTAAGAGTTCTTCCTTTTTTTTTTTATAGCCATGGTTGAATTCATTGATGTTTAAAATTCAAACCACAGGTGTAAAGGAAGCTTATTCCTTTCTAGCCACAGCTTGGAAAATACATGACTTCATATGACAATCAGGTGATTGACTGGTGGGTGGCCTCACCCACTTGTCAAAATGGGCCACAAAGGGTTGTCCACTTTTGGATCCAACCTTCCAGCCCACAGTGGTTCCCCACCCCTGCTATAATCAATCATATATTTTTGCCACCCTATCGTATTAGTGCACTAGTTAACTTTTCCACTGATGATAATAATAATGCAAAACCTGCCATTTTGTTGCATGTAATAAGATCCAGTTGTTCTGAAAATGTTTTAGTGCCTGTTCAAACCCACTTTCCCCCAACTACTGCTATCTTGATATGATTTTATTTTACTTGAGCCCTGTTGCATGCTAATGCCCCTAAAAAAAAATCTGTGTACCAGTGTGCATTGCTGTACATTAGCACATTGCTGTGTTATCATGTGCATATTAAAGTAGATTAAAAGACTACTTAAGACTCCAGTTATGTTATGCTCATCAGAATACTTTTTAAGCCCTAGTAATCCTCCCTGAAAATGTTCCTGAATCTCCCTACCTCTTTCAAATATAATGAAAAAATATTGGGAACCTTTCAAGTGTTGGCATTTTAAAAATGATTGCTGGCAGCCTCACCTAAAAAAATAAAAATAAAAGTAGCCCAATCAAATCAAAATTATTTCCTTCTGAGTAGAATTGTTCTGTTTGCCATGCTTAGAATAGACCATTTAATTGTTGATAGCAATTTCAAGGATCTCCCTTTTTATGGTTTGCTGTTGTTAATCAGGAGTGGAGAGACACGTTACCAAATTCTTCCAGGCTACACAGCAAGTGGATTGGACTGTGAAAGACCAACACAAATTGTGTTTGCATTTTGACAAATTTATAGGGTGGTACAATATCTCAGAGAGGAGGTCAGGTCTCCTGCTCCTCTGGTGCATTCACTATAGCTGCCCAGTTTCCCTTCTTTTTAAAGTTTGATAGACATATCTGTGGGCTATAGGTACATCTTTAAACTGCAAGGTTTTTTGCCTATTAGTGAATAAATAAATAAAGTGAGACATGTCCCGCTTGCAAGATACCTGTGGGCTCAACACATTACAATGACACACACAATAAGTTGTGTCATAAGTGTTAAATTGCCCTTTTGCTCTGTTCAGTTTCATCCTGCTAAAGTGAGGGATTTAATTTTTCAAGTATCATTTATGCTATAAAATGGAAGCACATGGAAATCTTTATCCAAGGTAAGGCATGGTGTTAAGTGCCTTATTGCCATGGCTTTATATAGCAGAAACATTATTGACAAAATCCTATACAGATGGCTTGAGCTATTGAGTGATTCTGTCCCAATGCTGGCAGCTGTGATGGTAATTGATTCTCCAATGATAATAAAGTTATCAAGCCTACGGACCATTACAGATCAAATTAACATGACATCTGCACTCCAAAATGGGCACAAAAGGTTAATTTTGGAGCAATAAATTACAGGGCATAACCGATTGCCTTAGAAAACCCATAGCAATAGCTAGTGTCTTCTGTAAAAATCTATTTGAACATTTTATAGATATTTTTGCAGCCGTGTTGGAAACACAATGCTAATAATTTAATTGTGTGTGCCTGGTGTTATTAAATCTGAAATTGGCTCAGCATTTCTGTGAATGCGCTTTATAAAAATTGCCATTGGTAATATATATAAACACTTCACTGTTCCATTACAAACTGTAGCTGTGTAGATATTCTAGGCTTCTTCCAGAGATAGAGAATTAAAGTGCTATCAAAGCACAATAAGTGTTCTTGAGTTATGGCTTCAATGGCTGAGTTAATCTTCAGAATAATAAACTGCTGAAAATATTTCTGCTGAAACAGAGGAAGAGTGGAGATGGAGATGTTTTAAAAGTAATAGAACATAAATGCACTGACTATGCAGCATACAGTTTGATGCTCACAGACAGGACAGGCTGATGATTTAGGGTGTCATGAACGAGCAACAAATTGTTAGTTATTTAATTTATGATTATTGTATTTTTTACTCCCAATCCTGCTGGTATTTTTGGTCTCATGTGCCAGAATATTTATTTATGTTATTTATTTATTAATTACATTTATACCTCTCCTTTCTTTCCATGATTGAAACCCAAGGTGACTTACATATGGTTCCCAGGTGGTCTCCCATCCAGACACTGACCAGACCTGACCCAGCTGGCCTTATATGCCTTCAGACCATAGTGTGGAACCAGGAATTTCTTAGCTAGCTGTAGATACTATGACCTGGGGATAGGGTAATAGGAACATAATAAGCTTCTGGATGACCATTGGTCCATTGTCTACACTGACTGGCACCACCTCTCCTGGGTTTCAGACAGGGGTCTCCTCCTGTCCTACCTGGAGATGTCAGGGAGTGAGCCTGAGACCTTACAAATGCAAAGCAGATGCTCTTTCACTGAGCTATGGCACCTCCTAGATGGGTCACCATTTGCTGTTCTGCCTCAGGAAGCACAATACCTTGGACTGGTCCTATTCATGGAAAATGGTAACCAGGGATTTAAAGTGAAATGGTTCAATAGGTTGCTAACCTGCTGACTACTGAAGCTGCCTTACACTGAGTCAGATCACTGATTTGTCAAGCAAAGCACTTTGTATTACTCCTGCTGTCTGGGAGAACTTTGCCACCTCTTCTACGCTGCCACTGCTTCCTGAGATTCCTTTTCACCTGGGGATACTCACAACTAAACTTAGGATGTTTTGCATACTGAAGGTGGTCGGCCCTATGAGGGCTGTCATGTCTGGTCTGTGCCATGTCCAGCCCAACTCGATGTAAACACAGTCTGATTAGAAGTGACTTGGGCAGGTAGTGGCTGCCCAGCACTCTTCCACCGTCTCTGCTGCTCTATAAAGAGCAGAGGCAGTCAAGGAGAAGGGGACAGAGAGGAGGTGGAGGCTACAAGAGGAAGACTGGTCCCCAGTGGACGGCCCAGTAACTGTCAGGATGTAGATGGTCTGGGCACTGTATGGAGCCAGGACTATCTCTCATCCTGGGGGTGAAACAATCAATTGGAGGCAAATACTTTCAATTTGACTGGGTAAAGGACTCCCAGTGAGCCAGGAAGTGGGAATGGGCAGCAAATGTAGTGCCAATTTGGGATAATATTAGCAGGGCCCTTTAAAGGTCAAATTGTATTGTTTTTTGTAAATCTAACTGGAGCTGTTAGGTAATTAAGAGATGGGGTAAGTGCCTGTGATGACCTGGGCTTCTTGATACTGTATAAAGAGCAGAAAGAACTCATGTCCCTTGGATTAAGGGAGGGAGCTCTGGGCTCACCAGATTGTGTTTTCTAGCAACAGTTCACACTGCTTATCCCAGCTTTTCTTGACAACCTCCACCAACTCTCTTTTCTTAAAGTGGCAGTTTTCCAATTTCTTTTGTAACCACAACCAATAGAGAGGGTGTCCTTGTGCATTCTTGTTTGCATTAGTGTCTATGTACAGCATCTAGCATATTGACAGGCACATCCATGTCAAGCACACTGAAATGAATTCTGCCCTCTTTACACACCTGTGCGTTGCCTATCCTTTTGAACCAATGTACAGTTTGAAAAATCAAATGCACACAACAAGAAAACATGAATGCTCGTACTTCTCCTTTGTATTTCCTACTGGTTCAGTCACTCTAATAAAATGTGAATACTTAGTCATTAGGGGGCATCTTCTCCTCTTTGTGTGAAAATGAGGCACATACTGCTAAAGGGAACTGCCTCAATCCCCACTATGCCTGAGTACAATGACAATGATATACTACCTCAGGAAGATGATCTGAAAGGAGTTGAGCTTTTCTTCTGTGCTACAAGTAAAGAATGCCACAAGCACATCCTTCTTCTAGGGAAGGAAAATAGATTCCTATCTGGAGACAAGAGGCAAACTATAAAATTATGTTTCATCTCAGAAAACCCAAATGACAAAAAGAACAGTTATATACCTGGAGAACATGCAGGTACCCAATTTAGTTTACTGTATTATTTGCATCTCACTTTTTGATTCTCCTTTTTAAAGCTTTTTTACATCTTTAAACCAGACGTGGATTTGATAGCCATTCAAATGTAGGGCTATCCTCTATAAAGCAGGACCTTTGGCCACCTTCCCACTAGCCTCTTCTTTCAGGAAGCTGCAGAAGAGACATGGGGATGCAACTGGGCAAATGCCATAGCAGCAAATGAAGCTAAATTGGATCTTTTCAGATTGGGCAGACCGTAGATGGTATAGGGTTGTAGTCAAGTAAGTTCTTACTCAGAACAGATTCATTGAAATTAATGAACCAAATTTAGTCATGTCTATTGACTTCAATGGGTCTGCTCTCAGTAGGATTAGCATTGGATGCCACCCATGGTGTCCAATCCAAAATAGTTTGTATTGGGGGGGGGAGGACTCAAACAATCTTGTCTGTAATGTCCACCCAAAGTGCAGCACCCAAAGTGGTATACAATAAATGAAGTAAATCTTGAAACAGTCCAAAACGTCTCCAAAACTGAGAAATCTTATGTGTTAAAAAACCTGAACATGGTCAGTTCAAACGTTATAGACTAACTGGGTGCAAATAGCTTCCCTCCCCTCTACATTTAAGCCAATTAGACATTTGCCACCAACTTCCAAGATAGATTACCCTCTGATTTTGGCTTGGTGCTAATTTTACTGAGCTAGATGGGCTGGAAAGCCTTTTATTATAATCATAAAAGTCCATTTTAACAGCCCTTCCACTTGTAACAGAAAGTGTGCATCCAAAGTGGAAGAAATCAATGAGTTCTTAAAATGGTGCAAGCTACAAGGAGTACTTGGTCATGCTGAAGATCTCCCTGCTATGCAAGCCAGTCACCTCTCTGCTCATCACCGAGAAAGCAGCAGCTAAATAATTTCCACTAATGACATGAGTGCTATATATGATTATTGATGTTTTGAAAATTCCTATGGGTTTTGCTTTTTCTGCCAACATAATACAATTTATACAGCAGCATCTCAGAGGCTATGTGCTCACTGGCTCCTTTTTTAGACATGGAAACTCACAAAAATGCATATTGAAGTTTGTTCTAGCTGCTTTTTTCAAAAGTCATCCTCTTCTCACATCTTTGGACCCCTTTGGGTCAAGAATGTGTGCACAGTTTTTTTTGTGAGCGATCATCCCAAATGGAATTCTTTTTATTCCTAATTAAATAAATACTAATAAAAATACATTTCTTCAAGTGAAGCTTATCACCAGGAAGGATTGTGGAATCTCCAGAAGAATCAGAAGTTCACTCCTCATTCCTCCTCAACAACAGCCCAAAGTCTGCTTGGTCCCTTGTCTCTATGAGAAGGTTTTCCTCTAAACATTGTATAACATTAGCCTGGTTAACCTGTTCATTATAGGACTTCACATGATACATTCAACAGATGTACATTCTGTGTACCTGGACAGACAAATAGTTGAGGTGTACACTCATAGGTTATTCACATGTAGGGATGGAACATCTGTCAATTTTGGTCCTCTCCGTTTCTAAACTTGCCAATCTTAAATTCAGTTCTCCACATTTCTGCACATTTCTACGCTTCAATATTTTAGTACAAATTTCTCCTAATAAATACATCTCTATATGCAATTTTGATGAATGGATAAATTTTTGTAAGCATTTTCTCTTAATATAATGCACCTTTGTATGTTATTTTCATTAATATGTTCATGTTCCCCCCTAAGAATCTGCTCTTCAGCCTCCCCAATATCTCTCGTTTATCAGGTGTTACTTGATACTTTCATGTCTACCTGGAAAAAAGAGCTAATAGGTTAAATGAGTACGATTGGTTTGTTCCCCTAGCTCTTGTCCTTACACCCAGTGCAAGCTAAATCCATTGTTAAATAGAAATTAAATATATGGATGGCCAAGAGCTTTATGCTTTAGCCAATGAGCCATGTTCATCAAGCTCACTGGGCCTGACTTCATCTGCCTCTAACCAATTTATGCCATACTTATACTTTCTAACAATACCTAAGTATGGAAGAACTGTTCTGCTGGCAAGTTTCAACATTTTTCCTTCAAATATGTTAGATGCCAGATTTGCTAACATTTCTATGAAGGATAGGTGCTGTCCGTGTAATCAACTGGAACTTTGTGTTGTTGTTTTTACTGTAGATTTTTTAAGGGACCAGAGAAAGTATAATCTACCCCCTTATGAAACAGTTTCCCAGTCGATCTTTAGCAATTCTTTTGAATATTTTCCAGAGGGAGGGGACAGCAATATATTCATTACTGAACAGGTAGTAATATTTCTGAATATAGTAATATCTCTTAGACATTCAATGACTGTTAGCTCTTAATCTTCATCTTTGCTGTTTTGGTTTTGTGGTTTATATGCTTTAATGGTTAGTTGATCGCAATAAAATGTTGTCACATTTCCCCCCCTAACCTATGTGTTTTTGCAAATATAGTTTGGTTGGAGAACTGGAGTGCAAAATCCAGATAAGTGTAAGTATTGAAGGATGGCTGTGTTTCAGTTCCCCTATTGTTTCATAAAGTGCAAATTTGATGGATTTGCCTCTAAATGTGAACTGAATCAGTTTTCTCCCCATCCCTATTCTAAGGTTCCTACTGAGTCGTTTGCTCCCCTATCAAACAGTGTGCTGAACCCAGAAAGGTTGGAATGCAGTCAATGGGGTGTTTAGTGCTAGGGGCCAGACCAGAATGCACTATCCCTATAAATTTGGATTCAAAATTTCACCCCAGCAGGTAAAGCTGAACCAACTGAAAAGGCCACATACTCAAGATTGTGACTTAAACAAGTAAAATGGTTTATTGATACACAATGCTCAATATAGGAGCAGTGGAGAAATAAATTATAAAGCAAATAGAACCAACTAAGAACAAGGTAAAAATCCAATGGCAGGACAGCAAAGAAATAATAAAACAAATAAAGATAAGAAAGAACTGAATAAAGACCTACATTCTATGTTCTCTAGAAATTCTGAGTTACAACGCATTGTAAATTTTCCAGCATCTTCCTAAACTCCCTCCAGCACATCCAATAAATCTGTCTAATCCCTTCTGAGGACCATAGCACCCTGTCTTTCTCAGACAGCTACCTAGCTACCAGAAAAGACAGACAGACAGACAGACAGACAGAAAGAAACACCTGTGTAGTGAAACATGTCTTTGAGTTTGATGCACAGAAAAGAAATAGTTAACTTTCTCTACAAGGTATTACACACCCTAGAGGGAACTAGACTGATTTAGTTACTGGAGTTAGTTAGCCAGTGTTGTGGTGCTGGGTGAGGTCTAGCACAGAACAAGGTCAGATGTTTTACTGTTTAAGAATTACTAAATAAAGCAGCTTTATTTTAACCTCGGTCTCATCCTGATCAATATAACAACTTGGTCGAAACTGAACTGGCTGCAGATCCCAACAACAGCAACTTTTTTAGCACAGCTGCCTAAGAATGTTTTCATTTGAGATGGTGGGGACTGAAGCTGGGAACCTTGTGCATTCGGGGCAGAGGTGGGTGGGGGGAATCCCCAGGGCCTGGACCTCTGGAGGGCCTGGGCCTCTGGGGGCCTGGACTATGGGGAAAAAAACTAGACAAAACAATTGTTGATATCTCAACAGACCACACAGTGACTATAATATTCGTTGCAAAATCTCAACATATCCAAGTCTTCTATTATTGTTATGCACTAATAGGCAAAAAACCTTGCGGTTTAAGAACGTACCTATAGCCCACAGATCTTTCTATCAAACTTTAAAAAGCAGGGAAATTGGGCAGCTATAGTGAATGCACCAGGGGAGCAGGAGACCTGAACTCCTCTCTGAGATATTGGACTGCCCTACAAATTGGTCAAAATGCAAACACAATTTGGGTTGGCCTTTCACAGTCCAATCCACTTCCTGTGTAGCTTGGAAGAATTTGGTAACATGTGCCTCTGAGCTTATGGTGAGTGGTGGCAATACCTGCCATCTCCAAAGATGGAGAATTACATTTTTGTATGTTTGTTGGTGTTCTTCTTACTTTTCTTCTTTCCTGTGTTACTATTGTTTCTACAGAGAATCTAATCTAGAAAATTTTAGTTCTCTTATTATTCATTCTAGAAACCTGTGTCAAATTTATTTTTATTAATTTCAAAGCCTTTTTATTGGTCAGTGTCATATGATGGTGAAGACAGCCTTCTGTGTTTCAAATAGGAGGTTATGTTCTATTTCTATTTTGGGTGCATTAACAGTTGAATCTGAAACTGCACTTTGATATAAAATCAGACTGATTACAATATGTTGCTACTTCAGGAGTGACTGTAGCTGTTGGAAAAAAACAAACTTAGCCTGCTCAAGATGCATGTTTTCAGCCTGCTATGTTTAAACCACTTCATTTAAGGGAAGGTGGGCAGGATCAATTAAAAACATAGAGCACACCTAGAATTTTCCTAGAATATATTTCACCTCCCACTGTTTTATTTTGTGCAAACTGAGACACTTCTGATGTCCACTGGAGACTATTTGGCAGAATAGTCAGTGCCATTATTCCACAATTATGTTTGGAGTATTTTTAGTGTAAATTTTGCAAAGTGTTGCTGTACTTCACATATTCACAGAAATAGAAGCAAAAGAAAATGATTTCCTATAGGAAACTTCACTAAAATTGCAGAGTAAATCAGACATATTTAAAGTGACTATGTCAACTGTCTCAATAATGTTGCTTCCTCCCTGCTAAAACAAGATCAGCACAGCACATGCCTTGTTTTCTATTGTTTGGGCTGATTACAGGTGTTGCCACCACTCACCATATGCTTAGAGGCACATGTTACCAAATTCTTCCAAGCTACACAGCAAGTGGATTGGACTGTGAAAGATCAACACAAATTGTGTTTGCATTTTGACCAATTTGTAGGGCAGTACCAGAGCTTGGAAGATTACTTTTAAAAAGTAATAAATTACAGTTACAGTTACATGGCCCAAACAGTAGTAATTACCATTACAATTACAATTGCTCTGAAAGTAACTGATTACTTTACTTTTCCTCCAAAGTAATCACTACAATTACATTTCAGTTACTTTAAAAAAATGCCTACAAGGTGCTGGCCTTGGCTGCTGCATATCTAAGTAGCCTAAAACAACATTAAAAATAAACAAACACATACAGAGGTAGTAGAATTATTATTTTTATTCATAAGATAGCAATGGTGGTCTCTCCGCTGATAAGGGAGGTGGGGAGTGAGGCTGAAGCCACTACTCAGATCTTTGCACGTCAAACCAAATGCAACCCCCCCCACTCAGCCAGCCAGCATAATCTCACTTACCCACCTCCCAGACCCTGCCCTGCCACCAATTCAGGGACACTCACTCAAGCAAACATTTTCCCCTGAGATGCAAAAAAGTTAAAATACTGCAAATTAATTGAATTGAATAAGTTTTATTGCAGTCACAGACCAACATAGATATATACATCGTTAAAAGAAGATAAAAATTCAATTCAATTCAAATGCAGCACAGTAGCCAGAGAGGGTGATGGAGGCCACTTTGTGTGCCAAGTGCAAACACAGTATTCTCTCTCTCTCTCTCTCTCTCTCACACACACACACACACACACACACACACACACACTCACACACTCACTCACACACACACACACACACACACACACACACACACACACACACACACACACACACACACACACACACTTTGTCATCTTTCACCTCCACAGTTCTTTATCTCCATTCTGCTGCTGCCTCCTTCTCCTCCTTTATCCATGTTCTTCACCTCCGGCTCCTTTTTCCCTCCACTCCATTCTTCACCACCACTATCTGTTTTTTTAATAATTGTTTTCTCCACTCCACCCCGTCTCACTCTCCTCCTACCCATCCGCAGAGCATGAGGGAAGAGTGATGCTGCACAGAAGCCCAGTTTGAGGCACATGATTTTCATCCACAACCCCCCCCTCAAAGTAATGCCCAAAAGTAATGCTGGAAATGTTACAATTACGCCACAAAAGTAGTAAAATTACTCCTAGTTCTATTACAATGTAAAGGAATTACCCACTCGTTACTCAGAAAAGTAATGAATTACAAGTAATTCATTACTTGTAACTAGTTACTTCCAAGCTGTGGGCAGTACAATATCTCAGAGAGGAGGTCAGGTCTCCTGCTCCCCTGGTGCATTCATTATAGCTGCCCAATTTCCCTGCTTTTTAAAGTTTGATAGAAATATCTGTGGGCTATAGGTACATTCTTAAACCTCAAGGTTTTTTGCCTATTAGTGAATTTATCTGCTTTTTAATCCAGGAGGTAAGAAATGGGGCCCTGTGAAAATTTGCTGAAAATGGATTGATCATTTGCATGCTTTTTGAGATCAGTGGGATTTACTCCCCTGCAATCATATTTAGGATAGGTGAAACTAACCACAGGGGATGGGGAGACGAGGAGGAGGAGGGAGGGGAGGAGAGAGGGGAGGAAAGGCAGAGGGGAGGAGAGGGAGGGGTAAAGTCAGTGTCAGGTAAAGCGAAAGATAATACATGGGAGTGTGTGTCACTTATTATTTGGCGTGAGAGTATAACACATCTATATGTGTTTTGGCATTGTTTGAAATTAACGTTATGGAGTAGTCTAGAGCATGGAAGAGGAAAGCAAGAAAGATATGAAAAACAACAAGAAAAAGGCCAGGCAAGTTTATTCAGCCTGGGTTTAATCTCAAATCATCATTTGGTGATGAGGGAGATAGTGAAAGCCAGTTATTAGATGCTCAAGCATTTGTAGAATAAGAAAAAGCAAATGGGTTCTGCTAAAGAAGAACAGAGATGCGCTAGCACTATTCAGGGTAAGGATAGATTTTCATATTTTTATCTTATACTTCATTTTTGTGAGTAAAACCAAATATGAAACACTTGTTCTTCAAACATCAAGTTAATATTAGTGTATGGTACTTGCAGAACATTTAGAACCATCATGAATTTTCTGGAGCTCCTTTGTAGGTCCTGTACTAAGTAAACAACAACAACAAACTATATGCACCTTTGGAAACAACAACAAAATTAGCTTGAACTAATATAAAGTACATAGCTCAAAATTTTGTGGGTGTGTATACTCATCACAACACACATTTTTCAAGGATTATTTTGAACAGTTATTTTTAATAAACATATTAACTATCCCATTCTGATAATTTTTTAATATCTTTTCAATCTTTCTTGCTCTAAGTTAAACCTAAATCATTCTAAAAACATGCTTAAAGAAAGTAGTAATAATTGATTTGTAGGAAGATTTAGGGAGCAGGGGGTAGTCATGCGTTTTGCCCTGGGCCCAGTGCTAGCAGCTCTCAGATGCCCTGTATGCTTGCTCAGCATGTATTTAAAAACTAAACTACAGGCACTTCTGAATGGGTGGCAGACTGATTTTAGTAAAAAAAAAAGGTTTAATCTGATGGATTATGTTATATGCATGTTAATGATTTATTGTTGATCAATCAAGGCCTTTGAGGTGGGTTTTTGGGAAAAAAATGAACTAATAAATAAATCATCAATTCCTAACACTTAAACTGGGGCAAATCAAGTATTTTGGGTTACACTGCCAACCTCCTACTCGAGTCACCAAGGCATGTCTGTTGCACAGCTGTAACAGGTGGAGTCGAGAGCTTTGAAGGTTTTCTCCAGGAGCAGGAAGGCTGCAGTTAATATTTATTAGGGTATTATTCTCACTTGGCCAAATCTGACTACAATCAAAACCCACCCAAGCTGAGCATAAAGGTAATTGCAAACAATTGAATTATTATCTTCTGAAAAAATAAAATGAAATGAAAGAACATATGCCTTAGTTAAAAAGAAAATGCTCTGAAGGAATAGGGTGATCATATGCCTCAATTTACAGGAGGACAGCCTTCTGTTTAAAGGGCTGTACTGTCCAACTTATAGTTTAAATATAATGAAACAGAGGAAGGAAGAAGGGGCATTTATAGTTGTCCATCAACAGGGAGCACCTGGACAACAGGCTGAGCAGGAACACAAGCTTCCGGGCTAGTCTTTTCTACTACAGTGAAATGTATTGCATATCTATTTGTTCTAAATCTGTACATACTTGTTTTTATTTTCTTTATTTAGAGGCATTTCCAAACTGCTTAATATTTAAAATCCCTCAGCTAAGTACAAAAATACAATCATAAAAATGGTAAAACAGCATCATAAAAACAAAAATCTAGTAATGACAGGGTCCAGTTTTATAGATCTTATAAATTCACATATATAAATGTTATGCATATCTGATTCCTCTTTTGCTTTGCTTTTGTTTTTGGGTGGTGCCTAAGTGGCCATGCTATGAAGGAATGAAACTGGTATAAAATGGTTGTTTTCTCTGGAGAGGCTATTCTTGCTAGGCCGTTCAAAAATTCATTTAAGGTTCAAAAGGTCAGCTCAGACAGATGTTGCCTTGTGCTCCTGGCAAAATATGTCATCAACCGAATTACATTGTACTATTTTTTTATATAAAGATTGATTATGTCAGTACTACTTTGAAACTTTGCCTGCTTGCACTATTTTAACACAGTGGGGAGGAGAACTTGACTGGGAGTCCAGAGTCTGTGGACAGCGGCAGAAGGCAGCGAGCAGCTCGACAGCGGTGGCTCATTCCTTTTCCCAGCAAGTTCCAGGCCTGATCAGGGTGGATCCTGCCTCCTCCTCAACCCTAGAAGTGGATCTCCTAGAGCTCGCCTCCCCACCAAACCCGGGACCCGCATGCCTGCACGGCCCAGCCCAGACGCCGACTGCACTGGAGACAGCCACGCTCCTCAGCCCAGCCCCCTTGCCTGCCTGCCTGCTTCTATGGCTTTGGCGCCTCTCCCGGCTCTGCTTCGGTCAGGCTGAAGCACATGTCTTCTGTCCACCAATCACAGAAGACTTATAATAATAATAATAATAAAATTTTATTTATGAGTCACCTATCTGGCCGAATTAACGGCCACTCTAGGCGACGTACATTTACATAGTAAAATACAATAAAAACCAATAAAAACCAAAAGAGTAATTAATGTACCAGTATTAAAAGCAACCTACCCCAGAGATCCCATCGGCCTGCCTGAACAGTCAGGTCTTCAAGGCCCGGCGGAAACCTATCAGGGAAGGGGCATGGCGAAGATCAAAAGGAAGGGAATTCCAGAGGATAGGGGCCACAATCGAAAATGCCCTCTCTCTGGTCCGTACCAGCCTCGCCATCTTAACTGGTGGAACCGAGAGAAGGTCTTGTGTGGCTGATCTCGTCAGGCGGCATAATTGGTGATGCTGGAGGTGCTCCTTCAGATAAACTGGGCCAAAACCGTATAGGGCTTTGAAGGTCAACGCCAACACCTTGAATTGGGCCCGGTAAACAACTGGCAGCCAGTGTAGATCTACTAACACCGGAGTGATATGATCACGGCGACGGCTGTTCTTAATCAAACGTGCCACTGCATTCTGTATCAGTTGCAATTTCCGGACTGTTTTCAAGGGTAACCCCACATACAGCGCATTACAGTAGTCTAAGCGGGAGAAGACCAGGGCATGTATCACCCATGGGAGCAGATGGGCAGGAAGGTAGGGTTGCAGTCTCCTTATCAGATGTAATTGATACCAAGCTGCCCGGCTCACTGCCGAGACCTGAGCCTCCATGGACAGCTGGGAGTCAAGAATGACCCCGAGGCTGCAAACCTGGTCTTTTAGGAGCAATTTTACCCCATTGAACACCAGGTCTATATCTCCCAACTTGCCCCTGTCTCCCACGAGCAACACCTCGGTCTTGTCGGGATTTAGTTTCAGCCTATTCCTTCCCATCCATTCACTTACGGATTCCAGGCACTTGGAAATGGTGTCCACTGCCAACTCTGGTGAGGACTTAAACGAGAGATAGAGCTGAGTGTCATCAGCATATTGGTGGCACCGCAGCCCAAATCTCCTGATGATGGCCCCCAGCGACTTCCACTTGCTCCCCCCGTAAAGTCTGCAAAAGCCGGAGATTAAGGGACATACGGTTGAGTCTCGCTGGAGGTCACGAGAGCAAGGGCTTGGCCAGAGTCTCCGGCTGGATGCCAGAGATCTAGTAACTCTAGTCAGGATCGACTTGAATGCAGTCCATTTCCATTTTCCCTCCAAGTACAACTGCAGCATCTGCAAATATGGATCTAGAATCTGTGCTAGAAAGACAACAACTAGTAGGCATAAGCTGGGGGGGGGACATCAGGCCCAGAGGCCAAATGGAGTCCTCCAGGCCTCTCTCTGGGCCTTGTGACTCTCCTCAAGATGTGTGTCCTTCTCAGGTCACAGACCACTCCCTCCACAAGCACTTTGGCCTGGCTGGAATGCATCCTTAAATTGTGACAATGTATCTTCCTGGCCTGGATGGAGAGATGACTGTGTGCGTGCATGTGCAGAATCCTCTGACTTTTGTGCGGCTGGAATGCAGCCTATTGTTCAAAGGGAAAGGCTACATCCTTTGTTCCACCCACTTCTTGCCTTTGGTGGCCCTACCTACCACTGGCACATGGCCCCCAGAACAATGTCTAGGAGGCAATGCGGCCTTCTAACTGGAAAGGGTTCCCCACTGCTTGCATAAGCAGGCAAGGAAGTGTTAAGGGCCTTCCCCCTGCCCCAAAGTGTCTCATTTGCAAATGGAAGTCAGCGTTGTACTGCCAAGGGGAGCTGCTGTGATGCACATAAGAACATGTGCAAAGGGTTTTGTTTTTTCTGCTAGCTGATTGGCCCAATTTACAGCTGCTGTAGGTCAGTAATACCAAACCATGATTCCTGGCAATGCAGTTGATTTATTAAGGCCTGCTCTCACCATACTTACTTTTAAGAACCTGATAATTGGAACAAGGAACAACTCCCCATGGCAAAATGCTTAGTGCTGCAACATGAGAAACTTAAAATGGGGAGATGACTTATTGAACCAGTTAATTAAAGGGGGAGAAAGTCACTTTCAATACTTCCAAAGCGAAAGAGATTGGTGAGCAAGTTTGAGTGGCCTTATGGCCTCACTAAAGTTCTATATAGAATGATCAGGGGGAACCACAACAGAACAGGACAGAATTCACTGAAATTTCTCCAGCAAGAGGAGGCAATTTTTAAATGTATACATTATACTTTGCCATGAGACAGCCTGGACAATTACTCACACTAGGTTCTCCATACCCCCCCGCTTTTTAAAATCCCCCCTTTCACCTTTTTCTGATAAAAGAACAAATCTATCTAAGCTAATTATGCCTTAATATTGTTTGCACTTGTATTTGTCCCCTAGACATTGCCTGCTTTGTATATAGAATATAAATCTTCCTCTCAATAAATATTTGTAGTTAAGGGAGGCAGCATGGGATATAAGGATTTCTGCTTTTGTTTCTAGACTCAGAGGTCACCAGCATGGCACCTATGGGTGCCAGTGTGCCCTTCAGTACCCCCTTCTGTTGCCCATAAATGAGCTCAGTAAATGTCCCCTCAAAAATTCACAAAGTATGAGACTGTTTGCTCTTCCTGCTCAGTTCCTGTTTGCAGTGGTTCAACCCCTTCAATATTTAACACAGAGAGACTCATACAGACACACACACATACAGTCAGACAGACAAACACACACACACAGAGATTTGTTGTTGTTATGTGCCTTCAAGTCAATTACAACTTATGGCAACCCTATGAATCAGTGACCTCCAAGAGCATCTGTCATGAACCACCCTGTTCAGACCTTGTAAGTTCAGGTCTGTGGCTTCCTTTATGGAATCAATCCATCTCTTGTTTGGCCTTCCTCTTTTTCTACTCCCTTCCGCTTTTCCCAGCATTAGTGTCTTTTCTAGTGAATTAGGTCTTCTCATTATGTGTCCAAAGTATGATAATCTCAGTTTCATCATTTTAGCTTCTAGTGACAGTTCTGGTTTAATTTGTTCTAACACCCAATTATTGGTCTTTTTCGCAGTCCATGGTATGCACAAAGCTCTCCTCCAGCACCACATTTCAAGCAAGTTGATTTTTCTCTTATCCACTTTTTTCACTGTCCAACTTTCACATCCATACATAGAATACCATGGTCTGAATGATCCTGACTTTGGTGTTCAGACACAGATAGACACACGTAAACATGCCCACTTTTCATAGATGCCAGGTTTGGACACAACCTTCCCTTCTGTTCTGAACAGAGGAGGGTGCAAAGAACTTGAGGACATCCAATAAAGCTGGAAGATTCAGGACAGACAAAAGAAGGTACCTCTTCACACAGTGCATAGTTAAACTATGGCATTCACTCCCACAGGAGGCAGTGATGGCCACTAACCTGCATGGCTTTAAAAAGGGATTAGACAAATTAATGGAGAATAAGGCTATTCATGGCTACTAGCCATGATGGCTCTGCTCTGCCTCCATAGTCAAAGGCAGTCACCCAAACCCCCAAATGGGCCCACCGGTCCAAAGAGGTTGGTGACCCCTGTTTTATATTTCAAAATCCAATATGTTTTTAATAATTTTAAAGAAGAAAACTAAGTTTTGATCTGGTTAGGAAAGTGCCAGAACTTGATAGGCAGATCCAGGGAATGAAGCCCACAGGAGGAGGAACGTGTGAACCTGTTTCCAGTGGCCTATAATGGCCCTGGGTTTCCTACAGAAGCCTCTATCACAATGTTATAGTTAACAGTGAAATACAATAATTATGCTTATGCTTTGCACCCCATATTACTGCTATGTTGCTAACTTCTGTAATGGAATCCATCATTTCTCCATTTAACCAGATTTTGTTACTGTGGATTTTTCTACTGTGGTAAGGCAAAATTCAAAGATGCTCCCATGCTCCAGTCAAAAAAAATTAACACTACATTATGGTGTTGGCTATAGATTGGCTTCCCATTCACTCATTGGTGCTTAAAGGATTTCAAAGCAATAACTGCAAGTAATTGCAAAATTTATGGACCAGAAAACAAGGCAGGTAATCCAATTACTTGTAAACAGTATAAACCATCTCTAAATAAAGCAGATACACACAGAAGCAGATGAGGCACCAGAAACGATTAGTTCAACATGAGAAAGCAGTGCACTGCTCGCTATGGATTTGAAAGTGCACACATAGTGACTGAGCATAATGCCTAGACATGCCTTGACCTTGGCCAACACAAGTGATGGACCCTTTATACATAATCTTGAGAGGATATTGTTGCATTCATTATGTCCACAAAGAAGGCTCCAAACATGTTCTCAGTTATTTTGACTGAGTCAGCATAATGATCTTATGTGTCACTCACTTATCACCACTAAAGGTATTGCATAACTGAGCACATGTGAGGTATTTTTGGTCTGGGTGGTGTTAATGTTAAAAAAAGGCTTTATTGTTGGAGGATGCAGTGATACCATGATCTGAATTCTGAAAAAAAGACTGGTTAAAAATAATAGTTCAAATGCACTACATTAATTGGATTATGCTTAGGAAGCAGCTACCACTGATTAGAAGTGAGACACTCAAGCACTTGTATATATTGCTGGTGATCCAGCTTAAGCTCCAGAAGAGACTACTCTTTCCCTCCCATGTACTATAATACTGTATAGAACTGGGAAAAAGTAATAATTGTGAAATGGATCTGCCCACAGGACACTGGCCATGTAGGTTTTCATGTATAGTTCGGAAGTAAGGATGGATTCCCAGCAGTCTTGGTATTAGTGGTGGTGGGAAGCAGTGTGATAAAATTAGATGCTGGCTAGAATATGGGTATATATGCAGACAGGTACCACATGAGCACTACTCAGAGTGTGTGTGAGAGAGAATGGAGTGTGCAGAACAGATGACATAATATCTGCATATATACAAGGGCAACGCCAGCAGTTGGCCAAGTCAGGCACTATCTGAGAGACCCTGTGACTCAGAACAGACCCTCATGGCCCGACCTAGCTGTGCTGCCTTACTGCCCTCATTGTTGTGGTCCTAGATGGCCATTTTAGTGAGTGGGTGGATACTGGTGCTGCTTTTGAATAGAAAACAATGCCCGCCATTTTAATTTACCTCAGATGCAATGCCCCAGTCTATGAACCTATGAAATCTATAGATATATGGGCTATGACATTGCATTCTGGATAAATTAGAATGTGGGTGGCCACTGTAGATGGGAGCTGATCTTGGTACCTGCTCAAAAGTGGCACCACTGCCCACCCACTGCTAACACACCACCTGGGGACCCTGCAAGGAGGATAAGTAGTGCTGTTACCACAGCGGGAGCAGTGGCAGAAGGAAAAAAGAAGTGCAGCTCCACTGGGTATGTGTGTTGATGTGTATTTGGAGGGAGGCATCAGTAACACCATGCTGAGAGCCCCCTAGAATCTGGTGCCATCTCTGTCTATATGGACAGGCCATTATACTAAAATGGATGGTCTGTTCAGTTATTTATTATTTGTATTTGGATGGACTCTGTGTGCTGCTGCAGCTGTTTGCTGTTTGCCCACAACTTTGCCATCTCTTCTTTCTGCTCCAGGTATATAAATGGGAGGGGCTGCCTGAGGCACAGCCTCAGTGCTGGCAAACTGTGCTGCTAAATGCACACTTAGTGTCACACTTGGAATTGTCTTGGAGTCAGTTTGGAATTCATTCCCCTCCAAGAGAAACTGTCGCCACACTCTGAAGTGCTGAAGAGGCAGGCAAATTGACAGATTGTTGTGACTGAAAGCGTGCCCCGTTTTAGGGTGATAGTTTGATACTTGAATCATTTTCGGTTCCTCAGTGAGAGACGAGGGAAGTGTCATTGCCTACTAAGTTGGAAAAAGTAGTTTCTATATCCCCAGGGTGAGAGCCTGGTGAGGATAGTTTCTACCCCCTTGAGTAAGGGACAAGGGGGAGTGCTTGGTATGAATGTTTTATTTTGAATGCGTGTGTGTATTGTTGCTCATTTGTGTGTATTTAGATATGAGTGGTTCTCATGGTGTGGACATGTGAATGTGCTGTTGTTTTAGGATGTAAGACTGAATTATGTGAGCGCTTGCAGAGTGTGATGTGCTGAAATAGTAAGATTGAGTGCATTGGTTTAGAATGTTGGTATGTCTGAGGAACGTGTGCTGATCTTGTAAGGGTGTCCTTGAGTAAACCGAATGATATCTATTTCCAACTGCAGTTAGATGAAATTCTGTTTGCTGTTATTTATTTATTTATTGTACTTATATACCGCCCCATAGCCGAAGCTCTCTGGAAGATTTACAGTGACTAAAAACATTAAAACAAATATACAAATTTAAAAACACATCTTTTAAAAAGAATTTAAAACACAATTTAAAAAATTAAAACAATTTAAAACACATGCTAAAATGCCTGGGAGAAGAGGAAAGTCTTGACCTGGCGCTGAGAAGATAACAGTGTTGGCGCCAGGCGCACCTCGTCACAAAAATCATTCCATAATTTGGGGGTCACCACTGAGAAGGCCCTCTCCCTTGTTGCCACCCTCCGAGGTTCCCTTGGAGTAGGCACCCGGAGGAGGGCCTTTGATTTTGAATGTAGAGTATGGGTGGGTTCATATCGGGAGAGGCGTTCCATCAGGTATTGTGGTCCCAAGCCGTTATAAAAGAGGTTGGGTGTTTTAATGTTTTTTATTATTAATATATAGCGATTAAGAAATGAGTTATTTTCTTTTGTCTAATCCATCATGTTTAAAAATAAGGTTGATTTTTTTAAACTTGATTTTTTTTTCTTGAAGCCTAGGGGATATTTTGTTCAGTCTACTATATTATGAATTTTTTTTTGTATTTTTGTAGTTCATTTTTATGTGCAATGTTTATACTAAGTGTGGATACTAAAGAGGATGTTCTGTTCAGTTACTAACTGTGTTTTATAGAGTGTGCAGTGTTTTTTTGTATTTGCTGTTTAAAGTGTTTTAACTTATGTTGTACACTGCTTAGAGTTTCACTTAAATATAAACAGTATATAAATTGTCTAAATAAATAAATAAAAATAAAAATTATAAACACAAAGCATGAGATCAGCAGCATGGATGAGCTTGACCAAAGTGTAAAAGGGAGGAGGAACCATTTTAGTTTTGCCATGGCCTGATGATAATCAGCTTGCGGTAACACAGAGATTTTTCACTGATGGCTGTGGAATGCCCTCCCTGCTGAAATACAAGAGGCCCGTTGATACTGGCATTCTGCTGGCTCTTGAAGGCACCTCTCCTGATTTGAACCTCCTGTTTAAATTGTTTTAATTACTGTTTTAACTCTTTTAATTGTTTTGTTGATTGAATGGGCTTGTTTTATAACACATTCTAATTACGAAGTTTTTTAAATGTTGTGATGGAATTACATGGGGGTTACAAGTATAATGGATTTTACACTTGTAAACTGCTTAGAAACCACTTTGCCAATTAAGTGGCATATAAATTAATAAATAATAATACAAGAAAGGGAGGGAGGAAGGACAACAAGGTACAATAATACCTCAGTTAAATCCTCCAGGAATGAAGCTCTTTTTAATGAAGCCTTTTTTTAAGGTGAAACTGACCAACTTTGCTTCACTATGGATAAACTTTCAAACCTATGCCTTTGCTTTAGGGTGAAACTGGCCAACCTGTGTCTTTGTTTTGCTACCAATAAACTGATAAGCCTGTGCCTTTGCTTTGCTGGGATGAAATTGAGAAGACTGTGTGTTTGCTTTGCATTAAAGAGATCTCTTGCTTTCTCCCAGGACTGGGGAGGGAAGGGTCCAACGTGATTCAGACAGGGAGAAGAAGGGGAAAGGAAAGGAGAAGGACGGATGGCGAGTGGGTGGGTGCCAGGTAGGCACCCTTTAAAGCCCCTGTTGAAGCTGCCCCTGCCATCTATGAGCAAGTGTAGGAACCTATCCCTATTCTTTCCATGTTATTCCTATCTCTGGTGCCAACATTTCTGTTAAAGAAGCAATGTCCAGGAATGCATCTACTTTGTTAACTGAGGTATTACTGTATTTATTTTGGCCTATGAAAACTCATCATAGCCTGGCTCTGACGTTCTTCATATTAAACATTTGATTCATGGAGTCAGTGAGTTGCTGCTGTTCTGCTCAGGTCTGATAGACTTTTCCCCTCATATAAATACAAAATCCCTTTTCTGAACCAAACATTTATTGCCAGAATTATGTTAGTTATAGATACAAGTTTTATTAGTGCATACACTGTACGTAACATGTACAAATCACACACAAATTGTATAAAAACACACACCATATGCTCAAGTGGGGACAAGAGAATATGACAATTTTATTTTCTCTCTCATTTTTCCAATCTTAAATTCAGTTTTCCAACTTTCCACATCAGCTTCCCCCAAAAGAGGTCCTCACAAAAATTCAACACCATTTCAGTGTTAATACACAGTAGGGTCCCGCTTTACAGCGATCCGCTTTACAGCGCTTCGTTTATGCAGCAGTTTTGAATTTAGACGTCCCTTATTTGTGGTGCTTGTTTCGTTTTTCTGGCGATCTGCCTGATTGCTTAAGTGCTCGCTTGCCCTCCGCCGCCTCCCTTGCTTGCCTGTTTGCCTCCTCCATCACGTGCCCACCCACTCACCCTCACCCTGCCTGTTCTCTCGCTCGCTTGCCTGCCTGTTTGCTGCCTCCATCACGCGTGTGCTCTCTTCCCCTCTACTGCAAATATGGCATCCGACGCTGTGAGCATGTCATCAGATCTTCAAAACGTTCCTCCCACAGTTGGGCTGATGGGAGCTGTAGTTGAAGCAAGGAATGTTTCCAAGCTCTGATCATCAGGCGCCATTTTGTGTACAGTATTGTTGGGGAGACAAGCGATGCAGCAAACGGCAAACAGGCAAGCGGGAGAGGGAGAGGTCAGGGGGAGACAAGCGATGCGGCCAACGGCGAACAGGCAAGCAGGAGGGGGAGAGGTCAGGGAGGACAAGCGATGTGGCGAACGGTGAACAGGCAGGTGGGAGGAGGAGAGGTCAGAGGGACAAGTGATGCGGCGAACAGCAAACAGGCAGGCAGGAGGGGGAGAGGTCAGGGGGGCAAGCAATGTGGCAAACAGGCAAAGGGGGAAGGAACAGGCAGGCGGGAGGGGGAGAGGTCAGGGGGGACAAGCGATGTGGAGAACGGCGAACAGGTAGCCGGGAGGGGGAGAGGTCAGGGGGGAACAAGTGAGGCAGTGAACGGCAAACAGGCAGGCAGGAGGAGAAGAGGTCGGAGGTCAAGCGAGGCTGCGAACAGGCAAGCGAGGGAGGTGGCGGAGGGCTAGTGAGCACTTAAGCAATCAGGCTGCGAACAGGCAAGCAAGGGAGGCGGCGGAGGGCTAGCGAGCACTTAAGCAATCAGGTGGAGAACAGGCAAGCGAGGGAGGCGGCGGAGGGCTAGCGAGCACTTAAGCAATCAGGTGGAGAACAGGCAAGTGAGGGAGGCGGCGGAGGGCTAGTGAGCACTTAAGCAATCAGGCTGTGAACAGGCAAGCAAGGGAGGCAGTGGGGGGCTAGCGAGCACTTAAGCAATCAGGTGGAGAACAGGCAAGCGAGGGAGGCAGCGGAGGGCTAGCGAGCACTTAAGCAATCAGGTGGAGAACAGGCAAGCAAGGGAGGCAGTGGAGGGCTAGCGAGCACTTAAGCAATCAGGTGGAGAACAGGCAAGCAAGGGAGGCGGCGGAGAAAAGCGGAACATCGATCAGCTGTTGCAGGGAAGCTCCCCGCACTACAGCTGACTGATGTTCCGCTTTACGGCGATTTCCGCTTTACGGCAGGGGCCTGGTCCCTAACCCACCGTATAAGTGGGGCCTTACTGTATCCTAATATACACGTTTGTATACATTTTTGCCTAATATACATGTTTGCAAAGCATTTTTTTTTAAAAAAACCTCATGAAAATTCTGCAGCATTTTACTGCGAATTAATAACTAATAAATACATTTGTGTATGCAACTTTGACTAACGTGCATGTTTTTACAAGCAATTTCTTCTAATACAGTGCCTTTTAGTATGTTATTTTAGCTAACATATGCATTTTTATGCACATTTCACTTTAGGGTATGCATTTTTGTACACATTACTTGGCTGGAGAACTGCACTGCAAACTATGGGAATTTTGAAATATGGCTGTTTTTCAGTTCTTAGATTGTTTCAGAAAGTGCAAATTAGATAGATTTGCCTTTCAATGCAAGTTAAAACAAATTCCTCCTCCATACTCACACAATCTGACCTTACTAAAGCTCAACAACTAAGAGCAGCTTTCACCCTCGTAATATAATTTCCCCCTTGTAATATCAGGCTGGCAGTATTCACAAACATTAGATAAAAGAGCAAACTCAACTAAAAGCTTTTATTCCCCACCCATCCTATTCCACTCTGCAAGACCTTTTCCAACAAGCATTTATTATTTTATCCTTCTGCATTTTGTTTCTGGTGATGAGAGAGGGGAATGGACAGAATTAAGCTATTTATTCAGTTTCTATAGCTATAAAATGATGTTTTGAATGCACTTGGATTCTTTTATACCCTGAGCTTTTAATTACTTAGACTATGAGCCCTTTGGGGGCAGAAGTATTTGCATTAGGGGAAATTGCTGCAAGCATTCTGAATGGAATATAGCAGGATATCAGTCAAATAAACAAACAAGCCTGTTTCTCGACTTCAGAATACAAGTTTTCACATGATTGAGTGTTAATTCACACAAAAAATAAACATAAGAGCAAAACCCATGCACATAGAAGGCTAGCATGTTAAGAATATGGATGTGCAAATATTAAAAGGGACTCTAAAAAAGTGAAGCTTTGCCCACTCAAATACTGCTCTCTATTTTGAGATAGGCTTGACATGGGGCTCAGTTTCCATCTTCCTCTCCTCACTGCAACCAAAATTAACTTTGAAAGTGGGGTGACAACTGTTTAGCTTAGAAAACCGTCTTTCTTTCTTTTTGTTATATTTTGAAATTAATTTTTTGTTAAATTTTGAAATTGTATGATCTGTGAGTAGGGATGGAAAGATCTGTCAATTTTGGTTCTCTGTTTCTCATTTTTCCAATCTTAAATTCAATTCTTCCCATTTTTGCAACAATTTGCATTTTAAAAAATCTTCATGAAAATTCTCCATTTTAGTGCGAATTTCTTCTAATAAACACATTCTTGTAAGCAGTTTTAACAAAGGTACACATTTTTGCAAGCCACTTCTCGTTATCTAATGCATTTTTGCATGTTATTTTCACTCAAATATTCATTTTTATGCACACCTTCCCCTCACATATGCATTTTTGTAAATGTTGTTTAGTTGGCAAACTGCATCACAACATTCTGACAAATGCGAATTTCAGAGGATGGCTGTGTTTCAGTTCTCATACTGATTCAGAAAGTGCAAATTTGATACATTCTTCATAAAATGCAAAGTGTATTGAAATTCTGACCCATCCCCATCTGTGAGACAGTGATTTGTTTTGAATTTGAAGATGTTTGTAACCTTCCTGTACTTTATTTGCATCTAACTTGTAACTGTTTTTCAATTTGTAATCTCTTTGCTTTTTATTACAATCAAATTTAATCAAAAAGAAAGAAAATGGTAAGAGTATGGAGAAAGCAGGCAGAGGGTTTTTTTCTCCCTCTCTCGTAACACTAGATGTCAGGATCACCCAATGGAGCTGAGGAGTGGGGGGTTCAGGAGAGAAAGGAGGAAGGACTTTCACACTGCACATAGTTAAACTACGGAATTTGCCCCCACAAGATGTGGTGACGGCGGCCAACTTAGTGGGCATTAAAAGGGGATTATGCATGCTGAGGCTGCATGTCATATTGGCTATATAATTACTTTCAGTATCAGAGACAGTATGCCTCTGAATACCAGTCGCTGGGAAACATGAGTGGGAAAGTTATAGCACACTTTTTTGTTCCTGTTTTGCAGATTTATAAACTGCTTCCCAGCCAAAAGCCATCAGAACAGCGTACAACGAGATAAAATAGAAAAGATAAGACTCTAAAACAACAAAACCAGTTCTACAATTGCACAGTTCCATAAAAATGATTGGGCCACACTTCAGGGAAATCCTTCTTAGACAAAAACATCTTTAGTAGCTGCCTAAATAGGAAGCTTCTAGGGGCTTGCCTAATTTCATTTGGAGAGCTGGAAATGCAACACTAAAAACCCCTTACATCCTGCTTGGGGGCTTCCCATAGGCATCTGGTTGGCCACTGTTACAACAGAATTCTGGATTAGATGGGTCTCTTGGTTTTATCCAGCAGGGCTCATGTTCTTATGAAACAGTGGTGAGAGGGAGCCCAGTTCACTACCATGCCAACAGATAGGCCTGCCAGCCAGATTGCCTACCCAGCCAACTCCAAAAATCGTAATGATGTGTTGCTCAGAAGAATCTCTGGCAGTAGTTTTGAGGGATCTTAAAAACATAAGAAGAGCCCTGATGGACCAGGCCTTTTGGACAATCTAAGCCAGCGTCCTGTTCTAACACTGGCCAACCAGATACCCATGGAAAGTCTAAAAGCCAAACCTGAGCACAGGAGCATTCTCCTCACTTGTGATTCCCAGCAGTTGACATTCAGAGGCATACTGCTTCCAACAATGAAAGTAGAACATAGTCATCATGGCTAGCCCTGGAGAAAGTGCCTCCTCAGCACATCCCTTACTGGAGTCCCCCAGTAAAATTGCCACGTTGTACCAGGTAGAGGCCCCTTTTCTTTTTGACATGATTGTTCTTCTGCAAAGCCAAACACCAGCCAAGACTTCGTACACTTGCCAGCTTCTTTTCTCCATAATATCCCAGAGGTCCTGAGACAGTGAGAACCTGAGGCAGTCTGGGGAAATAAAGATGCCTAGCAATTGTAGCCTTAGCCAGTGCCTTACTTCACAGTGGGCCTGTTGTGTAAAAAAGAAAACATGATGTCAGTGAAAGGGTCTAGCGCTCCTGGTGTCCATGGGCATTTGCCTGACCATGCCAATTGCTAATATTATGCCATGTGCATGCCTGCAAAGATAGCACTACAGAAGCCAGAAACCATGAGGAAGTGCAGACTTACTTCTTCCTTTTCATGCATTCATTTGAATGACTGAAGGATTCTTCCATGACCTGCATGTTTTGATGGAGAACCTGATATGGGAGTACCATCTTGAAAGTTAAACAGGTCAAATTAGGCTGATACTTTCTCCTTATTTCCTGAAAAATTCCCCTCTTTTTATTCATATGTATTTTTAGTTATATCCCACCTTTCCTCTAAGGAGCTCATGTGGCATACATGATTCTCCCATTCTCCATTTCATCCCCATGAGGTAGATTAGGCTAAAAGACTGTGCCTGGCCCAAGGACACCCAATGAGGTTCATGGATGAGTAGGGATTTGAACCCTGGTATCCCAGTCTAGTCCACCAAGTGTCTTCTTAAGTCCTTCATTGTTTAAATTACATTTTTATCCTACTTTTCCATGTCCAGAAGTACAATGACCAATTCTGAACATCACAGCTTAAGAAGAATATTGCAAAAAACTGGATTGTGTCAAGAGGAGGATGACAAAGATGGCAAGGGGCCTGGAGACCAAGTCCTATCAGGAACAATTGAAGGAATTGGATATCTTTAGCCTGGAGGAGAGAGTCAAAAGGCGATATGACAGCCATCTTGAAGTATTTGAAGGGCTGACACACAGATGACAGACCAAATTTATTTTCTGTTCCTCCAGAGGATAGGACTCAAACCAATGAAAAAGGATTTCAACTGAATGTCATCCTGATGATACAAGTTGTTTAATAGTGGAACAGACTGTCTAGGAAGGTATTGGACTCTCCTTTGTTAGAGGTATTTAAGTAAAAGCTGGATGGTCACCTATCAGGGATGCTGTAGCACTGGGTTTCCCGCATCAGCAGGGGGTTGGACTAGATGACCTTTGAAGACATTTCCAATGATTCTATGATTGGAAAGTAGTTTGTGCTACTTTATCCCTTTTGCCCTCATAACAACTCTGCAAGATAGGTTAGGTTGAGAGAAAGTGACAGGTCCAAGGCCATTGTGCTTTATGGCTGAATGGAGGTTTAATTCTGGGTCTCCTATTTAATGTTCCAGCCACTGCATCACATTGGGGGGGGGAGAAAGCTATTTTCCCTCTACTCTGAAATAAATCTCCCTCAATCTATGAATACAAATTCAGAGATATTTAAGAAAAGTCCAAAACCAACTTGAGAAAGTTGTTCATAGAGTGTATGAGTCTATATGTAAAGAAAGAAGAGAAATACTCACCGGTTTTGTCATCTACAGGGAAAATGGCAGATGATATTGTACACAGCAGATACGATCATGCCTGTTATTAGAATTCAGCTTGCAGTTCTGGTAGCTTCCAAAGTCAATCATGACAAATGGTCCCAGTGGAAAGATCATGGGAGAGGAAATTTCTCATGTCTCCAATCCTGGCAGTAAGGTTAATTACCAGAATATGGAACACACACAGAAAAACCAGCATATCTAGACCTGTTCAATTAACCCACATGCCTAAACGGAAACAGTGCACGGTGAGAATTGCACAGCAAATGAAATTGCCTGTATGAAATATGATGCAAAAAGAGGAATGGAGAACTATGAAAAACAGGATTGCAAAAGATTGATGAAGCTGAGCAAATCATGGATACTTGTGATGGGCTAGTGACAAGCCCACCATGTTGATGGATGATGGTGAAAGGTTGATCTAATCCAGGAGTAGCCAACATGGTGCCCTCCAGATGTTGTTGGACTACAACTCCCATCATCCCTAACCATTGGCCAGGCTAGCTGGGAATGACAGAAGTTTTAGTACAACAACATCTGGAGGGCACCATGTTGGCGACCCCTGTTCTAATCTATTCTGTATACTGCATCACAGCCATGGGATCAATTTTAGTGAAGTCCAGGCCATTCTGCCTGTCAGTGAGACAAGATTTAACCCTACAACAATCATGTCTTCAATTGCATTGCTTCACTTTCTAATGGATGCTGCCCTGGGCTCCTACTGGGAGGAAGGGCGGGATATCAAACAAACAAACAAACAAAACAATCAAACTTATATGGGTGTGTACTTTAAATAAGCATGAGGCCTATCCCTGATAACCCCAGGGTCTGGGGAAGGTTTCTGCCTCCCCATATTTGTCCCAGATTTCAATGTGTTTACTTTTTCTCTTCAATCTCAGTAGGGACCATTAAAATAGAGTTTGCCCCCACAGCTCTATCTATTCATCTTCATTGTCCATCTACAAACATTCTGTTTCTTGGTTATCTTAAGCCCTGT
The DNA here is from genome assembly GCF_030035675.1 of Rhineura floridana. Taxonomy (NCBI): domain Eukaryota; kingdom Metazoa; phylum Chordata; class Lepidosauria; order Squamata; family Rhineuridae; genus Rhineura; species Rhineura floridana. Next base: position 24,703,188 of record NC_084485.1, on the reverse strand, counting down.
TTGGGGCATGTAACTTACAAGTCTGCACAATCAAGATTCCAAAATGTGCAGGGAGCCTTGACAGGTAGAGAAGACTTCTGCTTCAAGCTTTGCTCTCAGACTCACGGATGGCTATGAAATATATGAAGATGATCCACCAGAAGGGGTGGGGTTTCAAGTTTCCCCTGTTTGAGTACATGCTTGCAAACTGAATGCCCCAAAAGGGATTATTGGGTGGTATTCTACTAATATATCTCATCAGTGCAAGGATTACCACTAGTGCAATGGGACTTTCCAACTCTCCTCCCAAGTGTGCACTCCGCACCCTCCCCAAATCTGCTCTGGAGAGTTGGGGAAAACCCTAGGACAGATTTAGGGTTTGTGTGGAAGGAGGAGAGGAGGAAATCTTGTTACACTAGTGGTAATCCTTGTGCTGATGGGTTGTATCCTCTACTAATCCAACTCAGATTAGACCCACTAAAATGAATGGAGATTGCTAACTTCATTTTATCAATTTCAGTGGGTGTCAATGAGTAGGACTTAGTTTAATACAACCCAGAGTGTGAAAGAAAAAATGTGACAAAAATGTGACAAAGGAAAGAAACCGGCATATGGAGATATATTGACCAAACAACCATCTAATGACCCAATCTTGCCATTGGTTGGTACAGCAATGGGACCCTAAGATAACAGCAAATAAGGGTGAGGGGAGAGGAAGAGAAGGGATGCCGTGCCTCTATGTAGGAATGGAGGGGGGAGGGGTGTGTGTGTGTGTGTGTGTGTGTGTGTGTGTGTGTGAGAGAGAGAGAGAGAGAGAGAGTTTGGATTGATTGACCTTAGAGAGAGAACACATGGGGAGACCCTAACGCCACCAACCACTAACTCTGGGCTCACGTGCTGCTGACTCTGACTCCACTCAGAACTGTCATGTGGACTGACCGATTGTCTCCAAGGGAATGCAATCCTTGATGGGAGAAAACAAGAGCTTCTCACCTCTCATCTAGATTATCACTGCTGTCAGGAGGGTCATCTATTTGCCAGCCTCTCCTTCACCAGAACCCACAATCCAATGAGCATGTAAACATGTAAGCATGTAACAAGAAAAAAAAATTAAGTGTGCCACAGATTGTAAGTTCATCAGATTGTTTTTATTGTGTGTGTGTAATTGTTTTATATATGTTTTTATTGTAGGTATTTTCATTTGTTAAATTGCTTGGAAATGTTCCATAGAAAGCGATTCAGAAATGGATATAAATGAATAAATGATGCTTGCACATCAACCACCATTTTAGCTGCTGTAAGAATTCCCACAGGTATCTCACCGAAGACTGAGCCAAAATGACTTACCTTGTTTGATGTTAATTTTTATGAGTGTTAAAACACCTCCTCTGCTTTTGGTACTTACTGGGTGAAACGCACATTTGGATTGCTTTCTTTTTGGCATCATCTCTTTTCTCTGTCTCCCATTTTCCTTCACAATCCTCAGCCTCATTGGTCCATGTGGCTCTTCAGTCTTAGGCTGCAGACACACTAGCTGCTTCAAAAGCAGCCAGAACATTTTCTTTGCCTTTGGTATAAAACACATTTAAGATGTGTTTGCCCATGGCTGGACGCATCTCTCTGCCCCACTGGGGATCTCAGACCTCTTAAGACATCCTACAGCAAAGCGTTTGGCCAGTCACTGTCTCTGCAGTACCCAATCTACAGCAAAGCCTTTTCATTGGACACACCATGGAGCAGCAACAAGTTGATCTAATAAACAGTTTTGATTTCTGTGTGAAGCTGATTTCATGGAGAAATGCACTGGAGCTGCATTTCCCCAGGTTTTGGAGTAAAAAGGGGTGGAGTTTGACTAGTGTCGTGTTCTCCAGCTTCAGACAAGAGAGGTGGATACATATTGAAGCCAACACAAGTGTGTCTCTAATGATAATCTTATTGGCTGCATAGGCTCAACATGTAAAAACACATTGGGGGGAATCTACTAACACATCCTGTCAGTGCAAGGATTACCACAAGCACAACCGGCCTTCCCCTCCTCTCCCCATGCCCTCCCCAAACCCAGCTCTGAAGGGTTCAGGGAACACCTAAAACAGTTTTAGGAGGTGCGCAGGGGGTAAATGACCTGCGCTAGTGGTAATCCTTTCACTAACTTAGTGCTACATTAGATGCAACCCATAATTTTTAACAGTAGCAGTGGATGGTGGGGATTGACAGTAGTACCCTCCCAGCAACAGCTGCACTGCAGCTTGCTGGGATGGAGTGAGATGAGACAGTGAAGTCAGTTAGAGCTCTGGATTAGTGACTGTCCTGGCTCTGGCCAACAGATTCACATATGGGATTCTCAGCTTGGTTATTCCCGATGGCTTTAATCCACAGGATTAGAGCATAGATCAGGTTATAGATCACATAGCATTCAGGTCACAGCAAAGCACTACTAGTCATGGTCATGACTACACAAATGGAGATGTTGCAACACTTGACATGCTCCCAGTGTTCCCCTTAAGTAGGGCAGGGTGGGCATAACTACTTGCCCAGAACTTGTCTCTCAGCAAGTAGACACTCCTACAAGTAGGCTGGTTGACTGGTTCAGTCTATTTGCACCTGTGCATCCTCCAGAGTGTCTGTGGTGATGGAAGTGGGAATGACTCAGCTAGATCTTCTCCCTGCTCCGCTTCTGGCATCTTCTCCTGCACTGGTTCAGTAACAGGAGGCAGAACCACTGATGAAAGCAGGGAAGGGGCTGGTAATTCAACCCCCTAGATTGCATTAGGCAGCACCTCTGCACCTGAGCTGTTAACCTGCAGATCACTTGGCCCCTCACCATCAACTTCATTCATGCATTCCAGATCACTGGGCCCTTCTCCAAGATCTCAGTTCTCCTCCTCCTCAAACCACTTTGGCCACAGGTTCTCCATTCAGGGCTGCTGCCACTGCCAACCCAGAGCTCTCCCAATTTCACTACTGTCTTGTCCCAGCAAGCAACATCAGTGCTCCTGGGAGGATGCTGATACTTCTCAATTTCTCTAATGTCTTCAGCAAGGTGAAATGCTAATAGTCCAGGAAAAATACAGGGGGGGGGAATCCCAAACCCTAAACCTTATTTTTCCTGGACTGTAATTGAAATCTTTAGCTTTTAATTAGAGATGCAAATGATCTTGCAAAGACATGTTACCATATAAACTACTTGCATGATACAGGAATCCCATTAAAGGAAAGATCCAGTCTCTGCTTGATTGTTTTCCTTACTTTCTCCCTTCCTCTATGCCAGTCTGTTGCAAAGAAGTGTAAACTTGAAAGCCTCCTTATCACCTCAGTCAGATGACAGGGCAAGGAGAGTCTGTCAATTACCCTGGAGCAGATTATGTAATTGCTCTTGCTCCTTCTCTGGAAAAAGTGCTGTCTCTGTCTCTCTCTGACTCTCTCTTCCTCATTCATTTTTCTGTAGTAGTCTTCTTGTGGATGTCTCTTTGTCTTATTCTTGTACTGAGTTCCACACACATCCCACCACTTCTCTACAAGCTACTACGGCATCACCTCCACCAGGCTCCTGCTTTCCTGTCAGTTTTACTAACTTTCTTTCATTCTTTTTTAGACTTCCAGCACAGTAGATTGAAAGTCTGAGTCGCATCCTCACTGCCTGAAGCAGAGGTTTCAAGAGAGAAGGAGAGAGTTATTATATCTCCCTCACTGTCAGTATGACTCGGTTGGAAGCAATATTGCTTTTAAAGCTGGAAGTGTGCGGATTCCTATCTTACATCATAACTGACATTATAGTACACAATTGGGGTTGCTGCGAACAGCTAGAGAGAAGTTGGCTGATAATGAAAAATGTGTTTGTGTTTCAGCCATTGTTTAAAGAATGACCTTCTTCCTTTAAAACATCACTAACTGCACAATAAAGCAGCTTTCTTTCTTGAAAGGACCTTCTCATTTACCCTTTTTGTTATCAGCCTGTTTGTTACCATTGTGCACACAAGTCCAAATTGCTCCTGTGTTTGTAAAGTTTTCATCCTCTGTACAGAGTTTTCCAGTAAACATGGTTAGAAAAAGAGGAAAGAAAACTCTGTGTGTGTGTGAGTATAAAGGAGTGGATTGGAGGCAAGTTTGAGTAGCAGAATAGGAGAACGATGAATATTGTTCTGGTATGGAAAACTTCTATATAATCCCACTGTTCTCACTGGAGATGAATGTAACATGCAACATGTAGGGAAATGCATAACCCTCTTGAGGTGTTGGGGTAGACCAGAAGTGGCTCACCACGTGGGGTGGAGCTGCTATGCTAGCTTCCTGGCAGGTGGGTTGGTGTTGGCTTCCAGGAAGAAGAGGGAAATGAGGCACCAGAGAGGTTAGCATGGTGCAAATTCACCAACAGGAGTACCAGATTGGCTGCCTGCATGGATTTGCCTCCCCACCACCTTGCCCCTCCCAGTAACCAACAGTGACCTTTAAAATTGGGTCATCTGACTTCATGATGATGTCAGCTGATTGGTGGATCCCATCCACCTGTCAAAGCAATCTTCAGAGGTTGGGGGAGCTCAGGATCTAGCTGGGCAGCTACATCCTGTTCCCAAGATTGCCAGGACAGCATACTGGTTAGTCACTTTCCAGGTAACAACAGGAGTACTTCAGGGCCTTGTTGCTCATTCACCATCTCTTCGACACAATTCATTCCTTATTAGCCTGGTGAAACATCAAATGGATATATCCAGAAAAGTGGAGTCTGTCAAAGAAGCTACCCATCCTTTCCTTTCATTTTTAGTGAAAGGTGTTCAGAGCTTGGCTTCCTCATTGCCTGGGCCTAAAGCTACAAGTGACATTTATTTATTTATTTATACCCCGCCTTTCTTTTCATCATAGAAACCCAAGGCGGCTTACATATGGTTCCCAGGCGGTCTCCAATCCAGGCACATGGGTCCCTGGTTTCCAGGATTTATTGGCCAAGAATTCCAAAGCAAAATCTCATCTCCAAAATCATCTTTGGCCTACAATACAACTGTTGAAGATGCATAGCTACTCATTTGAAGATATTGTCTAATATTTCCAAAATTGGCTCCCTTTATACAAACCTTATTTTAATTTTAATGTTCAGTGGATCTCAGCTCTTGAAACACCATTCATTTTGTTAGGTGCTAATACAGTACATGATGTGTGTGTGTGATCTTTTTTAAAAAAGACATTTGAATGTAGCATATCCCAGGATTGCCTAGCATCTAGAGAAATTCATCAGCTTCATAAAATAAAATAAAAATTCTTACCAACCTACATTTTATTATTTGAAATCTCATTAAATACTTGGCACTTGGCTTCAATTTCTTTTTACATCCCTAACAACATATCTGTATTTTTAAAATTGCAAACATTTGTAGTGCTATCTATGAGCTGATTTGCAGAGAAGTAGATTTCAACCTGCCGTTTTCAGTACTCTTAAATGTAGAGATCATCTTAATCAATGCTCTACCACCCATAAATAAATAAGCAGACCAGTGTATTTCTTTTCTGAATTTCAAATGAGGAAGGTGTGTATCACCTTGAAGATTATAATGTTTACTGTGGAACCCCTTACTTATCCTACTTAGATGCATTCTCCAAGGTTCATTGGGAACTGAATAAGTGAAAAGTAGTGAATAAAATAATAACCGCATAAATACTGCTCTCAATAAGAAGAATGTTACAAGGAATTATTTTTAATTACACTGATTCCCTCCCACCATGCCCCAGATTGATAAATAGATGGATGAACAGAGATTCTTGACTTTCCAAGGCAAGTTTCCTGGATCTCTTGAGAAATCCCATGAGGTTAATATGTGAGTTTAATCAGACTGCCACCAGATGTCTCCACTTCTTTATGCATAAGCAAATAGGGCCATATTGCTTCAGACTATAGTCTCTGTTGAGATTACCCATAATTTCATTTCTTGTCTTGGATCAGGGCTTTGCAGTGAACAAAAAAGTCCAGAGAGAGAGAGAGAGAGAGAGAGAGAGAGAGAGAGAGAGAGGAGGCTTGTATATAAATGTGATTCAAAAGACAGAGAAGTATATCCACCCAAACAACATGAACTCTAAAGTACTACAAATTGCAAGGAGGAGGGACAGATTTTATTTATTTTATTATTTATTTATTAAATTTATATCCCACCCTTCCTCCCAGTAGGAGCCATGGGCAGCAAACAAAAACACTAAAAACACTCTAAAATGTCATAAAAACAGACTTTAAAATACATTAAAACATCTTTTAAAACATGTTAAAACAAAAATAAAAACAACTTTTTTTAAAAAAAGCTTTTAAAACATCTTAAAAAGTAATTCCAACACAAATACCATAATAATCAGTAGGGAAGCATGAACATTCCTGTGCTCTTCCCCAAAGAGGCTCATTTAGGGATGTGGAAGAAATTCATTAGGTTCGCAATTTAATGCACACTCAAATAATCTGAACTTCCGAAACCAATAAAGCAAACCTAATGAGCAAATTAAAACAGAGTTATCATTCACAACTCACAGTTCTCTGAATTTTGCGACGCAGCTCTTCAACCAAAAATTGTGCACACAAATACATATATTTATGTATAAATACATATATTTGTGAAAACAATGTACAAAACAATATCATATTAAAAGTACAAAAAGTATGTTATATTAGGGTAAATTGCTTGCAAAAATGTGTATATTAGGCAAAGTTACACACAAAAACGTATATATTAGGAGAAATGTGAATGGAAATTCATATGAATGTTTGTGCTGGCTTTTTAAAAGAAAAAATTGAACATTGGTTCTGAAATGGAACAAAACTGAATTTAAGCTTGCAAAAATGAGAAGCTGAGAGAAACAGACTCATCCATCCCCAGACTTCTTCTGTATGTACTCCACGCAACAGTACACAAAATGTTTGTGAACCACCAGCTGCTTCTACTACCATCTCCCACTTACACCTCAAAACTTACACTGGGCAAGAGAAGGGAAAGGTAATGATGGCAGTGATGCAGGCTCCATTTCCAGGGGGAAACCCAATCTCAGCAAGGGGATTGGGACTATAAATTCCAATATCCTTGGCAGAAACATTATCCTATCCATAGCAGTTGGTGATGGGGGAAGGCCACCAACCATCATGTTCCTATGCTGGATGTTGGAACATTTAGTGCCAGTACTATTGCTGGAGGGAATGGGCACTATCAGGAAACTTGAATGCCTGGTGCCACCTCCACTGGTACCACTGGTGTGTCACTGGACCCCAGAAGGATAGAGAAGAGGGAGGGGAGGAAGACTCTTGAGATGTGATTTGAGCAGCTCATGTTTGTGTCTTGACTTACACCAGCTTAGGTGTGATAACAACTGTAATGATCAGGGAAATTGAAATCCCAGGGACAGTAGGATCCTGTGCTGCTGATGGGATTTACACATATAAGTAAATGAATTAGCCTTCTGGTATCCAGAATGCATTTTAACAGCTGACACTGGATCCCAGGAAGAGATAACAACACCTAATGTGCATTTGTCAGAGCACTCATGTATAAGGAGGGACACAGGAGAAATTTGAGTCAGTTTGTATTTATGGACAAACCTACTTAATTTGCACTTTATGAATCAATATGCAAACCAAAACACATGCAACTTTCAAAATACACACCTCTGAATTTTGCCATGCAAGTCTCCAGTCAGGAAATGGGTACAAAAATGCATATACTAAGGGAAAGTGTGTATAAAAATGTGAAACTAAAACACAAAAATGTATAATATTAGAGACAATGGCTTTGCGAATTTGTATATTAGGCAAAATTGCATACAAAAATATGTAGATTAGGAGAAATTTGCACTACAATGCTGCTGAATGTTCATGAGGACTTCTCTCTGTGTGTATGTGTGTTTTAATCACAAAGTGATGTGAAAATGTGGAGAACTGAACTTTGCAGTGGAAAAATGAGAAATGGAGAGAAACCAAAATTGCCTGATTCACCCATCCCTACTCATGTATAAGATTCACTAATAGGCAAAAAAACCCATGCTGTTTAAGAACGTACCTATAGCCCACAGATCTTTCTATCAAACTTTAAAAAGCAGGGAAATTGGGCAGCTATAGTGAACGCACCAGTGGAGCAGGACACCTGACCCCCTCTCTGAGATATTGTACTGCCCTACAAAGTTGTCAGAATGCAAACACCATTTGGGTTGGTCTTTCACAGTCCAATCCACTTGCTGTGTAGCTTGCAAGAATTTGGTAACGTGCTTCTGAGCATATGGTGAGTGGTGGCAACAGCTGCCATCTCCAAAGATAGAGAATTATATTTGTGTATGTTTGTTGGTGTACTTCTTACTTTGCTTCTTACCTGCCTTACTTATGTTTCTACAGAGAATCAAAACTAGAAAATTTTATTTCCCTCATTCATCCTAGAAATCTGTGTCAAATTTATTTTTATTAATTTCAACGACTTTTTATTGGTTATTGTCATATGATGGTGAAGACAGCCTTTTGTGTTTCAAATTGGAGGTTATGTTCTATTTCTATTTTGGGTGCATTAACAGTTGAATCTGAAACTGCATTTTGATATAAAATCAGACTGATTACAATATGTTGCTACTTCAGCAATGACTCTTAGCTGTTGGAAAAAAGAGGATGCAAATTTTCAGCCTGCTATGTTTAAGCCACTTTATTTAAGGCAAGGTGGGCATGGTCAATTAAAAACATAGAGCACACCAAGAATTTTGCTAGAATATATTTCACTTCCCACTCTTTTATCTTGTGCAAACTGAGACACTCCTCATGTCCATTGGAGACTATTCTGCTGAAGTCAGTGCCATTATTCCACAATTATGTTTGGAGTTTTTTTAGTGTAAATTTTGCAAAGTGTTGCTGTACTTCACATATTCACAGAAATAGAAACAAAAGAAAATGATTTCCTATAGGAAACTTCACTAAAATTGCAAAGTAAATCAGACATATTTAAAGTGACCATCTGCACTATCTCAACTGTCTTAATAATGTTGTTTCCTCCCTGCTAAAACAAGATCAGCACAGCACATGTCTTCTTTCTAATATTTAGGCTGATTGCAGGTGTTGCCACCACTCACCATATGCTCAGAGGCACATGTTAATTGCCTTGTCAGAGCCCTCTAGTAAAACAGTCAGAAGAGACTCAGTGTGAAGTGAGCTTATGGGAAGCATCAGAATGGCATTGGGGTATTTTCAATTTTACATTGCAGAATGTGAAAAATCCACCCTGGCTATAGTATACATGGCATTGAGAAAGTGGATAAAGAAAAGTTCTTCTCCCTCTCTCATAATACTAGAACTCATGGACATTCAAAGAAGCTGAATGTTGGAAGATTCAGGACAGACAAAAGGAAGTACTTCTTTACTCAGCGCATAGTTAAACTATGGAATTTGCTCCCACAAGATGCATTAATGGCCACCAGCTTGGATGGCTTTAAAAGAAGATTGGACAAATTCATGGAGGACAGGGCTATCAATGGCTACTAGCCATGATGGATGTGCTCTGCCACCCTAGTCAGAGGCAGCATGCTTCTGAAAACCAGTTGCCAGAAGCTTCAGGAGGGGAGAGTGTTCTTGCACTCAGGTCCTGCTTGTAGGCTTCCCCCAGGCACCTGGTTGGCCACTGTGAGAACAGGATGCTGGACTAGATGGGCCACTGGCCTGATCCAGCAGGCTCTTCTTATGTTCTTATGTTCTTATACAGCCACTCCTGTGGCTGTATAATGACCTATTCTAAACAAGGTTGTGCTCCCCCTGAAAGATCAGGTCTGTAGTTTGGTAGTACTGTTTGATGTTACTCTGTCCCTTGAGGCCCAGATACCTAAAGTGCCCTTTTTCTTCTCTGGCTACTTTGCCTGCTATGAATGTTCCTGGACAGGGACAGCTTGGCCACAGTGATCCATCCTCTGGTAGAGTTCTCTTTGGACTACTGCAATTCACTACATGTGGAGCTTCTCTTGAAGATGGTCTGGAGACAGCAGCTCGTGTAAAATACTACAGCCAGAGCATGAAAGGGCATGTTTGCATGGGACCATGTAACAGTAGTCCTTAAGGATCGGCACTCGATACTTAAGTCAAATTTAAGGTGTTCGTTTTGACATGTGAGGCCCGAAGACATGATAACTCAGTTATCTGAAACAGCGTTGCCCTGCCTGGGTTTTGAGGCTGGCTGGGAAGAGACCATTTTGGGAGGTCAGGAGATCTGTGTGATCCACTAGAGGGCCTTTCTCAGCAATGTCAGCCCAGCTGTGGAAGTTGAAACACCCTCCACACTGAAGATCGGTAGGCAGCTACTCTGTTTATCTTCCAGTGTCAGCTGAATACAGTCCTCTTGTTTCAAGCCTTAGTGTGAGCCTTCTGAACGTAAGAAGAGCCAGTACTCAGTTAAAGATCTGCCTCATTTAATTGGTCATGAACTTTTCCTGCAAAATGTTCTAGAGAGCAGGCATGGACACTGTGGTCTGTGAACCACAAATACATCCCACCACCACCATAAGAACATAAAATGAGCCTGCTGCAGGGCTGGCACCAGCCAGAAGTGGGCCCTTGGGCACTACCGCCACCAGTACTGCTAGGGGCTTAAATAGGCCTGGCGGCAACTTGTATTAGCATGCTGCGCATGCACATCTTCCATCACTTAAGATGGGGGGCATGTTGATGCCCCACTGCTATCGTGGGTGATGGCAAACATATATAAACAGCTTACTGACATGGCACCGTAGGAAGTTGCATGGTCAGCCTGCATTGGTGGTACGGGATGCCTGGGAGAGTAGCTGCCACTACTGCTAGCATGGATCGTGGAGTGGGAGCTACACCCACCCAGCCCCAGCAGCAGGGGTCACTCTCAGCACCAGGGCCCCTCAGCCAGTGCCCAACCTGACTGCCAGTGGGGCCTCGCCTGGCCTGCTGGATCAGGCCAGTGGCCCATCTAGTCCAGCATCCTGTTCTCACAGTGGCCAAGCAACTGCCTATGGGAAGCCTGCAAGCAGGACTGGAACGTAAGAGCACTCTCCCTTCCTACAGTTTCTAGATCTGGTATTCAGAAACACTGCCTCTAATGGTGGACGTAGAAAATAGCCATCAGGGTTAGTAGCCATTGGTAGCCTTATCTCCATAAATTTGTCTACTCTTCTTTTAGAGCCATCCAATTTAGTGGCCATCGCTGCCTCCTCTGGGAGCGACATCCATAGTTTCATTATGTGCTGCATGAAGAAGTACTTTCTTTTGTATGTCCTGAGTCTTCCAACATTGGATGTTCATAAGTTCTAGTGTTACAAAACAGAGAAAAACTTTTCTCTCTCCATTTTCTCCATGCATAATTTTATACATGTATATCATGTCACCTCTTACTTGTCTTTTCCCTAAATTAAAAAGCTACAACCTCTCCTCATGGAGAAGTTGCTTTATCCCTTGTTGAGTAGATGTCTGTGTAGTGATGGTATATAACAGCATAGTACAGAACCAATGTGGTGAAAAGGTTAGTCTACGACCAGGGAGACCAGGTTCAAATCCTTACTCAGCCATGACGTTTGCTGGGTGACCTTGGGCCAGTCACAATCTCACAGTTTAACCTTCCTCACAGGGTTGTTGTGAAGAAAAAATAGAGAGGGAAGATAATCGTGTACACCATCTTGAGCTCCTTGGAGGAAAAGTGGGATATAAATGTAATTATAAAATAAATGACAGATGGATGAGCTGTTATTTTAATTTCTGTGCTGTATTTTATATTGTTGTGACCTGCCCAGGGATCACTTGTAAGGAGGGCTGGGATAGAAAGTTTATGAATAAATAAATAATAAAAGAATGACATACTGACATGTTGGCCTATTTTTTATATATATACCAAGCAAATCTCTATATTTTTCAAAACAGTCAAGGGGCCTTGAGAAGCAGAGGAACAATGTACTGTGCTGGGCCCAATTCAAGGTGTTAGTACTAGTGTACAACAAAACCTTAAATAGGTTGGCATCCAAGTACTTAAAACGTGTTTCCCTCAATATCAACATCTCAGGACTTATGACCAGCAGGGGAGGCCACCACGGTGATGTTGTTGCAACCTGCCCTGGGAACTCAGGGTGAAGCGTGGGCAGAGCTTGGAAAAGTTACTTTTTTGAACTACAGTTCCCATCAGCCTAATCCAGTGGCCATGTTGCCTAGGGCTGATGGGAGTTGTAGTTCAAAAAAGTAACTTTTCCAAGCTCTGACGTGGGTAGATGATAATAATAACAATAACAATAACAACAACAACAACAACAACAACAACAACAACAACAACAATAATAATGCAACCTTCTTCATGGTGGGTTCCTACATGCGAGGTGGATCTGTCTCCCTCATTATTGATTTGTTGTTGTTATGTGCCTTCAAGTCAATTACAACTTATGGGGACCCTATGAATCAGTGACCTCCAAGAGCATCTGTCATGAATCACCCTGTTCAGATCTTGTAAGTTCAGGTCTGTGGCTTCCTTTATGGAATAAATCCATCTCTTGTTTGGGCTTCCTCTTTTTCTACTCCCTTCTGTTTTTCCAAACATTATTATCTTTTCTAGTGAATCATGTCTTCTCATGATGTGTCCAAAGTATGATAACCTCAGTATCATCATTTTAGCTTCTAGTGACAGTTCTGGTTTAATTTGTTCTGACACCCAGTTATTTGTCTTTTTCGCAGTCCATCGTATGCGCAAAGCTCTCCTCCAACACCACATTTCAAATGAGTTGATTTTTCTCTTATCCACTTTTTTCACTGTCCAGTTTTCACATCCATACATAGAGATTGGGAATACCATGGTCAGAATGATCCTGACTTTAGTGTTCAGTGATACATCTTTGCATTTGAGGACCTTTTCTAGTTCTCTCATAGCTGCCCTCCCCAGTCCTAGCCTTCTTCCGATTTCTTGACTATGGTCTCCATTTGGGTTGCTGACTGTGCCGAGGTATTGATAATACTTGACAAGATCAATGTCCTCGTTGTCAACTCTAAAGTTACATAACTCTTCTGTTGTCATTACTTTAGTCTTCGTGATGTTCAGCTGTAGTCCTGCTTTTGTGCTTTCCTCTTTAACTTTCATCAGCATTCATTTCAAATCATTACTGGTTTCTTCTAATAGTATGGTATCATCTACATATCTTAAATTATTGATATTTCTCACTCCAATTTTCACACCTCCTTCATCTTGGTCTAATCCTGTTTTCCGTATGATATGTTCTGCATACAGATTAAATAAATAGGATGATAATATACACCCCTGTCTCACACCCTTTCCAAAGAGGAACCCATTGGTTTCTTCATATTCTGTCCTTACATTAGCCTCTTGTCCAGAGTACAGGTTGCGCATCAGAACAACCAAATGCTGTGGCACCCTCATTTCTTTTAAAGCATTCCATAGAGAAATCCTTGCACTAACAGAACCAGTGGCTTAGCACCATGTTGAATATAGGCCTAAGTTGCTTGGGGAAAGGGCTAGGAATAGATGAGCCTTAGTTAATATCAAGGTGAGTAACAATGCTCTCAATTAAGAGAACAGCCTGCTAGTGGCAAGTGGTAAACTGGAGACATGACAATTATCTCAATACTTCACACTGTTTTTCTCTCTCTCTCATTGCTTTGTATGCAATGAAGCTAAGAAAGGGTTCCAGTCTGTTTCTGGACACAATTCAAAGTGTTGGTTATGACCTATAAAGCCCTATACGGCTTAGGTCCAGGCTATTTGTCAGATTGTTATCTCCTTGTATGAACCTGCCCTGACCCTGAGATCTTCAGGAGGGACCCTTCTCACGATCCCAACACCTTCACAAGTGCGACTGGTGGGACTTCCGGGAAGTGGTGCTGGCTGGTGGTTGTCTCTGAGGGAGCTCTGCCTCAGAGGAAGCTTTTTTCAGGTTAAAAGCCAGCCAAGAGGAATCTTGGACTGGCTTAAATGTTCTCCAAGGTATAGGAGAACCGATCAGATCTTCCACAAGACTTCGTTGAGCTGTCGGCGGCTGGAATTGATCAGGAAATTCCTGAGATAAGAAGGCAAGCCGATCGGCTGAAGACGGAGTCAGGAATTCCACGCAAGCTGAACTGGAATAAAGCGAAGCGTTTTTTCTTCTCTCAAAAAAAAAACGTTCTTAACCAGCGAGCCCACTTCTGCCTAAACCTTATCATTCGGCTTAAATTACTGCAATAAAAGGGATTTGTTTATGAATCAGCAATTGAGAAACCTGGGTGAGTCATACTTTTTCTCTTTTAAATATAATTAAGGAAGAAAGAAAATATAAACAACTTATATACTTTTTTTACGACAAAAAGCTGGCTTGAATTTGGACTTTTAAAGTTTAAAAACGGATGAGAGGTAATTATTATATTTTGGACTATTTTTCTCTTTGGACTATTTCTTGTTGGATGAATCCGCTGCTCGTATATGCTACTAATTGTTTAGTCTTGGCAACCAGAATTGTTTTGCATTCTTGGAAGCAGATAAGGACTGTGTTGTGCTGGCTGGATTTCAATAATAGGCCTGGAATATTAACTCTTCTTTTTGGTGGAGGGAAAAAAAGAAAAGAAATAGACTGCCCTTAGGTTCTGAAACAGTGATTAATATTAGAAATTAAAGGCCTCTTTTTGAAAATGACAACTAAAAAAACAACCAAGGCCCAGGGGCGAAGAGGTTCTATTGATACACAGGAAGAGGATATACCCCCAGAAATGTTTCAAAAAATAATGGAAGGGATTAATGCTATAAAACAGGAAATGAAACAGGAAATGAAAACTGAATTGACAGATATAAAAGACTATATTAAAACACAAGTGGATGAGATTAAAGGGACAATTGGGCAAATAAAGGAAGATGCAAAAAATACTAAAGAAAAGGTACAAACCTTGGAGAATAGAACAGATATACTAAATCTGGAACTAGAAAAAAATTTGGACTATTTAGCTGTGACTGAAATGAGAAATAAAGAGCATTGTTTGAGATTCCGTGCAATCCCTGAGGAAACAGGTGAAGACATTAGAGATAAAATTGTTAATGCTTTAGTAAAATTTCTGGACTTGAATGAAGATAGGATGGAATTTGAAATAGACAAAGTTTATAGAATTAACTCCAGATATGCAACAATGAAAAAAATTCCAAGAGATGTGCTTGTTCATTTCGTAAAGAAGACGACCAGAGATATGGTTTTACAGCAACACTTTAAATATACCTTTAAAATTGATGGTAAGGAAATACTGGTGATGAAGGAAATTCCTATTAGACTTTTACGTAAGAGAAAAGAATATGCTTTCCTTACAGAAAAACTTAAGCAATGCAAAATTCAATTTAGGTGGGACGTTCCAGAAGGAGTGATTTTTACATTCAGACAACAGAAATACAGACTGAATACTGTTCAAAAAGCAAGGGACTTCTTGAGAAAAGCTTCAAAAGATATGGAAGAAGATAAACTCAAAGATATGGATATAGTTCCTGGGAAACAAAGTCAACAAGGATATGCAGAGGAGGGGAAGGAAGATGATGGATCAAAAGGAGCATCAGGCAAATTTTAAAATACACGCTTAATGATGGATTACAAATACCTAACTTGGAATATAAATGGAGCCAACACGGCGCAGAAGAGAAAGAAAGTGTTTCATTATTTGAAAAAATTAAAATTGGATATAATTTGTCTACAAGAAACTCATATTCAGAAGAAAGATTCCAAATATTTGATTTGTAAAAATTTGGGTGAAGAATTTATTTCAGCTGGACCAAAAAAAAAAAATGGAGTTGTTCTCTATATTAACCCACAATTGCTTCCTAAATTGGTATTATTGGACGATAGTGGTAGATTTGTGGGGGTTGAAATTACTTTACAAGGTACAAACATTTTGATAGTGGGTATTTATGCCCCCAATGAAGATAAAACAAGGTTTTATACAGGACTTATGGAAAAATTGTCAGAGTTTTCATATGAGCATTGGTGTGTCATGGGTGACTGGAATGGGGTAATCTCACCAAAAATTGATAGGCTTTCTGAAAAAAATATCAAAGAGACACAAGGTAAATTACCGAAGATTTGTTTTGAACTCATGGAACATTTAGAATTGGTGGATACCTGGAGATATATAAATGATAATGCAAAGGAATTTACTTATTTTTCAGAAAGACATAAAACATTTTCGAGGATTGATATGATTTGGATGTCAAAAATTTTAGCGAAGGATATTTTTAAAATGGATATATTACCAAAAACTTTTTCGGACCACAATCCTGTGATATTAACTTTAAAAAAAAAAAATCTTGGATTTAGATGGAGACTAAATGAATCTTTATTACAGAATGATAAAGTAGTACAAGAATGTAAGAAGAAATTAAAGGAGTTCTTTGAATATAATTTATATAAAGGAACAAGTGAAAATATTGTTTGGGATACGAGTAAGGCATTTATGAGGGGATACTTTATTAAATGTAATTCTGAATTAAAAAAAAAGAAACAACAGAAAATGCAATTAATTTTGGAAGAAATAAAACAAAAAGAGGAAGAATTGAAAAAGAATCCAGCTAAAGTTTCTATTGTAAATCAAATTAAAATGTTACAGAAGCAAGTATCAATGTTGACAGTTAGAGAAATTGAAAGGAAATTAAATTTTGCTAAACAAAGGACTTTTGAATTTGCAAATAAACCTGGGAAATGGTTAGCATATAAATTAAGAAAAGAACGTCAAAAAAATATTATTTTAAAGATACAAGAAGGAGATGAGACGCTGACAGATAATGTAAAAATCAAAAAGATTTTTCATCAATATTACTCAACATTGTATAAGTGTCAAGAAATTCCATCTGAAAAAATAGAAGAGTATTTATCTAAACAGAATTTGCCGAAAATTACAGATTTTCAGAGACAAGTTATTAATGGCCCTATTACGTCAAGAGAGATATCTGAAGCTATAAATAAAATTAAATTAGGAAAGGCGCCAGGACCAGATGGGCTATCTGCAATGTATTATAAATGTTTGGAGGAAGAACTCTTGCTACCCTTACAGTCTACAATGAATTCTATTTTGCAAGAGGGAAAGAACTTTATAAAATGGATCAGATCGATTTATACATCACAGAAGGCCCAGATAATTGTTAATGGAGACTTAACGGATTCATGTGAAATACAAAAGGGTACAAGACAGGGATGTCCATTATCTCCCCTTTTATTTATTCTGGTTTTAGAAGTGCTGCTTAGAGATATAAGGCAAGATAAAAGGATTTCGGGATTAAAAATAAAAAAAGAAGAATATAAATTGAGAGCATTTGCTGATGATTTGATAATTGTACTAGAAAACCCTTTGGAAGGAATTCATATATTGATGGATAAATTAAAAGAATTTGGACCGTTAGCAGGATTTAAGATCAACAATCAAAAAACAAAGATGTTGGTGAAAAATTTAACTTTAAGGGAACAGAAAGAGTTAATGGACAAGACAGATTTTACAATAGAAAAAAAGTTGAAATATCTAGGCATCATCATGACAAATAAAAACTCAAAGCTGTTTCATAATAATTACGAAAAATTATGGACAGAGATTAAGAAAGACTTGCTAAGATGGGATAAACTACAACTGTCATTAATGGGTAGAATATCTGTGATAAAAATGAATGTATTACCGAGAATGATGTTTTTGTTTCAAACAATACCTGTAATATCCTCTGATTTACCTTTTAAACAATGGCAAAAAGATATTTCTAAATTTGTATGGCAAGGAAAAAAACCAAGAGTTAAATTTAAATTACTTCAAGACGCTAAAGAAAGAGGAGGACTGGGATTACCAAATTTGAGACTTTATTTTGCTGCCTGCTGTTTAGTCTGGATAAAGGAATGGATCTTATTGAGGAATAAAAGACTATTGGATTTGGAGGGCCACAATCTGAAGTGGGGATGGCATGGATATCTATGGTATGACAAAGTAAAAGTAAACGTAGACTTTAACAATCATTTTATAAGACGTTCTCTGTTGAAAATATGGAATAGATACAAACCAAGGTTTTATTCGAAAATACCATTATGTGTCTCAAGTCAAGAAGCGTTTTATAGAAGAGAAATGTCTGGAAAAGAGAAATGGTTAACTTATCAAGAACTATTAGAAAATGTACATGGAGAATACACAATGAAAGAGAGAGAACAATTGATAAAGGAAGGATATAGTTTTCATTGGTTTGCCTATTTACAATTGTTAGAAAGATATAAAATGGACAAGAAAATGTATGGGTTTGAAATAAGTAAATCTGATTTTGAAATAGGTTTGTATACAAATGATGAAAACATAATTGCAAAAATGTATAAACTTTTATTGAAAATGGATATGGAGGAAGAACAAGTAAAAGAGTGCATGGTAAAGTGGGCAAAAAATTTTGGTCATAACATACAAATGGATCAATGGGAAAATATGTGGAAAAAAGGCTTGAAATTTACATTATGTTATAATCTTAAAGAAAATTTTTATAAAATGATGTACCGTTGGTACATGACTCCAGAAAAGCTGTCAAAAATGTATAGTAATGTCTCTAATGTTTGTTGGAAATGTAAACAACAAGAAGGATCTTTTTATCATATGTGGTGGTCATGTAAAAAGGCGAAATTATTCTGGGCACAGATAGGTAGGAAGATGCAAAAAATTTTAAAGATAAATATTCAGTCAAAACCAGAATTTTTTTTACTGGGTTTTATGGATAAACAAATAGAAAAGAAATATGGAAGAATATTATTATATATGATTACGGCAGCAAGATTATTATATGCACAAAAGTGGAAAATGGAATCAATACCAACAATGGAAGAATGGCTACTGAAATTAATGGACTTAGTAGAAATGGATAAATTGACGTGTTTACTTAGAGAAAAATCGACAGATACATTCCTTAAGGATTGGAAGCCTCTCTTAGACTTTTTGTCGAAAGATCAAAATAAAATGATGATACTGGGATTTGATGATTAATTAAGACAGCTTATGGAGAAAAGGGATTCTGTATGTACATATTAAGGGACAGGTTTGATGTATATTTTATGTTCACCGCCCAGAGAGCTATCGCTAGTCGGGCGGTATATAAATTTAATAAATAAATAAATAAAAAATAAAATATTATATACTTATAGCTGATCTGTGACAAATCGGAAGTCAACCATTTTATTTTTATTTTTTGTTGTAGTATTGTTATGTTTTTTCTTACTTTGTTTTGTTTGTTTTTTGGAAAAATTTGAATAAAAACTATATAAAAAAAAAAAAAAAACAAGTGCGACTGGTGGGGACACGAGATAGGGCCTTTTCGGTGGCTGCCCCTAGGCTCTGGAACTCCCTCCCTAGGGAGGCAAGAATGGCCTCCTCTGTGCAGTCCTTCCGCCGACAGCTAAAGACTTTTTTCTTCCGGCAGGCCTTTGGAACTAAAGGCTTTAAGGGTAGTGACTGAAGGGGATGCTGTATGTTATTGTTTTACTTGTATGCACCTAAACTGGGTTGCAGTATTTTAAGTGTATATCTAATTGGTTTTAACATCTTAATAGTTTAATCCTGTTTTAATGCTGATTTTATACGTTTATATGTTTTATATTTTTATAGGTTCTTAATGATATGTACTTATTTTTATCTGGAAGCCGCCTTGAGTTCCAGTTTGGAAAAAGGGCGGGGTATAAATAAAGATGATAATAATAAAGATGATGATGATGATAATAATAATAATAATAATTCAGTTTAGTTAAAGTCTCTTTGCTTATGCATTTGTGAAAGACCTACAGCAATTGCTTGCACTGAGCTACGAGCATTTTCCCCGCAGTCAAAGAGGAGGAAACAATGTTCATTCAACTTCAATTGCCATGAAAGAATTACAGTGCAGTATGGCAAACTTTTGATTTGATTGACTCTGCTGGAATTTCTGCTTAGCTTCATCAGTTCTTTCAAGTTATTAACCACAGTTGTCATGTAGGCTTGCTCCTAAACAAGGCTTCATCTGCCAGTCCCCAGTTAATTTATTGCACAGGGCCCCTTATTTTATAGAACAGTACAGATTTATGTGAAGGAAATGACTGATGCTTTGTACTTCCTTCTCACTTGTTCTGTTCCTTTCCTCCCTCCCCCCCACTTCCTTGCTGATCCAATTTGACTGGCTTATTTGTTTTACAAGTGTGGTGTAGTATGGCATGGCATGCTAACAAAGATGGAGTGGTGCACTGGGCGCTGAAAACGCATAATTTGGAAAACTATGTGGAATTGTTCAAAACTGCCAGAAATTGCTTTGCTTAACAGTGGGAGTAATACGATAAAATCTAGTACATTTCTGAGATGCAATAGCAATACAGAGTGAAAAGAGTTTCTTAATTTCTCCAGTGGTACCAATATGCAAGTGGATAAAAACTGATCTCATACCTGCACACTTAAAACCAATGAAGAACCCCGATCTTCAGCTTGGAAGCTGTGCACTGATGCATGATGTATGGTGAAGCAATCAAACGCCTGGTGTGGACAGAACTGTGTGTGATATAGATTTTGTTCAGGGCTGGCTCCAGGTTTGAGAGTGTATGTTGGGGGGGTGCATTTCCTGTTGATATTCAGCAGCAGTGGGCAGCAGCAGGACCACAATCTGCGGTGGGTTAGGATGAACCACTCACCATTTTAAATTTCCCACTATGCACCAATTAGGGATAAGGGAGAAATTTGATTCTGTTCACATTGGAAGATGAACCTGCCTAATTTGCACTTTCTGAACAAAATGTGAACCAAAGCACAGTCATCCTTTGAAATTCCCACTTCGCTGAATTTTGCAATACTGTTCTGTAGCCAAGTAATGTATATGAAAATGCACATACTACTGGAGTGTGTTAATAAAATGCACACGTTAGTGAAGATAATATTCAAAATACATTGTATTAGGGAAAATTGCATTAAAAATGTACATATTAGAGACAATTGCATACAAAAGTGTATATTAGAAAAAAATCGCATAAAAATGCTGATCAATTTTCATGAGGACTTTTTAAAAAATAATAATCAAACACTAATGTGAAAATGTGGAGAACTGAACTGAAAATTAGAAAAATGGGAAACAGAGAAACTGAAATTAATAAATTGGTCCATCCCCAGCCCCAGTGTCAATTGGCAAGTGGCTCACAGCTGCCTGTCACTATATGAAGTTGAACCAGAGAAGGCATCAGCACACTTGCCAAAGGATGTTGAGTTTTGACACTGGATCTGGTTGTCTTAAATATTTCAGAATATTTTAAAAACTCCTTCATATGCCCTTCAGAAATGAAGACAATCATGCAATATGACTAGCTTTTAGGACTGTGGAACTGAACAAAGTTGCTTCTATGTAGGATCGCTGAGAACTTCATTCACCCACTTACTAATGGACAGAGGAGCTCCTTTGGATATCCCCATGAACCCCTGATCTGATTCATATTTAATCTGGTTTCACCACATTTATTATGAATCGGTCTAGAGGGATTCCATGCATGCAAAGGACAATTGCAGAGGCAGCTTCATAATCTGTTCTGGATATTCTTGTTCTGTTAGGCTACTCTGCAACTGGCACTTAATCCTGGTGCTTAGCTGAAAAGGGATGGGATGTTTTGTTAATATTCCCACCCCAGTGATGTGAGCCCCCAACTTTTTAGCACCTCTCTGCAGAAAGGTGAGAAATCGTTCACAAAGGAGAAACCAAAGTAACAGAAAAAGCACCTCCATTGGTGCTGGGATTCCAAAACGTGCATCCCTCTGAAAATGATGCAGTGTATAGGAAATAATATCTGCATTTGGATGCAGTGGTGGCTGGTTCTCATTGAGACTGATGGGCAGAAGGCAGGGAGCCCAAACAGTAGATGGAGCCAGAGCAAATGACAGGCAGAGCCAACTAAGTTTAGTTTTGTTCCCATCCTCCTGCCTACTGAGTTCTACAAGGGCAACACTGAGACCATGTTCCCATCATACATTTATTCCACTATTATTCCACTTTGGATAGTCATGGCTTCCTCCAGCGAATCCTGGGAAGCGTAGTTTGTTGAGGATGCTGAGAGTTGCTGGGAGACCCCATTCCTGTCATAGAGCTACCATTCCCAGAGTTCTCTGGGGAAAAGGATTGACTGTTAAATCACTCTGGCAGTAGGACCCATTGGGACCACATTAGGATGTGTATTTCAAGGCAGAGGAGCATGGGTGACTTGTCTTGGAAACAAAGGCATATTTTTCCTTTCCCTCAAACCAGCAGCAGATAAATGGGAAAAAACCCTACTCACAGCTCAAGCATGTGTGAATGTGTGGAGAAAAGTAGAAGGATATAAGTGTTTTGTCAACATTTCTGTGCACTCTGAAACATCAACCAGTGGAAAACAGTGTCTCCAATTTAGAAGGATATCATCATCCATGGTATCAACAACCATCCATGTAAATTACCAAGTTCACATTCTCTCTGTGATTCTCCTAAAATAAGTAATTGAAGGCACTGGGCATAAGTTACAACTATTGTTGTAGGATTCAAGGATGATTTCTAGAATTCTGGGGGCAGTAGCATTAAAAATGTGAATTTCTCACATATTAATCTAAAATAATGCACTTTTAAAATGCAGACAACTCCAAAATCCAGAAACAGACAGGTGTTGACAACCATCAGCTTCAGGTGGGGATGCTGTTGCAACTTGGTCAGAAAGGAGATGGAGCATGCAAGTTGGGTGGCCATTTATGCATTAATAAAAAAGAGGGTCTGCATCACCAAAAGAAGAGGAGGAACAATTTCCATAAAATTTATATATGCTAGTTTATATGTATAAATGCAAATTTAGAATTGGTTACAATAATTTAAATAGAAATACAATATGCCTCACTGTTGTGGGGAAGACTGACCCAGGTGACCTATGTGTCTGCTCTGTCTGCTATCCAGATGCTCAGTACTGACAGTCAATTTCAAGGCCTTGGCTCTCTTTTTTATCTTTAAACCAGACTTGGACCAGACAGTACTTTAAACAGAGGATTTCATCCAAAACAGGTCTGTCTTCCGACAACCCTTGCAATCGGAGACTGCCCTCTGCAAAGTAGGACTCAAGGTCACCCTACACAAAAGAAGTGGAGTGTTTAAGCCCACTTTGGTAGCACCTCTGCCTCTTTTGGGTTTTGGCACCTGCTTATACTCTCCCTTTGTTATCGTATAAATTGAACTGTTCATGTCAGGCCCTCATTTCAACCCATTTACCTGCAACCCAGCTCCTTATTTCTGGTTCTGGCCTCAGCCTGGATTTATCAAGGAGATCCCAATCCAGAAGCAGCTCACCAGGTGGGACAGCCACTATGCTACCTTCCCAGGAGATGGGTCATTGTTGCTTAGCAGGAGGGAAAGCAGTGAGGCAGTGGGGAGATTGGTGCAGTGGCAATGATATGGGCAAGAGTGCCAGACTGGCTTTGCTGGTGTAGTTGCACCATGCCACCCTCCCTGCTGCCTCGTCTGTCTCTGCTCCCCTCCCAGTAAGCAACATTGACCAACCTGCCAGGAAGCCAGCGTAGTGGCTCCGTCGCACCCAGAGAGCTGCTTCTGCCCTGATCCATACACAATATGACTCTTTCAGATTACAGTCTGTGTCTGTGTTGGAATTGCTTTTTAATATGTTTTTAAACCTTTTTTTTAAAAAAAAAATGTTTTAAACCTTTTTTTAAAAAAAAAGATGTTTTGAAAGCTTTTTTTTAAAAAAAACGTTTTTAAAGATGTTTTGTTTTAATGTGTTTTAAAGTCTGTTTTTATGATGTTTTAAAGTGTTTTTGGTGCTTCTGTTTGCTGCCCTGGGCTCCTGCTGGGAGGAAGGGTGGGATATAAACCGAATAAATAAATAAATAAATAAATAAATAAATAAATAAGAGACAGACAAAAGGAATTTGTCTATCCTTGTGTGAAAGCACATTTTGTTTAGTGCTATAGTCCCTCCCCCAGAATTCACATTTCAAACAAACGTAACCTGAAATTTTAAGGGGCAGTCAATTGTGCAATATTCATGGATCTGAAAGTCAAAATCAGATAGTTTTAAAAAAAAAGAAGAAGAAAGGAAAGTAGGAAGGAGGGAAGGAAAAAGAAAACCAGAATCCATCAAATCCAGAAATAATTGTGAATATAATAGCTTTTTGCTGTTATATGCGTTCAAGTCAATCACAACTTATGCTGATCCTATGAATCTTTTGGATATATTCATAGGGTTTTCATGGTAAGAGGTATTCAGAGGTGGTTTACCATTGCCTTCCTCTAAGTCTACAGCATCTGGTATTCCCAGGCAGTCTCCCATCCAAGTACTAACCAGGCCTGACCCTGCTTAGTTTCTGAAATCAGATGAGATCAGGCATGTTCAGGGTAGTATGGCTGTAGACAATATAATAGCTAGTGGCTGTTAGTGGCTGTTACAAACAAACAAACAAGTTGAGTTCCATACAAAACAAAAAGAGCAATATGGCTGTAATTCACAAGCTCCCACACACAAACAAATGGAGGTGGCACAAGCAAAATGAACTGAAAGTGCAAAAGAATAACTTGATAGATTGAGCCCTTTCATGACAAAAAAACTTGTGCCTGGGGGAAGAGCTCAGAGGTTTTGCTCTGAAAAATCTCCAAACTCGAAGTCTGCTTAGCTTAAGCCAGGAATATGTTGAGAGAAACTGTGAGAGCATTTCTGGAAGTCAAAAGGGAGGTCAAGGAATTATTTGAAAAGATTTTAAAAAATGACTGAGATTATTAGAAGGAAGAGAGAGTACACGACACTGAAGAATATAACCATCTGGAGATGGTTCCACAGATAGAATAGCAGCAATGGCACACATCCTTTCCTAGAGAACAGCTGTGTATAACAGCAGGAGCCAGGGACTTGTAAGGGGATAACATTGCCTGTCATGAGGTGAGTCCCTCAAAGTGGAAAGAGGCAACTGTGGTCAGGCTAGGCTGTGCCCTCTAAGGCCAAACACCATCACAATGCACACTAACCTTTTGATTCTCAAGATGATTAATCATGTTCCAGGTACCAAATACCACACTGTGGGGTACAATTACAGGGCTGAGGACTGCAGACCAGATAACTTTCCCTGTTCACAACAATGTCTAATAGACCCCTTGGTGCCTTCAGTCCTGTCTTTTCCTGCTTTCCAGAGTTGAATTTTAGGACACCTAACTTATGGACACATCATGAGACATCAGACTTGCCATAGTTCTCTGAACACCTAATGACTGGCACTGTAGACGTCATCAAAGACCTCAGGGTTTGTCTATTAATTATAAGCCAGAAAAGTTCCCACTCCATTAAGTCAAGTTAACATCACTTGATTTCCTAAACATCAAAAGGAATGTTTTCATCACTAGTCTTCATTCTTCAGCTTGACTGTGATGAATATTTGTTATTTCAGGCTCATCACAACATCTGGTACCTTCAGAGATTAAATCTGCCCACGGCTGTTTGCTTGAAGATTCACCATAACACAGGCTACCCTAGAGCTTGTCAAAGTCACAAAGATGCTAGAACATACCACCATTTCAATAAATATGATTGCATACTTGAGGCACCCTGACATCCAAGTTTCTAGTGATAAGTACAATAATAACAACAGTAACATTTTGTGGAGTTTTTGTAATCACAGAAAGGCAACCACAAAATCGATAGTGGTTTAAAAATGTTTGCAGAACTCTGGTTAAACACCCAGCCTTTAGAAGTCAGAAGCTCTAGACTTAAATTCTGAAATAAAATAGGCTAGTGAGAAACTTTCAAAAGTTGATATGTCCATAGACGAAGAACTTATCAAATGACAAGGTGATACTGTTATGGTTAGAGTTGTAGAGAATAAGTATATTTTCACTAACTAAGCTAACCATCATATAATTAATAAATCAAATCCAAATAAATGTCTCTGGTAGTCTTTGACTAAGTAGTTTATGGACTCTGTATTTGGTGGATTGTGTCATGTGTGTAAATACATTTTCTCCTAAAAGAGATGCAATGAAGAATACTTCTTGGGGATTGGGAGCATGGCCACCATCCCCATTTATCAAAGGGAAGCTGGTTTTTCTGTGTAAATACCAAGCCTTGCTTCAGCTAAGACCCCATCTGTACTATACATTTAAAGAACTATTATCCCACTTTAAATAGCAATGGGTTCCCCCAAAGAACTCTGGGATCTGTGGTTTGTGAAGGGTGCTGAAAGTTATTAGGAGACCCCTATTTGCCTCACAGAACTATAATTCCTAGAGTGGTTTAACAGTCAATCCCTCTTCCCAGGGAACTCTGGCAATTCAGCTGTCAGCACTCTTAACAAACTAGAGCACCTTGGACAGCTCCTTGAAATTTAGGAATAAAACCAGGAGAGGATTCCACTGTCCCACTGACATGTAACCACAAGCTGCTACTGATTTAAATGTATAGTGCAGATGGGGCCGAAATCTTGAATTTCCAGAATGTAAGAAGAACCAGTGACAGGAAAGGTAAACTGTCAGTACCTTGCCAATAATGTATGTTATTGTAGATGGCACTATGCCTTGAACCGCAAGGTCTCTACAAAGCAGAACATTTGCTTCATTTTATTCCACCCTCAATGCTCCGATACTAACTTTTGAACTTATCCTGTACATATGGACTTCATCCTCCTACAACTGTGAGCTTTGGATCTGACCTTGATTTTCCCTCCTCATAAAATAAACATGGAATATGTGAAATTGCACTAATGCACCCATGCTCACTAATTGCTGCCTAGAAGTTCACAGAGAAAAGTTTTTCTCCCTCTCTTATAACTTGTCCTACCTGAAGCCAAAGGACTGTCTTAGTTGCATCTGAGGTTTTTTCTCTTTTTATTAAAGGTATAGATACATCAAAAGCAAGTGTGCCTCATTAACCTAACTATGCTTTCTAGGAACTTTGACTCTGAACTAACTCTGACTAAGCATTTCTACGCAGCTCTAAGACATTGACTCAGCACTGAGTTCCCCCCCTGAGCCCCCTTAAGTAGGCTTGGATCTTGTGCGCACGCACAAGCTCCTCCTCAACTTAGTCTGTTGACTTTCCTGCTTCTCGCACCTCCGAGCACAGGGTGAAGGTGGTTTGACCTCAGCTTCTGACTCTGACAGAGGAGGGCTGCTAACTGACAGTTTGGGCAGGGGAAGTGGGGCAGCACTCAGTTGAGGAGTGTCTGGCATGTGAGGTCAAGGCGGTGGTGCCGCAGGGGGGTCAGGAGTAGAGGGTGCTGAACTGTCCAAGTTGGGGACTGAGTCACCCTGAGTGCCCATTATCTGCCCCCTCCCCAAGGTCCCAGTCCAAGTTCTCATCCTTGGATTCCCCCTCATCTATCTGCCCCTTCCCTGCTTGGCTCATGACACTCATGGACTAGAATCATGGACATCCAATGACATTGAATGTTGGAAGATTCAGGACAGACAAAACTCAGTCCTTTTTTCTCTTTAAAGTGCAATCCTATATCCAGTTTTCTGGAAGTAAGCTCAGTCAGACTTACTTTTGAAGAGACGTGTAGGATTGCACTGTAAAACTTTCAACTCAGCTATTCTATTCGTAGCAGTACTGCCATCCTATGAAACTGGGAGAAAAATTGTAATTTTATAGTAGGAATGCCTGAAGATTTAGATTTGTGTGAATTCTGCTATGACTGATGTGATCCACGCCTCCCAGAGTAAAGTTCAGATTGAAACTTAATTATCCACCAGCTTGTGCACTTCCTGCATGGTCTAATTCAGCTCTCAGCTAAATGTGTGTGTGTTCTGAGATGAAATTAGTTGGACCCAGACTTTGCTCATGCTGCCACAACATTTCCCTGAGTTCTGCTTAGGGATTGTTCACACCAGTGGAGGAGAAAGGTGACCTTTTCCCAATCTCCCTTTTCATGCAGCACTCAGTGCCATCTCCCACACGCTTCTGGAGGCTGGGGTACCCTTCAGAACGGTGTGGGTGGCACTGGTTGCTGCAGGGGAGGTAGTATTTAGTCAAAATTGCATGCCCTTCCTCCATAGGTGGGATCAAAAACCTTCCATGGATCTGTCCTCAGAAAATGAAGCCTGGATCCAACTCAGTATGTCTGAAATGTATATTTAAAGACATATTTAAATGACTTTCATATGGATTATTTTTTTAAAAAATCATTCACAGATGAAGGTGAAATGGGACAAAATGGACAAAATCAAAGGTGACATAGACCAGACATTTGGATAGCTAAACAGTTAATTTCACCTCATTTCAGTATCTCTGGCATTCAATCATAGGTCTGCTCTGTTCCTTGGTATCCAGTTGTGTTCCATTCTATCTTGCTCCGTCCATTCTGTACTCATGTATGCGTTTTGTGCTCACTTTAAAAATAAAGTGCCCACTTTTAATGTAAAACACACACTTTTCATGTTTTTCAGTGCATTCATCAGTAAAATATTAATTTTGCGTACATCTTCTACGTAAAATAATATTTCTGTGTGTACTTCTTGTGCACTGAAAATGCATTGCAAAACCTGGAGAAAGGTATGATCCAATTGGGGGTAGCATTCCAATCTGCAAGCAAGCTTGGGGACATTGGACTGGGTCAGTCTGCTGTGAAAAGTAGACCAAATGAATTCCACCTCCATCCTTGGCTAGAAAGAGCCTGAATCATCCCTCCCTAATTACCACCTGCTTAGCTAAGGCTGCCATTTTAAACACTCTCTAGAAATCCCTGTGCATATAGCAAGACTTCCAAAGAAACTTCCAAGGAATCATGCACAATATGTTTGCAGAACTGCCTGAAAAAGTAGCCAAAGACAAAATATACTTTAACAAAAGTGAGGATACAAAACAAGTTATTTGATTTTAATTATGCAATTCAGTAACAGCCTTGACAGCCAGAGCTAGCACATGCTGAGCAATAATGAAATCTAATAACAGACTAGCTCATGTACCGTGTCACACATTATGGATCTTGGCACCAACAGGTTTGTATTTCTGGCAATGCAAAACACCAAGAGGTTATGGACAGTTAAATACCTATCATGAAAAGAGCCATCTTCTAGGATAATGACAATAATGAACTGATTGCAACGAAGAGGAAATGCAGTGGCTGTGATTAAATACAGATTGTTGGTTGTGTTTTCTGGACAGCCATCAAGCCAATGCAATGCAAATGTGTTTTCCTTTCTCTGTTGCATTCTGAAATGAAAGTCACTACTGGTTTTGTGAAGCTCAGAAGGGGAGGCAAGAATCAAGGAAGATAAACCCGAATCTACTCAGTCTTGAAGCCAAAATTCATCCATTTCACCCCCACACATAAACTGACTCTCTGCTGTTCCTGAAGTGTTCTCATGAAAATGACAAATGCTAACGGACGTGACTAAAGAAATGAACTTTTATTCCTAAAGGCTTTTTAAACAATTATGGAATAAAGAGGCGAGACACTTATTTTTGTTGTTAATTAGGGCCAAAGGGAGATCTGCAATGATTATTCATGCTGCCAAGAAAGAGCTCTTCAAATCTCACTATCACTTCATTCTGTCCTAGTGAGCCCAATGCCACCACCGCTGCAGGAAGGGCACCATTACTCTTCTACTTCCCTCACACATCACTACTCTTTAGACTTTCTTTAGAATGTTAGCGAGTGCATGGTTGACCTTACCTTCTCATTGCAAGGCAGCTGTGGGTGGTATGGGCCTTTTTCTTGCCATGATTTTTTCCATTCAGGTCTTCCTGGCTGCCCACACTTCCTGATGTGAAAAAGCCCCATGGGAGAAGTTATTGCATGTCTCTTCGGGTGGAGGCTGGTCCATAAGGGCTAATGGAGCACTGCCCACTAACTTCAGCCTGCCATCAGCCAGCCTCCACTCCCCCACTTCTTACTTACAGCTAGCCCAGGGTGTGGCCTTGGCTGCCAGTTTCCTCTTCCTTAGCATCAGTTAGTAGTACTCAGCAGGAGGATGGGGACAAAATGAAAAATAGTTGGCTCCACCTATCATTGACTCTGGCTGTACCTACTGTTGGCCACTCTGCCTTCTGCTGTACCAGTCTCAATGGTCACCAGCAGGGCCGGCTCCAGGCATGCGGGGGCCCTTGGCCATCAGCTTGCCCTGGTCCCCCAGTGGGTGGGTGCGCACACGCGCATGTACACACACGTGCAGCCCTCCTGCACGCCCCCACGCCCCCCTGCCTGTCTAGTTTTTACCATTGCCCTTAATGAAGATGGTGGCCGCAGTTTCCCTAAGGGGAATGAAGCCTCTGCTGCCATCTTTGTTGATGGCACACATGCGTGCTGCGTGCACACATCTCTGCCATCAACTAAGATGGTGGCAGTGGCTTCAGTACCTTAGGGAAGCTGCGGCCACCATCTTCATTAAGGGCAATGCTAAAAAGCTGGCTGACAGGTAAGTGGGGGGCGTGCATCATGGAAGGGGAGTGGAGGGCCCCTCAGGGGCTCCTGTAGCTCCAGGGCCCTCGGGCCAGTGCCCAACCTGGACGCCCTTTAGAACCGGCCCTGGTCACCAGCCACCACGGATGTCTTCCCCTGAGATTTAATTGAAATAAGGAAAACCAGAGAGGCTGACTACCTAGCACCTGAAATCAGAGTGCTCACTGATTTTATTTTCAAGGGGATTCCTTCCTTTTAGCTTAATTATTTTCCATACTGATTTCTTTAAAAGTAAGGGGGGAAATAAAAACAAGCAGCATCTCCACCTTCCTGTGCTTAATGGAAAGCCAATTTAAAGATGCCATGGGTCTTGCAGGGAATGTGGCAACCAAGGAGGCTGCAGAATGCAGACCACTAGAGATTTATAGAGTCAAAGAAAGGACACTTTCACTTCCCTTGACCACCTTGAAAGTAAGATAAGTGCAACAAAGACTCTGCATCCTACCCATGATTTTAAAAAATCAGGAGAAATAGAGCCAAGACAAGCAGCAAATAAAGGCCATACCGGCCCCATACATTTATTTATTTATTTATTTATTTTTAAAACTTATATACCGCCCGACTAGCAATAGCTCTCTGGGCGGTGATCATAGATACAATAAAATACAATATAATACAAAAACATCAGTCTAAAATCAAATTTCACAATCTAAAAACAGCAAAGGCTAAAATCAAATTACAAACATTACAATCATTAACAAAAAATTAAAATGCCTCGGAGTAGAGAAAGGTTTTAACCTGGCGCCGAAAGGATGATAGTGTCGGCACCAGGCGAACCTCCTCGGGGAGACTATTCCATAGTTCGGGGGCCACCACTGAGAAGGCCCTTGATCTTGTCACTGCCCTCCGGGCCTCCCTATGAGTCGGGACCCGGAGGGGGGCCTTCGTAGCAGACCGTAGTGTACGAGCCGGTTCATAGCGGGAGAGGCGTTGCGACAGATATTGAGGTCCCGCGCCGTATAAGGCTTTATAGGTTAATACCAACACTTTGAATTTGGCCCGGAAGCGTATTGGAAGCCAGTGCAAGCGGGCCAAAACAGGTGTTATATGGTCAGACCGCTTCGTTCTTGTTAGCAGTCTGGCCGCCGCATTTTGCACCAGCTGTAGCTTCCGAACCGTCTTCAGAGGTAGCTCTACGTAGAGCGCATTACAGTAATCCAAACGTGAGGTTACCAGAGCATGTACTACTGATGTAAGATCCTCCTTACTCAGGTAGGGACGTAGCTGGGCTACCAATCGAAGTTGGTAGAACGCATTCCGTGCCGCAGAGGCTACATGAGCCTCAAGTGACAGGGAAGAGTCTAGAACGACTCCCAGACTATGAACCTGTTCCTTTAGGGGGAGTGTAACCCCATCCAGGACAGGATATGTATCCACCATCTGATTGGAAAAACCATCCACCAACAGCATCTCAGTCTTATCAGGATTGAGTCTCAGTTTGTTAGTTCTCATCCAGTCCATTGTCGCGTCCAGGCAACGGTTCAGCACATTGACCGCCTCACCTGAGGAAGATGAAAAGGAGAAGTAGAGCTGCGTGTCATCAGCGTACTGGTGACAACGCACTCCGAAACTCCTGATGACCGCACCCAACGGCTTCATATAGATGTTAAAAAGCATGGGAGACAAAACCGAACCCTGCGGGACCCCACATTGGAGTACCCACGGTGTCGAGCAATGTTCCCCAAGCACTATCTTCTGGAGACGGCCTGCCAAGTAGGAGCGGAACCACTGCCACGCAGTGCCTCCAACTCCCAACTCCGCAAGCCTCTCCAGAAGGATACCATGGTCGATGGTATCAAAAGCCGCTGAGAGATCAAGGAGAATCAACAGAGTTACACTCCCTCTGTCTCTCTCCCGACATAGATCATCAAACAGGGCGACCAAGGCCGTCTCAGTGCCGAAACCGGGCCTGAAACCGGATTGAAATGGATCTAGATAATCGGTTTCATCCAATAGTGCCTGGAGCTGGTCAGCAACCACATTTAAAGCACTGTTATACCATTTTAAACAGTCATGGCTTCTCCCAAAGAATCTTGGAAATTGTAGTTTGTTAAGGGGGCTGAGAGTAGTAAGGAGACCCTTATATGGAGCTACAGTGCATTGTATTAGGGGAAACAGCTTGTAAAAATGTGTACTTTAGTCAAAACTGCATGTAAAGATCTATTTATTAGCAGACATTTGCACTAAAATGCTGATGAATTTTTTTTAATGGAAATTGCTGGCAGAAATGTGGAGAACTGAATTTAAGACTGAAAAGATGAGAAAGTGAGAGAACTAAAATTCCATGTGCCTTGAGGCACCAATATGGGGAGAGGAGAGTCCCTAGACTTACCTTTCAGGGTTTTCAAACCCGGGAGCAGTGAAAAACCAATGATCAACATTTTTCTATTGTCCCTATCAGTGATGCAGTTTTTGTACACTGGCTATCAATCAGTAGAACAGGTGTGGGGAACCTTGGCTGATCGACAGTTCCCATCATCCCTGCCCATTGGCCATGCTTGCTAGGGCTAGTGAGAGTTGTTGTTCTGCATCATCTGGAGGGCCAAAGGTTCTTCACACCTGTGGTAGGAGAAAAAGCCATAATCTTTCATCTCAGAGGATGTTCTGTGCATTCAAAGTAGTTATTGCTGAGTGTTTCCCATAGAAACAAAAGAAAAGCTCCTTTTAGGGCTTGTTGGGATCATCCACCCAGAGTCTTGAGGCTCTGGGGGTAGAGATTCAGAGAGCTTACCCAACACCTATATATGTAGCCTGATGGGTCAGAAGTAGGGTTGCCAGCTCCAGGGCCTTGGACTGATCTTGTATCTTTAGGAGAAGAGAAAGTCAGCCAAGTGCAGGTGTTCTTGCAACGCTGTAACAGGAAAAACCACAAGATGGAATTCTCCCTTCCCCCTGCACAACTTGTAAAGATATAGAAGACCTCTTGGAGGCTGGGTCTGGTATATATTTGTTATACTGATTCTGTAATTTTATTATTGTATATGTTTCTATGTTTGCCGCCCAGAGAGCTGTTTGCTAGTCGGGCGGGATATAAGCTGAATAAAATAAATAAATAAATAAATTCTGTATCTTTAAAAGTTGTGCAGGGGGAAGGGAGAATTCCACCTTGTGGTTTTTCCCATTACAATGTTGCAAGAACACCTGCACTTGGCTGACTTCTCCTAAAGATACAGGATCAGTCTCAGGCCCTGAACCTGGCAACCCTACTCAGAAGTGGGCAAATACATTGCTTCCGATTCAGGGCTTGGCTAGGCTTGCTCTTAATTAGGCTTGCTTGGAGGAGGTTACGAGGAAGCCTGCTTGTCAGTTCTCACACAGCTAAGTGTTAGCATTGCAGTTCTTCTTTGTTTAATGAAGTTTTGGCCTGAGTTTGCCTCTCCTCCTCCTCCAGCAAATATGTCTTGCCTCTTTATTCCAGGTATGGGCACAAACAAAATGAATTGGATTCTGATCCACTTGGATTGTTTATCTTCAGGTGGCCTTGATCTTGTTTTATAGCTCAGATACAAGGAAACACGTGGAATTAGAAAGAAAGGAAAGAAATAATAAAAGCCGGAGACTGTCTGCATCTCAATGCCAACCATATTTTATTCATCCTCCCAGAATTTGACTTATGGCATTTGCTTTGTGCATAGGGTGGCCATGTGTTCTGCTTTACAGAGAACAGTACTTTATTTGAATGATTCCACTATTTGAAGGGCAGTCTGATCCAAGTCTGGTTTAAAGGCAAAGTCTGGTTTAAAGGCAAAGAACCCCGAGAAAGGAGAGTAACAGGACTCTTGAAGTTGCCCATCAACAATGAGCATCTGGACAGCAGACTGATCAGGAACATAGGAAGCTTTCTCATACTGAGTCAGACCATTGGCCCATCCAGCTTAGTACTGTCTACTCTGATTGGCAACAGCTGTCCAGGGTTCTGGGCATGAGTCTCCCCCAGCCCAACTTGGGGATGCCTGGGATTGCACTTGGGACCTTCTGCAAGGCAAGGCAAATGCTTTACCACTGAGCTATGGCCCTTCCCCACAACAGGTCAGCTACATGATGAGATGTATTGTATTTCTATTTAAATTATAACGCTCAACTCCTGGACATCCAATGAAGCCGAATGTTGAAAGATTCAGGACAGGCAAAAGAAAGTGCTTCTTCCTGCAGCACGTAGTTAAACTATGCAATTTGCTGCTACAGGAAACATTGATGGCCACCAACGTGGATGGCTTTAAAGGAGGATTAGACAAATCCATGCAGGAGAAGGCTATCAGAGGCTACAAGCCATGATGGCTGTGCTCCACCTCCATTGTCAGAGGTGGTATGTGTGACGGTCCTTCCCTGGCTCTCCCTGTCAGGTTACTACCTGCTCGTGGCTACTGCCTGTCACTAGGCACCACCAGGGACTCCACCAGTCCGGACCGTCCTTTTTTATGGTTTCTCTCTCCGCTCTAGCATAGACCTCACCAGATCCCCCTGCTAGGCAGCACCACCAGTCACGTTCTATAACCAGTATCCCCAGAGACTCTGCCTGAGTCTCTCTCAATCAGGTTACCTCTGTGACTGCTTGCTCAAGCTGTCCCACTCCCTTTGTATCAATGCAGATACATATATTTCTGGTTTGCTCTGAATACTTGTGGTGTTATTCTTCCCTTCACCGCTGCCACCATTTGTTACCCTTTAGCCTTGGTATTTACCTTACCCTCCCTTCTGGTCTGTGAAACCCCAGTCAAGGATCAGGCCTTTGGTAAACCAAAAGTATTTATTAAATAACAAAGATAACAAAGATTACTTTATAAAGGCACTTAAGCATATGGTTACATCTATTCCTGAGGTACTGGTCTTAGTATTAATCCGAACTCCACACTCTCCTCTCATAAACCCACCAAACAACCCTCTAACGTCCACACTCCACCTCACATCCACCTTCCACCTCACATCCACCTTCCACCTCACATCCACCCAGATTAACCTGACATCCTTCCATTTATACTGTCAGCCATTTTAAACATTCAGCCAATCATCCAGCATTCTACTGCCCATTCACTCCCCCCTCCTCTTTCATTCCACTTACCATGTATCTCCTATACAAACAGCACTTACCATATATACACTAATAGAGGAACATCACAGTATGCTCCCAAATACCAGTTGCAGGAAACCTCAGGAAGGGAGAGTGCTCTTGCATTGAAGTCCTGCTTGCTGGCTTCCCTTAGGCATCTGGTTGTCCAGTGTGAGGACAGGATGCTGTTCTGTGTTCTTAATTATTTGTTAATTTACATGTATACTTATACATTAACTTATGCAAATCTGTGTCCTCTTTTATCTTCTTTTATGGTGAAGCATTTCTTTGTACTTTGATTTTTTTTTAATGCGTAAGGTGCCATTCTGTTTAAGAACACTCCTGCTGGATCAGGCCAAAGGCCCATCTAGCCCAGAATCCTGTTGTCACACTAAACAACCATATCCCTATGTTAAGCCTACAAGCAGGACCTGAGTGCAACAACACTCTCCCTCTGGTATCCAGATATATTCTCTCTCCAACGGTGGAGGTAGTGCATAGCCATCATGGCTAGCAGCCATTGACAACCATATCCATTATTTTATCTAATCCTCTTGTTAAAGCCATCCAGGCTGGTGGCCGTCACTACAGCTTGAGGGAGCAGATTCCATAGTTTAACTATGTGCTGTGTTAAGAAATACCTCCTTTTGTCTGTCCTGAATCTTCCAACATCCAGCTTTATTTTATGGCTTGGGTTCTAGTGCTATAGGTAGTGTGTGTGTCAAGCCTACTCATTTAAAAGTGGGTTGGATGAGAGAAACTAGCTAAGAGGTTGAGCAATAAAGCCAAGGTTGGGAACCAGGTTTGGCCTTAAGGTTGGCTGGTCCCAGTGCAAGGCACAGAGACCAAGAAGGCCCAATCCCAGTGCAGTGTGATCTTAGCTCAAGAAATAAAGGAGAGGTTCCCAATGATACAACACAAAACACAAATGCTGGAACCAGTAATAAAGGATGTATGTACAAGCCACAATTCATAAACACAAAATGCTCAGACAATTCATAAGGACAAGAATGAAAAACACTGATCACTGAACAAAATGATATTGTTGTGTGCCACCCCAATCTCCGAGTGGCGAGAGATTTCCAGGAATCCTTGCACTTACCCAGGGGTTGGTTTCCTTGGGAAAAAGGTCAGCGGAGAGTGTGGTGTCTTTGTGAAATACAGTTTGTTTATTTACACACATTCCAACCTGAGCTTGATGGAGGGGTTCAAAGCATCAGAAGTCCAATAGATCTTGCTTTTCCATCAGACTTACAGGAGGCATCCTAAAGCCATGGTGCAAGGAGCCAGCCTCTCTATGTGTCTCCAGTTCCCAGCCTTTCCTCAGACTCCATTCAAAACTCAAGCCTCTCTTAGGTCCCAGGAGAGGGAGATTCTCCTGAAGCATTTCAACAGCAATAGTATCTCCCGAGCCCATTCACCAATTAATGGGCACTTGGCAGACCCATTAGCCCACCTGGCCACTCTATTAGATTAACAAAAGAGACTCATCTGACCAGCAGAGCAGGGTTCTCACCTCTAGGTGGAGGGTTCCAAATCAGAGGCTAGAAGGGGACTCATAGAAATCATCTATCTCAACCCCCAAACCCATAACAATATATAAATACAGAACAGATAAATGAAAAATGAAACAAAACTCTGAAGTATTTCAGTAACAAGCTCTCCAAGATTGAGAACTTGCATTGCGCTTTCTCAAACATTGGAGGGTGTAAGTACAAGGAATATATCAAATGGCAGCTATCAGTCCCTCAATGCTTCAGTTTCATTTTAAAGCAGAAGATATTCTTTTATACGTCCTGGTGGATTAAATCAAATCAATGCAGATATTTGCAGTAGGATAGTTAATCCCTCCAACTGCTATAATCCACGGGTCAAACTAACAGCTGGCCCAGTCAGGGTGAATGTTTGAAAGCATGTATCTGTTTTGTTTTGTTCAAATTGAAGTAGGTCATTTCAGATTTCAGGTGGCCAGTCAAATACACTTGCTCCATGGATCTAAGTTCTGAACCTGCCACCCAGTGAACAGGAATTTCAGAGCTGTGTGTCACTCTAATATTTATTAATGTATTCCTTTAGCTCAGTGAGAGAGGTATTGCATTTTGCACATTCTATTTTCTTCTATGTTAATGTTAAAATGTGACATGTATTTAATAAACCCATGTATCCCAGAACTGACAAATATGTATTTGCCTTTTGCAAACAGGCATTGTCCAGCACATAATATGAAATGAAATGGGACTTACAGCGCAGACCTACTTGTGATTTATTTATTTATTATTAGAAGTATTTGTAATCCACCCTTCACCTGTCCAAATGAAAAAAAAATGAAACAGAAGAAAACAAAATACAGAATTCAATTACAAATAAAACCATCAGCAGTGACAAAAATTCAAATGTCTATTTTATTTTATTCATTTATTATTACATTTACATCCAACCTTTCCTCCAAGGAACTCAAAGTGGCGTGCATAGTTCTCCGCATTTTATCCTCACAACAACCCTGTGACGTAGGCTGAGAGACAGTGGCTGGCCCAAGGTCACCCAATGAGTTTCATCATGTGGTGGAAAATTAAAGCCTGGCCTCCCAGGTTCTAGTCCAACACTCTAACTACAACAGCACACTGGCTCCACCCACTGCACTTCCCCCCCCCAAAAAGCCTTGGCAAAGAGGTGCATCTATACTTGCTGATGAAATGACACTAATGTGGTGAGACATACCTCAGAGTAGAGGTCATTCCACAGGCGGTTGGGGGGCACCACAGAGAAAAATCACCCATGGATCCCAACTTGGAAGAAAGCCCTAGTTTGTTCAATGGGGCTTACACCCAGGTAAATGTGTATAAAACTGAAGACTTAATGTGTGCCTTATACATGTATATTCAAAAGTAAGCACAGTTCAGTGGAAATTGCTCCCAAGTGTGTGTAGGATTGCAGCCATAAAGAACAAGTGTGCTGTAGTAGATCCGGTGTCAGGTGCGAATATGGGGAGCAGCTCAAATTCCAGTTTTTGTTACAACACTGGAGTAACTTCCCAGTGCAACTTCATATGTTTAGGGCCAAACTGCTCAAATCCATATGGGTTAAATTGGATTGTATTCAGCTAAGTTATACAGCCACGAGAGTGGCTGTATACTATAGCCAGTGTGGATTTTTCACATTCCGCAATGTTAAATTGAAAATACCCACCACGCCATTCTGATGCTTCCCATAAGCTCATTTCAAAACAAAACCTTACAAAACGTATAGTCCTGAACTCAGAAATACTTGCTTAACAACCCTCTCTCAATCTTCATGGCAATACACAAAACAATCACAGAGAATAGACAGTTCAAAGTGTAAAACCAGAGAGAGAAAAACCAGAACCCTTTTGGACTTTTTTCTGTCAGCGTTCTCATAATCTGTTGAAATTCATTAAAAATCAGCCATGTTCACAGACTACCTGTTATCCTAATACTGACCTTGCACCATACTCTGACCTTCATCTTTTGCAGTTTAAAAGTTAAAAAAATGCCTGGCTGATTTTTAATTAATTTTTTAAAAATTGGCTGGCACCCTATGATAATGCAGGACGTGCTCAGTAAGAGCCAACTGTTAGTGTTCTAAAAGCCAGACTCACAGCTGCTTGCCTTACCTAATCAGGGGGCCACACCCACACCAGACTTTGATTTCACTTGAGACAGGCATGGCTTCCCTCAGAGAATCCTGGGAAGTCAAGTTTGTTAAGGGTGCTGAGAGGAGACTCCTGTGCCACTGACAGAGCTCCAGTGGCCAGAGTGGTTTAACAGTCAGCCACTCTGATTAAAGGTCTGTGAGGGGCACAGGGTGTCTACTAGCAACTCTCAGCACCCTCCACTAATTGCACTTCCCAGGATTCTTTGAGAGAAGCCATGACTGTCCAAAGTGAAGTAA
Organism: Rhineura floridana; assembly: GCF_030035675.1. Lineage (NCBI taxonomy): Eukaryota > Metazoa > Chordata > Lepidosauria > Squamata > Rhineuridae > Rhineura > Rhineura floridana. The sequence goes on along the minus strand of NC_084485.1, from coordinate 24,663,901 downwards.
AGGCCTGGTGTGGATGTGGCCAGGACAGCTTTGGTTTAAATTTGGGTGGGAGGCTACATGTGCCTGCTGTAGAATGCAAAGATGGGGTAACGCTGAAAAGCAATGATACTGTTCACAATGTTTTCTTTTTGGAAAGGAAAGGAGCATCCCTTCTGCCCAGTGCCCACACACCCAGTCTTCTCCCCTCCCCCTTCTCCTCCCTACCCTGCCCCTCCCCCAGGTCAGTGTTGGACTACGACATGGGAGACCAGGGTTTGAATCCTCACACAGCCATGAAGCTCATTGGGTGACCTTGGGCCAGTCACTGCCTCTCAGCCTCAGAGGAAGACAATGGTAAAACCACCTCTGAATACCATTTACCATGAAAACCCTATTCAAAGGGTCTCCATAAGTTGGGATCAACTTAACAGCAGTCCATTTCCATTTTCAAACATGATTGCACAGAAATAAATCCCATTGAACTCAAAAAGTATACAAATGATCAAACCCACCCTCCCTTCTCCTCCCTCTTGCCCCTTCCCTCCCCCTTCTTTTGCCCTTCCCTACCCATCCCCATCACCTTCCAATCCCCCCCTTCCTCTTCCCCCTCCCCATGGTCAGTTTTACCTATCTTAAGCATGATTGCATGGAAGTAAATACCATTGAACTCTATAAGCATGCAAATGATCAAACCTGCCCCCCTCTCCCCTCCCTTTGCCCCCTCCAATATGCTCTTTCCCTTTCACCCTCCCCTCCCCCCCTGGTCCTCTCATTTCGTTCTCCCCTCTTCCTTCTTCCTCCTCCCCTGCCCACTCCAGCCCTCCCTCCCTCCTTCCCCGGTCAGTTTTACCTATCCTAAGCATGATTGCATGGGAGTAAATCACACTGAACTCAATAAACATGCAAATGACCAAACCTGTCCTTCCCCTCCCCTCCCCCTCCTGCCGACTCCCCTCCCAGTCCTCCCCACTGCGTTTCCTCCCCTTCCTCCTCCTCCTCCTCTCCCCATCCCCTGTGGTCAGTTTCACCTATCTTAAGCATGATTGCAGGGGAGTAAATCCCACTGAACTCAATAAGCATGCAAATGATCAATCCATCTCAGCAAACTTGCACAGGATCCCATTTCTTACCTCCCGGATTAAAAAGCAGGGAGATTCACTAATAGGCAAAAAACCTTGTGGTTTCAAAACGTACCTACATATATTTCTATCAAACTTTAAAAAGCAAGGAAATTGGGCAGCTATAAGGAATGCACCACAGGAGCAGGAAACCTGACCTCCTCTCTGAGATATTGTACTACCCTACAAATTTGTCAAAATGCAAACACAATTTGTGTTGATCTTTCACAGTCCAATCCACTTCCTGCGTAGCTTGGAAGAATTTGGTATCATGTGCCTCTGAGCATATGGTGAGTAGTGGCAACACCTGCAATCAGCCCAAATATTAGAAAGAAGACATGTGCTGTGCTGATCTTGTTTTAGCAGGGAGGAAGCAACATTATTAAGACAGTTGATATAGTTCAGATGGTCACTTTAGATATGTCTGATTTACTTTGTAATTTTAGTGAAGTTTCCTATAGGAAATCATTTTCTTTTGTTTCTATTTCTGTGAATATGTGAAGTACAGCAACACTTTGCAAAATTTACACTAAAAAACTCCAAACATAATTGTGGAATAACTGACTTCTGCAGAATAGTCTCCAGTGGACCCCAGGAGTGTCTCAATTTGCACAAGATAAAACACTGGAAGGTGAAATATATTCTAGCAAAATTCTACATGTGCTCTATGTTTTTAATTGACCATGTGCACCTTGCCTTAAATAAAGTAGCTTAAACATAGCAGGCTGAAAATGTGCATCCTCTTTTTTCCAACAGCTAGAGTCATTGCTGAAATAGCAACATATTGTAATCAGTCTGATTTTACATCAAACTGCAGTTTCAGATTCAACTGTTAATGTACCTAAAATAGAAATAGAACATAACATACAATTTGAAACACATCATCATACGACATCATATGACATTGACCAATAAAAAGGCTTTGAAATTAATAAAAATAAATTTGACACAGATTTCTAGGATGAATAATGAGGGAAATAAAGTTTTCTAGTTTAGATTCTCTGTAGAAACATTAGTAACAGTAAAGAAGCAAAGTAAGAAGAACACCAACAAACATACAAAAATTTAATTCTCCATCTTTGGAGATGGTAGCTGTTGCTCAGAGGCACATGTTACCAAATTCTTCCCAGCTACACAGCAGGTGAATTGGGCTGCAAAACACCAACCCAAATTGTCTTTGCATTTTGACAAAGGTCAGGTCTCCTGCTCCCCTGGTGCATTCACTATAACTGCAGAATTTCCCTGCTTTTTAAAGTTTGATAGAAATATCTGTGGGCTATAGGTACGTTCTTAAACTGCAAGGTTTTGTGGCTACTAGTGAATTCTACTCAGGGTAGACCCATTGCAATTAATGGACCTAAATTGGTTATGACTTTTAACTTCAATGGGTCTACTCTGAGTAAGACTAGTGTTGAATACTACCCAATGTTTCTTTGTTTGCTACAGACCAGCAAACACCTCAATTCCAAACAATCGCATGAAATCACAGCTAAAGAAATATCATATTGATCCATCATTATAAATAAAATATAGAGCTTGTCGATGCTTATTTTTACAGCTTTGTGAGGCTGAATTTCGCTACCTCCAAATAAACCAATATATAAAGTTCAGGGGAAAGAACATGGCACATTTTATGTTCTCACAGTTTACTTTAAAAAACAGAATGTAATCAACTTCTTTTTTAAAAAAATGCTTAATTTCACTTGAGCTCAATTCAGCACTGTTTTATTGAACTAGAGCGGCATCACACTGTAGTTTAAATGTTTTTAAGATACACAGAAAAACGAAAAACAAGATGTACATGCAGAATATTTGTCTTCATATTGTTTTACTATTTATAAAGCAATATGTATTCAATGTAAAAGTAAGTAGTTCCATCAGTGCAGGGATTTCTGCTTGTGCAACAGACCTTTCACCCTTCCTCTCCCTGCATGTAGCCCCTAAATCTGTTCTAGGGGTTCCCCAACCCTCCAGAGCAGATTTGGGGAAGGTGTGGGGTACCACATGGGGAGGAGAGGAGGGGAGTCCCACTGCACTAGCAGTTGAATATCCATCAATTAAGGTCACATCCACACCACATCAGCAGAAACAAAGATACAATATTTTAACATACAGAATGCACACACACACACACAAATACACTGTCCAATGTGTGGTATCCATGCCAGTGGGGGCCAGCACAAAGCCCTGAAATGGAGTGTTCTAATTATCAGGAGGGGATCCTGAGCCAGATTCCAAGCCCATCAGGCATGAGGCCCAATTGTTCCCCACACTTTCTGCCATAGCTGCTGCCAACTCCACCCCAACCCCACACACGTGTCGCCAGAGCCCCCTGATGTGCACACTGGTTGCCAAAACTCTTGTTCCACCCCCTCCAAGGGTCTCCAAACCTCCCCCACCCCTAACAGGATTCCAAACCTACCCCACATGCAAGGGTCTTCAAACCTCCCACTCCAAGGTCTCCAAACCTCCCCTCTGACTCCCCACTTACCTCATGGCCTTGCTGCTGCTGCTCACTCACTCACTCGACCTCGGCTAGGTCCTGGCTAGGCCCCATCTGCTAGGTCCCCCTGCCACTCCTCTCATCATCGTCACTGCCTCTTCCTCCTCACTGCACCATTGCAACCAAGGTTTGCTTCTTCTTGCCCTTCTCGCCTGTAAGTGTCATGCTACCTGTGAACACTTCAGCACAGGTACACACCCACATCAAAGTGTTCACGGGTGGCATGACACAAAAATAAAGTAAGACATATATTTGAAAGGAACTAGTATTTATCATCATTTTCTTTTTCTTTTCTCATCTATTTCAGTTTTAGAAATCACATATTAAATCCCAAATGCTCATCTGCACAAAACGTATTTGCCAACACACCAAGGAAGACTCGTGACACATGTATGGTTGTAATGTTATATTTATTAAAATATAACACATAATTAATCAAATTCCAATCCACCAATTAATAATCTCAAATCCTTCGGGCAGGTGAGGCTCAACCTATCTATGAGGGTCTAGACCCTCCAAACCCGGAGGCAAGTCAGTCACATCGTACTGCAACTCCCCAGACAAGGATGTGGGACAACTTCTCCCTCCTTGCAATCGGAGTCAGGTTTGTGGTTCCAACCTCCGCATCCTGGCCCCACCGTACAGACGTTCACCATGATGCGCAAGCCGGTCCCACGTGGACACCCCCCGGATCCACACCAGGCATTACGCCTTGATGTTTCACCAGGGAGTGCCCTTTACCCAAATGCCTCATCCACCTCCATTTTTAACCCCAATTACCTCACCTGCCCGAATCCAACGCCACAAGAGGGGATCAGCTTAAGCTTGGTCCCCTCAACCCAAAGAAAACAAAGCCCCCAAACCCAACCTAAAATCCTCCAATAGCAAATCACACCCAATATCCGAAAGATGGACACCATCATCCCAAAACAGATGCGGTGCATGAAAATGGATTCTGTCATGAGGAATATATGCCCCACCCAATGACAAAACTAAACTCCTAACTTTCCTATTCACCCACTTTCTGGGTCTGTCGATCCTGTTGGGGTGCCATGCACCCCTCCAAACACGATGCACCAGCATGTCGGACCACACTATAACAAGGTCCAGGTAAGACTGGATGAGTGCATTAAAATCACGGGTGATCTTCAGCAGCAGATCCATACCTGGCCGCTGCACCATATCATTTTCCCCTAAATGATGCCATAAGCGATGCCATAAGCCGGCACACCAAAGGCATGAGCGCATCCCAAAACATGCCCCTCTGAGCCTCCCAGCCAACCGTTGCTCTAGCGGAAAGCTGCAGCTGTGTCCCAGCAAGCGTAAAGAAGGCTCTCCGATGGGCCCAAAATAAAATCGAGTGGCCACACAGGACGACCCTCGCAGGCACAGGAAGGCTCAGCACACCTAAGAAAGGAAAGAACAACACATTAGAATCAATACCTGATATAAGACTTGAAAGCGGAAGAATGCCACCTTCCAATCGCCTGAATATCCTGAACGCTCATGCCCACAAGGGCGGAGGCCATAGCCGCCCCAATCCGAAAGGAATGCAGCCCATAGACTTCCGCATCGCGACCACTGGCCAACAAGGCCTGCCGAACAACGGCCCAAAATTAAAATTGAGTCAGGGCAGAACCATCCGCATGTATAAAGAGGTAACGCTGGCCCGCCGGCCTCATTGACAGAAATAAACGCACTGCAGCCACTGGGCACAATTCAGGGACCTGGCAAACTCTCAATGAAATAATACTGCCACGGCCCTTTTGATCAGTCTTAGAGACTCAAAGGGAAAGCCTAACTATATCTGCACCTAGCGTGCAATCGCCAAAGCAAAAGGCTCGATAGGACACATCGCGCTTCGAGGAAGGCAATACTTCACTAGGGTGAAAAGCACCATAGAACATCGTCAGTGTTACTGCGGCGAACAGGTGCGACTCATACTGAGATGAGCACAGAGACCTAAATAAAGGCAGGATCTGAAGGAGAACATCGGGCGTGATTGGCTTCCTTCGGTCAGTGGACCTGTGAGCGGAACGCGACCAACCCTGAAGGACCTTCCTGACCCTAAAATCTACAGAATGATCCTGCATTCCTCTTGCCTTGGAAATAAAGGCCAGCGCAGAGAGGTGTCTGGCGATGGTAGAAACGGAATTGTTTTGCCCTTTTAAATATAACATAAACTGCAGCAAATGTGATACAGGAATAGGCCACTCAGCAGATAAAGCACCACTGGCACGAAAAGCCTGGAATGTTGCAAGAGCCCGCTGATACGCTCTCCGAGTGCTGGGAGCAAGCGCAGAAATTATGGCGTCCCCAGCTTCTAATTGCCAAGGCTCCACAGGAAGAAAGGGACCGGGACAGAATCCTGGGCCGCTTCTGGCGCCAATTCCCGGAAACGTGCCATCTGTAAGCCTGAGAGAGCATCAGCAACGCAATTCTGCAATCCTGGAACGTGGCGAGCCACAAATAATATATTATATCGCAAAAATTGTAATACAAAAGCCTGCACCAGGCGCATCACCTGAGGCGATTTAGAAGTCTGGGTATTGACCACACACACTGTAGACAGATTATCGCACCAAAACTGCACAGTGCGATTTTGTAATGCCTCAGGCCAAATGTGGACCGCCACCACAATGGGGAAGAATTCCAAAAATGTCATGTTTGAAGTAATCCCAGAAGCTAACCAATCTGCAGGCCATCTCTCAGCGCACCACTGAGACCTAAAAATTACCCCCAAACCAATGCCCCCAGCAGCATCAGAATGTACTTGTAGCTCAGCTTCCAGTAATAGATCCTCACGCTAAAAAGAGAGGCCATTGTAATTATCCAAGAAAATCAGCCACATTTTGAAATCCTCCCTCATCCCTGACGTGACCCTAATAAAATGAGAACGGGAACGAACTCCCTTCATAGCATCACAGAGATGACGAAGGAATGCCCTACCTGGCGAAATAACTTTAGAAGCAAAGACTAAGTGCCCCAGAAGCTCTTGTAACTGAGCTAGTGGGACCTTTTTCAAAGACAAAACTGAACGCAACCTCTGCCTCAATGTTAACAACTTGTCAGGAGGCAGACGAGAAGACTGGGACTGCGTATCCAAAATAATACCCAAATATGAAAGAGAAGTGGCAGGGCCCTCTGATTTTTCCGGAGCTAATGGGACACCCAATTCTGTAGTTAACTCCTCAAAAGTCCGCATCAACTGCAAACAATGAGACGTGCCTGCAGGGCCAATAAATAGAAAATCATCCAGATAATGGGCAGACAAGGAAGAACCTGCCCTTGTCCTTAAAGCCCACTCCAGAAATGTGCTAAAAGTCTCAAATGCCGCGCAGGACACAGAGCATCCCATAGGCATCGCCCTATCTACGTAATATTGTCCCTGAAAACGAAAGCCTAATAAATCAACATCACCCGGATGCACTGGGAGCAATCGAAATGCAGACTTAATGTCACACTTCGCCATCAAGGCGCCCTTACCAGCCTTCCTCACAACCTTAATGGCCTCATCAAAGGAAGTATAGCGAACTGACGTATATAAAGATGAAATACCATCATTAACAGAGGCGCCTTTAGGGAAAGACAAATTATGAATAAGGCGATATTCGCCAGGCTGTTTTTTGGGAACTACACCTATAGGAGAAATCCTCAAATTTGATAAGGGAGGATTAATAAAAGGACCAGAAATCCTATCAGCAGCTATTTCTTTATTTATTTTCACAAGGACTACAGAAGCCAATGCCAAAACAGAAGGCTGGTTGGCAGAGGAAGTGGGAACCCTCGGGCCTTCGAAAGGAATACGAAAACCCTCCGAAAAACCATACCAAAGGCATCTAGCCGCAGATCTATTGGGATAACTATTCAATAACCTCGCTAAGGGAAACAACCTGATAGGACTACTGGCCTTGCGACGTACTGCCACTGTTGCCAGATCCACGTTTAGGTGGTTGGTCCCCTGAACCCCTGCGAGATGATCGGGCTCGCTGGCAAGTGGAACTAGGGTGAGATCCCCCACAGATTCCACATGCGTGCCTAAAGCGACACGGGCGCCTGAAACAGCGTCCAGAACTGTTGAAGGCCCAACAGACTTGAGGGGGTTGAACCCGCTGCCAGCCCCGGATGGCACCGGTGGCTGAAGTCTGCGCACTGACTAAAAGATGCCCACTATCGGCTCTATCTCCCAAAGCGGGTCTGGCTGATGTCATGGAACGCAACCAAAGCCCAGGATGTTCAATGTCCCAACGAAGCGTGGGGTCCAAAGCCGCCCTTTGCCTAAAATTCTCATCATACCGCAACCACGCGGTCCCTGAGAATTCCCTAAAGGCTCTATGAATTATATTCTGATATTTAATCAGAGACATGGCCCTGGATGGATAAACCTGAGTCATCACACCCATATACACCGTGAACGCATTAAGCCAATTAGGCCATATGCGATCCACCTTCTTTTTTATCGCTATCTCCCATTCCGAAATGTCTGAACGTTCCCTGGGTTTTATTTCAGATTCCCGAAAAAGGAGCGTGAATATATCTATATATTCACCACGCCAAATCTTTTCCTTAGTTGCAAGTAGCAGATGATCTCCTAAAGGTAGTGAAGCATCACCCTGTGGATATACACCAGAGGGGAGAGGCAGCGGAGCAGCCGAGACACCAGCAGAGGCCACAGACGGTTGCCAGGGGGTAACTGCAGCAGCTGGCCAAGGAAGCACAGGTTGCTGAGGAACTAATACCCCACCCATATAAACTAGTGAATGCTGCGCACTACCAAGCGCTGTGGTAGCTGCAGGATACTGTTGTAATTGTGGAACCTGCGCACCTGTGGAATGCAAAGGTACCCAGCACTCACCTGTAACGGCAGCTGGCGACGCAACCACTGCCGGTGTAGCAACAGCCGGGGTAACAGGGGGCAGAACATGAATATCTGGTTGGACCTGTTGAAGTTGATCCTGAGGAATGCCAGCAGCAGCACAGACCGGAATGCAGGAAGAGGTGAGTGCAGAAGAAGCCCCAGATGTGCCGGCTTGCACTGAAGGGACATTGAAGTCATCTCTGGGCGCTGCCGCCTCAAGGGAACCAATTCTGGCGACCAAATCAGAAATAATTCCAGATTTAGTCTTTTTAGCAGCCAAACAGGCGGACTTCTTACCTGAAGGGGCGGTACTAGGCCCAGCCCCTGGTTCCGAAGGGCGCTTGCTTTCTCTCTCAAGGGCCTCCACCCTTGTGACCAGAGCACGAATTGTCCCCATGTCATCTTCATCATCGGAGGAAAGACACTCTTGCCGTGAAGGGGGGCGCTTAGCCGCCTGCTTAACCACCCGAACCCCTCGCTTTTGTTGAACTTTCTTTGGAGGCATGTTGATTTCCTATGAAGCTTGCGATAGGTACAACAATAACAAGTTATCACAATATACAGTGCAGCCAACTTAACAATGAAATTCAACCAATATTAATTTTTACCATAAACTGCAATGTGAGCAAAGCAATTGCGCACAGACAAAAATTTAATGAATCTAAATCACGATTAAAAGAAAAACAAATATGTTTTAAAAAATTTTTTTTATATGGGGGGGGCAAAATTATAATACCAATCAATTACCCAAATATTTTATAATAATATAACTATTTTTCTAAATAGAATTCCCTTAATTTATAAAAGAACTTATTTAATTATAATTAATTATCTATATAACTCAAATAATACTAATAAATTTAACTATTTATTTATAATTCGCCCAAACCAAACACTTAATATCCAGACCAGTACAATATTAATTGAAACAAGGGGGGGGGGAGGACGATATATAATTAAATAGGAAACAACAGTGAAGCCAGGGAACTACTAAGAAGCGGGAAATTCAAATAGGAAAACAAACGGCTGTGAAGCTAAGGAAACAAACCTCACCCACCGCCTCACAGCTGATCCCGCCAAACAGCTGATCAGCGGAGGAAAACTGGGGGGGTGCTTTAAAGATGCCCTGCTTGCCGCACCACAATGTTAACCCCCGAAAAAGCAGGGTAAAAGTACCAAGACCGACTCTGTTAACTGAACCAGAAGCCGGCCCCACGCGGCGACCTTATCGGCGGCACGCGATGCAAGAACGCCGGCCGCTCACGCCGCTCCACCGGCGCGTCATAACTTCAAAGCCCCGTGATCAGGCGCTGCAAGTCCCCAATGCAAATGGCGCAGAAGAAAGGTGATCCGGCACACGCCGCACCGCAATGCGGTAAGGAACGGATTTATTTACTTATTTATATAGTCAGTTATCTTATTCTATTTATGATATTCTATTTATGTATTTATTTTAAATAAAACAGGGAACATAGAAGCAAAGAGTACTACTCAGCTCGCAAAACCCCTGCTAGCGCTAAGGAACGGGCAGTTATTACGGAGAGGGGAAGGGGGGGAGGATTTTAAAGGCAAAACAGGGGAGGATCCCCCCCGCTCGCTAAAAAAAACCCGTCTACACAATTAAATGGAGCTACAAATTAAAGCAATAAAACTCGTCACCAAATGCAATCACCAACGACTCAGTCACCCGGAGAATCACGAGGCAGCAAGAACTAAGCCAGTCACTCAGCCTTTACCAACGTGCCGCAAGGCAAAAAAGGCACGCTCTTAAAGCGGAGCAGGCTATATATAGCTGCTCAAAACCCTTACCCCATTGGTCAAGATACCCCACCTGACCTCTCACACAATTTCTGGAACCTTCCCGAGCCTTCCTAGAAATAGGGTGTAGGCAAACCCGCCCCTACCAAATGGGCAGGACCGTCATTCACACCACACACATGTTTTAACACTGCACAAAATGTGTCTAGATGCGTTTTAGAATAAACCCTGGTGAGATGCTACCCAGGGAGCCACCACTGAGAAGTCCCCCCTTCTTTATAGTCAGGATAAAAGTAGGCTTACGACTTTCATGAAGAACAGATGGGAAGACAACTGAACACATTTACTCTGTTTAATTCTGACCAGAACAATAATTTACTCAGTTCCTTAATCTGTTATCATCATCATTTGCTTTATTTGCAGTTCAAAACTTTGTGCACTCATGCAGATGTAGGGTTGCCAGGTCCATGGCCTGAGACTGATCCTGTATCTTTAGGAGAAGAGGTCAGCCAAGTGCAGGTGTTCTTGCAACTCTGTAATGGGAAAAACCACAAGGTGGAATTCTCCCTCCCTCCCCTCTCCACAACTTTTAAAGATACAGAAGACCTCTTGGAGGCCGGGCCTGGCAACCAAGAGGTCTTCTGTATCTTTAAAAGTTGTGCAGGGGGAGGGAGAATTCCACCTTGTGGTTTTTCCCATCACAGAGTTGCAAGAACCTGCACTTGGCTGACTTTCTCTTCTCTTAAAGATACAGGATCAGTCTCAGGCCAAGAACCTGGCAACCCTATGCAGATGTAGCCAAAACCATGCTATGCAGAACAGTATCAGCAGAAGCGTTAACAGACTGGAGTTACCTCAAAGGTTGCAGAAGTACATCTTTAGAGGTGTATAGCACAGTGGGGAGGAGAGCCTGGTTGGGAGTCCAGAGTCTGGGAGTTCAAATCCCTGCTTTTGTCTCCTGGGTGTAAAGGGCCAGCTAAAGATCACCCCCACAGTGAGTGGCTCAGGGGTTATGTGCCCTGCCACCTGTGTAGCTGTGGGCAAGCTGCATAGTCCCAAGGAGCCCAGTTGCCCCCCAGCTGGCAGTTGCGGACAAGGAAGGGGCTGGCTTCTGCAGCTATGGCAAGCTGAGCAGGCCCTAGCTAGCTGGGGAGGACTAGCCTCAGAGGGAGGCAGTGGTAAACCCCCTCTGAATACTGCTTACTACGAAAACCCTATTCATAGGGTCGCCATAAGTTGGGATCGACTTGAAGGCAGTCCATTCCATTCATAAGAAAGGATCCTTTCACAAATAGCCCTATTAGAATTCCTCAACCATGGAATGCTAAGTGATTGAAAGTGGAAAAAACTGAAGACCATGCAGGAGGGTAACTCAAATATGTAGCATCTGCACTGTATATTTAAAGCAATGTTACACCACTTTAAACAGTCATAGCTTCCCCCAAGGAATCCTGGGAACAGTAAGAGTAACATGAAATTTCCCCAAGAGGAACTGCCTTCTTAGGGAGGTATTTGGGTCTGCATTCTTGCTATCATTGCCCCTACCAATGATGTCAGGAAGCACCCATAAAAGTTTCTCCACTGAATCATCACCTGACACTTCTAGGCCACACTCACATCATACATTTAAAGCACTAGTATACCACTTTAAACAGTCATTGTTGTTATGTGCCTTCAAGTTGACCACGATTTATGGCGACCCTATGAATCAGTGACCTCCAAAAGCATCTGTCATGAACCACCTTGTTCAGATCTTGTAAGTTCAGGTCTGCGGCTTCCTTTATGGAATCAATCCATAAACAGTCATAGCTAGGCCCAAAGAATCGTAGGAAATGTTGTTTGTTAAGGGCGCTGAGCATTTTTTAGCAGACCTCTATTTCCCTCACAAAGCTGCACTTCCCAGAGTGGTTTAATAATCAATCCCTCTTCCCAGGGAACTCTGGGAATTGTAGCTCTATTAAGGGATTAGGACTCGCCTAACAACTCTCAGCACCCTTAACAAACTACAGTTCCCAGGATTCTTTGGGGGAAGCCATGACTATTTAAAGTGGAGGAATAATGCTTTAAAAATATGGTGTGAATGTGGCCCTAGAAAAGCTGACAAACCTAGAAAAAGCTTTGACTGGAACGTTCACATGGAGATGATGTGGTGGGGAAGGGCCATAACGCAATGGCAGATCATCTGGCTTGCATGCAGAAAGTCCAGGATTAATCTCTAGCATCTCCAGGTATGGCTGACAGGGACCCCTGCTTGAAACTCTGGGGAGCTGCCGCCAGTCATTTTAGACAATACTGAGCTAGATGGATCCATGGTCTTACTCAGTATAAGGCAGCTTCCTATGTTTCTATGCTCCTATCTCTCTTTGGTGCCTATTTTAGTCCAGTCAAAATATCTAGGACGTCTGGGGTGAAGAATGGGAGTAGGAAGGAGCTAACACCTTAACAGATCATGCCTCCCTAAGCAAACCACCACACGGTATTGTTATAAGGTTGAGGATTAAAGGATTAAAGCTAGAGACAGTATTCAACATGGCATTGAATCACTGGCTCCATCAGGACAAATCCTTGTGCAACTGAACATTGTCCCTCTCTCTTCCTTGCTCTCACTCCCTAAATCTATTCTGGGACTTTCTCCAACCCTCCAGAGCAGATTTGGGGGTAGCACAGGGCTCAGGCGGGGGGAGGAGAGAAGGGAAAGTCCTCTTACACTTGTGATAATCCTCTCGCTAGCACAATTGCTTAGTTGAATACTGCCCAAACTTTTGGACTGAGCATTGAAGAGGGCATTAGCAACTTTATTGCTTCAGTTTCAGAGGAGCTTTAATGGAAACCATATTGGCTAAAGTAAAGGCAGACAGGATGGCATGAAAATAGTCCTGTTCCAACCTAGAACTTCCCAGCAGTTCATATGTTTCCCATTCATCAGGGCATCCATTTCCTCTGGATGAATGTTTTGTTTTTGGAATGTCTTGATATGGGAATCTAGTGTGCCATTTATTCATAATGTATTATCCTCCGGACAGAGAAGGGTGTGTTCAGTTGTAATGAAAAATTGTGGAGAATACAAGAAATGAAACTCTTTTATCTTTCTTTGTGTGAATGAAATGCGATATAATAGTATTCAAATAAGCTCTTTGCCATTTCATTGTTCACGAAATCTTTGGAGAATTTATCACTGAAAAGAAAGAGGGGGCAATTTGAGAGGAATCGTAGACTTCTTTAGCAAAAATGACATTTCATCATCACAAAGTTTTCAAAAGTTTATTCTGGAAAGAATTTATCAGTTTTTTTGGCTGAATTAGAATATGCCTAATTATACTCAGATTATAATGTAACCTAGTAGCAATTAAACTCCCCCCTTCCTTTCAACTCCTTTGCCTTTTGGAGGAATGAATAAAAAAACTGGAACCTTTTATAATACATTTTGTGAAGTCATTTTTTTGCCCACTGAGAAATAAGTAAACATTTTTCTTTTGCTGAGAACATGGAACTGGACTATGGTTGACAGATCTGGCTGAGATTCATGACTAATTTATACATCAGTTCATTAACTGAGTTTTAGACTAATTCCTTGGGGGTATTTCCATAATAGGAAGTGGAATATCTTTTCAAACCAGTTCGGGAGCATATGCTTTTTTTTAAAAAAAAGGACAGCCAACTTCATGAATGTGCAAAACTGGAGAGAGTAAAGGATAACAAGGGTGGTCTAAAACATTTTTTTGTTGTCTTGAGGTGAAGGACAAAGTGGTTGCCCCCATTCCATGTACAAAAGCTGACTGGACTGGCATGGATTGGACACTGGAGATGGACAACATTCTCCACCACACCTGTGGACAATTAGGGTGCATATGGAAAAGGATGGGGCAGAAATTCAACTTTTTTTGCCTTTTGATAAGAAATGACTTAATTTGCATTTCTCCAACAATATGTCAACTGAATCACAGCTATCCTTCAAAATCCGCACTTCTCTGAATTTTGCAGTGCAGTTCTCAACAAAACAAGATGTGCACCAAAATGTATATATTAGTGAAGATAACAAACATGCATTAAAGCACAGCAAATTGTTGTAGTAGAAAAATAAGTGTACTTTAGTCAAAACTGCAGACAAAAATGTAATCACTAGGAGAAACATGCACTAAAACAAATTTCCATGAGGACTTTTTTTAAAAAAAAAGAAATTGCAATTTGCAACGGAAACATGGAGAACTGAATTTAAGATAGGAGAAATGAGAAAGTTAGACAACTGAAATGGATAGATTTATTCATCCCCACACATACTCTGTCTTCTAGCTCCTGAATGTCACCCCTCAGCTTCTTCCACTGGAGACAGCTGCCTCATTCTGCCTACCTGTCTTATGGTAGGGTTGGCTCTGCGCAGTATTATTATTATTTATGATGATGATGATGATTGTTATTATTATTATTATTATTCACAGAATACAAAACATAGTCTCTAGGCAACATACAAACAGAATAAAAACAATTAGTTTTAAATTAGTTAAAAACAATTAGACATCTCCAAGCACTTATTCCAGAGCAAGTTTAATGATGTTGCATTGAAATACACTAGACATGTACTTCTCTTGGCTGCAGATGCCTTTTCCTGATCACAGTCATATTTGCAACAATTATGATTAAAACTGAAATCATGGTTTGCTGGGAATAAATAATAATATGATGATGTTTATAGACCACCTATCTTTATTCATTTGTCAAAGCTCTTCAATGCCATTTTGCTTTCATTACACGGAGAAATGGCTTGTTGGGTGGGGCAGGGCCATTATGCTAGCTTCCTAGTAGGTAGGAGGGATGAGGTGACGTCAAGGTTGACATGATGCAAACACAACAGTGGTAAACAACAGTGGCCCACATGCTGGGAAGCAAGTGTAGCAGCTCGGCCTCATCTGGTGAGCCCCTTCTCACTACATGTGCAATGTGCACTCATTTCAGAACTGGGGATTCTGTTGGTGTACCGCCCACCCCGCTGCCCAACAGACTCCCTAGCTGAGCTGATGCGGGTGTTCTCGGGTGTACTGTTGAGATCCTCCAAACTGTTGGTTCTGGGGGATGTCAACATCCATGCCAAGGCCACCTTACCTGGGGTGGCTCAGGATTTCATGGTTTCCATGACAACCATGGGACTGTCCCAACATGCCATTGGCCCAACACATGTAGCAGGGCATACTCTAGACTTGGTTTTTGCAACTGGACATGGAGATGGTGATCTGAATCTGGGGGGGGGGCTTACATCAGTCCCTCTGTCATGGACACATCACTGCTTGCTGAAGTTTAGACTTACATCGGCTTTTCCCCTCTGCAAGGGTGGGGGACCTATTAAGCTGGTCCGTCCCCAGAGACTAATGGATCTGGATGGTTTCCAAAGGGCTCTGGGGAGTTTTCCGGCTGATAGGGCTGGCGCTCCTGTTGAAACCCTGGTTGAACTGTGGAATACAGAAATGTCCTGGGCGGTTGACACAATTGCTCCTGAGCGCCCTCTCCTGTGTAGAGCTTGTACAGCTCCATGGTATACCCCAGAGCTGAGAGTGATGAAACAATATAGGAGACGGCTTGAGTGCAGATGGAGACGAACTCCTGGTGGATGCAGTTACACACTGCTAAGTGCCTATGGTAAGTTGTATTTAGGGGCAGTGAGCAGAGCTTGGAAAAGTTACTTTTTTGAACTACAGCTCCCATCAGCCTAATCCAGTGGCCATGTTGCCTAGGGCTGATGGGAGTTGTAGTTCAAAAAAGTAACTTTTCCAAGGTCTGGCAGTGAGGGCAGCAAAAAAACAGTATTTTGTTGCCACTATCAAATCATCAATCTGCCGCCCAGCGGAGCTCTTCAGAATTGTCCGGGGGCTATTAGCCCCAAGGACGTGGTAGAATCATCTGAGGCCTGCTGTAATGAATTTGCTAGGTACTTCCAGGATAAAATCTCCAGCATCCGCCAGGACTTAGACTCCAGTGTTATAGCAGGTGAATCAAGCAGGATATCCAGAGCACAGCCTTGTCCCGATTTCTTGGATGAGTTTCAGTTGGTACAGCCTGAGGACGTTGACAAGGTGCTTGGACAGGTTCGTGCAACCACTTCTGTGCTGGATCCTTCCCTTCTTGGCTAATAAAAGCTAATAGGGATGGAACTGCCGGCTGGGCCAGGGAAGTGATTAATGCCTCTCTGCGAAAGGGGGTGGTCCCTGGCTGCCTGAAAGAGGCAGTAGTGAGACTACTCCTGAAGAGACCCTCCCTGGATCCAGAAAATCTTAATAACTATAGGCCGGTAGCAGATGTTCCATTCCTGGGCAAGGTCCTGGAACGAGTGGTTGCTGGCCAGCTCCAGACACTCTTGGATGAGACGCATTATCTGGATCCATTTCAGTCAGGTTTCAGGCCTGGTTTTGGCATGGAAACAGCCTTGGTCGCCCCGTATGATTACCTTTGTCGGGAGAGAGACAGGGGGAGTGTGACTCTTCTGATTCTCCTTGACCTCTCAGCGGCTTTCGATACCATCGACCATGGTATCCTTCTGGGAAGACTGGCTGAGTTGGGAGTGGGAGGGACTGCATGGTGGTGGTTCCGCTCCTACTTGGCGGGTTGGCTCCAGAAGGTGGTGCTCAGGGAACATTGCTTGGCACCCTGGACTCTCCAGTATGGGGTTCCACAGGGGTCAGTTCTGTCCCCCATGCTGTTCAACATCTACATGAAACCGTTGGGTGCAGTCATCCAGAGCTTTGGAGTGCGTTGCCATCAGTATGCTGATGACACGCAGCTCTATTTCTCCTTTTCATATTCTTCAGGTAAGGCTTTCAATGTACTGAACCAGTGCTTGGCTGCGACAATGGACTGGATGAGGGCTAATAAACTGAGGCTCAATCCAGACAAGACTGAGATGCTGCTAGTGGGTGGTTCTTCTGACCAGATGGTGGATGTCCAACCTGTCCTGGATGGGGTTGCACTCCCCCTGATGGAGCAGGTTCGTAGCTTGGGGGTTCTCCTAGAACCATCTCTGTCACTTAAGGTTCAGGTAGCCACAGTGGCACAGAGTGCCTTCTACCAACTTAAGTTGGTGGGCCAGCTACACCCCTATCTGGACAGGGATAACCTGGCTTCCGTTGTCCATGCTCTGGTAACCTCCAAGCTAGATTACTGCAATGCGCTCTATATGGGGCTGCTTTTGAAGATGGTTCAGCAGCTGCAGCTTGTACAAGGAGCCTAGGAGTGTCCATCTTTGTCGCTAGAGGGCCAGGTAACCTCAGTGGCTAGGAGTGCCTTTTACCAGCTTTGGCTGGTGAGACAGCTGCGGCTGTTTCTGGACCGGGATAGCCTGACCACTGTTGTCCACACACTGGTAACCTCTAGGCTTGATTACTGTAATGTGCTGTATGTGGGGCTGCCCTTGAGGTTGGTCCGGAAGCTGCAGCTGGTGCAAAATGCAGCGGCGAGACTGCTCACTGGAGCAGGGTATCACCAACATGTCACCCTGCTGCTGAAAGAATTGCACTGGCTGCCCATTTGCTACTGGGCCAAGTTCAAGGTTCTAGTTTTGGCGTACAAAGCCCTATACAGCTCGGGACCAGGATACCTGAAAGACTGTCTTACCCCTTATATGCCCAGTCGATCACTGCGCTCTGCAGGTGAGGGCCTCCTGCAGATACGATCTTATCAGGAGGTCCATTCTGCACAATATAGGAAACAGACCTTTAGTGTGGCGGCACCTACCCTGTGATTTTCCCTCCCTTTGAATATTAGGCAGGCGCCATCTCTGCTATCTTTTTGGCGCCTTTTGAAGACTTTCCTCTTTCAACAAGCCTTTTAAGTTGAGACCTATCCCAGTCTGTGTCTGTGTCAGAATAGTTTAATATGTTTTTAATAATGTTTTTAACCCTTTTTAAGTTGTTTTTAATTTTTTAATGCTGTTTTGTTTTAATGTATTTTAAGATCTGTTTTTATGATGTTTTAAAGTGTTTTAGTGCTTTGTTTGCCACCATGGGCTCCTGCTGGGAGGAAGGGCGGGATACAAATTAAATAAATAAATAAATAAAATGCAGCAGCCAGATTGGTAGCAAGGACCAGATAGTTCAAACACATAAAACCAATTCTGGCCCACTTGCATTGGCTGCCTGTATGTTTCCGAGCTGGATTCAAGGTGCTGGTTTTAACCTATAAAGCCTTACAGTACATGGCTTAGGACCACAATACCTGATGGAACGCCTCTTCCGACATGAACCCACCTGTACAGTATGCTCAACATCCAAGGCCCTCCTCCGGATGCCTACTCCTCAGGAAGCTAGGAGTGTGGCAACAAGGGAGAGGGCCTTCTCAGTGGTGGCCCCCAAATTAAGCATTGATCTCTCTGATGAGGTGTGCCTGGCGCCAACACTGTTATCTTTTCGGTGCCAGGTCAAGACTTTCCTCTTCTCCCAGGCATTTTAGAATGCGTTTTTAATTGTGTTTTTAAATTGTTTTTTGTGTTTTAAAATTTGTATGTTTGTTTTTATCGTTTTAATTGCTGTAAACCGCCTAGAGAGCTTCGGCTATGGGGCGGTATATAAATGTAATAAATAATAATAATAATAACTAGGCCTCATCCGCACTATACATTTAAAGCACTATTATACCACTTTAAACGGTTATGGCTTCCCCCAAAGAATCCTGGGAACTGCAGTTTGTAAAGGGTGCTGGGACTTGCTAGGAGACCCCTATTCCCCTCACAGAGCTACAGTTCCAAGAGTCCCCAGGGAAGAGGGATTGACTGTTAAACCACTCTGAGAATTGTAGTCTCTGTGAGGGGAATAGGGGTCTCTTAGCCACTCCCAGCACTGTTAACACACTACAGTTCCCAGGATTCTTTGGGGGAACCCATCACTGTTTTTTTAAACATGTTTTAAAAGCTTTTTTAAAAATGTTTTTGATGTTTTGTTTTAATATATTTTAAGGTCTTTTTTATGATGGTTTAAAGTGTTTTTAATGCTTTTGTTTGCTACTCTGGGCTCCTATTGGGAGAAAAGGTGGGATATAAATTTAATAAATAAAATAAATAAATAATAATAAATAAAGTGGCATAATACTGCTTTAAATGCATAATGCAGATGTGGCCTTATTATCTATTGCCACCTTACCAAATCAGGGATCCAAGCCTAGTTCTTTGATTGCACTATAGTTAATAGTCAAATTCCTGATAATTTTGGGGGGAAAGCAATTAAAAAGTGTTTTCATTTCATTTTTATTCTGTTCTAATGTCAACAAACTGGTGCCTCTGGGCATACAGCCGTATGCACTTAGGTGTTCTCCAAGACCAAGACCCTTCTATGGAAGGCAACCACTGCACAATGCTAAACTTTTTCATATGAAATGCATATATTTGAATAAGCAGTTCTGCAAAATCCTTGCCAGCTATACAAGAAGGAAGATCAGAGAACTCGTAGGTGGAGATGTGATGTCGAGGCAGAGAGAAATGTCTAGTGCCTGTGAGTTTGTTCTTGTGCATTCTCTCTTCAACATTAATAATACATTGATAAGAACTTTGCAAACAAATGCCTTCTTTTGTTCATATTCATCTATCAGTTGCTGTTTTTATTGGACCCAGCTCATTCCCCACGTTCGTTCCTGAAGCATATGCAAACAACATAGTCTTTATTTGTCTCTAAATTCCAGTTCACCTGCTGATGAACTTTCTGAAAACTGGAAAAACAACAGGGTTGTACCCAATCAAGAAGTGTGTGTCAGGAACACTCTGTTCTAGGATGATTGCTGCTTTGTACTATAAACCTGTCATATTCAATCAGTGCTGTTTTTTAATCTGTACATTCAACTATCAGTGCATGAAACAGCTTGGAAATGGGCCATTCCAGACCCTGCAATTAACATGCATCAAGTTTATTTTTTTTAATCAGGTTGGTTTTGTTACAGAGCAAATCCTCAAGCAAAAGCAAATATTGCCTTGAGGCAGGCCTGTACAACTAAGGGTGCAATCTAAATCCCCACCCAATGACATTGGGGCTTTGCAGAACAGCAGAGCCACCGCTGAATCCACAGCTCATAGTGGTCAAAGCAGAAAGTGGAAAATGATGGCAGTGAGACCAGCTCAGAATCCAGTGGATCCTAGGCTGGCTCAGGGCTGTTCTTGAAACATCCCATTTCTGCTGGCTTCTGCCGGTGGAGAATCCACCTGTGTGCCTCCCACCTGGCTACACATTTGGTGACTGGCCAGTGGGAGATTGGATCCAGCAGCAGAGCTCAATCCAAGCACACACATGCAATGTCATGTAAGGGGGGTTGGATTTCTCTGTTGTTTAGGTATGGCAGAGAAATTCATTCAAACCTACCTAACATGAATTTCTTGCACCAATATATGAACCAAAACACCACTGAAACATCTTTGACATTTGACCTTCTCTGAATTTTGCAATGCAGTTCTCCAGTCCAAAAATGTCTACCAAAAAAGCATATATTAGGGGAAAGTGTATCCCAAAATGTTTATATTAGGTGAAATAATGTACAAAATGCATTGTTTTAGGGGAAATTGCTTGTGAAATTCATTTATTAGAATTATGCATGTATATACATATATATAAGGTGAAATGTACAGAGAACCCATACAAAGTTTCATGTGGACTTTTGTTTAAAAGCAGACTGTTATTGTTAACATTTCTTTTTCTGCTGGTTTTCAATCAGAAAAGGCCCCCAAGGCAGCTCAGAAAGGATAATTCCAGCCCCCAAAACTGCAACAACTTACAAAAACCTAAGAGAACCAAATTTTAACATTAAAAAGAACCAATAAAAACTAAAATAAATTCATGTTCCTGCTAAAAGGCAAAGGGCAATCCCCAGAAAAAGAAAATTGTACTGAAGACTGGAAAAATGAGAATTCGAGAGAAATCAACACTGACAGATTTGTGCATCCCAAATACAGCTATCAATCGTACTGAAGCTTTCTAGGTACTTGAATGGGCGCTTGGGAGATTACTTTTAAAAAGGAATAAACTACTATTACTGTTACATGGCCCCAAAAAGGAACAAATTACCATTACAATTACAATTGTTCTGAAAGGAATTGATTACTTTACTGTTACTCAAAAGTAATCACTACAATTACAGTGAAGTTACTTTTAAAAAAACCAGAGTGCCTACATGGTGTTGGCCTTGGCTGCTGCACACCTAAGGAGCCTAAAACTTTAAAAATAAACACACACAAACACACAGAGGGTAGTAGAGTAATGTTTTTAATCCATAAGACAGCAGTGATGGTCTCTCCACTGGTAAGGGAGGTGGGGAGGGAGGCAGAGGCCACTGCTCAGAGCTTTTGCATGCCAAACCAAGTGCAACCCCCCCACACACACACTCACCCAGCAAGTGACATCTCTCTCACTCACCCACCTCCCAGTTCCTGCCCTACCACCAACTAAGGGACACCCACCCAAGCAAACATTTTCCCCTGGGGTGCAAAAAACTTAAAACACTGCAAATGTAGCAATGTAGTGAGGGAGGGTGGCGGAGGCCACTTCACTCACCATGTGCAAACACATTATTCACACACGCACAAACACCACCGTCTCTCACCTCCATAGCACTTCATCTACACTCTGCTGCTGCCTCCATCTACATCCTTGCCCTCTAGCTCTTTTCTCTCTCCACTCCATTCTTCTCCAACACTGTTCATTTTTTAACAATTATTTTCTCCTCTCCACCCCGTCTCACTCTCCACCTCCTCCCTCATCATCTCCTAAATACCCACAGAACATGAGGGAAGAGTGATGCTGTGCAGAAGCCATGAAGTTGGCATGAATGTGCTAGATCTATCCCTATCCCCATCACTCTTCCAGGATGGTAGTTGAGAAGCCTCCTGTACTTGTGGAGGCTTCATGACATTTTGGAATACTAGGCCACCCTGTGGCCTGATCTGTGGGACTCGCAGAGACAAAGGCAGCAACACAGGAAGAATCCTCTCACTTGGCAGTTGGTAAGTGGGAGGATTCCATCCTGTGGGGTGTTGCTCTTGTGCAAGTGGCTTCTATGCATGCATGAGCAGCAACCAGCACCACACAGGATGAATCCCCCTGCTTACCAGGAGATAAGCAGGATGATTCTATCCTGCGGAGTACTGCTCCTTTGCGAGTGGCTTCTCTGCCTGCAGAGAAGCTGCTCATGAAGGAACAGCAACTGGCATCTTGCAGGACTTGGATATGTGGCGCTGCTTCGAGGAGGGGGGGAGGAAGAAGAAGAAGAGATCAAAGAGGTGCCTCCTTTTCCTGGATTCTCCTTCCTGTGCATGCCTGCCTCTCCGTTCTGCCTGATGCCCCACCACCTTACAGCTCAGGATCACTCGGGGCTGTCCAACCTGACCCATAGAGATCAGGAGCTGTCTCAGCCCAACTCAGCCAAGGCCCAAATGTCTCAGAGTGGGCTGATTTGGCTCAGGATTCAGTTGAATCCAGTGCACAGACCTATTTTGGAACCTCGATTTTCCAGGTTTTCAAACTTGCAGGAGCCTCCATGGTTACAGGAGACTTCCCCAACTGCGGAAACTCTCACTGAAACATGTGGTGAATAATGGGGAGCAGGCAAAGCTAGCACACTCATGCATGCCCTTCCCACATGTTTATGTAAGCCCTGTTCAGAATGCCTGGACTGGGCTCCAGTGTGCAGACTATAAGTACATGGCAATATATGATGATCATCCAGGTGGTATATATTTTTCATTACAGTACTGGTTTTTCTGATTGGTAGTGGAGCTTCTGGCTCTCAGACAGAGATTTATTCTCAGCTCTTTTACCTGTGAGATTGAAGCTGGGTGCAGGCCTATTTATATTCAAAGAATCTGCTCCACCACTGACCTCTGGCTGCACATACAGTGCATGAATAACATCTTGGTTCCAATCTGCAGCATCTGTTACTTTATATAATGCAAAACTGGGCCCCCAAAGTGAAATTAAAATTAGACAATGCTTGCAGATAAGTCAATATGAGTTTTCATGTTTTGTGGGTAAAGCTTCTGTCTTTAACATGGACCATTCTGGCATAAAGATAGCCTCTGTCTCTTACACTCCTTATGAAGACAAGATAGTGCTGTAGTACATTAGTTTAGCAGATTGTGTTGGGGATCTTTCATAAGGCATCCAATTCCTGCCAACCGTCTCTACTAGATTGTTGTTGTTATTCGAAATGTGAACGAGATTCATGCTAATGAGATGATTAAAATGGAGAAATCAAAGAACAAGTCCCACAATTCATCTAGCATTTCCTCAAGCAATATAACAGAGGTCTACAGATCAGTATTTTTTTTAAAAAACATGCAGTGTAGTTATCCCTAAAGCATAAATAGCACAACAGCTATACGTTCAGTATAATATAAATGGCCCTTTCATTATGTAAAGGAATAAATTAATAACAAGAAATAAATACTCATTTAATAGTAGAATTGGAGGCAGCCTGATTTGCAAGGCATTATTGCTGTCATATGATATTAGGAAATTTTTTGCCATCAATTTACTCCATAAAATATTAACAGCATGTGTGCAAAAATTTACAAGACTTTTCACGTATGAATTAAAAATGCAACACCAGTCACAGCTGCCTTTTCCTCTAGGATTTTGCCTGTCTCTCTTAGTGTGGGCTAGGGAACAATTAATCTCCATTTATTCACTCTGTGATGGTGAGTTTATATAAGCAGAGCCCTGTTGGATCAGACCAAAGATTGAACTAGTCCACCATTTTGGGGGCAACAGTGGCCAACTAGGCAGGAAGCTCATAAGCAGGGCATTAAGGAAACTGCCCTTCCTTAGTTCCTCTCCAAGAATCCAATATTCTGAGTAGGGATGGAAGGATCTGTCAATTTCAGTTCTCTCAGTTTCTCATTTTTTCCAATCTGAAATTCAGTTCTCCACATTTCTGCAGCAGAGATTTATTTTTTTTTAAATCCTCATGAAAATTCTTCAGTGTTTTAGTGTGAATTTATCCTAATAAACACATCTCTGTATGCAGTTTTGACTTACTACAAATTTCTGCAAGCAATTTATCCTAATGTAATGCATTTTGTAGGTTATTTCTATCAATATATTCATTTATATGCACACTTGGCACAAATACATGTATTTTTGTAAACAGTGTTTGGCTGGAGAACTGCATCACAAAACTCGGATGAGTGCGAATTTTGTAGGATGGCTGTTGTTTCAGTTCTCATGTTGTTTCGGAAAGCGTGAATTTGATTGTTTCGGCTATAAATGTGAACTGAACTAATTTCTTCCCATCCCTAATTCTGAGTCATACGTTCTCTGAACCTGGAGATTCCATTGAGCTATCATAGCAAGCAACACTCAACAGACCTATTTTTATAGTGGTAGCATTAGGGTAAGACTCTGGGGCAGACATACAGGGCCTCACTCAGCAGAATGAATAGGTGGTTCTCTAAGTCCAGTAGAGCTGCCCTACTACATTGTGAAGTTAGTGAAGTAAAATATACAGCCATACAAAGAGAGGGGTCCTTCATACCATTAAGTCCAGAGTCAAACTGCACAGCTGCATCCTCCATGTATTGGAATAATCCATTTATTTATTTATTTATAAGCTTCCTTACCTGCTCTTCACCATAAAGTCCCAGGGCAGGTTACAACAATATGATATACCATTACAAAAAGAAATAAAACATTTTCAATTAAAAAAAATAAAGCCACCCTAAACGGAACAGTATAGGCTACATCTTGTAGCACTGAATTCCCTAGGTCGGTCTTGGTCTCCTGATATTGTCTTTGGTCAAATAGGGTCCATTGGAGCTTATGGGAGTGAATTCTACCCCACCCAGACTCTATAAACCTGATCCAGAATCCCATCACCTAAGGTGCATCTCTATTTAGCTATTCTAAACCATTAATGAGTGGATTCCATAGAAATGTATTCTCAGGTTCTGCTGATACTCTGATTAAAAGTATATTAGATAGTCAAAAAGAGAGTAAAGGGTCATGGAATCACAGAATAGTAGAGTTGGAAGGGACCTATAAAGCCAGTGTATCCAACCCCCTGCTAAGTGCAGGAATCCAAATTAAAGCGCACCCGACAGGAGGCTGTCCAGCTGCCTCTTGAACACCTCCGGTGTTGGAGAGCCCACCGCAGGCAGCCCACCACCTCCATGGAATTGGTTACATTGTCATACAGCTCTAACAGTTAGGATTTCCCCCCTTATGTTCAGTCGAAATATGTATTCCTACAACTTGAGTCCATTATTCCATGTCCCACACTCTGGGATGATCAAGAAGATTCTGGCCCTCCTCTATGTGGCAACCTTTCAAGGACTTGAAGAGTGCTATCATATCTCCCCTCAGTCTTCTCAAGGCTAAACATGACCAGTTCCTTCAGTCTCTCTTCATTGGGCTTTGTTTACAGTCCCCCAATCATCCTTGTTGCCCTCCTCTACACCTGTTCCAATTTATCTGCATCCTTCTTAAAGTGTGGTATCCAGAACTGGAAGCAGTATTCAAGATGAGGCCTAACCAGTGCAGAATAGAGGGGAACAAGTACTTTACACAACATGGAAACAATACTTTGGTTAATGCAGCCTAAAACAGCATTTGCCTCTTTTGCAGCCACATCACACTGTTGGCTGATATTCAGCTTGCGATCAACAACAATTCCAAGATCCTTTTTTGCATGTAGTTTTGCTGAGTCTAGTATTCCCCATTTTATAACCATGCATTTGGTTTCTTTTCCCTAGGTATTAGAACTTTGCATTTATCCTTGTTAAATTTCATTCTATTGTTTTCAGCCCAATGCTTCTGCCTATCAAGATCCTTTAAAAAAATATGTTTCTGTCTTCCAGGGTATTAGCTATCCATCCCAATTTTGTAGCATCTGCAAGTCATTAATAAATAATCATCCAAGTCAGTAATAAAAATGTTGAAGAGCACTGGGCCCAGGACCTAGCCCTGTGGTACCCTACTCATTACCTCCCCCAAGTGTGAGAAGGAATCATTGATAAGCACTCTTGAGTATGATTCTGTAGCCAACTGTGGATACACCTGATAGTTGTTCCATGAAGCCCACATCGCTGAAGTCAAGATATATTATGCCTACAGCATTCCCACAGTCTACCAGAGAGGTTACCCGATCAAAAAATGAGATAATATTAGTCTGGCAGGATTTGTTCTTGATAAATCCATGTTGGCTTCTCGTAATCACTGCTTTGTTTTCAATATGCTTATATAGGGTTACCAACCGTACTCTTTTAAGAGTACATGTACTCTTTTTGAGATGGTGTAATAGCATACTCTTACTTTTCACTGATCGAAGCCAAATGTACTCTTTTTGAAATGACAAAATGATGGTAACCCTATGCTTATAGACTGACTGCTTTATAATCTGATCCAGAATTTTCCCAGGGATTGATGTCAGGCTGACTGGTCTATAGTTCCCAGGTTCCTCCTTTTTGTCCTTTTGGAAGCTCTTTAGACCCTCTTTTGGGAGTAGGCTGAGCCAAAGTAGGAACTGAGCACTTTTGCCTTTTCTTTGTCATCGGTTATCGTTTTGCCATCCTCACTGGGTAGCTGTACCTCCATTTCTTTTCTCTGTCTTTTATTAAGGATGTTCCTGAAGAAAGTGTTTTTGTTACTTTTAGCATCTTTCACTAACCTCAGTTCATTTTCAGCTTTAGCCTTCCTGATGCCATCCCTGCAATTCCGTGCTATCTGTCTGTACCCTTCCTTTGTGGCCTGGCCTTCCTTCCACTTCCTGTATGTGTCCTTTTTTTTGTTTTCAGGTCATCTGTAAGCTTTCTGTGAAGCCGCATTAGCTTCTTCTGTTGTCTGTCTTCTTTTTTTCCTTGTTGGAATTGTTGGCCATTGTGCCTTTAGAATTTCCTTTTTTAGAAACTCCCACCCATCTTGGACTCCTTTTTCTCATTAGATAGCACAGGCTTGACAGAACCTACTGATTTCTACCCTCTCTTCCCTCCCTCAACCACTCTTGCAAATTACACAGATCCTTTTGGTATCACTTACAAACCCTCAAAGGACAGGCAGGAGAGAATTGTTCTGGTTTTACTTGTCTTTCGAAAAGCAAGTAAAGCAAGTTCAAATCCAAAGCTATTACTCTGATTGTTATCTTGAAACATCCACATCACACCATTATTTGTTTGTCTGCAGCTGGGTCTTCAGATATGCTTTGAGTGCTATATAATTTAAGCAGCCACAGAGGCAGATGCCTTTTGTCTAATCAAACATGCCTGATTCAGTTAGATCTGTAACAGAAAAGACTGCACAAAGAAAATGAAGTCTAGACTCCAAGTTGCAACAGAAGGGCTGGAGATGGGAAAGAGGAGCTAAGGTAGATATCAGCTGAGAATGAATGGTTTTGAAGAGGTGTGTGCATGTGAACCGAGGCTAGCATTCTGTGCACCCACTTATTTGCAAATGGAAATGCAGCAATTCCTAATCAAACAAAGCTTGCTTTGATTCAGTGTGAAGGGGCAGCATAACCCCAGGAGGCCAACCAGTACTGGGTGGTGAAGTGCGGTGCCATTTCTCACTTGACCTCTGGTTGGCTGCATCTCTGAGGCTTATCAGGAGGTAGAGGCAGAGGGGCGAGGTAGCGATGAGCTCCGCATGCTGCAAACACACTGGTGGAGCCAATGCAGTGCTGACAGTTTTTGTACCACACCAATCTCCCTGCCGCCTCGCCCCTCCTCCTCTACCTCCTGGTAAACAGCAGCAATGCAGCCAACCAGAGGTCAGGTTGCAGTGCCCCACCACAGCATCCGCAATTGAGGCAATCTTTCTGTCCCATGTGTGCTTTGGCTTGCTTTGTGTTCTTGCAGTGTTAACTCTGCATCCCTAGTACTGACTGTTAGGTGTAAGAACTTACTTTCAGACTTTTATGATTTTTTTTAAAAAAAATTAAGACAGTTAAGGCTATGTGTATACCAAACGTCAGTTTTCTAGGCAGGGTGGATATATCTTAATCTAAAGCAAAGCCAAAGTGTCCCGATTTCATTGTCCCATTTGCAGGAGGTGAAATGGGAGGTTTGGTGATGGAGAAATGGGGTGAAAGGGAATCTGGTCACCAGCAGTGGAGCTGTTCTTGTGATGATGTTCTTGGGTGTTTGAGGGGGGGGGGACAGCACAAGCTCACTGCAAAGAACAGTAACACTCTCTTGAACATGGAAGGGATTTTCATGAGGACCTTTTTTTTAAAAAAAAAGTTACAAACTGATGTGGAAATGTGGAGAGTTGAACCTAAGTTTGGAAAATGAGCAACAGAGAAACCAAAATTGATAGATTTGCCCATCCCTACGCAGAGGTGCTGCCAAAAATAGCATCTTCACAACTCTTTTCCATCTCCCCCATAATAGATAGCTAAACTTACTGTATTGTGATGTCATCATATTTTATATTATCCTATCCTGCTTCAGATCAATGGCTGTCATTGGTGGTGTTGGGGAGGGGCAGGGAGAACCACAAGCTCAAATCTACTGGCGTGTTATGGTTAGACTGTCATACTAAACTGGAAGGGATCCAGTTCAAATCCACTACAAAGCTGATTGAGTAACCTAGGGCCAGTCACTCTCCCCAGCCTAACCTACTTCCAGGGCTGGCACCAGAGGGTGTCCAGTTTGGGCCCTGGCTGAGGACCCCTGTGGCCCAGAGGGGTCTCTGATGGGCCCCCCTAGGGTATGAGGGTGGTGCTCCCATTCAGTGATCTGCAGAAGCATTGGGTTCTGCAACCTGACTCTGCCACGGATTGCAGAGAGGGAGCTCCCAGGCAACCCCCCCAATACAGACAGCCCTACTTTTCCCATCAGTGTGAATGCCTTTAAATGCCTGCCATCACCCAAGATGGTGTTGAGGGCTTTCCTAAGGGGCTGACGCCTCCCACTGCCATCTTGGTTGATGGCAGGCATGTGGGCTATGTGAGCACATCATTCACATGACATGAGAGGTAGGTAGGGTGCACGGGTGGGCTTATTAGCCCCACACCCCTGTATCAGCGGGGTCAGTGTTGGGCTATGGCACCACAGGCCCAGGACAGGGTGGGGACCAAGGGCCCAGTCATGCCTGGTGCCAACCCTGCCCACTTCAACTGGCATTTTGGGTGGGGACCATGTAAAACAAGGGTGTTAACCTGTGGCCTTCCAAAGGTTGTTGGACTACAACTTCCATAATCCCTGACCATTGGCCATGCTGCCTGGGGCTCATGGGAGTTGGAGACCTGGAAGGCCACAGGTCAACCATCCCAAGATTTACATTGTCCTGAGCGATGTGGGTGACAGGCAGAACAAAAATGTTACCAATAGTAAGATGTCATGATAAGACAGTTAACCGTTGCTATATGTTAGAGGGAGAGAACTTAACCATGTTTTTGTTGCTGATATTTTTATAGTTAATTGGTTCAGAAAGTTTCACAGGAAGCAATTCATAAACAAATAATAATAAATGTGGTATTACATTTGGCAACATCTTCATGGCATCCATAATGAATAGCAGGGAATAACCAATGTGGTACCCTCCAGATGATGTTGGACTACAACTCCCAACAGCCCCAGCCAGCATAGTTAATCATCAGATATGATGGGAGTTGTAGTTCAACAACATGTGGAGAATGCCACGTTGGCTCCACCTGCCGTACTAATTTTGTCAACGCTTGTTCCTAATGCCTGAAGCTTCGAATTGCAACTGAATATATGTAAGATGTTGATGTGTATTCTGGGATACTGATATAAAATGTTGTGTCTGTTGCGAATTAATTTTCATGTAAATGTTATATATTAGTGAGTGGTTTTGGCAAATATTTCATTGCTCTTTTTACACTCTTTTTAATGCAATTCTTAATGGAACCAGCAGAACATATTTACAATTCTTCCTTTCCAAAGGCATCTTGTGATATCTTAATTTTTTCTTGAAGTACATAGTTGGCCCTCATTAGGGATTCATTGTTTTCAGGACTCCTGGATATAATCCTGCTGTAATTTACATGGAATTGGAAATAATAAATATAATGTGCACAACATGATCTTACTAGAAGGATTGAAAATCTCTGCTTAAACAATATTCTTTAATGGGAAGTATATGCTAATGAAGAGAACTGTGTAATGAAAGAAAACGCATTCGCAAACAAATTCATTACATGCTGCAGGTGTGTACTATCATTTGAAAGAACTTTTAGGAGATGTTATTTGCATCCCATCTGCTGGAACCACCACAAATGAACATTTCACAGCCACAGAGATGATGGTTGTACAAAAAGACTTTACGTTAGAACAGCTTTCCCCAACCTGTTGCCCTTGAGATGTTTTGGACTACAACTCCCATCATCCATGATCATTGGCCATGCTGACAAGGACTGATGGGAATTGCAGTCTAAAACATCTGGGGGACATTAGGCTGGAAAAGTCTGCCTTGTAAGATTCACGATGTGGATTTTATAAGATTCATGTTGGGGAATTGGGCAGGTTCCTACATGCTGCATCCAGCAATACTATTCTGCTAGTGCTGCAGACTTCTCCTTGTGGAACAGACCTTTCCCTCCTCTCTTGCACCCTCAAAATTTGCTCTAAACTAGGGTTGGAGGACCCTCCATAGCAGACTTTGAGGGTGCATGGGGAGAGAAGGGGAAATCCTGTTGTGCAAGTGGCATTGTGTGTGTGCAACTTTGGATGCAACCCCATGCTCTTAATTATTTCCTCAGTATTGCATCTGGAAGTATGAAGTAGAACCAAAACCAACCCAATGCCAAGACAACAGTTCTATGCTATGCCCTCATTTCTCCACACTTCCCATTACTACCAGATGGTAGCAGAGAGGTCAAAACAAGAATCCAATAAAGCAAGTGCAGAGTCTTTTTATTAAGATGCCTGATAGGAGGAGATGGGCGCCATGAAGGAATACAAGCTTTTAGACCATGTTTTTACACACAATGGCAGACACATTTCAAGAATAATATTTATTATTCATTCATTTCCATAAGCATTCAACACTAATTATATATACAGAGGTTTTGAATAGGTATGAACTGTCATCCTGCCTTCTGCTCTGGTATAAGCTTTGGAAGGCGGTGTTCTCTTAAACCAGGCATAGCCAATGTGCTGCCCTCCCAGATGTTGTTGGACAACAACTCCTATTGGCCCCAGCCACCACAGCCAATGGTCAGGAGTGATTGGAACTGTGGTCCAGCAACAGCTGGAGGACACCACACTGGCTAAACTGGTCTTATACCTAAGACTGGTTATGTTCTATTAATCATACTCAAGGTTCTTAGAGGAACAACTTTAACCTAATATCTCCTAGGTACACGTTGAGGGCATTCTCTAAATGTATGGATTTAACCCTGGGAAAATCAGGATTCTCCTCAAATAGAGGAGGGTTTCTACTTCAGACAGTTGTCCTCCAAACTGTGGAGGATGATTAGGATAGTGAGAATGACCATAAGAAGAACCCTGATGGATCAGACTGAAGGCCCATTTAGTCCAGCATCCTGTTGTCACACTGACCAACCAAGATGCCTGTAGAAAGCCAACAAGCAGAACCTGAGTGCAACAACACTCTCCTCACTTATGATTCCAAGCAATGGGTATTCAGAGGCATTCTGCCTCGGACAGCGGAGGTAAAACTTAGCCACCATGACTAGTAACCATTGATAGCTTTTTCAATGATGCACGCACCCTCACTGCCCCCCTTATGTGTTTGCTCTACATGTTGCATTCCTGAAGAGAGCTCAACTAAGACAGGCTTTATTGTACATGTTGTATATAGACAAATATCGTTTGATTTCCATAGTGTTTCAAGCATTGGTCTTTTCAAGGGAAGGTTTGCTTTACAAGATATTTAGGTTGTTGGATCTGTTCACTATATTTTTATCCAGGACCAAGCATGTAGAGAGGCATGAAAGGGGATTACTTATCTGAACCCAGAGGTCAAGGAAGATTGTCCTAGGTTGCTACCCTATCACCATGAGGGGAAAAATGAGGGGAAATTGTAGATCATGCATGTTATGGGGTGACCAGATTTTGGGAAATTTTATGTAGTCAATCAGAAGCAGGTATAGAATAGAGAAAAAAATACTCTATACAGTGAGCAGTTTTCAGCACTATTCCTCATGAACCGAAGTCAAAGAAGTTAGATTTAAGGGAGCAATCCAAACCCAACATCCACCAGGATGAGCAAGTTAAGATGAGCAAGTTAAACTCTGGCTCAGCCAGGGCTATGGCAGCATAATTCCTCAATTCCAGGTCAGCTAGAGATACACCAGTTTAAATCCCTCATCCCAGCTCAGCCAGGGCTCAGCTGGCATGAATCCCCAAACAAAGGCATTCCAGGGGAGGGACTTATGCTGGATCCTAACTCCATTCAGCTCAGACATGTAACCTGCCTCTAGCAAAAAGGGTGGTGTAAATCACACTCTAGTCTGGCAAGTTGAAAACTGGATAAGTAATAATCAAGATTGACTTATATGAAAGGTTTACCTGGGAGCAATCTTCCTGATTGGATTTGCCTGTCAAGAACAATGACTATGGCTTGAGGTTGTCTAACTCATCCATTGTTCTATCTAGTTTGTATTTGTAATTCTATGGGATTCCCATTTGGTTGAAGGAGCCTGCCTCCAGAGTCTGAAGCAGAGGTTTCAGGATGTCAAAAACCCACCTGGTGCCCTTTTGTTTACCAATCAATTATTTCATTACCATTATTGCAATTTAGCTTCCAGAAGGTCAAACAGCATCTTGATTTCTCCTGATCCCCTCTTATAAGTAGGTCAAACAACCCACAGATGAGACTGTGCATACAGTTAAAGCAAGGGTCATTTCTTGTGGTCATCCACTTTAGACATACTCATTTTTGTCCTTCTTTTAGACACCAAATGGAGGCTAACAGCAGAAGATGTGTAACGGGGCCAGTCATGGGAAACCTTATAGCTGTGAAACCTACAAAAATGGCTTTGAAAAACTGGTCAAACTGTAAAGAGAAAATTGTAAGCTTTTTAGAAGAATCTCTTGTCTTCTCCAATTTATTTTTTTTAAAAAAGCAATGTAGGATTATACAAGAAGCCTCACAATGGTGATGCAGGATAATTTGAGAAATCTAACACAGAGTTATTCTTTCTATATTTTAGATGAAAGTTTCCTTTCAAAGAAATGTGTGTGTGCGCAGAGTGAATGCTCATTAGGAATGGGTGAGAATTTCGATTTAGTTCACATTTCAAGCTACATTTATCAAATTTGCACTTTCTGAAACAATATGAGAACTGAAACAGAGCCATCCTTCGATATTTGCACTTATTTGAATTTTGCGATGCAGTTGGACAACCAAGCAATGTTTACAAACATGCATATATTAGGGGAAAGTGTGCATAAAAATGAATATATGAGTGAAAATAGCATGCATAACATTAGTCAAAACTCCCTACGAAAATGTATTTATTAGGAGAAATTCACACTCAGTGTTGGAGAATTTACATGAAGATTTTTTTAAAGCAAATTGCTGCAGAAATGTGGAGAGCTGAATTTAAGATCGGAAACATGAGAATGGTGTTCCTGCCTTGTGCAGGGGCATGTTTGCTGCCACCCCCTCCACTCTTTGGGAAGACTCAGGAATATTCCCGAAGGTTTGAGTGGGGTCAGGTGGGGTCTCACGACCTCTATCTCTCCTTTAAGTCCTCACCAGAGTTGGCTGTGGAAACCATGTCCAAGTGCCTGGAGTCCGTAAGTGGATGGATGGGCGAGAACAGACTGAGGCTTAACCCCGATAAGACCGAGGTGTTGCTTGTGGGTGACAGGAGAAGGTTGGGAAACATCGACCTGGTCCTAAATGGGGTAAGATTACCCCTGAAGGACCAAGTCCGCAGCCTAGGGATCATTCTTGACTCCCAGCTGTCCATGGAGGCTCAGGTGACAGCAGTGAGCCGGGCAGCTTGGTATCAATTACATCTGATACGGAGGCTACGACCCTACCTTCCTGTACATCTGCTCCCACAGGTGATACATGCCCTGGTCTCCTCTCGCTTGGACTACTGTAATGCGCTCTATGTGGGGTTACCCTTGAAAACAGTCTGGAAACTGCAGCTGGTACAGAATGCGGCAGCATGCTTGATTAAGCATAGCCGTCGCTGAGATCACATTACTCCAGTGTTAGTAGATCTACACTGGTTACCAGTTGTTTACCAGGCTCTATTCAAGGTGTTGGTGCTGACCTTTAAAATCCTAAACGGTTTCGGCCCAGTTTATCTGAAGGACCACCTCCAGTATCATCAATTAGGCCGCCTCACTAGATCAGCCACACAGGACCTCCTCTCGGTCCCACCAGTCAAAGCAGCCAGACTGGTGCGGACCAGGGAGAGGTCGTTCTCGGTGGTGGCCCCCACCCTCTGGAATTCTCTCCCTTATGACCTCCGACATGCTTCCTCCCTGACGGGGTTCCGCCGAGCTTTAAAGACCTGGCTCTTCAGGCAGGCCTATAATTTTGGGGTGGATTAGCTTTCTGTTGTATTAATTGATGTTTTATATCAGATATATTGTATATTGTAAATTGTTTTTGTATTGTATATTGTATATTGTATTTTAACCGTTGTTGTAAGTTGCCTAGAGTGTCCGAATAGTCGGACAGATAGGTGACTAACAAATAAAATTTATTATTATTATTATTAAGGGACAAGTAGGGTTTAAAAGCCCACTCTTCCCTTGCAAACTTGCCTCTTTTGCCTTGCGGCACCTGCCCTCTCTTCCTTGTCAGTATGGGCTTTAGTAGTCGCCAGTTGGGGCTGAGTAGGAATTTTTGGGGGGGGATTCTAATTTCAGAGTCCCTTTTATTTTGCCTACTCCATACTGCTTGGATTGATTCAATTTGCCTTTCAGGGGGTGAGGTCATCTAGCTTTGGCTGGCATGGAATTCGGGCAGGTGAGGAAGCAGGGGGTAAAAATAGGAGACTGAGGCAATTTGGTAAAAGGCACTTGCTAGGGAACCATCAGTGCTGAAGGTCTGGTGGGGATCTGGCGGGTGTCCTTGTGGGACCAACTTGCACAGTGGAGTGAAAGCCTATACGGCAGGGCCATGCTGCGGAGGTTGGAACCACATATCTGGCTCTACTAACAAGGAGGGACTGATTCTCCCATATCCTTGACTGGTGGGTTACAGTCCGCGGTGACTGACATGTACAGAGGAATGGAGGGAAACTCCCTCACAGTTAGGTTTGTCCTCACCTGCCTGAAGCAGTTTGAATCCAGTTGCTTGGATTAAATTGGCTAAGATTTCATTATTTGTTATATTTTAATAAATATAACATTATTCAATTTCTGTGTCACGAGTCTTCCTTGGTGTGGTGGCAAACGGAAAAAACCAAAACTGACAGATTTTTCCATCCCTAATGTACATACATAAAAAAGCAATTCATATTGAGCTTTGCAGCCAGATCTGCATTTGCAATAAAATCTTCAATAAAATACCACTGAAATAATAAATCTGCATTATAATTCTACAGCTTAGAAGGACATTGTCAGGACCAAGCAATAGGTGCTGCAAGGATCAGGCTCCCACTGAACAGAGAGAGAGTTGCAGCACATATGAAGCTCAAAGAAAGCTAGATGAAACCTGAGGAATCATGGTGCAGGGGTCAACAGTCCCTCCTCCCAGGGAACTCTGGGAATTGTAGCTCTGTGAGAAGAATAGGAGTCTCCTAACAATTCTCAGCACCCTTCACAAACTACAGTTTCTGGGATTCTTTGGGGGAAACCATGACTGTTTAAAGTGGAATAATAGTGGAATAAATGTATGGTGTGAATATTTATTTATTTATTACATTTATATACTGCCCCATAGCCGAAGCTCTCTGGGCAGTTTACAGCAATTAAAAACAATACAAACAAATATACAAATTTTAAAAGACAAAAAACAATTTTAAACACAATTTAAAGAAATTTAAAAACAATTTAAAAACACATGCTAAAATGCCTGGGAGAAGAGGAAAGTCTTGACCTGGCACACCTCATCACACAGCTCATTCCATAATATGGCCAATGTTGGCTAGAAGATGACATCATGGGGAACAGTGTTCCAGTATTACAAATCAGTTCTCAGGTGTAGTATTTTGCATGGATATAACTGTATCTGAATTTGTAGCATTAGGAAACAACCTGATCTGTTTGGGAACCACTCTGTCTGTCCAGTTTGAGTTGTTATTTGGGACTGAATTAGTTCTGTTAAAAAGGAAGGGTTCCCCCCCTTAATTATGGGGAATCTGAAAATGGCTATAACTGTTTTCCCTTTTCACAGGTGGAATTTGTGGGCAAAGGAGCCCCTCCAACATTGATAAATCCTTCCAAACTGTAGGCAGATACATCCAGGGGCTTTCATACAGCACACCTTTATATTTTGATTTAAAAACAGAAACAAAGGAAAAGTCTACAACTTTTTCAATTTTGGCCAGAAATGGGTTCAATTTCCAGGCATGGTCACCTTTTTCTGAGGGGATGAAGGCTGCCAAATTTCATGTTGATAGCTGCAGTGGTTCTCCCACAAGTGCAGGCTTTACTTTGATGTAATGGGTAGATAGGTAGGTATAGAATACATGCTCTACCTACCTATCTCTACACATGACCATAAATCAAAGTGGCTTTACACACACACCCATTCTAAGAGAACCAAACATTCAAGTGTTCACAGCACACAAGG
Source organism: Rhineura floridana (assembly GCF_030035675.1). Taxonomy (NCBI): domain Eukaryota; kingdom Metazoa; phylum Chordata; class Lepidosauria; order Squamata; family Rhineuridae; genus Rhineura; species Rhineura floridana. The sequence goes on along the minus strand of NC_084485.1, from coordinate 24,627,052 downwards.
ATTACTGTATACAAATGTATTCAATTTAATCTTATAGCTAATGTTTGTCATTGGGCAGATAATGCTCACCTTCACTCAGCAACATTTTTAATTATAACCAGAGGGATTTCTCTTTTTATTGCTGCTTCTGTCTTCCTATTAGGTAACATAGTTAAATTAGAATTTATTCCTTTACTATTAATTATAAATAAGTGTTCCTGGGAAACAGGTTAAGTAGAAATTGTGGTCTTCACATTTGGTAATATCACAAACCAACCTAGGGATTTTCCTGGCTCACGTTGGGTGAGGCTCTGCACCAAATCTTATGCCAGGAACCCTTCATGCCTTATATTTGCATATCTAGAAGATGCCTGGCTCCTCTGTTGCAGCATCTGCTCCAAGTTGCAGTGTCCTCCAGCTCACTTGGGGGCATTTGCAAAATAGGACCGGGGGGGGCGGCAGGGACAACAGAAAAACAACATCATGCCACCAGCTTAACAGTGCCTTTTTTCACCATTAAAGCAAGCTTGTTTTTGTTCATTCCTTCCCACTCTGCGTTACACTGAAAGAGAAGTTTCACAGCTGTCACTGCAAAACCTTAAATAACAACTTTCCAACTTAAAGAGGTGCCGAAGTGAAGCATTTTGTGAATGGCATCAATTTCTTTGATGCCAGCTGGCACTATGGGTACCAAAACCTGAAACGCAGGACAAAGAGGTTTTATGCATGGGAGACGGAAATGGTGAAACACAAACCTTCATTTACATCGCCATGTCTGATGGAAGTGAAGTGATTTTCCATCTTGCTGTTTTTTCTCCCATTGAACAAAAAAGAAAGAAGTCTGGGCCAATAAAATACAAGATTAGAAATGAAAACCGTCATTTCAAACTCGTGAGAGCCCAGAAGCATTGCTCTGCTGTCATGCTGCTGATTCAACACCTGGTGAATTAAATTCAATTGTTAGGCTTGGAAATTAAACAGAAGGTACTGAAAAGCATGCAATGGAAAGGAGAGAATCCCAGGCCCATTCAACCCTACTGATCTGGGTGATGAAAGAGACACTTCTTGATGAACATGGGAACAAGGAGTGGGACTTTTAAAGATACAGAAGACCTCTAGGAAGCCGGGCCTGGCAACCAAGAGGTCTTTTGTATCTTTAAATGTTGTGCAGGGGGAAGGGAGAATTCCACCTTGTGGTTTTTCCCATTACAGAGTTGCAAGAACACCTGCACTTGGCTGACTTTTTCTTTTCCTAAAGATACAGGATCAGTCTCAGGCCAAGAACCTGGCAACCCTACTGCACACAGTTGTCAGGGGATGGCCTAGACAGAAGTATTTAATGTTGAGGGGTTTCTTAGGAATATAGGAAATTGCCTTATACTGAGTCAGAACATTGGTCCATCTAGCTCAGTATTATCTACACGGGCATTCCAGGATTTCAAATTGGAGACATTCCCAGCCCTACATGGAAATGACAGGGATTGAAACTGGGATCTTTTGCATGCAAAGCAGATGCTCTACTGCTGAGCTATGGCTGTGGCTATGCTCATTGCTCATCCATACAGAATCTATAATGCCCATAAAGGGCAACAATCTGTGGAAACTCCTAATGAGGCAGAACAAAGAACATCTCACATTCAACCTTCTCCAAAATCTTGCCTGTCTTAGGTTTGATGATGTATAAAGCTTAAGAGTGGAGCCAGGCTGGTTTCTCCGGGCAAGGAATCCCACCACTAAAAGGGCCTACTTTTTCTAGTCAAGACTTACACCCTATTCCAAACCTTGCACAGCTCGGTCATGTGATTTAGGGCCAAACCTCAAAATTCAGGCTCATACTGCTGGCCTAGCCACTGGCAGCCCCTCTCAGAGGCTTCTGAACAGACTTTGGAATAGGGTTAACTTATGCCGGCATAAATTAAGCCTTTGTAAATTATGCTGGCTTTCTATAGCTAGGATTGCTCTGTTACAATATTTCTTACCCTGCTCTTCAGTCACACTCAAGGTGTCTATTAACAAATAGATAAAAATATAAATGGAAGACGGCACGGCTGGTGCACTGAACAAGGGTACCGCATGCTGCAACACTTTGTTGCTTCACTTGTTCATATCTATCAGTTGATGATTGCAAGCATCACAGATAAAGCTCAACAGACGTACTTCTCACATCATCTCAAACACCTTACTTTTTAATGGTGCACAATTAGCGATCCCACCAAGCAGAATATAACCTACCCCTGCTGTTTTTGCAGTAGAGGCAGGGGGTTTATTGAGTTCCTGGTGAGCTCTGTAGCCTGCATTCTGCTTATTGTGCAGAGAGGTTTCAGTTATTGTTGTAATGCCTTTTTTCCCCCTGCAGTAAAGTTTGGTGGCAGAATGCCTAAGTCTTGTTTTGCAGTATTTAGATTTAGCATACATGCTCCCCACCTCCTCAAATTGGGGTAAGCCCTAAGGGGCGACACTACAGAGTTTGGTTTCCTTTGAACAAGATTCATTCATTCATTTGCTTGCTTGCTTGCTTGCTTATAAAAAATATTTATATACTGCCCTCTTGTAAAACATCAGTTCCATGGTTTGCAAATTTTGCTCTTCTCTGGGAAGAGGAAGGGGAAGGTGATTTTGCTCCACCTCATGGGGCTGAAAGAAAGCACCTTGGAAGGTTTGAGGAGACTCATCATCTGAAGTGGGACAGCCATCCCTAACAGATATGGCTAAAGCCAGCCTCCATAGCATCTTGTACAGAGTGATTTCAGGGAGGAGTTCATTGCTGCCTTACCATCTCATGGATGAAGTCTCATCCCCAGGGCAAGCTGAAGCAGCCAACTATAAGAAGAGACCTGCTGGATCAGGGCAAAGGCTCAGCATAACCTAGCATTCTGTTCTTAAAGTGGCCAACCAGATGCCCCTGGGAAGCCCACAAGCAGAACCTAAGTGCAACAATTCTATACCCACCTGTGATCCCCAACAATTGGTAAGAGCAGCAGAACACAGCCATCATAGCTAGAAGTCATAAGTTTCATACTGATTGAAAATGAAAAATGGACATGGACTGCCTTCAAGTTGATCCCAACTTATGGTGACCCTATGAACAGGGTTTTCATAGTAAGCGGTATTCAAAGGGGGTTTACCATTGCTTTCCTCTGAGGATGAGAGGCAGTGACTGGCCCAGGGTCACCCAGTGAGCTTCATGGCTGTGTGGGGATTTGAACCCTGGTCTCCCAGGGCATAGTTCAACACCTTAACCACTACACCACACTGGCTCTCTCATACTGATTAGAAAACTATAAATGTTGTCCTCAGGGGCATTATGGGAGCCCCATGCTGGTGTTCTCTGGAGGCCCAACACATAATACTGGTTGCACTGCCACACACCACTACTAGCCTGTTTGCTCTGATTTCTTCTGACCCTATTGCCCTGGCCACTCCTCCCTCAATGCTGCTGCCCCACCTTCTTTTTTAAAAAACAAAACACATTTTTTGTTCATCTGAGTGGCTGGGCCAAGACTCCTGGTTCCCACCCTTTTCATTTTCCCAGAATGCTTCAGGATCTCACATGGGGATATGAAGGGGGAGAGCAATAGACCTGGAGGACACATCATTGTACACACAGAGGCTTGCTGCTGCCTGCCATCACTTTTTGCTTGCTCTCTGGCATTGTTTGGGGGGTATTAGTTGTGGGGCCCTGGACCACAGCCCTGACATAAGGGCTCACATTCTCTAATCCCCGAATCAGAGAGCAAGCAGCTGGTGGTCACGGACAGCAGCAAATTGTTGTGCAAAGGGCTGTGCCTGCAAGTCTCAAGCTGTCCACCAATCTGCATCTGAAGGAACCACTTTTGCATTGGAACTTTCCAGAGAATCTTGCCATTCTTAATTTATCACACTAGTGTGCTGGGTTTTTCTGCATGTCTTATAACTTGTTTTTATTTTATTTTATTTATTTATTATTTAACTTGTATCCCGCCCTTCCTCCCAGCAGGAGCCCAGGGCAGCAAACAAAGCGCTAAAAACACATTAAAACATCATAAAAACAGATCTTAAAATACATTAAAACAAAATAGCATTAAAAACATTAAAAAAACCAACTTTAAAAAGGGTTAAAACATTATTAAAAAACATATTAAGCAATTCTAACACAGACGCAGACTGGGATAGGTCTCAACCTAAAAGGCTTGTTGAAAGAGGAAAGTCATCAAAAGGCGCCGAAAAGATAGCAGAGATGGCGCCTGCCTAATATTCAAAGGGAGGGATGTGATGATCCTGTATTAGTGTAAATAGGGTAAGTGCTGTTTGAATAGAAGATACATGGTAAGTGGAGTGAAAGAGGAGGGGGAGTGAATGGGCAGTAGAATGCTGGATGATTGGCTAAGTGTTTAAAATGGCTGAGCGTATAAAAGGAAGAGTGACAGTGGAATCTGTGTGGATGTGATGTGATGAAAGTGAGTGGGTTGTTTTGGTGGGTTTTAGAGAGTTGTTTGCCAGGAGAGCGTGGAGAAGGAGGGGGGTGGAGTTCATATTAGTATTAGATAAAACCATGTGCTTATGTGCCTTATGAAGAAATCTTGTTATCTTTGTTATATTTAATAAATACTTAATTTGGTTTACCAAAGGCCTGATCCTTGGCTGGGGTTTCACAGACCAGAAGGGAGGGTAAGGTAATGACCAAGGCTGAAGGGAAACTGTAACAAATGGTGGCAGCGGTGAAGAGAATAACACTACAAGTATTCTGAGTCTCTGGGAATACTGGTATTAGGACGTGACTGGTGGTGCTGCCTAGCAGGGGGATCTGTTGAGATCTGTGCTAGAGTGGGGAGAGAAACCATAAAAAAGGACAGTCCGGACTGGTGGAGTCCCTGGTGGTGCCTAGTGACAGGCAGTAGCCACGAGCAGGTAGGAACCTGACAGGGAGAGCCAGGGAAGGGCATCACATGTGGTGGCAGGGTGGGATCTGAACAAAGGAGACTACGTCACAGGTGTTGGCTGTAGCGGTGGTACGAATACTAGAGAATCCCTAACAGTGGTGTGGCAAACAGAAATAACAAAACAAGATTACTGGTGAGAGTGACTGGCAAAGAGTGTGTGGCAAAGAGTGAGTGAACTCAAACACCATGGCTGAATATATAAAAATGAAAAGAGAGGAGCTGGTGGAGAAGTGCATAACATTCAATTTACCTCACGAGGGTAAAGGGGTAGATGAATTGAGGGTAGCACTTATAGGATTTGCAACTGCCCAGCAAAAACAACCTGTCAGGGAAGAGACCCAAGAAGGATACTTAAGCAATCCCGCTTATATAGAGTATTTGAGAGAGAAGTTGAGGATGGAAGCTGATGGGAAAGATAAACAGAGAGAGTTGGAAACTAAGAGATTGAGGATGGAAGCTGAGGAAAAAGATAGAGAGAGTTGGAAGCTGAGAGATTGAGGATGGAAGCTGAGGAAAAAGATAAACAGAGAGAGTTGGAAGCTGAGAGATTGAGGATGGAGGCTGAGGAAAAAGACAAGCAGAGGGAGTTGGAAACTGAGAGATTGAGGATGGAAACTGAGAGAATGAGAGTGGATGCCGAGATACAAGGGGAAAGATTAAAATTGGATAGAGAGAAATTTCATTCTGAGGAGACAAGGAAAGACAGAGATGGAGCAAAAATAAAAATTACTCCAAAGGACTTTGCTGTCTATGAGCCTGGACAAGATCCTCAAATTTATCTCACAACCTTTGAAAAGGCAGCTCAGGTGTGGGGGCTACCTGAAGATAAATACATGCAGTATTTATCAAACCTGATCAAAGGGGAATTGGCAGAGGTATACCAATATTTCCCCTCAGACAGGCCCGTCACCTATGCTGAGTTTAAAGAGGCAGTCTACAAAAGATTCAGACTGGGGCCTGATTATTTTAGAAAGCTTTTCAGAAACTGCCAGATACAGACAGGGAGGTCTTTCGTGGAGCTGGGGGCAAAACTGATGGACATATTTGGGAAATGGCTGACAAGTGCAAAAGCTCAGTCTGTGGAGAAGGTGAAAAACCTCATGATACTGGATCAATTATACCATCAGTTACCACCAGAAATAAGGCTCCTTGTCAAAGACTGTTCCCCTACATCGGTGCAGGAGGCCGCCGAGATGGCGGATCACTTTGCCTCCAATAGAACTGGCTGGTTGGGGAAAACATCAAGAGATTTTAAACCCAGACCATATAATGCTGGCAGAAGGGATGTGGTACCACAGCGAGTGAGTCCTCCAATAAAATCTGAAGGGCACAGGACACCCCAGAGTGGATCTGTGTACCCTAAAAGTGAGAAGAAATTATGCTACAAATGTGGTAGACCGGGGCACCTACGTTTTCAATGTGAGGTTGCCAACCCCATTAGTAATCCTGCTCAGACAAGGGCAGTGAAAACAGAGCCCAAGGTTTTAGAAACAGCGAAAAAGGTTCAGTTCTGCCAGATAAACTGGACAAAAGTAACAGACTTGGATTCGAGTCTAAGAGAGGAAGTGTGTGTTCAAGGGGCAAATTATTGGGCATTGCTTGATACTGGTGCCGCTCAGACATTACTGAGGCCAGATTTAATAAAATCTGAGGAAATATTACCTCAGGAAACTGTGACTATCCAAGGAGTGAGGGGACAACCAGAAAGCTTGCCTATGGCCCTAGTGAAAATGGAGTGGAGAGGAAAAGGGGGAGAATATAAAGTAGGCATTAATGCCCAACAACAAGAACCAGTGATACTGGGAAGAGATGTTATGGGGGCACAAGGAAAAATATATGTGGTGACCAGACAGCAGCTGGGCAAAGAAACAGAAGCCATGTTAACACAGGCTGAAAAGAACAGGGTGGAATCTGTTAACCAGCCTCAGGTCACCATAGCAACCACTAGCAGGCCTGCTGAAGGAGACAAACTGTATCAAGTGGTCTCTGGGGAAGAAGCAGATCAATTCAGGGAAGAGCTGCATAAAGATATATGTTTGAACCAAATAAAGGAACAAGCCCTGACCCAACAGATTCCTTTCACTGACAAGCTGAGGAATCAAGTTGTGTGTGAGAATGGGATTTTATATAGACTGTGGATGCCTGCTGAGAGAAAGGATGAATGTGAACCAGTGAAGCAATTGATAGTACCTAGCAAATACAGAACCAGATTGCTAGAGGTAGCCCACGATGTCCCATGTGCAGGACATCTGGGAATAAAAAAGACCAAGAGGAGATTGGCTGCACACTATTATTGACCAAATAACTCCAAAGATGTAAAACAACATTGTCTATCTTGTGGTATATGCCAAAAGATGGGAAAAAGTGGACTAAAGACTAGGGCACCCTTAAAGCCCCTTCCTATAATTGGACAACCCTTTTATAGAGTGGGAGTAGATTTGGTGGGCCCTTTTTCCAAACCCACAAGGCATGGCAAGAAATATCTAGTGGTGGTGGTGGATTTTGCCACCAGGTACCCAGACGCAGAAGCACTAAGATCTGTAGAAGCCCCTGTAGTGGCAGAGGCTTTATTAAAAATCTTTATGAGGCTGGGTTTCCCTCATGAAGTGCTGATGGATCAAGGCAGTGTATTCATGGGAGAAGTGATGCAATGTATGTGGAAATGTTGTGGTCTAAAACATCTAAAGACCACTACTTACCATCCCGCCACTAATGGGCTAACTGAGAGATTCAATGGAGTTTTGAAGGGCATGATAAGAAGCTATGTGCAAGATCACCCACAAGACTGGGATGAATGTTTGGGATGCTTCTTATTTGCATACAGAGAAGTCCCTCAGGAGTCAACAGGCTTCTCACCCTTTGAACTAATGTTTACTAGAAAAGTGAGGGGACCTTTGGAACTGTTAAAAAATTCATGGGAAGGAACCCTGGGAGAGTACAAAACTTCTGTAGTAGATTTTGTATTGGAATTCCGCAATAAATTAACATCAATGATGGAAGTTGTGAAAGAGAATCTCAGTCAAGCTCAGCAGAAGCAAAGTTACTGGTATGACAGAACAGCCAGGGAACGTGTGTATGATGTGGGAGATATGGTTATGGCATTCATACCCAGGAAACATGACAAATTACAGGCTAACTGGGAAGGACCATATACCATAAGAGAAAGGCTTGACACAGTGACATATGTAATCACCACAGACCAATTAAACAAAAGCCAAGTGGTTCATGTAAATATGTTAAAGCCTTACCATACCAGGGATGCACAGGTGTTGCAAGTTACCTTATTCCCTGAGGGAAGTGGGCCTGAACTTCCAGATCTGGTACAGGAAAGCAAAGACAAAGGAGGGGTAGATCAAGTGGAATGGTCAGAGGAGGTGAAGGAGGAAGTAAAAGAAGAGATTCTGAGAGTTTTGAAAAACGATGGGAATCTCTTTAGTAATAAACCTGGCTGAACCAGTATAGCCAGACATTCCATTGATACTGGAGAGCATGCCCCAGTCAGATGTGTACCGTGCTGTGTGAATGGGAAAGTTGTGAGTGAAGTAATCTGTGTAGGATATGGGGTGGGGAGAGGGAAAGTCACCCCCTTATGGAGCAAGGTAGAGGCAGTGCAATCGTGGCCGATCCCCTTAACCAAAAAACAAGTAAGGGCATTTCTAGGTGTGGCTGGTTTTTATAGAAAGTTTGTGAAAGATTTTGGGGAAATCGCAACCCCCTTGCATGAATTAACAAAGAAAAAGTGTTCTGAGCATGTGGTATGGACGGATGAATGTCAGAAGGCTTTTGATCTGCTGAAGCAAGCCTTGTGCAAAGGACCCATATTAATAGCACCAGACTATGAGCAACCATTCATCGTGGCTACAGATGTGTCGGACCTCGCGCTGGGAGTCGTCTTGCTGAAGGAGAGAGAAGTCACCAGACATCCAGTGGCGTATCTGAGTCGCAAGCTGACGCCGAGGGAGAAAAACTATTCGTCGGTCCAAAAGGAGTGCCTAGCGGTCGTGTGGGGACTGAACAAGTTGCGCCCATACGTGTGGGGACGAAGATTCACGGTAACAACAGATCATCGGGCCTTGTTATGGTTACAGACTATGAAAAACCATAATACTATGCTGCAGAGGTGGTCCTGGGCCCTACAAGACTATCAAGTGGACTTCCAGTTCATTAAAGGCAAGGACAATGTATTGGCCGATGGACTGTCAAGGCAGGTGGCTGGGACTGCAGTGACGTGACCAGACGGAGGAACAAAGAAAGACACTTTCCCCAGAGAGACTTGTTTTAATTGTTAACGCGACGTATAAATCCTGGAGCAAGAATAATACTCTGCCGTTATGTTAAGGGGGGGGAAATGTGATGATCCTGTATTAGTGTAAATAGGGTAAGTGCTGTTTGAATAGAAGATACATGGTAAGTGGAGTGAAAGAGGAGGGGGAGTGAATGGGCAGTAGAATGCTGGATGATTGGCTGAGTGTTTAAAATGGCTGAGCGTATAAAAGGAAGAGTGACAGTGGAATCTGTGTGGATGTGATGTGATGAAAGTGAGTGGGTTGTTTTGGTGGGTTTTAGAGAGTTGTTTGCCAGGAGAGCTTGGAGAAGGAGGGGGGTGGAGTTCGTATTAGTATTAGATAAAACCATATGCTTATGTGCCTTATGAAGAAATCTTGTTATCTTTGTTATCTTTGTTATATTTAATAAATACTTAATTTGGTTTACCAAAGGCCTGATCCTTGGCTGGGGTTTCACAGACCAGAAGGGAGGGTAAGGTAATGACCAAGGCTGAAGGGAAACTGTAACAAATGGTGGCAGCGGTGAAGAGAATAACACTACAAGTATTCTGAGTCTCTGGGAATACTGGTATTAGGACGTGACTGGTGGTGCTGCCTAGCAGGGGGATCTGTTGAGATCTGTGCTAGAGCGGGGAGAGAAACCATAAAAAAGGACAGTCCGGACTGGTGGAGTCCCTGGTGGTGCCTAGTGACAGGCAGTAGCCACGAGCAGGTAGGAACCTGACAGGGAGAGCCAGGGAAGGGCGTCACAAGGGAATTCCACAGGGTTGGTGCTGCCACACTAAAGGCCCACTTCCTATATTGTGCAGAACGAACCTCCTGATAAGATGGTATCCGTTTTTCCATAGTTTTGGTGAAGATGCAACACTCACAGTGATGCAATGGTTGCTAATATTGGTGCAATACTTTAATACATCATCACACCTATTCCTCTTGAGAGAATGTTCTGCTACTAACCTATACCATTAACTAATTGAGATCTGCTTATTGAGATCTGCTTTATAGGCACTATTTTTTAAGATGACATAGGAAGAGTCCAGCATCATGTTCTCACAGTGGCCAATGATATGCCCCATTTATTTATGCATTTCTGTATTTATTTATGCATGCTGATTTACTTGTTGGCTTCTTGCTCATCTTGGGCCCAAACAAAAGTGTGATAATGCCTAGATCAGGAATAGGAAAAAAAGACAATTATAGTCATTCATGATCATGACCATGAACTTTAGTAACATTGATTGTCTATTTGAAAGAGGATGCTCCACACTTTTCAGGATTTGGTCTCCAAATGAATAAAGGATGTGGAAGGTCTAGGTCAACATTATTTCATAGAAAAGTTCCAGCTTCCGCTGTGCTCTTTACATGATTTGAGGGGACAGAGGGGAAGAGGCCCTTAATCATCTCATTTTTCATTGTCACAAACAACTTCAGCAAGGGCTTTTCATGAGTAAACCAGTAAAAGATAGCTTATTAAATTTTAGATATGAGAATGAAGTGTAGGAATCTCCAAGGCTCAGGTTGTGGTCTTTTCCAGACTGCACCTACACTTTAAAGTATGTGTTAGAGCACAACTGAGGATATACTGCTGGCCTCTAACAATTTAGACTGTACTGACATGAGTTCAGAGCCTGATTCTCCATCTTTCAGGGATGAGGCCAAGGATTTGGAGTAAGTTTGGAAGAGGGAATTGCCCTCAAGGTCTTGCCCCAGTTGTTCCACTGCCCCAGAACCATTGGCTTAAGAGGACCCCCTTTTGGTCAATGCCTCTCTAGCCTAAGCAGGTCATGTTGCCCTGTGAGGACTTCTACCCAGAAGCCCCAGCAGAACCTCAGTCTTGCTTGTGCCACTAGAGACAATGGGATTTTTTAAGCAAGACTCTTTTAAAGAGCCAGTGTGGTGTAGTGATTAAGGTGGTGGACTACGACCTGGGAGACCAAGGCTCGAATCCCCACATAGCCATGAAGCTTGGGCCAGTCACTGCCTCTCAGCCTCAGAGGGAGGCAATGGTAAACCCTCTGAATACCGCTTATCATGACAACCCTATTCATAGGGTCTCCATAAGTCGGGATCGACTTGAAGGCAGTCCATTTTTCATACCCTTTTAACTAAAGACACTTCTCTCATTGCAGCTGTAGCTAGCAACCCTGAGTTGCAGCTCTGCTTAAGGCACTGCCTGCTGCTGAAGCAACCCTGAGGCTGCAGAGTGAGCACTCCATGGAGCTGTTCAGAGTGCTGTCAACATCCAGGACTGTTCTCTTCCCTCACCTCACATTACGAGAACCTGGATTTTTCTTTGCCTTGACTTACCTAAGGCCTTTCTTTCTTTCTTTCTTTCTTTCTTTCTTTCTTTCTTTCTTTCTTTCTTTCTTTCTTTCTTTCTTTCTTTCTTTCTTTTTCTTGCCGTTCCTTCCAGTAGGAGCCCTCTTTAGGACCTCTTTCCAGAGTACCTACAGTGCCAACCCTTTAATTTACAATGTGTTTGCCGTAAACGCACCTCTGAAAATGTAAAGGCTACAATTTTTATATTTTTAATTATATAAAAATAGAAGTTCTTAGGAATTTGAAATGTGCCCTGGATACCACACTTGAAGCCACATGCTGTGATTCATGGTGATGTTATTGTCAGGCAGAAGAACTTCAAGGGCCTTGCCAATTACCTCTCTGCCCCAAACATTCTGTCCTCCCCCCCCAATCCTGCCCAGGGATGACTCCTAAAGATCAAATGTTACAAACTTCAGTGTTGCAGTAATTATTAATGTTGCTTAAGTAAATATACTGAAACCCTGATTGTACAATTTAATTTGCCTTTATACAGAATTGCATTTCATTTCTTGGCACAGAACACAACAAAACCATAGATCAGAGTACAGATCTATGGTTCATTATCTAGGCCTGCACAGATCTCCAGCTCCAAGAGTCAATGTTTTCTTTGTTGCATCCTGCTTTGGCACTGAGTTATGTACCGTGATTATTGTGAGCTTGGTGCCTCAGAAATACAGCTTTTGTGTAATTTATTTCTCTCTCAAATGAATAAAGCATACTTCAGAATGTAAAACACACACAACAACAACAACAACAACAACAACCTCATTGATGCCTCTTGGAAAAATGCTACAAAACATTGCAATTCATCATTCCTCATCTGCCTTGATATGGGTTTTTCTTACATTAACTGTAGCCAAGAGGGTTTATTGAAAATGAGGGGAGAAGGGGAAAAATGGATTTGTTTTCCCTGTGCAGAAGGAATGAGTGCCCAGACTGCCTTAATGGAAGAACTCATTTAAACATTTGGAACTTTTATGATAGGCTTAATGTAGGAGTTATGTGATGCTTATGCTAATGTTGCCCTTCTTATTCAAGTTGGACTAATTACTTCCAAAGATTAGTCTTTTGGAATCATGGAGCCCAGTTTTATTTTCTGCCACCTTGGCAAAAGTCCTTAAGTAGATTTATACCAATTATGCCGATTCACTTCTCTCCCATTATGACAATCTCTGTCATTTGGATACTGCACCCCCCTTTGCCTTTGTATAAAGTTAATATATATATAAACAGAGATGCCCATAGTTCCTAATCTTAACAACTGCACTTTTGTAACAACTGGATTCCAGAGGAGTATAACCATGGCTGCATCTGCACCATACATTTGAAGCACTATTATACCACCTTAACGATCGGCTTCCCTGAAAGAATCCTGGGAACTGTAGTTTGTTAGGAGACTGAGGGTTAGGAGATGCCTATTCCCCTTACAGAGCTACAATTCCCAAAGTGGTGTAACAATCAACCCCTCTTCCCAGAGAACTCTGGGATTTGTAGCTCTGAGACAGGAATAGGGTCTCCTAATAACTCTCGGCACCCTTAACACACTACAGTTCCTAGGATCCTTTGGGGGCAGCTTTCACTATTAAAGTGGTATAACAGTGCTTTGAAAGTATGGTGCAGATGTTGTCCGTGTATTTATCTACTGCACTTCCCAACCTCGGTTCTGCTACTTTCTCCAGTCTCTCCACAGCTTCCATTACCAATCCGAAACTTAGGCTGTGAGCATGTTAGTTGCCTACAGCAAAGTGTTTCCATTGGCCACATCTGGCGGACCAACAGGTTGATCTGCTGATCAGTTGTAAAATCTGTTTAAAACTGAATTTAATAAAAAATGCACTTGAGCTGATTCCACCAGGTTTTGCAGTAAAAAGGGGTGGGGTTTGACTGGTGTTGTCTGTCCCCATTTTCAGAAAAGAGAGGTGGAGATGCACTGGAACCAGCAGAACAGTGAGTATATCTCTACCCTTAATTGCAATCTCCTCTCTTCAGGTTCTATATATTATGTAGCTTGCAGAGCCAGCCCTTCCATTAGGCAGGGCAGGGGTGTCACTACCAGGGTGTGGGGGGTGCAGATCGCACCCGGGTGACACCATGAGGGGGTGACACCCAGAGTCGCACCCCCCGCACTCCCTCTAGTCACGCTGCTGCCCCCCGGCACCCGGTCCAGTGCACACCGCAAGCAGGTGCCTGCTTGCTGGCAGTGGAGCCTGGACGGGCCTTCCACCATCAGCCTGGAGCGTGTGGTGAGCGCGCGCACGAGACCAGCCACCCCTGTCCATGCCCCTGGGAGGGCGCACGCCGGAGGTCCGCACCCCCCCTGCACTCCCGCTAGTGATGCCGCTGAGGCAGGGTGATGTAGCAACCTTGGGAGCAGCGCTGCATTAAGACATGCTGAGGCTCTAAGCTGTGTCAAGTTTAAGAGGTCCTAAAACATTACTAAAAAAAGTGTACTATTGTAGCTGAAAGGACAATGAAAGTACAAATAATAAAGTTTTATATTTACGAACATACTGGTACATCAGTGAAGATGGAACTAAACATCAACAATCTAACTAAAACATATTTCTTGCAATATGACTATTTGCATATGAAATTGCTTTAAATAAAAACACCTTATGTTTTCTTACATAGCACAGATGAAACATTTCTGCACAGATTTATAAACACAATATGACAAATAATTATGTAGCCTTTAAGTATATTTTTGTCACATCAGAAGACTGTTTAAGAGTATGTTTGCCCTGTTTCTTTCATTTTTAACCAATGATGTAAAATTTGAAATTCAGTAATTTTATTGTATTTAGAGCCCCCTCATAATGTGAGGTCCTAAGATGTAGCTTATTTGAAAATGGAAATGGACTGCCTTCAAGTCGATCCCGACTTATGGCGACCCTATGAATAGGGTTTTCATGGTAAGTGGTATTCAGAGGTGGTTTACCATTGCCTTCCTCTGAGGCTGAGAGGCAGTGACTGGCCCAAAGTCACCCAGTGAGCTTCATGGCTGTGTGGGGGTTCAAACCCTGGTCTGCCAGGTTGTAGTCCAACACCTTAACCACTACTTATTTAGCGCATGTATAAATCTGGCACTGCTTGGGAGGCAGATGCTGGGAACTGGGAACCTTCGAGATTCTGGAGGACAGACAGCTGTGTATGTGCTACAGGAGCTGCCTACAGGAGCTGCTGGGGCGGTGGGCTGGGGCTGCTTTCCTGATATCAACATTGCTGCCATTTACCAGGAGATCTTGGGGCGGAGTATATAAAAACATAAGATCAAGCAAGTGGCCCATCTAGTCCAGCATCCTGTTCTCACAGTGGCCAACCAGATGCCCGTTGGAAGCCCACAAGCTGGACCTGGGTGCAAGAGCCCTCTTCCTTCCTGCGGTTTCCAGCAACTCATATTCAGAAGTATACAGCCTCCAACTTTGGAGGCAGAGCATAGCCATCATGGCTAGTAGCCGCTGATAGCCTGATCCTCCATGAACTTGTCTAATCCTCTTTTAAAGCCATCCATGTTGGTGGCCATCATTGCTACCTGTGGGAGCAAATTCCATAGTTTAACTACTTGCCATGTGAAGAAGTACTTTCTATTGTCTGTCCTAACTTTCCCACCTTGCAGCTTCATTGGATGTCCACGAGTTTTAGCGCTATGAGAAAGGGAGAAAGGTTTTTCTCTGTCCACTTGCTCCATGCCATGCATAATTTTGTATACTTCCATCAGGTCTTCTCTGCCTCGCCTTTTCTCTAAGGTGTAAGGGAGTGGTGAGGACAAGGCTGCATCAGCACACTGGTAGAGCTGATTCGGCACTCCATCTGGTGCGCCCACACAGCCATGACCTCACTTCTGCTCTATCCCACTCCTTCCATGACCCAGTAAGCAGCAGTGACACCAGAAGGCTGGCTCTGCACCACCACACTGGCTACTCCTGCCCAGCCTTTTCCACCTATGATAGTCAGCTACTATCAAATATGATGGAGGATGTTGTTCCATTGCCAGCCCTGAAGAAAAATCCATCTGCACATATTATCCACATCTCTACATGGAATAGGGGTGCCAACTTGTCCAACTGAGGCAACAAAACATCTGGACTGGTTTTGATATCTTCTTGTGCTGCTTGCTCTTCTTCCCAGGCTGCCCTGCATTTCCCATGAAGATGGGAAAATAGCAGAGAAAAGAGACACACTCCTGCAGGGTGCATGTGTTTTAATGTTCCTCCTTTAAAAAAAAAAAAAAGCCCAGCTAGAAGAACGCTAGATGTCAGACAGAAGGATTCTAGCTAGGCCTTCTCCCTGACTTGCTAGTTTCTAGGCATAATGTGTTTTTTTTTAAATGGGACAGCAAGTGAACCCACTCCTGGATCCAGAAGCAGTAGCTATAATTCCATTGTGCTAATTGACTATTCCACCAACATTGTGATTAGGACTGAAGGGAATGCCTGTACAGTAAAACAATGCTTGGTAGTAATATCTGAGGCTGATCCTGTCTATCAACTGTGTCCCACGTCATAGGAGTTTGTTGCAATGAATGTAATTGGAACTACTAAGAACCAAATCTGTACATTTGGCTCACTGGGATGCTAGCTTCCAGCAGTTGTGTCACTGCTATTTACTGGGAGAGGTGAGGAGGTGGGGAGGTCAGCATGGTGCAAATGCATTAGTGAAGCCAATCTGCTCTTGCCAGTGCATTTCCACTGTGCCAGTCTCCCTGCCACCTCACCCCACTGCCTCTCCCTCCCGATAAGCGACAGCGAGCCATCCGCAGGGAAGCGAGCACAGCAGCTCTGCTCCAACCGGCGAGCTACTTCTACTCACCATCTGCAGTTCTTCCCGACAGAACTCCAGTATATAAGAACATAGGAAGGGGCCTTGCACCAAGTCATCTAGTGCAATATTGTTGACACTGTCTAGCAGTGGCTCTCCAGGTTTTTAGGCAGGAATCTCTCCCAGCCCTATCTGGAGATGTTGGGGATCAAACCTGGGACCTTCTTCATGCAAAGCAGATGTACCACTGACCCACGACACTCTATCTACCTACCTACAGTGTTTGTGTGTGTGTGCAAACACTCACAATTTTGGAAGCCTCCTTAAAGCCTTGTATAAAAGGAATAAAAGGATAGTACAATGTGAAACTATTCTGTTCGGCCTGAGATTTGTCTGGCTCTTTCTTTCTTTCTTGGTCATTTCTGTCATTTCCCTTTCTTATCATGAGGTATGTCTGAATGAAAATGGCACTTTTGTTTCTTTTAAGCTCACCTGCCCTAAGGCTTATTCCCCACTTGAAGCCGTAATTCAGTCTTTGCAGTGCCATCCATTCCGCCACAGCTAATTACAGTGTCACAAAGAGGAAAGTTATGGATTGTGCTGTGGAAAAGTACCAGAGTTAGGTACATTTTCAGGTAACCCAAGCCCAAAATTCCACCCGTCCTGGTTCAGTCATATTCTTTCTTGTACTCAATAGGAGAATGGCTCCAGTAACAATGGCAAGCTGGGGCTCCCTTTGCATTCGCTCTGTCCCTCAAAGCCAATGCGAGACTTAATCTATCTGTTTAAACTTTTCAATTGTCTCTTAATAGATTGTATACAGCTTTTTGGGGGGGGGGGTGGAGTTATGAAGAAAATGAAGAATCCAAGTGAAGGCACTCATGAGTAGGGTTGCCAGGCTCAGGGCCTGAGACTGATCCTGCATTTTTTGGAGAAGAGAAAGTCAGCCAAGTGCAGGTGTTCTTCCAACCTTGTAATGGGAAAAACCACAAGGTGAAATTCTCCCTTCCCCCTGCACAACTTTTAAAGATACAGAACCAAGAGGTCTTCTGTATCTTTAAAAGTTGTGCAGGGGGAAGGGAGAATTCCACCTTGTGGTTTTTCCCATTACAGTGTTGCAAGAACACCTGCGCTTGGCTGACTTTCTCTTCTCCTAAAGATACAAGATCAGTCTCAGACCCTGAACCTGGCAACCCTACTCATGAGGCATGTGCACACTTTTCTGGCTTACCTTAATGTGTAGCCTCACTCAAATGAAACTTCTGCCTGTGGTAGTGTGCAATCAACATCTCTCTGAACGAACACATTAGCTCTGCTTTTTTCTCCCCACTTCCAGTACAGCCAAAGGCAGTAAGTGGTGTCCACTAACGCTTGATTAAAAGACTTTTGTTTACATATACTAAGGTAAGGAAAATCATTAGGACAGGGGTGGGAAATCTTTTTCAACCTGAGGGCCATATTCCCTTCTGGACAACCTTCTGGGGGTCAAATGTCAGAGGTGGGTGTAGCCAGAGACACAACAGGACACAGCAACAAATGTGAATTTCAGTGTTGTATGGTAGGCCAGTTTCTTCACACACAACATGTTCTTCTCCTCCATCCAGACAAGCAAGAGTTCAATGGTGCATTCCCACCAGGCAAAAACATTGAAGGCAGGTTCAAAGCAAGGCAGTAAGGGGCGTGGCTTGGGAGGGTGTATGGTCTGGGGAGAGTTGCTAGGGCCAGAGAGAGAGAGAGAGAGAGTCATGCAGGACTACATTTGGCTCCCAGGCCCGAAGCTTCTCCATCCCAGCACTGGGGCATCTAGCTAAGAGACTGATGGTTGCCATCTTTTGTGAGGGAGGGGGACAGGGCTCCTGCACTTTTAATTACTCCATCACAGAAAGGAATTTAACAGGTGAGACTTTTCCTGGCACAGAGGTGGGAAAGCTGCATCTGTTGGATTTCTGCCTGTCATGGAGCTGTCAAAGATACAGGACCCCTGTCAGTAAGAAACAAAGAAACCTGGTGACCAGGCCTGTGCTAAAACCATTTAATGTGTCAGTAAGAAACAAAGAAACCTGGTGACCAGGCCTGTGCTAAAACCATTTAATGTGTTTGTTTGGAACACTTCTAGATGAAGTTAACAACAAAATGACAAAGTTAAAATGCAAAAAATACCATATAAAATACAGCGCTCATAAACTACTATTGACAAATACGGTCCGTAAATAGACTTATCCCACTGGGAAAGCCTGAAGATTTTTTCCCCAAAAAGTCTTTAATAGATGAGTGTAATAAAAGCCATGATCATCTCTGTCTGATTTCTTTGCAGAATGTGTTCTACAGAGCAGGTGCAACTGAGCTTAAGGCCTTACTCAGTCTAAATATCCAGGTTGGTGTACTGGTTAGAATGTTGGACCAGGGTTCAAATCCCCACATATCCATGAAGTTTGATGGGTGACCTTGGGCCAGTCACAATCTCACAGCCTAGCCTACCTTACTGAGTTGTTGTGAGGAGAAAATAGTGAGGAGGGCTGGGATAAAAAGTTTATGAATAAATAAATAATAAAATAATGGCATACTGACATGTTGGTCTATAATATATAGATTATTAAAAAGAAAAATCAATCCCCAGCATCTCCAGGTAGAGCTGGGAAAGACTCCTGCTTGAATTCTGGGACAGCCACTGCCAGCCAGTGTCAACAGTACTAGGCTAGATGGACCAGTCATATGACTTGGCATTAAGGGAGCTCCCTATGTCCTAGATACAAATCACGCTGCCAGAAACTTAAACAAAGGAAACTAAATGAAGCTAAATTTCACAAAGAAAGCCTCTAAGTTGTTTCCCTGCTCTGCCACTAAACTTTCTGGGCGGGTTTGGTCCAATCACTTCCTCTCAACCTGCTACCTTGCAGAGTTGTTGTGAAGATAAAGGGGGGGGGAATCAGGTCTGCTATTCTGAATTCCTTGGAGGAAGGACAGGTTAAAAATCAGACAAAGAGGGAAAGTGAGAGCTGCCTCAGAATAATATATAAGTCCTGATGAAATAACAGGAAAGCTGTAAAACTTTCTGACCAAACACTGGATAGGATTTCAGCTACTAATAGTTTTATATTAACTTTTTTCTTCTGAGGCTTATTTCATTAATTACAGTCAAAGCCCTTCTGTCTGAAGTCACATGGCCACCCAATAAATATAAGCCACTTTAACACAGACAGTTATAATTTCTTGTTTAAAAAAGACATTGCCCTATGATTAACATTAATCTTTCATTCATGTTAAAGTTCCCAAAGTGTCACTCTAGCATCAAGTATATTTCATCTTTTATGAAACAATTTTATAGGAGAAATGCCTGAATATTATTCAAAAAGCAATCATAGACATGCTTTATAGCTCATTTATATCAATATCAAGTGAATTCCATGACAAGTTAAACACAATATCCTTTTATCATGGAAAACGACAAGCCATTTCATCTAAATACATTAGGGACCATTAAGGAAAACTCAGAATGAGTTACTTTCATGCAGTAAATTATTTTTACTTTGAAACTTTTATTTTAAGGTGGAGTCCATTTCTATCTAATGACCAGAATATAAGAAGAGTTGAAAGGTACATCAAAGATCATCTAGTTGAAACCTCTGCTGATGCAAGAAATCCACTACTACAGCATCTCTGGTAGATGGAAATCCAAAGCTTCTCATACAATACCTGCATTTGTTTTTGAGGTGCCACCATACTCTTTGGCATTTTTAGAGTGGGACACAATCTTAAAATTCTGGCCCTTCAAATTCGGATTAACTTTCTCAGCAGAAACATAGCGCAAAACCTTTAAGTCCCACTGTTTGCAACGGAAGAGTTATTTCAGTCACAAGAGGTGAGGGACCCAGCAAGACTGGAGATGGTTCATCTATACCATACTATAGGAATTTCTTTCTCATTGTGTTATATATGTCAGAGCATCTCTGCTCTGAATTCAGCACTTCAGGAAGCAGTTCACTTCATTCCAAAGTGTGTTGTGGTTTGCCTGATCAAGTTCATGGAGGACAGGGCTATCAATGGCTACTAGCCATGATGGCTGTGCTGTGCCACCCTAGTCAGAGGCAGTATGCTTCTGAAGACCAGTTGCCGGAAGCCTCAGGAGGGGAGAGTGTTCTTGCACTCGGGTCCTGCTTGCGGGCTTCCCCCAAGCACCTGGTTGGCCACTGTGAGAACAGGATGCTGGACTAGATGGGCCACTGGCCTGATCCAGCAGGCTCTTCTTATGTTCTTAAGTAGAATCATATCCAAATCTCCACCCCCTCTAAATCACTATTATAAGGAGTCAAAAATAGCTCTAACTCCCCCCACCTTTGGACAGAACTAGATGCCTCATGAAGTTATGCCTCATGATTTCGCTACAGGAGCATTTGCTTAAGAGCAAGTGGACCACTCCATCTTGCTGTGATGCATGACGGTTATTATATTTATGCAGGAATTAAAATGGGTCACTTTATTTTTTTTCTTATATCCTTGGTTACATTGGTAGTCCCTAAAGATAGTCAGTGATGTATTTGATACATTAACTCTTTTTGTCATGTTGATGCTGAGCTAACTATTGAATGCTATTGAATGCTAAGTTATGATTTTATGTTACTTTGTATTCCTTTATAGAGAGATAATTGTGAAAAAATCCTTTATTAAAGGTCTGGGTACTAAGAAAACTAATACAGCAGAGGCTTACCCCTCTCAAAATGGAACAAGTTCCCTAGAAACCAACCACTTCCTACTGTGGTTCCCACCAGCATTTATTTGATAAGACGATTCCTGAGATGTAAATTAACTTGCATCTAAGACTCAATTTGACTTTGGCTTGATTAGTTCTACTGCCTAACGATATTTAAGAGATGGAGATCACTTTCATGTTCAGGAAGGTAAAAAGGGCCCCCTCTTCAACTTTCATCTAATTATTTATTAAAGCCATTGCATTCCTTCTCTTTTAGTAGGTTTTCACTAGAATTGCACTTTGCAAGAATCAGCAGATCCACAAAGAGCTTACATTACATTTATCTGTGTCCCTTTCCATTGTTCCAAAGAATGTCTTTGAAAAGGACCTGAATTTTAGCCTTTTAATCAGCTCAGCATTGTTGGAATTCATTCTTTAGGTCTTATATTTGCCTTGGAATTATTGTTAAGCCAGGAGAAGAAGTTAAGAACCCAGGATTTATTGTTTAAACCGGCTTTTGTAAGCCCTCTTAATACCTGCATAATTTGACTCTTTCTGTCATTTATTGGGGACAGACCTCACCTTATGTTCAGTGTGAAATGGCCCTTACTCAATAGTTGAAAATAAGACCAACTCACAAGATCTTCCTAGATGAGTAACTCAATGAATAAAATGCATGGATGGAGAAGCTATTATATACCACAGTTAAACTGAGTTTAGAAGCATTAGGGTGGTATATAAAAGACAGGCAGTATGCTATCATGGGTAGTGCATTGGAGATGCATTCAGATTCCTACTTTCCTAGGAAAATTGCTGGGCTGAATAGCTTTGGACAAGTCATTGTCTTTCAATAGGGTTTTGGGATGACCATCGTAGGTACAAATATGAAATAATTAAAGGTTAGGAAAGGAGTCAGAATTCAGGCCCTATTTGCACTGTGCATTTAAAGCAGTATCATGCCACTTTAAATAGTCATGGCTTCCCGCAAAGAATCCTGGGAATGGTCATTTGTTAAGGGTGCTCTGAGAGTTGTTAGGACACACCTAGTCCCCTCACAGAGCTACAATTCCCAGAATGGTTTAACAGTCAATCCCTGCTACCTAGAGAACTACAAAGGGCCCTCACTGTGACTCACATAAAAACATAAGAAGAGCCTGCTGAATTAGGCCAATGACCCATCTAGTCCACCACCCTCTTCTCACAGTGGCCAACCAGTTGCCCATGGGAAACCCGCAAGCAGGACCAGAGTGCAAAGAGCACTCTCCCCTCCTGTGGTTTCTAGCAACTAGTATTAAATACAGTATATCTGGGGGGGGGGAGAGAAATGCAGTTACAATTACATAATAGACCTGGGGAGGAGCAGTTAAAACTACAACAAAAACCATCACCTGAATAAGACATTATATATTTATTTTCTATGTTTGTTTCATTTCATTTCATTTTTAAACTGCTCCTTGTCCCAAAATACCACAGCCAACAACAGACAGTATACAATATTACAATCTCATAAAAACAAAACACTACACTCATCACAGTATCAATGAATCAGCAAACAGAATCAGCCATTCAGCTCCACATTATGATCTAACCTCCAAAGGCCTAGAGAATAATACATGTCTTTAACTGATACCCAGAAGCTGTCAATGAAGGGGACAACCACACCTCTAAAGAAAGACAATCTGACAGCTGGGATGCTGCAACAGAGAAGGCTCCATCTTCCATCACTGTGCAATGAGCCATGCCCTATAGAACTTCCTATAGAAGATTTGGTCTGGCATATATTGGGAGAGATGTTCCTGTAAGTGCTTGGGCCCCAATTGTCCAGGGCTTTGTATACTTCAGTACCAGCACCTGCAACTGGGCCCAGTAACAAGCTTGCCAATGCAGTGACACATGATCCCTTTGCTTGTTTGTTTGTTTGTTGATTGATTGATTGATTGATTGATTGATTAAACTTCTATCCCACCCTTCCTCCCAGAAGAAGCCCAGGGCAGCACACAAAGGACAAAACATTAAAAACATCTTAAAGCCTCTCAAAAACAAAACATCTTAAAAACATTTTCTTTTTTTTTTAATTAATTTTTATTCTAATTTTCAAAACCAAAATAATACAAAAAGAAAACAACACAAATCAATAACTAATACAATACAAAAAAAATACATATATATAAAAATATTGACTTCCGATTTGTCATAGTTCAGCTATAAATCTATAATATATAACAAACCTATCTCTTAATAGATTATAAAATCACCTTCCTCCAGCGGTTATCTTAGTTGGTTTCAAATCTCATTAACATCATATCATTTTAATATTCCACAAAAAGTCAAAGAGAAGTTTCCAATCCTTGAGATATATATCAATCAATTTTTTTTCTAAATAAACATGCCAATTAATCCAGCTCATCAAATCTACTAAATCCAGTAATTTCAAAACACTATAATTCAACTATAAATCTATAATATATAACAGACCTATCTCTTAATAGATTATAAAATCACCTTCCTCCAGCAGTTATCTTAGTTGGTTTCAAATCTCATTAACAACATACCATTTTAATCTTCCACAAAAAGTCAAAGAGAAGTTTCCAATCCTTGAGATATATGTCAATCAATTTTTTTTCTAAATAAACATGTCAATTAATCCAACTCATCAAATCTACTGAGTCCAGTAGTTTCAAATCGCTCTTCTGTCATTATCCATATTGGGTCCATCTTCCATCTTTACGCACCCAAAAATCTTGCTGTCATAGTCATATAATAAAAGTCTGATAGGAATTTCCTCCATCACAGATATTTTCTTACCATCAAATCCAAACGTAACACTGAAGTATTGTTTCAAAGCCGCATCTCTGCTCCTCTTTTCCACATGATACACTAGTACATTTCTTGAAGGTTTTTCCATTGACACAAAACAGGGATTAATTCTATTAACTTTCTCCATTTCAAGTTCCATCAAATCCTTCCAGTCCAGGAATTTTTTTGAACTGATAATATCTTTATCTCCAATCTCTTCAATTCCTTCAGAGACAGCGCTGTATTCCAAACTGTAATATTTATCTCCAGGATCCGTCACGACCAGGAAATCCAAATCTTTTTTCATGTCCATATTTAAGCCAATCTCCATAGATTGAACCTTGCCTTTAATTTCTCTTTCATCCTTTTTTTGTTTTCCAGATCTATCTTTATTCTCCTTTCTCATAGAATCCTGAGTTTCTTTCAGCTCCTGTCTCATTTCATGAAATTCAGTTCTCCACGCTTGTCTATTATTTCTCAGTTCTTGTTTTATTGAGTTAATCCCATCCATTATTTTCTGAAGCATGGCTAGAAATAAAGTCCCTTCTTGTACATCCATGATCTTCTTAATTGCCATTCTTAAAACCAAAAGAACAAAACTCCTTCAATTTTCAATGTCCCAAGCAAAGAGCAGTTTATTTCTTTATCCAGTTACAAAGGAGTTAATCTTTCCAACCAACTAACGTCACACGCTAGACAGTCCTTATCTCTTAAATGTCCAGAAGTGCAAAAACAGCTTTTAGTTCACAGCGTTCAAATAACTAGTAGCAGAGAGAATGAGCAGATTCGTCAACAACAAAAAAAGTAGATCAGAAAAAATAGTCCCTTATATATATTACACAAAAGTCTTGTAAATCAAAAAGATTTCTTATCTCTCCCAATCAGAAAGCTCTCATCCGTTGTAATCTTTAAAACGCAATTTTCCATGTCAGCTTTTTGCAATAAAAAAAAGATAAGCTATTTATATTTTCTTCCCCCTTAGTTCCGTAAATAAAGAAGGAAAGTCTTACCTCATCTAGGTTATCTTAATTGCTGTTACTTTGACAAATCTCTTTAGCTATATAGATAAGAAAATGATAAATGTAGACAGGAGGTTTGCCTGCTAGTCCGTTAAAAAAAAACGGGTCACTTATCCAGCTGAGCTAGCATAAAATCCTCGCTCTGTCTGAACTGCTGGAAGACAGACAATTCTGACGAATTCCAGGCTCCAACAATCGAAACAAAACTATGTGGCAGATCTCACGCTTCTTCCTTATCCGGAAGAAATCATCCGCAGTCAGAAAAAACCCTTCTGACTGAATTTAAAACTGGATAAGTTTCATCCAAGATGGGAGCCCGTCTCAGAGGCAGCACAGGCGGAGGGATCCTCCTGGGAAGTCCATCTTAAAAACATTTTCAAAAGAAAACATATTTTTTAAAAATTGTTTAAAAACATCTTAAAAAGCAATGCCAATGCAGATGCAGGCTGGGATAAGGTCTCTACTTAAAAGGCTTGATGAAAGAGGAAGGTTTTCAGTAGGTGCCAAAGAGATAACAGAGACAACACTTGTCTAATATTTAAGGGGATGGAATTCCGAAGGGTAGGTGCCATAACACTAAAGGTCCGCTTCCTATGTTGGGCGCAAGAGACCTGCTGATAAGATGGTATCTACAGGAGGCCCTCATGTGCAAAGTGCAGCAATCGATTGGGTACATAAGAGGTAAGACAATCTTTCAGGTATCCTGGTCCCAGGCTGTACACGGCTTCACACACCAAAACGAGCACCTTAAACTTGGCCAGGCAACTAATGGGCAGCCAGTGCAATTCTTTCAGCAGCATGTTGGTGATATCCTGCCCCAGTGAGCAGTCTCACTGCCACATTTTGCACCAGCTGCATCTTCTGGACCAACCTCAAGGGCAGCCCCACATAGACCACATTACAGTAATCCAACCTGGAGGTTACCAGTGCCTGGACAACAGTGGTCAGGCTATCCCAGTCAGATATGGCTGCAGCTGTCTTACCAGCCAAAGTGGGTAAAAGACACTCGTAGCCACTGAGGTTACCTGGGCCTCTAGCAACAAAGATGGATCCAGGAGTACCCCCAGACTATGAACCTGCTCTTTCAGAGGGAGTACGACCCCATCCAAAGCAGGCAATTGACCAGTTATTCAGACTTGGGAATCACCTACCCACAGCACCTCCATTTTGCTAGGATTCAGACCGAGTTTATTGGCTCTCATCCATCCCACATCTGAGTCCAGCCACTAGTCCAGGGTTTGCATGGCCTCTCCCTATTAAGATGTCACAGAGAAATAGAGCAGATTATCATCAGCGTGCTGGTGACACTTCACTCCAAATCTCCTGATGTCTGCTCCCAACACCTTCATATAGATGTTGAACAGTATTGGGGACAAGATGGTACCCTGCAGCGTCCCAGAGCATAACTGCCATGGGACCAAAAGACAATCACCCAAGGCTATTCTCTGAAACTGACACTGGAGATAGGATCAGAACCACAGTAAAACAGTGTCTCTGATACCCATCTCAACACGTTAGCTCAGTAGGATACCATGGTCAATGGTATCAAAAGCCACTGAGAGATTAAGTAAGAATAATAATAAGATAAGCATTATCAGCTATTACAGTTTACAGATCAAACTGCTGTTAAGGCATAGTACTGGAAGCTGGCATTAAAGCTGGTGGCCATAATAATAAATGAGTGGTGTATATAGAAACTGAAGAGTATGAAATGATTACAAAGCAGAAGCAGTGTTTTTAGTGCCTTGTTTGCTGCCCTGGGCTCCTGCTGGGAGGAACTCACAGAAGTTGAGAACATGGCAAGATCACATAGGAGGAAGCACAGGAAGACTTCAGAGTTTGCTCTTTGTGTGGGAAAGAGCTATGCCTTCGTTTTTGGCTTCTCTGAAGAAAACCCCCCTGTTAGTCACAACTTCAAGGGGTCGGTTTGCCACACCACACTCTCCGCTGAAAGTACTGGATGCTGGATGCTGAGATCAAGAGGGGGTGTCGTTTTTTGGTCTTGCAAATGGACTATCACCCATACCGATCTTGTGCTGGGGTGGGAAGACTTACATCAGGAGTTTCCATCTGAAGGTGCACTTTTTGGACTATACAGACAAGAAGCCTTATTGTAACTGAGTTGTTTCTATGTTATTGTTTAGTTTTATTGCTGAGTTTTTGATGTTCTTGATGCTTTAGATGTTTTTGCTTTGTACGTCGCTCAGAGTGGCTGGGTACCAGTCAGATGAGTGACTAATAAATTGAATAAATAAATAAATAAATAGGGTTGCACTCCTCCTGTCATTTCCCTGATAAAGGTAATCCATCAGGGTGACCAAGGCCAATTCAGTCCCATAACCAGGCTTGAACCCAGATTGGAATAAGTCAAGATAATATATTTCATTCAAGAATACTTGCAATTGTTCTGCCACAACTCTCTTAATCACTTCCCTAAAAAAGGGGTATTTGCGACCAGACAGCAGTTGTCACAAACCAATGGGTCCAGGGTGGGATTTTTCAGGAGCGGTCAGATCACTGCCTCTTTCAGGGTGGCTGGGACCACTCCATCTCACAAAGACTTGTTAACCACACCCTGGATCCACTCGGTCAAACCCCCTCAGCAAGCTTTAATAAGCCAAGAAGGGCAAGGGTTGAGAGGACACGTTGCTGGCAGCAGTATTACAAGCACCTTGTCCATGTCATCAGGCTGCATCAGATGAAACTGATCCCCTAAATTTGCAGCAGACATTGCATTGGACACCTCACTGGGGACTACAGTACATGTGAATGGGGCATTAAGATTGCTATGGAGGTGAGCAACTTTACTCTTGAAGGGCCTTGCAAACAATTCACAGGCTTCCAAAGGGTGTAAAATTCCATTTCCCCACTGGATGGCTACTTGAGGATGCAATGGAGGCAGAGAAATGAGCCTTCTTCACTGCCCTCACCACCACACAGTAGGCACGGTTTTGTTGTTTTACTCATGCCTGATCAGGCTCACAACACGTCTTTCATCACTTGAGCTCTAGGCATCATCCAGCCTGTTTCATTCCCCGTAGTTTAGTGATATACCAAGGTGCAAACTGGACTCCACAGTGCTGGAGGGGGTGCTCAGGGGCAACTGTTTCAAGAGCCTGATGTGTCTTGTTGTTCCACAGCATGACATGGGCTTCAACAGGATCACTTGCTCTATCTACGGGAAACTGCCCCAGGGCATTCAGGAATCCAGAATTCCATTAGTCTCTAGGGGTAGACTATCTTAATCTGTCCATAGATCCTGCAGGGGAAGATTGGAGCTGTAAGTTGAAACTTCACCAGGAAGTGATCTGACCATTTTGCCATGCCACACAAAAACATGTTAGCTACGTTCTCCATGAGCTTCAGCTTCTGGGCCATCTTCAAGGGCCAACTAACGCAGAGCACATTGCAATAGAAAAGACAAAAATTTCCCACAGATGAAAAGCTTGGTGATATTAAGAAGATGAAGACCTCCTAATAGATCACCTAAAGCTTGAAAGAGAGGGAGCTATTTAAACCTCGCTAGGCATGAAGTTCCATATCTTGGGTCCTGCAATAGAGAAGACCCTGTCTTGAATTCCAACTATATTTATCACTGAAAGAGGATTGGTCTGAGTCCCACCTCCTGTTGGCGTGTGCGGTCAACACCTCCCACTACTACTACTACAATTACTACCTATCACGAAGATCAGCCTCCATACCTGAGGACTGGAAAGTGGCCAATGTAACACCTTTTTTTTTAAAGGGATCCGGGGGGAGGGATCCTGAAAATTACAGGTTAGTTTGCTTAATGTCTATCCTGGGAAAACTGGTAGAAAGTATTGTTAAAGATAAAATAACCAAGAACAAGCCTTGCTGAAGCACAGTCAGCATGGCTATTGCAAGGGGAAGTCCTGTCTCACTTACCTATTAGAGTTCTTTGAGAGTGTCAACAAGCATATAGACAGAGGTGATCCAGGTGACATAGTATACTTGGACTTTCAAAAAGCTATCAGCAATGTACCTCACCAAAGACTCCTGGGTAAGCTTACCAGCCTTGGAAAAAGAGGCAAGGTCCTCTTGTGGATCAGGAACTGGTTAAGTAGCAGGAAGCAGAGAATAGGAATAAGTGGACAGTTCTCTCAGTGGAGGGATGTAGAAAGTGGAGTACCTCAGGGATCAGTAAGCTTTTTAACTTGTTCATAAATGATCTAGAGTTAGGGGTGAGCGGTGAGGTGGCCATGTTTGCTGATGATACTAAATTATTCAGAGTTGTTAAAACAAAAAGGGATTGCCAAAGGACCTCTCCAAACTGAGTGAATGGCCGGCAAAATGGTAAATGCAATTCAGTCTAAACCATTGCAAAATGATGCACGTCAGAGCAAAAAATCTTAATTCCACATATATGCTCATAGGTCTGAACTAGCAGTGACTGACCAGGAATAAGACCTTGGGGTTGTAGTGGATAGCTTGATGGTGATGACATAGCATGCAGCAATTGTGAAAAAGACAAATTCCATGCTAGATATCATTAGGAAATGATAAATAAAAACATGAGTAAAAATATCAGTGAAAGCATCAATAAACTGAGGTTGGGAGAAAGAAATTAAAATTGCAAAGACCTGTCTGAATAACACAATTTTTAGGAGATGCCTAAAACATGGCAAGAACGATTTCTGCTGAACCTCTACTGGTAGGGCGTTCCACAGGGCAGGGTCTGTCACACTAAAGGCTCAGTCTCTAGTAAAGTCTGACCGAACCTCAGGGACATGGGGAATGACAAGAAGTGCCCCATCAGAGGACCTTCGTAATTGAGGTGGAGTATAAGTCATCAGATGGCTGTTGGGCCCAAGTTGTTTAATGCTTTGTGAATTAACACCTTGTACATGGCCCAGTAGCAAACTGGCAACCAGTGCAGCTGTCTCAGCAAAGGAGTAACAAGTTACCAGGAGCCTGCTCCTGTGATCAGTTTGGATGCTGCATTCTGCATTAGCTGTAGCTTCCGGACAAGATACAAGGGTAGTCCACATAAATATATGCATGAACAAGATCTCAGATAGTGAGATAGGAATGGGCTTTATGCTTAGCCTACATGCGCAATTGCAATGCTCACATGTGTACATGGAGACTACCACAATCAGTTCAACAGAGGTGTTTCCTCCTTCTGTGTGAAATTG
This sequence comes from Rhineura floridana, assembly GCF_030035675.1. Classification (NCBI taxonomy): domain Eukaryota; kingdom Metazoa; phylum Chordata; class Lepidosauria; order Squamata; family Rhineuridae; genus Rhineura; species Rhineura floridana. The sequence goes on along the minus strand of NC_084485.1, from coordinate 24,597,130 downwards.
GAAATCTTTGGGAATGGATGAGCTGGGAGTGTGCATAACTGGATCAGGATAACTGATCCATCTGAACAAATACAGTGAACAAACTCAGGGCTTCCATCTTCAGCTCTTCATGGCTTTCAGAAAAGTTCCTTTAGAAGAAAAAAATAAGAAAATCTGCTGTTCCTTCAGCATAATGATATGGACTCTAAACATTCCTCTATGAGAGTTCAATTTCCACCTCATTTATCAAAACTATATACTTCAATGTCAATTCAGAGAGCAACCAGGAGAATCTTCATCATTCCTGGGCTGGTTTTGGTTTTGAGAAATGTTTGGTTCCCTATAGCACTGCAGATGGTAATTCTGTGGCAGACCTATTCATTCTTATATGCATGCTTGTTGTTGTTATGTGCCTTCAAATCAATTACGACTTATGGCGACCCTATGAATTATAGACCACCAATAGCATCTGTTATAAACCACCCTGTTCAGATCTTGTAAGTTCAGGTCTGTGGCTTCCTTTACAGAATCAATCCATCTCTTGTTTGGTCTTCCTCCTTTTCTACTCCCTTCTGTTTTTCCCAGCATTATTGTCTATGCTACAATTGCACAATTAAGCTCAGATGGTATGATTTACTCAGTACAGCAGGAAAAGCAGCTGCTAGTCCAATTTTAAAAATAGTAAACTGTACTGAAGACCAGAAAGAACAGTTAAGGGGAGAAGGGTGAATGAGCTGTTGTCCAATATTCTGCATGCTTCAAAATGTGCAAAAGTGCATGAAGGGGAGGGATAATAATGCAATTGGCTTGAATGATGAATGTAACATTTAATTGCAGGAGTGGTGGGACATTAGAACGTGTTACCTGTGTGGTAGAAAATTTCGAGAAGTGCACATTCAACTGAACGTGCTTAGGAACCTCCCTGTGATTGGGAACCCTATGTTATCAATGGTGAGGAGGGTTGTAAGCACATTCAGCCAAAAGTGGTTAGAAGCCCTCTTCAGATCTTCCCTCTCAGTGCAGGAATGTTGGAGATGGAGCAGGATTACCTGGAGTGTGCAAGATGTTGGGGGCAGGGCTATTGCACTTGCCTGATCCCTTAAATACATTCTTTTGAATTCATAAAGAATGCTACATCAACACGTAAAACCTTGCTTTCCCCCCCTTCGTCTGATGCATTCGGACTGTCACCAGAAGACAGGTCCATCAAACAATCTGTTGTTAAAAGGCACTTATGAGAAGATGTGATTTTAATCAGTTGGTAAAATTTTGTGTGTTTTCAGAGTTTGTTTTTATTATTTTATTGGGAACTTCGGGATCTGAGACTTTCACTTCCACCAATATAAATAACATTGAGAATAACTCCATTGGAAACAAATGGAAAAATAGTTCAATGAGAGAGGCAAAAGAGACTGTCTGTGATTTGTCAAAAGATTGACAGTAAGACAAATTTAATAATTACAAGTGGATTACCTTGGGAGTGAAAAGGGGATATGGAGAAACTAAAGATGATTCAAAATATATTCAGAAATCATGAGCTTAATCCTCAAAGGTGTTCAATACCTCTTTGATACCAATCTTAGAGCAAGGAATTAGTTCAGTCTGGAATTAATTCTGCTTATGCCCCTCAGCACACATACACAGAAAATTATATTCTATATCCTTAAACAATACCGTGTTCCTTAGACAATGATACATAACATGGGCCATTAAGGCCCTGAATTTCTTTAACAGAATGAAATCAATATCATCAAATATGCTGCTCTCAAGTGCTTATTTTTGGAAAGCAAAACCCCATTTACTATCCAAAGGTCTTAAACTCAATCCTTATTCAGACGAACTCTCCTAGGTATCATTTGGAACTCAGTGTATAAGGGCCAAGATCAGAAGTTCAAAAAAAAAATGCTGCTACTAACTTACAAAGACGTTTATCAGGGAAGGTGGATGATCACCACATGCACAAAGACACCTTCTGCTTCCAAATAAAAATAAAAATCTATGAGGGATGGGTTGACCACTATAATAGAAAATGAATTTTCTACTGAGAGTAAGTAGAAAGTTGAACTTCGAAGAATACAAAGTTTAACAGAAAGCAAATGCTAAGGAATTCTCTCTCAATAAACCAACTGATGGCAGAAGAAGAAACCAGAAATCATGGGATGATGATGGATGATGGAGTTTTGGAAGGAAGAGCCATAGTGAAGTGACAGATGTTGTTGTGCAGCATGTACTGCAGTACAGAATTTTTTCCCCACATTTTTTGATCCTTCATCAACTAATGAAAAATGAAATGGCATTAGAAGATTATCAAAACATAGAGAAATTTTCAGTGAAATTTTCATGGCTGGGATGCAAACTTTTGGCTGCAGTTACTTTTGAGTGTCCTTTCCTTCATTCTGCAAATCATGTCTCTGCAACTTTCCTGGTTTCCCATGGTTCATGAAAATCTCATGGTATGAGCTTTCCTCTAAGTGCAGAAGGCAGGGATGTTGCCCTTGTTTGAAGTTCATTGAAGATAGTTAAACTTCCCCTCCCCAAGTGCATCCTCCAGTAAGTGTATGTATGTGCATGAATGATTCTGAATTGGTGTGAACAGATCCATCCATTTGTGGATTCCAGCCATACCCTCTGGCATGTCGTCCATGACTGCCCATTGTGAGGATGTATGAAATATTGGGGATTTTTAATCGTTGGTTCATCTCAATGAACCAACGTTTGAAAGCCAGCAATAGCAAAGAATCCTGGGAAAGAGCCCCTCTGTGAACTCTGAGTAGCTACATATCTTAGAAACCTGCGGGTATCAACATCCTGACTATCATGGAAACTGTGAATATTGCCCCAGTGAGAAGCAAGTGCTCCTGACAAACAAAGAAATACTGTAGTTTGCATAGTGTTTATGATAATCTTGACCTTTAGAAGGAGACAGGATAGTTGATTTCCTGAAACATCAGGAATTTCCAGTTGGGAGACTGCCGTCATTATCTTGGAATTTATCTGGGAATGGTTTCTGAAAAAAAACAAGAGATTCCTGGACTGGTAATCTTAAATCCTTTTATTGTCTTTACCTGTCAAATCCCTGGTCACATTTACATTGGGGTTCAATTTAGTTAGAAAAAGTATAACACACGGGGAGTTTGAAGGGGTCATCAGTTCCTCTTCCTGGAGGGCTCCAACAGCTGCCTTACTTCACAACACACTCCAGCTGCATAGGGACAAACACTGAACTTCAGAGCTAAGGACTCGGGTGAAATCTTTCAGATCTAGCACAGGTTACATGAGGGTGAAACTGTGGCTCATAGGGCTAGATACGAAAGTCTTTCTCTCAGCCTTAGACTCACAGCAATTCTTCAGGAAAGGTATACCTAACTCTTAAGCTCCTTTTCTTTTTCCCTCTGTGTGGGTGAACTTAACTCTGAAATATGCATAGGGTTTAGCTTCTTTACTTTTAGTCTATCTAGCGCTGTAGAAGATCCTCTGTGGCGCAGAGTGGTAAGCGGCGGTAACGCAACCGAAAGTTCTGCTCACGGCCGGAGTTCGATTCCAACGGAAGGAGGAAGTCGAATCTCCAGTAAAAGGGGTCGAGGTCCACTCAGCCTTCCATCCATCCGTGGTCGGTAAAATGAGTACCCGGCATATGCTGGGGGGTAAAGAAAGGCCGGGGAAGGAACTGGCAATCACACCCCATATATACGGTCTGCCTAGTAAATGTCGCAAGACGTCACCCTAAGAGTCGGAAACGACTCGCACTACAAGTGCGGGGGCACCTTTACCTTTTTTAGCGCTGTAGAACAAATGAATGAATAATAGAACGCTGCTCACTATTGACTAATTGTAAACTGCAATATTTGCAAAAGGTCTCACTACCCTCGCAATAGGGGCACTTGAATTTCTAGTGAGCTACGCTCATGAGAAGGTTCAAAGGTGCATTCATAACACCATCCGCCATCATATGCGGTCCTTGAGAGAAGACTTCTCATCCTTGATCTAGTCCCTAATGCAGCACAATCAAGTGCGTAGCATAAATGCCAGAAGAACAAATAGCTCCAGGTGATTTAAGTAGATGGCTTGAGCCAGGCCACCCACCCAAGGGAAAAGCAAGGAGCCCCCATCTAACCTCACAAACTGACTATCATTACAGTGGGATAACATGAGTTGGTGCACCAGAAAGGTAGTAAGCAAGAGGCACGGGCAAAATTTCATTCCCTTCTTTTTGGTCACAGTCTTCCCAAGGTCACAACAATTTGAAATGGCAAGAAAACAGAGACACATGCCAAGATAGTGAATATTCCTAGTTCTCATTCATAATCCATGCTAACACTGCAATAGTGGCTTGACAAGGTTCCGGCTCCCTTGTGATGGGCAATTGACTCTGCTCCTCATTGGCTGCTGTGTGAGAACAGAGACAGAGCTTAAGGAAGGTGGATGCCTCCTTCCTTAAGCAAAGCTTATCCCCACTTTATGTCACCCTCCCCCCATGTACACATGTGCGTAGAATCACTCCACCTCTCGCTTGCCTTTGAGCAAGAGATGTTTTGCCTTAGATATGATAGATGTGGCTCCTGAACTGGTTCTTCTAATTTATTCGTGCATTATTATATTCATACTCTGATATGAATATTACATTCATATGCTGATGACACTCAGCCCTATCTCTCCCTACCACCTGATTTCAGGGAGGGAGTGCTCATCCTAAACCAGTGCCTGGAGGCTGGAAAGGGCTGGCTGTGGGCTAACAAACTGAAACTTAATCCAGACAAGACAAAAGTACTGCTGATCAAGGGGAAAACTGCATCAGGGATGGCGTTGCAACCTGTTCTGGATGGGGTTGCACTCCCTTGAAGGAGCAGGTTCGCAGTTTGGGAGTCCTCCTGGGTCCTGCCCTGATGCTTGAATATCAGGTGGGTGTGGTAGACAGGAGTGCTTTTGGCCAACTCAAACTGGTCTACCAGCTGAGTCTGTTCTTGGAGGCAATTGACTTGGCCACAGTGACACATGCATTGGTGACATCGAGGCTTGATTACTGTAACACACTCTATGTGGGGCTGCCTTTGAAAATGGTTCAGAAATTGCAGTTGGTTCAAAATGCAGCAGCCAGAATGTTAACTAGAGCACGGCGCAGGGAGCATATTACTCCTGTGCTTTATTGATTCCACTGGCTCCCAATTTGCTTCCGGGCCCAACTCAAAGTGCTGGTTCTGACCTTTAAAGCCCTAAACGGCCTTGGACCAATGTACCTGAGGGACTGCTTACGCCCATATGTACTTGCCCAGGATTTAAGATCATCTGCCTCTGGTCTCCTCTGTGTGCCTGGAGTGAAAGATGTTAGATTGACAGGCACGCGGGAGAGAGCTTTTTCAGCTGTGGCCTCCAAGCTTTGGAATACTCTACCCCAAGAAGTTCGCTCTGTGCCCTCCCTGTTGGTTTTCCGGAAACTTCTGAAAATGATCTTGTTCCAGAGAGCCTTTGGGAGGGACAGAAGGTAGAGCCTGACACTGATTTTATGCCTTCTGCATTAAATTTTACCTTTGTAGTCCCTTTAGTATATATTTGTGTGTAGTATTTTACGTATTTTAATTGTATTTTAAATTTATTTTAATGTTTTTGTGATTTTACTGTTTACAATTTTATTATGTATGTTTGATTTTATTTTTGTAAGCTGCTCTGAGTGCCCTATTATAGGGTAGAAGGGCAGGATAGAAATATTTTAAATAAATAAATAAATACTCCTCCTTGGCTTTCTTTCATCGAAGCTAGACATGAATTTCTGCTCACCAGATCAGTTACCCATTCATAATTAGAAGAACTAATTCTCCACAAGAAGTAAACAGAGAAGTCAATACTCAGTTTTGACCCAATCTTTCAGTCAACCTAGTTCCATCTTAATTTTATGTTATCGTATATCAGAGGGAAATCCTAGAATGGTGCACAGCTAAATATCTGTTATTTCAAAATAACATGTGAATTTCCACTTTTCTGTTGTACTCAGCTATGCCACCTCTTCTCCCTTTGCATTCTCCCTCCTAGTTTTCTTTCCTCTCTAGATCTAGATCTCTCTTTTTGGCCATTTTCTCTTCCCCTTATTCTTCTGCTCTTCTCATTCTACTGGCCAATTCCCTTTTACCAGGAGTCGGGAACCTGAGGCCTGGGACCAAATATGGCCCTCCAGACCTCTCTGTCTGGTCCTTGGAACTCTTCCCAGGCCGCACCCTTTCCTCTCCCCAAGCCAATCCCTCACCAGCCCTTCTACATACTCTATTTGGGAGATTTTGCTGGACTGGAATATCTCCTTAGAGCTCTGATACTGCCTTTTGGCTACATGAATGGAAGCTAGAGAAGGGTGTGTTTAGAAACTAGTCTACTGTACAAAGGTAACATTTACATTTGGTAACATTTACAGTGGTGGCCCTGCCCACCACTGGCATGTGACCACCAGAAGGTTGCCCAGATGATCATCCAGCCTCTGAATATGTCCACTGTTGGAGGCACTATGCCTCAGAATGTGGGAATCACAGGTGGGGAGAATGCTGTCACACTCAGATCCTTCTTGCAGGCTTCCCCGATGCATCTAGGCCACATCCACACCATACATTTAAAGCACTATTATACAGTTTAAACTGTCATGTCTACCCCCAGAGGAACCTGGGAATTGTAGTTTGTTAAGGGTGCTGAGAACTGTTAGGAAGCACCTATTCCCCTCGCAGAGATACAGTTCCCAGAGCAGCTTAACAGTCAATCTCCCTTCCCAGGGAACTCTGGGAATTGTAGTTCTGAAAAGGGAATAGGGGTCTCCTAACAACTCTCAGCATCCTTATCAAACTACAGTTCCAGGATCCTTTCTGGGAAGGCATGACTGTTTAAATGGTATAATAGTGCTTTAAATGTATGGTGTGAATGTGGCCTTAATTGGTCACTGGGGGAACAGGATGTTGGACTAGATGGGTCTTTGGCCTGATCCAGCAGGTTCCTCTCATGTTTTTATGATAGGTCATGGCCTGCAGTTGCAACATGATGACGTGAAAAAAAAGACAGCAACCTTAGCATGGCCTAGCTATTATGCCTTTGAAGAAAGACAGGATGAAATAATTGCCGAGGAACAACAGCAACAGCTCCTTACAAATGGTTCTGCTTTCACTCCCAATGGGAAGGCTTAGCAAGGTTGGATTTTCATGGCTCCCTGCAGGCAAGCAGTTATATTATGTGCTGTCATGGCCCATGCTTTCTTCCCAGGGGAATAATTTTTACCATCCTCACCTATGCAACAATCCAAGAATATCACTTAAAGCCACTTAGGAAGAAAATGTTCCCCACTAATAAAAAAAAGAAAAGCAGGGGATAAAACAAGACCAGAAAGGAACAGCTGTGACTGACAGCTCCCAAAGAACAGCAGGGATCTCATCGACTGTAGAAACCGTTCTGTGCTCCCTGGAAATTCCCTGCCCCTAGAGATCATTTCCTCCCAGCGGGAACATATCTGCAAGCAAAACCAGGCTTTTCTTTTCCTTGTAGAAAATCAAAATTCGGTTTCCCCTCCCTCCCTCTTCTTCTTTTTTCTCCCCCTATCTACTCAATTACCTTGTGTAAGTAACAATCCAGGCTGTAATTGGAAAGCTAATCCAGTTCATCTAATAAATCAATTAATCCTGCCCCTTGGTGGGGTGTCTATTTGCAATTGTTGCATCATTACCTTCCGATTGTGGACTCAGGCTGGAAGAACAGACGGCACTGAGGGAGGAAGAAGAATCACACAAGACTCTTTCTCTGTGCCGGGAGTGACAACTAGGCATCTTTGAAGATTCAGGCTCCCTTTCAGGCATCCAGTTGCTTTTCAAGAATGCCCCCTTCAATTTCCATTTATCCACCTGAACATGTGAAATGTGGATGTGGCCAATTCATCTTTGCCAATATGTGCGTCATAAAGGTGCATGCCACTTGTTCTGTCAGAGGAAGAGATGAGAAGCAAGGCCGCTCCTTTGGCCCTGCTGAAAGAACAGCTCCTTTCGGCTCCTCCTTTCCCTGTTTCCATCCCAGCTGGTCATGATAAGAACTCTGCAGCTAAAAAACTGGTGCCTGGGTTTGCTTTTGTTTTCCTCCTCCAACCTCATCCCTTCCTCTTTTGTTATGACTTTTAGATGTTAAGCCTGGTTGTAAGCCTCACAGTGCCATTTGCAGGCTGCAACAGTGAGGCAGGATTTCTTTCAGAGGTGACTCTGATTAGTATTGGCTCTCTGGAGTTTCAAACAGGAGTCTTACCTTCCTGGATATGCTGGGATTGAGGGCAGTATTCAACTAAACAACTGCACGAGCACAACGACTTCTGCTTGCACAATGCAACTTTCCACCCTCTCTTCCTCCCCCCCCCCATGCAACCTGCACCATCCCCAAATCTGCTCCGGTGGGTTGGGGGAAAACCCAGAACAGATGTAGGGAGCACACAGGAAGAGGAATGGGGAAAATGGTTCCACTGCACAGAGCATTCACCTTAGCATTGCGTTGAATACAACCCTGAACCCGGGACTGTTTGCATACAAGCCGATATTCTATCACTGAGGTACAGGCTTTCATCTGGTCTCTGATGCATTGTAGTCACCATGTCCTGCAACAATGCCTTGCACAGAATGGCATTGGTGTGGAGCAATAGCCATGTAAGATTCCAAAGAGAAGCAACTCACACAGCAGTGGCCAGTGAGGCAGTTCACTACATAAAACTGCCAGATGTGTGGCTATTGATGGGGAAGGTGTTGAGATGCAGAGGTGGAAACAGGGGCTGTCTCAGCCAGTACCTTTTAAATACACAGTTGCTGAATGGATAGTTGGTCCTACTGATGTCAGCAGACCACGCCCATGCCAGAGCCAATGAGCCAATCAGCAACAGTGAACTTGCACTAAGTGCCCCCTGCCTCCATTGTGCATTCTCTAGCACATATGGAACATCTCTACACCACTGACCACCACACAGTGAAGGCCAGTGTTTTCCTACTGAACATCTCATAGGTCACTGTTGTGACCTATGGAACCTGGCTGTATGTGTGTGAGAGATCACAATGCTTATGGATTATGAATGTCTACCATAGCTGGTAGATATTCATCTTAGTGGTACAGAGAAGAGCTTTCTCCATGATGGTGCCTACATTATATGGAATGGTCTTCCCATGGAGATCAGACGGGCGCTGACTGTTGGGTGCTTCCACCAAAAAAGTAAAAGCATGCCTCGTTTTACCTGAGCTTTTCCTGACTGTTCATATCAGTTCTTGGCATTCCTGGCTACTGTAATTAGGCATGTAAGAAGGCATGGATTACTGTTCTGCCCTGTATTTGTCACATGCAGTGCTGTTTCCATTCTGCTGCAGGACACTTCAGGCACAACTGACATGATTTATCTCACTGTCCACCATGCAACATTTTACATAATTAATTATATTATCATTACATCTTGTTATTCTAGACCATTCATTTCAATGCAAATGAATGTAGTGGTGGTGGTGGGGAGTCATCATTTACATATCATTACATATTGTTTGTGGACTGAAAATAACAACATTTCTGTTCTGGACATGTGGCTAATAGGAGAACATTAGCAATTTCCACATTCCTGTTTTTGCTGGAATTCGCCAACATCTCAAACTGTAATTTTTTTAATATTTATTTTTATTTATTTTATCTAAAATATATGATTCAATAACATGTAAGAAATAAGAAAATAAAGAAGGGAAATGCAATTGGATTAAAATTAAAATCTTATGATATTCTTGGTGTTCAGTGCTAGTCCTTCTCAGAGTAAACCCATTAAAGTTAATTCACTAATAGGCAAAAAAACCCTTGCAGTTTAAGAATGTACCTATAGCCAACAGATATTTCTATCAAACTTTAAAAAACAGGGAAATTGGGCAGCTATAGTGAATGCACCAGCAGGAGACCTGACCTCCTCTCTGAGACAGTGTACTGACCTACAAATTTATCAAAATGTAAACATAATTTGGGTTGGACTTTCACAGTCCAACCCACTTCCTGTGGAGCTTGGAAGAATTTGGTAACATGTGCCTCTGAGCATATGGTGAGTGGTGGCAACCTGCCATCTCCAAAGATGGAGAATTACATTTTTGCATGTTTGTTGGTGTTCTTACTTTGCTTCTATTTTGTGTTACTCCTGTTTCTACAGAGAATCTAACCTAGAAAATTATATTTCTCTCATTTTTCATCCTAGAAATCTGTGTCAAATTTATTTTTATTAATTTCAAAGCCTTTTTATTGGTCGATGTCATATGATGGTGAAGATAGCCTTTTGTATTTCAAACTGGAGGTTATGTTCTATTTCTATTTTTGGTGCATTAACAGTTGAATCTGAAACTGCACTTTGATGTAAAATCAGACTGATTACAATATGTTGCTACTTAAGCAATGACACTAGCTTTTAGAAAAAGCAAACTTGGCCTACCCAAGATGCATGATTTCAGCCTGCTATGTTTAAACCACTTCACTTAAGGAAAGGTGGGCATGGTCAATTAAAAACATAGAGCATACCTAGAAATTTGCTAGAATATATTTCACCTCTCACTGTTTTATATTGTGCAAACTGAGACAGCCCTCATGCCCATTGGAAACTATTCTGCAAAATAGTCAGTGCCATTATTCCACAATTGTTTTTGGAGTTTTTTTAGCATAAATATTGCAAAGCATTGCTGTACTTCACATATTGATAGAAACAGAAGCAAAAGAAAATGATTGACTATAGGAAACTTCACTAAAATTGCAAAGTAAATCAAACATAGTGACTGAACTATATCAACTATCTTAATATTATTGCTTCCTCCCTGATAAAACAAGATCAGCACAGCACATGTCTTGTTTTTGTTATTTGGGCTGATTGCAGGGGTTGGCAGTGGGCAGGGGAGGAGGAGGAAGGAAGAGGGGAGGAGAGGAAGAAGGGAGGAGGAAGGGAGAGAGGAGGGGAAGGAGGAAGGAAAAGGAGAGAGGGGCAAAGACAGGAGAAAGGGGGAGGGGGAAGGGGAAAGACATGTCTGATCATTTGCATGCTTATTGAGTTCATTGGGATTTACTCCTGTGCAATCATGCTTAGAATAGGTAAAACTGACCATGGAGGAGGGGAAGCAGGGGGAGGGGGGAGGGAAGGGGCAAAAGGGAGGGGATAGGAGGAAAGAAGAGGGGAGGGCAGGTTTGACCATTTGCATGCTTTTTGAGTTCAGTGGGATTTACTCATGTACAATCATGCTTAGCATAGGTGAAACTGACTTGGGGAGGGGCAGGGAGGTGGGAAGAGAGGGAAGGGGAGAGAAGGGGAGGAAAGGGAGGGTAAGGAGGAAGGTGGAGGGGAGATGGAGGTGGAAGGGAGGAGATTGGGTGGGTGGGCACTGGGCAGAGAGAAAACCCCTTTCCTTTCCAGAAGAAAAACATTGTGAACAGTATCATTGCTTTTCAGGGTTTTCCCAAACTTTTTTTTTCTACAGCAGGCACATGTAGTCTCCCACCCAAAATTAAACCGAAGCTGTCCCTGACCACATCCACACATGACCTTTATTTCACTTTAGACAGTCATGGCTTCCCCCAAAGAATCCTGGGAAGAGTAGTTTGTGATGGGTGCTGGTAGTTGCTAGGAGAGGCCCCATTCCCCTCACAGAGCTATAATCCCTCTTTTGCATTTCTGCTGTACCCACCCACTGTCCCTACATCCAGTGTGGGGATTGTTGGTTACCTGTTGAAGGGGCTGAGTAGGAATTTGGGGGGGTGTTCTTTAATTGCCTGCTTCATACTGTTGGGATCACTTCAGTTGGCTTTCTGGGATTGGCATGGTTGGCTTGCCTTCAGGGCATTGAGTCTGTGCAGTTGAGGAAGTTGGGGAGAAAAATCATTAGGTATACTGAGGCATTATTGGGTTAAGGGCTTCCCATGGAGATCAGCCTATAGTCTGTGCCTGGGGGACCTGGGTATGTGTGTCCTTTGACCTGATGTGTGCATTTTGGGTGAATGTGAGTACAGCATAGGCATGGGAGAGAACTTCAATTCAGTTTGCATTTCAAGCAGAATCTATCAAATTTGCGCTTTCTGAAACAATACGAGAACCAAAATTCAGCCATCCTTGGAAATTTGCACGTATTTGAATTTTGTGATTCACTTCACCAACCAAACAATGCTTACAAAAATGCATTTATTAGTGGGAAACATGCATAACAATGCATATATGAGTGGAAATAACATGCAAAAATACATTACATGAAGAGAATTGGCATGCAATAATGTGTACAATACTCGGTACTGCCTAGAAAAATGTGTTTATTAGGAGAAATTTCCACTAAAATGCTGGATAATTTTCATGAGGATTATTTTTTTAAAAAATTGCAGATTACTCCAGAGATGAGAAAAATTGAATTTAAGATTGGAGAAATGAGAAAGGGAGAGAACCGAAACTGACAGATCTTTCCATCCCTAGTACAGTGCAGCCTGGGTTTGCATGTTGGGTTCATTCCCAAGGCTCAACTAGTAAGGAATGCATAATTTCTTCCCTATCCTTTGCTAGGGAGCCACAGCCTGCAATGTAGCACATGGCCTGGAGTCTGGAGGGATGCTTCCCTCTCAGAGTTAGTTAAATTCACCCCTGCCTGTACGTTCTGAATTCAGTTAATTAGTTGTGTTTTCTTGCATTTCCTCCAAGCTGCTATATTTTAATAAATATAAAACCTTTATTCCAATGCTGTGTCTCATGAGTCTTTGTGGGTGTGGGAGCAAGGTAGTGATTGATAACCTAGCAGACTTTTACATGCCTTTTTGGGGGTAGGGTGCTTTTCTAAATTGCTGCCATCCACTAAAGTTGATTATTTGTTGCTCAAAACATTGGTGACTCTACTCTGCTTTTTCTGGCTTTGCTCAGTCAAAGGTTATAGGTGGACAGGAACTGACTCACCTATAAATTGCAATTTTTATAAGTTATGAACTGGGAAGCAAAAAAGTCTGCAAAATAGATGGCTTGCCCTCCATCTCCCACTGTAGTATGGCGTAATAACTAAGTCTCCAACTGAAAGAGTGGGTGGTGTGGAGAGAAGCAACTAAGGCATCCAGGGCCTATTGAAGCACGATAATAAGACTTATGAAGAAAGCGATCCCTGTGAGGCCTCATTACACACATTCCTATGGCTAAATAACAGTTTCAGAGGGTGAAAAAGGCATCTTTACAGCAGCCTTGCCTAAACCAAATGGAACATTTGCGTCTAGCTCAGTCTTTTGTTTTCCCCTAATAGTATCAGAGTAAGCCTCGCTAATTGGTACATAATGCACTTTGTCATGCATTTTTTGTTGTTGTGCCGTCATTATTTTCACCATCAATATAAAACCCCATCTCAACACTGAGACATAACTGTCTCCAATTAAGTTATGAAAAATGACATCCCTGCAACTCTGCCCTGTGCAAATCCAATCTCATCCATCTGAAAAGGCAGCCCGCTTTGCCTTTGCATGCTTTCTTTACCAAAGTAAAAACTGGATGATTAAAGCAAACACTCAAACAACAACACAAGCTCTCTCTCTGTGTGTGTGTGTGTGTGTGTGTGTGAGAGAGAGAGAGAGAGAGGGAGAGAGGGAGAGAGGGAGAGAGGGAGAGAGCTTTTGTTTCTTGGCAAAAAAAAAGAATGGGAGGAATGGTTAGATCATATCTTGATTTTTTGGGGGGGGAGGACTCAACTATATTACCATGAGAGATGCAAAGAAAAAAATATGTTTTGACAACAAAATTGTCAGTTTGCGATCTACCTGAAAAAGAAATCATTGCATGTTCATTGTTGCCATTATTATTTGTCCTTATTACTAACGATTTTGGGAAAATATAGATGGTGCAAAAGCCTTTCATACAACAGAGATGAGTGGCATCTACATTTCCCCTGGAAGGCAATTTAAGAAACTGGGTGTTACTCCAAGCACAGATCTGCTGGCAATGCCATCAGTGCCTGGTTGGTGGTGCTGCGGATAGTAACTGGTTGCTGCTGAGCAGTGGCCAGAGGGAGCAGGAGAGGGATTTTGACATGAAAAATATATGATTCCTCTTCTTCTGTTTTTAGTTTTAAGTAGCAATTTACAGAGGATGGCCATTTGTTCAAAGGGCTGTCAGATGATAGTTCTCCCTTTGAAGGAGTCCTCCATTTGAAGGGCTGCCCAGTCCAAGACAAAATTCACACCATACATTAATCCCACTATTATTCCAATTTAAACAGTCATGGTTTTCCCCAAAGAATCCAGGGAAGTGTTTGTTTGTTTATCAAATTTATATCCCACCCTTTCTTCCAAAAGAGCCCAGGGCAGCAAACATAAAAACTAAACAACTTAACGAGGGGTTGGGAGAAGCATATTAAAACACACTAAAATCACAATTAAAACTGTTCAAACACAATTAAAATTAAAAACATTCTAAAACACAGTTAAAAATATTCTAAAGACACAGTTAGAAACATTCTTTCACCAGTGATCTTTTTGAATGCAGTTTTGACGAATGTACACATTTTTGCAGGCAATTTCTCCCGATATGATGCATTTTTGTATGTCATTTTCACTAATATATTCATTTTTATGCACACTTTTACCTGATATATGCATTTTTGTAAACATTCTTTGGAGAACTGCAGTGCGAAATTTGGATAAGTGTGAATTTTGAAGGATGGCTGTGTTTCCTGTTTCTCATATTGTTTCGGAAAGGAAGAATTTGATAGATTCACCTTTTAAATGCAAACTGAATTAAATTTGTCCCCTGTTCCTACTCCCAACATGCACTGCATTGCACGCCACCACTAGTTCAGGTGCAAAGGAAGCTCTTGCCCATGTAATACGTGTTTAGAAAATGAGTTAGGGGGGCAGATGCAGCTTATCATGCAGGATGAAGACGCTGGACACCCTGAGATATCCATATGTGTCCTTAACATATGCACAAGCTGGCTCTTAAAAGATACATGAGATACATGCTACTTTGATCCAGTCACTCGTACAAAGGCTTAATGAACTGTATCACTACAAGTAGGAATGAATTGTCTGGAGATATTGGGAGTGGGAGCCCACCACCTCCTGAGGGATGAACAAATCTATCAATTTCAGTTTCTTTTCATTTCTTCTTTTCCGTTCAAGTTCAGTCCACTACATTCGGCATCACTTTGTGATTTTATAAAAATACATTCTCATGAAAATTCAGCTGCATTTGGGCAGACATTTCCACTCATACGCACCTTTGAATGCAGTTTTGCCTAATGGACACATTTGCAAGCAATTTCCCTTAATATAATTCATTTTTGGTGCTATTTTTACTACTACATGCATTTTATGCACACTTTATCCCAGTAGATGCATTTCTGAACCCATTACTGAGCTGGAGAATCGCATTGCAAAACTCATAGAAGTTGGAATTTTGAAGGGTTGCTGTGTTTCGGCTCCATTCAAGAGGGTGGCATATAAATACTTTTATAAATAAATGTGATAAAATTATTGTTTCAGAAAGTAGGAATTACGTAGGTCCACCTTTAAATGCAAACTGCAGCTATGTGCACATCAGTTGTTTCAAAAGCAGTGAGAACATTTTGTCTGGCTGTGGTTTGAAATGTATTTGCCCACAGCTGGCCACATCTGCCTTCCCCACTGCTGATGTTAGACCTTTTAGGACTGCACACAGCAAAGTGCTGGTTCAGTCACTGTCCCTGCCTGAACCTACAGTAAAGCCTTTCCATTGGACACACCTGGAGTGACAACAGGGTTGATGGCCAACCAGTTTTGAAGTCTGTGTAAAGCTGAATTCAAGGTAAGGTGCACTCTATCTTCAATGTCTCAGGTTTTGGAGTTTAAAAAGGGCAGAGTTTGACTAATGAAAACAAAAACAGAGGTGGAGACACACTGAAACCAGGAGAACCAAAAGTGTGTCTCCACCCTAAACAGAATTTCTCCCCCATCCCTAACCCTGACATAAAGATCTGTGTTTATTTGTACTGTTCTTTTTTAGGTTGTGTTGTGTTTGTTGTTTTAATGGGTGTATTATAGTTGGTTTTAATTGTACTGTTGTAAGTCGCCTTGGGTTGCTTTGCAAGGAAAGCAAAATAATAATAACAACAACAACAACAACAACAACGACAACGACAACGACAACGACAATGATAATGATGATGATAATAATAATAATAATAATAATAATAATAATAATAATAATAATAATAATAATAATAATAATAATAATAATAATTCCAAACTGGACATTAAACTATATCAGCCCTGGAACAGGTGTAGTTTATTTCCTTCTCATTATTTTCAATGGGAAGATTTTTTTTAAAAAAAAAAGGTCAGGAAAAAGACAGAGAAGCTTAAAAGTGCTCTTCCATTCTAAGTTCCAACCTGCTGGCAAGAACTGCCTTTCATTCCCACCCCCCACCCCCGTGTCCAGCACTATAATTGCATTCTCATATATGCCTTTATTTTGAGGAATAGAAAATGAATAGTTTGCATCGCTCTTGTGTTCAAAATGGATGGGAAGGTGGGTGTCCAGTCCTGGCATGCAATGAAATGTGGTCATATTTAAATTTATGTTTATGTCTATTGTATGTAGCAGGAACTGAGCACAGAGAGCAAACACTCTCTTGCATTATGGATGTTTTGGCGGATAGTTGCTGAGACCTTTCATGAGTGCCACTGGAGGTATTGGCGGCCACCATGGCACCTGCATGTATCATGGTGGTAACTCCTAAACTAAGGCAATGCCGCTACTACTCTGTTTTTAATCTTTATTTTATTCTCTGGGATAGCTATAAACTCTTGAAAAGCAATACAGGTATCTTTGTCTTTCTCTGTCTAAAGTGGATGGAATTCATTATCAACATGTGTCAGGATCCTGCAATACTTGAAACCTGCCCCTGACCTCTGTGAGGTTGTACCCATTGCTAACTTATTCTACCTAAAATAAAAAACCCACCCTATTTTGTGCAAAACCAAGAAGAGAGATTTATGAGAGAAGCTGAAATGCAGCTTATCACCCAACCCATTGTTAAAGCTAATGCCAGTGAAGTTTTCAACATTCACGCTTTTATACCCTTTATCAATGATTGCCTGCATCCCCACATTATTTATTTCAGATTAGCTCAGTCCATTTTGTTAAATAAAACCCTATTTCTTTTTTAAAAAGAAAGTTTAGCAAAAAAAAAAATCATTTATCTATGGTACAAAGCAACACTGATCTTGAATGTGTAGGATTTAGGGGGCAAAAGGAAGGGGTTCTCATTATATGAGAACAATCCATTACGCTTTGTCTAACATGAATTCCTCATATAATATTTTGATGCTAGTAATATTTTTTTTTCTGAAAAGGTGGGGGAAGGCTTTCATGTTTAACAGTTTTACACCCTCTCTGTCTCTCTTTTTTTTATCAGGATCCATGTAATTTCCCATTTGGAAGCTGGATGTTGGCTTTTCATTGTTCCACGTTGCTAAAGTTTCTTTATACTTTTTAATGAAACTTCCAACAATTCTTAGGAGTCCTTGCAGACTTTTATCCTCAGGATTCCTTAATCAGAATAACAGCAATCCGGTGGCACACTTGGTATTATGTAACATAATGTATTTCCACATACCTTTTGTCCGCCCTTGATGTATGTCCAACCTATTCAGCAATGCATATCTTCACCTTGCTACATGCTGAGCTATGTTCTACTTTAAGAACACTTTTTAAAACTATAAAAATGTCTTTGGTTCTGTCAATTCATTTTATTTCTTTTAGACTCTTTCTCCTTGGACTTAGTATTCTGCTAGTCCATTAAGATTTCTCATTTACTCCAGCTTTAACCATGTTGGATGAAACATTAATACCTTTTCAAGAGGAACTTAACCAAATAATTGTTTTGTTTTCCAACAAAGAATGAAAAGCTACTGTGGAAGTTAGTTACTGGGAGTTGTGTCACACAAGGAGTCAGAGAACGAGGATGTACACAAACAGACCCTGCTATTCATCTTTCAGAGGCAGTTTTGAATGATGGCTTTACTTTATAGTGGGAAAGAGACTATTTAAATGAAGGTTGATACTACTTCAAGGGTGTGTCATATTATGTTCTTTGTTTGTTTAGGCCAGCGATTCCCAATGTGGGCCGTAGGGCCCCCCTGGGGGGTGTTACAGCCTTTCAGGGGGGCATTGGTGTGACTACAAACTTTAGGGGGGCGTTTGGGTTCATTAGGGGGCATTGACATTTGGCGGTCTGTTGCAACAGTTGCAGCATTTAAGTTGAAGAAATTCTGATTAGCGGCCAGTGTCATATCAAGGAATGGGGATATTAGCCACGTCCCGGCACAAGGTAATGTTCCGATGCTGTCTTGAGGGATGTTGGAACCAATCACGAGAAAGTATTTGATAAGATGGGTGTATTGGTGGAGGGCACATTCTTCCAACGGATGAGTGCCGTGTGCAAACGGGTGACACAGACAGTTATTCGCTGGTTTTCTTCAGGAATGGGACACACTCGCTACCAGTTGTTTCTGTGATGTTTAAATGAACTTGTTTAACAAAACAATGCCGGTAAACTGAATGAGTTTGTTGTTAAGTAACACAGTGTATTCTATTGGTTCATACTGTGTGGACTTTTAACTATGTATGTATATTAATAAATCATACCTAGAATTCAATGTGTAATCTAAGTGCAATAAAAAGGCATGATAAAAACGATCAGTAATAATCACTGAAAATACCTTTTATGCATTACTCATATTTTAAGGGAAGAATAGGCAGCATTGGCATATACTTAATCTGAGGGGGGCATTGGGCACAATTTTTTTTTGCAAAGGGGCGTTGGGTTGAAAAAGGTTGGGTAACGCTGGTTTAGTCTATGGTGTACAATATTCCCTAACATTTAATTCTGGCAAACCCATCAAAACACACACACACACAGAGGTTTCCAATCAAGATAGCATAATGTAAAGCAATATTCAACAGCAACACAACCTCATAAAACACCAGTGCAAGCAATAAAATAATAGAAGCACAGCACAAAACGACCACAAAAAGTGAGATCCAACATATGCCAGGGAGAATCAACTTGTGCACCAGGGTTTCTGCTTCCTCTGCCCCCCCTTGAACCCCTCAGGAGCCAATTTGGGGTCATACAGGGGGCGGGGGGGAGAAGAAAAACTAGAAGTGCCATTGCACAAACAGATTCCTGTTGTGCAAGCAGGCAGACATCACTAGATGCTGCCCATGGTAATAAACCATGTAATGATACAATTCAGAACAGCAAGTATAATATCATCAGTAATAACAAAGTCCAGGTAAATATAGTCTTAGGCTGCTTTCACACTGCACTTTATTCCATTATTCTGACAATTTCTTACCTGGTAATTTGTGCATTATATTTGATCTTTCACATGATGCACAAGCAAGCTCCAGAATTCTAGTGGAATGTAGTGGAAGTTTAGCGCTAATTTCCATGATAAATGATACCAGAAATAATCCGTTAGCAAGGCTGGGAACCCGGAAGATTGCAGGAGTTTATTGCTAGCTGCAGCCGCTCATGTGACAGGCATCCCAGCATGCAGTGCGTTCCCGCCTTTTAGTCATGCAGGGTTTGGGGTGTTTTTTTTTCCTGATGAACGTTGTACCAGTATTCTGGCATTGGCACAGATAGCAGCAGCATGTCCCCCACACACCTGTGTCTTGATACAACTAAAACAATTTAGAAATTTGGATCCTAAAGGGAGAGGGCTTTCATGGCGCCGGGACAAGATCTTAGACCTCCTACACAGTGAGGAACAGTGCGCATGGGTGAGGGACAAAAGCAAGCCATGTGAAAGACAGGTACGCGAAATGCCGGTATATCAGCTGAAAAAGCTGCTGTTCCTTAACGCAACAGGTACTGCAGTGTGAAAGGGATTTTAGAAATCAGGATGGAAGCACTAGCTTTTTAATCCTTTAAACTAACGCAATCAGCCCCATGTGTGAAAGCAGCCTTTACCCGATGCCAAACTTTTGACAAGATTTGTGTCAGGTGAATAGAATAGCCAAGACACCACCATAGAAGAAGGCCCTCTCTCCAATCTAACCTCCAAAGATGGGCATTCAGAGAAGCACTTCTGAACATAATCTTTACACCTCAGCTGATTCATATGGGAGCAGGCAGTCCTTAAGTATTCTAGTCCCAGACCATAAATGGTGCTGGGATCCTGCCCTTCCAGCATTCGGCTCTGCTAACAGCAATATAACCATAAAAATACAGCCAGATTTGGTTGAGGCCTGAACCAAATCAGGCCAATTTGGTGGGTTCTGAGCATCAGTCGAGTTGAGTTGAGGCAGCCCTGGATCATCATGGGTTGGGCGGCCCAGAGTGATCTGGGGCTGTCAGAGGTAAGGGCATCAGGCAGGAAGAAGAGGTGAGAAAACCTGTGAAAAGGCCAAGACCTACCTTACTGCCTGCATCTTCCCAGGAAAAGATAGGAGCCTAAAGGCACCTGATTCTCCTTCCCATCCGTCATCCTGCCCCTGAAAAACCACCCTGTGGACTGATGCCTCTGCACAACATCTGTTTAGAGGAGGTGTTGATCCTGAGTGGTGCTGCGATGCTGCTTCTCAAGCAGCTTTTCTGCAAGGAAGACACTTGCAAAGCAGCACCCCGCAGAATTGAACCCCTGCTTTCAGTCAGGGAGGGGAAAGAGGCGCAATGTCTCCTTCCCTCACCCCCTCCTGGCTGTATGTTTAATTAGGGTTTTTTTAAAACCAAAATTAAACATTAGCTCTGCCCCCAAACTGGTTCAGGACCAGATCTGGCATGGAACAGGTGGGGCAGATTGACTTCAGTTGGCATGACTAGGGTCTGGGGCAGATCGGGGGTGTGTGCACAACCCTACATAAACCATGCAGAACAATGTAAATGTGCTAAACACAAATATGAAGTTATTGAGACTGAAATGGTGGTGGTAGGGAATTCTCAAGCAAGTCCAAAATTTCAAATTTCTATTATGTTACTGATTTTTGTCTTTGTTAACATTAGCAGATACAGATACTGGTGGATTTCATTTAGTGATGGGCAAGTTCACTTCAAAAGTCAATCTGGAATTGACTTAGCAATTATGAGCTCACTTGGCAAGCATTGTAAAAGCAAGAGAAAGAACTGTCTGTTTCCCAAGAGTTCTGTTCTGTGGTGCTGCTTTTATTGTTGTTGTTGTTATTAATTGCCTGCCCTTCACCCACAGGTCCCAGGGCTGGTTACAACAACCTTAAAATACAGTGTAAAAACAATTAAAAACAAGCAGAATCACAAAATAGAGTGGGCCCTAAAAATATATGGCCCAGGTGAGAATTCAGCATTTGCCTAATGCTGTACAGTGAGGTTGCCAGATACACCTTGTTGGGGAGGGAGTTCCACAACTTAGGGGCCACCACAGAGAATGCCCTCTCCTGGGCCACCGCTCCCTGAGCTTCTGAGGGTGGTGGAACCATTAAAAAGGCTCCCCCTGCTGATCTCAACACCCAAGAGCGTCTGTAGGGAAGGAGGCAATCTTTCAGATATTTTGGACCTATGTCATTTAGGGCTTTAAGCACTAGCATGAGCACCTTGAATTGGGCCTGGAAACAAACTGGCAACCAATGCAGCTGTTTTAAAACAAGGGTTATATGTGATCTAAAGAGAACCTCAGCCAGTAAGCTGCTGCATTTTGGACCAATTGAAGTTTCTGAGTTGTCTTCAAGGTCAGCCCCACACAGAGTGCATTGCGATAATCCAATCTGGAAATTACCAGAGCACGGAGTACTGTGGACAAGTCATCTCTGTCCAAAAGGGGTTGAAGCTGGCAATCCAGCCAGAGCAGGAAAAAGGCACTCCTAGCCCCTGAGGCCACCTGAGCCTCCAATGACAATTTGGATGCAGGAGTACCCCCAAGTTACAGACCTGCTTCTTCCAGGGGAGTGCAATCCAGTCCAGAATAGGCCATCTGTATATCCTGGACATGAGAACTCTGGATACATAACACCTCACATAATACATCACCATCTCCAAGCACCGGTCCAGCACCTCAACTGCCTCTCCTGATTCAGTTGGAACAGAGAGATACAGTTTGTGTCATCTGCATATTGAAAACACTTCACTCCAAATCTCATGATGACAGTTCCCAGCAGCTTCATACAGTGGTTAAATAACATGGGGGACAAGATGGAACCCCGCAGAACACCACAGGATAGCTCCCATGCTGACTCATTTGCACTGATGGCACTGCATGCACATGACTTTTCATTTTGTCTCATGGGAATTGGAGTTTCCCATGCTAGCTACAGAGAAGTGCTACTTGGAAGTTCAGCCACTACTCACTCCCAAAACAGCCATGTCTAAGAACAAGAAAAGGGTTTTATCTGGAAGCAGGACAAGAAAATAAGAGATAATTGCCCCCACACCCAAGAAGACTTGTGACACAAGTTGGAATTATGTTATATTTATTAAATATAACATTCTACATCAAATGCAGATAAGCCAATTCATCAGATTAAATTGCTTCGGGCAGGTGAGGCCTCCTACTTATGTGGGAATATTCCCACGCCTTCTGAAGGCAAATAATTCTCTTCAGACCTTAACTCCAGAGTCAAGGATGTGGGGGAAAACCTCCCTCCTTGCTGCTGAAGTCAGCTGTGGTTCCAACCCCCGCACCATGGCCCCGCCGTACAGGCGTTCACCATGATGCGCAAGCAGGTCCCACAAGGACACCCCTCAGTTCGCCACCAGGCATTAAGCTTTGATGGTTCCCTGGGGAGTGCCCCTTACCTGTATGCCTTAACCGCCTCAAATTAACCCCATATACCTCACCTGCCCGAATTCCATGCCACAAGAGGGGATCAGCTGAAGCTTGGTCCCCTCAACCCAATGAAGAAAACAAACTCCCCAAACCCAACCTCAAATCCTCTAGAAACAAATCACACCCCTGCTCGGAAAGGTGAACACCATCGTCCCTAAACAATTGAGGGGAATGAAACTTTATCCTATCATGGGATATGCACGCCCCGCCAAGGGATAAAACCAAATCCCTAACCTTCCTATTTACCCATTTGCGCGACCTATCAATCTTATTTGGGTGTAGTGCACCCCTCCATACTCGTCTCCCCCAAATGAATTAAGGAAATATGAGGCCGGGCCGCTGATGCCATGGTGCGACACACCAATGGCAACAACGCATCTCATAACATGCCCCTCCGTGCCTCCCAACTAACTGTCGCTGAGGCAGAAAGCTGCAGCTGCGTCCCGGGAAACGACGAAGAGGCTCTCCGGTGCGCCCAAAACACGATGGAATGGCCACACATAACGATCCTCGCAGGGACTGGAAGATTTAAAATACCTAAAGAAAACAAAATTAGATATATCATTAATACCAGACATAAGACTGGAAAGCGGAAGAACGCCATCTGCCAATCGCCTGGATATCACTAACACTCATGCCCACGAGGGCCGTGGCCGTGGCTGCTCCAATCCAAAATGAATGCAGCCCATAGACTCCAGCATCGCGACCAGTGGCCAACAAGGCCCACCGAACAATGGCCCAAAATTGGAACTGAGTCAGGGCAGAACCATCCGCATGTATAAAAAGATAACACAGGCCCACTGGCCTTAGAAGCAAGAATTGACGCATTGCAAACACAGGGCATAATTCCGGGATCTGGCACCTGCGTAAAGACACAATACTGCCACGGCCCTTCTGATCAGTCTTAGAGACTCGCAGGGAAAACCTGACCATATCTGCACCTAACGTGCAATCGCCAGAGCATAAGGCCCTGTAAGACACATCGCGCTTAGAGAGGACTAACACTTCACTAGGGTGAAAAGCACCATAGAACATCATCAGACTTACTGCGGTGAACAGGTGCGACTCATACTGGGATGAGCATAGAGAACGAAACAAATCACAGGATCTGGAGGAGGACATCAGGCGTGATTGGCCTCCTCTGGTCAGCGGGCCTGGGAGCGGAACGTGACCAACCCTCAAGGACCTTTCTGACCCTAAAATCTACAGAATGATCCGGCAGTCCCCGTGCCTTAGAGATAAAGGCCAGCGCAGAGAGGTGCCCAGCGATAGTAGAAACAGAAGAGCCTTGCCCGTTCAAATGCAACATATACTGTAACAAGTGATCCACAGGAATAGGCCACGCCATAGGTAGATCAGCACAGATTCGGAAAGCCTGGAACCTCGCAAAAGAACGCTCATACGCTTTCTGAGTACTGGGAGCAAGAGCAGAAGCAACAGCGGCCCCAACTTCTAAGCGCCAAGGTTCCATAAGAAAGGAGGGACTGGGACCGGATCCAGAGCAGCTCCAGGTGCAAGCTCCCGAAAGCGCGCCATCTGTAACCAGGAAAGAGCATCAGCAATGCCGTTTTGCAAACCTGGAACATGCCGAGCAACGAAAAGGATGTTAAATAGCAAACATTGCAATACAAAAGTGTGCACTAGGTGCATAACACGAGGAGATTTGGAAGTCTGAGCATTGATAACGCACACTGTGGACAAATTATCGCACCAAAAGCGTACTGTACGGTTTTGGAATGCCTGTGGCCAGATGTAAACTGCCACAACTATTGGGAAAAATTCCAGAAAAGTCAGATCTCCAGTGGTCCCAGAGGCCTGCCATGTGGTAGGCCACCTGTCAGCACACCATTGTGACCGGAATATTACACCAAAGCCTATGCCCCCAGCAGCATCAGAATGTACCTGTAATTCGGCTTCCAAAAGCAATTCTTCGCGCCAGAAGGAGAGACCATTAAAGTCCTCCAGAAACTTAAGCCACATACATAAATCTGATCTCATACCAGCAGAGACCCGAATGAAATGGGATCGAGAGCGCACGCCTTTCATGGCGTCGCAGAGACGCCTGAGGAACACACGCCCTGGGGAAATGACTTTGGAGGCAAACACCGGGTGTCCTACAATTTCCTGCAATTGAGCTAATGTAATCTTTTTTAAAATGAGTACAGCTCGAAGGCGCTGCCGCAAGGCAAGCAACTTGTCCTGTGGCAAACAGGATGACTGGGTAATCATGTCTAATTTAATACCTAAAAAGGTAAGTGAAGAAGAAGGGCCCTCGGACTTTTCGGGAGCTAAGGGAAAACCCAATTCAGTGGTTAGGGCCTCGAAGGATTGCATCAAATACAGGCAATGGGAAGACCCTGCCGGCCCTACAAACAAAAAATCATCAAGATAATGAACTGAGAGGGAAGAAGAAGTCCTCCTTCACAGTGCCCACTCTAAAAAAGTGCTAAATGCTTCAAAAGCAGCACAAGACACAGAACAGCCCATCGGCATGGCCCTATCAATATAAAACTGGCCTTGAAATTTGAAACCCAATAAATCTACATCATCAGGATGCACTGGTAAGAGACGAAAAGCGGATTTTATATCGCATTTAGCTAACAGAGCACCCTTGCCAGCCCTGCGGACTACTCGCACAGCCTCATCGAAAGATGTATACCTAACTGATGCATAACTTAGGGAAATGCCATCATTAACAGAAGCACCCTTGGGGAATGACAAATTATGAATGAGGCGATATTTGCCCGGCTGTTTCTTGGGAACAATGCCCAAAGGAGAAATTCTCAAATTCTCCAGAGGAGGAGAGGTAAAGGGACCTGAAATGCGATCTGCACTTATCTCCTTATGGAGTTTGGCCAACACAACCGGGGCCATAGTCGTAAGAGAGGGCTGATTCTTTGACGAAATAGCAACCCTAGGGCCCTCAAAGGGTATACGAAAACCTTCAGTAAAACCTCCCAGCAGAAAACTAGCCGATGCCCTATTGGGGTAACCTGCCAGCAATCGAGCCAGAGGAATTAATTTAACAGGGCTACTGGCCTTGCGACGTACTGTCGCTATTGCCAGACCCACGTTTGGGATGCTGATGTTCTCCTGTACCCTGGCGAGCCTTCCTGGCACGCTGACAGGAAGAACTGGGGTGGTTGCCACCACACAGTCTGCAAGCATGTCGAAACCTACATGGACGCCTGAGGCATCGGCCAATGCTATTAAATGTCCAACAGACCTGCTGGGATTGAACCCACTGCCTGCCCTGACCAGAGCCAGTGGCAGAAGTCTGTGCACACGCTAACAGGTGTCCACTATCTGCTCTCTCGCCAGAAGTAGGCCTGGCGGAGGTCATGGAGCGAAGCCACAAACCAGCATGCTCCACATCCCAGCGTAGGGTGGGATCCAATGCCGCCCTTTGCCTGAAATTTTCATCGTGCCGCAACCAAGCGGTGCCAGAGAATTCTCGAAAAGCCCGATGAATGATATCCTGATATTTTATCATAGAGAGGGCCCTAGATGGATAAGCCTGCATCATAACACCCATATAAATCGTATAAGCGTTCAACCAGTTAGGACATACGCGATCAACTCTCTTTTTTGTGACTACCTCACGTTCCTTTCCATCCTGACCTTCCTTAGTTTTAACCTCATTCTCACGAAAAAGGAGAGTAAATAAATCAATGTACTCTCCACGCCAAATTCTTTCCTTCGTCGTGACCAATAAATGGTCACCCAAAGGAAGAGAGGTATCTCCTTGAGGATAAATACCCTGAGGGAGAGGCAAAGAAGAAGAAGGAAGACCCAAGGAAGCCATTGACGGCTGCCAAGGAGTCACCGCAGCAGCAGGCCAAGGGAGCTGTGGTTGATGCAGAACTAACACCCCTCCCATAAACACTGAAGGTTGGGAGCCACTTGCTAGCTGAGAACCAGCCAAGGATGAATCTAAAGGACTAACACCTGTAGCAGGACTCTGTGTAACATGAGTATGTGGTGCGAGTGGCTCACCTGCATAAGCAGCCGGAGAAGCAACCAGCGGAGAAGTCACCAAAGCAGAAGCCTCAGATGACACGGCCAGACCACTGGACTGATGAGACAGAATCTGTCCCTGAAGTGACCCAGCAACAGCTGGAAGTGGGAGCACGGGAGAGGAAGACGTAAGCGGAAGCGCAGGCGAAGCTACTGGAGACAGGAGAACCATGGGCTCCTGTACGGGTGCTGCAGCCTCAAGAACACCAATCCTGGAAACCAAAGCAGCAAGAATACTTGACTTAGAACTCTTCTCTGCAATGCGGGCAGACTTCTTACCTGTAGGGGCGGTACTGGGTCCCGTCCCAGCATCACATGGCTGCAAACGTTCCCTTTCCAGAGCATCCACCCGCGCTACCAAAGCCCGAATGGTGCCCATATCCTCCTCTTCGTCAGATGACTGGTGATGCTGAGCTGAGGGGTGCTTAGAAGCCTGCTTCACTACATGAACGCCTTTCTGTTGAACCTTCTTAGGCGGCATGTTTCAACCACAGTACAAGAAAAATAACAGCAAAAACCACAATTAACAATTAACAAGTAAAACCTCAGAGGAAAACAGCAATCAACTCAGAAATTGGACTAAGTTTTTTTTTTTAAAGGGGGGGGATCAGAATGAATTTGAAGGGGTGGGAAACAGGAATTAATATATCAACTATTATATTATATATATATCTATTTATTTATTTTGTATATTATTATTATTATTTATTTATTTATTTATTTATTATTATTATTATGAAAACGAACAAAATTAGAAACCGAAACTTATGAACAAAGCTAAACGACTACCACAACAAACAAACTAACTTTGAGGGAACAATAAAATAACAGGGGAAGCTATTAAATTAATTTCAATCACAAAAGAAATTGAAATACAGCAACCTACAGGGAAGATAGAATGCAAAGCAACCCAATGGGAAAAAAGAAGGGGGGGGAAGCAAAATGGAAGAATTCACTAGTAACCACAAAACTAAAAGCACCCACAAGTAACGTTCCCAACCACTTAACCCTGAAGGAAACTGCCCAACTTAAGTGAATCAAACGCTGAAGCACCGGGACTCAGGCGAGTACAATCAGCTGGGAAGCGGCAAGAAGCCGCTGGGCGCGTGGGGAACGATCAGCTGGGAAGCGGAAGACGCCCGCAGCCCAGCTGAGCAGTGGCAAACAAACCAGAAGCAAATAAATTGAGACGGAGGGCAGGAGCACGCAGCAACGAGGGAAAGCGGTGAGAAGCGATACAAACGGCTAACAGACAGAGCCCTTGCCAGCACAAACCACGAGAGTTACCGCGAGGCAAAAAAGGCAAATGCTAAGGGAAGGAGCGGCTTTAAATACTCCGCTCCAACCTGAACCTGATTGGCCCCTAAATCTCACGTGGCGCTATTGAAAAGCTTCGAGATCATTCCCAAGTCTTCCCGTATACTTCGGGTGGAGGCAAAAACGCCCCTTAACAGGAATGACATTTGCCTAGGTAGAGAAGTTGACCATAAATAATAGCTAATAAAAGGCTGCTTGTCTGAATGGTTTGGTCAGATCATTCCAGTAGCAGTCTAGTTGTGGGGCAGAGCTGGAGAGCTGCTTTCCTGACACCAGTGTTGTGTCAGCTTACCTGGATAGTCCTAGAGCAGGACAGGGTGGTGGCGAAGAGGGGGCTCTGCAGGCCTACTGGCAAAGCCAATCAGGCACTCTCACATGCAACCCCACCCTTGCCGCCACCTCACCCCACCCTTCTGCAGGTAACGGGCAGTGAAGCTGGCTGGTGTCTGGAAGATGGCTTTGTGGCTCCAAATATTGTTTTGACACTAGTTGCCTCCACCACACCCGAGGGCGGCAGCAGGCTAGCTTAGGGGGCAGAAAATGGTGTTGCATGCCAAGCACAGCTCTGTCTTTTAACAGCCTGACACCATTACCCACCCACCCCCACCCCCAGGACCTCCCATCTGAGGCAGCTACCTCACTCTGCCCAACATTAGGGCCAGTCCAATGCCTTTGGAAGTGTTGAGAGCAAAGCACCAAGGCATGTAACAAATAACCTGAACCAGTGGAGGTGTGATGGACAGAAAGTCAACCTGTTCTTCCTTTGCTGATTCCTTCTTTAAAGGATCCACTTCTCTCTCTGTGTGGGGGGTTAGGCTTTCCTTCCTTCTTCTTTCTTCCTCGTCAGTCAGAGATAGTGGCTGTGAGTGCTAGCCTCATGGCTTTGCAACGACCACATGTATGCCTGTAGTCAAAATAGCCTTATTTCCCACTAGTAATAAACCTTAAGTGTCTTCATTCTTTCAAGCAGCAGTCTTATCAGACTAACCATTTCTGCACTCTGACGCAGTATATACCAAACTTCAGTAGGGTGGGCACGAGGGCAGGCCACTGCTGAGCTGCTAGCTAGGAGAAGTACATGTGGAGTCACTGTTTGTAGGAACAAGTGCCTTGACTTGCCAGCTGTCTGCCCAATATTCCTAATTTGTGGAATCACAGGATCCTGTTTTGAGCTGCTGCAATTTCACATATCTCAGCAATCACCCAAGCTTTGCCCTCATGGAGGTGTCACTGCAATTCTGGATGTACTGCAAGCCTGCCAGCAACTCCATATGCTCCTAGACGTAATTGTACAAAGGCCGCCATCTGTGTGAACCAGGCCTTAGTATATTTCTGTGATAAATCTGATGACGATGCATTTGCAAGTTTACAGGAAGCCAGATTCTCTAGCATCAGCATAGGCTCTTGGCTAAAATACATTGCTATGCAAATATCCAATAAGAGGTCCATAGGGAATTTAGGTGAAGGAGCCAGCTGGAAACATTGCCAGGAGGCCAAGCGAGGTGTCCTGTTGTTTTCTTCTAAATCAAATATAAAACAATTTCTTGGATGCATGTAAACGGCAAGATTCAGCCTCTCTTAAGGACAGTGGATTTTGTCCAAAGTCAACATGTCCTCAGCTAAACAACTATAAATGTTGAAAATGTGCTGACCAAGACCTTCAAATATATTTTTGTTATTTTCCTGTAAAACTTCCTGACACGAATAATTTCTACTAGCTCGCTTTTAACAGAAGACCAGCATTTACAATGTGGGCGGGGGGGACCTTTGTTACTTTTAGTAGCAC
This sequence comes from Rhineura floridana, assembly GCF_030035675.1. Taxonomy (NCBI): domain Eukaryota; kingdom Metazoa; phylum Chordata; class Lepidosauria; order Squamata; family Rhineuridae; genus Rhineura; species Rhineura floridana. The sequence goes on along the minus strand of NC_084485.1, from coordinate 24,567,252 downwards.
TTAAATTTATATGTTGAGCTGTTGGCTAGAAAACAATAATGAAACAATAAAGAGGTTGGAGGGGGAGAAAGAGAAAGAGAGAAGAGATTTAATTAGATGAGTTTTGTGCTGTTTGATAGTTCCGTTTTGCCATCCTATTTGTGATCTGCAGGTGAGAAGTGACTACCTGCCTTCTATATACAGTATATACAAATAAGGAAGAAACTATTTTGGTAAGAATGCCAGTCAGATGTGATTCTTTTCCAAGAACACAAGAACATAAGAGTTGTGCTGGAACAGACCACAAGACCATAAGAGCTATGCTGGATCTAGTTTAACATCCTCTTCTCACAATGGCCAGCTAGATGCTTCTTGGAAGCCCAGAAGCAGGACTTGAGTAGTCTCACATTTTTTATATATAGCCAATTATCTTTTATATTGTGGTTTTGACATGTCTTTACCATGAGTTAGATGGATCCAAGGTTCCTGTCAGTGGAACAGGACTAGTGCCAAGGGCTGGCAAGGGTAGGCATCCTCTGAGGGCCTACATCCCACCATGAGGACCCACAGGCAAGAAACTTCCTTGGACCTCTTCATTATTGCAACCTGTTTGTTCATCCACCTGTCACTCTGGCACAGGCAACATGTGCTGGTGAAGAGGAGGAGTGACACATGCCACTACTTGCTTGCTCATTAGTTCTTTGCCCAGCAATCAAGCAGGTGGTAGAAGTGAGGATGAAGGGAAGGAGGAGCAGAAGCTGGCATCAGTGGTGGTGAGGAGGTAGAGTCACAGAGGGGAGGGGCCAATGGAGGGTGTCCAGCTCAGAGGCCTAGAAAACCTGGAGCCAGTACTGGAGTGGGACTCTGCTCCCAGGATGCTCTTTCTGGAGGAAAGAGGGGTAAGTGATTTTTTGCCAATATATCCTTCTCCTGAAACTTCCTGTCCCTCCTAAAAATCAACTCTTTTGAACAGCGTAGGACTGTTCTCTTCAATGCTTTCAAAGTTGGAACCCACTTTCAGCCAAAATATCCATAGATCCTCTGGAACAGTGCTGTTAGTTGCCCTCTGTGTTCCTGAAGCACAGCTGGCCTCAGCCAGAAGTTGGGTGTATAGTGTCACTGGTCCCATACTGTGGAACACCCTTCCAGCAGAGATTCAACAGGCATCCTTGCTTTTGACTTTTAGACTTTTGAAGACTTCTTTTTGTGTGTGCCAACAGGCCTATGCAGCTGTTTAAAATGTCTCTTGATTAGCCAGTCATTTTGTTGACTTTTTAAATTGCTTTTGAATGGTTTTTTATGTTGCTATACACCACCCTGATGTTTCCCAAGTAGGCAGTATATACATACATGATTTATAAATAAATAAATTATGTATTTGGGGACACATTTCTTAATTTTTTTACCATAGTGGTAGTGCTGCTGTTGTGACCCACCTTAGATCAAGCCGTGACCCAGTAATGGGTCCTGACCCACCAGTTGAAGACTTTCACTGTTTTCCTCCAGTGGGAGGCTCCACTGGATCTTAGTATTTTCTGTGAATTGAAGGAGCCCTTCTGTCCATGGAAGGGTAAGTGTAGATCCAATCCCATATCATTAATATAATTCTTTGAGTTAAGTCTCATCTCCTGCAATCCAAACAATAGTTTACGCTTGACTGGCAGAAATATCCTACTCTACTATATTTGTTGTAATTAGCTCCTCAGTACTACAATACCACCTAATGAGCATTCACTGGCCCACTAGCTTGGCCCACAAGATTGTTCACCATTCAACATAGCAGAGGTCTACTGGGATAATTCGCTCCAGCAGGCTTTGTTGGTGGGCTTGTGTTGGGTCCATATTAGGTGTTTAGGAGGAGTCTTAGTACGGCGGAACATGGGTGATGCCACCCCAATTTCAGTGATTACAGGCAGAGGAAAATATAGCCATGGGGTGGTGGTGAATTACCCGAGAAGGCGAAGGCAAGGCTATCAGCGCCTTGTTCCTTGCTGCCACTCCTCTCATGGTTTGGTTCTTTGTTGCTCATGTGCTGTGGCCACTGGCCAGTGTGTGTTGTTGTTTAATGCCAGATCGGTACATAATAAGACCACTCTCATCCATGACTTGATTGTGGATAAAGGTGCCAATTTGCTGTGTATTACTGAGACCTGGGTAGGTGAGCTTGGAGGGGTTGATCTGACCCAGCTTTGCCCACCTGGTCTGCTGCAACTTCTTGGGAATGGTTTCAGTTGATGCAGCCTGATGACGTGGACAAGGTGCTTGCAATGATGCGGCCACCAATGTGTCCTCTCGACCCTTGCCCTTCTTGGCTTATTAAAGCTTGCCGAGGGGGTCTGACTGAGTGGATCCAAGGTGTGGTCAACACATCATTGCGAGAGGGAGTGGTTTCAGCCACCTTGAAAGAGGAGGTGATTCGACCACTCCTGAAAAAGCCCACCCTGGACCCATTGGTTTGTGACAACTGCCAACGGGTTGCAAATACCCCTTTTTTAGGGAAGGTGATTGAGAGGGTTGTGGCGCAGCAACTGCAAGTACTCTTCGATGAAACAGATTATCTTGACCCATCCCAGTCTGGGTTCAGGCCTGGTTATGAGACTGAATCGGCCTTGGTCGCTCTGATAGATGACCTTTATCGGGAGGACAGGGGGAGTGCAACCTTTATTCTTACTTGATCTTTCAGCGGCTTTTGATATAATTCACCATGGTATCTTTCTGGGCCAACTTGGTGAGATGGGTATTGGAGGCACTGTTTTACAGTGGTTCTGATCCTATCTCCAGGGTCATTCTCAGAGAATAGCATTGGGTGACTGTCCTTCGGCCCCTGGCAGCTGTGCTGTGGGGTGCTGCAGGGTACCATCTTGTCCTCCATCCTGTTTAACATCGATATGAAGCCCTTAGGAGCAGTCATCAGGAGCTTTGGGGCGAGGTGTCAGCAGTATGCTGATACCTATCTCTATTTCTCCGTAACAACTGAATCGGGAGAGGCCGTGCAAGCCCTGGACTGCTGCCTGGAGTCAGTGGTGGGCTGGATGAGGGCCAATAAACTGAGTCTGAATCCTAGCAAGATGGAGGCACTGTGGTTTGGTGCTTCCTGAGTTCAGATAATTGGTCAGTTGCCTGCTTTGGATGGGGTCGTACTCCCTCTGAAAGAGAAGGTCAGTAGCCTGGGGGTGCTCCTGGATCCATCTTTGTCGCAGGAGGCCCAGGAGACCTCTGTGGCTAGGAGTGCCTTTTACTGGCTTTGGCTGGTGAGACGGCTGCGGCCATTTCTGGACTGGGATAGCCTGACCACTGTTGTCCATGCACTGGTAACCTCTAGGCTGGATTACTGTAATGCACTCTATGTGGGGCTGCCCTTGAGGTTGGTCTGGAAGCTGCAGCTGGTGCAAAATGCGGCTGCGAGACTGCTCACTGGAGCAGGGTATCGCCAACATGTCACCCCACTGCTGAAAGAATTGCACTGGCTGCCCATTTGCTACCGGGCCAAGTTCAAGGTTCTAGTTTTGGTGTACAAAGCCCTATACAGCTCAGGACCAGGATACCTGAAAGACCGTCTTACCCTTATATGCCCAGTTTATCACTGCACTCTGCAGGTGAGGGCCTCCTGCAGATACCATCTTATCAGGAGGTTCATTCTGCACAATATAGGAAATGGACCTTTAGTGTGGCGGCACCTACCCTGTGGAATTCCCTCCCCTTGAATATTAGGCAGGCGCCATCTCTGCTATCTTTTTGGCGCCTTTTGAAGACTTTCCTCTTTCAACAAGTCTTTTAAGTTGAGACCTATCCCAGTCTGTGTCTGTGTTGGAATTGTTTAATATGTTTTTTAATAATGTTTTTAACCCTTTTTAAGGTTTTTTTTTTAAAATGTTTTTAATGCTGTTTTGTTTTAATGTATTTTAAAATCTGTTTTTATGACGTTTAAAAGTTTTTTGGTGCTTTGTTTGCTGCCCTGGGCTCCTGCTGGGAGGAAGGGCGGGATACAAATTAATTAAGTAAATGAATAAATAAATAATATTTGACTGATCCAGGCATTAAAATGGTGTCCAGTAACAAGCATTCAAAACTGAAACTGGGCTGATTTCTGTAATTGCCATTGACTATGCTTTTCCATCCATGGTGCCGCTTAGGGTTGCCAGGTCAGAAGCATCCCAAACCCTGAGATTTCAGGAGCGGGTCCTAGTGATGTCATAGGGGTGGGCCTGAGTGGTTTCATGAAGCATGATACCTTAAGTATCAACCACAGTTGAAAAACAAAAAACAAAATTCTCTGATTGGAAATTAAGATAGAAATCTTAGCTAAAAGATGGAGCCAGGGTAGGGAACATTTTAATATAGCTTATTTGTTTCTAGCAAAAAGGGTTTAAGTGCCCTCAGGCTGCAATTCTAAACACACTTACTAAGGGACTAAGCCCCACAGAACTCAATATGGTTTATTTCTGAGTAGATATGGTTTGATTTGTGCTGCTGGTAAAGTTTGACTAGGGATCCTCTGCAAAGATATCCATATCCAAGAAGGGTGGGCAACCCCCTGCCTGGAATGCCCTGCCCCTACCTTTTAACATGGCTGCTCCAAACCTCTTTACAGATTTGACCCTTCACTTGAGAAAGAAGTCTGAGAAATTAGGAAGAGTAAGATTCTCTACCCTTTTCTGTCGACCCTGTGGGCTGCTATAAACTAATTTTGGCAGCCAACCCAATTCCAGTGAGTAATAATGGACAGAGAAAAAAAACACACATGGTTTGGTATACCTGCACAGGCAGCAGCTTGGGAACAACAACCATTACAGCCACACTTCCCAGTATGTGAATTATCTTTTACCACAATTGGGCAAATCGTCATGCAACCAACAAGGTGCATCATCAGTGGGTTTAAGGGGATTGTGCTGAGCATATGGAACCATTGTTGTTGCTTCTATAGATGTAAGGGAATGAGGTTAAAGGTAAATGAAATGCAAATAGGAAAAGAAAAAGTAAAGACAGTGATGATTTCCTAAATGCAACACCATACCAATCACAACAAGATTCCTATGAGTAAGGCAGAAAATTCAGCATCCCACAACCACTCAGGATTCCTAACCAAAAACCGAAACTAAAAAAAAATCCTGGCAGCCAGTCAGCCAAGGTCACAGAAATCCCAGTGCAGTACTACCTGACCCGGGGGCTGCAGCTCTACCTGACCTGGGGGCTGCAGTTAGTGCAGAATGCTGTGGCATCATTGCTGACAAGAGTGAAACCCTATCAGCACATAATAGCTTTCCTCTGAAATCTGCACTGGTGGCTAATTTGCTACCAGACCAAGTTCAAGGTGTGCTTTCCATATTACAGGTGCCACATTTTACTTGTTCTGCTCTTGTAAGAAATCAGTCCTGTAGTGTCGCAACACCTATGTTTTGGAACTCCTTGCCTATTGATATTAGGCAGACACCTTCATTGTATGCTTTTCATCACCTGCTAAAAACATTTTTGTTCAGGCAAGCCTACCCAGGCACATAGAAGCTATTGTGTTTTTTATCTGGTTTTAACTCATTGTTGGTTTTATTATTTTGAATGTTTTTAAATACCTGTCTTTAACTGTTTTGCCAAAACTTTTATTGTTTTAATTCCTTCTGTAAACAGCTTTGCAATTTTTTTTACAATAAAGTGGTATATAAATAAAATACATGAATAAATTTTGGAGTCACTGTTGCCCTTGGGTCTCCTTCCACTTTTAGGAACAAAGGAATCTGCCTTGTACTGACTCAGGTCATTTGGTACCATCTAGCTCAGTACTGATGACATGGATTAGCATTGGCTCTCCAGGATTCCAGGCAATAGTCTTTTCCAGAAATTGAATTTTGGACCTTTGTATGCAAAGTATATGCCCTACCACTGGGCTACAACCCTTCCCCAGTTTAAAAAGGTATCTTTTAAAATTGCTCTTTTCAATTCACACTTGAATGCACATCATACCCAGGGTAGATTCAGACCATTCATTTAAAGCACATTCAACACCCATTTGAAGCACATGAATCTCACCACACAATCATGGGAACTGTAGTTTGTTAAGGGTGGTGGGGACTAAAACTGTGGGGGGGACCTACACTTCCCAGGATTCTTTAGGGGAAGTCATGTGCTTTAAATGCAAGTTGGATGTGCTTTAAATGTATTGTGTGGACCTGCATTACTTCATAAACTTTGCCTGCATATAAATCATTTTAATTAAATTTGAAAATAGAAATAAGCTATAAAGTTTACTGGGTGACCATGGGCTATGCACCATCTCTCAGCCTAATCTGCCCCTCAGGTGAAAACAACAGAGGGGAACCATGACCACCCCAAGAAGAAGGGCACACTGAAACTGTAGAGAAAGTAATAATGTAGAACCATAATGTGAAATCAGATACATATCAAGATATAGTATGAAGAAATATTTATATAAGCATGAATGTCAAAGATGTTTATTATTTACACAGCCTGTAAATATATTTATAGTGCAATTGTTTGTATGTTTACTCAGAAGCAAGTCCCTACATATTTAATGGGGCTTACTCAAACAGGAAAGCATGCACAGAACTGCAACCTCAAGTTATAAGGAACTTCACTCACCCAACACAAAATCAAGAATTGTGCCGCTTTAAGTTGTCTTGCAACTGTTTATACTTGTTTTTTATGGTTATTGGATTTTAAAAGGATTTATGTCTTATTGTGAGCTGCCTTGGTTTCCAGTCAGCAATCCTACCTCACGTTGTTGGAAAGACTCTGTGTACACACACACACACACACACACACACACACACACACACACACACACCCACACACACACACACACACACACACACACACACACCCACACACACACACACACACACACACACAGAGGAGATGTAAAAATACATTCACCCCATACAATAGTTTATTGTCAAAGCCAGTTGATCATTGCAGAACATTTTTTAAAAAATAATGAAATCAGTATTAGTTTCCTACATAATAAAAGCATTGATACCTAAGTACAGGGGCGGGACCAGGCATGCCGGGGCCCTTGGGCACCAGCGTGCCCCAGCGCATGCATGCATGCTCCACCTACCTTCCTTTTCCCTGGTGAATGCGGCCCGCACTGTGCATGCATGCCTGGATCAACCAAGATGGCAGTAGTGGCATCAGCCCCTTAGGAAAACCTCGGCCACCATCTTGATTGATGGCAGGCTTGTGCCCGCGGTGCAACCAGCATTTACATCAAGGGAGAGGTAGGTGGGGCATGCATGCAAGCATCGTGGGCCTGTGCAGCAGTAGGGGGGCCCTGGGAGCTCTCTTTCGCAATCAGTGGCAGGGTCAGAAGCTGACCCTGCTGCAGACCATAGAAGGGAGCACCACCCTCCCACCCTAAGGAAGGGCCCTTCATGGGCCCCTTGGGATGCAGGGGCCCTCAGCCAGGGCCCGAGCTGGCCACCCTCTGGCACCGGCCCTGCCTAAGTAAACCCTGCCTAATTGCTTTTAAAATTATGGTTGGAGGGGAAGAGAAAGATTTACAACACATACATAATTCTTTCCTATGTTCACTCCAAATACCCATTAATTTACCACACATTCCTAACCATGTCTATTCAAAAGTAAGTCCTATTGAATTCAATGGGGTTTACTCCGGGTATGTGGGATTAGCTTTGCAGCTTTACTCCCAGAAATGTGAGTATTGGATTAAAGCTTCATATTGGGAAGGTTTTCAAAACACTGCCCTCTTCAAAAGCCCAGGAAAATTTAAACTTGTTTGACTCCTGAACTCAAAAGAGAAAAAGACTGAAAGCTATATATTTACTCAATTTATAAGATTTCAGTTAAGCAGGAAAAAACAACAGTTTTATGGCCTTGCAATGGGGTCTAGCTACTGCCTGAAGGTCAATAAATCACAACCCTGACTTCACTTATTGGCTACAAACCTGAAAAGGCAGGGTTAGAGCAGCCAGCTGGCAACTCATTTAAAGAAGTAGCAGGAGGGTGTGGCTGACGTTTTGGTGTATATCTTGTGAATCAGACCACCTAGAAACTTAGTTTTTTAAAAAACAAAATGAAAGCTGCAAGTCCAGAGATTAAGGTGACTCTCCTGGGGACCGGGAGATGACCCCAAAAATCTGGAGTCTCCAGGCGAAAACAGGAGACCTGGCAACCCTTTGTTCCTTAGGATCTCGGATCATGCTTTTAGTAAGGAGGTGTGTTTATGTGTGTAATAAAACTGTACCACACACCAGATGATGCTACCTATTTCTTAGTAAGAAAACCATTAGAAAGTAATACATGGTCCAGAAATAGGCTGGCCAGTTATTTATCACCAAAAAAAGAGAGGAAATGTATCATCAAGTGGACAAAAGAGGACAGATATTTTGGGGGGAAATGAATATGCTACTTTATATGTACAGATGCAAATTTTAAAATAAAATAGTAAAACATCAAAGCTCAAAGAAATGATGCCACTTAACCATCTAAATCAACATAATAAAGCAATTCAAATGATTGAAAATTAGCACAATATTGTATCAAACTGTGTTAGAGCAGCAAGTACATTAGCCAGTTCATGGGAATTATTTTACAGATATGTTGATAGCAGAAATGGGGAAGATGTGACCCTCCAGATGTTGCTGAACACCAGCTCCCATCAGCCCCAGCCAGCAAGGCCAATAGCCAGGGACAAAGGGAGCTGTAGTCCAGCAACATCTGGAGGGCCACAGTTCCTTCATTGTTGGTTTACAGACATCCAGCAGCAGGAAAAAATGGATTCTCCTGGTAGATCATCTTAGCAAGGCCATGCCAGAAGATGGGTGCCACCATGGAAAAGGCCATGCTGTCTGGCTCCAGCAAAGTTGTCCTAGCAAATGGATAATGCTGAGTTAGACTATATCTCCTGTTCCCAAAAGGAGGTATTCTCTGAAGTACAGGTGGCCCAGATTAAGGGACATGGAAAAAGAAACGTTTTCTCCTCTTTTAGTTGCTGGGGCTAGTGGGCCCAGTCCTCTGGGCAATCCACTTAACACTGTGGCTTGTCAAAGTCAAAGCATACATTTTGACATATGCATCAGAGGGAAGTTTTAGTTTTTCACCCAGGTAAATTTTAAAGTTTGTGCAGACCTGTCAATAAAAATATCTTCTCAATCCTTATGAATCATTTTCATGAAATTAAACATCCACACCTGTTCAGAAAGGATAAGCAATTCTCAACAGTCTGCTTTTTTTAAACAACAACAACATGTATTTCCAGCAGGTGCTGATTTCATTTGGGGTCAGATCCTGGAGAATTTGGGGGATGCTTGTCTTTTTTTTTTTTTTTTGGTGGTGTAGCCCTGCTGCTAAATCATGAAAATATATATTGCAGAGCTTTAACACTCTCTGGCTAGTTCCTTTTTTTTCTATCACATTTCTTCACTTCCCATTGCACTCATAAAACCTCCATTTTTAGTGTGCACAGAACTGAATGTTCTCCGAAATCTGTTTCACGCTGTGACTGGTGGGCAACATTTTCCATCAGAGCTGTAGCAGCCATAATCGAACTATAATTGCTTGGGATCTTATGCCCCCAATAATTGTATCTTTGCTGGCATGAAGGTGGATTAGACTCTGAGGGGCTCATGCACCAACTCAGGATAACTTGGAGAATATGTAGGGAGGGGACTAGAAGCAGAATGCACACAGCTGGAGCAATATTGCTTTCAGCTGGTGTATATCAGCCAAAAGCAGGAGCCAGGCTCTAATTCACTGAAGGCTCTAATCCTAAAGTCATTTATTTGGAAGAAAGTCCCAATGACATCAGTAATATTTGCTTCTGAGTGAATGTGTTTTCGATTGGAAAATCATTAGGTCTGTGCCAAATAATCTCTAATTTCAATGGTCACTTCAAATTAGCAAATTCAGATCACCAACATGACCAAAAAGCTATTCACTTCCCCAGTTTCACATTAATTCATTCAGAGTCTGTTTGTCCTCCAAGCTACCATTCCTTCTTGAGGGTATTTTCTCCCTCTTCTTCTGTGCCTTCATTGCCCTCTACTTCATTTGTCCCTACTGCTTCTTAATCTGACTGACTGTTGATTATCCAGCTGATTTTCTTTGTGAGCATCCATCACATCATTATTCTGACACAGTGGCATGAAGTCATTGACAAGATCACGTGGGTCACCACACAGACAATCAGATTAAATGGCAGGACTGGCCTCACACAGTAACAGTGAGGGAAATGAAGGGGTGGGGTAGAGAGAAAAGAAAAGGAGGAGGCTAGAACAGTATCAAACTAATAAATATGTTCTCAACTAGGGTTTCAGGTCAAGTGTCAGAGTTGGGGGGGTAAGAGAGAGAGAGAGAGAGAGAGAGAGAGAGAGAGAGAGAGAGAGAGAGAGAGAGAGAGAGAGAGAGAGAGGCTCATTTTGGAGGGCTCCTCATAGCTATCAACATTTCACATCACGGACCACTTGACCCAAAATGGGCAAAAGATCCTACTCCACTGAAAGGATGGCCACAGAATTCTGTGCCACTTGTTTCAAGAATAACTGAGTTAGTTCCCTCTGGCTGATAAGAGTTCACAGTCCCATGGAGAAATATGGTGATGTGGGTCTGACCTGAGGCCATTAACCAGGTAGTAGAAGTTTTGCAGAAATCACCCTGACCTTCTTTTAGATATTGTCTAAAAATGGTGTCATTTAGACAGGCCTATGAAATGTGAATTTATTAAACCAACCATGATGTTTTATTGATTTTTTTTCTTGTTGCAATTTTTGTATGGTGTACCCTGCCTTGTATTTTTTTTAACGAAAGTGTGGTTTATACATATTTAAACAATTAAATAAATGCATCTTAAACAGCCTGGAATTCTTCATTTGAACCTATGACCCTCCAACTTCCATCATTCATTTGGCTGGGGCTGATGGGACTTGGAAACCAACATCTGGAGGGGCACAGGTCAGGTTCCTCACTCCTGGCATGGGCTGCAGTTGTTGGCTTCATGAATAGTCTAAGGCTATATGTTTGTTTGGCTGGTAAGCGAGTAGGAGGGATCCTTTCCCCATCTCCTCCCCCATCTCCACAAATTAGACACTAGAAGAGCAATCTGAAAGCCCAGAAAAACAATCTGGTTCATCTGCACTCCAACAGAATGGAAACCAACACTGTCCTCCTATCTCTAATGTTGTTGTGACCATTCACGGCGTGGTATTTTACTGCTCACCAAGACTTCTGCTGTGTATAAATACTATTATGTCTGATCAGCAGTCCCTACAGGCAATTTTATCCCCATTTTCTCTGTCATGCTTAGGTCAGAGATTTTTTCAAGGTATTCAAGACACTTACAGTAGCTTAATAATGCCCTGACTCTGTCCAATTTTCTGGTATACCCAGGTGGAGAAAATACATGTCTTGCCAAATACAAGCAAAAGTGGGTTCAAGTGATGAGTCTCATTCTCACGTTTCAATCCTTTTTGCCTCTCCCTCTGATCTGCAGTGTCTTTGTGTCAGTTTAAACACAGGGCTTCAAAAATGAGCCTTTGTTGCAGAGGCTCTGTGCTCACAATACTGCTGCTGGCCCAAAGTCATGTAAAGAAGCTGAGAGAGGGGTGCAGAAGGAGGGAGGAGGCAATCTATTTAGAGCATGTTCAGACACATAGAGTACAAGTTAATGCTGCTTCGGAAGCTAAGCAATGAGTCTATGTTGCTGTGCCCAATATTTGCCGTGCTAGATGTTTGCATGAGAAAACACCATAGGGCGAAGAGCACCCATTTCTGAAAAAGAGCATCCCCTTATTTAAAATCTGGTGTTCCCTCTCTAGTTTTTGGTGCCACATTCGGGATGGCCCTTCCCATAATGCACTAGAGTTTTTGTCTAGCCTTCCATTGATATCAGATTGTTTTTCTCCCCTCAAACTCATTTTGCTTCCATAAATAGTTTCCAAACTTTCCAAAATCAGTAAGGAAAGATATTGGAAACTGGTGCTGTGTGGCTGTGCATTATTTATTGTTTGTTTATTATGGTGCTGCTGATTGAGAAACACAAGCTCAAGCTTTCCTGAGCACATAAAACATGGTTCTTGGGATCCAGGCCTATGTCATTACATCAATGAAAATAATCACAAGGACCCATGCTATCAGTAAGGTAATATGCACAACAGTGTGATATCCCAACAGAGATCCAAAGAAAGCACAGTGTGACTTAATGTTCCAATGTTACGCGATAGGAACATAGGTCTTAGGTGAGGTCAGACTAATGGTCCATCAGGCCAGTATTGCCTATTCTGGTAGCTGAAGATGCACCTCTTTACCCTGGCCTTCGACGCCTGAGATGTGTAGCTTTAGGCCCCACCCTATTTTCTGTGATGTTGTTTAGGTTGTTTTTAACTGTTTTAATTATGTGTTTTAAAATTGTTGTAACCCACCCTGGAACCTCTGAGTGAAGGGCGGGTAATAAATTCTAATTCTGATTCTAATTAACAACCACCACCCTCTGAGGCCTCAGGCAGAAGGTGTTTCACATCATCTGCTACCTGATATTTTTAACCAGAGCTGCTAGGGATTGAGCCCGGGCTTTTTTTTTGCCTGCAGAGCACTACAGCTGTTCACAGCCCCCCCAACCCCCCTCCCTGATGGCCCTGATTGGTGGCCCCTGGATCAGACTGATCCACCCTCTGCCAACTGGGGGAACACTTGTCCTGCTCCAGAGACATCCCTGATCAGTGGTGTAGTGGCAAATTCAGAAGAGCAGGGTGTGATGTTCCTATATTAATGTATATATGGTAAGTGTTGTTGTTTTAGAAGATACATGGTAAGTGGAGTGAAAGAGGGGGAGTGAATGGGCAGTAGAATGCGAGATGATTGGCTGAGTGTTTAAAATGGCTGAATGTATAAAAGGAAGAGTGAGAGTGGAATCTGGGGGGGGAGAAGAGAAAGAGGTGGATGTTGATAGGTGGATGTGGTGTGAATTTGAGAGAGTTGTTTGCCAGGAGGGAGGTGGAGTTCGGATTAGTATTGAGTAAAACCATATGCTTATGTGCCTTAAGAAGAAATCTTGTTAATCTTGTTAGCTTTGTTATCTGTAATAAATACTTAATTTGGTTTACCAAAGGCCTGATCCTTGGCTGGGGTTTCACAGACCAGAAGGCTGAAGGGGAACTGTAACAAATGGTGGCAGCGGTGAAGAGAATAACAATACCAGTATTCAGAGTCTCTGGGAATGCTAGTATTGGGACGTTACTGGTGGTTGCCTAGCAGGGGGATCTGTTGAGATCTGTGCTAGAGCGGATAGGTAAACCATAAGAGAGTGCAGTCCAGACTGGTGGAGTCCCTGGTGGTGCCTAGTGACAGGCAGTAGCCACGCGCAGGTAGGAACCTGACAGGGAGAGCCAGGGAAGGAGCGTCACATGTGGTGTCAGTAGCGGTGGGATACGAACCAAAGAGAGTCCCAAAGACACGTGGTGTCAGTAGCGGTGGGATACGAACAAAGGAGACTACGTCACAGGTGGTGGCAGTAGCGGTGGGATACGAACCAAAGAGAGTCCCAAAGACACGTGGTGTCAGTAGCGGTGGGATACGAACAACAGAGAATCCAGATACAGTGGTGTGGCAAACAGAAATAACAAAACAAGATTTCTTGTGAGAGTGACTGGCAAAGAGTGTGTGGCAAAGAGTGAGTGAACTCAAACACCATGGCTGAATATATAAAAATGAAAAGAGAGGAGCTGGTGGAGAAGTGCATAACATTCAATTTACCTCACGAGGGTAAAGGGGTAGATGAATTGAGGGTAGCACTTATAGGATTTGCAACTGCCCAGCAAAAACAACCTGTCAGAGAAGAGACCCCAGAAGGATATTTAAGCAATCCCGCTTATATAGAGTACTTGAGAGAGAAGTTGAGGATGGAAGGTGCAGAGAAGGAAAAGCAGAGAGAGTTGGAAGCTGAGAGATTGAGGATGGAAACTGAGAGAATGAGAATGGGGTTTGAGGAGAGGGAGAAGCAACAAGCAGTGGATGCCGAATTACAAGTAGAAAAGTTAAAATTTGAAAGAGAGAATTTTCATTCTGATGAAACAAGAAAGGACAGAGATGGAGCAAAAATAAAAATTACTCCAAAGGACTTTGCTGTCTATGAGCCTGGTCAAGATCCTCAAATTTACCTCAGCACCTTTGAAAAAGCAGCTCAGTTGTGGGGGCTACCTGAAGATAAATACATGCAGTATTTATCAAACCTGATTAAAGGGGAATTGGCTGAGGTATACCAATATTTCCCCTCAGACAGTCCCGTCACCTATGCTGAATTCAAAGAAGCAGTGATTAAAAGATTCAGACTGGGGCCTGATTATTTTAGAAAGCTTTTCAGAAATTGCCAGATACAGACAGGGAGGTGTTTTGTGGAACTGGGAGCAAAGTTGATGGATATATTTGGAAAGTGGATGAGTAGTGCCAAAGCTCAGTCAGTGGAAGAGGTGAAAAGCCTCATGATACTGGATCAATTATACCATCAGTTACCACCAGAAATAAGGCTCCTGGTCAAAGACCGTTCCCCTACATCTGTGCAGGAGGCCGCAGAGCTGGCGGATCACTTCGCCTCCAATAGAACTGGCTGGGTGGGGAAAACATCAAGAGAGTTTAAACCCAGACCATATAGTGCTGGCAGAAGGGATGTGGTACCACAGCGAGTGAGTCCTCCATTAAAATCTGAAGGGCACAGGACACCCCAGAGTGGATCTGTGTACCCTAAAAGTGAGGAGAAATTATGCTACAAATGTGGTAGACCAGGGCACCTACGTTTTCAATGTGAGGTTGCCAACCCCATTAGTAATCCTGCTCAGACAAGGACCGTGAAAACAGAGCCCAAGGCTTTAGAAACAGCGAAAAAGGTTCAGTTCTGCCAGATAAACTGGACAGAAGTAACAGACCTTGATTCAAGTCTGAGAGAGGAAGTGAGAGTACAAGGGGCAAATTATTGGGCATTGCTTGATACTGGTGCCGCTCAGACATTACTGAGGCCAGATTTAATAAAATCTGAGGTAATATTACCTCAGGAAACTGTGACTATCCAAGGAGTGAGAGGTCAACCAGAAAGTTTGCCTGTGGCCCTGGTGGATATGACTTGGAGAGGCCGAGAGGGCCAATATAAAGTAGGCATTACTGCCCAGCAACAAGAACCAGTAATACTGGGAAGGGATGTAATGGGTGCCCAAGGAAAGATCTATGTAGTGACCAGACAGCAAATTGGCAGAGAAAAAGAAGCCATATTAAGGGGGGCTGAAACAAACAGGGTGGAATCTGTTAACCAGCCTCAGGTCACCATAGCAACCACTAGCAGGCCTGCTGAAGAAGACAAACTGTATCAAGTGGTCTCTGGGGAAGAAGCAGATCAATTCAGGGAAGAGCTGCATAAAGATATAAGTTTGAAGCAGATAAAGGAACAAGCCCTGACCCAACAGATTCCTTTCACTGACAAACTGAGGAATCAAGTTTTGTGTGAGAATGGGATTTTATATACACTGTGGTTGCCTGCTGAGAGAAAGGATGAATGTGAACCAGTGAAGCAATTGATAGTACCTAGCAAATACAGAACCAGATTGCTAGAGGTAGCCCACGATGTCCCATGTGCAGGACATCTGGGAATAAAAAAGACCAAGAGGAGATTGGCTGCACATTATTATTGGCCAAATATCTCCAAGGATGTAAAACAACATTGTCTATCTTGTGGAATATGCCAAAAGGTGGGAAAGAGTGGAGAAAAGACCAAGGCACCCTTAAAGCCCCTTCCTATAATTGGACAACCCTTTTATAGAGTGGGAATAGATTTGGTGGGCCCTTTTTCCAAACCCACAAGGCACGGCAAGAAATATCTAGTGGTGGTGGTGGATTTTGCCACCAGGTACCCAGACGCAGAAGCACTGAGATCTGTAGAAGCCCCTGTAGTGGCAGAGGCTTTATTAAAAATCTTTATGAGGCTGGGTTTCCCTCATGAAGTGCTGACGGATCAAGGCAGTGTATTCATGGGAGAAGTGATGCAATGTATGTGGAAATGTTGTGGTCCAAAACATCTAAAGACCACTACTTACCATCCCGCCACTAATGGGTTAACAGAGAGATTCAATGGCGTTTTGAAGGGCATGATCAGAAGCTATGTTCAAGATCACCCACAAGACTGGGATGAACGGTTGGGATGCTTCTTATTTGCATACAGAGAAGTCCCTCAGGAGTCAACAGGCTTCTCACCCTTTGAACTAATGTTTACTAGAAAAGTGAGGGGACCTTTGGAACTGCTAAAAAGTTCATGGGAAGGAACTCTGGGAGAGTACAAAACTTCTGTAGTAGATTTTGTATTGGAATTCCGCAATAAATTAAAATCAATGATGGAAGTAGTGAAAGAGAATTTGAGTCATGCACAGGAGAAGAAAAGTTACTGGTATGACAGAACAGCCAGAGAACGTGTGTATGATGTGGGAGATATGGTTATGGCGTTCATACCCAGGAAACATGACAAATTACAGGCTAACTGGGAAGGACCATATACCATCAGAGAAAGGCTTGACACAGTGACATATGTAATTACCACAGACCAATTAAACAAAAGCAAAGTGGTTCATGTAAATATGTTGAAAACTTACCATACCAGGAATGCACAGGTGTTGCAAGTTACCTTATTCCCTGAGGGAAGTGGGCCTGAACTTCCAGATTTGGTACAGGAAAGCAAAGACAAAGGAGGGGTAGATCAAGTGGAATGGTCAGAGGAGGTGAAGGAGGAAGTAAAAGAGGAGATTCTGAGAGTTTTGAAAACCTATAGGAATCTCTTTAGCAACAAACCTGGCCGAACCAGTATAGTTATACATTCCATTGATACTGGAGATCATGCCCCAATCAGATCTGTTCCGTACCGTGTGAATGGGAAAGTTTTGAATGAGATCAAAAAGGAGGTGGAAGAGATGCTGGAATTAGGAGTGATCAGGGAATCCATCAGTCCCTGGGCCTCAAGTATTGTCCTGGTTCCGAAAAAAGATGGAACGACAAGGTTTTGCATTGATTATCGGCTAATCAATAAAATTACTGTCCCAGATGCATATCCTATGCCTAGGGTAGATGCAATGTTAGAGTTATTGGGGGCAGCAACCATTATCTCTACACTAGATCTCTGTAAAGGATTTTGGCAAATGGAACTAGACGAGCAATCCAGAGCCAAAACTGCCTTCAGTACACCAGATGGGTTATATGAGTTTGTGACCTTACCCATGGGACTAAGGAACTCGCCAAGTTCATTTCAGAGGCTAATCAATACTGTGTTGCGAGGCATGTCAGATTTTGCAGTGGCCTATATCGATGACGTGGCCATTTTTAGCAAGTCGGTGCCTGAGCATGTCCAACACCTGACAACAGTATTGGAGGCGTTAAGAAAAGCAGGCCTCACAATAAAAGCTAAGAAATGCCAGTTTGGACTAAAGGAAGTAATCTATTTAGGACATAAGGTGGGGAGTGGGAAAATCACCCTCTTATGGAGCAAGGTGGAGGCAATACAAGCGTGGCCGATCCCCTTAACCAAAAAACAAGTAAGGGCATTTCTGGGTGTGGCTGGATTTTATAGGAAGTTTGTGAGAAATTTTGGGGAAATAGCAACCCCCTTGCATGAATTAACAAAGAAGAAGTGTTCTGAGCGTGTGGTATGGACGGATGAATGTCAGAAGGCTTTTGATCTACTGAAGCAAGCCTTGTGCCAAGGACCCATATTAATAGCACCAGACTATGAGAAACCATTCATCGTGGCTACAGATGCGTCGGACCTGGCGCTGGGAGTCGTCTTGCTACAGGACAGAGAAGGCACCAGACATCCAGTGGCGTACCTGAGTCGCAAGCTGACGCCGAGGGAGAAAAACTATTCGTCGGTCCAGAAGGAGTGCCTAGCGGTCGTGTGGGGACTGAACAAGTTGCGCCCATACGTGTGGGGACGAAGATTCACAGTGACTACGGATCATCGGGCCTTGTTATGGTTGCAGACTATGAAAAACCATAACACTATGCTGCAGAGGTGGTCCTGGGCCCTACAGGACTATCAAGTGGACTTCCAGTTCATCAAAGGCAAGGACAATGTACTGGCCGATGGACTTTCCAGGCAAGTGGCTGGGACTGCAGTGACGTGACCAGACAGAGGAACAAAGAAAGACATTTTCCCGTAGAGACTTTTATTTGTTAACGCGACGTATAAATCCTGGAACAGGAATAATACTCTGCTGTTGTTTAAGGGGGGGGGAAATGTGATGTTCCTATATTAATGTATATATGGTAAGTGTTGTTGTTTTAGAAGATACATGGTAAGTGGAGTGAAAGAGGGGGAGTGAATGGGCAGTAGAATGCGAGATGATTGGCTGAGTGTTTAAAATGGCTGAATGTATAAAAGGAAGAGTGAGAGTGGAATCTGGGGGGGAGAAGAGAAAGAGGTGGATGTTGATAGGTGGATGTGGTGTGAATTTGAGAGAGTTGTTTGCCAGGAGGGAGGTGGAGTTCGGATTAGTATTGAGTAAAACCATATGCTTATGTGCCTTAAGAAGAAATCTTTTTAATCTTGTTAGCTTTGTTATCTGTAATAAATACTTAATTTGGTTTACCAAAGGCCTGATCCTTGGCTGGGGTTTCACAGACCAGAAGGGAGGGTAAGGTAATGACCAAGGCTGAAGGGGAACTGTAACAAATGGTGGCAGCGGTGAAGAGAATAACTATACCAGTATTCAGAGTCTCTGGGAATACTAGTATTGGGACGTTACTGGTGGTTGCCTAGCAGGGGGATCTGTTGAGATCTGTGCTAGAGCGGATAGGTAAACCATAAGAGAGTGTGGTCCGGACTGGTGGAGTCCCTGGTGGTGACTAGTGACAGGCAGTAGCCACGCGTAGGTAGGAACCTGACAGGGAGAGCCAGGGAAGGACGCCTCACACAGGGTCCCGTCGTGTTAGTCACAAACATGCCGCCTCTTTTTTTTCTTTTTCTTTTTTGCTGAGGGGATTGAGAATGAGATCCTTGTTAGTGTCTTCTCCCACAAGAACAGACATGCTTAGGATCCCTCTGAGACCCCTGATGGCTACACCCCTGTCCCTGGTGCAAGTTGGGGGCAGGGCTAATGTTTTCTAAACCCTACATTAAACATATGGTTGAAGGAGGAGATGCTGCATCTCCTTCCCCACCCCCAGTCAAGAGCAGGTGGGTTCAGTCCTGCATGCAAGGAGGCCACTCACAAGGAGCAGCAACTGTACTGGATTGAAATCTCCTGCTTACGAGTTGGTAAGTGGGAAGATTCGACCCTGTGTGGTTCCGCTTCAGGTGGTGGGAGGAAGAAGAGATCACATGGGAAAGACATCCGCTAACTCTGCTTTCCTGTGTGAAGTCACACCCACCCTCCCTTTTGTGGTTTCTCCTTCCTACCCACACCTCCCTCTCCTTCCTGCCTGATGCCCTGCTCCCTGACACCCCCGGATCACTCCAGGCCACCCGACCTGACCCATGGCAATTTAAGGCTATCTCAACCCGACTTGACCGATGCCTGGATTCTCCCACATCATCCCAATACAGTTTGGGACTCAGAGAAATCTGGTGCGCAGTCATACAGAGCATGTGCTGTACCTCTGAGCTTTGGTCCTTCCTCTGTCTTTATTCCAGAGAGCATCAGCACTTGACTCTAGGCATAAAAAGCATACTCTGTTTGCACTGGCATATCAGAGTATCATGATGAAATTGTATCACGACAACAGTGTATCACCCTCACCATTAAAAATGCATACAAAACATAAATGGTTTGGGTTGACTTTCAGCAGAGGTCAAAATGAACATTGTGAATGTGTGAGAGATACTATTAATAAATTGCCAACAGGTGAGGCCACATCTCAAGGAGCTGATAATTATTTATTTGTATTGGGCCTACTTACAAGTAATTATTAGCAAATTCTTCCAGCTTGTTTGCTGGATGCTTCTTGGTGGGCTTGTCTCTCTCTGGGTGTGTGTATGGATGCACACTTCCAATTGAAATACTTTAAATGACCTTAAATGTATACAGTGCATCCAACATAGATAGTGTTCTACTATTCCAGCACTTAACAAAGGAACCCAGCTTCCTCCACAGATGAGGGAAGAACCCTATGGGACCTGTGTGGTCATCACAGGGGCCATCAGATTTTGTTGATCCCCTTCTCTGTGAGTGTGGAGGGTTGCCACCCTCAGAAACTCAGTTACCGCAGAAAGAACCATTGTTGTTGCCCTCCGCCATCAGTGTTCAAACAGCTAAGAGAGGAATAAGGGGGCATTCTAGAGATGTGCTGGGTGTAGGGATGGGTGAATCTGTCAGGTTTGGTTTCTCACACTTTCTCATTTTTCCAATCTTCAGTTCTCTGTGTTTTCACATCAGCTTGCAATTGGTTTTTTTTTTTTTAAAGTCCTCATGAAAATTTATCCGCATTTTAGTGCCAGTGTTTCCTAATATACAAAATATATATTATATATTGCCTAATATAAACATGTTTGCAAAGCAATTTTACCTAATATAATGCCTTTTTGTATATGATTTTCACTAATATAAGCATCTTAATGCACACTTTACCCTAAGCCTATGCATTTTTCACACATTCCTTGACTGGAGAACTGCGTTGCAAAATTCAGAGAAGTGCAAATTTCAAGGGATGGCTGTGTTTTGGTTTGTGTATTGTTTCAGACAGTGTGAATTAGGTGGATTTGCCTATAAATTTGAACTGAATCTGATTTCTCCCCCACCCCTAGTCGGGTGTGTGTGTCAGGGAAGGCCTCGAATCCAGTGTTTCCATTAGGGGACATGGTCCCAGGATGGGGGCAACTATTTTTGTCCTAGAGTCCGTGTGTTCCTTTCCCCTCCAGCTGCTGACCCCCTTCTATCCTGACTGACATGAGACCAGCAGGGCTTGGGATTTGGCGGTTCTGCCGCTATCAATTCTGCCTTCCCGCAACTGGATCGGATTGCTCTCTCAGTTGCTTGTTTGTCTAATTCCAGCTACCCTGTGGAATTCCCTCCCTTTGAATATTAAGCAGGCGCCATCTCTGCTATCTTTTTGGCACCTTTTGAAGACTTTCCTCTTTCAACAAGGCTTTTAAGTTGAGATCTATCCCAGTCTGCGTCTGTGTTAGAATTGCTTAATATGTTTTTTTAATAATGTTTTAACCCTTTTTAAAGTTGTTTTTTAAAAAAATGTTTTTAATGCTGTTTTGTTTTAATGTATTTTAAGATCTGTTTTTATGATTTTAGCGTTTTTAGCGCTTTGTTTGCCGTCCTGGGCTCCTGCTGGGAGGAAGGGCGGGATACAAATTAATTAATCAAGTAATTAAATAAATCAAATGTAATGGGAATTGGAGCATGAGTGAGCACTTTAGGCTCCACTCCAGCAGAGTCACACAACTATACTTGTATGTGTGACTGAGCTATCTCAGATGAACCCTACAGACCAAGATTTCATAACTCCTCAAACACAATGCTTCTGAAGTGGGTTGGTTCACCAGTTAGGGTGGCATGCAGAAACCAAAACCAAGCAATGTGTGTGCTAGCTAGAGATGGAGGAGAGGGGTTTTTTTTGGGTGGGGGAGGCTCCATTTTTAAGTGAACCAACCTAATTTGCACTTCCCAGACTAATGACATGGATTGGAATGTAATTATCTTTCTCTAAATTTTACACTGCATACCTCAGCTCATAAATGTACCAAAATGTGTAAAAAAAAATAGAGTGTAGTATAGAATAAAATACATTTACTATTTTGTACACTGAGATTAAATATGTATTTAACTAAGTATCTTTGTAATAATGTATGGATTGAAATACTATTTAAATATTTTTTGTACAGATATTTAATTTTTAAATCACAGATTAAAGCAGAAGTGGAAGGGAACAAATGAACATGCGCACAATTGACATGAAATAATCTGTTCTGTTCATCCATAATGGTTGTGTCAGTTAGCATTAGGCACTGGGCTTGCCAGGTCAGAAGCATGGCAAAACCTGAGATTTCAGGACAGGCCCTAGTGATGTCAGGGGGTGGGCCTGAGTGATATCACAGGGGCGTGCCCTAGTGAAGTCACGGGATGGGCCCTAGTGAAGTCATTAATCATGATACATTAAGCATCAATCACAGTTGCTTGGAACATACAATTTTTTAAAAAAATTCTGATTGGAAATTAAGATACAAATCTTAGCTAAAAGATGGAGCCTGGGTAGGGAACATTTAATCTAGCCTACTTGCTTTCAGCAAGAAGGGTTTAAGTGCCTTCAGGCCAGGCCAGTCACCAGAAGGCCACTGTAGGAAGAAAGGAGCCTAGTGTTGTGGAGATGTTAGATGGGAGCATTCGGGAGTAAAGATGGATGCCCCTGAAGGCTGCAATTCTAAACACAGGTACTAAGGGACTAAGCACCATAGAACTCAACAGGACTTACTTCTGACTAGATGTAGTTTGGATTATGCTGTTGGTAAAGCTTGACTAGGGATCCTCTGCAAAGACATCCATATCCAAGCAGGGTTGACAACCCCCTGCCTGGAATGCCCTGCCCTTACCTATTAACGTGGCTGCTCCAAACTTCTTTACAGATTTGACCCTTCACTTCAGAAAGATGTCTGGGAAATGAGTAAGAGTAAAAGATTCTCTACCCTTTCTGTCTACCCTGTGGGCTGCTATAAACTCACTTTGACAGCCAACCCAATTCTAGTGAGTAATAATTGACAGAGGGAAAACACACATAATTTGGCCTACCTTCACAGGCAGCAGCTTGGGAACAACAATTGCAGCCACACTTCCAAATATGTGAATTCTCTTTTATCTCTATTAGGCAAGAAACAAACTGCCATGTAACCAACAAGGTGCATCATCAGAGGGTTTAAGGGGGTTGAGCTGAGAGCATGCCACCACTGCTGTTGCTTCTATGGAAATAAGGGAGTAAGGTCAAAGGTAAATGAAATGCAAACAGAAAATGAAAAACAAAAGACACTGATGCTTTCCTAAATGCAATACCATACCAACCACAACAAGATTCCTATGAGTAAGGCAGACAACTCAGCATCCCACAACCAGTCAGGATTTCTTAACCGAAAACCAGAAATTAAAAAAATCCTGGGAGCCAGTCAGTTAATGTTGAATGCTTCAGCACGATTGCTGACATGAGTGAGATCCTATCAGCACATAATACCTCTGCTCTGAAATCTGCATTGGTTGCTGATTTGCTACCAGGCCAAGTTCAAGCTGTGCTTTTCAAGTTATGGGTGCCACACAGTACTTGTTCTGCTCTTGAAAGAAATCAGTCCTATAATGTGACAGCATCTACGATTTGGAATTCCTTGCCTACTGACATTAGGCAGATGCTTCTCTTCAGCACCTGCTAAAATCATTTTTGCTTAGGCAAGGCTATCCAGGCATGTAGAAGCTATTGTGCTTTTAAATCTGTTTTTAACTCATTGTTGGTTTTATTATTTTGAATTTTTTTAAATACCTGTTTTTAACTGTTTTTGCCAATATTTTTATTGTTTTAACTCCTTCTGTAAACAGCTTTGAGATTTTCTTACAATAAAGTGGTATATAAATGTTGTAAATAAAATACATGAATAAATTTTGGAGTCACTTGTTGCCCTTGGGTCTCTTTCCACTTTTAGGAAGAAAGGAATCTGCCTTGTACTGACTCAGGTCATTTGGTACCATCTAGCTCAGTACTGATGACATGGACTACCATTGGCTCTCCAGGATTCCAGGCAATAGTCTTTTCCAGAAACTGAATTTTTGGACCTTTGCATGCAAAGCACATGCCCTACCACTGAGCTACAACCCTTCCCCTGTTTAAAAAGGTATCTTTTAAAATTGTTCTTTTCAATTCGCTCTTGAATGCACATCATACCTAGGGCAGATTCACACCATTCATTTAAAGCACATTCAGCACCCATTTGAAGCACATGAATCCCACCACAGAATCATGGGAACTGTAGTTTGTTAAAGGTGGTGAGAACTATAACTGTGAGGTAGAAACTACACTTTCCAGGATTCTTTAGGGGAAGTCATGGACTTTAAATGCGAGTTGGATGTGCTTTAAATGTATTGTGTGGATCTACTTAATAAAGTTTGCCTGCATGCAAATTGTTTTCATTAATTTTTTCAAAATGGAAATGAGCTATAAAGTGTAGTGGGTGACTATGGGCTACTCACCACCTCTCAGCCTATCTGCCCATCAGACAGTGAAAACAATGGAGAACCAAGAAGAAGGGCACATTTAAAATGTAGAGAACTATTGTACAACCATAGTGTGAAATCAGATACTTATTTCCCAACATTATCAAAACCACTAGCAGTGCATGTGATCATCATGGACACACCCAGCTATCTTTATGGGCCGTTTGCCACTTCTGTGAACTAAAATAGAATGTGAGGGGCTGGGGGCTTCAGGTCATAAGGTCAAGCTTTGGCAGAGTCTCACAGTGATAGTGGATGATCTGGGACTGGCATGTGAATGACATCATAGGTATTTCCTTTGGCTGCTTGCCTGACAAGCTATTACTACTTTAACTTGGCATGACTACACAGGCATTGTTAAACCCAGTAATGTATAAGCGGGTGTGATTAATGCACCAATCAGCTTTTGTCAGCATGCCTCAATAGTATATATAAGAGTGAGAGGAAGCCTGTATTGGGGAGTTTTGTGGACTCATGGAGGCTCCTTGCACCATTTGGAACCCTGCATAATCAGTAAACTGATGAATTCTTATTGAGAATTACTAAGCTTCTTTTATTATTTAGAAATGTAGATCGTGCTTTTCAAGCAAACCTACCTAATTTGCATTTTCTGAAACAATACAAAACAGCCATCCTTCAAAATCTGCACTTTTCCAAACTTTGCAGTGCAGTTCTCCAGCCAAGCAATGTATACAAAACTGCATATACTAAAGTGTGCAGAACAATGTATATATTTGTAACAATAACATACAAACATGCATTATATTTGGGAAGCGTGATTTGCAAAAAAATGTATATTAGGCAAAACTGCATAGTAAAATTTGCGTGTTAGAAGAAATGTGCACTAAAATGCTGATGGATTTTCATGTGGACTTTTTTTAAAAAAAAATCAACGACTGATGTGGAGAACTGAACTTAAGACTGGAAAAATGAGAGAAACTAAAACTGACCGATTGGCCTATCCCTACTAGCCACAGATACAGTGAAAATTCAATTTCACCAATAAAGTATAATAAAACAGATAGCTTCATTTCCATAAAATAAAGTTTAAAAAACTGCCTACAATTCCTATCAGTGAGTAGGCTCATCTTTCTGGAAAGGCCTTCAGAAAGTAAAAAAAGTACAGGTTGTTTATGCTTGTCTAATTTCACGGTGAAACATTTTCCACAGTGTGGGAGCTTTGCTCTTTTCTCTCTCCCCTACCTCTATTGCTTCTACTTGCTATTTTTGAAATTTAGAGCATGATGCAGCCACATTTAAGCAAAATGTTTTATCTGGGACAGGCAACACTCTGTGAAACAGCCATAGTTGGATGGCAGAGTATTTTCTTTGCATGCAGAAGGTCCCAGGTTCAGTCCCCAGCATCTCTAGGTAGGGCTGGGCAAAAACCTTGCCTGAAACCCTGGAAAGCCACTGCCAGTCAGTGTAGACGATATTGAGCTAGATAGACCCATGGTCTGACTCAATGTAAGACAGCATCTTATGTTGCTATGTTTCCATGGAAAATGGAGGCTGTTTCTGATAAATAGGAACAGATGGAGCATATCAGCATTAAGATATGATGAAAATGGAAGTGGAGTGTGAAGAAGCAAAAGAAACTTACACTTCTGATTCTTGCTTTGGTATAATGACTGCAATGGCTCACATATCTCTCCCTTTTCTATGTGACCTCAGTGAGCTCTGCTTTGGACAACTCATCAGAAGCCAGAAGGGTGAGTCACATGTGTTGGAAGGTCTGAATCAGCCCTTAAAGCCCTTGAAGAATTTTTCATATAACATCCAACCAACCAAGAACCATATGAATCATCAAGAATGTTTGAAGATGTCATACCTCTGTTGGGAAGTGGGTTTCAAGTCCCCTTCCAAGGCCTTATTCAAGTTTTGTTATTATGAACATAGGGAGATGCTTTGTACTATGTCAGACCATTGATCCATCTAACCCAGGATAGGCAAACTCACTTTGGTTCATTTCAGACTTGGCTTAGTATTTTTTTTTCCATTAATTTTTTTTTTATTCAAAGTTTCAAAAAACAAAACAAAACAAAACAAATTAATAACTAATACAATAAAATAAAATGTTGACTTCCGATTTGTCGCAGATCAGTTATAGGTCTATAATATATAACAAACCTGTCTCTTAATATATTACAAAATCACTTTCCTCCAGTAGTTATCTTAATTAATCATCAAATCTCATTAACATCACTTTATTCTTTCCGCAAAAAGTCAAAGAGAGGTTTCCAGTCCTTGAGAAATATATCCATCGATTTTTCTCCAAATAAACATGTCGATTAATCCATCTCATCAAGTCTGCTAGGTCCAGTAATTTCAATAGCCATTCTTCCATTATCAGTGTTAATTCCATCTTCCATCTTCCATCCTTGCATCCATAATAATCTTGCTGTCATAGTCATAGTCATATAATAAGAGTCTGATGGGAATTTCCTTCCTCACAAATATTTCCTTGCCATCAATTCTGAATGTGTTACTGAAATGTTGTTGTAAAGTCATATCTCTGATCCTCTTTTTTACGAAATGCACTAGCACATCTCTTGAGAGTTTTTCCATTGTCACATATCTGTAATTAATTCTATAAATTTTCTCTATTTCAAGCTCTATCACATCATTCCAGTCCAGAAATTTTTTTGAAACATTGATAGCTTTATCTCTGATATCTTCATCAATTTCTTCAGGGACAATGCTGAATTCCAAACAGTAATCTTTATCTCTAAGGTCCATAAACTCCAAATCTTTTTCCAGTTCCACATTTGATATATCTGTTCCAATCTCCAGGACTTGCATCTTCCCTTTAATTTTTCTTTCTTCTTCTATTGCTTGTCTAGTTATATGTTTGATCTTATCAACCTCCTCTCTCATAAAATCCCCTATTTCTTTCAGCTCCTGCTTCATTTTGCCAAATTCAATTTTCATCTCTTGTTTGCCATGTCTAAGTTCTTGTTTCGTTATCTCAATCTCATCCATTATTTTCTGAAACATATTTACTTCCAGGGTCTCAGCCACTTTCTTAATTGTCATTTTTAAAACCAATAATAAGAAGAAAAACCCTTCAATTTCCAATATAGCACTATTCCCAAGCAAAGAGCAATTTATTTCTTTTTCCAGCAACAAAGGAGTTAATATTCCAAACCTGATGACATCATAATGTAGACAGCACAAACTGCCTTATCTCTTATGTGTCCAAGAATGCAAAACAAATTTAGTTCACAGCATCCAAATAGTTAGTGGCATAAAGAACAAGCAGATTCGTCAAAATGAAGTAGACCAGAAAAAATAGTCCCAGACATATAATACTCAAAAGTTCATATAAATCAAAATTTTTCTCCTCAGATTAGATATCTCTCATCCATTTGTATCTTTATAATTCTCAATTCCAGGCCAGCTTTTTGCAATAAAAACAAAGATAAGCTATTTCGATTCCCTTCCGCCTTAATTCCGTGTATAAAAGAGAAAAGTTATAACTCACCCAGGGATTCTTTACTGCTGATTCTTTTAACAAATCTCTTTACTGCAACAATTTAAGCCAAATGATAAGGATAGAAAGAAGAATGCTTGCCTGTTAGAATCTGTTTTTCTTTGAAGAAAAGAAAAACATCTCACTTAATCAGTTTGAGCTTGCTTGAAATTCCTTGGCTCTGTCCAATGTTGCTGGCTGGTCCTTCATTCATAGGCAATCCTAATGAATTCAAGTCCCCCAACAAACACAACGAAGCTTGTGGATGATCTCTTCGTTTCTCCCTTGCCTGGGAGAAAGTTTTTACCAGTCAAAAAAAACCTTTTGACTGGTTTTAAAACTGAAAAAGCTTCCTCTGAGACGAGAGCTCGTCTCAGAGGCAGGCACAAGCAAAGCAATCCTTCCCGGAAGTCCACACTTGGCTTAGTATTGTTATATGTACCACTTTCCTGGAGAACACCCAAACAAAAAGTCCTTTTTGTCCTGAGAGTCACTTCTCATTTGTAATGTTTGCAAGCAACTTATAGTATTGCCAGTGCACCCTGGAAGAAGATGCAAGAGACAGAGTAATGATGGAAAGATCATACTTATTAAATACAACAATAGAAGATCTGCCAATCAATAACAAATTATGTAAGTATGGGCAGGTGAGTTTGAATTTACTTCTCATCCCTCTGGGCATGTAAACAACTGCATTCCATGACTCCCCAGGCAAGGATTGTAAGAAAACTACTGTGTACAGTTCTGGTCACCTCATCTCAAAAAGGATATTCTAGAGTTGGAAAAGGTTCAGAAGAGGGCAACCAGAATGATCAAGGGGATGGAGGGACTCCCTTATGAGGAAAGGTTGCAGCATTTGGGGCTTTTTAGTTTAGAGAAAAGGCGGGTCAGAGGAGACGTGATAGAAGTGTATAAAATTATGCATGGCATTGAGAAAGTGGATAGAGAAATGTTTTTCTCCCTCTCATAATACTAGAACTCGTGGACATTCAAAGAAGCTGAATGTTGGAAGATTCAGGACAGACAAAAGGAAGTACTTCTTTACTCAGCGCATAGTTAAACTATGGAATTTGCTCCCACAAGATGCAGTAATGGCCACCAGCTTGGATGGCTTTAAAAGAAGATTAGACAAATTCATGGAGGACAGGGCTATCAATGGCTACTAGCCATGATGGCTGTGCTGTGCCACCCTAGTCAGAGGCAGCATGCTTCTGAAAACCAGTTGCCGGAAGCCTCAGGAGGGGAGAGTGTTCTTGCACTCAGGTCCTACTTGCGGGCTTCCCCCAGGCACCTAGTTGGCTGCTGTGAGAACAGGATGCTGGACTAGATGGGCCACTGGCCTGATCCAGCAGGCTCTTCTTATGATCTTATGCTCTTAAACTATTCATCCCTGCTAAGTGAGCCTTGGGGATGTGAACCCAGCATGCCGACCTGGGCCCTGCAGTTCCGCATGCACCAAGCTATGCACATCAGGCCTAAAGGGCACCCCAAAGGATCCCCCCTCCCAAGTTGGAGGCTATGGAAGGTGACTCAGGAGTGCCCTTAACCCAATAATTCCTCAGGATGCTTGACAATTAAGTTCTTAAATTCCTTTACCTATCCATGCTGCATGCCAAACAGGGCAAATACAAATTCAAAAGACAATCATAGTCCCAAGGGCCAATCAGGAGCTCCCCAAAAAAATCCCTACTCAGTCTCCATAAAAGGTGACTAGTAAAAGCCCACACTGTGTACAGAGGTGGGAACTGTGAAAGGGAAGGAGGTTGTGAATGGGACAGAGCAGGCTTAAATAGCCATGATATCTCCTCCCAGCTCATTGGGCACTCTTGCCCTCATGACTCCCAGACCACCTTCTCCAGGTAGAGACCAATGTCTGTCTTCTCGCCGAAGGGGGGGAGGAATGTGGCAAATTCTCCCCTGCAGAAAGCAGGAGTGGAATTGCCCCTTAGGAACTATAAGTATTAATTTGCTCCCATACCAAAAGAATACACTCAGGATTAAAAGCAGGTTGTAGAGCTGGATAGGAGAGAGCAAGAAATAATGAAGGGAATATGCTCTCCAAACAATTGTGTGGATGTACCAACATAACAGTTGGTTGTGTAGTTAACTTGTTCAACAAAAGCTTCAATAAGAGCTTCACCAGGAGTAAGGGACTAACATTGAAACACTTTTGCATTTACTACTAACAATGGAGGCTGGTCCGTAAAGTGGCATGGGGTTGCCTCACCAACCTCAATTTGCCCTCAGCCAGCCTCCCACCTGCCTGCTTTCTTCCTTACAACCAGCCCAGGCTTTGGCACTGTCAGTTAGCTTCCACAGTCTCAGGAAGGCCCTTGCAGAACTCAGCAGGGAGGAGGACAGGGACAAATCTAGAATTAGTCAGCTCTGCCTGTCATTGGCTCTGGCTCCACCTACTGTTGCCTTCCCAGCCTTACACTCTATTAGTCTCAATGAGCACCACCCACCCACCACTGACTACAAAGCAGCCTGGTCTGCCCAAAGAGTAACCACATTTGTGCAGAATCCTGTTTTACATTCCAAGATACTGGAGAACTGATGCTCAGTTCATAATACATCCAATAATTACAAGCTAGACAAATATGAATTGTAGCTAATGATCCAGGGTAATTCTGAACTTTAGCAACATCACTTGCATTGCCTGTTCTGATCAAGAGTCACTTTCTCAGAACTGAGACAGAGGTTTTTCCTATCTGGATTTGTTTAGGATCCCTTTTTTTGATTGAGGATGCCAGGAGTTGAACCTGGCACGTTCTGCACCCAAGTATATGCTCTACCACTATGCTGCACCTTCTCCCTGGTTACATACAGGGATGAAGACTTTCAGAGGCAACCACTTCTGTCTCTTCTCTCATACATGCTATGCAATTTAATAATAATAATAATAATAATAATAAATTTTATTTCTAGGCCGCCTATCTGGCCACACAAGCGGCCACTCTAGGCGGCGTACAAGATCAAGTAAAATACAACATACAAACTACATAAAAACCCAAGAACTACAATATAAAATTAAACCGAACCCCCCATAGCTAAAACCAATAAAATTAGGCTACCCCAGGGATCTTGTAGGCCTGCCTGAATAGCTAGGTTTTCAAGGCTTGGCGAAAACTTGGCAGGGAGGGGGCATGGCGAAGATCATAAGGGAGAGAGTTCCAGAGGGTGGGGGCCACGATTGAAAATGCCCTCTCTCTGGTCCGCACCAGTCTAGCTGTTTTGACTGGTGGGACCGAGAGAAGGTCTTGAGTGGCTGATCTAGTCAGGCGGCATATTTGTTGATGCTGGAGGCTTTCTTCAGATAAGCTGGGCCGAAACTGTATAGGGCTTTAAAGGTTAGTACCAACACCTTGAATTGGGCCCGGTAAACAACTGGTAACCAGTGTAGATCTTGTAACACCGGAGTAATGTGATCGCGGCGACGGCTGTTCGTAATCAAACATGCCGCCACATTCTGTACCAGCTGCAGTTTCCGGCAGAGCTTGGAAAAGTTACTTTTTTGAACTACAACTCCCATCAGCCCAATGCAGTGGCCATGCTGGCTGGGGCTGATGGGAGTTGTAGTTCAAAAAAGTAACTTTTCCAAGCTCTGGTTTCCGGACCGTTTTCAAGGGTAACCCAACGTAGAGCGCATTACAGTAGTCTAAGCGAGAGGAGACCAGGGCATGTACTACCCGTGGGAGAAGATGGACAGGCAGATAGGGTCGCAGCCTCTGTATTAGATGTAATTGAAACCAAGCTGCCCGGCTCACTGCCAAAACCTGAGCCTCCATGGACAGCTGGGAATCAAGGATGACCCCGAGGCTGCGGACCTGGTCCTTCAGTGGCAGTTTTACCCCATTGAGCACCAGGTCTAAAGCTCCTAATCTTTTCCTGTCTCCCACGAGCAGTACCTCGGTCTTGTCAGGGTTTAGCTTCAGCCTATTTCCTCCCATCCATTCACTTACTGACTCCAGGCACTTGGAAATGGTCTCCACAGCCAACTCTGGCAAGGACTTAAACGAGAGATAGAGCTGGGTGTCATCCACATATTGGTGGCACCGCAGCCCAAATCTCCTGATGATGGCTCCCAGCGGCTTTACATAGATGTTGAATAGCATGGGGGCAAGGATAGAACCCTGTGGCACACCACAATTGAGAGGCCAAGGGTCCGAGACCTTATCCCCCAATGCCACCCGTTGATGTCTGTCTGAGAGATAGGAATGGAACCACCGTAGAACAGTGCCCCCTATTCCCATTCTCTCCAGACAATCTAAAAGGATACCGTGGCTGATGGTATCGAAAGCCGCTGAGAGATCCAGGACGAGGAATGCATGTTCTCCTTTATCCAACGCCCTCCTTAAATCATCCACCATAGTGACCAAAGCTGTTTCAGTTCCATGACCAGTCCTGAAGCCAGACTGGAACGGATCCAGATAATCTGCTTCATCCAAGTGTAACTGTTCGGCCACCGCTCGCTTGATGACCTTGCCCAAGAATGGAAGATTAGAAACTGGGCGAAAGTTGTTTAAATCTTGGGGATCCAAGGAGGACTTTTTCAGAATGGGCTTTATTACCGACTCCTTGAGGGCTAATGACACCACACCTTCTTCTAAAGAAGCATTCACCACTGCCTTGATCCCTTTGCTCAGTTTCTCTTTGCAGCCCAAAATGAGCCATGTAGGGCAAGGATCAAACAAGCAAGTGGTTGGCTTCACAGTAGAGAGCACCTTGTCCACTTCCTCAGAGGGAAGAGGCTGAAACCGATCCTACCAGACTGGAATGCAACTGGCCGACTCTGGCACACTTCCTGTATCTACGGCATACGGAATCACACTCTTTAGGCGCTCAATTTTATCAGCAAAGTGTTTAGCAAATATGTCACAGGAGGCTTTAGAAAGTTCCATGGGTTCCTGCACAACTGGACCGACCAGGCTTTGGACCACTTGGAACAACCTCCTGGGACAACACTCTGCGGATGCAATAGAGGCAGCAAAGAAATCCCTCTTTGCTGCCTTCGTTGCCACTTGGTAGGCTGCAATTGCTGCTCTAACCAGTGTCCGATCGTCTTCAGAGTGCGATTTCCGCCACCGGCGCTCTAGTCGTCGTCTAACCTCCTGTCTCAGACCCCGCAACCGTGGAGTATACCAGGGCGCAGTCTGAGTTCTATTCAGGGGGAGAGGATGTTTCGGAGCCACCCGGTCAATTGCCCCGGTGATCTCCCTATTCCACTCCATCACCAGGGTTTCGACCGGGCGACCTTCAGACAACTCCAAATTCCCCAGTGCATTCAGGAATCCCTTAGGCTCCATCAGGCGCCTGGGACGGACCATTCTAATAGGTCCCTGTCCCCTGCGGAGGGTGTGCGGCAATAAGAGATCTATATTTACCAGATAGTGATCTGACCATGACACGGGGTTAACAACAACAGCCCCTATTTTCAGAGCACTTCCATCCCCTCCCGAGACAAACACAAGGTCAAGAGCATGACCGGCTACATGAGTGGGCCCCGTATTACTAAGGTGCAGTTCCCAGGAAGTCATGGTTTCCAAGAAATCCCGAGGAGCTCCTGTGAGAGCTGCCTCAGCGTGCAGGTTAAAATCCCCAAAAACCACTAGGTTAGGGGACAGAGCCCGCACATCCGCGACAACCTCAAGCACCTTGGTCAGGGAGTCTGCTGTGCAGCGGGGTGGGCGGTACACAAGCAGAATTCCTAAACTGCCCTTTGGGCCCAGCCTCCAGTACATGCAGTCAACAAACATGGTCTCGTGGAGAGGAGGTCTGGTAAAAATCAAAGACTCCCGATAGATAATTGCCACACCCCCTCCCCACCTACCAACCCTCGGCTGCTGCGCGTACTGGAACCCGGCTGGACACATGGCCCCAAGCACCGGGGCTGAGGCCTCATCCAGCCAAGTTTCCGTGATGCACAACAGGTCTGCATTCTCATCCACAATCATATCGTGGATGAGTGATGTCTTCTGAACCACAGACCTGGCATTACACAGCAGCAGTCGAAGGTCGGATGGAGTTGTACATCCCCCAGCTTTCTTCTGGCTGTGAGCAGGCCCGGAACAGGAGATGGATATAATGCATCTATCCCTCGTTCCCCTAAATTGGCATGGCCTGCCACCTACACCTTTCCAGCGTCTGCCGCCTAGCCTCTTAATGTCGTGGCCCCCCCAACCTCCCCACCATAGCCCTCTCCACCTTCCACATAACCCCCTCCACGCCTGTCGCCCAGGCAGGCCTCCCTACCCCAGTTAAGTCCGTCTAGATGGCTGCAGTTCTATCTTGCTGCCGAGTGGCTCCTTCTCCTTATTGAGGTCAAGATATTATATCGACCTCCTCCTCTCATAGACCGCTCTCCGTGTCTTCCACACCGATGTAGGCTTCCACCACTCAGGCAGGCACCCGACCTTAAAACAACCCCCCTCCCCCCCCCCCCAAAGAAGCAACAAAAACAAAACAAAAGACAAAAACCCAGGCCACCTCAGCCAGCCAGCTTATGTATCCCTCCAAAGAGGGACAGGTGATGGAAATTAGTCACAGCTGGCTGGGTACCTGGGACCTGGTCCTGCAAGAGGCACGTCTGCCAGGTAGCAGACAAGTAAAAGCCTGTTATTCCTAAGTATCCCTTGAGAACCTGAAGGATAGAAATGCTATTGTCTATCATCTATTGTTTCTTATCTCATCATCCAAATATGAGTGCTCAGCAGAGAGATATTAAGCCTGCTATGTTTTTATTAGCAATGACTGAAGCCAAATCCATTTTCATTATCATTGGAGAATCTCTCTCTCTCTCTCTCTCTCTCTCTCTCTCTCTCTCTCTCTCTCTCTCTCTGTGTGTGTGTGTGGTGTGTGTGTGTGTGTGTGTGTAAGCATCAGGTGATGCTATGAACTATGGCAGGTGAAGCTATGAACCTGGGTGGTGGAGAGTGGAAGAGTGAGTGACTGGGAAGCAGTGGCTGCTGGCCTGGGCAACAAGGCCTCACCAAACCAGGTAGCTTTGTGACCCATTTGGGGTGGGTGGGGAGCTTGGAGACCTATTTGGGGTATGGAGATGAGCTAGAGACCCATCTGGGGCATGTGGAGGAGCATGGAGACCCACATGGGGTGGGGGAAGAAGCTTGGAGACCCATCTGGTGTGTGAGAGGAGTTTGGAGTTTGATGGTTTGGATGGGAGCTTGCAGAGAGTTTGGGGTGGGGGGAAGCTTGGAGACCTATTTGGGGAGTGAGGTGAGGAGCTTGGAAACCCATCTGAGAAGGAGCTTGCAGACCTGTCTGGGGTGGGGGAAGAAGCTTGGATATCTGTTTGGGGTTGGGGGAGGAGCTTGGAGACCCATTTGGGGTGGGGTGAGGAGTTTGGAGATATGTTTGGGGTGTGAGGGGAGGAATGTGGAGACCCATTTGGGGTGAGAGCTTGCAGACCTGCTTGGGGTGGGAGGAGGAGGTTGAAGATCCATGTATGGTGTGAGAGTGGAAGCTTGGGGACCTGTTGAGGGTGTGGGGGAGCTTGCAGACCCATTTGAGGTGGAGGAGGAGCTTGCAGTCCTGTTTTGGGTGGGGGAGGAGCTTGAAGGCCCATTTGGGGGTGTATTGGAACTTGGTGATCAATTTTAGATATGTGTGGGAGCTTGGAGATCCAGTTGGCACATGGGGGGAACCTGGAAACCTGTTTGGGGTATGGGGGAAGAGCTTAATGGCCCTTTTGCTTTGGGGGGAAGGCACTTGGTGACAGATATGGTGATGGTGGGGGACTTGGAGACACATTTGGGGTAGGGGGAGATTGGAAAGCTATGGGGGAAGGAGAGTACCACAGCAAGACAGAGAGCAACCATGAGGCCTCCATGTTGGTGACTCATTAGGGGGGATGAGGAGGAAGCTTCAGCGTGCACCAACACCTGGATGCACTGGGGATATTTTGAGCAGGAGAGTTGGTGAGGGAAGTGGGTTACCTAGGGAGTGTTTCGGAGTGCCTGGGTGTGTATGTTTGGGGATGTCTGTGTGTGTGCAGTGCTGAGGTGTGGGGTAGGGTTGGTGAGCGAAGTATGCAGAGGCAAAGCACACACACACCAGTGCAGGATTTAACCTTATCTTCTTGCCCATCAGCTGACATCACCAGCTGACATCACCAGCTGACATCACCAGCTAATGGGCAAGTGGATGCAGTTTGGGTAAAATTGGACCCCCTGGCAGGCCAAGATTGGCCTCCAGGCCAGAGGAAGGAATTAGTCTGGATACACGTCACACTTTTTAATGCATCAATGAAATTCTACTAATCATCTGCTGCACTTTGTATCAGATGCACCAGTACCTTTGGTACAAATTGCTCTTTAAGATCTCTCAACATAATGTAAGGTTACCATTTATTATTAGCAATAAAGATATCCCAATAAAGATTGCTTATGTTTAAGCATATGGCCACAATGAAAAAGTCATGTTCAGAGAAAACTCTTTTTTAAAAAACATCAGCTCTCAAATTTCACTGAAAAGGGAAACTGTCTATTTTTTTATTGCAAGTTCTGAAGGGCGAAAGTTGATCCCATCAATCTTTGATTTTCTTTAATAATTCATGAAATTTGGTGAATCAGCAGGTAATTGGTTCTTACAGCCAAGCCATTGGAATGTTTCCCCTCCACTTGTGTCGAATTATGCCTCTGCATTTATCTAGGAGCCCCTTTTAAAGAAGGCCTTTAAAATTGTATACCCACTTACATACAAATGACCTTTTAAAGATGGATTTCTCACAGATACAATAACACCCCTTTACATTCTTGGCATATAATTTATCTGACATTCTTGACATTTTTTTTCTTTCTCTGTCTTTTGCATGTGGGTATTTTTTTTTTCAAATAAACTAGCTCACAATGATGGTAATCCTTTATTATAAATTATCAGCAGCTCTAATGAAGTGGTAAATTAGGTGTGCAAAGTGGTTATGTTCTAATATCAATGCTTCTTAGGGTACAGTATTGTCAAGTATGTCTACCAAGGGCTACAGATAACAATGGGTTGTATCCAGTGCTAATCCTACTCAGAATAGACCCATTGAAATTCATGAACATGACTCACTTAGGTCCATTCATTTTAACAAGTCTACTCTGATTAAAACTCAGCCTTAGTCTAACTTTCAGATCTCTAACTGCCCGGGTCTACTGTACTGGTAGGCCTTAATCTCATGCAAAAGGCTACTATGCATAGGAGACTTTCCCTAGGTGACTCACCAGAATAGGTGAACCACTAGTTTCGGCTACAGTCCAACAGGGAGATCAAATTCAGGGAAAGTTACAACAATACCGTACAAGACAAATGTATCCTCTGAAAAGTCAAACATGGAGTCTGTCTCACAGAGTGGAGATATATCTGATGGTCTGTTATCACACCAATCCTTCCCTGCTCTCTATGTCTTTAATCTTAGTTTGGAGACATAGCCTAGGTCTGCCACATCTTATCATCAACACCTCACTTCACTTTCTGCCATTTAATGGTGGTTGGAGTTTTTTTACACCGGTCCTTGAGCCTCACCAAATCTGTGCAAATTAGGGTTGCCAGGTTCTTGGCCTGAGACTGATCCTGTATCTTTAGGACAAGAGAAAGTCAGCCAAGTGCAGGTATTCTTGCAACTCTGTAATGGGAAAAACCACAAGGTGGAATTTTCCTTTCCCCCTGCACAACTTTTAAAGATACAAAAGACCTCTTGGTTGCCAGGCCCAACCTCCAAGAGGTCTTCTGTATCTTTACTGGTTGCCGGTGGTTGCTCGGGCCAAATTCAACGTTCTGACTTTAACCTTCAAGTCCTTATTTGAAGCCAGCCCTCTCTATTTAAAGGAACGCCTCCACTCTCACCGGGGCGCTGTTGAACAAGATCGTCTACGAATGGTTCACTCCTTGTTCCCCCAACAAAAGCAGCTAGACTGGAGAGGACTAGGTCAAGAGCCTTTTCTGTTGTGGCTCCTTCGCTATGGAATGCCTTGCCAACTGACCTCCGCCAGGCACCCTCCTTGCTGTGCTTTTGAAGGGCCTTGAAGACTTGGCTCTTTATCCAGGCTGGGGGGGACTTAGTCTGCAGTTCTAGGGGTAGTTTTAATCTTTTGCTTATGTTTTTATGGATTGTATTTGTATTTTATTGTGCGTCGCCAAGAGTGGCAGGATAATCCCTACCAGATGGGCGACTAACAAATTTAATAAATAATAATAATAATAATAATAATTTAAAAGTTGTGCAGGGGGAAGGGAGAATTCCACCTTGTGGCTTTTCCCATTACAGTGTTGCAAGAACACCTGCACTTGGCTGACTTTCTCTTCTCCTAAAGATACAGGATCAGTCTCAGGCCAGGAACCTGGCAACCCTAGTGAGAATACTAGGGAAGGACTGTAGCTCATTGGCAGAGCAAGTACTTTGCAGGGGAAGGTCCTAGGCTCAATCCCTGGCCTCTCCATGTTGGGCTGGTATGGGTCTTTGGGAATTGGGTCTTGAGTGTGGTAGCACCTACCCTTTGGAATAGCCTCCCATTATGGCAGGTGCCATCTTTGGTTGGCCACTGTGAGAATAGGATGCTGGACTAGACAGGCCATTGTCCTGGTCCTGCAGGCTCTTCTTACATTCTTATTGTTGTTCCAGCACCTACTGAAGACCTCCCCTTCCCTAAAACAAGCCTTTTATGCAGATTTTTTTTTATCCTAGCCTGTATCTGTATTGGATTTGAAATTCTTTATATATACGTTTTTAGTGCTGATGTTTTTATTGTTAATCCATTTGGGATTTTTCTTGAGAAGTGATTCACAAATGAAGGTCATCACCACCATCTCTGCTAGTTCTAATGACATCCTACACTAGCATCACTTTATTAATTGCCATGTGCTCTGGGAACTCCTATTTACGCACATTTGCAGAGGTCTAAGACTATTTCATTCCAGTTTATTAGTATCACCTTTTATTCCCACTGAGGGATGGGCTTGAAATTAAGATGGTGGGGGGTTGCTCCCATTGATCTTATACCTGTGGTATAAACAGAGTGAACAACATCTGACTCATTCACATCCTCTTTAAAGAACAGTGTTGTACAAAGCTTCTCTCAATTACCTTTTAATTTAAGCTTTACATTTCTTCTCTAATCTGGGCCGGTTCCAATGTCAATTTCCCTCTCTCTCCTCTCCCTCCCCCTGCCACACTGTAATATAAACGATTTCCTCCGTGCTGAGCTGACCTACCTTGTCAGCATTGAATGTGTCAGCAAAAGCAAGGTGAAAAATCCTGATTCTGCACTGCAGTCTAGAGCAGCAGTGAAACAGTCTCCATAAAATATTTATTCACAGCTCCCCACACACAGACACACACACCACCTTATCCTTCTGTATTCTTCTGCCAGCTGAAACAAATTGTGGTGACTTAATTGATCAGAAGGTGATTGTGGCTCATGTGGGCCTGGACGTATGTTAGGCTATTGCAATCTACCACTCTGAGATTGTTTGGGCCCCTTCACCGAGGTGATTTTTTTATATATACTGTACCTATATTCTGCACAGAATCTCTCTCTTGCTTTCAAAGGGCAACATTTGTTTCCAAGAGCATTTGAGGATGCTTTCACAAGTCTCTTCCCTTTGGGTCCTCTCTGGTGGCACTTTAGTCATGTGAGGGCTACTGGTAATGGAAGATCCTGTCGCTAGTGATGTCACAAAACATCACTAGCTTGGAGATATTAACTTGTACTGTTACCCTAAAATTCAAGGTGAATGTTACAGCCTCAAGTGCTGTTTAACATGTCCCCAAGGCTAACATCTACATGAAGCCATTGGGAGCAATCATAATGTACGGGGATTCGGACCAAGGTGCCATTGGTATGCTGATGATATAGAACCATAAAATAGTAGAGTTGAAAGGTGCCATCGAGTCCAACCCTGCTCAATGCAGAAAAGTTAAAGCATACCCAACAGGTGGCTGTCCAGTTGCCTCTTGAATGCCTCCAGCATTGGAGAGCCCACCACCTCCCTAGGTAATTGGTTCCATTGTCGTACCACTCTAACAGTTAGGAAGTTTTCTCTGATCTTCAGTCAGCTGAAATTTGGCTTCCTATTACTTGAGCCCATTATTCTTTGCCCTGCACTCTGGGATGTTCGAGAAGAGATCCTGCCCCTCTTTTGTGTGACACCCTTTCAAGTACTTGAACGGTGCTATCATGTCCCCCCTTAGTCTTCTCTTCTCAAGGCTAAACATGTCCAGTTCTTTCAGTCTCTCTGCTGTCTCTCTGCTTACATCTGAGTCAGATGAGATTGCACAAATTCTAGACCCATGTCTGGATGCAGTGGTGGGCTGGATGAAGGTCAATAAGCATAACTGAATCCTGATAAGACAAAAGGCCTGTGGGTCAGTGGTTCTCAGATCCAGGAACTGGGATGTTTTCTAGAAGGGGTTGCACTCCATCTAAAGCAAGGTTAGCGAAGTTCAGGCCTTGGAGAGGGCAAGTGTGGCCCTCCAGGCCTCTCTATCTGACCCTTAGAACTCTTCCTGGGCCACACCCCCTCGCCAGACACACC
This sequence comes from Rhineura floridana, assembly GCF_030035675.1. Taxonomy (NCBI): domain Eukaryota; kingdom Metazoa; phylum Chordata; class Lepidosauria; order Squamata; family Rhineuridae; genus Rhineura; species Rhineura floridana. The sequence continues at coordinate 24,527,091 of NC_084485.1, read as the reverse complement.
ACCTTTCCCAGGACATGTCCCTCACCAGCCTTCCTTCACATCCTCCTTGAGTGTTTTTACCTGCCTAGAATGTATCTTAACACTCTCATAATGGTGTTTGGATGGAGAGGGGTATGCGACGGTGTGTAGAAACTAGCCTACTGTAAACAGGTAAAAATTCCAGCCATTGCTGTGCCCACATTTGACTGTGGCCCTACCCACCACTGGCTTGCGGCACCTGGAAGGTTGCCCAGAAGGGAATGCATCGCACAAGCTGAAAAAATTCCTCAGTCCTGATGTAAATGAACAGGAGCATGGTCTGGGGATGCCCCTTCATCTAGCATTGTCACTGGAGGCTCAAGTGACCTCCATGGCCAGGAGAGGCGTTTACGAGTGGTGCACCAGCTATGACCATTCCTGGAGAGGGATAGCTTGGCCAGAGTGACCCATGCACTGGAAGCTTCAAGAGTAGAAACAACAGCAATGCACTCTGTCTGAGGCTGCCCTTAAGGTTAGTTCAGAAGCGGCAGAATGCAGCTGCTAGGTTGCTAAGGGGAGCATCCTACCGCATGCATACGTCCCCTGTGCTAAAAGAGCTCCACTGGCTGCCAAAATGCTACTGAGCCAAGTTTAGGGTTCTGTTACCGACTCACAAAGCCCTGAGGCTGAACACCTTGGGACCAGGATATCTGATATGATTTGCCTCATATTCTCATTAGCAGTCACAGGAAAGAGCTAGCAATGTAGTTTCTTCCCAGTGTTGTCCCACCTTGTGGGGTGGTGATGGTGGAAATGCTGGTGAAGAAAGGAACCAATGTGCTTCTTCAAATGTGACCCAGGTTCACTGGAATGCTACGAGAAGGACTCACACTGCTATAATGCTAAAGTAACCTCAGAAAGAGGCCTTAGTTTTCCCTGGGGCTACTCCCTGGTGCAGATCTAATGTTTATATATACCATTTCTCTGTTATAATGGTCACCACAGATATATCTAGCACAAGAATGAGTCATGGGCTCATTATCTTAACAAAAGTGTACTATTGTGTCAGAGTAGGACCTGGGAAACACAGAGTCAAATCCCCATTCAGATATCAAAGCTCACTGGGCAGCCTGTCTGTATCTCAGCCTCACATACCTCAGCGGGTTTATTTATTTATATCCTGCCCTTCCTCCCAGGGTTGTTGTAAGGATAAAATATGGGGTTGGGGGAGCCATGTATGCCACCTTGAGACTCTTGGAGGAAATGTAGATTATAAATGAAGTAAATAATAAATTAATAATAAATTAATAATAAATAAACTACATAATGGATCACATCTGTCCTACCCAACCAGCAATGTCCCACAATAGGGCCATGTATTAACTTACCAGTGAGGTGGATGTCCCAAGAAGGAAGAGTCATAATGGGTCAGCTTACCTCACTGGTAAGTCAATACATGGCTCTGTTGTGGGACACTGCAGGTTGGGTAGTTGTGGGACAGATGTGATTCATTATGTAGTTTATTTTGTTGTTGTTGTTGTTATGTGCCTTCAAGTCAATTATGACTTGTGGCGACCCTATGAATCAGTGACCTCCAAGAGGATCTGTCATGAACCACCCTGTTCAGATCTTGTAAGTTCAGGTCTGTGGCTTCCTTTATGGAATCAATCCATCTCTTGTTTGGCCTTCCTCTTTTTGTACTCCCTTCTGTTTTCCCCAGCATTATTGTCTTTTCTAGTGAATCAGGTATTCTCATTATGTGTCCAAAGTATGATAATCTCAGTTTCATCATTTTAGCTTCTAGTGACAGTTCTGGTTTAATTTGTTCTGACACCCAATTATTTGTCTTTTTTGCAGTCCATGGTATCCACAAAGAGCTCCTCCAACACCACATTTCAAATGACTTGTTTTTTCTCTTATCCACTTTTTTCACTGTCCAGCTTTTACATCCATACATAGAGATCAGGAATACCATGGTCTGAATGATCCTGATTTTAGTGTTCAGTGATACATTTTTGCATTTGAGGACATTTTCTAGTTCTCTCATAGCCGCCCTCCCCAGTCCTAGTCTTCTTTGGATTTCTTGACTATTGTCTCCATTTTGGTTAATGACTGTTCCAAGGTATTGATAATCCTTGACAAGTTCAATGTCCTCATTGTCAACTTTAAAGTTACATAAATCTTCTGTTGTCATTACTTTAGTCTTTTTGACATTCAGCTGCAGTCCTGCTTTTGTGCTTTCCTCTTCAACTTTCATGAGCATTCATTACAAATCATTACTGGTTTCTGCTAAGAGTATGGTATCATCTGCATATCTTAAATTATTAATATTTCTCCCTCCAATTTTCACACCTCCTTCATCTTGGTCGAATCCTGCTTTCCGTATGATATGTTCTGCGTATAGATTAAACAAATAAGGTGATAAAATGCATTCCTGTCTCACATCCTTTCCGAGTGGGAACCAGTCGGTTTCTCCATATTCTGTCCTTACAGTAGCCTCTCGTCCAAAGTATAGGTTGTGCATCAGGACAATCAGATGCAGTGGCACCCCCATTTCTTTTAAAGCATTCCATAGTTTTTCATGATCTACACAGTCAAAGGCTTTGCTGTAATCTATAAAGTACAGGGTGATTTTCTTCTGAAATTCCTTGCTCCGTTCCATTATCCAACATATGTTTGCGATATGATCTCTGGTGCCTCTTCCCTTTCTAAATCCAGCTTGGATGTCTGGCATTTCTCGCTCCATATACGGTAAGAGCCTTTGTTGTAGAATCTTGAGCATTACTTTACTTGCATGAGATATTAAGGCAATAGGTTGATAATTACTGAATTCCCTGGGATCCCCTTTCTTTGGAATTGGAATGTATATGGAACACTTCCAGTCTGTGTCCAGTTTTCCATATTTATTGACAATTTTTTGTCAAAATTTGGACAGATTCAGTCTCAGTAGCTTGTAGCAATTCGATTGGTATGCCATCTGTTCCTGGTGATATGTTTCTTCCAAGTATTTTAAGAGCAGCTTTCACCTCACATTCTAAACTTTCTGGTTCTTCATCATACAGTTCCTCCATGAATGAATCTGTCATCCTGGCATCTCTTTATACAAGGTGAAATTCTCCCTTCTCCCTGCACAACTTTTAAAGATACAGAAGACCTCTTGGATGCTGGGTCTGGCAACCAAGAGGTCTTATGTATCTTCAAAAGCAGGGGGAAAGGAGAATTTCACCTTGTGGTTTTTCCCATTACAGTGTTGCAAGAAAACCTGCACTTGGCTGAATTTCCTCTTCTCTTAAAGATACAGAATCAGTCTCAGGCCCTGAGCCTGGCAACTCTATTTGGAATAGGGCTCTTGTTCTCCCCTTTTTGTTCTCCTCTTCTATTTCTACACAATAACTATTGTAATGGTTCTCTTTGTCCCTACGTACTAGTCACTGTATTGTTGCATTTAGGGTTCTGATCATGTTTCTATCTCCTTTTGCTTTTGCTTTCTCTCTTTATCCATTTTAAGAGTTTCTTCAGTCATCCATTGAGGTCTTTCTCTCTTTTTAACTACAGGTATTGTCTTTTTGCATTCTTCCCTGATAATGTCTCTTACTACACTCCATAGTTCTTCTGGTTGTCTGTCAACCAATTTTAAAGCCTCAAATCTATTCCTTATTTGATCTTTATATTCTTCTGGAGTGTTATTTAAATACTATTTTGGCATTATGATTGCTCTCTTATTCTTCTTTAGCTTTACTCTGATTTTTGATACAACCAGTTCATGATCTGTACCACAGTCTGCTCCTGGTCTTGTTTTCACAGAAAGTATGGAACTTCTCCATCTTCTGCTACCAATTATGTATATAATCAAGTTGATTCCTATATTGACCATTTGATGATGTCCACATGTATAGTCATCTTTTCAGTTGCTCAAAAAATGTGTTTGCAAGAAAAAAATTATTAGCTTCACAGAATTCAATAAGACTTTCTCCTGCTTCGTTTCTGTCTCCTAAGCCCCATTTCCCCACAATTCCTAGTTCTTCTCTGTTCCCTACTTTTCCATTCCAGTCCCCCATGATTATCAGCACATCTTGTTTTGGTGTGTGATCAATTTCTTCCTGTACTTTTGCGTAAAATCTCTCCAATTCCTCTTCTTTTGTGTTTGCTGTTGCATAGACTTGCAAGATGGTTATGTTAATAGGTTTCCCATTTAATCTCATTGATATCACTCACTCAGACTTTGTGTTGTAGCTCCCAATTGCTTTTGCTACATCACTTCTCATTATTAAAGCAACCCCATTTCTTCTTAATTTCTCATTTCCTGCATAAAATATTTTGTAGTTGCCTGATTGAAAATGTCCCATTCCCGTCCATTTTAATTAACTGACGCCAAGTATTGTAATGTTGATACATTCCATTTCTTGCTTGACAATTTCTAACTTTCCCTGGTTCATGCTTCTCACATTCCATGTTCCTATTGTGTGCGTCGTACAACTCCGGACTCTCTTTTAGCATCTGTGCACATCAGCCTCTGGGCTTCCTTTCGGCTTTGACCCAGCTGCGTCATTAGTCACAGCACTACTCGTACTTGTCCTTTGTTCTTCCCCAGTAGTTCACTGAGTGCCTTCTGACCTGGGGGTCTCATCTTCCAGCACTATCTCATGTTGCATTTTGGATTCTCTGTTCAAAGGGTTTCGTGGTAAGAGTAGGGCCACATTATGACTTTCATGGGTCCTAGGCACTTTTGCCTTCGTGGGTCCCTCCCACCATAATAATATCAATATTAAAAATATTTTTTGATATAACTTTAAATACTTCAACATTTTTTTTTCTGTTTTAAGCAAAATTTAATAGATTTTGGTGGGCCCTAAAAGTTTCATTTTTTTCTTATGTGAGAAAAAAATTAAAACATTTTCTTCGACCCTAAAAGTTCATTTTTTCTTCTGATTTTAAAAGAAATTAAAACTTTTTGTGGGCCCCTAGAAGTATCATGGGCTCTAAGCACTGTGCCTACTGTGCCTAATGGATAAGTCGGCCCTGGGTAAGAGGTATTCAGAGGTGGTTTACCATTTCCTTCCTCTGAGTTTGGATGCATCTTGGTCTGGTGTCTCAGCTTTGACCATTCCACCTTAGATGCCCCTGCTAGGAGACTAGCCTCTTGGTCTATACTCCTGATGGCATTGCTCTCAGCTTCTTCAACACACTCAAACCGCTTCACCATGGTAAGGTGTGCATCCTAAAGGGGGAGTTTATTTTATACTATTTTTATTTATTTCATTACTTACACTTTACCTATTAGATAAAGTTAATGTTTAATGTAAAATTCTGGACATGGTCTTTTAATGATTTGTGCAAATGCAAAATTAAACTGCATTGCATACTGTCGAAGATGGCACTAAAATGAAAAGATATTTTATAAAAGCTGAGAAATCCCATAATTCCAGCAATCAGCAGAGCAGAAAATTAAAAGTGATTATATGATGAAAGGAAAAGCTATTAAAAGTGGACTTGACCATTTTGGGGTCCACCAATAAACGTATATTAAAATAAAGCCTGTCTCAATTGCAGAGACTTGTTTTTCAATATTATTATCTGTGTTGAACATGGACAGTATTAATTATGTCAAAGGCAATACAAATGTATTCTCCCAAATGTCACAAATCTCACTGAAACTGCCCAGAAAATGCTGTCTTTTTAATAAAAAGGCATTGATTGAAATTAATAGAGGTGACCTTTTCCTGACTTGCATTTCATCCTAATAAATTTAGCATTTTTGCAAAAATAAACCCTGCAGGGGAGTTTGTTTGTGAATTCTTACATCAAGTACAATATAAGGTGAATTCTTACATCAAGCAATCTTTCTTGAAATCCTCATTGCATTGTAAATAACAAACATGGCAATATATTGCAGGTTTTTTTAACCAGGAAAGGATATGTCTGATCTTAGTTTCTTTCAAGCAATAATGTGGATTTTTCTTCCTCAGTCTTTCCAATAGAAACTGTGTTGCAACCAGAGCTTGGAAGTAATTCATTACAAGTAACAAATTACTTGTAATTCATTACTTTTTTGAGGAACGAGTAGGCAGTTCCTTTACATTTTGATTGTTATAGAAGTAGGAGTAAGTTTATTACTTTTGTGGAGTAATTGTAATGTTTCCAGCATATTTTTTAGGCATTACTTGGGGAGGGGGGAAGCAGGGGAAGTCTTCTGCTCCTCTTATTTGTGGATAAAAAAAAAGTTTAATAAGTTTAATAATAATAATAAAAAAAAATCATCCACAGACTGGGCTCAGTTGAAAATTAAACTGGGCTTCTGTGCAGCATCTTTCTTCCCTCTTGCTCTGTGGGTGGGTAGGAGGCGATGAGGGAGGAGGTGGAGAGAAAGATGGGGTGGAGTGGAGAAAACAATTGTTTAAAAAAATGGATGGTGGTGAAGAATGGAGTGGAGGGAAAAAGGAGTTGGAGGGCAAGAACATGGATAAAAGAGGAGGAGGCAGCAGCAGAATGGAGATAAAGAACTGTGGAGGTGAAAGATGACAATGTGTGTGTGTGTGTGTGTGTGTGAATACTGTGTTTGCACTTGGGACACAAAGTGGTCTCCACCACCCTCTCTGGCTATTGTGCTGCATTTGCAGTATTTTAACTTTTTTGCATCTCAGGGGAAAATCTTTGCTTGGCGGCAGGGCAGGGTCCAGGAGGTGGTTAAGTGAGAGAGATTGTGCTTGCTGGCTCAGGGGGGGTGGCACTTGGTTTGACATGCAAAGATCTGAGTCGTGGCCTGTGCCTCCCTCTCCACCTCCCTTACCAGTGGAGAGACCACCATTGCTATCTTATGGATAAAATGAATTATTCTAGTACCTCTGTATGTGTGTGTTTATTTTTAATGTTGTTTTGGTCTACTTAGATGTGCAGCAGCCAAGCCCAGCACCTTGTAGGGTTTTTTTTTAAACTAAATGAAATGTAATTGTAGTGATTAGTTTTGAGAAAAAGTAAAGTAATCATTACTTTCAGAGCATTTGTATTGGTCATGGTAATTATTACTTTTTGGGCCATGTAATTGTAACTGTAATTTATTACTTTTTAAAATCTTCCAAGCTTGCAACACCAAAAAGAGTGACTGCCCCTATAAAGACCTGTAAAACCACGTACTGTAGATAATCCAGGGAAATTCTATTCATTGTACCACATCCTACAGAATGTAATAAGGTGGTCGTCTCTATTGCCCCCTATGACAAAAAGGTTACTTTTCACCCTTTCATGTGTTCTAAGCTGTCAGGAGTGTGTGCCTTTCCCCTCCCTTTTCGCCAAAAGACTAGCCTTTGCTAGTGGTGAAATTGATTAGTCAGCTGAGCAACAGTTGTGACTCCAATCTGTGTGACTTGCAATGTATGACAGCAGCCTTAGGGTAGAAGTACACTTACTGTTCTGCTGGTTCCAGTGCATCTCCACCTCCCTTTTCTGAAAATGGGGGCACATGATGCTAGTCAAGCCCCACCCCATTTTGCTGTAAATTCTGGTGGGATCAGCTTGAGTGAGTTTTTTTTTTAAAAAAAATCAGCTTCACACAGTTTTCACAACTGATTGGCAGATCAACCCATTGCCACTCCAGGTGTGGCCAGTGGAAACACTTTGCAGTTGGTCACTAATGTCGTCACAGCCTTAATTAGGTGAAGAAGCTAGATGCCTCTCAGAGTCTGTGAGAGGGAGGTCCCTTTAAAAGGAGGTTGGGAAATTGCAGTGTTGGTTCTCCCCCTCCCTTGATGGGGGAAGATTTCATCAGACATGGTAGCCAATATTTTGAAAGTGAGTAAGAATTTAATTGTAAGTAGAAGAAAAGGGTGAGATAATTGGAGCCCTTGTTATTTTGTGTTCTGCCTTTCCTTGTTGTCTTTCTATTTTAGTGATGCCTTATGTTAAATGAATTTGATATAGATGTTTATATCTTGAATGTGGGTTCTCCGGTATGTTTGCCAGCTTGTAGGGTTTTTACTCCTCATGTGTTTGGATATCATAGAAGCATATAATATCAGAGTTGGAAGGGGCCTATCGATGCAGGAATCCAAGTTAAAGCGTTCCTGACAGATGGCTGTCCAGCTGCCTCTTGAAGGTCTCCTGTGTAGGAGAGCCCACCACTTCCCTAGGTAATTGGTTCCATTGTCTACTTCTCTAACAGGAAGTTTTTCCTGATGTTCAGTTGAAATCTGGCTTCCTGCAACATGAGCCCATTATTCTGTGTCCTGCACTCTGAGGTGATCGAGAAGAGATCCAGGCCCTCCTTTGTGTGGCACCTTTCAAGTACTTGAAGAGTGCTATCATATCTCTCCCCAGTCTCCTCTTCTCAAGGCTAAACATGTCCAGTTCTTTCAATCTCTCCTCATAGGGCTTTGTTTCCAGTCCCCTGATCACCCTTGTTGCCCTCCTCTGAACCTGTTCCATTTTTAAGGGTATTTTGGGAATATTAAGTCAAATTAGTTTTGATTTGGGAATCTTAGCCTCCCCTCCCTTCCCTCTGTTTGTTATACCCTCTACTGTGGAATGCCGTTCCCTCTGCATATGTGAAGCATCAACTGTCAATTGCCTCAGATGTCTGGTAAAGATACATCTTTTTGCCCAGGCTTTCCCTAACCCATAAGACTGGGCCCTATATTTGTCTGTATGAATCCCCTGAATACCTGTTTTTATTTGATTTACATGAGACACTCCCCTAGATGAAGGAAGAAAATAGATTTTTTCCTGATTTCTCATTCCCCTATAATTGCCCCCCCATATGCTTGGAAGGCTGTGAATAGTGTGGGAGGTGGTGAGGAGAGCTGAGGGCCTCCTTCTCTAGTTTTATATTGTATTTTACTGGGTTTACATTGTACCTTTGTTTTAATATTGTTTACTGGTTTTATGTTGTACCCTGCATAGAGATTTTTTAAAAATATTAAACAGTCTATAAGTGGTTTAAATACATAAAATAAAGAAAAGCAATGCCAGTTTTTGCAAAGTTTCAACAGCCAGGATTACTTGTTTTATTCCAGAAAGTGTCACGAGATCTAGCAATTTGCAAGAAGAAAAGTATAGAGCATTTGCTTTTTATTCTTGGGTGATGAATTTGGCCAAACCATGCTTCAAACAAATTTAAACACTTTACAACTATTCAGGTTGCTAACATCAAGATATGTCCAATAGCCAACATTGCCACTGATGTTTGAGAAGGCACAGAACTTGGGCAATGTCTACAAAGGTAAAGCATCCCATTCCAAAACATTCTATCTCCAAATTTTGTCATGGTCTATCATGGGCAAGAATCAGATTCCAGGAGCAAGCTGTGCAGAGAAGAGTGATCTTCTTGTTGGAAGTGCAACCGCTGGGATCATTCACTTTGTAACCTAATGGTTAATTCTAGTCATCCAACCAAGAGGGAGGTGGTGGTGGAGGTGTTGCTTAGCATCCAGTCAGAGTGGCATGAACTTTGCTGAGGTAGCACATGCTCTGATTGGCTGTATAGTTCTGAGAGAGTTTTTTCCCCTTATGTTTTGTTCAATCTCTCCCTGATATGTACTAGGCCTGAATTTAGAAAGACAAAACCTCTCTGTTTATTTCCCCTCAAATTATAATCTAATTTCCTTTATATTAGTGTTCCCTAACCTGGTGCTCTCCAGATGTTTTGGACTATAACTCCCATCAGCCCCAGCCAGCACACTTGTGATCATGTCCCTGTATACAATATGCAAGAAATTGTCTCTGAATAAAACCACCATTTTATCTGCTTTATGTAATGGTGCTGTTTTTCATACCTCAATTCCTCAGGGACATGTTTAGGTTCTAAAGTGAGAAGATTTGCAATTATGTCCCTGCCCCTCTCGGTTTTAAACATAATTTTTTTTCTATGCATCCAGTAGCTAAATGACATTAAAGGGAATCATAAGAATAATTGAAGATGTGACCGTACTACTTTTCCCCCATCAATGCCATTAGTGTAGGAGGAAAATTACTGATAGCAAATGAAATGCATCCATGAAAATAACTTTTTTGTCAACTTTGTTCTTTATTCCTGGAGCTTTTTTTTGTCAGGGGGGGGGGTGCTATAGGACCAGTTTCTTTAAATAAGTAGTGTGGGTCAGGTGATAGAAAATCACTTCAGTGTCTGTCATTTTCCCTTCAATGGCTGCTATTTCATTTGATGCACTCATTTAAATAATTGTCATATTTAAACTTTAGGTTCATGCACTGAATGCCAGTGCACTGGAGCACCCCTGTTCTTGGATATGAAGTAATGTGAATTTGTCTGAAGCAAGAGATTAAATAGAGAATCAAAAGAGCCCTGCTAGATCAGACGAAAGGCCAATTAAGAGCCCATCTGCACTTTTAAATTTAAAGCACTTTAAACAGTCATAGCATCCTCTATGGGAAGAGGGATTGTGTCTTAAACCACTCTGGGAATTTTAGTTCTGTGAGGGAAAGAGGCATCTCCTAACAACTCTTATCACCCTTAACAAACTATAGTTCCCAGGAGGAAGCCATGACCACTTAAAGTGGTATAATACTGATTTAAATGCATAGGGCAGATGGGGCCCTAGTCTTGCATTCTGTTCTAAACCAGATGGCTATGGATAGCCCACAAGCAGGATGTGAGTGCAATCGCACTCCTCAAAGTTAAAGGGTGGGTGAATGGGAGGAATGTCAACCTGTGACAAAATCAAGACATTTTGATTCTTTCCAACTTTTAGGAAATAGAGTTGTTACCTCTGGCAAATGAAATTCATTCATCTGAGATGGCAAACCAGTGACTGTACTGTACCACTTTAGACTATAGGTGGAGTTCACAAACAGAATGTTTCTCCATTAAGAAAAAAGCCCTCACATAGAAAACTAGATGTCAGTGTGTGATGGGGCACAGGGGCTCACAGATTCTTTTCCAGCACCTGGCTAAGTAGGCCTCAATCTGTACCACCAGGTTCCAAACAAGCAATGCCTCCAAAGGATATCACATTTGGATGCTGCCTGGAAGCTCTACCTGTGGGAGATGAAGGAGCAGGGTGGGGCACTCTCCACCATCTACCTGATGAGAGGAAAGGAGTTCTGCCTGTATGCCTCAGGTAGAATAAAGGGTGGGGAGAAACAGAGGATGAAAAGAGTCCCATGTTCTTGCAGAGAGGGCTGGAGAGGGAAGAAGAGCTCAGTGGAGACCTAGAGAGCACATTGGAATATCTAGGCTCCTAAGTAAAGACTCCTCCACAAAGAGGTACATATAGGAGTTCTGGACTTCAGCTCATCCAAGCCAAAAGCACTAAAGCAAGACACCCCTACTCTCTTTAGTTAGAGCCTCCCCGCAGAACCTGAGGTGACTCTGGGATGATCTGGTTGCCCTTGGTGTTTGGGATTTACTTCTGAGGGGACTGGAGTGGAAGAAGGAGAGGAAGAAGTGCTGGAGAAGGAATTGCAACAGCCACCCCAGGAGAGGAGACCTGTTAAAAAAACTACTTATCTGTGACAGTAATGTAGGACATGGCCAGAAGCAGCCATGTGGAGCAACATACCTGAACTAAAGCCTTACTTGCAGCAAGACCATACATGATTCAGTGTCTTTGATCCCTTGGACAGTCATGGCTCATAGAAGATATGGAGTATGCCTCCTTTGGTGTGTACCATCCTCTGGCGTGCAGCACACAGTGAATAGTGTCTTGGCCTAGCCTTATTCTTGGCATGCTAATTTTCCACATACACAAATCTTGTTTTCCTTTATGGTGGAGCCTTCCATCATTTGAGCCTCTTTGACTTCAATTAGGGAGATGCCCACTGTGAGATGTGACTGAGTCAAGGCCAGCAAGTATCGTTTTAGAAAAACAACCATGAGAAAACAACCTCTGGATCTTGACTGTGATCATTTCCTTTTTAGATCATTTCCTTGCCGCCCTGGGCTCCTGCTGGGAGGAAAGGCGGGATATAAATCAAATAATAAATAAACAATAATAGATGAGCCAGCCGCTGTTTTGCTTATTTTGTACTGTTTTATAGTATTTCATGGTTTATTGTATTTGCATATGTTGTTGTGCGCTGCCATGATAGTGCATGTGAGTGGATGGTATATAAATACTAATGTAAACAAACAAGCACAAGGGAAGTTTATTGCAATATGCAATTCAATTCAAACAGGCGACTACAGCATTATTTACAATGATTTAGGTCAACGATGGGAAACCTATGGCCCTTTAGATGTTCAATTCCCATCAGCCTCAGCCATCCTGGGCAATGGTCAAGGATGTTGGAAAGTGGAGGGCTACAGGTTCACCATTCTAACCTAGATGATGCTCAGTGAGTTTTTTTAAAAAAGGTTCTAAGTCATGCGGGGAGGCTACATCAGCAGAGCATAGAGCAGGTTCCCACTTCAGATTTCTCCTCACCAAAATGTGGAATATGGGGAGGGCAGCAGGGTGGGTCCAACAAGCGCAGTCCCATCTTCCTCTTATGAAATGGGAAACGTGCACAGGGAAGGGCAATAACTCAGTGGAAAAGCATCTGCTTTACATGCATAAGTCCCAATGTTCAGTCCCTGACATTTCTAGGTAGGGCTGGGAGAGAGCCCTGTCTGAAATCAAGCAGAGCTGCTGCCAGTCAGGGCAGACAATACTATGCTAGATGGACCTAAGGGTCTGAGTCAGTAATAGGCAGCTTCATCCATTCTTATGTTGTTCCCATGAATACCCAAATGGGGGTTTAGTATCACCTAAAAGAGAGATCTATTTAATCTGCATGAAATTTTAAAACTGTGCCATGTTATTTTTCCTCACCATGAGGATTTCAAAAACCTTCTGAGGCCCAGAAAGAATAGAACTAATGGAATTAATTCAATCTTTTGTTGCTTATGGCTTTCCCAAATCAGAACACTATTGATTTAAGTTCCATCATTCACTTTTCCTTCCCCTGTCATTCAACTGCCAAATTACTGCATGTTCAAAAGAATGGGACTAATTTGGTCCTTCCTTGTTCATACCTCCCCCCACCCTGCAAGAATCCTTTGATTACTGGTTCTTCCCCTCCCCATTCAATTCAGGGTCCTAGCTTTCAGATCTTTAGGTCCAAATTGACATCCTTTTCATGAAAACACTAATTCATGAAGTCATTCCTTACTCCTTTTAGGAAGCAAAAAACAAAGTACCGAGGTAAGACTTCAGGCCAAATGAAAAGAATGGAAGCTAAACCAGAAAAGCCTATATACATACACTGAAAACACATATATTCACAGGCAGGATACCAGAAAGTGAGATACTGCTTCTAATTTAAACAATGAAGAAAATTCCAGCAGACTTATATGAATACGTGCAGGAGAAAGCTGTCAATGACTTCGAGCTATGATGGCTATGCTCTGACCCCATCGTTTGGAGGTAACATAAGAACATAAGAAAAGCTTGCCAGATCAGGCCAGTGGTCCATCTAGTTCAGCATTCTGTTCACACAGTGGCCAACCAGATACCTGTGGGAAGCGAGCATGCAGGATCTGAGTATAAGAGCACCCTCCCCTCCTGCAGTTTCCAGCAACTGGAATTCAGAAGCATATTGCCACCGACTATGGAGGCACAGCATAGCCAACATAGCTAGTAGCCATTGATAACCTTGTCCTCCATGAATTTGTCTTATGCTTTTTTAAGGCCATCCAAGTTAGTGGCCATCACTGCCTCTTGTGGGAGCAAATTCCATGGTTCAACAATGTGCTGTATGAAGAAGGACCTTCTTTTGTTGTCCTGAATCTTCCAGCTTCATTGGATGTCCACAAGTGTTTCGTGGACATAACTAGTATTATGAGAAAAGGAGAAAAACTTTTCTCTATCCACTTTTTCCATATCATGCATAATTTTACACATGCTTCTGAATACCAGATGCTGGAAATGGTAGGAGGGGAGAGTGCTCTTCTGCTCAGTTCTTCCTTGTGGGCTTCCCATGGGCATCTGGTTGGCCATTGTGAGAACATGATGCTGGAGTATATGGGCCATTGGCCTGATCTAGCAAGCTTTTCTTATATTCTTAGACTTCCTGTATTTATGGTTTGTAACAATGGTTTCTGTCTCAGCAGTGAGTAAATTTCTTTGTATTTTGTCTATAATTTGTCAGAAAGTGATCCAGTTCACATCTAATGCTAAGCCAAATTATGGCTTAGCATGAACATGTGAGCCAGAGAGTTCCCAGAGAGAAAACTGTGGTCACTTTGCTCCTCCCCCAGTCCTGCTGGTGTTGTGCTGCCCTGAGCTAAGTCATTGTTTGGCTTAGTGTGCCATTCAAATCTAGACTCATGGTTTGTCTCTTCAGGCAAACTACAAGCTGTAAATTATACAGCCAGTGTGGATTTTTCACATTCCACAATGTTAAAATGAAAATACCCCCATGCCATTCTCATTTCAAAACAAAACCTTACAAAACTTATAGTCCTGAACTCAGAAATGCTTGCTTAAGAACTCTCTCAATTTTCATGGTGATAAACAAAACAGTCAAAAAGAATCGAGAGTTCAAAAAGAAAACCCAGACCCTCTTTAGACTTTTTTCTCTGAGAGTTCTTATAATCTGTTGAAATTCATTAAAAATCAGCCACGTTCACAGAAGACCTGTAATCCAGTTACTGACCTTGCTCCATACTCTGACCTTCATCTTCTGCAGTTTAAAGGTTAAAAAATGGCTGCCTGATTTTTAATTAATTTAAGAAATTTTGCATTGAACTGAATGATAATGCCGGGCAATGCTCAGTAAGAACCAACTGTCAGTGTTCTAACAGTGACTCACAGCTGCTTCGCTTGCCTAATCAGGGGCCCACACCAACACCAGACGTTGATTTCACGTGAGATAGTCATAGCTTCCCTCAGAGAATCCTGGGAAGTGTAGTTTGTGAAGGGTGCTGAGAGGAGACTGCTATTCTCCTGACAGAGGTCCAGTGGCCAGAGTGGTTTAACAGTCAGCCACTCTGATTGAAGCTCAGTGGGCATGTCCTAGCAACTCTCAGCACCTTTCACTAACTACACTTCCCAAGATTCTTTGGGAGAAGCCATGACTGTCTAAAGTGAAATAAAGGTCTGGTGTGGATGTGGCCAGGGACAGCTTTGATTTAAATTTGGGTGGGAGGCTACATGTGCCTGATGTAGAATAAAAAGGTGGGGGAAACCCTGAAAAACAATGATACTATTCACAATGTTTTTCTTTTGGAAAGGAAAGGGGCTTCCCCTCTACCCAGTGCCCACCCATGCAATCTCCTTCCCTCCCCCTCCTCCTACCCTCCCCCAGGTCAGTGTTGGACTATGACCTTGGAGACCAAGGTTTGAATCCCCACATAGCCACGAAGCTCATGGGGTGACCTTGGGCCAGTCACTGCCTCTCAGCCTCAGAGGAAGGCAATGGTAAAACCACTACTGAATACTGTTTACCATGAAAACTCTATTCATAGGGTCACCTTAAGACAGGATCGACTTGAAGGCAGTCCATTTCCATTTTCAAACATGATTGCACAGAAATATATCCCACTGAACTAAAAAAGTATGCAACTGATCAATCCCACCCTCCCTTCTCCTCCCTCCTATTCCCTCCCTCTTGCCCCTTCCCTCCCCACCCCCTCCAATCCCCTCCTTCCCCTTCCCCTCCCCTAGTCAGTTTTACCTATCTTAAGCATGATTACAAGGGAGTAAACAGCACTGAACTCAATAAGCATGCAAATGATCAAACCTGCCCTCCCCTGCCCCTTCCTTTGCCCCTCCCCCTCCTATCCCCTCCTTCCCCCTCCCTATCCTTCTGCTCCCCTCTCCCCTCCCTTTCTCCTTCCTTCTCCTCTCCCCTTCACCTGCTCCTCACCCATGGTCAGTTTTACCTCTCCTAACCATGATTACATAGAAGTAAATCCCTTTGAACTCCATCATCATTAACAACAACAACAACAACAACAACAACAACAACAACAACAACAACAACAACAACAACAACAACAACAACAACAACAACAACAACAACAACAACAACAACAACAACAACAACAACAACAACAACAACAACAACAACAACAACAACAACAACAACAACAACAACAACAACAACAACAACAACAACAACAACAACAACAACAACAACAACAACAACAACAACAACAACAACAACAACAACAACAACAACAACAACAACCACCCATCTTCTGGCCAAAGGCCCTCAAGGCGGCTTACAAAAAACACAAATATAAAAGTACAATATAAAATACATCAATAAAATAATACAATTTACAAAATACAATTTACAAAAGTTAAATGACTGCTGAATAAGTAAAAATAATAAGTACAACATAGAACATAATCCCAGAGAGCCAATAAATAACACACCAGGAGTCAAGCTGATATGAAAGAGGCCAAGGAGTGTTGAGCAGCAGCAACAGGAGCAGGCCTGGTTCAGCAGCCTTTGGCCATGCATTTGGTTACAGGAATGAGCTGGGAAATGGGCTTGTTATTTGGACAGGCTGCTTACATTTTTCTTTCCTTTTCTTTAAATTTTAAAAAAAACGATAACGATGATCTGGTCTGAATGAGAAGAACAGAATTAAGAGGTAGTGGGAGGAGGCACTTGGTGTACAGCTGACCAGGGTGGGTGCGTTGGTGTGGGCTTGAGTAAAGCGAGACTGTCCCAACGGAGCTGGAGGGACTGTGGATGCTGAGGGAGACTGACCGACCAAGCTGGCTTCCGCCTTTGACTTACTTTCTGCCAGCCACCTCACAGCACTTGGAAGTGCCAAGAAGCCTGGTCTCTGTAGTCTAGGCAGTCCGGGGAGTTGAAGTTTAGCTACATATGTAAATTATATATAATTTTGTATAAAGAATAAAGTTACACAGAATAAGTATTTCATCGAGGATACATAAGCAAATTAAGCTAACTGATGTGGTTCTCAGGACCCTAGTTACTTACAAACCAAAAAGCCAAACAAATCATTATGAATTACTCAAAGTTAAAGATGGATTTGATGTATTCAGGTTAGAATTTTCCCTTCTAAAATGGGTGTAAACCATTTTAAATCTTCAACAGAAGAAGTACAAATGCTGTATAATGACCATGGGAAACAAATTACATCTTGCCAAGACTTTGAGCTCCCACACTAAGCAAATAGAATGCAGAAGGATAAATATATTTCCTGGGAAACATTGTTCTGCTGCACGTGCCACCTATCCATATAGCAATAAGCATGTAGATTATCAAACCTGCCTTTCTCCTTCTCTCCCTTCCTCCTCCCCTTCTGTCTTCCTTCTTCTGCCTTCCCTGCCCACTCCAGCCTTCCCTCCCTCCCCCTGTCAGTTTTACCTATCCTAAGCATGATTGCACGGGAGTAAATCCCACTGAACTCAATAAACATGCAAATGATCAAACCTGTCCTTCTCCTCCCCTTCCCCTCCCTTCCTGCTCCCCTCCCCCTCCTCCCCTCTGCCCTCCCTCCCCTCCCTCCTCCCCTCTGCCCTCCCTCCCCTCCCTCCCTTCCCATCCCCTGTGGTCAGTTTCACCTATCGTAAGCATGATTGCAGGGGAGTAAATCCCACTGAACTCAATAAGCATGCAAATGATCGATTCATTCTCAGCAAGCTTGCACAGGATCTCATTTCTTACCTCCCAAATTAAAAAGCAGAGAAATTCACTACCAGGCAAAAAAACCCTTGCAGTTTAAGAATGTACCTATAGCCCATAGATATTTCTATCAAATTTTAAAAAGCAGGGAAATTGGGCAGATTTAGTGAATTCACCAGGGGAGCAGGAGACCTGACCTCCTCTCTGAGATACTGGTCTGCCCTACAAATTTGTCAAAAAGCAAACACAATTTGGGTTGGTCTTTCACAGTCACATTTCAGATCTTCCGACTTCATGCAGGAAGGTTGGGGTGAGGCCATCACATGTGATTGATCCTACAGCAACTCCATGTATACAATTAACAATTGAACTGTTGAGATGAATGAATGGAATCTGACTGATGCTAAGGATTGAGAGAAATGGGAGAGACACAAAATCCAGATTCTGATATGACCAGGGGCTGTTAAAAACTAACAAGGCATAGTTTAGCCATCTGGAAGCTGAATATGCACTTACTCATCTGTGAACAGTAACATTATTCAGCATCAATTGCCTTTGAATATTCAGTACTCCAATCAATACTCCAAAATGATTGGTAAAACATCCATAGGTACTATGTTATGCTATGGTTTATTTCTAGTCCGCCTTTTGTCCAAAAAGGCTCTCAAGGCAGCTTACACACAAATAGAAAAACGCAAACACAAAATACAATAAAAGCAATACAATTTACAAAACATTCAAGCCAACAAAATCCCAGAATTTCTAAAAAGCAACAAGAGCTAAAAACTAAAAGCATTCATCTTCCTGGTAAAGGACAGTCCCCAGAAAAATGTCACTAAGAGTAGGGGTGAGGGGTAAAGCAGGTGGAAAATCTTGTCCCTTGATGGTCCCAGTACAGTCTCACCCCTGCAGTAGTCTATTGTATCTTAATGTATTTCATTGTATCTTAATGTATTTCAGTACAGTAGTACTTAATGGGGTGTGCACCAGTCACAAGATTCACCCTGAATCTACAGTGTTGGAAAGCTACCTCATCTTCTGTGTGTCTTTCTGATTTTAGTTGTCATTCAGGTCCAAATCAGATCTGTTAAACCCAAAGCTCTGCCCCCCTCACTTTGATTATAATTTTCTTTTGATTTCTTTTCTTTTCAGAGAACTGGATAAAGTTCTGTTTTGCAGCCAAAAGACACCCTTCCAGAGTGCATTAAGTTTGCCAAATTGCAGGCAGATCCATCCAGGAGTTTTTGTCATTCATTCATTGGCGATCCCTTGTGGCCAAGTAAGATTGTCTTCCAAGATAAGGTTGCTTGGAAGACACCTGTGCGTGAATTTGTTTTATGTGGGAAAATCAGTGCATGATGATCAACACACAATCTTGACAGGAAAAGGCTTTGATCCAATGGCATGGATTTTTTGTACAGGAAACCTTTTAAAGATGTTTTTTTTTAAGTAAATGAAAATATATCTTAACTTTATTTTCTGACAGAACTGGATGAAATTTGCAGGCATAATCATCCCTGGTGAGGAGATGAAGCCTGCAACTTTCAGAATAGATGGTGCAGTGGTTCACCCACAAGAACATTTGGGGGTGGGTAAAATAGAAAACACTTAACTTCTCTTAGTATTTTCTGGGCAATCAGTTTGAAAACCAGTGACATGAGGGAGGCACCCTTTGATAAGTGGGCAATAATATTCTGACAAAGAGCAACTTAAGGCACAAGCAGGCTTAGGGAAGGGGAAAGTGTTTAAAAAAATTAATAATGCTGGACAGAAATAATTCAACATGATGAAATCACATGTGCCGTACAGTTGAAGAGAGGAAGATAGAACTTTGAAGAAGCCAAGTAAAAAGTGAGGGAAAATGGAAATGAATAAAAAGCAACAATGAACCATGGGGGGGATTTTCTTGAGAGAAGCTTCAGCAACCTAAGTAAAAGAGAAGACAAACAAAATAAAAAAGAAATAATTAAAGTATGCATTGTTTGTTGTAAAGCAGAAAGGGATGAAATTAAAAAGGGACAAATAAGTCACACAAAAAGCCCTACAGTGGATTGAAGGAGAGGGAAACTGGAATGACTCTATACTGAGCTCACCTGTTTGCAAACTAAGAACCAAACTAATGCAAACCAGAAAACATGAAAAGGGGGGGGGAGCACAATGAAAACAAATTGATGGAAATATTGATTCCAAATTGTTAGAAGACACAATGTGATAGGAAACAACACCTGCTCCCACCCCCAAACCATTATAATTGAGGTTCCTTGGGAAAATAATTATTGTGATTTAAAACCTGGCCCTGTCAGTGAAAACAAAAAAAATCCTCCACTACTCCACCCACTCCCCAATCATGCTCAGTGCATTACCTTAGTCAGTTTGGTTTTGCTTGAAAAAAATGCAGCTGTTGCTTTATTTTAAATGGCAAAATGCAGCAGTTTGGGGGCACCTAAATCCACAGAGTGACTTGGGACTTTAGGAAATCCCTGTATTGTCACCCCTGCATATGCTGGGTGGGTGGGCAATGCTTCTTTTAGAATGATTCCAGGTAAGAAATAAAATGATTGACACAAGCTGTGATAATTAGTTGCTTTTATCCAGCTAACAGATTATAATTCAACATTACAGATCATACTTTACCAACCCCAGCTATTTTTGTGAGGAAGCCCCCTTCCCTGGCAGGAAAGGGCCTCCTGTGAGCCAATTCAGCAGCCCTCCCTTGCCTCCACAGTCGCTATACTACTGATGGTTGATGTCTGCTGTCTGTTCCGTTCTCCTCCCTGCCTGAGAGAATGTCTTGATATAATCTTAGGGACCCTGCTTTATAATAGAATTAGGTCATGGCCTATGCCCATGACCTAACAGGGATGCTATGCTGACCTGCTGAAAGAGTTTACCTCTTGCCAGGCTCATACTGGCCCTGTTCACACGTTACAGTCAACGAGTGTACAGTCTGTGTACCTGGGTACACAAGTAGCTGGGCTGTACACTCGTACAGTTATTCACATGTAACATTCAACGAGTGTACAGTCTGTTATTTTATTTATTTATTTATTAAATTTATTAGTCGCCCATCTGGCTGTTTGTCCAGCCACTCTGGGCGATGTACAAGATAAAACAATACATTAAAACATTAAAATTTAAAACCATAACAGTAAAAAACCTAAGCCACCCCAAAAGCCTGCCTGAAGAGTCAGGTCTTCAAGGCCCGGCGGAAGCTTATCATAGAAGGGGCATGGCGGAGATAATTCAGGAGAGAGTTCCACAGGGTGGAGGCCACTATTGAAAAAGCCCTCTCTCTAGTCCTCACCAGTCTAGCTGTTTTAACTGGTGGGATCGAGAGAAGGTCTTCTGCGGCTGATCTTGTTGAGCGGCATCCCTGACGATGCTGGAGGCGCTTCTTCAGATAGACTGGGCTAAAACCGTATAGGGTTTTAAAGGTCAAAACCAACACCTTGAATTGGGCCCGCTAAACAACCGGTAGCCAGTGCAACTCCTTCAGCACTGGAGTGATGTGATCTTGCCAGCGGCTCCCTTTAATCAGACGAGCCGCCGCATTCTGTACCAGTTGCAGCTTCCGGACCATTTTCAAGGGTAACCCCACGTAGAGCGCATTACAGTAGTCTAGGCGAGAGGTGACCAGGGCATGTACTACCGGTGGGAGCAGATGGTTGGGAAGGTAGGGGCGCAGCCTCCGTATCAGATGGAGTTGATACAGCACCGCCCGGCTCACAGACGAGACTTGAGCCTCCATGGTCAGCTGGGAGTCAAGAATGACCCCCAGGCTGCGGACCTGGTCTTTCAGGGGCAATCGTACCCCATTGAGCACCAGGTCCACATCCCCCAGCCTTCCCTTGTCTCCCACAAACAGTACCTCGGTTTTGTCAGGGTTTAGCTTCAGCTTATTCCTTCCCATTCAGCCACTCACCGACTCCAGGCACTTGGACAGGGTTTCTACAGCCAACCTCGGTGAAGATTTAAATGAGAGATAGAGCTGCATGTCATCTGCATACTGATGACATTGCAGCCCAAATCTCCTGATGATTGCCCCCAGCGGCTTTATATAGATGTTGAACAGCATCGGGGAGAGGATGGAACCCTGTGGCACCCCACAAGTGAGAGGCCGAGGATCCAAAACCTCATCCTCCAATGCCACTCTTTGGTACCTACCAGAGAGGAAGGAATGGAACCACTGCAATACAGTGCCCCCCATGCCTAACCTCTACAGGCGGTCCAGGAGGATAGCGCGGTCAACGGTATCGAAAGCCGCTGAGAGATCAAGGAGGACAAGGAAGGTGCATTCGCCCCTATCCCACGCCCTCCTCATATCATCTACCAAGGCTACCAAGGCTGTTTCAGTCCCATGTCCAGGCCTGAAGCCCGATTGAAATGGATCCAGATAATCTGCTTCCTCCAAGTGCGCTTGCAACTGTTTTGCCACCACCATCCGCTCAATCGCCTTGCCTAAGAATGGCAAATTTGAGACACATTTGCTGCCAGGGAAAGAAAATGGCTTCAATGACACTTATTAAATGCGCCATTGAAGTAATTCCCTTTTACTGGCAACAAGGCAAGGCATGCTGGGTCTGTTATACTTCCTGAAACTGTTTCCTGTCAAGGGGTACATTCAATAGAAAGAGTTTTGGCAGAAACAGGAATGTAGTTTTACTCTTTTCATTTTTCCTGCAGATTCTTAAGTTTTTAAAATAAAAACCCCAACTTCTAAAAAGAAAATACTCACCTGTAACTATCATAATTATAGTTATTAAAATATTGCATTTTTCATTGCCTGTTATTAGAGTATGTATGGTTTTTTATGTAGGCTTTCATGAAACAATCCTATACACGTCTATACAGTCCTATAGAGATCAATAGGACTTACTCATAGATAAATCTGTGAAAGTGCAGACCTAAATGTATTGAATATTTATATATGAAAATATTTTGAGGGGGCTGCAACAAAAACAAGCTGCTTAAAAGAGTATAAACTGAAACTATTCTTCCAACATGGTACACCTGATTCCTTCTTGAGGATATCATGCGTTTTAATACACAAAACTACACTCAAAATATAAATGTGGGGAAAATTATTTATCAGTTGGGCTTTCCAGCCTACTGCTCCCACTGTAACATACTCTGTTCCCTGTGACTTCCTCCTTCCAGGAAGGCAGCTTGGCTGCCAAGAAGGAAGGGGGAAAGCGGCCTTTGCTTGCAGCCTTGCTTCTTTTTGCTTCACAAAAAGCCCTCTCTTTCTGAGTAAGGACGTCATCAGTAGTGGTAGTGTGAGGAGACGGCAGTCAGTGGTAGTAATTCCCTCTTCTTTCTGGTCGCTCCACCTCAGCCTCCTTTGGTGTCTGCCATGTATTTTAGAGGCAGATGCCTGCCTTAGGTGCGCCTGAAAGATGCTCTAGCACTTCAGCAAAACTCCTCCCTTCTCATTTGGAGCAAGGAGGAGGTGTCATCTGTTGGATGTTGTATCTGGCGCAAGCAGATGCCCAGGATGCAGAACAGTATAGTGACAGGCTAGATGCCAGTTGAAGCAATGAGCCAGACAAGTAATAAGTTTTAAGAGTCACTTTACTGACAATAGAATATATCACAAGCTCTCTCTCTGTACAAACTCCTCGACCCCCACACTCTGCAAGTGTCTGCTGGCCCTCTATATAGATAAGGCCAGCTGCCCGAGCCTAGGTTGCATAGCAACGTGTCCTTGAAGATGGCTCGAGCTCTGCCAACTTTCGCTTCTAATCCACGTAGCTCACTTGTGGAAATTTAACCTCTGCTTCCTCGGTTTAATAGCCAACAATCCCCCACCTTAAATTTCCACATTCTGCCAGTTACATTTCTTTTCCATTTACATGTGTTACATTTCATATTTAGATTTGCATTATCTGGTTTTACAGCCATTACATTTCATTAGAATCTTAGCATCATTTTTATTACATACATTTATTACAGCAATTATTTTTCATGATTCCCATCATCCCACTTTTTCCAGTTACTGAAGTCTATATGTTTAATGGAATTTATTTTAAATCTAACAGGTGGAATACCTTTGGTTGTTCTCTCTGATCTGCGTGGTTGTATTTCTGCCTTAGTGTCTGTGTCTGTGTCAGGCGATTCCTCTGTTTCTCTCTCAGAGCTAGAACTTGATTCACTACTGCTGCCTGTTTCTTCTTGTTTTATTGGTACTGTATCTGCCTGTTCTTGTTCATTACTAACTTCAGTGTTTCCCAACTCCACATATGTTTTCTCTTCCCAATCCTGCTCTATTGCTTGCACGCTTCTGCTTAACACCACAGACCTTTGTTTTGGCATCCAAATTCTGTAATACGTGTTTTCAAAACCCAGCATGTACCCTTTGTCTGCTCTCCTTTGCAGCTTCCCTGTCCTTTTATTTTTGGGAACATGTACCCAGCATTCTGCTCCAAACCTAATCAAATGTTTTAATCTGGGTTTTCTGTCATACAATTTCTGATAAGGAGACATTCTAGTGGCCTTGTGGAATATTCTGTTTTGAATGTAAGCTGAATACAGAACACACTCTCCCCAGAAACCTTGTGCTAAAGAGGAGTCACGCAGCATTGATCTTATTGAGTCCTGAAGCAACCTGTTCCAGCGTTCAGCTAACCCGTTCTGATGAGGACTATAAGGGGCTGTTAACTCCTGTTTTATCTCTCTTTTATCCAAGTATTCAGTAAAAGAGTGTCCTGAGAACTCTCCTCCTTGATCTGATCTTATTCTCTGTATTTTGACACCAAACTGCACTTCAATTTTTGTAATAAATCTTTTCAGTTTCTCTGCAGCTTCACTTTTAGCTTTTAGTAAATAAACAGTGCAGAATTTTGAAAAATCATCAACTATTGTCAGGAAATATCTTGCACCCCCCTGAGTAGGTTGAAATGGCCCCACTAAATCCACGTGTATTAACTGATAAGGTGCATCAGTACTAGGCATGGCTTCTTTGTTCTTTGCAGCCACAACTGCCATAGTTTGTTTACACACGTGGCAGTCTACATATTTTTCACAGTTTCTCAATGTCACATCATTACTGTTCTCTGTTGTTTTCACCACATTTTCATATCCTATATGGCCTAGTTTTCTGTGCCATAAATGAACACAATTATTATGGGGTTTCTCATTAGCACACATGAGTACATGATTTGTTTGTTTCACGTGTAAGAAGAACAATGAGTTCCTTACTATTCCTTTCATGAATATTTTTTTCTCCTCTCATTACATGCACTGAACCCCTTTTGAACATTACTGTGAACCCCATTTCATTGAGTTTCGACACAGCCATAATGTTACATTTGATATCAGGAGCAAACAGCACATCTGTCATAATGGTATTGAAACCTGCTAATTTCACTGTACCCCTACTTTTGATCTGTTTCTTAGATCCATCAGCCATTATTACATGATCCTCTACGTCACAAAATGTATGAAACATAGATTTATCTTTGATTATACTATTTGTTGCCCCACTGTCAATTGCCCATAAATCTTTACAGTTATTTCCCTGCTCATTGTTAATACATTGCTTATTCTTACTAGCATAGATCACCTGTACACATGGTTTTCTTCCTCTTTCTCTTCTTCTTGCTTCACAATTCCTTTGAAGATGTTGCTTGGAACCACAAAAATAACATGCCTTTTGTCCATACAGTCTCTCTTGTGCAGCTTTGTTGTTCTGTTTTTCCACGTTGTGTTTAGACTCAGTCTTTTCCTGCTTTGCCATTTCTTGCCTTCTTTGAAATTCTTGTAAAAGTTTGCCTTCTATATAATCCATATTGAGATTGGCATCGTCCATTGCTTCCAAAGAGCTCACCAGACTATCATAACTTGAATCTAGTGAAGATAATGTGATATACACTTTTTGCGTTTGAGAATGTTCAATTTCTGACAACTCAGTAAACAGTCTGTTTATTTCCAACAAATGCTCTGACATGGTTGTATCTCCAGATAAGCGCATCTGATACAATCTTCTGGCAAGATATATTTTAGAACTGGCAGTCTTTTTCACATGAATATTTCTTAAAGTTTCCCAGGTTTCCTTTGCCGTTGTTGCATCACGCACGTGCAGTAATTGAGAATCATCAATAGCAAGAACAATTAACGCCTTTGCCCTCTCATCCAGCCTTCTCCAATCTGCTGGAATAGGCACCCCGGCGGGTGGGTCTTCTGCGATAGCTTTCCACAGGTCTTCTTTCACTAGCAGAGCATGCATTCTCTGTTTCCAAGTGCCATAATTTTTCCCTGTCAGCCTTTCCAAGGGAATCCCGGCCGATAACGTAACAGACATACTTTCACTTTACACAGTTCACCGCCTTTGTAATTAGAGCTTCTCACCTCTGTCCTTCAGTCAGTTTTTCCCACGGCTCTCTCACAGCTTTCAGCTCAGCTTTCGGTTTCTCCGTCTCTCTGCTGTTTTACTCGCTGGTCTGCAGTTCTGGCTTTTCTCTGCCGCTTTTCTGCAATCCTCCGCTCCAGGTAACCATCCTCTGCTACCACTTGTTGGATGTTGTATCTGGCGCAAGCAGATGCCCAGGATGCAGAACAGTATAGTGACAGGCTAGATGCCAGTTGAAGCAATGAGCCAGACAAGTAATAAGTATTAAGAGTCACTTTACTGACAATAGAATATATCACAAGCTCTCTCTCTGTACAAACTCCTCGACCCCCACACTCTGCAAGTGTCTGCTGGCCCTCTATATAGATAAAGCCAGCTGCCCGAGCCTACTGCAGCGGCAGTGGGGAGCAGACAGTGTCCAGGGAGTGAAGACTTTTTAAAAATAATTAATTTCTTTACTGTTTGCAGCCCCTTCCAGATTACTTCACACACACCCAGGTTGGGAACCACTGATCTATGTCATAATATTTAGCTTTTGGATAGCACTTTAAATCCAGGGTGGGCAGAACGGAGATCAAAATGTATTGGTGTATCTCAGGATGACTCACAGAAGATCAGTGAGGATTTCAGACTCCTGTTTCACAATGAAAACAAGAAAATGACCACCCCGCCATTATACTGCTGAAATGAAGAAAGTGTGTGTGTGGGGGGTAATCTGAGTGGATTTTTGTGTGGAAAGACTGTGAGCTCATCTCAGTTCTGATAAACCTGTGCTCAGCAGCTTCTCAGACACCATGTTCTTTCATACTAGAGGTATGTGTTTCGCATCTGGCTGCAGTTGGTGGTTCTTGAGGTTCTAGTAAAACGCAGGGTGGATCCCTGACTCTGCAATAGCAGTGCTCTCTCAGTAATGGCAACATTGCCACTCACTGAATGAGACAAGGTGCCTGCAAGTTCAGGGCTGGTGGCACCACCATCCTGCAGCACGTGGGCACACACCTGCAAGCTTGTGCTGCATTCCACCAAAGTACCCCCAACCTTGCCATCTCTGTGCCACTGCCATTCTCCCTCCCCCCCGTATCACTGCTGACCTATGTCATCAAATTATTGGAAGAGTCTTGGCTAAATTTATCTTCTTGACCTTTAAGAGGAAATAGAAAGCACACAACAGAATTTACCTTACCATTGATTTCAATAGGTTTTAAAAGACCAAGGAAGAGAAGTATAGTGGGTAATTTATATTGGATTTATAGAGGTACTGTAATGTACAAGTTCTGCAAAAGCCAGTGTGGTGTAGTGATAAGAGTACTGGGCTAGGGCCTGGGAGACCTGGATTCAAACCATAATTCAGCCATGAAACTCACTGGGTGACTTCTGGGCTAATCACCTTCTCAGCCTAAACTACCTCATAGGGCTGTTCTGAGGATATATTTGAGAGGTGCAAGACTACGTATTCCACACTGAGCTCTTTGCAACAAAGTTGAGACGTAAAGGAAATAAGGCATTAAATAAGATTAAGGCTACAATCCTTTGCACAATTACTTGAGAGTAAGCTCCATTGAACTGTGAAAGTTACTTTCGATAAACCTGCTTGGGATTATGTTGTTAAGATACAAGGGATAGCTATTACCCAAAATTTCTATTATTTATTGATAACTATCATTTCTGAGCAATGTGTTACCTAGCCATTAAGTTATTTTATTATTGCAGTTGTGATAGCAGCTATTATTCATTACCTGCACAGGGAGGTTGGAGCAAGTTTTGGAATCTATTTGTGGCACTATCCTGAATAGTAGGTGTACTACTCGTAACAAGCAACAATAAGAGTCATGTGATAACACATTGAACATTTAACAGACATTATAAATTATAATATTTATTGATAAATCACCTAGTATTTAAAGGAAAGGATTGAATTTAGAAGTTAAAGGCTGTAATTCTATATTCAGGAGTAAGCCCCATTAAACTCAGTCGAACTTACTTCTGAGTAAACAGGGCTAGCCTAGGACTGCACTGGACTGTGAGCAGACACAGAGGCAAACTCCCCTCCCTTTCTCTGCCCCCCACCTGTTTATTTTAAGAGGCTGGAATCCTAATGTTTGTTACCTGAGAGTAAGTCCCACCAAACTGAATGGAATTTACTTTAGAGTAGGCATGGGGTTAGGATTGTACTTTAACAATGTAAACAGTCCTTGCCTAGCTCTAGCTTCTCTGGCAGAACACTTGCTTTTTTTTAGACAGTCCTAACTCCACTTACCTGTGAGTAAGCCCCATTGAACTCAGTGGGATTTACTTCTGAGTAGACATTTTCCCACCTTCCTTCCCTCAAGCACATTGCTAGCACAAACAAGCTCCACTCCATATACCTGGGAGTAAGTCCCACTGAACTCAGTGGGATTTACTTCTGAGTAGACATTTTTAAAATTCAAATGTGAATCCTGCAAAGCTCTCTCTTCTCCATTTTTCCTCTCTGTCCTTTCCTCAAACTCACTCATTGCCAGAACACAGAAGCACTGCACTCAATGGGACTTACTTCTGAGTAGACCTTTTAAAAATTGCAGTGAGTCCTTCAAAGCTCCCCCCCTCCCCGTTTTTTGCCTCTTTCCTTCCTTCAAGCTCATTCGTTGCTTCAGGCTAGTCTCCCTTCCCTTCCCTTGCCTCCATTTTAGTTTTACTCTTCTTTCCCGCTCCCTGGCTGTAGCAACTGTCGTTTCCTTCAGCCCACTTCTGATTGGCTGCTGCTGCTGCTGCTGCTGCTGCTGCTGCTAAAGAAGGCTCAGGCTGTCCCTGGGGAGAAACTGATTGCTCACGATCCACGGATACAGCATGCAGGGAGAATCACCACGTGAGCAGAATATGGCTTTTTTCAAGGTACCTGTACACGTGGTGATTTTTGAAGTCACCAAGTTTACACTCTTTCTCATGAGCAGCTGTACCCAGGTACAGGGGGCTTCTACCTGGGTACAGAGTAATGTGTGAATACCCCTACTGTCTTGCCACAATGAGGAAGACAATGATCGCATGATGCCTCCTCATATCTGCTGGTGCTTATGATGTTCATATTCAATACTCCTACTTTCCCTTCTTATAATTCCTTATTTAAAAACTGGACTTGGACTGGACAACTCTTCATATCGAGGACTGTCCTTTGTAAAGTAGGGAGTATGGCCAGCCTAGATCCCTGACTCTTAGTCCATATTCACACCATACACCTATTACACTATTGTTCCACTTTAAACAATCATGGCTTCTCCCAAAGAATTCTGGGAAGTGTAGCTTGTAAGGGTGCTGAGAGTTGTTAGGTCACCCCTATTCCTCTCACAGAATTGCAATTGCCAGAGTAGTTTAGCAGTCAGTCCGTCTTCCCAGGTAACTCTGGGAATTGCATGGGTCTCCTAATAACTCTCAGTACTCTTCACAAACCTCACTTCCCAAGATACTTTAGGGGAAGCCATGACAGTTTAAAGTGGAATAATAGAGGAATAAATGTATAGTATGAATGTGGCCTAAACTATTTTTTTAAAACTCCATTTCAACTTGGGACTCCCTAAGCTGAATATAGTGCATCAACCAATCAGGTACTTGATTACTTAAAAAAAAGTTATGGCTGTAGGCAGCTTAAAACCAGAAGCAATAGTTGGGTGGAGGCTCACATTCAGCTTGGCTGGTTCTAGGTTGTTGAGGCCTTCTACAATAATAAAACATAAGCTTTACCACTTTTGCTAAATCACCCTCAGAGAGTGCTATTTTGCAACTGCAAGCAGCATCTGTATTATCAGAGAAAGCATAAATCCTTGACAGTTCAGAGGATTCTGATTTCAGCTTGGGAATTCCCACCCTCCCATCCTGCTCTTTGAAGAAAATAAAAGATATTCAGGTTGTTTCTTATAAACACTTCTGCTGGAAGAAAACTGTAATCATAAAGGCATTCTGCCCAATTGGAGAACAAAGACCCAAGAAGAATTCATTTGCACGTAGCACTGCAAAGATCTATTTTTATTTTTTGTTGCATGTTTGCAACCAATAATTGTGTATAACAGTGACAGCCCTGTAGATCTTGTGGGAATGAATCAACTATGGCCCTTCAATCATACATGTCCCAAATACTTTTGCAGGTATGTGAAACAAAACTAGAAATTTAAAATACATTGAGGCAAATGCACATATGCTGGCACATGCAGATTAGGGTTGCCAGGTTCTTGGCCTGAGACTGATCCTGTATCTTCAGGAGAAGAGGTCAGCCAAGTGCAGGTGTTCTTGCAACTCTGTAATGGGAAAAACCACAAGGTGGAATTCTCTCTCCCTCCCCTCTCCACAACTTTTAAAGATACAGAAGACCTCTTGGAGGCCGGGCCTGGCAACCAAGAGGTCTTCTGTGTCTTTAAAAGTTGTGCAGGGGGGAGGGAGAATTCCACCTTGTCGTTTTTCCCATTACAGAGTTGCAAGAACACCTGCACGTGGCTGACTTTCTCTTCTCTTAAAGATACAGGATCAGTCTCAGGCCAAGAACCTGGCAACCCTAAGCAGATACACTTGGAAAGGGGGGCATTTGGAATGGGGTGGGAAGGTGGAGGTGGAGGAGGTAATACCTGTGGCATCCCCATGGGTACAGCTAATGAAGACTGAAGTGTGGATTACCAAAAACCAGCAACACAATTTTACTTGACCATATTAGCCAGAACTTTCCTATAGCTATCAATCTCACAGAACCCCAGAGTCGCATTAAGCACGTGCTTGAAATGGTTCTGATTTATTTGAAATCTGATGAACTGCATGGTCAGTAAAAACCTGATGGAATATTGTTTTCTTACAGTGCTGTCTCACAAGTAGGGATGGGGGAGAAATTAAATTTGTTGGCATTAAAAGCCGAATGTTTCAGATTTGTGCTTTCTGAAACAATATGACAACTGAAACACAGCCATCCTTTGAAATTAGGACTTATCCGAATTTTGCAATGCACTTCCCCAACCAAACAATATTTACAAAGATGCATATATTTGAAGATAGCATGCATAAAAATTAGTATATTGGTGACAATAACATACAAAAATGCATTTTATTAAGAGAAATTGCTTGCAACAATGTGTTCATTAATCAACACGGCATACAAAAATGTTTATTAGGAGAAATTTTCAATAAAATGCTGATAAATTTTCATGAGTTTTTTTTTTAAGAAATTGCAAATTTCTGCAGAACTGCATTTAAAATTGGGGAAAATGAGAAACAGAGAGAACCAAAATTGATAGATTTTTCCATACCTATTTGTAAATACCAGTGGAATGAACCTAGAGATATGAAAGCTCAGAAAAAGCCATGAAAAGTCAGGGGGGGAGTTTTTCTTTTTTTCTTTCTTTTACATTTTCCCCTTTTTTGGGGGGGAAATAGAAAATTCAGATTTTTTTTTTTAAAAAAAATCTGTGTGTTTTTTCCAGGTCTTCACAATTTTAGATGAACCCCCAGCTCATCTTGATTTGGAATTGTTTCACCATCTGATCAGGGAAAAAAGCTTTCTTCAGGCTTTGGGGCAAACGTATGGGCTTAAAAAGGGGAAGGGGTACTCTCACAAGCCTTGCTGCCAACATCCCTCCATGTGCCAGCTTAACGTCCAACCTTCCCAAGGTGGGAGAGAAGGTTTCAAAGGGAATTCTCTCGAAGGAGGGGGAGGGGAGGTTTGGAGATCCATGGATGTGGGGGGAGGTTTGGAGACTCTTGGAAGGCAGGGGAAGAGCTTCAATGACCAGTGTGTGCACGGAGGGGCTCTGGCAACTGATGTGTGGTGGGGAGGGGGGAGGGGGACAGCTGGGGCACCTGGCAGATGCAGTGGGGGAGTGGTAGGGGGCAGCATGGCACAGGGGATGGAGAGATGGCTAGAGAATGCCTGGCAGAGAGAGCGTGGGAGGCCTTGGGAACAGTAGAGTAGGGTGTAGGTGAGGTTGGTGAGCAAAGTGAGCAGAGGCAGCAGTGTTGTAGTATCTTTTAAAATAGGTTTTGTTTTAAGGTGTTTTAAAGTATTTTCTTTTTTAAAATGTTTTGAAGTGCTTTTAGTTTCTGTTTGCTGCCCTGGGCCCCTTCTGGGAGGAAGGGCAGCATATAAATCTAATTAACAAACAAACCTCTGTGTCACTCTATCCAAAACAGGGAAATGCATGAAAAACAGCCACACCTAAGAAGCCTCTTACTCTCGCTTATTATAGATTGTTTTTTACTTGCTCTCTCTCTACATCCTCACCCTCATCTACACAAATGCCAGGTTTGACACCACATGACCCCTGCAACATGCTGGTTGATGACAGCTTGGGACAGGTGAATATGTCCATTTTAGCACACATTTCCTCTGTTATACATTTTTGTATATGTTTTTGCCTAATAGACATTCTTCTGTATGCAAATTTGCCTAATATACAACTTTTTGCAACATAGGTTTCCATAACATAATGTACTTTTGTATCTTATTTTTACTAATATATGCATTGTCATGCAAACTTTATCTCAGTATATGCATTTTTACACATATTACTTGGCTGGAAAACTGCATCACAACATACAGAGAAGTCAAATTTTGAACAATGGTTGTGTTTCGGTTTGCGCATTGTTTTGGAAAGTGCACATGAGGTAGGTTCACCTTCAAAAGCAAACTGAATTGAATTCTCTCCCAACTTTAATCATGGCTTACAGCTGAAGAGTCATTGGGATCTTATAGGGTGACTAGACTCCTGTCTGCATCATGAATGCTTTCTGGATAAATCCTTTTGCCCTTTCTGCATTGCATTCCTGCTCTTTCTTTCACTTTTCATTGCCATACAAAGTGTTGGTGTTTTATTATACAGCTGAGCCCTCATTGTTTTTACCTGCTATGCATGCACATATTGGTAGACAAGCCTGAGTTGAAGGGCTTTGCAGCCTTGAATGTGCGCAAGACAGACAGAGTGGGAGAATTAAAATGCCATCCATTTTGTTTTACCGAGACAGGGAATGACTCGTCATCATGCAATTGCAACAACTCCCCAAGGGAAGCTACAGCAAAGGTATGAGTGATACCCTGAATGTAGCTTTGATCCTTGGCCTTAAGACCACCTTCCCCCCCTTCTCTCTCTCAAGAGTCGTGATTAGGAAAAGTTCTCCAGTCAGTCAATCCACATGCTTAATCTATTTAAATATATTCTTAATACTTACAGAAATCTTTAGAGTATAAGGTCTTGATGCACAGCTGTGCAACTGGACTGAGCTGAACATGCATAGATGCACAGTGTGTCTGCTTGCACTCCCATAGAGAAAGCAGCTAAGTTTGATGACAGACAGATGAACATTCTAAGGTTGAAGACAGAAGCTGTGATGGCCACCAAATTGGATGGCTTTAAAAGATTAGACAAATTCATAGAGGATATAGCTATCAATGGCTACTGGCCATGATGGCTGTGCCATGCCACCATAGTGAGATGCAGTATGCTTCTGAAAACCAGTTGCCAGTAGATGCAGGAGGGGAGTGTGCTCTTGCACTCAGGTTCTGCTGGTGGGTTTCCCATGGGCATCTGGTTGGCCACTGTGGGAACTGGTTGCTGGACTGGATGGACCACTGGTCTGATCCAGTAGGCTTGTCTTATGTTCCCAAGCCCTGTTTATATGCTCAGCTGAACATGTTGGAGAGAGCAAGATTGCATGAGCTGCCCCTTCTCCCAACCTTCCTTGTAGCTTCTTCTGCTCCAGAGCCATGCAGGTGCATGAAATGCAGAATCAGCTAGGGATGGGGGAGAAATTCAGTTCATTTTGCATTTTAATGCAAATCTACCTGATTCAAACTTTCCAAGAAAAAAAGCCAACCAAAATGCAGCTATGCTTCCAAATTTATACTTCTCTGAAATTTGCAATGCAGTTCTCCAACCATATAAAATGTACAAAAATGTATGTACAGTACAGTAGGGGAATGTTTTATTAAAATCCACATATTAGTAAAAATAACATACAAAATGCATTATATTGTGCATATTAAGCAAAATCACATATAAAACGTGTATATTAGGAGACATTTGCACTAAAATGGTGATGAATTCTCATGAGAACTTTTATTTTTTAAAAATGCTATTGGAGAACTGAACTTAAGATTGGAAAAACTATGGGCCCTTTAAAGATTATATACAGATCTCTCAAGGAGGTGGAGCCACTGGAAGGGAATAGCGTGCTTGTCATGGCCCTAGATCAGGACTTCTCAGAGGTAGCATCTTCTACCAACTGCAGTTCTCAGGAGAAGATGGTTCCATGTTCAGGTATGTCCAATGTGGGTTTGTAGATACCAGAGCCTGACTTCCCTCCCATGAGCCCCAAAGAGACACCTCTACTGCCAGACTCTGATGGCTGTTCCACAGACTCCTCAGGGTATGAAAGGAGCCCTGAGGAGAAACCCCATTGCCTTGAAAGAGTGAATGGCTGGGGGAAACAGGCCACAAGACACACATTGATTTCTATAGAGTCTAGCACTTATCTTTTTTTACATTATCTGCAAAGCTGTTGAACAACACAACCATTTCCAAGGCTTTGCACAATAAACAAAACAAGCTGCATCATTCTTTAGTTCTTTAGTTTACAAAGGAAAACAAGAGAGATCTGAATTAAGAGCCAAATGTTTCAAAACTATTGATTTAAGGTGTGAATTAAAGGTCAAGCACCAGAGGATGGGAAGAAATGCTATAAATGGGAAACATTAGTTAGAGATGTGCTAAGTGACTTGCCCAAGGTCACATAGCAAACAAAAAGCTGAGCTAAGAATAGATCCCAGCAATCCTTCTTTCTACTGCCCGCCCTTGAAATAGCAGCACTGCCACCAAAATAAACGAGTAAATGCAATATTTGTCAAGGAGAATGTTTTGGTGACATTAAATTCTGTGCACACTTTGCCATTTATTTCAGCCTAAAGATGAGCTGTCTGGAAGGGAAACCATGGGGTCTCCCCTCTATGGTATCCCAACTCCTGATGTGCTAGTCAGTAGACAGCAAGCACTGAATGAACTTAGGGCTGCAACCTTTTGTCTTTTTTTTAAAAAAGTATTTTTAATAGAAGCTTCTGCTGAAGGATTGTCCGGGAAACTGCAGAGTCTATCACCATTGCTTATGTTGGAACTGAACAAATTCAGTGTTGATTTGAAGGTTTC
Source organism: Rhineura floridana (assembly GCF_030035675.1). Lineage (NCBI taxonomy): Eukaryota > Metazoa > Chordata > Lepidosauria > Squamata > Rhineuridae > Rhineura > Rhineura floridana. The sequence goes on along the minus strand of NC_084485.1, from coordinate 24,492,108 downwards.
TCCTTGGGAAAAAAATCTAAGAAATTCCATAGGAAACTGAAAAGGAGTTTTTAGTAAGACCAGTAGTGGCCCATGAGGTAGGGCAAAGCACAAAGCTGCCCTCTCAACCGGTGCCACTGTAAGCCAGAACCCTAAGAAGGGTCCTCTTTTATGGTGATGCATTTCATCATTTTTGGTAAAGGCCACCTTAGCTTTACAGAAAACCTAGGGAACTGTATTGTACTAGGGTTGCCAGGTTCAGGGCCTGAGACTGATCCTGTATCTTTAGAAGAGAAAGTCAGCCAAGTGCAGGTGTTCTTGCAACTCTGTAATGGGAAAACCCACAAGGTGGAATTCTCCCTCCCACCTCCAAAACTTTTAAAGATACAGAAGACCTCTTGGAGGCCGGGCCTGGCAACCAAGAGGTCTTCTGTGTCTTTAAAAGTTGTGCAGGGGGGAGGGAGAATTCCACCTTGTCGTTTTTCCCATTACAGAGTTGCAAGAACACCTGCACGTGGCTGACTTTCTCTTCTCCTAAAGATACAGGATCAGTCTCATGCCAAGAACGTGGCAACCCTACTTTGTACTGAGTTAGAGTATTGGGCCACCTAGCTCAGTACTGTCTGCACCAGAGGTAGGGGGCCTGTCACCCTCCAGGTGGTGATGGATCATCCCTTACAACTGGTCATGCTGGCTGGGCCTGATGGGAGTTGGAATCCAGCAGCATCTGGAGGGCAACAGGTTCCCCACCCTTGGTCTGTATGAAATGGCTCACCAGGTTTTCAGACAGGGGTCTTTCCCATCCTACCTGAAGATGCCAGGGATTGAACCTGTGCCCTTTTGCATGCAAAGCATGGGCTCCATCCCTGAGCCATGGCCATTCCTCCTGTTCTTGCACTGGAACCTTTTATTCCACATTTTAAAGCAAACACATCTGAAACTATTATGAGAATTCAAATTTTTGGTTGATTGGTGACAAATTGTTCAGCTGATGGTTGTGTTAATTACAGAAAGGGCTCCACTTAAAGGTGACAGTGACAACTATTGACTCCATGGGAGAGGATAAATGTTGGGGGGTTTTTTTGGTAATTAATTGCAAAAGAAAACCACCGTGCCAGGATATTGTTCTCAGTGGGACCTAGCCATTTTGAAATTAAAAATGAAAGCACCACTAAAAAGCTGTCATCACCATGGCTTGGATACCTAATTGCTGCACCTTTGTTTCTGTTGTTGTTTTTCTTGATAGGGACTCAGACTATTACAAAGCACACTTGCCAAACTAATTTAGGAAGCATATATTACAAAGAGCAGGTAATTTTAACAGCATCATTCTAATTACTCTCTTTCATTATTTCAGTAACAAACAATATAATTGTTATGGGCTTAGGTTCCTGATGAGTGGCCTAGAGGTAAACCTTGTGCTCTCTGGTTTCAACTTAACCTTCTCACTTTGTCTCTTTCTGCCTGCCTCTCCCTCCCTCTGATTCTCTTCTCAGGCTTATTAAGATGCAAAAAGGTGCTGAGAATAACAAAACTTGTATTTTGTTTCCCTGCAACATCTATCAGGCCATGTCCTTGGAGAACCAGGAGTAATTGCAAGCTCGCTCACAAATAAAAGCATTGCAAGGTATATCCTATCTTTATTAATTTAATATGGAGAGTCTTGGACATACTGAAATGTCTAAATAGTGTTAAACCATTTTCTTCCTAGAGAGGGGGGGCATTTCATCACTGAATTCAACAAAATCATTCTGTGAGCAAAATGACTTTCACTTGCAAAGTGGAAATTCCTCTTCCCCTCACTCCCACGTGTCCATGCCTTCACATCTGCTCTGGAGGGTTGAGGGAAAGCTCATAACTAGGCTTGCCAGGCTCAGGGACTGAGAATGATTCTGCATCTTTAAGAGAAGAGAAAATTCAGCCAAGTGCAGGTTTTCTTGCAACATTATAATGGGAAAACTTACAAGGTGAAATTCTCCCTTCCCCTGCACAACTTTTAGAGATACAGAAGACCTCTTGGTTGCCAGGCCAGGTCTCCAAGAGGTCTTCTGTATCTTTAAAAGTTGTGTAGTTGTGTAGTCGTAGTCATTGCAATCTCCCCTCTCCCTAAACCTGGGGGGGGGATGCCTGGTGACTTTCAGTTAGAAATGAAAAGAGCTGTCAATTTTGGTTCTTTAAATTTCTCATTTTTCCAGTCTTAAATTCACTTTTATAGATTTTCTTTTTTAAAAAATCCTCATGAAAATTCTTTAGCATTTTAGCATGAAATTCACTCATAGGCAACCCCACAGTTTAAGAGCGTACCTATAGCCAACAGATATTTCTATCAAACTTTAAAAAGCAGCTATAGTGAGGCACCAGGGGAGCAGGAGACCTGACCTCTTCTCTGAAATATTGTACTGCCCTACAAATTTGTCAAAATGCAAACACAATTTGGGTTGGTCTTTCACAGTCCAATCCACTTCCTGTGTAGTTTGGAAGAATTTGGTAACATGTGCCCCTGAGGAAATAACAAGAGGGAGAGGGAGAGGGGATAGGAGGAAGGAGGATGGGAGGGCAGGTTTGATCATTTGCATTGTTATTGAGTTCAGTTGGACTTACTCCTGTGCATTCATGCTTAGGATATGTGAAATTGACCTGGGGGAAGGGCAGGGAAGAGAGGAGGAGAAAGGGGGAGGGATAGGGAGGAGGAGAGTATTGGGAGGGATAGGGAGGAAGGGGGAGGAGTACTGGGAGGGGAAGAGGAGAAGAGGAGATTGGTTGGTTGGGCACTGGGCAGAGGGAAATCCCCTTTCCTTTCCAAAAGGTAAACATTGTTTACAGTATCATTATTTTGGGGGGTTTCCTCCATCTTTTTATTCTATAGCTCAGGTAGCCTCAGTGGCACGGAGTGCCTTCTACCAACTTCGGTTGGTGGCCCAACTATGTCCCTATCTGGACAGGGATAACCTGGCTTCAGTTGTCCATGCTCTGGTAACCTCTAAAATAGATTACTGCAATGCACTCTATGTGGGGCTGCCTTTGAAGATGCTTCAGAAACTGCAGCTTGTGCAAAATGAAGTGGCCAGATTGGTAACAGGGACCAGACGGTCTGAACATATAAAACCGATTCTGGCCCGCTTGCACTGGCTGCCTTTATGTTTCTGAGCTCGATTTAACGTTTAAAGCTCTATCGGGCTCAGGTCCTAGTTATCTATCAAATCGTTTGTCATTTTATGAACCGGCCCGTCCTTTAAGATCTTCTTTAGACCCTGGTCTTACTATTCCCTCCTTTTCCCAAATTCACCAGATGGGCATTAGGAATAAATTGTTCTCAGTGGGGGCACCAACTCTTTGGAATGCTCTTCCGCAGGAAATTCGTTCTTCCCCTTCTCTGTTTAGCTTCCGTCGCCAAGTTAAGACCTTTTTATTTTGGTTAGCTTTTGAATTGTAATGTGTGATATACTGTATATTTCTTATAATGTTTTATAACTTGTTTGGTATGTTATACTGTACTATGTTGTTTTATTATGCTATTGTTTGCCGCTTAGAATTCCTTGGAACTGAAGCGGGATATAAACTTTTTAAATAAATAAATAAATAAATAAATAAATGTGCTGGTTTTGACCTATAAAGCCTTACACAGCTTGGGACCACAATACCTGATGGAACGCCTCTCCCAATACGAACCCACCCGTACACCATGTTCAAGATCAAAGGCCCTCTTCCGGGTGCCTACTCCAAGGGAATCTCGGAGAATGGCAACAAGGGAGAGGGCCTTCTCAGTGGTGGCCCCCAAATTATGGAATGATCTCCCTGACGAGGTGTGCCTGGCGCCAACACTGTTATCTTTTCGGCGCCAGGTCAAGACTTTCCTCTTCTCCTAGGCATTTTAGCATGTGTTTTATATTGTTTTAAATTTTTAAATTGTCTTTTAAATTGTTTTTTAAAAGATGTATTTTAAATTGTATTTGTTTTTAATTACTGTAAACTGCCCAGAGAACTTCGGCTATGGGGCGGTATACAAGTATAATAAATAAATAAAATAAATAAATAAATAGCAGACACATGTTATCTCCCACCCAAATTGAAACCAAAGCTGTCCCTGACCAAATTCACACCAGTCATTTATTCCACTTTAAACAGACATGGCTTCCCCCAAAGAATACTGGGAAGTGTAGTTAGTGAAGGGTGCTGAGAGTTGTTAGGAGATGCCCTATTCTCCTCACAAAGCTAATACCCCCAAAGATCTCCAGGCAGAGGGGCTGTTAAACCACTCTGGCCATTGGAGTTCTGTAAGGAATAGGAGTCTTCTAACAATTCTCAGCACCCTTCACACTTCCAAGGATACTTTGGGGGAAGCCATAATTGTTTAAAGTGGAATAAATGTCTGGCATGGGTGTGGTCCTCTGATTAGCCAAGCCAAACAGCAGTTAGCCTGGTTTTTTCACCACTGACAGTTTCTGAGCATGCCTGCACTTATCATAGGCTCCAGTGTCAATATTCATACATTAATTTAAAATTAGCCATGCTTTTTTTAAAAAAAAAATGTTTACACTGCAGAAGATGAAGATCAGAGTATGGAATAAGGTCAGTAATAGGATTACATGTACTCTGTGAACATAACTGATTTTTAATTTTTGTTGTTATGTGTCTTCAAGTTGATTATGACTTATGGTGACCCTATGAATCAATGACCTCCAATAGCATCTGTCATGAACCACCCTGTTTAGATCTTGCAACTTTAGGTCTGTGTCTTCCTTTATGGAATCAATCCATCTCTTGTTTGGCCTTCCTCTTTTTCTACTCCCTTCTGTTGTTCCCAGCCCTATTGTCTTTCCTAGTGAATCATGTCTTCTCATTATGTGTCCAAAGTATGATAACCTCAGTTTCATCATTTTAGCTTCTAGTGATAGTTCTGGTTTAATTTGTTCTAACACCCAATTATTTGTCTTTTTTGCAGTCCATGGTATGCACAAAGCTCTCCTCCAACACCACATTTCAAATGAGTTGATTTTTCTCTTATTCACCTTTTTCACTGTCCAACTTTCACATCCATACATAGAGATTGGGAATACCATGGTCTGAATGATCCTAACTTTAGTGTTCAGTGGTACATCTTTGTATTTGAGGACCTTTTCCAGTTCTCTCATAGCTACTCTCTGCAGTCCTAGCCTTCTTCCTCTTTTTCTGTAGACAATTTTCTCCATTTTGGTTAATGACTGTGCCAAGGTTTTGATCATCCTTGACAAGTTCAATGTCCTCAATGTCAACTCTAAAGTTACACAACTCTTCTGTTGTCATTACTTTAGTCTTTTTGACGTTCAGGTGTAGTCCTGCTTTTGTGCTTTCCTATTTAACTTTCAACAGCATTCGTTTCTAATCATTACTGGTTTCTGCTAAGAGTATGGTATCATCTGCATATCTTAAATTGTTCATATTTCTCCCTCCAATTTTTACACCTCTAACATCTTGGTCCAATCTCACTTTCCATATGATATGTTCTGCATATAGATTAAACAGGGTGATAAAATGCATCCCTGCCTCACACCCTTTCAGATGGGGAACCAATTGGTTTCTCCATATTCTGTCCTTACAGTAGCCTCTTGTCCAGAGTATAGGTTGCATATCAGGACAATCAGATGCTGTGGCATCCCCATTTCTTTTAAAGCATTCCATAGTTTTTCATGGTCTACACAATCCAATTGCTGTAATCTATAAAGCACAGGGTGATTTCCTTCTGAAATTCCTTGGTCCATTCCATTATCCAGTGCATGTTTGTGATATGATCTCTGGTGCCTCTAAATCCAGCTTGGATGTCTGGCATTTCTTGCTCCATATATACTAAGAGTCTTTGTTATATAACCTTGAGCATTACTTTACTTGCATGGGATATTAAGGCAATAGTTCAATAATTACTACTAAGATGCCATATTCAGAGCTTCTATACAAAGTCAGAGCCAGAGCTTGGAAAAGTTACTTTTTTGAACTACAACTCCCATCAGCCTAATCCAGTGGCCATGCTGGCTGGGGCTGATGGGAGCTGTAGTTCAAAAAAGTAACTTTTCCAAGCTCTGAGTCAGACAATATGAGGAAGAGAAAGAACTGAAAGAGCAAAGAAAACTAAAACAGTCAGGCAAGCTAGCATATAAACCTAACAGTTCTTGCCATATCATTGAATCAGCAAATCCTTTAAACTCTGCATTAAGAGGGCCAAGGAAAATGGAAGATCAATTGGTCCATATTGAGGGAGCCATAGCCAAGTTAATGGACAACCCTGCTACACAGAAGAGGGTTGATAGGCCAAAGCAAGAAAATACCAAAAATTCACCTCCAGACAGACCTATTTCAAATAGCAGTTGGTTCTTCTGTTACAATTGTGGAATGGAGGATCACTCTAGGGCTGAATGTACTCAAGCAAGCAATGCTGAATTGGTACAAAAGAAACTAATTTCTAGACAAGAGCAACGGTTATCACGCCATTCCTTGAAGTCTTCACAAGCAGATGGAAATTGCAAAGTTGGAGCAAAATTTCAAAAGAAAAAATAAATAAATGGGGTACTAAGTGAACTGGTGGGAAACCCATGCAATACACATATGTTTATAGAAGGAATACCTTGTGTGTGCTTAATAAATACAGGTTCTCAGGTTGCCTGCATAACTTCAGGATTTTACAAGGAGCATTTCTCACATCTAGAATGCACCCAGTGGAAGAAGCACTTCAGGTAACAGGTGCAGGAGGTAAAGAAGTCCCTTATCTAGGGTATGTGATTGTTCATGTCAACTTTCCCAAAGAAAATTGTGGAACAGAAAAAAAGCAGATGGTTTTTTCTTTAATATGTTCAGATCAAAACCCTCCAGCTGTAGTCCCAGTTATTGTGGGTACCAATAACCTGTAGAAATTTAAGAATGACTGTGAACAAATAGCTGGCCCACAATTCCTCAAGAAACTGAAGACTGATACTATGTGGCCCAAGGTAATATTCAATATGCAAAGAACAGGACAGGATGCAAATGAAAAGAGTAGCAGAAGGTAAGGCAGTACTAAAATCCTCAGGTGAGGTAAGGGAAGTTGCTGGAACTGTAAGAAAACTGTCAGGAGAAGGACCATTTGAGATGTTATTAGAAGATGCAGAAAACAAAAGTTTCTCTGGAAGATTGGTCCTAAAAACTCAGTTTGCCAAAATTAGCACTTCCTGTACTAAAATCACTGTACAAATACAGAATGCAAGTGCCCATAGTATTATGTTACCTAAAAAGTGTGTCATTGCAAAGGGAGAAGTTGTGGATCGGATCAAGCCCATGCCACCTATAAGTGGAAAAGACAACATTCCTTTTTCTTTGGATTTTGGTGATTCACCTACAAGTGCTGATTATAAACAGCAGCTTGTGAAAAGAATTTGCCAAGAAGCAGGAGCAGTTTTCTCAAGGCATGACCTGGACATAGGCCATGTTAAGGGTGTGAAGCATGCCATTCACCTTTCAGACAGTATGCCATTTAAAGAAAGGACAAGACCAGTTTCACCAGCTGATTTTGAAGATTTAAGACAGCACCTCTATGAACTATTTGCATGTGGTATTATAGAGGACTCAGATAGTCCATATACTTCTCCTGTGGTGCTGGTCTGAAAGAAAACTGGTGCATTTAGGATGGTGGTAGATTACCGTTGGCTTAACAGCATCACCAGGAAAGATGCCTACCCTTTACCAAGGATCTCTTTGTTTTCTGGATCTAAATGGTTCACAGTCCTTGATCTAAAGAGTGGATATTACCAGACTGAAGTGGAGAAAGAAGATAGACCCAAAACAGCTTTAACCACACCAATGGGGAACTGGCAGTTTCGTATGATGCCCAAGGATTAACCAATGCTCCAGCAACATTTCAATGGATGGTGGAGCGTGTTATGAAACATATCAATCTCACTGAAGATGATTTAACAGTATTTTCAGCAACTCTGGAAGAGCATGAGGCAAGATTAATGAAAGTCTTTGGACGATTGATAGAACATAGTTTGAAATTGTCCATTTCCAAGTGCAAATTCTTTCAGACATCAGTGAAGTACTTGGGACATGTCATATCACAAGAAGGCATACAACCTGATTCTGATAAGCTATCTGCTTGAGGGACTGGCCAAGACCAAAGACGGTGAGAGAACTAAGAACATTCCTGGGTTTTGCAGGATATTATAGAAGATTTGTAAAAAGCTACTCTTCCATCACTGTCTTTGACTTTGCTCCTGGCAGGTAGAGTACAAGGAGAAAAGAAAAGGGGACATGTCATTGGTAAACATTCCCAAGAATTAGAAGAACAGTGGAATGAAAACTGTCAAGAAGCCTTTGAAGGTATCAAGAGGTTACTGACATTTGCACCTGTTTTGGGGCTTGCAAATTGGACTCTTCCCTATATTCTGCATACAGATGTTAGTTTGACAGGATTAGGAGCTGGATTATATCAAGAACAAGAAGGAAAACTCAGAGTGATTGCATATGCCAGCCTTGGACTAAGTGCTGCTGTGTGTCAAAAACATTCAGCTCAAGTTATGATACAGACCAACAGTGAAGATTATTTATTTATTTATTTATTTATTTAATTTATATATTGCCCTTCCTCCCAGCAGGAGCCCAGGGTGGCAAACAAAGCACTAAAACACTTTAAAACATCATAAAAACAGATCTTAAAATACATTAAAACAAAAAAGACATTTAAAAAAACAACTTTAAAAGAGGGTTAAAAACATTAAAAAACATATTAAACAATTCTGACACAGATGCAGACTGGGATAGGTCTCAACCTAAAAGACTTGTTGAAAGAGGAAACTGGCTATGTTCTATCTCCAGAATCAGAGGTAGTCAAGATGGTTCTTTTTCCATGATTGAGTTATTGCCTTGTAATGACAGTGCTATTTCAGATGAATATGAATATGGCATCTTAGAAGCATTAGAAGCATCCAGATGATCATGCAGATAAAGATGCATTATCAGGGACTCCTATCTTTCTTCTGTATCTCTTGCCAGTCTTCAGGGCAGAGTCCAGGTATACTTGGTGTTCCAGGCCACAGCTCTGGGCATTCATATTCATATCTCCAGAGCAGAGCTTGGAAAAGTTACTTTTTTGAACTACAGCTCCCATCAGCCTAATCCAGTGGCCATGTTGCCTAGGGCTGATGGGAGTTGTAGTTCAAAAAAGTAACTTTTCCAAGCTCTGCTCCAGAGTCAGACTAAGGAAGATATGGATATGCGAATTTTGGAAACATCTGCCACAGAGACCACAAAGACAAAGGCGTGTACCTGTGAGATTCCAGGACTATGTACATAGCCTCTCACACACAACCCTCATGTCACAATGTCCCACAGCACACACATTAATTCCATTAACTCCACAATTGGCTATTGGTAAAAAGGGATGGACCTGACGTAACCGACTGTCAGATGATCAAATGTCAGGGATGACATTGGTTTAGTAGGGGAGAATGTAACCTATGCTTCAGGTGTTGTTACCAGCATTGTTAAAAAAGAATGATAAATACAGCATGCCTGTATTTGCTGGCATTGGGAGTGGCTATTACCCTCCCCCTCTCTTTCTAGAACCAGCTATTGGAGCATGCTCAGTAAGTAACTTTCAAGGTAGGCTGGCTTCTCTGAGACGATTCCAGCAGGCCAGCTCAACTCCAGAAGAGGAAGCTGCTCCAGAGGGGATGGGAATAACTCTGTGTTATTCACAGGCCTGTTTTGATTATTTTTAGGAGCCAAGCAGCAACAAAAGAAGATTTTGCCACTTGCACAAGAAAATAATAGCAAATCTAAAGGACTGTGAACTCATAGCTTGTTTTAGGTTTCTTCTTCTTCTTTGCATATTATTAGTCGTTGGGGGAAAAAGAGGAATTGTAATTTCTTTACTGCTATGAAGCAATAGCAGCCAGATTGTTAATAGTACTAAGAGTATTATTATCTGTTTTCATTATATATGAGAACTATTTCTCTTCAATATATATTTTATTTTGATCCTTGTGTTGTTGTTTTTACTGCAACTCTAGATGGGAATCACACTGTCAGAAAAGACTGAAACCACCCACTTCTCCTATTTAATGTAGGGATATTTGTGGGTTACATATAGATATAGATATAGATATATTTATTTATTTATTGCACTTGTATACCGCCCCAAAGCTGAAGCTCTCTGGGCGATTTACAGCAATCAAAAACATTAAAACAAATATACAATTTAAAACACAATTTTAAAATTTAAAACAGAATAAAAACAATTTAAAACACATGCTAAAATGCCTGGGAGAAGAGGAAAACCTTGATCTGGCGCTGAAAAGATAACAGAGCAACCGTAACTATAGAAAGCTGGCACAAGATTGTGTTCAGGAGGAATTTGACACACACAACCCTTTTTGCCAGCTAAGTTCTGCTGGGTTGCTAGCTCACATGACCACGCTGAAAGGAGTTTGGAATGGTTGTAAGCTTACCCTTGTGCCATCGTGCCCCCACCACATCCCAGCAATGGCCCCTTTTGGGGAGCTACACATGTGTAAGTTACATTGGTTTATGTATTGGCTGAGCCAGGATGAGGAATTTATGCCAGCATAGCTGGGCCCAAATCTGCTGAATCCAAACTCTCTCATCCCAGTGGATCTTGGATTGTGCTAGAAGTGTAACAGTGGCATATACCCCTCCCCAGTGTAATTGGACTATAGGAATTCTCTGCTCATCAAAAAAAAATTCCAATTTTTAATGAAGATATATAAGATTTGGATTGCAGAGATTTTAAAGACCCCTGTCCTCTGGTAAGTAAATCTATTTTTTTTTATATGGATTTCAAATTGAAGCCTCATTCTTAAATTAATTATCAGATTTGTGTGTGCCTTTATAACAGATATTTTAAGTCATAATATATTTGAACATTTTCCTTTCTGCAAAATTGAGATATATGGTTGATTAGGTAACTAGCAACACTCATTTCTGGACACAGCAGAAATTTCTTCCTGTGAACACTGAAAATCAGCCTCCTCTGAATTTTTTTACTTTCACTGATGCATTCCTGTATACAAGCAGATGCCAACCAAATCAAGATTTCATAGGACATATCTGCTCAATTCCTTGAATTTCTTGAAAATGCTTTCCCTCTCCATTAGCTGACCATGCTGGTTGGATGTGATGAGGGTTGAAGTCCATCAACACCTGGAGAGCCACATATTTCCCATCCCTAGGTTCCTAAAACATACAGTGAATTATCTTGAATTTCTTGGGCTCCAACTGGTCAACAGAGTCTTCCTGTGTGAAATATAATTCTCTTCTCTAAATAATCAGAATCCTATTTCTAGGAAATATATTTTATTAGAAGAAAAGTGGAGGACACATTTTATTTATTTATTTCAAATTTATAACCTACCTTTCCTCCCCAATGGGAGAACAAGGAAGCTCGCAGCAATAACGTTACATAAAACAATGAAAAACAACATTATAATACATTGCGAACAGCACCTGAAACCAGCAGAATAAATACTTCATAAAATGATTAGCTAAAATTGCTCAACGTGACTCAATCAACTCGCCAACTCCCTTTGGAGTTATTATGCAAACTTATCTAGTCTTACCCACATTTTAAACAAGATGTGGCAAAACATTTGCCCATAGCTCAGCATATAAGGAGAAGAAAATGGTTTTCAAAACTAGTGAAAGAGGGTAATGCTGTGACAAAAACCTGTCCTCCAATTTCTCAAAGTGTTTTTTCTGTTTAATTTTTGTATATTGTATTGTTTATATTGTATATTATTGTGTTTCTATACCTGTGTTTATTTTTCTTGTAAGCCGCCTTGAGGGCTTACCCCGAAAGGCGGGGTATAAATAAAATTTAATAATAATAATTAATAATTTTGTTCCCCTGCGAAAGAAGCTTCAATTTTTCTGCTTCATGCTCAGGACATTTTAAAATTTCTTGAGAATTCCAGTGGATTTTTTTGCATATATCTATTAAATTTATATCCTGCCCTTCCTCCTAGGAAGTAGCAATGTACGATTGACTGATATACAGCCAAGGGGAGCATGTGCATTTTCTTTCCACTAGACATTGTTACCCAGGGTTCTGTAGGAACCCTGGCTGCCCATGGTTCCTGATCTGAAAAAAGGCCCATGGAAGGAGTTACTCCATGAAGTCTTCTCCTGGGCTTTAAATGGAGTGTGGGGCGCTGGTTTTGTTTTCAAAGGAAGTCATTTTACATTTTTTTGAAAATAAAGTAAAAAAACAACACTCCACTTTGAAAAATAAATTAGCTACCAGGCTAAGTTCAAGGAGCTCGTTTTGGTGTATAAAGCCCTATCTAGCTTGGAACCAGAAAGATCATCTCATTTCAAGTATAGCCAGTCAATCACTGGCTGCCTTCTGCAGATACCACCTTATTATTTATTTAATTAATTTTTATCCCATCCTTCCTCCCAGAAGGAGCCCAGGGTTATGGTTATGGTTTATTTCTATGCCGACTTTGGCCAAAAAGGCCCTCAAGGCGGCTCACAAAAGTTAAACACAAATACAAAATACACATCAGAAAAGAACATCAGGGTGGCAGACAAAAACACTAAAAACACTTTAAAACATCTTAAAAAGAAAAGACTTTAAAACGTATCAAAACAAAACATCTTTAAAAAAACAACTTTAAAAACAAAGACACTAAAAACAATCTAAAATATCATAAAAACTGACTTTAAAATATATTAAAATATATTATCTTTAAAAACATCTTAAAAAGCAGTTCCAGCACAGCTACGAGCTGGGATAAAGTCTCTACTTTAAAAGGCTTGTTGAAAGAGGATGGTCTTCAATAGGTGCTGTCTAATATTTCAGGGGAGGGAATTCCAAAGGGTCGGTGCCACACCACTAAAGGTCCATTTCCTATGTTGTCCAGAATGAACCTGGAGCAGGGGGTTGGACTCATTGGCCTTATAGGCCCCTTCTAACTCTATGATTCTGTGATTCTATTGAGGTATGTTTTAATTTGGATTCCTGCATTGAGCTGGGGATTGGGCTCTGTGGCCTTATAGGCCTCTTCCAATTCAGTGATTCTATGATTCACAAACTGTTGAGCTCTAGTGCCTGCCCAGGCAAGGCAGAATTAGCTTGCTGCACAGGACACAGAGGTTCACAGCCGAAACAGGTCCAGTAAGGCAGCAAACAGGAATGAAGAACTCCGACACAGTCCAGCTTCGTGCCAGTAACATAAACTTTATCAAAGTGCAGTCAACAAATACAATCACCAACATAAGATGCTCCTACTTTCCCCCCACACAGCCTGGCTCTCTTGGCTTCTAATTTATAGCCAGCCCCTTAGATCAGTTGCAGCTGTGTGTCCTTGACTTAATTGTGCTTCAGTTAACCCATTCCCAACATGGGGAATGACTCAGCTTAACATGAGCTAACACAAACAAACGAATGAATGAATGAAATGAAAAACAATGAACTAGCAGGCACACAGCAGGCAGCCTCCCTGCCTTCCCACGTTTACAGGAAAGCTCATCTGAGGACATCATGTGGTGTTCAGGAAGTATGGACACCCAGGAAGGTTGCAGATTATAGACCTTTGAAGAAATGATTTGAAGAATGAAATGACATTCACAAACACCTGTCAGGCATCACAATAGTAAGCTAAGTGCAACAGAAACCCTTCAAATCACCCATAGGAATTTTACCAAACTTTATCTCTCCTTTGAGGACTTCCATGTGACATTTATTTTCTCATAACAGTGGTTACAAAATGTGGGAGATATTTTCAGCACAGCACTCAAAGTGAGGTTCCATTCTTCAAGATTTCATCATCTTCCAAGTTTTGTAGGTAGCATCCAATGTACATGCTTTATAAATGTGAAACTTTTACTGTTACATGGTGCCAAAATAATGATGATGATAAGAATAATAATTGCAACTATGACTACTTCTACTACTTTATTGTGAAGCCTGACTATCTGTGAGAGGATCAGTTTGGACTGCAAAGAAGTTGTCCAGTCTCCTAAGAGTACAGAAGTTTGGTGTCCCTGTTTTAAAGCATGTTCAGTCCAAGCACAGGTCATGATGCCTAGTTCAGAATGTGTGTGAAATTATGGAACCAGCTTTATTTGGAAGACCATTCTCACTGAAGGGAAGCTGTGACTGAGTGACAAAATATTGCAACCAGTTCCATTGCTAAGCCTACATTGACATCAAGAGTGAAGATTGCCAGGTACAGAAACTGGTTCCCTGAGTCTGCTGCATCCAATCTTATTCATAGGTAGCCATTTCAGTGGTTCAGCTCAGAATCATCACAGGAACAGCTAATGCTGTCATCTTGCAAAGCATGTGGGACAGTATTAAAAATTGATTGTATACTCTCCTGTGGTCTCCAGAACCTATTCCCTTCAGTTTTTTTTAAAAAAAGAACTCACTTGGCAGATGCTATGTAGGAACAGCGGTGGTATGACATTGTCATCTGTTTATCATAATACAAAAAGGATCTTGAGCAATACCTTTGTCACTTGTCTGACAACTTTGGCAGGCTTCCTGGATATGACACCTTTCAGAACTTTGTGTATCTTGTGAGTTCAGACATAATTTCTTTTTGGGTGTGTGTGATGGGTTTAATGCTCACTGGCAGCTTAGTAGTTTCTTCGGGTATGTTGCTACATGCACTATCATCTCTCTTCCAATTATCACATTCTCTATAGCTAAAATGAGGATTGCTTCTGAACTGTTGTAAATGGCAGTAAAACTAGATGTTCATATATACGTGTTCAATATTTGGGGATGTATTCACTAAGCAGATTGTTCTATCAGTGCAATTATTTCTCCTTGTGTAATGGAATAATTTCACCTCTCCTATTCCTACATGCCTCCTGGGGGTTACCCCAACCCTCCAGAGCACACTTGGGGACAGTGTGGAGCCCGAAGGAGGAGAGAGGAAAAATCCCATTGTGCTAACACTAACCCTTGTGATAATGCAACATTTTAGCGGAATACCACCCTTACATTGCAGTGTTATCTATCACAGATGTTCCAGGATTCTAGTACTTCTCTTCAAACCCTGTTTGTAAAGGGAGTTGACAAAGCAAAATACATATCCATGTTAACCATGTTAACCCCCTCTAGGATGCACACCTTAACATGGTGAGGAGGTTTGAGAGTGTTGAAGAAGCTAAGAGCAATGCCGTCAGGAGTCTAGATGAAGAGGCTAGACTCCTAGCAGGGGCACCCAAGGCGGAATGGTCAAAGCTGAAACACCAGACTAAGATGCATCCAAACTCAGAGGAAGGCAATGGTAAACCACCTCTGAATATCTCTTACCACAAAAACCCTATGAATAGAGTATCCAAAATGCAACACAAGATAGTGCTGGAAGATGAGACCCCCAAGTCAGAAGGCACTCACCGAGCTACTGGGGAAGAACAAAGGACAAGGACAAGTAGCGCTGTGACTAATGACGCAACTTCGTCAAAGCTGAAAGGAAGCCTAGAGGGTGATGCGCACAGATGCAAAAGAAGAGTCCGGAGTTGTACGACGCACACAATAGGAACATGGAATGTGGGAAGCATGAACCAGGGAAAGTTAGAAATTGTCAAGCAAGAAATGGAATGTATCAACATGACAATACTTGCTGTGAGTGAATTACAATGGACGGGAATGGGACATTTTCAATTGGGCAACTACAAAATATTTTATGCAGAAAATGTGAAATTAGAGGTAATGGGGTTGCTTTAATAGTGAGAAGTGATGTCGCAAAAGCAATTAGGAGCTACAACGCAAGGTCTGAGTGATATCAATGAGATTAAATGGGAAACCTGTTAACATAAACATCATCCAAGTCTATGCTCCAATGGCAAACACAGAAGAAGAGGAACTGGAGAGACTTTATGCAGAAGTATAGGAAGAAATTGATTACACACTAAAACAAGATGTGCTGATAATCATGGGGGACTGGAATGCAAAGGTAGGGGACAGATAAGAACCAGGAATTGGGAGAAATGGGGCTTAGGAGACAGAAATGAAGCAGGAGAAAGACTTATTGAATTATCTGAAGCCAATAATTTGTTTCTCACAACACATTTTTTGAGCAACCAAAAAGATGTATGTACACGTGGAAATCACCAAATGGTCAATATAGGAATCAACTTCATTATATATATAATTGGTAGCAGAAGATGGAGAAGTTTCATACTTTCTGTGAAAACAAGACCAGGAGCAGACTGTGGTACAGATCATGAACTGGTCATATCAAAAATCAGAATAAAGCTAAAGAAGAACAAAACAATCATAATGCCAAAATACAATTTAAATAACATCCCAGAAGAATATAAAGATCAAATAAGGAACAGGTTTGAGGCTTCAAACTGAGAACCAGAAGAACTATAGAGTGAAATCAGAGACATTATCAGGGAAGAATGCAAAAAGACAATACCTCTAGTTAAAAAGAGAGAAAGATATGAATGGATGACTGAAGAAACTCTTAAAATGGTTAAAGAGAGAAGGTAAGCAAAATCAAAAGGGGATAGAAGCACGGTCAGAACCCTAAATGCATCAATACAGTGACTAATATGTAGGGACAAAGAGAACTATTACAATAGTTATTGTATAGAAATAGAAGAGGACAACAAAAAGGGAAGAACAAGAGCCCTATTCCAAAAGATTAGAGAAATGAAAGAGAAATTTAAACCAAGAGTAAGGATGTTGAATAATTAACAGGGGAACACACTGACTGACCGAGATGAAATAAAAGGAAGATGGAAGCAATATACTAAAGAACTCTATAAAAGAGATCCCAGGATGACAGATTAATTCATGGAGGAACTGTATGATGAAGAACCAGAAATTTTAGAATGTGAGGTGAAATCTGCTGTTAAAATACTTCGAAGAAGCAAATCACCAGGAACAGATGGCATACCAATAGAGTTGCTACAAGCCACTGAGACTGAATCTGTCCAAATTTTGGGGAAAAAAATGTCAGGAAATATGGAAAACTAAACAATGGCCCACAGACTGGAAGTGTTTAATGTACATCCCAGTTCCAAAGAAAGGGGATCCCAGGGAATGCAGTAATTATCGAACTATTGCCTTAATATCCCATGCAAGTAAAGTAATGCTGAAGATTCTACAACAAAGGCTTTTACTACATATGGAGCGAGAAATGTCAGATGTCCAAGATGGATTTAGACAGGGAAGAGGCATCAGAGATCATATCACAAACATATGTTGGATAATGGAATGGACCAAGGAATTTCAGAAGGAAATCAGCCTGTGCTTGATTGATTACAGCAAAGCCTTTGCCTGGGTAGATCATGAAAAACTATGGAATGCTTTAAAAGAAATGGGGGTGCCACAGCATCTGATTGTCCTGATGTGCAATCTATACTCTGGACAAGAGGCTACTGTAAGGACAGAATATGGAGAAACCAATTGGTTCCCAGTCGGAAAGGGTGTGAGACAGGGATGCATTTTATCACCCTATGTGTTTATACACAGAGCATATCATATGGAAAGCAGGATTGGACCAAAATGAAGGAGATATGAAAATTGGAGGGAGTAATATCAATAATTTAAGATATGCAGACAATACCATACTACTGGCAGAAACCAGTAATGATCTGAAACGAATGCTGATGAAAGCTAAAAAGCACAAAAGCAGGACTACAGCTGAATATCAAGAAGACTAAAGTAATGACAACAGAAGATTTATGAAACTTTACAGTTGACAATGAGGACACTGAACTTGTCAAGGATTATCAATACCATGGCACAGTCATTAACCAAAATGGAGACAATAGTCAAGAAATCAGAAGAAGGCTAGGACTGGGGAGGGCAGCTATGAGAGAACTAGAAAAGGTCCTCAAATGCAAAGGTGTATCACTGAACACTAAAATCAGGATCATTCAGACCATGGTATTCCTGATATCTATGTATGGATGTGAAACTTGGACAGTGAAAAAAAGGATAAGAGAAAAATCAACTCATTTGAAATGTGGTGTTGGAGGAGAGCTTTGTGCATACCTTGGACCCCAATATAGACAAATAATTTTGTGTCAGAATAAATTAAACCAGAACTGTGACTAGAAGCTAAAATGATGAAACTGAGGTTATCATACTTTGGACACATAATGAGAAGACAGGATTTACTAGAAAAGACAATAATGCTGGGAAGAACAGAAGGGCCTAGAAAAACAGGAAGACCAAGCAAGATGAATTCATTCCATAATGGAAGCCACAGATCTGAACTTACAAGATCTGAACAGGGTGGTCCATGACAGATGTTCTTGGAGGTCGCTGATTCATAGGGTCGCCAAAAGTTGCAATCGACTTGAAGGCACATAACAACAACATGTTAATCAGTGGAAGGAGGTTAACCAGTGAGAGGAGGAAGTGAGGTCAGCATGGTGCAAACACAGCAGGGTAGCCAATTTGGCACTCCTGCTAATGCCAGACTCACTGTTGCCCCGCCTGTCCCCCTTGCCTTCCCAGTATGCCATAGAGATGGTGATGGGAAGTCAGGTAACAGCACCACTCCATCAACTGGAGGCGAAAGCTCTCATTTTGTTTGATGCCCCAGCACTGAGAGAGAGAGAGAGAGAGAGAGAGAGAGAGAGAGACTTATTTCCATGTGAAATATTTGACCAGAAATTATGTATCCCTCTACACATTCCAAGTCTAAGAAGTTTAGGGAGTTCATAAGTAAAATGCATAGCTCAAGGTCCTTTCTAATTATGCACTGCTCGACCTTCCCATGCTTGTAATACTAATTTAAACAATTTTGCCTCCAGGCTCAGCAGAGTCTGCCCCTAGGTCTGCCTCTGACTTCACAAACAAGAGTCAGGGATGAGTACTAATTTGGCTTTTGAATATTCTTACACAGCTTTGGCTGTCTAATACCAGAAATGAATAACAATGTTCGGCTTCTGCACCAAATGGAGGGAATTGCCTCCGGCTTCTCAGCACTCTGCTGAACAGTTAACGCTAACAGAGAATGGGGGCCTCAGATTAGAACGTGAATCAGGTATGGGCAGCTCTGCTTTTTGTGAATTGAGATCACATTCTTTAGATCTTTGGGCTGCCTCAGAAATGCTTTCCAGCTGTTCGAGCGAATGCTGTGATCCAGTTGATAAAGAATAGAATCTGATTCTTGTCGGCTTGAATTTCCACTTCTGCCACAGAACCATTGAGTGTGCTTGGGTCAAAAGAGGATAGCAGCAATAACTTACTCTATTAAAAGAGAGTTGGGAATTTCAGGGCAGGGAATTGATTGCATGTATTTATGAAGACATGAAATTAATACATTTAAGGAAAAATCAAAAGCTTTCAACAAAATGAAGAACAAGGCAGACACCAGTGGGAGTATCTGCACCCTTTGTTAAGTAACTACTATAATTATATCTATTTAGCTAGTTCTGTAATGTTAACAAAAAGGAGGATAGCAGCAGTCTACCTAACAGAGCTGTTGATTTTTATTTTTATTTTTAAAGTTGGAACTGCAATTTCTTATTTGAATCTGATAAAATTCCTATGGGTTCTAAGGTTTCATTTCTCATCCACTGTTCATTACACTATTCACTAAATGAATATTATTAATAATACAACACAATGTAAAAAAAAACCCACTGGGAGCAGGAGCCCAGACTGGATGTATGAGTCTGTCTGTCTTCATTGTTATCACAAAGAGAAACTTATATTTAGGGATGAAATGAACTGTCAGTTACAGTTCTCTTTAGAGGTGGAATCTGCTTGTCATGGATTTTTCGCCAAACCACCTTCTGCCCACCCACCCAAGGGGTCAGAATTAAGGGGATTATTTGCCCATCCCAGCCTGCAGCTTGCCGCTTGCCCCACATTAAGGGGTCTCTTCTTCCTCTTTCTCCTCTGCAGTCTGGCCCTGCTGAGGAAGGTTGTTGCTGAGGCTGCCGCTCTACTGTTTGGCCTGCCCCCCCATTCTCTCCTGTCTTCTGTTTCTCCATGATGGCAGGGGGGTGAGCAAAGAGCAGATTGGTGGTGAATCCTAAGTGGCTGTGGATTACAGCCCTACTTCTTTCCGTTTTGCATTTTCCCCATCTTAAATTCAGTTCTCCACATTTCTGCAACAATTTGCAGTGGCCTCGTGATGTGGACAAGGTACTTGCGATGATGCAGCCAGCAACACATCCTTTCAACCCTTGCCCTTGGATTATTAAAGCTTGTTGAGGGGTTTGACCGAGTGGATCCAGGGTGTGGTCACTGCACCGTTGCAGGAGGGAGTGGTTCCAGCCACCTTGAAAGAAGTGGAGATCCAACCGTTCCTGAAAAAGCCCACCCTGGACCCTTTGGTTTGTGACAACTACCACCCGGTTGCAAATATCCCCCTTTTAAGGAAGGATTGAGAGGGTTGTGGTACAGCAATTGAAAGTACTCTTGGTTGAAACAGATTATCTTGACCCATTCCAGTCTGGGTTTATGGGACTGAATTGGCCTTGGTTGCCCTGATGGATGTCCTTTATTGGGAGAAGAACAGGGGGAGAGTGACCTTATTATTCTTACTTGATCTCTCAGCAGCTTTTTATACTATTGACTATGGTATCCTTCTGAGCTGATAGTGTGATGGGTATTGGAGGCAATATTTTACAGTGGTTCTGATCCTACCTCCAGGGTCCTTTTTAAAGAATTGCATTGGGTGATTGTCTTTTGGCCCCCTGGCAGTTGTGCTGTGGGGTGCTGCAGGGTACCATCTTGTCCCCAATGCTGTTTTATATTAAGTGCGTGGGAGCAGTCATCAGGAGATTTGGAGTGAGGAGTCAGCAGTATGCTGATGATACCCAGCTCTATTTCTCTGTAACATATGAATTGGGAGAGGCCATGTAAGTCCCGGGCCAGTGCCTGGAGTCAGTGGTGGGCTAGATGAGGACCAATAAACTGAGTCTGAATCCTAGCAAGATGGAGACACTGTGGGTTGGTGGTTCCCAAGTTCAGATAATTGGTCAGTTCCCTGATTTGGATGGGGTCATACTCCCTCTGAAAGAGCAGGTTTGTAGTCTGGGGTGCTGCTGGATACATCCTTGTTGCTAGGGGCCCAGGTGACCTCCGTGGCTAGGAGTGCCTTTTACCAGTTTCAGCTGATACGACAGCTGTGGCCGGGATAGCCTGACCACTGTTGTCCATGCACTGGTAACCTCCAGGCTGGATTACTATAATGTATTATATGTGGTGCTGCCCTTGAGGTTGCTGAAGAAGCTGCAGCTGGTGCAAAATGCAGTGGTGCAAGTGCTCAATGGGGCAGCGTATCATCTGTTGGAAGTGGGGAAAGAGCAACTCCTGTTTGGGTTCTTTTGTTTGTGTTCCATAAGGAATATAGAGTTAGGGTCCTCCAGTTGGCTAGGGTTACCTACCTTTACCTGTGCTATGCTCTGACTAACTTCCTTCCTTGTAAACTGATATGCTTAGGGTAGCTTATCTGCCACTCCTTCCACCCTTTGTTCATCTCTTCTTTGACTATCTGAGAGAGAGGAGACATCTTTGTCTTTGCTCTCTCTTCTGAGCCATGAGGGCAATACCCACATCTGGGCATTGTGCCTCCAATGTAGTCAGTTACTTAAGACTAGGTATGCCTTTCCTATCTGCTATGTATTTCTATAAATAAAATAGCTTTTCTTATTTTACTAAGCCTTACGTCTCAGTGATCTGAATGCAGGGTAAAGCCTGCCACTTAGGTAAATGCACACACAGTGTCACACACACAGCTCAGACCGGTGACGATCTCTGCTCATATAAACAAATTTACATAACATCACCAACATGTCACCCTGCTGCTGAAAGAATCACATTATCTGCCTATTAACTACCGGGCTGAGTTCAAGGTTTTGGTTTTGGTGTACAAAGCCCTATACAGCTTGAGACCAGGATACTTGAAAGCTCATCCTACCCTTTATATACCTGGTCAATCAATCATTATGCTCTGCAGGTGAGGGCCTGCTGCAGATACCATCTTATCAGGAAGTCCGTTCTGCACAACATAGGAAATGGCCCTTAGTGTAGTGGCACCTACCCTTTGGAATTCCCTTCCCTTAAATATTAGACTGGCACCATCTCCGCTATCTTTTCGGCACCTACTGAAGACCTTCCTCTTTCAACAAACCTATTAAGTAGAGACCTTATCCCAGTCTGCATCTGTGTTGTAATTGCTTTTTAATATGTTTTTAAAGCTTTTGTAAAAGGATGTTTTTAAAGATGTTTTGTTTTAATATATTTTAAAGTCTGTTTTTATTATAGTTTAACAGTGTTTTTAGTGTCTGTTTGCCACCCTGGGCAACTACTGGGAGAAAGGGTGGGATATAAAATAATAAATAAATAAATAAATAAATAAATAAATAAATAAATAAATAAATAAATTGCAGTTGTTGTTTTAAAAAAACATGATGAAAATTCTTCAGCATTTTAGGGTGAATTGCTCCTCACACACACATTTTTGTACACACTTTTGACTAAAGAAAACATTTTTGCAAGCCATTTCTTCTAATAGAATGTCTGTTTGCATGTTATTTTCACGAATATATTCATTTTTATGCACACTTTCACATAATATATACATTTTTGTAAACATTCCTTTGTTGGAGAACTGCATTACAAAAATTTGAATAAGTGCAAATTTCAAAGTATGGTTCTGTTTTGGTTCTCATATTGTTTCAAAAAGTGTGAATTTGATAGTTTTGGCATTAAATGAGAACTGAATCAAATTTGTCTCCTATCTCTAGTTCTATGCAATCTGATATGACCACAGTTACTATTCCAATAAGCAATGAAACATGCCCATTTTATTTTTATTTATTTAT
This sequence comes from Rhineura floridana, assembly GCF_030035675.1. Taxonomy (NCBI): domain Eukaryota; kingdom Metazoa; phylum Chordata; class Lepidosauria; order Squamata; family Rhineuridae; genus Rhineura; species Rhineura floridana. Next base: position 24,469,347 of record NC_084485.1, on the reverse strand, counting down.
TTAAGACATTTATATACCCCTTAATCATTAGCATACAGAAAATGAAGCAATTTAAAAATGTATTGTAGAACCAAACACTACCTTAAAATACCTCCTGGAACAAGAAAATCTTAGTCATGCCCCTGAAGTTTAGGAAGGAGGGTGCCTGTTCTTATCTGATTTGGGAAGGAATTCCCCAGACTTGGGCCTACACACTGAATGCACAGCTTCTAGTAGTTACGAGCCATACATCTAAGCTATGGGGGCCACCAACAGAGGCTCCCCCAAAGATCTCAGTGAGATCCATTTGTCATCTGGCATTGCTAGGATCTTATATACCTTGTCAATGTGTCCATTTCTGCTAGATCCAAACATTTGCTAGAGCCATTCCCAAACAAAGAGAGATCGAGTTTTTTCCTCCAATATTTGCCCCAGGTGTGGGGAACCTGTGGCCCTCCAGATGTTTTTGAGTTGTTGTTAAATTTATGACCTAAACTTTACCATCAGGTTCCATGTGGGTTTCAGTTTAAAATGCAGTATTGAAAATAGTTAAAACATGGCCAATGCCCAGGTATGATGGGAGCTATACTTCAGCAACATCTGTAGAGCCAAAGGTTCCCTACATCTGATGTAGCCCACAATGTTTTGGCAGGAATAAATAAACTCATACCCAGTAATTTCTGTGTTAGGGATATTTGAAATAACGTAAAGAGCTAGACTAACATTATGACCAACAATTTGTGATTTTATGCCCAGGACGTCTTTCCAGTGGTTGGCAAACCTATTGCATATTAAATAGATCCACTCAGAGTGGGCATCATTCCCACCATTTAAAATCTGGTTGTTCTAAAAATCCATTTTAACTGAGCTAGTGTTAAACACCATCAAAGAGCCACCTTCTGCTTTATCTCTGAAACAGATAAACCTCTGGGTTTTTTTATCGGTTTCTCTAAGTGTATCAGGGTTTTGATGTCTGAAGAGAAGTATACTTAATATACCACTTTTCTTCAGGGATCAAAAACCTGAGGTTTTTTCCCCATAAACTCTCAAATTTGTGCTGCTTTTTAAATTTAAACTGTTTATTAAAGCATAAAAGTTTGCTAATAGCCCTTTAGGTTCCCTGATTATCAATATTTTCTCTATTATTGTAATTCTGAAGTAAGTTTGTGCCTGAGGGATAGTTCTTTTACCAGGAAGCTTTACATTTGTAGGTGTTGGAACTAGAGGGTGAAGGCTCAACACTTTAGTCTGTTCTGTTCATATTTGTTTATAAAAATGATCAATAAAAACAGTTAAAATGAATAATTAAAAACATTTCAAAAATTAAAACAACAGTAAACTGAAAAGAGATTAAAACACATCAACATCTATGTGTCTGGACAGGCTTGCTTAAACATAAATGTTTTAAGCAGGTGCCAAAAGGAGTACAGTGAAGGCGCCTGCCTGATGTCAATAGGTAGGGAGTTCCAAAGTGTAGGTGCTATCACACTAAAAGAATTATTTCCTATAAGTGCAGAATGAGTATTATGTGGCACCAGTAACAGGGCCAGTTCCGCAGGTCAAAGCAATCAAGTGGCACGTATGGGGTAAGGCGATCCCATAAATAAACTGATCCCAAGCTGTCAAGCATTTTATATACCAATAGTAACATATTGAACTTGGCCCAGTAACAAACAGGCAATCAGTGCAGATCTCTGAGCATGGATGTTCTGTGCTGATAGGTCTCACTCCTGTCAGGAAACTTGCTGCAGCCTTCTGCACTAACTGCAGTTACTGGGTCAAGTGCAAGGAAATCCTTACATATATTAGGGGGAAGTGCATGTAAAATTGGATATATTAGTGAAAACAACACACAATGCACTATATTAAGAGAAATTACTTGCAAAAATGTGTACATGAGTCAAAACTGCATACAAAATTGTGTGCACTAGGAGAAATTTGCATTAAAATGTTGAATTTTCATGAGGATTTTTTTCCAAAAAAAATGCAGTTTGGTGCAGAAATTAAGATTGGAAAAATGAGAAACTAAGAGAACTGATACTGAAGATCCTTCCATCCCTACTTATAACTGAAGCTAATAGAGATAATCCTGGGCTCAATCTTTTCTTAACCTTGTCCCATGTTCGTAAAAACTGTTGTGGGATTAATTTCCATTCAATTTGTTGTTCCCTATCTTTCTTTAGCATCCATGGCAGTAAACCTAATGGTGGATCAATATAAAGCTGTTCTACGCTGTTCACAATGTTATCATCTGTTGTGTACACCCAGCAAGAAAGCCAAGTTAACTGAACAGCTTCATAATTTGGTATGAAATTGATGACCTCTAAACCTCCCATTTGAAGAGTTGCATAATATAAGCTTCAGTTTGGGCTCTTGCCCTTCAAAATGAATTTGTCCATCGTCATCAACCATACGTTCAGTTCCTGAGTTGTTGTGGTTACAGAAACCATTATAAAGGTAGTCAGCATTAGACATGGTACTAATGTTAAATTATAATACAGTGTACCTGAAAGATGATCTCACCCCTTTGGTACCCAGTCGATCACTGTGCTCTGCAGGTGGCCTCCTGCAGATACCATCTTATCCGGAGGTTCGTTCCACACAACATAGGAAGCAGGCCTTAAGTGTTGTAGTATCTACTCTTTAGAATTTCCTTCCCTTAAATATTAGACAGGCACCATCTCTGTTATCTTTTCGGTTAAACTAACGCAATAAGCCCCATGTCTGAATGCAGCACTAGTTTTAAAAAACCACATAAATTCAAAATTTGGCAAAATATTAGGATCCAATTTTTAACTGTTTAACTTTTTTAATGCTTTTGAAACCCAGCTTTGAGTGGGAAAAATGAATGAGTATGTAAATAAGTGCGAGTATGAGTGAACTTTTCCAAGCAAATTTGGGCAAAAATTGACTGAGAACTACCTACTTCTTAAAAGAGGAAATAATGTTCACACTGATATAATGTTCACATTAATGGAATACGTTCAATCTTTCTCAAGTTTCCCTCTCCTGTTACATATTTTTTGAGGAAAATGGGCACATCTGCACTGTCAGAATTATCACTGTTTTTATATATTTTGATGGAGGCCACTGCACACACAACAAGTTTTAAATAAATGCATGCACAAATGAATGTTTTAAATAAATGCATGCATTAGGGAATGGGGATGATTTTCAGTCTGAGGGCACCATTACTTTTTGGGTAATTTTCCAGGGGGCACATGGCGACAGTGGACTGAGCCAAAGTCAGAAGGGAGAGAAACCAAAGCCACAACCCCCCCCCCAATGCACTACATTCATGCACATCCCTGCAAACGCCATTCACAATTGCCCATACATCATCCATACGTCCAGAACTGATGGGAAAGTTCTGGGACTGCTCCAATTATTCTAGTTCTAGCCAGATTAAAAGTAGGTGTCATGATCTGATCCCTGTTTTAAAGGTCAGAAAGTGATTTAAGTTAAACAGGGAGAGAGAACAACCTCTTCTTCTCAGAGGACTTTTCTGCAGCTCAGGGGTAGAAAATCTACTTTGCATGCAGAAAGCCCCAGTTTTAATTGCTGGCATCTCCAGGGATGACTGGGAAAGACTCTTGCCTGAAACCCTAGAAAGATGCTACCAGTCAGTGTATTTATTTATTTATTTAATTAATTAATTTGTATCCTGCCCTTCCTCCCAGCAGGAGCCCAAGGCGGCAAACAAAGCGCTAAAAACAATTTAAAACATCATAAAAACAGATCTTAAAATACATTAAAACAAAACAGTGTTAAAAACATTTTTTAAAAAGTGTAAAAAAAGGAGGGTTAAAAACATTATTAAAAAACATATTAAGCAATTCTAACACAGACGCAGACCAGGATAGGTCTCAACCTACAAGGCTTGTTGAAAGAGGAAAGTGTAGATAGTACTGAGCCAAATGGACCAATAGGCTGACTGAGTATAAGTCATCGGCCTGTGTTTTATGTTCCTAAGTTCCAAACACTTCCATCACTTTGTTCTGCTTTATTGCCCTTTCCCTCAGTGCGTTAGGAAGCCTGTGGTATGTTCTGCCCAGCTTTAGGTTGCATACACAGCATTCATTTAAAGCACACAACCTCCCCCAAAGAATCCTGGAAACTATAGATTGTTAAGGATGCTGGGAATTATAGCTCTGTGAGGGGGAAACTACAGTTTCCAGGATTTTTTGGGGGGGAGCTAAGTGCTTTAAATGTATGGTGTGGATGTGACCTATAACTGGAGTGACCATCTGATGAAGAGGTCAAGGGGTTGTATTAATCTAAATTGTACTCAGAGTAGATCTATTGAAATTAATGAACCAAAGAACCTGTTGTTAACCTATATAGGTCTTCTCATGTATATTAACTTCAATGGTCTACTATGAGTAGGGCTGGCACTGAATACCACCCATAGTTACTGTACCTATTCGCATTTTATAGAAGAGGGAATTTTGATAGTTGCAGCTTTTGTTACCTTTACAGGACAAGCTACAGCCAACAACTACTACCTCCTCTTCCACACCATCAAAAGTTAAAGGGCCCTTTCCTGCTTTCCATCTGGTTACCCTGCCTATGATATATCTTTTATTTCTATTTGTTTTTAGCAGATATTATTGCCCCAGACTCTACGCTGCTCATTTCAATTTATTACTTTGTTTTCTAGTGCCTTCATAATTTTAAAGAGTCTTGCTTGGAAACCAGCTCCTTTTCTTAACTGGGAAAGCCATATTTTTTCCAGTGCTCTCACTAAGTTATGCCATTAAAGCCTTTTTTTTATCACTGCCAGCTTTACACATTCATCATTCTTATATCCCCTCAAAGTGTCAGTGATCATTACTAGATACGATGCATCAGGAAAGGTCTAAGCTGTGCTTCCTACAACTGAGCTACCTGCACTATTGTTTATATTCTTCCAGCAGCTCTCACAAAACTGAGAGTCTCATGTGGTTTCTTTCACGAGCCTCTAAACTGAGCAAGACAGCTTTAGGGATTTCCCTGTAATCACTCCCAAATCTCTTCCCTGGTCAGTATTCTACAAGACCTTTACAAGGAAGAGAGACTTCCCTTTCTCTATTACTATGGTATTGTTGGTTTTGGACTCGAGTATTAAATTGCTGATCTATGGTTGAGCTACAAGAGCATGATATGCACAGTTCCCACATCAGATTTCCCATATTGCCGTTGCAGTTCCCTCAGCTTATAATGAATTAGGTTTACTACTGTGCTATTTAAAAAGACCCACTCATTTTAAATGATCATAATCTCTATGTAGAATATATATCCCTCTACTTAGTCAGTGTGATGTTCTCTGGCAGAGCTTGGAAGTAATTCGTTACACATAATGACTTACTTGTAATTCATTACTTTTTTGAGGAATGAGTGGGTAATTTCTTTACATTTTGATTGTAATAGAACTAGGAGTAATTTTATTACTTTTGTGGAGTAATTGTAATGTTTCCAGCATTACTTTGGGGCATTACTTGGGGAGGGGGAAGCAGGGGAAGTCTTCTGCTCCTCTGATTTGTGGATGAAAATCATGTGCCTCAAACTGGGCTTCTGTGCAGCGTCGCTCTTCCCTCGTGCTCTGTGGGTGGGTAGGAGGTGAGGAGGGAGGAGGTAGAGAGTGAGATGGGGTGGAGTGGAGAAAACAATTGTTTTAAAAAATGGATGAGGATTCTGAAGAATGGAATGGAGGGGAAAAGGAGCCAGAGGGCAAGAACATGGATAAAGGAGGAGAAGGCAGCAGCAGAATTGAGATGAAGAACTGTGGTAAAAGATGACAACATGTGTGTGTGTGTGTGTGTGTGTGGCTACTGTGCTGCATTTGCAGTATTTTAACTTTTTTGCATCTCAGGGGAAAATCTTTGCTTGGGTGAGTGTCCCTTAGTTGGTGGCAGGGCAGTGCCCAGGAGGTGGTTAAGTGAGAGAGATTATGTTGGCTGGCTGAGGCGGGGGAGTGGCACTTGGTTTGACATGCAAAGATCTGAGTAGTGGCCTCTGCCTCCCTCCACACCTCCCTTACCAACGGAGAGACCACCATTGCTATCCTAGGGTTAAAAAGAATTATTCTACTACCTCTGTATGTGTGTGTTTATTTTTAAAGTTGTTTTAGGCTACCTAGATGTGCAGCAGCCAAGGCTAGCACCTTGTAGGCATTTTTTTAAAGTAACTGAAATGTAATTGTAGTGATTACTTTTGAGAAAAGTAATCAGTTACTTTCAGAGCAATTGTAATTGTAATGGCAATTATTACTTTTTTGGGCAATGTAATTGTAACTGTAATTTATTACTTTTAAAAAGTAATCTTTCAAGCTCTGTTCTCTGGATATTCAATGTGATGCTCCCTGGATACTGTGCATTACCATCTCTGTCAGCCCCATCTAATATGGCCAATGGTCAGGGATGGTGGGAGTTATAGTCCTAAACATGAGGGGATCACCCCCTTTAATATTATACTGTTCAACATATTATCCGGTAGGAGAAAGCGAGTGGTTTGATGCCCAGAGTGAGAGTCATGTTTTTGCATGCTTCAGAGTTGCCCAGTACCACTCAGTGTAGTGAAAGACTGAACCAGCGCAGAGTACATCCTTACCTGGGTGAGAGATAGGGAGGGAGTGGTTGCATTGTTCATATGACACTGTGTTGCCCTAGATGGAAGTGGGTGAATGAGTTGTACATTTTGCTTGATGTTGCTATATATTTTGTAGACCAAGCATTGCTCCTTAATGGTTGTTTGGCTGAAGATTAGTTATCTGCAAAGCTTGGAAAAGTTACTTTTTTGAACTACAACTCCTATCAGCCCAATCCAGTAGCCATGCTGGCTGGGACTGATGGGAGTTGTAGTACAAAAAAGTAACTTTTCCAAGCTCTGGTTGTCGGTATGGCTGGTGGGATGAATCAGAGTGGGGTTAGATGTGGAGGACTGCTAAGAACATATTTTAGTTATTTTTAGTTATTTTTAATTACTAATGATGCAGTTTTGTGGTGTTTGTTGTATTTTTGTATTTGATTTTTATTCATAATATTTATGTTTAAGAGAACACTTTATTTTTCTGTTAATTATACTCTTTCGAATATGGCTTGTGACCTGTATCTGCAGTGTTTTCTTTTAATATCTTGTGATGTTTTGTTTGATGTTTTAATCTAGGTTGTAAACTGCTTTGGAATTTCCCCCCCCAAATATAAAGCAGTATATAAATGATTTAAATAAACAAATAAACATCTAGAAGAAACCATGTTGCCTATGCCTCATTTTAAGCTATGCTGAACTTTGTCCACTTTCATGTTGAAACCACTGATTGTTGATAGGACACAACATTCTCCCCAAATTACACGATGGAAATATTCACCCTTTAGTCTTTCTGTGCTCTCTCCCCTTCCTTCCTTCCTTCCTTCCTTCCTTCCTTCCTTCCTTCCTTCCTTCCTTTCTTGGCTATGAAAATCATGCCACCCAATTGGAGATCAAAATAGTGACTAGGTTGGCATCAGCATGCTGCATAGGTAATTAGAGCTGGTTGTATGATGCCATCACCAAGTGCACTGAGGGCAACTGAGAGTGAGGGTGAATAAGAACAGTTTATTGAAATAATGTAATAAACATTGTTACAAGCAGTTCTGAAATATTTCCCAAAAAAGAGAAAGATAGCTCTGTGTGAGTGTGTGTGTGATAATTACCTCTACTGGCTCAGTGGCCCTATGTGTATATTAGAAAAATGTGCATAGAAAGATGTATGAATATGAACTTTTTAAAAAAAAATCCAAATGAACATGGGGTAAACCAAATTGAAAACTGGAAAAATGAGAAATTGAGAGAAGCCAGAATTGAGAGATTTGTCCATCCCTATTCATCCTACTCAAAAATGTTCCCTGGCTGACTCGCTAACTGTCTACTATGGTCAACTTGTGGATCTCGTTTCAGTGCTCCTTGATTGAATGTCATTTCCCCATATACTCCCCTGCTTACTCCTACTATAGTTGCTTTTTAGGATAATCAACTAAACCTTGAAAAGAAGTGACTGTTGGGGGGCTGACTCATTACAACAGCCATGTCACCTAAGTGCTAATGGTTACATTTCGGAAGGCAATGCTTGTATGAAAAGACAAAGTGCTCAGGTCAAGGTCACCTGTTGTAGCACACTGGCACTGCAGAAAGCTTTGTGTAAGCCAGTCCAGCTGACATCTGACAGCAGAGATTATGACTTCCTTCTTTGTTCCCTCCCACATATAAGAAGACCTTTAAAAAGTGACAAGGGAAATCACTATAATAAACCAATGGCGTGCCAAGGGAACAACGGGAAGTTTAATAAAAATAAGACTCATGGAAGAAATTATATTTCATCTTCATGAATGGCCATAACTGATTATGACTTTAAGAAAGTTGGACCTGGCGGCGGGGTGATTAATAGGTAATAGGAAACTGAATAGATAGGGACGGGAGAGAAATTTGTTCAGTTTGCATAATGAGAATCTACTAAATTTGCAGTTCCCAAAACAATCTGTGAACCAAATCAAAACGCTCCTTTGGAAATTCACACTTCTTCAAATTCTGTGACAGTTTTCCAAGCAAAGAAGCTGTACAAAAATGTACATAGTGAAGTGTGCACACAAAAATGCTCATATTGGGGAAAACAATGTATCAATGTGAATTGTATTACTGGAACATTGCCTGCAAACCTGCATACGCTACATAAAATTGCAAATAAAAATAAGAGAAATATGCATAAAAGAGAAATGTGCATGAAAATGCAATGAATTTTTGTACGGACTATTTAAAAAAAACTATGTGAGAATTGGATGAAACAAATTTAAGACTAGGAAAAGGAGAAACTAAGAGAAACTGCAATTGATATATTCCTCCATTCCTATTAATAGTTCTTCCGTTACAGAATGCTAGAGCTTTATTTATTTATTTATGAAAGTATTTATATACCACCCTCTTGAAAAACATCAGGGCAGTGTACAGCAACATACAAATATTTCAAAGCAATACAAAACAATCATTAAAATGACTGGCTACTAAACTAACAACAACAATAACAACAATAATACAGCCCCATAGGCTTGTCGACTCAAATAAGTCTCCAAGAAACACCTGAAAGTCAAAAGCAAGGATACCTGCCAAAACTTTGCTAGAAGAATGTTTCACTGCATGGGACTGGGGACTCTAAATGCTCAACTTCTGGTTGAGGCCAGTCAGGCCTCTGTAACATGGGAAACAACTAACAGCACTCCTCTGGATGATTTCAGTGTTCAGACTGGGGTATAAGGGTTTAGGCAGCCCTTAAGGTATCCTGGGCCTAAGTTGTTCAAGGCTTTGTATATCAACACAAGAGCATTGAGCCTGGTCTGGTAGAATATGGGGAGCCAGATGTTTTCGCAGAGGTGTCACATGCTGACAGCCATGTGGGTCATTTTAACCTGTGTGAAATTGGTTCAAAGCACAGGACGGGTCTTCTTGGTTGTGCTGCCTACACTCTGGAAAGCTGTGTCAAAAGGAAACCACTTACTAACTTCCTTGTTTTGTTTTGTTTCTCTTTGGGAAAGTGTTTGCCATCTGCTGCTATTTTCATGCTACTGTAAAGCATCTAATTTGTATACTCTCTGTTTTGTCTTTTATTTTTGAATTGTAGCTATGGCTGTTGTTTATAATGCAATAGCTTGCTTTCAATTTTTGTTTGCTTTTGTTTTTAATCATTGATGATGGTGTTTTATGTTTTTAGCTTTGAATGGAACATCGCTCGAAGCACTTTGTGAAGTCTAGGATTCAACTAATGATAAGTTTTATATGTAAGTAAATGTGGAACATAGGGTTGACCATACCTCACCTCTGAACACAACTGGTGGCCCTCAGATATTACAGTGAGCCAAAGCTACGTTTTGGTGGTGGTGATGATGATTTTGAATCCTGGATCCCTTGGACAGCCTGGCAAATGTAAGAAAGAATGTTGTCTAACTCCTTGAGTGAACATGGAGAGTGTTCAGGGGTTAATATGTCATGGGACCCAAGCAGGTTTCTGTGAATGCAAAACTAAAGTCAATGAGGTCCTTGTAGGAGCCAACTTCAAAGGAGTTTGGTTAGCAAGACACCTGCAGGTCTATTCCCATCTTTACCTTGACACAGGATGACCCTGATTTTTGACAATTTATCAGACCAATTATTCTTTTCTCACAGTGGCCAGTCACAGTGCAATTCAAATCCAAGTTGTGCCGGGATGAGAGAGTCTGGATTTGGCAGATCTTCGGCTTTCTGTAAGCCCTCACCACAGCTGAACCAGAAATATGCTAGTTTAATCCCTCACCTGGATCTGCTAGGGTTCAACTGGCATAAAGCCTGCATAACGTCCCCAAAAGGGGTGTTTGGGGGAGTGACAAGGGTGTGGCAGCTGGTGTAAAATGCAGCAGCTAGACTACTGATGGGGACAGCATGTGACACGTCTGCTGCAACATCTGCACTGGTTCTCCATATCCTCCCAGGCCATGATCAAGGCCCTTGTATTGATATACAAAGCCCAGAATAACTTGGGTCCAGGCTGCCTTAAGGACAGCTTGAGCCCTTATATTCCAGTCCGATCACAGAGATCATCTGGAGGAGCACTGTTAGTTGTCTTCCATGTTACAGAGGCCTGACTGGCCACAACCAGAAGTCAGACATTTAGTGTCATTGGTCCCATGCTGTCAAAAACTCTTCCAGCTGAGATTCAGCAGGTATCCTCGCTTCTTGCTTTCAGGCATCTCTTGAAATCTTTTCATGCTGCCAAAACTATGCAGTTGTTGAAAAATGTTCTTGAGTTTCCAGTCATTTTAATTGTAGTTTTGTATTGTTGCTTGGAGCATGCCACTCAGACAAAATAAAATGCCTTGAGCCAGCCCTGCCTGCTTTGCTCAAGTGAGATATACTGAATGGATTGAAGTGTTAGAGCAGGAGCAGGTGGCAGGCTCTGCCCCAGCCATGTATTCAGTGTTCTATGGTTGCCAGCTCAGAAGCATCCCAAACCCTGTGATTTCAGAGGCAGGCCCTAGTGATATCATGGGGCAGGCCCTTGTGATGTCATGGGGTGGGCCCTTGTGATGTCATAGGGGCAGGCTCTAGTAATGTCATTAAGCACGATACATTAAGCATCAAACACAGTTGCTTGGAGCATACCACTCAAACAAACAAAAATTCTCTGATTGGAAATTAAGATAGAAATCTTAGCTAAATGAGGGTGTTTCCAGGTCCAGCTGAGGTGATGGCATCATTCCTTCTCACCTGCTTAGACAGCCTGGGTAAGGAACATTTAATCTAGCCTACTTGCTTCTAGTAAGAAGGGTTTAAGTGCCTTCAGGCCAGGCCAGTCACTAGAAGACCATTGTAGGGAGATATCCTAGTGTTGTGGAGATGTTAGATGGGAGCACTCAGGAGTAAAGATGGATGCCCCCAAAGGCTGCAATTTTAAACACACTTACTAAGGGACTAAGCTCCATAGAATTCAATACCACTTCTGAGTAGATATTGTTAGGTAAATGAAATGCAAATAGAAAAAAAAACAAAAACAAAAGATAGTGATGATTTCCTAAATGCAATACCATACCAACCACAACAAGATTCCTATGAGTAAGACAGAACACTCAGCATCCCACAACCAGTCAGGGTTGCTAATCAAAACTGAAAAAAAACCTGACAGTCAGTCAGCCAAAGTCACAGAAATCCCCGTGCAACACAACCTGACCTGAGGACTGCAGTTAGTGCAGAATGCTGCAGCACGATTGCTGACAGGAGTGAGACCCAGTCAGCACATGATATATCTGCACTGAAATCTGCATTGGTTGGCAATTTGCTACCAGGCCAAGTTCAAGGTATGCTTTCCATGTTACGGGTTCCACATAGTACTTGTTCTGCTTTTGTACGAAATTGATCCTTTAATGTGGCAGTACTACGCTTTGGAACTCCCTGCCTATTTATATTAGGCAGGAGCTTCATTGTACTCATTTTGGGACCTGCTAAAAACATGTTTGTTTAGGCAAACCTACCCAGGCATGTAGAAGCTATTATTTTTTTTCTGTTTTTAACTCATTGTTGGTTTTGTTATTTTGAATGTTTTTAAATACCTGTCTCTAACTGTTTTTGCCAATAATTTTACTGTTTTAATTTCTTCTAAAAACTAGGTTTGTTTTTTTTACAATAAAGCGATATATAAATGTTGTAAATAAAATACATAAATAAATTTTAGAGTTACTCTCACCCTTGGGTCTCTTTCCTCTTTTAGGCACAAAGGCACCTGCCTTATACTGAGTCAGGCCATCTATCTCAGTACCGATGACATAACTAGCATTGGTTCTCCAGGATTCCAGACAATAGTCTCTTCCAGAGACTGAATTTTGGACCTTTGCATTCGGAGCATGTGCCCAACCACTGAGCTACAGCCCTGTTTTAAAAAGTATATTTTAAAATTGTTCCTTTCAATTCATTAGTAAATGCACAGCATACTAGGGAAGATCCACACCATGCATTTAAAGCACATTCAACATACATTTGAAGTACATGAATCCCACCACAGAATCATGGGAACTGTAGTTTGTTAAGGGTAGTGGGAACTATAACTGTGAGGGGGAAGCTACACTTCCTAGGATTCTTTTGGGGCAGTCATGTACTTTAAATGCTAGTTGGGTGTACTTTAAATGTATTGTGTGGATCTGCATTACTTCACAAATGTTGCCTGCATATCAATCATTTTAATTAAATTTTTAAGTGGAAATAAGTTACAAAGTTTACTGGGTGACCCTGGGCTATGCACCATCTCTCAGCCTAATCTGCCCCTCAGGGTGAAAACAAAAGAGGGGGACCATAACCACCCGAAGGAAAAATGGCACACTTAAAATGCAGAGGAAATAATAATTTACAACCATAGTGTGAAATCAGATATATATCAAGACATACTTTGAAGAACTATTTATATAAGCATGAATGTCAAAGATGTTTATTATTTATACAACTTGTAAATATATTTATAGTTTAATCCTATGCATGTTTACCCAGAAGCAAGCCCCAATGGATTCAATAGGGCTTACTCAAACAAGGAAGCATGCACAGAACTGCAATTCAGGGTTAAGGAACTTCACTCACCTAATCCAAAATTCAGAATTATGCCACATTAAGCAGTTTTGCAACAGTTTTATACTTGTTTTATGGTTATTGGATTTTAAAAGACTTTAGTTCTTGTTGTGAGCTGCCTTGGTTTTCAAGCCTACCTCACAGGGTTGTTGGAAACATTCCATATTCACAAACTGGAAATGTAAGAATACATATATCCCATATAATAGTTTATTGACAAAACCAGTTGGCCATTGCAGAACAATTTTTTTTAAAGTATTAGTTTCCTGCCATATAAAAGCAGTGACACCTAAGTAAGCCCTGCCTAGCTGCTTAAAAAATAAAAAAAATCAGAGGGGGAAAGAAAGATTTACAACACAATCCTTTTTTATGTTCACTCAAAAGTCCCATTCATTTTCAGCACAATCCTAACCATGTCTACACAAAAGTAAGTCCTACTGAATTCAATGGGGTTAACTCCCAGGTATTTGGAATTAGCATTGCAGCTTTACTCCCAGAAAAGCTTCATATTGGGAAGGTTTTCAAAACAGATTATGAATAAGACAAATAAACTGCCCTCTTCAACCGTCCAGTAAAATTTAAACTTGTTTGACTCCTTAATTAGAAAAGTATAACACTGCAGCATGTATACTTTTTAAAACTTCTCTTTAAATATTATTTGAATGATAAAATGTATAATATGCCATTTTTGCAAGTAATTAAAAATCCTTGCATGTACACTTTTATTATAATTATAACTAAAATTGTTTACTGTGTATGCCTACCAAGATCCTGCTGTGATCTTCTGTTGTAGTACAATCCTATGCATGTTTATGTAGAAGCAAGTCCCAATCCTGTACAGAGAACGTACTCTTTCTGCTGCTGAAAGCTATATATTTACTGAATTCCTGATGTGGGACAAGCAAGAAAAGGAAACTGTTCTCAGAACTTGAAATGGGGTTTAGGTATTGCCTGGCGGGATCAACCAATCCTGTCGATCATAACCCTGACTTCACTTATTGGTTATAAACCTGAAAGGGCAGGGATTAGAGCAGAAGGTACTAACAGAAGTTGCCGGGGAGGGTGGCTAATATTTTATTTTATATCTTTTGAACCAGACCATCTAGAAACTTAATTTTTTTAAAAAAATGAAAGATAAGAGTCCAGAGATTAAGATGACTCACGTGGAGACCCAGAAAGGACCCCCCCAAACCAGGAAAAAACATAAGATCTGGCAACCCTAGACTGCATAGAGCACATTGCAATAATCCAATCAGGAAGTTACCAGAGCATGGAGTACTGTGGCTAAGCCATCTCTGTCAAAAAGGGGACAAAGTTGATGAACCAGCTGGAGCTGGAAAAAGGCACTCCTTGTCACTGATGCCACCTGAATCTCCAGTGACAATGTTGGATCCAGGAGCATCCCCAAGCTGTGGACCTCCTCCTTCGAGGGGAATACAACCTCATCCAGGTCAGGCTGTCTTCCCACCTCCTGGACATGAGGCAGATGATACCTCCTGCTCCTCCAGCAAAGCATTAATCACTCTCTGGACCCACCCAGTCAACCCCCTATGGCTAGCTCTAATTTATTTATTTATTTATTTATTTGGTTGCATTTATATACCGCCCATAGCAAGTAGCTCTCAGGGCGGTAAACAGCATAGTATAAAATACATACATTGTAATAATAAAATCACAAAACATATGACATAAAGAAAAACAAAATACAATTAACAGAATATAAAAAATAAAAGCTTAGTATACAAGATTAAAAAGCTAAAAAGATTAGAGTAATTGCTAGCCCTTGGCCAGATGACAAAACCCCATTCACCACTCAGGAAAAGCTCTGTTGGACAGCTACTTGTGGATGCAATGGTAGTAGAGAAATAGGCTTTCTTCGCTGCCACTACTGCCACATCATAGGCATGATGGTGCAAACTTACCTGTGTTTCATCAGGTTGGGACCAAAATTTATGCCACTTGTGCTCCAGCCACTGACCCTCCAGCTTCATTGCATGCGGGTCACTGAAGTACCAAGCTGATCCACATGCTTCACAATGATGGCAAGGGGACTCTGGAGTGACCATGCCAATAGCTCTATGCATCTCACCATTCCACAGTGAGACAAGAGCCTCGATAGGAGCACCAGCCATGCCAGTCAGAAAATCCCCCAAAGCATTCAAGAATCCATCAGATTCCATAAGTCTCTGAGGGCAGAGCGTTCCAATGCGTCCTCCATCCTTGCAGAGTAGAGTAGCTACCTTCAGCCCAAACCTTATCAGGGAATGGTCCATCCATGACAACGGACTCATAGTGATTCCCCCAATCAATGTCAAGGCTTTCATTTCCATGACTGAAAATGTTATTTAAAGTGCAGCAGTATTGTTGAAGCATAAACTAGTCTGCTCTGTGGCAAAGACCAGGTTGAGGGTATGCCCAGCCACATGCGTTGGGCCGCTGATGTATTGAGACTGTTTTGTAGTTGTCATGGAGGCCATGAAGTACCGAGTTGGGCCATTTGAGGCAGCCTGAGCATGGATATTGAAGTCCCCCAACAACTCTGTGAAAAGGTTCTCCAACACCACATCTAAGAGTACCTCCACCAGCTTGGTTAGGGAGGTTGTAGAGCAGCAGGGTGGACAGTACATTAACGACAGCCCCATTCTATCCCTCAAGCATGTGGATTGGTCTCCTGATGAGCGAGATGGAATTTTTATGGATGACTGCAATTCCTCCCTGTCCCTCTGACCTGGAATGGTGTTGCACTGAGCAGCCAGGCGGATACAACTGGGTTAGCACTGCCACCCAGCTCATTTGCCCAGGTCTCAGTTACACAAGCCAAGTCTGCCCCCTTGTTTTATTTTGGGTAGACCTGGCATTTAACCACACCATCACAAGGCCAGGGGGTCGACAGACCACCATCCCCAAATTCTGAAGCACAGCAGGTGAAGCAGAGGGGGCAAGGGCTTTGATATAAGTAGCCCTCTTCCTCCCCCACGATACCTTCACCCACCACCGTGTTGTCCCCATTCCTATTTATAAAGAAATAGTGTAGAGGTTCCCTGCAAACAAATGGGTGCTCTGTGAATGGTCTCCCTTATTTAAATTGAGATCACATGCACAGTACTAAAAACAAACAAGCAGATGATGATCTGAGATGCTGTTGGAGCTTTCAGCAGCACTGATCACCAGTTTGGGAGCTGAGGGACTGACTTAAACTGCCTTTCCCCCCCTCTCCTCCAATAAGTGATTACTGATTAGTGCTGTCTGGCCATCTGTTTGCTGGGCATGCACATGCAAGGTTCCTTGGATCAGGGCCATTTCTTCGTCAGTGTGTCAACTGGTGCTTTTCCATTAAATTAAATGGAGCCGCACTTCCCCTCCCCCCAACCTTTCCACAGGGGGATACAAGGCTTTCATTTCCTTAGCTGAAAACGTTATTTAAACTGCAGCGATATTGTTGAAGCATAAACAGAAGGAACAGCGAAGCTGGCAATTCAGCAGCATCTTTGTCTAAGTGCCTCTTTCAGCGTTCTCTTCATATGTAGTTGTGGCTCTCTCTTATTTCAGTGCAACAGTGAAATATCAAATTCAATTTTGTGGGCCACAAGTCCCATCGATCATTATATTGTGCGTGAAACAAAGTCACCGTGACAAAACTTTTATTCGGGGGGGGAAGGGGATGTCTTGAAGTCACAGCTGCCTCTGAACAGAATATGCAGTTTTGTATTTGTTCTGTTTCTCTCGCTGAGATCTTTGCTGGTGACAGCCAGACAGTGTATAGCGCTTTGAAGCTGTTAAAGCAGTGACAGAGCTAATATTTATTGTTTTAGAGCCACATCAATGTTGCTTTGACTGGGCTATTTGTTTTTAAAGCTGGTGTCATTTGGATTTGGATTGGCTAGTGAATCATGGCTTTATTATTGGCCTGTGTATCCTTATAGAGCTGATAAAAATGTTTGGGTTGGTTACAAGTTTCAGGTACTTTGAAACAGCCTTGCAGCACTGTTTTATGTGCTATTTATGGTCGTTCATTTCCCTGCATGTCAGGAAAGTGGAAAGCTTCTGTGCAGAGAATGGTATTTGTTGCCTAGGGGAGAAGGGTGAGATCTGCTTTCTCCTTCTTTATATATACTCACCCCCTATTTCTCCCAATATATGTTATGACTGTGATTCTCAGCTAGCCCACTTGGATACAAGCTCCAAGTAGTGATGCTGCTGAGACTTATATTTCCTGGCTCAGAAATACAAATCTTAGTGGCTCATAATGCTGGCATCAAATATGTGATTTGTGGCCATTACTGTTAACTTCTTCACATTGTTTCTCTGCTGTTTTTCTTAGGGCCTGTTCTTTCTTTCTTTACACTCAGAGTTCTGTTCCCTGTCTCATGTGCCCACATTACCATTCAATCAAATGGGCTGCACTGATCCTCATGATTTTACTGTTTTGACAGGGATAGCCAACCTGGTGCCCTCTTGATCAGGGGTTCCCAAAATATGGTTGTCCATGAGCTTCATTCAAAGTGGTCCGTGGAATGTCTTTAGAAATACATGCTACCAGTGCATCTAACACAGTGCATTACAACTGATGCAACAGGCAGAAGAATCATCAAGTGCTCTCATTACTAATTTGCCCTACTTTGGGTCAGAGGACACAGTCCCAATCTGGCAATAATAGTAGTACAATTCGGTAATTTTAGATGCTGGATTTAATGGTCTTATGTGGTTCCCTGTAGTTACATGATAACATAGGAACATAGGTAGCTGCCTTTCACTGAGTCAGATCTTTGGTCCACCTAGCTCAGCACTGTCTACCCTGACTGGCAGTGGCACTCCATGGTCTCAGATGGAGTTCTCTCCCAGCCCCATCTGGAAATGCCAGGGGTTGAACCTGGGATCTTCTGCATGCAAAGCAGATGCTCTACTACCACTGAGCTATGCTCCTGCCTAGCTAGCAGGTATAATCCTGCTACCCACTTCACACTTTCATTGAATGTGTGGGAATAACTGAACGGCCTGGATCTCATAGAGTCATATATGCATAGGGTCCTCCATATCCTGTAATTACTCTACATCTACATTATAGATCAGCACTTGCTGATTGGAGACTCTTAATGCCCTGCAGCTTGGAGACAACATGAATGGTTCCATTCCCTACTGCCTATGTAGACAATGGGGGTATTCTACAGATATTGTCTGACTGTAGATCTCATCATACTTCACCATGGGCCATGCTATTTGAGGCTGCTGGGAGCTATACTCTGACAAAGTCTGGAGGGCACCATGTTGGCTAACCCTGCCCTACTGTAACGTAATTGAGAGCTGTAAATTCAGCTGGTGTCAATCAACTCTTGATACTAATTTTTGATTTTCTGAACTTAGATAATATAATCATAGAGTTGAAAGGGGCCTACAAGGCAATCAAGACCACCCCCCTGCTCAGTGCAGGAATCTGACTTAAAGCATATCCAACAGGTGTGCTGCCTCTTGAATGCCTCCAGGGTTGGAGAGCCCAGCACCTCCCTAGGTAATTGGTTCAATTGTCGTACCGCTCTAACAGTTAGGAAGTTTCTCCTGATGTTTAGCTGAAAACTGGCTTCCTGTAACTTGAGCCCATTATTCCGTGTCCTGCACTCTGGGATGATTGAGAAGAGATCCTGGCCCTCCTCTGTGTGACAACCTTTCAAGTACTTGAAGAGTGCTATCACAACTCCCCTCAGGCTTCTCTTCTCAAGGCTGAACATGCCCAGTTATTTCAGGGTCTCCTCATAGGGCTTTGTTTCCATGAATGGATAGACACCGGTTTGTAGGCTGCCACAACAGATATCATAGCAAGGGCATGATTATCCAACTGTAAAGGTCAGCTAGATAAATAGCATCAGTGAAAAGGAAAATTTGATCATATTTTCTTATGCTGGGAAAGATCTAATAAAAAACACATTTTGGGAGAATAAAACATTAACATCATTTTTACTACTGCTGTTTAGCATAGTTGAGCAGCCTGAATGCATATCATCACTTTTATTGGACGAAAGTGGTACATTTTCATTACCTGACAGGCCAGATTTCAGAATAACCCTTTGGATAATTATAATGGGGATAGACCCATCTAAATATATCCACTGTGTGTATATGTGAGTGGGTGGGTGAGACAGGGTGTATGTGAGAGACACTTTATTTTCCATTCTAAAGTTATAAAAATCCTAAAACAATTGTCATTGAGAAATATGGGAAGGGGGGGTAAAAACTTGCAGAAGGTAGTAACTCTCCCCGTTCCCCTTTTTCTTAAAAATGAAAATGGTTTAATTTTATCATTGTTCTTTTAAAAATGGCCCAGTGGAAAGCCAAGAGTCTCCATTTCATATAATCATAGAATTATAGAATTAGAAGGGGTCTATAAGGCCATCAAGTCCAACCCCCTGCTCAATGCAAGAATCAAAGCATACTCGACAAGTGGCTGTCCTGCTGCCTCTTGAAAGCCTCCAGTGTTGGAGAGCCCACCATCTCCCTGGTAATTGGTTCCATTGTTGTACTGCTCTACAGTTAGGACATTTTTCCTGATGTTCAGTTGAAATCTGGCTTCCTGTAACTTGAGCCCATTATCCATGTCCTGCACTCTGGGATGATCGAGAAGAGATCCTGGCCCTCCTCTGTGTGACAACCTTTCAAGTACTTGAAGAGTGCTATCATATCTCCCCTCAGTCTTCTCTTCTCAAGGCTAAACATGCCCAGTTCTTTCAGTCTCTCCTCATAGGGTTTTATTTCTAGTCCCCTGATCATCCCTGTTGCCCTCCTCTGAACCTGTTCCAGTTTGTCTGCAGCTTTCTTAAAGTGCAGTGTCCAGAACTGGACACAGTGCTCAAGGTGAGCCCTAACCTGTGCCAAATAGAGGGGAACCAATACTTCATGCAATTTGAAAACTATACTTCTGTTAATGCAGCCTAAAATAGCATTTGGCTTTTTTGCAGCCACATCACACTGTTGGCTCATATTCAGCCTGTGATCAACAACAATCCCAAGATCCTTCTTGCATGTAGTATTGCTGAGCCAAGTATCCCCCTTCTTATAGCTGTGCATTTGGTTTCTTTTTCCTTAAGTGTAGAACTTTGCACTTATCCCTGTTAAATTTCATTGTGTAGTTTTCAGCCCAATGCTCCAGCCTATCAAGATTACTTTGAATTTTGTTTCTGTCTTCCAAGATATTAGCTACTCCTCCCAATTTTGTAACATCTTCAAATCTCCCAAATGTTCCCTGCACCTCCTTGTCTAAGTCATTAATAAAAATGTTGAAGAGCCGTGGACCCAGGACTGAGCCCTGCGGTACCCCACTCATTTCATCCCCCCAGTTTGAGAAGGAACCATGGATAAGCACTCTTTGATATGATTCTGTAGCCAGCTGTGGATCCACCTGATAGTTGTTCCATCCAAACCCACATTTAGCTAGCTTGCTTATCAGAATATCACGGGAGAATATCATATCATCATTGTCAAAAGCTTTGCTGAAGTCAAGATATATTATGTCCACAGCATTCTCACAGTAGGGAAGGTTATCTGATAAAAAAAAGATAAGATTAGTCTGCCAGGATTTGTTCTTAATGAATCCATGTTGGCTTCTAGTAATCATTGCATTGTTTTCTAGGTGCTTATAGATTGACCACTTTATAATATGCTCCACAATTTCCCCAGGGATCGATGTCAGGCTGACTGGTCTGTAGTACCCAGGTTCCTCCTTTTTGCTCTTTTTGAAGATAGGGACAACATTAGTCCTCCTCCAGTCATCTGGCACTTCACCCATCCTCCACAATTTTGCAAAGATAATAGACATTTACCTGCCAAATAGCTATATCTTCAGGGATCTACACAGGAGGAGAGAGAAAACTCAGCAACAAGAGGGGATGTAAGAAGGCATTGTTTTCCATTCTGCCCTGTATGTGTCACATGCAACGGTGTTTCTGTTCCGCTGCATTTTGTCTCCCACCCAAAACTGTGTTTTTTGCCTCACTGTCTGCTGTGATGAAATTAGGTCAACGTAAACATGTAAACTGCATAAACTGCTTGTCATTACACCCTGGGCTCCTACTGGGAGGAAGGGTGAAATATAATAATAATAAAACAACAATAACAATGATGATGACGACGATGATGATGATTAACAACAACAACAATATGCCACCCCATTCATTTCAATGTAAAAGGAAACACAATGCAAATAGGATGGGGAGCGTAATCAATTATGTATTGTTGTTGAACTGAAAGCAGCAACAATACCAAATACTAATTGTTTTCACTGGACTGATTTCTGTTCTGGACATAGGACAGATAAGCAAAAATTGTTAATTTCTGCTCCCATTTCTGTTTTCATTGGAATTCTCCGACATCCCTATTTATTTATTTATTATTTATTTAATTTCATTTATAAACCGCCCATAGCCAATGGCTCCCTGGGCGGTGTACAACATACAATAATACAATAAATCAACAAAAATCACTAGATATAAAATACAGATACATAATAACACTAAACAGTATTGAGATAACTAAAACATTAAAATATATAAAATGCATTAAAATGCCTGGGAGAATAGGAAGGTTTTAGCCTGGTGCCGAAAGGATAACAACGTAGGCGCCAGGTGTACCTCCTCGGGGAGACTGTTCCACAATTCGGGGGCCACCACCGAAAAGGCCCTGGATCTTGTCATTACCCTCCGAGCTTCTCGATGAGTTGGTACTCGGAGGAGGGCCTTAGATGTCGAACGAAGTGCACGGGTAGGTTCATAGCGAGAGAGGCATTCCATCAGGTATTGCGGGCCCACACCGTGTAAGGCTTTATAGGTCAATACCAGCACCTTGAATCTGGCCCGGAAACAAATCGGCAACCAGTGCAAGCGGGCCAGAACAGGTGTAATATGTGAGGACCGATTGGTCCTCGTCAACAGTCTGGCTGCTGCGTTTTGCACTAGCTGCAGCTTCCGAACCGTCTTCAAGGGCAGCCCCACATAGAGTGCATTACAGTAATCCAGTCTAGAGGTCACTAGAGCATGAACAACTGAGGTGAGGTCATCACTGCACAGATAGGGGCGTAGTTGGGCTACCAATCGAAGATGGTAGAACGCATTCCAAGCCACCGAGGCTACCTGAGCCTCAAGTGACAAGGAAGGATCGAAAAGAACCCCCAAACTATGAACCTGTTCCTTCAGGGGGAGTGTAACCCCATCCAGAACCGGATGAACATCCTCCATCTGTGCAGAAAAGGCACTCACCAACAGCGTCTCAGTCTTGTCTGGATTGAGTTTCAGTTTATTAGCTCCCATCCAGTCCATTATTGCGGCCAGGCAACGGTTCAGCACATCAACAGCCGCACCTGAAGAAGATGAAAAGGAGTAATAGAGCTGCATGTCATCAGCATACTGATGGCAACGCACTCCCAAACTCCGGATGACCGCACCCAGAGGCTTCATGTAGATGTTGAAAAGCATGGGGGACAGAACTGATCCCTGCGGGACTCCACAATGGAGAGTCCAGGGTATCGAGCAATGCTCCCCAAGCACTACCTTCTGGAGACGATCTGCCAAGTAGGAGCGGAGCCACTGCCAAGCAGTACCCCCGACTCCCAACTCCGCGAGTCTCTCCAGAAGGATACCATGGTCGATGGTATCAAAAGCAGCTGAGAGATCAAGGAGAATCAACAGAGTTACACTCCCCCTGTCCCTCTCCCGACAAAGGTCATCGTACAGGGCAACCAAGGCTGTTTCTGTGCCAAAACCGGGCCTAAAACCGGATTGAAATGGATCTAGATAATCGGTTTCATCCAAGAGCGCCTGGAGCTGGCTGGCAACCACCCGTTCCAAGACCTTGCCCAGAAATGGGACATTCGCTACCGGTCGATAGTTGTTCAAATTATCTGGATCCAAGGATCTGCAGTAGAGGACCAGGTCTGGTAGGCACCTCTGGACACTTTGCTGGGTTAACAGCTCCTTTTTGAGTTAATCCACAGCTCTAGAACTCCCTGGCTGAGTTCTACATTTTCCTAGCTCAGCTCCTACCACAGGTCTAACTCTGGCTCCAACTTCCTCTTGTCAGGGCACCTCCATGTGCCCATGAAGTTGTCCCATTACCACAAAGACTCCAGCCTGCAGAATGGGACTTCCTTGCCCTCTTCTCTCTGTGTGTACCCTATGCCCCCAACAGAATAGATTTGGGGAGGGTGTAGGGGGTGTGGAGAGTCTTTGTGCTAATGGGATGTCTTTGTTGGACACAATCCATAGCTCCTTCCATCACCACATATTTTTTTTAGCTAAGGGCCACTCACCATAAATTTCATCCACCAGCCATCCAGAAGTGATTGGTTTCACAGCTTTGTGACAGCACTGTCATGCTGCTTAGGAAAGCAAACATATACTTTGAAAAACAGGAGGCTTATCAGGCTTTATTATCTGTAATGCCATAATGTTAACTGGAAACCACCATAAGCGTAGAGCAGGGATAGGAAGCTTCTGGCCCTCCAGATGTTGCTGGGCTATTGGTTGTGCTGGCTGGGGTTGATGGGAGTTGGAGTCCAACAACATCTGTAGGGCCACAGGTTCCCCTGTTATAGAGTGCTCCTGACTGTTTCTCTCTGTGTGTTTTGTTAATAAAATGAAGGGTTACTGTTTCACTTTAGATCTCCTCATTGCAGTATGTCAAGTAAGGACCTTAGCTCGTCCTTGTCTATTATGATGTAATATAAAATGCCAGCTTAGCAAAGCACTTATTATTATGCTTTTCTGCAGACCTTCTGCAAGCCCAGTGAAGCTCAAGATGGGCAAAATTATTACAGCCTGACAGCTGCAAAAGGTCACCAACTTAAATTAATTCAGGTTTCCTCCCACTCCTTCCAGTGTCTCACAATATATGGGGAAGAAATTAACAAGGGGCATCAGATTCAATGGAAGGCCCTGTAGATCCATGAAGACGGTGAACGTAGTTAGGATCACTCCTGTCTGTGTCATTTGGATGAGCAGGAAGTAGAACGTTGGTCAATCAGAAAAGATTTGATTCAACATGAAAGCTCTGGGGCTTTCATTTCCCTCTGAAATTAGCTTCTATCTGATGTGTTGATAACATAAGGTCTCTTTAGGCATTTAGCTTAGACACATGATGGAAAACGTACATAGATGGACAGATGGAGAGCTCAGGCCATGCCCTCCTCCAGGGTCTCTGGGCATGCCTTCTCTACCCTCAGTTTTCATCCTCCTCAGTTTGCTTACAAGCATCCTTGTGATCAGGAATCCTGGTAAGGTATTCACTTGGCACCAAAAAGGCCACAAAGAAGGCAACAAGTGAGCCTCTCTGGGGAGGCTATTCTGTAGCTAAGGTGCTGCTACTGAAAAGATCCTCCCCCACTTCATGGCACTAGAGCAGGGCCTTTGAAGAGGAATGTCAGATTCAAGCAGGTACAGCAGCACATGGCATGGTGAAGCTGCACCACTCACCCTACCCCTGTCCAGCTGAGTCATTGTAGCATACCAGGATGGAGATGGGGAGGGACGAGGTGACAGTGAAGTTGATGTGGTGAAAAAATGCCAGCGGAGCCAATCTGGTGCTCCTGCCAGCACATTTACACCATGTCAACCCCTTGCCACCACTGCGCCCCTCCCGGTATGCTGCAGCGACTCAGCCAGATGGAGGTTAGGTGAGCTGCATAACCCCATCCTGCTGTCCACTGCTGGGTGTTGGAGAGAGTACTTCAACCTTGTAGCTTGCACAAGTTACACCTCCAGAAATCCCTTCTTCTACACTACTGTGAGAGGTGCAGGAACCCTGCCATCTTTTTTATTTGATCAGCCTAATGTACAAATATTTTGTGGGGAAAAGGGGGTTGGCACTGCAGATTATACATATGGGTGGATCTAATTGCAATGCCCTGGAATGATGCTAGGTCTGGGGCACCATGGAAGATGCAAAAGAGTGGCCAGCATGCCAGCATGATGAGATCTGTTGCCAAGAAATTGTTAGAGAATTTCTCTTCCCCTTGACAAAATTCAGTGACCCCACCCCATTTTTTTGTCTCCAGATAGGGTGGAGAATTTCAAGAGGCCAGTTGCACATAATGTCCCTTCCCTCATATTCTTTTATACACACATCCAATAGTTGCAGAATACTCTGGCTGAAATTTGTCTGCATCTGTAAGACAGTAGAGAGGTGTTGGCGAGTTTCCCCCCTCCACTTTTTCAAATGAAACGGACATCTTGACAGGAAGCAGATGTCTGCTATCATAAGGGCACATATGGGATTATACGTTTGCCAGACCACATCATCAACTTCCCCCCCTCCCTAAAGGATGATGGAACTTGGAGAGAGAGAGAGAATGAGCAGACACCTCAACCCTGCAATGATGTTCATTATTGAATATTATTCAAAGCAGAGAATGTAGCAAGCTGTTTCCCAGAGCTGCCAGGTAATGAAAAAGTCTATCAGTGGAGGTTCAGTAACTTTTCTAAGTGCATTGCCAGCTTTCTGACAGGTGAGACTTGGACGATACCTGAAATTTCAGACGTTTGCTCTATACATAGTTACTAAAGGTACATGATTTAAACCTGGCATTCTTATTTATTTAAATTTGCAGTGTACATAATCACCAAGGGTATGTGTCTCAAATCTGGCATTCAGATACCAATGCAATGGGTGGGGCCTCACTCTGCAAAGAACAGTAAACTGAACGACAATAATTTTAATCCAAGAGAAAGGTACTGAAAACATTATAAAAGTTAAAAGAAAATAGAAGATGGGCAGTTCATTGATTTTTATTTTATTTATAAATATATTTGTATAGCACTTTCATTTCAAAAATATATCAAAAGTGGTTCACAACAAATGTATAAGTGACATAATCTGCATCAAAATTCTGTGCCATGTCCATGTGAAGGAAATCTTGCTGATAAATAATATTCGATTTCAAGCAGAGGAATGAATGTGAGATGGTCGCTTTGGGTATGGACTAGACCAGTGCTTCCCAAACTTTTTCCCCCATGGACCATTATTGATGGCCTTAATGATTTCTTTGCCTGTTATGGCAATTTCAATGTACTGTGCTAAATACTGTATGATTTTAATTGTATTTTGTGCTGCTTTTATTTCTCAAATTGGACTTTACTGTATTACAATTTGCATTCCATAGAATTCAAATTGTAATACGATAAAATACAATAAAAGAAATAAAAGTAGCCATAAAAATACAAATACGGACACACTGTGGACCAGCTGAATGAAGCTCATGAACTGTTGGTAGTCCATAGACCACAGTTTGGGAACCCCTGGACTAAACTAGAGTCACTGACAGCCCTATGCACTCAAATCTTACCATATCCAGGAGATGCCATCAACTAGATAAATTATCTTAAATTGGGGACATACTAGGAGATATTCAATGCCAATCACAAAGTGGGATCAATTGTGATCCCAGAGCGTGCAGTCCATGCCCAATGAAGGACCATAAGCCAGCTAAATAAATCTCCTATTCCCACATGCACCTTAAATCTGTTCCTGGGTGTTCCCCAACTTTCCAGAGCAGATTTGGGGAGGACATGGGGGCGCAGGGGATACGGAGAGGGAGGAGAAGTTCTGTGGCTCAAGTGGAAATCCTTGTACTAGCAGATCTATTTAGGTGAGTACCACCCTGTGTCTTTCTGTGAAAGGCATTAGAGTGCCCATGTGTCCTTCTTTACAAAGGACAGCTCTGTATGAAGGGCTGACCAGTCCAAGACTGCATTAAAAATAAAAGACCATCAGAAAGGAGAGCATGAAGGGTCCTGAAGCTGACCATCACCAGTGAGCCCCTGGACATCAGACTGAGCTGGCACACAGATCACCTGGCCGCAGTCCTCCCCACCCCACCCCCATGGTGAGAAGGATTGTATTTCTATTTAAATTACAGGAATTATTTCTAAATTTGCATCTATACATATAAATCAACACTTGCAGATATATGCAAATTTGTGTCCTCTTTTGTCCTAGTTTTGATGATGAATTTCCTCTTTTTTGACAACGTGTAAGTGGTTACCTCATAAGTATTTAGGTACCATATTGTGATTTTCAAAAACAAAAAACCAAGATTATCTTAAAACAAAGGTATATGAATTCTGCAGAAATTCTAGTCACTGATCTTTGGGGGTGTAGATTCCCACACAGAATCTGGCCAAACTGAACAAAACCGGCACCTATGTGATGGCATCACTGACCTGCACTAGCATAGAAAGTCTGTCATGAGTCCCATGGAACATTCCTGGAGTGGTGAAGAAGAAGAAGATATGGGATGGGTCCCAGGGAAGGGTCCTAGTGACTTGCAACAAGAACATGTTGAAACAGAAGGCATCAGCACTTTTGACAGTGACAGAGTCTCCCCCTTAGCTCCTCTTAGCTCTCTGACCAAGAGCCAGCCCCTTCTCCTCCTCTCCACTCCCCTTTTCTCCAGCTGCAGCTGCTGTGCACACCTCCTCTAGAGGAGGAGGAGGATCTCAGTGATGTCCCACTGCCACCATTGCCCCAGACACGCAGACAACTGTGCAGGCAGGCCCAGCTGGCTCCCACTTTTCCGACTAGGAGTGCTCGCATGCGCACGCATTCCCGTCCTGTGACACGTTCCTCACACAAGTAGAAAGAGCCTATCCAAACCTGCTTAAGGCTTGTAAGGGGGTATGTCCAATTGCTGCAAAATGGCTTAGCTTTGAGTAGTCATGCCTAGTTATGCTGTGTAGAGATGATGAATCTTGTTTGACCTGTAAGCTGATCCATGAAGCGCTCCAAATTGAAACACACTGGAGAAAAATGCACCAGTGGGTCTGATTCTGATTCCAATGGACTTGGCCAGAACACTGTCAAAGCCATGGATTGATATGTCAATGGAGTGCACTAGTGCTGACAGTCTCCTTCTGAAACTCACCCACTGCAGTTCAAGTAAAAGAAGAGGAAGGGACTGGTAAGCCCTCCCACAGTGACCCCTTAGAAGGAGCAGTGGTTGCTGATGGGTTTAAGCACCGAATATAAACTGTGGAATGTGAGAACAATTCCTTAGTATGCATCTCCCCTCTCCCTCCCTCCCTTCTGCCTCTATTGCCATAGCTTGTTTTATCATGTGCAAGTAACCACAGATGTGTTTCCACCCCTAAAATACTGGAACCCGAGTTCATGAGGCTTTCTTCAGCCACAGCACTGAAGGAAGGCCTTTATGTTAAATTAGTCAATGGACCAAGAGTCTTCTTAGTGGGCTTTGCTTATGTCAGTGAGAACATACAAAACTTGGTGGGCATACTGAATAATATAAGAGAAGACGAAGAGTTCTTAGATGGAATGCTTGAACAACAACAGCAAAGAGAAGTAAGGGAGGTGGAAGAACAGTAGCATATTGAAGCAGAAGAGGAGAATGTTATGGAGAGGAACAACGAAGTGGAGGAAATTCCAAGGAAAAGGGGAGAGTTAGGAGCAGAAGAGCTCAAAGACACCCTTCCCCGGCAGAACTATGGAACCACTTTCAGGCACTTGAAGATGAGACTGGAGACAACCTGCAGAGGAAGAATCACAGAATAAGGCTATCAGTGGCTACTAGCCATGATGACTATGTTCTGCCTCCATGGTCAGAGGCAGTATGCTTCCGAATGCCAGTTGCTGAAGTGGAAACCACAGGAGGGGAGCGTGCTCTTGCATTCAGGTCCAGCTTGTGGGCTTCCCACGGACATCTGGTTGGCCATTGTGAAAACAGGCTTTGATCTGATCCAGCAGAGCTCTTATGTTCATATATTTTTTGGGGGGGGGAGATTGGGAGAAGCGGGATGAAGACCCATTGTGCACGTGGAAATCTTGGGCTGACGGGAAGCTTACTTATTATTTATTTATTAGATTTATATCTGACCCTTCCTCCCAAGAGGAGCACTTAGTGCTACATTGGATACAACCCAGTGACTGGCCCGGCGTCACCCAGTGAGCTCTGTAGCTGAGGGTGGGTTTCTACTTGTGTCTCTTCAATTCTAGGCTGACACTCTAATCTAGAGGTGGGGAACCTCAGGGCTGCGGGGGGGACAAATGCATCCCTCCATCCCTCTCTGTCTGGTCTTCAAGGCTCTTCCCAGGCCATACATCATCCTGAGCTGCATCCCTTACTGGCTCTGCTTTGCACCCTCCTTGAGTTCCTTTTGCCTGGCTGGAATACATCCTTGAACTCCAGTAATGTCTCTTGCTTGCCCAGACGGTGGCTACAGAAGGATGCATGAAGAAACTAGGAAGCATTCTTTCTTCCATCCACTTTGCCTCTTCCCACCACCAACACCACCACTGGCATGTGGCCACCAGAAGGCAATGTGGTCCTTGCACTAAGAAAGGTTCCCCATCCCTACTCCAGTCACTCCACTCCACTGTGTCCACCATCCCACTGTTGTTGTTTTTTAAAAAAATAAGTACCGTGATTTCCAGTTGTAATTGTTCTAGAGAAACCACAATATTGGCACCATGTACTGAAGAGAAGGAACATGGAATGACGCAACTGCTGAGAATATCTGGCTCCCTCGTACTACGTTTCCTTCATTGCTTTTGGGGTTTCACTGTAACATTATAACAGTTGTGACCAGAGCTTGGAAAAGTTACTCTTTTGAACTACAACTCTCATCAGCCCAATTCAGTGGCCATGCTGGCTGGGGCTGATGGGAGTTGTAGTTCAAAAAAGTAACTTTTCCAAGCTCTGGTTGTGACAACATAAGCCAGCACAGAAGAAAAGCTGGTCATCAGTAGCAAATGACTGCTTCCAAAAATCTTTTCTATTCTTGCTTCCTTGCCCGCCCGCCCTGTTCATAAGGGAAAGTGATTCATGCTTCACAAAGTCCTGCCAGTTATTACCATGTGTTAAATTGTGATCTGCAAACACAAGCTGTTCTTAAACAAGAACAAAATGGCAAAACCAGATGGTTTCCTTGTAAGGTTGAGTGAAGTTTTCTGGAATGCAAACACATGTGTTTTTTCTCCCCCTCCCCAGCCGGCAATTCCCACATATAAACAACCTCATTCTTATCTTTTTCAAGTGACGCGACCAGACTCATCCCACCCCCTTTCTGCTGGAAAAGACAATATTACTCCAAGGAAAACTGGGAGGAGAGGGAGGAAAATAGCACATGACCCACAACACAGATGCTCTGCATACAGTTTTTTTAAATTAAATTTGATAACAAGGCAATAATGCTGACTTTTTTGTGCATAGAAAAAGCAAAAAAACTGGAAGCGAAAGGGTTGATCTACGCATATTAATAGTGTTGATTAAGAGATGAGTTACATGGTGCAGCAGAATCACAGTGCAGCTTCTGGTGGACTATATCAGTTCATAGTGTGGATGGGAGATGGTTTGATCCAGTCTCTCCTCCCTTCAGATCCTTCCTCCATATAGAAAGCTAAGAGAGGGTGCTAAACTAGAACTGTTCTCCCCAGCATGCTGGGCTATTATATGAGGAAATATATTGTGGTGTGTGTGTTAGGAGTGCACAAAAGGCTTAGTATCTGCCTTGTATCCATGCATATTTTAACATTCTGACATGTTAATGAGTTGCTCTGTGCACTCTCTGATTCCTTCTGTGCTTCAGGTTCTGAACCTCTCTGTATAAAAGTTCTGTGTTCCCCATTCACTATAATGGGGAATCTAAACATATTTCCCACTGTTGGTCGAAGTGGATGAAATTTATAGGCATAGGAGCCCCTCCAGAGTGGATTCAACCTGCTAAGTTGATTTTTCTGCTGGTGCTCACTCTCCTGCTGCTCACAAAGGTAGGGAGAGTGACCACCTACACAAGGAAGGGAGCAATGCTCTCCCTGAAGAAATGGCAAAGGCCCTACCAAACCTAGTGTTAGCCCTGACATCAAGGGTTGCGGCTCAAGCTTCTGCCAATGATGTAATTTGACTCTTAAATTCTTAGTGGTTTATACCATTTCCCCAACATGACTTGAACTTTCTGGAGACACCTCATGATGGAGATTCATGTGGAAATGGTTCAATATATTATAATTTCGATCGTTTTTAGATAAAACATTTTAGGCTGGCTGAGCACAATTTGCTTTGTGGTGTTGAGGCCTGTAGGCAGGTACCTGTGCATGCATCATATTCATGTCTAGTCTCTCTAATATATTTTAGGAACATGCTGATAATGATTATGATATCCATGCACTTTGCCTTAACCAAATCTCTTTATTTTGAGAACTTTCCACAATTTCTCACTCATAATGGTAAAACCAATAGTGGAAATTTACCCCCGGTTCCCATGAGCTATCTACCAGTGGCAATGAAACAGCATTGGGGCTGCCTTTCCCCACCAGTTATGCTTGTATTCCAAGAGTAAGGACAGAAGGACCTGTCAGTTTTCATTCTTTTTCTTTCTAATTTTTCCAATCTTCAATTATCTACACTTCCGCAAAAATTTGCATTTTTAAAAAAATCCTCATGAAAATTCATCAGTATTTTAGTGCAAATTTCCCCTAATAAACATACTTTATATACTATTTGGACTAACATAAACATTTCTGCAAGCACTTTATCCAAATATATTGTATTTGTTTATGTTATCTTCCCTAATGATTCATTTGTATGCACACTTCTACCTAATATATGGATTTTTGTAAACATTGGTTGGCTGGAGAACAGTATTGAAAAATTTGGACAAGTGCAGATTTGGAAGGATGGCAGCGTTTCAGTTCTCATATTGTTTTGGAAAGTGCGAATTTGATAGATTTGGCTTGAAATGCAAACTAAACTGAATTTCTCCTCTATCCCTGTCCAAGAATAATAAAGCAAGGGACATATAACTCCACTTAATTTGTTTACTTGTTTCTTTATTAAAACATGACCCACCTTTCCTTACACGTCTGAGCCCAAGGGGATTGGAAACGGGAAACAAAGCCCTATGAGGAGAGACTGAAAGACCTGGATATGTTTAGCCTTGAGGAGAGAAGACTGAGGGGAGATATGATAGCACTCTTCAAGTACTTGAAAGGTTAGCACACAGTCAGAGGAGGGCCAGGATCTCTTCTAGATCATCCCAGAGTGCAGGACATGAAATAATGGGATCCGGTTACAGGAAGCCAGATTTTGGCTGAACATTAACAGTCTTCCTAACTGTTAAAGCAATATGACAATGGAACCAATGACCTAGAGTGGTGGTGGGCTCTCCAACATGGGAGGAATTCAAGAGGCAGCTGGACAGCCACCTGTTGGATATGCTTTAATTTGGATTCCTGCATTGAGCAGGGGGTTGGACTAGTTGGCCTTATAGGCTCCTTCCAGCTCTACTATTCTATGATGCTATAATTCAAAACCCTGGTGCAAACCCCTCCTTCTCCCACATTGCTTCACTGGGTAGGAAATAGAAAGCTAAGATGGAAGAGAAGACAATAAATTGGGTCCAGGGAACCTGTGGCTGTTTAGGTAGGAGAAAGTTCCTCAAATTTTCTGTTCCCCTAAAAACAGAATTAAAGTACCCTCCCAATGTGCTTGGCATCAATAGAAACTTTTCACCTGAGGCAAACTGAAGGCATGAAAGAAGTTGTTTCTGTTGGCACCACAGCAGGAAAAGGAAGAATGGAACCTCCTCCTGGTCCCAGTCTGAAGTGGGAACAGCCTTGCCATGACAGTTGTACTTTCGAATGACACATCAAATGCTAAAACACATTTAATGCAACATGCAGTTTGGCCCACAGGTAAGAGTCTCTGTGATATCTCAGGCCAATAGACCAATCCACTTCCTTTGCCCTTTGCCCTATTTGTGTGTTTGAACATCCCAAGTTCAGAACAACAATCTGGGCCATGTAACAGACTGACCCAGACCTATTCAGGCATTCAGTGCCAAATGTGTGAGAGGAAGAGCGCGGATGCACCTGCTAGGCCCATCTCCTCTGTTGTGTCTCAGAAGCATGACTTCATCAACCTCCATGCATTAGAGGGTTAAGCACTGCAGGGGGGACTCAGCTCTATGTGTGTACACTCTCTATATGATTTAGAAGTTAGAACCCTGATTGTGTGGGGTTCTAAATTGTGCCAGGAAGCTACCTGAGTACAACAGTAGCCAGAACACATGCAGAGCAAACTTCTTGCCACCTATAGCACAGTGGGGAGGAGAGCCTGGCTGGGAGTCCAGAGTCTGTGAGTTCAAATCCCCGCTCATGTCTCCTGGGGGTCAAGGGACAGCTAAAGATCACCCCCACAGTGAGTGGCACAGGGGTTATGTGCCCTGACACCTGTGCAGCCGTGGGCAAGCTGCAGAGTCCCAAGGAGCCCAGTTGCCTCCCAGCTGGCAGTTACGGGCAAGGAAGGGGCTGGCTTGTGCAGCTGTGGCAAGCAGAGCAGGCCCTAGCCAGCCGGGGAGGACTAGCTTCAGAGGAGTGGTAAACCGCCTCTGAATACCTTTTACCATGAAATCCCTATTCATGGGGTAGCCATAAGTCAGATTCAACGTGAAGGCAGTCCATTTCCATTTTACTACTGCTCTGCATTTTGCCCCTGTCCTCTCTGGAAGGAGAGGAGAGCTGTCAGCTGGTCCCTGGAGGAAGACTCACTTCCTCACAGATTGCAGCAGCAGCTGGTTTTGAGGCCAAGACTCCTGGGTGGGGAGGGGTGGAAAAATTCCCAGAATACACCTGACCTTGGGCTGGGGTATGTGCGTTTATGTTTGTTTGTTTGTTTGTTTGTTTGTTTTTATTATTATTATTATTATTATTTTATTTAGCTGCTGGAGGGAGGGTGAGGAATCTTTCTTTTGTTTTTATTTGCTTATTTTTAATGGGGCAGCCAGGATTCTTGCACTGCCAAAGCTTTCTGGGGCTTCATAGGGGTGGTTATTTTATTTTTTGTTTTATGTGTGATACATTATTTTGGCTTTTAATTATATTAAGCTGCTTGGAGACTTTCAGGTGGCAAGTGACTAATAAAGCAAATAAAGGAATAAATCAACAGGCTCCCTGCTGGAGACCTTGGTTTTATCCAGTGCTGATCCTACTCAGAGTAGACCCACTGACATTAATAAATATGGCTAACTTTGGTTCAGTCATTTCAATGGGTCTGCTCTGAGTATGACTATCATTGGAGAGCAATGGGACCTGGTGACTGGGATGCAACAGTAGATATCTAGCAAAATACTTACATAGGGCTTAAAATGTTGCAGAATCAGGATAGTCTTAGCAGGTTTTGCTCTTTGTACACCCCCCACATTGCTTATCACAAACCGTCTCCCCCTCCCACCTATCCAGCAGCCTGCACATCACCATCATTTGGTGAGCATGTCACTAGTAGGAATTAGTGTCCCTTTTCAATCAATCTTTAACAGGCAAGAATGGCTGTGAATGATAGCATTATAAGCAATTTAAACCGTTTGTTTATGGTGGGAGCATCCATTTCCTTCGAAACAGATAATACATTTTTTTAAAGCCAATAATTAAAAAGAAAGAAAGAAATGACATGACACTAGCTATAATGACGCCATATAGTAATCAAATATTAATGGTCTTCTAAATGTTATTGTGCAGTTAAATTAAATTATTGTCAGATGCTGGCAGAACAAACAACTCCTCCAAAGGAAATGGTACTAAATCAAATATTTGACCATTTAACAGCCATTTCATTGTCCTTTTTGTCACTCTGAATTTCTGCAGCTAGAAAATGATTCCACAATATTAGCCAGCGGGGGTGGGGTGGGGGTTGAAGAGATGCATGAAATAAAAAAGGGAGAAAATACCCTCCTCTGACAAGGATTATTATATGCTCCAATTATATAATTATTGGAGTTAAGAATTCACAAATTGCATTGCATGCTGTTGTTTAACTTGCTTTGCTAACCTTCCATTTGTACAAAGGTGTCATTAATTATCCTTGTGAGTGACAGGTTTTTGGGTGGGTTTTGTTTTGTTTCTTTGTTTTGCTTTGGCAGGCTGTGTTTAACATTTTTCATTTAAATTCTAAAATTCTTTCATCCTACACTGGCTGTGTTTCTTTAAATGGCCTAAATTAAATGGCTGATTCTCACAAGCCTGAGAAAATTCCAATTGCTTGCCCTAATTTATATTTGTTTGCCAGTTCAACATGTGATGTGTCTGTGCTAAGTGATAATGGTAGGGATTCTTGTGAGAAGGTGTCATGCTCAAAGTTTTAGAGTTTCTGTTGTTTTCACTACCTTTCTTTTGTTTTTTTAAAGACCAGATGCAATATTCATAAACTAATTGGAGAGGAATAATTTCCTTTAACAATAGCAAGTATCAAATTAGTTTCTGTGATTTTGGCTATTTGCAATAGGAGATTCATGGGCGATGCAAAGCACTTCCATTGTCATTCAAAAAGCTTAGGTATATGCATACCTCTTACCCTCACCTGTCCAAATAGTTGAAGCTGTGGTTCTTCTTCTTCTTCTTCTTCTTCTTCTTCTTCTTCTTCTTCCAATGTTTTGTCTTGAAGACACTACCATTTTTTTTAAAAAAAATACAATACTAAACTTAAAATGCATCAAAAGATAAAAGAACATTATTGGAATCTGCAAAAGTAGGTCCCTGAGTCATTATTGCCCCATGAGAGATATCAGCTCCCCCCATCCTGTTGCAGACTGAGATGCAAAAAAGATGTGGAGACATATAGCACAGTACCCAATGAAGTGCTTTTACTGTGTAAGGGTTTCCACAAGGAATCATAGAATAGTAGAGTTGGAAGGGGCCTATAAGGCCATTGAGTCGAACACCCTGCTCAGTTCAGGAATCCAAGTTAAACTGCTCCTCCCTATCTTCTCCCCATGTGCCCCCATGCAACCTTCCCAAATCTGCTCCAGAAGGTTGGGGGGAAACCCAGAACAGATTTTGGGAGTATGTGTGGGGCACAGGGAGAGAAAAGGGAGGGGAAGTTCTCTTGTGCAACCAAGCCAAGTTCAAGGTTCTAGTTTTGGTATACAAAGCCCTACACAGCTTGGAACCAGGATACCTGAAAGACCATCTTATCTCTTATATACCCAGTCGATCACTGTGGTCTGCAGGTGAGGGCCTCCTGCAGATGCCATCTTATCAGGAGGTCCATTCTGCACAACATAGGAAACAGACTTTTAGTGTGGCAGCACCTACCTTGTGGAACTCCCTACCCTTAAATATTAGACAGGTACCATCTCTGTTATCTTTTCAGCGCCTATTGAACAACTTCCTCTTTCAACAAGCCTTTTAAGTTGAGACCTTATCCCAGTCTGTGTCTGTGGTGGAATTGCTTTTTAATATGTTTTTAATCTTTTTTTAAAAAAACAGTATGTTTTTAACCTTTTTTAAAAAAAGATGTCTTGAAAGCTTTTTTCTTTTATAAAAGTTTTTAAACATGTTTTGTTTTAATGTATTTTAAAGCCTCTTTTTATGATGTTTTAAAGTGTTTTTAGTGCTTTTGTTTGCCGCCCTGGGCTCCTGCAGGGTGGAAGGGAGGGATATAAATAAATTAAAAAATTAATTAAATAACATCCTTGCACTAGCAGATGCACTTTGCTGGATACTGCCACACATGGTGTTGTGGCAAGGAACTGTGGGGGGCATTTGGAGGGGCTGGAGGGAAGAAAAGTGGGGGAGGGAGGAACAGTCTTCTGGGAGCGGGAGAAAATCATGACAATTTTTCAGGTCAGGGGTCATACATTTCAAACTTTCCCACTTTCCATTTATTACATTTTTAAAAGGAGTTTTTGCAGCCATAGGAAGTGATGGTGACACTCTTTGGTGGCCACTCCCCTCCCCACGCACACACAAAATGCCCCTATAGAAAGGTTGGATGTCATGCCAGGGGCATTGCAGTGGGAGGAATGGCCCCAGTGGGACAGCATTTTTTTAATTTTATTTTTTACCCAACAATGGAAAGGTACTTTCATCCAAGCTCTTCCAAATAGATGTCTGTGGCAACACAAAGTTTTGGCATGCTGCTGTATGGGGTTGGGGTTGAGATATTGGCCAACTGCCCTCTCATAGCTGTCATCTGAGAGAACTAGTTTCTGATGAAGGTTTGAAGTGCTCCCCTGGTAGAATGAAAACAATGCCTTGATCAGAAGGATTCATGGGATGGCACCCCAAGTTTAATGATACCCATTGCTATTAACGATGTGCACTGATTTTACCATAGAAGCATCCATTGCAAGGCAAGAAAACAGGCCTATGGATAGACTGTGATTCCAGCAGTATAGAAAAAGTTGCAGAACTCAGCTTCTTGATAATTGTTTATTTGACCAACAACAAAACAAAAAACAAATAAAACCACCAGCAGTTAATGAAAGGTGTGCTGGGCCAACATGATTTACCAGTTTGGTGGCCTCATTTGTAGCCTGTGAAAGTAGAATGGGCAGTGGAAACTCTTCAATGGTCCTCCCAGCTGGTGGATGCCACACGAGAAAAAAAAAGTCCCATAGCATTTTTCCAGGGGGTGGGGCATCAGCTGTCAACCAGGCAGAGTCCGGTGGAGCATGTGTGAGTTTCACCTACAGCTGCAAAAAATCTCCTTCCAAAGGTAAAAGAAGCAAGGCAATTTCACTCCTTTTCCCACTTCTGTGTGCTTCTGCTTTGCATGCAAAGGTCCCTGGTTCAGTCCCCAGCATGTTTGGTTGGTTGAGTGGGGTGAGGAAAAGAACCATGTCTGAAATCCTGGAGCAATATTTCTAGTCAGGGTAGACAGTACTGAGCTAGATGGGTCAATGATCTGACTCAGTATAAAGCAACTTCCTATGTACCTAAGTTTCCAAACTTTCCTTCCTCAAATTAGGCTGAAAGGTCTTGTTTGAAAACTTTTGCCCAACTTTCGTGACAGTGCATGGGGAATACCTGCTGGTACCTTAGGAGCTGGGAGAATGAATGAATAAGATTGTTAGTATTTAGGGGCAGGGCTTTGGTGCCCTGCATTGCCTTTCACTGTGCTTTGCAAAACTAGAATGAGTGATGCAGAGCAGCAAAAATAACTGCAGAATAAATTACGTGAAATGGATTGAATTATGCCCACCTGAGCAATCTCTGATCTAGACAGTGCAAGATTTGATTGCCTAGGTGCAGAATTCAAATAGGATTTTTCTATCCCTTTTCCCATTGATTTTAATTTTTATTATTCTAATTTTTTATTATTCAAAATGTTTGATTGTGTCCATTCACAATGCTTGCAGAATATATCAAAACATGATTTTTCCATGCATGTGG
The DNA here is from genome assembly GCF_030035675.1 of Rhineura floridana. Classification (NCBI taxonomy): domain Eukaryota; kingdom Metazoa; phylum Chordata; class Lepidosauria; order Squamata; family Rhineuridae; genus Rhineura; species Rhineura floridana. The sequence goes on along the minus strand of NC_084485.1, from coordinate 24,431,130 downwards.
CAAAAGAACCATCTGATTCATTTATCACAAGGTTGCCCCCAAAACGAGCCATTCACTTGACAGTACCCGACTCCCCTGTAAAACGCTTCCCTGGTATCTTCATTTTCTCTTTCTCTCCTCCTAAGTGGTACTAGTACATCATCTTGCCCTGCCCAAGAACTCCTGAGCACCTAAGAAGACAGACATCTTTTTCCTTCCAACTTCCCATGTAGTGTCCTCACTAAGCAACTGAAAAGAGGAAGGAAATCATCAAAGCTCAGCAAGAATGGAAATTCTACTTCCTCATCCCCTTCTGCAGAACCCTTGATCTTGCTAACATCTTAGGAGGCATGAATGCAATCTCCATCATCTAGCTGTGCATATAAGGATGCTTCTGAACAGCTGGGATGAGGTTCATTATGGTTTATAGACTGTGTTGGATGCAATGGTAAGTTCAGTTGTACTAAATTATTAAAAACCTATAATGAACCCTCAGAAAAGATAACATATTTTGATTTTGAGAGCATTGTGGGTGGGGAAAAGCAATATTTAACATCTGCTTCCTCATCAAGGTAGATAATAAATAAATGTATTATAAAGAAAGGCTCAGAAACACAGCCTTTTTCAGCTTACTAATAGATCTGAAGATTTCCCCTCTTATAGGTCTGTCTTCACCCTCTTGTACAGAGTCTACATGAAGGAGATTTATCTCAAACATCATGCTTTGATAGATTTAACAAAGGCTGCTAACATTCTAACATTCTTGTGAATTTTGCCATTCACCACCTCATGAAGTTGGGAAAATGAATGAGATTCCTTCTTAAACTAACTGCTGGGTAATGGGTGGTCTTGCAGACAGCATTGGGTCCGCTCTCTCATATGTAATGGTTCCTATTTGGGAACAAGAACAACAGGATATAAGGAATGGGTTTGCTGAATCAGACGAAACTCCATCTAGCATAGTATCATTTGGGAGGAAGGTGAGAGTAGCCACAGAATGTTGCAGGACACAGACCTCCATGCATCCCCTTAGCTAGCTTGCTCTCTTCAGATGCAGCAGAGGATGCTGTCACATTGTCAATACTGAGTAGACTGAAATGTCCATCCAGTTGGAATTGCGGTGTGTGTGTGTGTGTGTGTGTGTGTGTGTGTGTGTGTGTGTGTGTGTGTGTGTGTCTGTGGGTGGGTAGGTAGGTAGGTAGGTAGGTAGATAGATAGATAGATAGATAGATAGATAGATAGATAGATAGATAGATAGATAGATAGATAGACAGACAGACAGACAGACAGACAGACAGACAGACAGACAGATAGATAGATAGATAGATAGATAGATAGATAGATAGATAGATAGATAGATAGATAGATAGATAGATAGATAGATAGATAGATAGATAGATAGATAGATAGATAGATAGATAGATAGATATGATCTTGTCCTTCACCTCAGGCAGCAAAATGTCTTGGGTGGCCATGGGTGGTTCCATTTTACATTCATGCTAGATAGTCATTATACTGTTTGATATGTCAGTAGTGGGAAAAGGGCCATTGCTCAGGGGCAGAGCATCTGCATTGCATATGGAAGGTCCTAGGTTCCTATGAGAGCCTTCTAGCGACCATGGAAAATGTCCTATCCTGTCCCCACCTGTTGCTTCTCATAATGATGCTGTCTTTTGTCTCTTTTGCAAATATGATGGTTCCAGCAGCAGCCCTACTCCCATGGACTTCAGCTGTTGAAGGGAGGCCTGATTGTGAACATAATTATTTCCCAGGAACAAAAGAATTCCATAACAGCTGTGACAGGCTTGTGGCTACTTAAGTGAGGGCTAGAACAGCCTGGCCCACTTCCAGCAGCTGCTGCACATGATTTTTCCTCCCTCCTAACACCCAGATATAAATATTACTCTCTCTGTTATCACAGTTATCTTCACATAATTTGTGCACTTGAATCCTTGCATTTGCAGCTCTTTTACTACTTCTCCCCTTCTCTGCCTCCTCCTTCCCCTTATGAATGAATCCAATATTGAAGAACCAGTTCCTCAAACTCATGTTCGATATGCAGAGCTTGGAAGATTACTTTTAAAAAGTAATAAATTACAGTTACAGTTACATGGCTCCCCAAAAGTAGTAATTACTGTTACAATTACAATTGCTCTGAAAGTACTTTACTTTTACTCAAAAGTAATTGCTACAATTACATTTTAGTTACTTTTTAAAAAATTGCCTACAAGATGCTGGCCTTGGCTGCTGAAGATCTAAGTAGCCTAAAACAACATTAAAAATAAGCACACACACACACAGAGGGTTGTAGAATATTTTTTTTTATCCATAAGATTAACAGAATGGCATAACAGAATCTCACGTCCCCTCACCCCACCCCCAGCAATGACGATACCCCAACACACATATTTTTATATATATATATTGCCTCCAGCTCTTTTCTCCTTCCACTCCTGTCAATTTTTAAACAATTGTTTTCTCCACCCAGTCTCGCTCTCCACCTCCTCCCTTGTCGCCTCCTAAGCACCAATAGAACATGAAGAACAGCGCTGCACAGAAGCCCAATTTGAAGCACGTGATCTTTATTCACAGATCAGAGGAGCAGAAGACTTCCCCTGCTCTCCCCCAAGTAATGCGCAAAAGTAATGCTGGAAACATTACAATTACTCCTCAAAAGTAATGAAGTTACTACTCATTCTATTACCAGCAAAATGTAATGAAGTTACCCACTCGTTACTCAAAAAAGTAATAAATTACAATTAATTTGTTACTTGTAACTAGTTACTTCCAAGCTCTGTTGATATGACAGAACTAGAAGCACTACTAGAGTAAGAGCCAGATCCATGTTTTCTGTCATCCCCAGTAAAAATGATGAATAGGATGGACTATAAGGGTAGATGGCTGAGAACACTGATAAAGAGGACCTTGTTCCCTGCTGCTCAAGAAAGAAGGGCTAGATCTAATGGATTTAAATTGCAAGAGGGTCGATTTCAAAGCAATCTGAAGCATAGGAAGCGAGCAGAATTTATGCTTGCATAAATTAATCTCTTGTAAATTACCCCTGTTTCAAACTGTTAAGGAGCTGGGCTGTTGCTGGCTGAGCCAGCCCAAGCCTGGCAAAGGCCTTTAAAACAGAGCTTGACTTACACCACCCTTTTTGCTGGCATAAATTTTGCCGGGTTGCCAGGTCACAAGACTGAGCTGAAAGAGCTGTGGAATAGGTATAAATCTCCCTTTGCCCTGTCCTGCCACACCACCAGAATACCCCCTTTTGGGGGCTTACACTGGCATACGTTCCACCAGATGAGCTCCAGATGAGCCTGCATAGCCGTGAGTGAACCAGGTTGAGGGACTTATGCCAGCCTATTCCCGGCTGAGCCAGGAGGGAGTTACATCAGCATAACACCAGCTGAACCTCAGCTCAGCTAAGACAGCCCAAGATCCACCTATTCCAAACTTGCTCATCCTGACAGATCTTGAGTTTGGATTGCACTGTAGGAGAGTCTTCTTGATGATAAGAGCAGGTCAATTGCTCAGAGGGGTGATGGAATTTTCCTCACTGGAGGTCTTCAAGCAAAGATGGGACAGCCATCTGTTGGGGATTTTCTAGTGCTGGATTTTCTGAATAGCCTGCAACTTTATGACATGAGGTGACTTGACATAATTTGAGTTGCAAAATGACTGCCATCACTTTTTTTCAGTTAAGTCACTTAGGGGTTAAACAGACTTTAAAAATTATCTTCTTGTTGATCCTTGTCTGCTGATAAATATCCAGAGTTTCCTTTGGCCTTGCTCTTCAGGTGAGTAATTAAACTGACAACTTTTTCAGTGGTTACTTTTCCTAGATGACATAGATTTTAATATTAATGCATTTCCACAACTTCCTGCTATAGATCACTGCGAGTCCTAATTTATTAGGGGAGCCTTGACAGTCCCTTTGTGTCATGTTAAGATGATGAAGATGAGCGATGATTCCTGAAAGCATTGAGAGCCCAGTGGTTATATGTGTGTGTGGTGCCAAATCTTCTTACATTCAAAAGAACTGTTGATGTAGCAAATGGACGGGAATGAAAAATAAATGACAGGCTTCTTCCAAGTACATTTTTTTAAACAAACAAGAATGACAACTTGCTGGTTCTTTGCCATCTTTCTTCCATTCATTTCTTTGCTTCTTCTCCCATGTAAGAGACTCAGTTGCTTGCAGAATTCAATCCGGTTGCCGACTTCCTTAAAGAATTGTTTTGCAGAAATATATCAGTTAAAGTAAAGTTGTTGAAAGTTGTTATTCCACTTGCCCTGAGAGCAGCCCACAGTCATGACAATAATCCAAAGGAATAGTGTTTTTAAATTGAGCTTCAGTAAACTGCCTGCCTAAAGATTTAGGTCTGGGTGAGTGAGCCCTACGGGCTTCTCTCTTTCTCTGCAGCATTGTTGACAAATGGCACCAAACACTCAAAAACTCCACAGTATAAACTGAGGAAAAAAGAATTCACAGCTTACTTGAGTCTTACATTGGGTTGTCCCAAAGCTAACGATCAAGCAACAACCAAACACATGCTCTTCATTTTATCCTTATTCCCTTGTCCCTAATAACTCACTTTTGCCTTGTTAAAATATAATTTTATTTATATAAAAGAGGTGGGAAGAGTGACACTGTGGCTTACATTCACACCACACGTTAGGAGACCCCTGTTCACCTCATAAAGCTACAACTCTCAGAGTTCTCTGGGAAGAGGGACTGACTGTTAAACCACTCAGGAAACTGTAGTTCTGCAAGGGGAATAAAGGTTTCCTCAGCACCCTTCACAAATTACCCTTCCCAGGATTCTTTGGGGGAAGCCATGACTACTTAAAGTGGAATAATAGTGGAATAAATGTGTAATGTGAATGTGGCCTCTGTGAGTGCCTTGCCCCACTCTCCAGTTCTGAGAGCCTTCATAACAGAGCAGCTTCCAGAAAGAAAGACTGTGAGGGGGGGAGAGCAGGTGAGGGGGAGCCACTGTGCTAGATTCCGGGTGGGAGGGTGGGTCACTGCTGCTTACTGGGAGAGAAACAAAAGGGACAATGGGAAGGGGTAGGGGTAGGCAGTGTACTGCAAATGCAGGATCATTGGATTGGCTCCACCGGTGCATATGCACCACGCTGACCTCCCCGCTGCCTCCCACCTCCCCCTTTTCCATCCAGTAAGCAATGATGCCGCCTGCTAGGAAGTTAGCATATCAGCTCTGCCCCACCCAGCAAGCCACTTCTGGGAGGAAGAGAGGGAGAGAGAGACACCACCTGCCCTGCCCTACTCTTCAGCCATTGTGGCCTTCATAAGGGAACCAGTTCCAGAAAACCTCAGAGGGGGCTTTGTTCCCTTTTGGTTGAAGCAGAAAAGAATTTATCCACCATTTTTATGTGCCCCCTGAACATCCCTCTCCAAATCTGTACTGGGGTTTCCCACAACCTTCTGGGGACAAGGGGAAACAACAATCATGGACTTGGTCCTTGCCAACAGGAAAGAACTGCTTGATGAGGTGAAAGTAGTAGAAACCTTGGATGAACTGATCACATCGTCTTATGATTCACAACATTGAGCAAAGGGAAAACTGATCCGTGTCAAATGTCCAGCACAGATTTTAGGATAGTTATTTCTTTGTTTAGAAAATTTAAAAGCCACTTGATCAAAAAAACTCTCCAAGCGGTTGTAAAAATAATTTTGCAGAGAAGGTATCTCTAAATTCTACAAACCAGTTAAAAACAAATATACATAAAATCATTACCTTAAAAACAAAGATAAAAATTAATAAAACTTTTAAAACAAGTATAGATAACTGAAGCATGTGTCTGGACAGCTGCATGCCTGAAATATCATATTACATGTTATATACCCAGTTGATGACTTCACTCTGCAGGTGAGGGCCTCCTGCAGATACCATCTTCTCAGGAGGTCTATTCTGCAGAACATAGGAAGCAGACCTTTAGTGTTGTGTCACCTACCCTGTGGAATTCCCTCTCCTTAAATATTAGACAGGCGCCATTTCTGTTATCTTTTCGGCACCTACTGAAGACCTTCCTCTTTCAACAAGCCTTTTAAGTAGAGACCTTATCTGCATGTGTGTTGGAATTGCTTTTTAAGATGTTTTCAAAACTTTTAAAAGATATTTTAAAAGATGTTTTCTTTTAATATATTTTAAAGTCTATTTTATGGTGTTTTAGTGTTTCGTTTGCTGCCTTGGGAAGGGAGGGATATAAATAAATAAATAAAGATAAGCTGAAGGAACTGCTAAGTGGGATCCCAGGATTAGAAATACTGAAGAAGAAAATTCAAGATGCTCACCAAGTTCTTAAAAGCAAAATACTGAGGACACAATCTCCCCTCCCCCCTGCATTTGCAGGAGCCTGTTCTAGATGCACTTTGAGGTCTCTCCCAACCCTATGATTCTAGCAGTTCATGATAGTGCCTTGTACCCACTGGAGGCTGGTCCATTTTGGGTAATGGGGCACTGCCCACCAACCTCAGCCTACCTCAGCCAAACCCCACCTGCCTGCCTTCCTACTTATAACCAGTCCAGGGATGGTCCTGGCTGTCAGCTTTCTCTTTCTCCTTAGTCTCAGTGATGCCCTTGTAGAACTCAGGAGGGAGGAGAGGGACAAAGCTACAGGCTCTGCCTGTCATTGGCTTGGCTCCACCTACCATTTGGGTTCCCTGTCCTCTGTCCCCCCACTCCCAATGGGCACCAGCCATCACTGCTTGTACCTATGGCTTAAAGTGTGATGGGTTTAAGAAGGGCCATATGTAGCACTGGGCTGGGCATTCAACTGCCTAACAATGCTAGTTTTCATTTTAAACAGATTTCTAGCCCTTTCTTTTTGCGCTGCTGGCAGGTGTGTGGACGATCTCTGGTGCTGTCTTGGAAACCTGACCAGCACATTACAGGTCCAAAGAATGGGCATGTGCAGGGAACAGACTCCTGAGCAGAGCCAGACACTTTTCTCTGCAGCAGTTCTGACTGCTGAAAGAGATGAGCCACTGTGAAGTGAGGTTTAAATTAAAAATGAACTGGAAAGGAATGCACAAGTAATAGCTGTGCACACATCTCTGTGTGTGTGTACATGTCATGCACACATATCCCTTCCCTGAATGCTGGCATGAGCCATTTTTATTACCTGCATTTAGAAAATTGTTAAGTAATTTCCTTCCTTCTTGGCTCTGTTCTGTCCTCATCTAGTTTATTTCTCTGCAGGTTCATCTAGAGATTTCCATAACACCTGAGCATCTTCCAGCTAATTTGTCTTCTAATTATGGCCACAAAGTGCACTGCAAAGCAACTAAATGCTCTCCCGGAGTGAAGCTTAAAAATTAGCTGTTGTCCTCTGCCTTGCTGATGAGTTTGATTTTTCCCAACATAATACGTGAAGCTGTTCTCCCCCACACACATACACACTCCCCCTCCACACTCTGAATGTGGAACTTCACAAATAGAAGAACAGAACAATCCTAACGATAGGAAGCCAGTGTGACGTATTCCCACTCCAAACTCAGAGGCTACTGCCAGCTGAGCCTGCAGGTGATTTTGGGGTCAAGTTCTGAGGATTGGACTCCAGATCACATGAAGGAGATGAACAGGTTTTGGAATAGGTGTAAGCCTCTCCTTGTTCTGTCTTGCCCCCATCATTCCCTCCGATTGCCCTCTTTTGTGGACTTCCACCAGTTGAACCCCAGCTGAGGACTTACAGCTTAACAACCCTCTCAATTTTAAATAAATAAATAAAACTGAATAGGAAAATCTTACCCTGATTATAGAAGATGCCTGAAAATATACCCTGAAAATAGAAGATAAGTGGTAGAGAGAAAGAAGAAAAGGAATGATCAAAAGGAATAAGATAAGCAGGCGAATACACATTGGGAAGAAGGAGCTTAAGGTGCAGTATAGGTAAATAAATCAGCCACTTGCAAGACAGCACAAGGCAGGATCTCTGTTTCCATCCATTAGTAGTTGAGCAGAGTGAGTGATCCTGCAGGGGTAGGTGCTCACTCACACCCGGTTTTCCTGCATGAAATGCGTTTTGCAAAACAGCACCTTGCACAATTGACCCCTGCTCTAGGTGGGGAGGGGGGAAGGAGATGCAACATCTCCTTTCCCCACCCTCCTCCCAGCCTTATAATTAATTAGGTTTAATTAAACTTTAGCCCCACCTCTGAATTTATTTGGGGCTCTGAGGCAGGGCGGGTGGTCCCATGTCAACCCCAGGTGGATTGGCCTGATCCCTCCCCAGAGCCATGGGACGGAACAAAGGGGTTGTGCATAGCCCTACCTGTGTCACACATATCTAGCATTTTCTGCTTCATAGTCTCTAGGTGCTTAATGAGCAACCTAACATCACGTGAGTTCCATACTTCTTACTCTGCTTAGTTTTACTGTTGCTGATTTACCACATCATTGTTGCTAAACTAGCCAAAATAGAATTCACATTAGAAATGTGACTTATTTCCTGATTAAAGGGTTTTGAGACCTCGTAGGCAGCAGTAGAATCAAATGCAATGATTTCTCAATTGCTAAGCAGCAAGCATTTGAATTATGAGCCCCAATTAACCAGTAATTGGCCATAATGGATGCCCCTTCTAAATGGACAGGGCAACAGTATTGAAATAAATGGGCTGTTCTTTTTCAGACCTGAATGCCAGGCACTGAAAATGATATGCTAATTTCAGCCTAGGAGGCAAACTTTATATTTTAATCAGCTATGACAGATTTTCCAAACTAAATGTATACAGGTGGGGAGGTAAGGGGAGTTTACTTCGGAAGTGCCGAGTTTATTTGTAATAATGTATGTTGCTAAATGTGAATTTGAATCAAACTTTTTGCCAAAGGACAAAGAAGCCCAAGAAGGTTATGTCCTTGTGAAAAACGCTTGTGAAGTGCTGTTTGGTCTTCATGGGGTTTTTTTGGATGAGCACATTGGGTTAGCAGTAACTCTACGATTCACAAATGAATGGGTAGAGATTCCAGCAAAGCTCAATTGGGCTCAGGAATGGATGTGTGAGTGTCCTTGGCTTGTCATATTGTCTCCCTGCTAATGATGCAATGACTCTACGTGGGGCTGCCTTTGAAAACAGTTCAGAAACTACAGCTAGTGCAAAACGCAGCAGCCAGACTGTTGACAAGGACCAGACGGTCTGCACATATAACACCTGTTCTGGCGCGTTTGCACTGGTTACCTATCGGTTTCCGGGCCAAATTCAAAGTGCTAGTTTTGACTTATAAAGCCTTACACGGTGCGGGACCACAATACCTAGCGGAACGCCTCTCCCGATATGAACCTACTCGTTCACTACATTCAACATCAAAGGCCCTCCTCCGAGTTCCGACTCACGGAGGGTTGTAACGAGATCTAGGGCCTTTTCAGTGGTGGCCCCCGAACTATGGAATAGTCTCCCCGACAAGGTTCGCCTGGCGCCTACACTTTTATCTTTTCGGTGCCAGGTTAAAACTTTTTTATTTTCCCAGGCTTTTTAAAATTTTTACATTTTATTGTTGTTATACAGACCAGGCTGTTAATTGTTTAAAATATATGCTCAGTGTTACTATTGTCATTTTAATGTATTTTTATTGTATTGTATTTATTGTGCACCGCCCAGAGAGCCTCTGGCTTCAGGCGGTATAAAAATTGAACAAAATAAATAAATAAATATAAATGTTATAAGGTTCTTGTATTAATTTATAATGCTGATCCATTACATCCTGGCCTGATCACTGAGATCTTTGGGGGAGTCTTTGTTGATGCCCCCCATGGCTCAAATGCAAGGCTCATAACTCCTTAGAACCCTTGCATTCAGTGTGGTGGGCCCAATCCTGTGGAACTTCCTCCCAAATGAGATTAGATAGGCATCTTTCTTGTTGAACTTCAGGAATGTGACTAAGACTTGCTTGTTCAAGCAGGCATTACCTTAAGATAGTATGCAGTTTTATGATAAAGTTTTATTGTTTTATTTCTGTTTGGTTTAATTTTTATGTATACTGCTTGGAAATACTGTACAAATGATTAAGTGGTATACAAATGTCTTAGATTAAACAAACAAAAGAAATAAATATTTGGCAGGCACCTTTATTGTACTGTTTTTGATGTCTGCTAAAAGATTTTTCCATGAAAAATATAATTTTATTATATACTTTTGTTATTAAAATCTGTTGATTTCATCTGTTTTGAAGATTTTATAATGTTTAAAGGTTTTAAAGGGTTTTTTGCTATTTTAATGAATACTTTATACCATTTTATGTATACTGCTTAGAGATTCTTATTATTTTGATTAAGCAGTATATAAAAATTGTTAAGTAAATAAAAACATTAGAAAGAAGATGCCGTCATTGGGAATTTGAATTCTTCTTTGGTGTGGATTTAATCCACCCCAAGAACTGAAGAGAAGAATTGCTGGATTAACCTCCCCTCCCCCTGCCCAGATCCGCAACTATAATTATACAGCCACGAGAGCTCATTTTAAAACAAAAGCTTACAAAACTTATAGTCCTGAACTCAGAAAGGCTTGCTTAACAACCCTCTACATTTTCATAGTGATACACAAAAGAGTCAGAGAGAATCAAGAGTTCAAAGCGCAAAATGAGACAGAAAAAACAGAGCCCTCTGGACTTTTTTCTGTCAGAGTTCTCATAATTTGTTGAAATTAATTAAAAATCAGCCATGTTCACAGAAGACCTATAATCCTATTACTGGCCTTGCACCATACTCTGACCTTTATCTTCTGCAGTTTAAAAGTTTAAAAAGTGCCTGGCCAACTTTTCATTAATTTAAGAAAATTAGCATTGAAGTCAATGATAAACCCAGGCATGCTCAGCAAGAACCAACTGTCAGTGTTCCAAAAGCCAGACTCACAGCTGCTGGGCTTGCCGAATCAGGGGGCCAAGCCCACACCAGATCTTTATTTCACTTCAGACAGTCATGGCTTCACCCAAAGTATCCTGGGAAGTGTAGTTTGTGAAGGGTTCTGAGAGGAGACTCCTATTCCGCTGACAAAGCTACAGTGATCAGAGTGGTTTAACAGTCAGCCACTCTGATTGAAGCTCTGTGAGGGGAACAGGGCATCTCCTAGCAACTCTCAGTACCCTTCACTAACTACATTTCCCAGGATTCTTTGGGGGAAGCCATGACTGTCTAAAGTGGAATAAAAGTCTGGTGTGGATGTGGCCAGTGGCAGCTTTGGTTTAAATTTATTTATTTATTTATTAAATTTATTAGTCACCCATCTGGCTGGTTATCCAGCCACTCTGGGCAACGTACAACATAAAAACATACAAATTACATATGAGCATTAAAAATCTCAAACAATAATAATAAAACCTAACCCACCCCAAAAGCCTGCCTGAAGAGCCAGGTCTTCAAGGCTTGGCGGAAGCTCATCATAGAGGGGGCATTGCAGAGATCATTTGGGAGCAAATTCCACAGAGTGGGGGCCACAACTGAAAAAGCCCTCTCCCTAGTCCTTACCAGTCTAGCTGTTTTAACCGGTGGAATGGAGAGAAGGTCTTTTGAGGCTGATCTTGTTGAGCGGCATCGCTGATGATGCTGGAGGTGCTTTTTCAGATAGACTGGGCCGAAACCGTGCAGGGTTTTAAAGGTCAGAGCCAACATCTTGAATTGGGCCCGGAAAACATCTGGTAACCAGTGCAGTTCCTTCAGCACTGAAGTAATGTGATCTTGCCGGGGGCTGCCTTTAATCAGGCACACCGCCGCATTCTGTACCAGTTGCAGCTTCCGGACTGTTTTCAAGGGTAACCCCACGTAGAGCGCATTACAGTACTCTAGGCGAGAGGAGACCAGGGCATGTACCACCAATGGGAGCAGATAGTTGGGAAGGTAGGGGCGCAGCCTTTGTATCAGATGGAGTTGATACAGCACCGCCCAGCTCACAGCCAAGACCTGAGCCTCCATGGACAGCTGGGAGTCAAGAATGACCCCCAGGCTGCGGACCTGGTCTTTCAGGGGCAATTGTACCCCATTGAGCACCAAATTTGGGTGGGAAATTACATGTGCCTGCTATAGAATAAAAAGTTGGGGGAAATGCTGAAAAAGAATGATACTGTTAACAACGGGTTTCCTTTTGGAAAGGAAAGGGGCTTCCTCTGTGCCCAGGGCCCACCCACTGAATCTCTTCCCCCTCCCCATTCCCATTCCTGCCTCCCCCTCCCCTCCTCCCTCCACTTCCTGCCCTCCTCCTCCCCTCCCTGCCCTTCCCCCAGGTCAGTTTCACCTATCCTAAGCATGATTGCACAGGAGTAAATTCCACTGAACTCAAAAAGTATGCAAATGAACAAACCCGCCCTCCCCCTCCTTCCTACTATCCCCTTCCTCTTGCCCCCTCCTTCTCCCTTCCCCATATTTATTTATTTATTTATTTATTGCACTTGTATATCGCCCCATAGCCGACGCTCTCTGGGCGGTTTACAGCAACCAAAAACATTAAAACAAATATACAATTAAAACACATTAAAACACATATTTAAAAAACAATTTAAAACACGTTTAAAAAACAATTTAAGACACAATTTAAAAATTTAAAACAATATAAAACAATTTAAAACACATGCTAAAATGCCTGGGAGAAGAGGAAAGTCTTGACCTGGCGCCAAAAAGATAACAGTGTTGGTGCCAGGCGCACCTCATCAAGTAAATCATTCCATAATTTGGGGGGCACCACTGAGAAGGCCCTCTCCCTTGTTGCCACCCTCTGAGCTTCCCTTGGAGTAGGCACCCAGAGGAGGGCCTTTGATCTTGAACGTAGTGTACGGGTGGATTCATATCGGGAGAGGTATTGTGGTCCCAAGCCATGTAAGGCTTTATTGGTCAAAACCAGCACCTTGAATCGAGCTTGGAAACACAGGCAGCCAATGCAAGCAGGGAAGAATCAGTTTTATATGTTCAGACGTCTGGTCTCTGTTACCAATTTGGCCGCTGCATTTTGCACAAGCTGCAGTTTCCGAACCGTCTTCAAAGGCAGCCCCACGTAGAGTGCATTGCAGTAATCTAATTTGGAGGTTACCAGAGCATGGACAACTGAAGCCAGGTTATCCCTGTCCAGATAGGGACGTAGTTGGGCCACCAACTGAAGTTGGTAGAAGGCACTCCCTGCCACCGAGGCTACCTGAGCCTCAAGTGACAGAGATGGTTCTAGGAAAATCCCCAAGCTACAAACCTGCTCCTTCAGGGGGAGTGCAACCCCATCCAGGACAGGTTGGATATCCACCATCTGGTCAGAAGAACCACCCACTAGCAGCATCTCAGTCTTGTCTGGATTGAGCCTCAGTTTATTAGCCCTCATCCAGTCCATTGTCACAGCCAGGCACCGGTTCAGCACATTGACAGCCTCACCTGAAGAAGATGAAAAGGAGAAATAGAGTTGTGTGTCATCAGCATACTGATGGCAACGCACTCCAAAGCTCCGGATGACCTCACCCAACGGTTTCATGTAAATGTTGAACAGCATAGGGGACAGAACTGACCCCTGTGGAACCCCATACTGGAGAGTCGTGGGTGCCAAGCAATGTTCCCCAAGTCCCACCTTCTGGAGGCGACCTGCCAAGTAGGAGTGGAACCACCGCAATGCAGTCCCTCCCACTCCCAACTCAGCTAGTCTCCCCAGAAGGATACCATGGTCGATGGTATCGCAAGCCGCTGAGAGATCAAGAAGAATCAGCAGAGTCACACTCCTCCTGTCTCACTCATGAGAAAGGTCATCATACAGGGTGACAAGGCTGTTTCTGTGCCAAAACCAGGCCTGAAACCCAACTGAAATGGATCCAGATAATCGGTCTCATCCAAGAGTGTCTGGAGCTGGCCTGCAACCACCCGTTCCAGGACCTTGCCCAGGAATGGAACATTTCTACAGGCCTATAGTTATTAAGGTTTTCTGGGTCCAGGGAGGGCCTCTTCAGGAGTGGTCTCACTACTGCCTCTTTCAGGCAGCCAGGGAGAGGCATTAATCACTTCCCTGGCCCAGCCAGCTGTTCCATCCCTGCTAGCTTTTCTTAGCCAAGAAGGGCAAGGATCCAGCACAGAAGTGGTTGCACAAACCTGTCCAAGCACCTTGTCAATGTCCTCAAGCTGCACCAAGTGAAACTCATCCAAGAAATCGGGACAAGGCTGTGCTCTGGATACCTTACTTGATTCACCTGCTATAACACTGGCAGATGCTAAAGATCTTATCCCGGAAGTGCCTAGCAATTTCATTACAGCAGGCTAGAGTGTAATAGCCCCCGGACAATCCCCTCCTCCCCCTGCCTTCCCCCTCCCTGCCCTCCCCCATGCTCAGTTTTACTTATCTTAAGCATGATTGCACAGCAGTAAATCCCATTGAACTCAATAAGCATGCAAATGATCAGACCTGCCTTCCACCTCCTTCCCCTCCCCTCTTCCTTCTTCCTCCAGCCCTCCCTCCCTCCCTCTCCTCCTCCTCCCCCCTGGTCAGTTTCACCTATCCTAAGCATGATTGCAGGGGAGTAAATCCCACTGAACTCAATAAGCATGCAAATGATCAATCCCTTTTCAGGAAACTTGCACAGGATCCCATTTCTTACTTCTCCAATTAAAAAGCAGAGAAATTCACTAATAGGCAAAAAAAAACCCTTGCGATTTAAGAACATACCTGTAGCCAACAGGCATTTCTATGAAACTTTAAAAAACAGGGAAATTGGGCAACTATAGTGAATGCACCAGGGGAGCAGGAGACCTGAGCTCCTCTCTGAGATGTTGGACTGCCCTACAAATTTGTCAAAATGCAAACACCATTTGGGTTGGTCTTTCACAGTCCAATCCACTTCTTCTGTACCTTGGAAGAATTTGGTAACATGTTCCTCTGAGCATATGGTCAGTGTTGGAAACACCTACAATCAGCCCAAATTACAGAAAGAAACCATGTGCTGTGCTGATATTAAGACAGTTGACAGAGTTCAGACAGTCACTTTAAATATGTTTGATTTACTTTGCAATTTTAGTGAAGTTATCTATAGTAAATCATTTCCTTTTGCTTCTGTTTCTGTGAATATGTGAAGTACAGCAACACTTTGCTACACTGAAAAAAACTCCAAAACAATTGTGGGAATAATGGCACTGACTATTCTGCAGAATAGTCTCCAGTGGACATCAGGAGTGTCTCAGTTTGCACAAGATAAAACAGTGGGAGGTGAAATATATTTTAGCAAAATTCTAGGTGTGCTCTATGTTTTTAATTGACCATGTCCACCTTTCCTTAAGTGGAGTAGTTTAAGCATAGCAGGCTGAAAACATGCATCTCGGGCAGGCTAAGTTTGTTTTTTCCATGAGATAGAGTCATTGCTTAAGAAGCAACCTACAATAGGTCAAACTGCAGTTTCAAATTCAACTGTTAATGCACCTAAAATAGAAATAGAACATAACCTCCTATTTGAAACACAAAAGGCTGTCTTCACCATCATATGACACTGATCAATAAAAATGCTTTGAAATTAATAAAAATAAATTTGACACAGATTTATAGGATGAATAATGAGGGAAATATAATTTTCAAGGTTACATTCTCTGTAGAAACAGTAGTAACACAGGAAAGAAGCAAAATAAGAACACCAACAAACATACAAAAATGTAATTCTCTATCTTTAGAGATGGCAGGTGTTGCCACCACTCACCATATGCTCAGAGGAACATGTTACCATCTTCCAAGTACAGAGGAAGTGGATTGGACTGTGAAAGACCAACCCAAATTGTGTTTGCATTTTTACAATTTGTAGGGCAGTTCGATATCTCAGAGAGGAGGTCAGGTGTCCTGCTCCCCTGGTGCATTTACTATAGCTGCCCAATTTCCCTGCTTTTTAAAATTTGATAGAAATATCTGTTGGCTATAGGTACGTTCTTAAACAGCAAGGGTTTTTCCTATTATATTGAAGATAATGTTAATAATTTATATAGCACTTTGAAGTGTTCAAAAGGTTTCAGATATAATCTTGATGTAATCCATGCAAGAACACTGTAAGATATGTAGGTATTATCATCAGCATAACAATGGGAAAGTTAATGGATTGCAGTTTAAGCCTTAGATTTTTCAGATATGATTTTAAGGATGTTTTACAGTTTGCTTTAAATAGTTTTTGTCCGATTGATGTTTCTCAGTTTCCAAACATTTTTCATACTTTATTCCAATTATTTGAATATTTAGGTGGACATGTTATTTCAGCTACTTTGAGCAATTATTTTCTAAAATGGCAGCCTATAAATCAGTGTGAAACATATACAAATAATATAAATGCACCATTACACTGCTTGAGATGGAGTGCTACCGATCTGGTCAATGCTCAGCACTTTGTGAATCAGGAGTAATATTTCTCATATGTAGCTGAACTCTTTGGTTGATTCACAAGGAAAGATACATGTCCAGATGTAGCATGTGGATTTGCTTTCTGGATCAAGTCCTATGTAAGCAAAGGGTGCTACTCTGTGTTAACATACTGTGTATTTGTGACTCAGAGCAGACTGTGTATCTGAGCTGGATCAGAAAAATAGACTCGTCTCCAGATTACCTAGATATAAATGAACATCTAACTCTTTGAGTGGGAGAAGTCCAAGGCAACTGGATAACAACATAATTCTACTGTGAAGAATGGATGCTCCTTAACTATTACAATGAGATAACAGCATCTAGGATCCTAGGAAATATCCTTCTATTGTGTTATGATATCTAGGATTAGCTGATGGTATCAGTATTTTTTGTTTCAAACAGAAGCTATATGAGGCTTCTGACCAAAGTGGGCATTTTTTGGCAAGAACTCAGTGTCTAGCAAAGCAGAGACAAGAGAGGATAAGCAGGCGAAGTCCAGGTATGAGCAAGAACCAAGCAAGCAAGGCAAAGAACATATGTGGTTCTAGTAAACCAAAGAAAATCTGGCTGGCCACTGTGAGAACGGGATGCTGAACTAGTTGGGCCATTGGCCTGATCCAACAGGCTCTTCTTAAATTCTGTGTTCTTCAGGTAAATTAAAGTAAAGCAAGGCAAGGCAAGAATTCATGATCCAGATAGCACCTTGGAGAGTTCCATGGAAAGTTCAAGTAGAGCTCAGTTGTTACATTACAGAATCACAGAATTGGATGGGACCTCAAAAGCCATCTAGATCAACACACACACACACACACTGATGCAGGAAATCTGCTCCAGCAACAGGGGATCCTAGATTAAACATTCAATAGAGCTACAGTTCAATCTGAGTGGCTAGTTCCATTTTCATTAAAAGATGCTTCATCACTTAAAGGGGCCAGAGCCATTGAACTTGATGGTACAAGGAAGATTGTAGTTCCACTGGGGTTTCTGGGCTGGAAACATTGGAGACAAAGGTGGGTAACACAACTTACTTAGGCCAGAGAGGTACTGGAAAAATTGGATATTAGATTGCTGAAACTTGCTCGATTTAGGGATGCTTTTCTAGACTGTTTGGAAACTTCAGTTAGTTCGAAACACTGGTTGCACCAGATTTTTGGAGCTTGCCACTCCATTGTTATGCCAGCTATGGATCGATTTTTAGACAGAAATCAAAATGTTGGTTTTCCCTTTTAAAGTCCCAAATGGACTTTGAAGATCTTGCCTTTTTAAAGAAACTTTTAATTTATTTGATATTTGATTGGAGTTCTTTATTTCTCTGATTCTTCATTGGTTTGTTTTAATGTGCTGACTTTCTAATATTTTTAAATATATATATTGTTTATGTTACTGAATTGATCACTGTGTTTGTGATTTTAAACATGTAATTCACATTAAGTGCCCTCTTTTTAGAGCTGGAAAGGTGGGGTAATCCTTTAAGGAGCAGTCAGTTTCTGGAGGCTGAGAATTTGTTGAGTGGTTTTTATCAGGAAATATTTTTGCAATTTATCCTTGCCTTTGCTTGTGAAATGTTGTTAGCTACCCTGAATGGGCTAAGCTTAAACGCTAAATAACCATATCTGAATGCAGAGATCAAGTCTACCTTGTAAGCAAAATAAAACACTGCTCAAGCTTTGTGGGTCTTTTATTGTTCATTGTCTTTCCATAAATGCAACATTTTGTCTGCTATAAAGTATTTAATTAAGGAGGGAAAGACTTTAGCTAAGAATCATAAAAAGACAAAGCTTTAGTGGGGTTGTATTTTGCTAAACTAAGCCAGGTTGCAGAGAACATTCAAAATACAAATGTTAAAGTGCTATCTAAGGATTGGGTTGATGAATATATTTATGCATGCCATTAAAAATAAAACGCTGTTGCGTCTTTTCATTCCTGGCCTTCATGAGTAAATGTAATCGTTTTCTTTAGAAGAAGGAACGCTTTTATAGATAGCAGGCTATCATATATATTTTATTGCTGTTTTCTTTTTCTTTTCTTTTTTGAAATGCTGAGCTTCAATTCCAATCTTGTTTCACAGCCAACACTGATATAACAAAGGGAGCAGAAGTTAAATTAAATATTTGTTGAACTCTTCAAGCTTAGATGGATCTTTTCCAACAAAATTAAGTTTTATCTTGAATCAAGTATTGTATATAATTTATTTGTGTTGCAAATCCTCTCTGTGTCTCAGCCTCTCTATTAATTATTGAGGGTTTTTAAAAAAATATTTCAGTACAACCAGAAGGTCTGCAAAAGCTATGCACATCTCCTTCCCGCCATCTCTTTCTCTTCCAAGCATAAAAAGTCTGTTCAAGACATGTTTATTTTATTAACGTTTTCCCCAACAGTACAGAGTGAAAACTGCTGAATCAGGATAAGTATGCACCTCTTATATGACTCATGAATAACCCAACACATGAGGGGGAGGGTGGGGCTGAGAACAGGGAAAATAGCTGTAGCACATACATATAGTATAGACTTGCATGTACACACATACACATACACATACATATATTGGCTGTGCATAAGCTCAAGGTGATGATCCCAATTTTGGAGATCCATCCATTGTTCCGGAACTCTTGGCGATCGTCCAGGTGCTTTTTGGCAAACAATGCTCTATGGACAGATGAGTCAACGATGGAACTTTTTGGGGAACATGGCCCCAGTTATGTCTGGCAAAAACCAAACACTGCATTCCACACAACCTCATACCAATGGTCAAGCATGGTGGTGGCAGTGTCATGGTTTGGGGATGCTTTGCTGCATCAGGACCTGGATGACTTGCCATCATTGAAGGAACCATGAATTCTGCTGTATCAGAGACTTCTACAGAAGAATGTCAGGCCATCCATCTGTCAGCTGAAGCTGAAGCGTGGCTGGGTCATGCAGGAAGACAATGATCCAAAACACACAAGCAAGTCTACGTCAGAATGGTTGAGGAACAAGAAATTTAAAGTTTTGGAATGGCCTAATCAAAGTCCAGATCTAAACTCCATTGAGATGTTGTGGCAGGACCTGAAAGGAGCAGTTCATTCTCGAAAACCCACAAATGTCACTGAGTTAAAGCAGTTCTGCATGGAAGTGTGGGCTGAAATTCCACCACAGAGCTGTGAGAGACTGATCAAGAACTACAGGAAGAGTTTGGTTGTAGTTATTGCTGCTAAAGGTGGCATAACCAGGTTTTGAGTCTAAGGGAGCAATTACTTTTTCATATGGGGGCATTGGGTGTTGCTTAACTTTCTTTAATAAATAAATGAAATAAGTACCAAAATTGTGTTATTTGTTCACTCGGGTTCCCTTTTTCCTAATATTAGGTTTGGTTCAAGATCTGATAACATTCAGTGCCAAAAATATGCAACCATGCAGAAATCAGACAGGGGGCAAATACTTTTTCACAGCACTATATGTACACATATGATTAACGCACATTGTTGTTTGGTGTTTGATATATGAGAGTTACATGCTATTTACCTCAGCATCAGTCCTTTGTTGTAAATCCTTCCAGAAACCCTGAATAAAGAACATTGACTAAATGTATATAAAAGCAGAAAAAAGTTTATAAAATATTACTCTCTCACACACTCACGTGTGTGCACATGCTTACATAGATATCTTTACTGAGGAGAAAATGAGAGTTGGGAAGACCTGCTTTTCCTCCATTTTTGTCAGACAAATGAGAAAAAAATGAACTGGGTGTTGCTATTTTCTGGTCTTTATTTATTTATGATGTTTATACTCCACCCTCTAGCCAAAAGGGGTCTCAGAGTAGCTTGCAAAAATCAGTATTAAGACTGTTGCAGCTCTCAGGTTTACAATGTAAAAAGACATGGCATACAAGGAAAAAGGAATGGGAAGGGAGGAGGGGAAGGCAAGCTCAAGTACAAGTTCTCCAAGCTACCGTTCTCATAATGCAGTGAAGAGCAGATGCTCCTCACCCATGTCAGTGGCAGTTGTGGGTGTCTAGTGCTTGATAAAGAGCAGCCCCCCTCAGAAGCACTCTTCTCCTTAGATCAGATCCAGGAACAGAGCTGGTGACAATGCCCAGGCCAGGGGAAAAAGGGAGATCCTCACACCTCACAGTTCTTCCCTCAGACTGCTGATTGGATGGCAGTTAGAATCCCCATGAGAGGGGGCCTGAGGGAGTTACCCTCTTCTCTTGCCAATGTTAATGGCGATTCTGGTTGTCTGGTTCTCCCTAGAAGCCCTCCCCCACCCCCAGCCTAGGTTAATTCCAGGAACAAAGTAAGGGACAATGTCCAGACCAGGAGGACAGGACGGCTCCTGCCACACAGGTCTTTCCTCAGACTAGGAATGGGTGACAATTTTGATTCAGTTCGCATTTCAAGCTATATCTATCAAATTTACACTTTCCAAAGCAATGTGAAAACCAAAATACAGCCATCCTTTGACATTTGCATTTATCTAAATTTTTGTGATGCAGTTCGCCAACAAAGCAATGTTTACAAAAATTCATATATTAGGGGAAAGTGTGCATTAAAAAGGTATGTATAAGTGAAAAAAACATGCAGCAATGAATTATATGACAAGAAATGGCTTGCAAAATGTGTACATTAGTCAAAACTGCCTACAAAATGTGTTTATTAGGAGAAATTCACACAAATGCTGGAGAATTTTATGAGGATTTTTTTTAAAAAAAATCACTAATTGCTGCAGAAATGTGGAGAACTGAATTTAAGATGGGAAAAATGAGAAATGAAGAGAACCAAAATTGACAGGTCTTTCCATCCCTACTTCAAACAGCTTTTCTAAGAGTATGGGAAGGGAGCCCATCCAATTCAGCTAGCAGAAGAAAAAAATATTCATCACCCTGAATGAACTCTCCTCTTCCCTGCTTAGAAGCCTTTATTCAGTCAATATGAAGTTTCCCATATTCCATACCACCAAAATATAAGTGTGTATGATAATCCAAACCTAGCCATGCTTATGATGTTGATCAGTGGTGTAATCCTACACCAGATACGTCTACCAGGAGCTACTGATAGAGGAAGGAGCCACCAGAGGACACTTTGCCCAGGACCCCCTCAAACCTAGAGCTGGCCACAGTTTACACATGAACATAGGGTTAGGAACATAGGAAGCGGCCTTATACTGAATCAGACCACTGGCCCATGTAGCTCAAAATTGTCTACACTGACTGGCAGGGTTTCAGGCAGGGTCTCTTCCAGCCCTACCTGGAGATGCTGGGGACTGAACCTAGGACCTTCTGCCTGCTTTGCATGCATTGCCCACATTGCTGACGTTGTCCACATGCAGTAGGGAAGCAAGTTCAGCACCTTTCCATTTGCCACACAGATGACATATCACAGAAACCAGGGGTTCTTCAAGCATCCCCCAGTTCGCGGGTGCATCTTTCCTATCAAAATAGGGAAATTATGCAAACCTGCCACTCTACAAATGGGCATCCACATGTAGTGCCTGGCTCAGAGGGATGGGGGAGTAATTTGGTCCAGGTTGCATTTAATGATGAATCTACTTAAATCACACTTCCTAAAACAATACGCAAACCAAAATACTGTCATCCTTCACAATTCTCACTTCTTCAGATTTTACAATGCAGATGATATCCAGGAACTGTGCAACAAAAATGCATGATATTAGGGAAACTGCCCGCAAAAATGTGTATATTAGGCAACATTGCATACAAAGTTGTATATATTAGAAGAAATATGAACTAAAATGCTGACAATTTTTCATGAGGACTTATTTATTTATTTATTTATTGCACTTGTATACTGCCCCATAGCCGAAGCTCTCTGGGCGGTTTACAGCAATCAAAAACATTAAAACAAATATACAATTTAAAACACATATAAAAACAATTTAAAACACAATTTTAAATTTTAAAACAATATAAAAACAATTAACAAAGAAGAATTCTCAAACTGATGTGAATATGTGGAGAAACGAATTTAAAAGATTTGTGCATCCCTACTGGCTCATAGGAGATGCTATTTGTAGGGTGGGGAGGAGGAAGGAAGGCAAGCTTGTTGCTCCTCCACATGATGACAACACAGGTGCCAGTGAATACTGAAAATTAGATTCTAAATTGGTGGATCCAATCAAGGCTCATACATCTATTGCCAAACCCTAGCTTATGCTTTCACATGCTTTCACAGACCTCGGGGTTGTAGTGGACAGCACGATGAAAATGTCGACCCAGTGTGCGGCAGCTGTGAAAAAGGCAAATTCCATGCTAGCGATAATTAGGAAAGGTATTGAAAATAAAACAGCCGATATCATAATGCCGTTGTATAAGTCTATGGTGCGGCCGCATTTGGAATACTGTGTACAGTTCTGGTCGCCTCATCTCAAAAAGGATATTCTAGAGTTGGAAAAGGTTCAGAAGAGGGCAACCAGAATGATCAAGGGGATGGAGTGACTCCCTTACAAGGAAAGGTTGCAGCATTTGGGGCTTTTTAGTTTAGAGAAAAGGCGGGTCAGAGGAGACATGATAGAAGTGTATAAAATTATGCATGGCATTGAGAAAGTGGAGAGAGAAAAGTTCTTCTCCCTCTCTCATAATACTAGAACTCGTGGACATTCAAAGAAGCTGAATGTTGGAAGATTCAGGACAGACGAAAGGAAGTACTTCTTTACTCAGCGCATAGTTAAACTATGGAATTTGCTCCCACAAGATGCAGTAATGGCCACCAGCTTGGATGGCTTTAAAAGAAGATTAGACAAATTCATGGAGGACAGGGCTATCAATGGCTACTAGCCGTGATGGCTGTGCTCTGCCACCCTAGTCAGAGGCAGCATGCTTCTGAAAACCAGTTGCCGGAAGCCTCAGGAGGGGAGAGTGTTCTTGCACTCGGGTCCTGCTTGCGGGCTTCCCCCAGGCACCTGGTTGGCCACTGTGAGAACAGGATGCTGGACTAGATGGGCCACTGGCCTGATCCAGCAGGCTCTTCTTATGTTCTTATGTTCTTATGCTTATATTTTTACACGCTTTGCCAAGCTGAAGGCTTCAGGCCTACCCCACTCATAGGTAATTATGTCTTTCTTTAATTTAATATTCTAGAAAACATAAAAATATATATGTAGTGGACTGAAAGGAGTTAGGAGGAAAATACATTATTTATTCTGTTAGTTTATATTTTTATTGTTTCAATTAATTATCTTATACATATACATAGATCACATCTAAGGTATTTTCTAAATTCTTTTAAGTTGCTATAGTTTCAAATACTATCTTTGCTTTATTTTCTATCAGTGCTATAACACCGTTAAGCTTTGTACATCAATAAACCACAAACTCCAAATTGTAATAGATTGTGTTTTCCTCCTTGTTCCAGCAGGTTGCTGCTGAGCAAATAGTATGAGGGTGATGAATCCAATGAAGGTTGATGCATAGGCCAGAATTTCAGCATGTAATGCATAGGCCCAGATTGGATCTATTAATTTAGACTTTAGAAACTAATTTTCAAATATATGAACCACACATAATCCTTTTTTCCAGTAGCTTCAGGAATGGGTCGGCTAAGACAAAACAAACTCCAACTGTGCACCTGTACATACTCACTACTCTGTGTCTCAGGGCCCACCTACATGACTACTTGGAGGGCTTTTCTTTCAGTCCTAGAGTAGAAGACCTGTGGCACAAACATACCCATTCTTTACTGACAAGCTGATTTTCAGGATGAAGGGTGGGCCTTACATCTTCCTGCACAATGTTTCTTGAACAGAACAAGAAATCCTTGGGTACACCTTCCTCTACCTGACCTTCTCCAGACACGTAATGGGAGGAGAAGAGTGGCCACTTCTTACACATCACCAGAAAATAGATGCATCACCCAAACAATGAAGACAAAAGAACACATAGGGGGGTATTCAACACAGTTGTTCTGTCACCACAAGGACTTTGGGCTGCACAATGGCACTTCCCCCCCTCTCCTGTCCCCCAACTCCTCCTGTGCGCTCCCCTATGGGGTGTGCACAGGGAAACGAGAGGGAGGAGTTCCATTGCGGAAATGGAAATATTTCTGCTAATGGAACAAATGCCCTCAGATGTGCATCAGATCTGCAAATACTATATATGAATAGATTGCGCACATTTAGAAATTATAACTATATTTTAAACAGAAATATAATACATCTCACCACAGGATGGCTGTGACCAGGTGACCTACGTGTGCCTGCTTATTCTGCTGTTCAGGTGCTGTCACTGATGGGCAACATCAAGGCCCCGGGTGCTCTCCCTTCTTAGGGTTCATTATCTATAAACTGGAATTGGACCGAGCAGCCCTGTAAAGCAGGACATTTGGATACCCTAGCTCAGGATATGTGGTCCATTGCAGAGCATTGCATTCTCTGCCAATTTTTGTTCCTCTCAGTTTCTCCTTTTTCCAATCATACTCCAACTCTCTCATTTCTGTATCTGTTGCTGATATATGTATTTATTGTAAAAGTCCTTGTGAAAACTCATCAGCTTTTTAGTGCACATTTCTCCTAATAGACAAAATTCAAAGAAGTGCAAACATTGAAGAATAACTGCATTTCAGTTTATGTATTTTTTCAGAAAATGCAAGTTATATAGGCTCACATTTCATGTGAACTAAATCAAATTTCTCCCCCATCCATAAGAGTAGTTGATTCTATTAACAAATAGGGGTCCATTGCCATACACTATATTTTATGTTAATACTAGTCTATAAAACCCTCAATGGCTTGGTACCCAAGTATCTAAAAAAGCACCTTCCCCAGTATAAACCATGTCAGACCCTACAATTGGCAGGTGAGGGTTGATGGTGCCCCCGCAGAGTGCTACCCACTTGGTGCTGACCCATTACAGGGTCTTTTCAGTAGCTGCTCTCCGTTTGTGAAGTTCCCTCCCCAATGAAGTGTGTCTGTCTCCATCGCTATTGACTTTCAGGAGGAATTTGAAAACTTTCCTGTTTACCCAGACATTTGATGGCTGAAGAAGACTGCTCCTGGAAACCCAAAGATCAGTGATGGAAGAAAATTTTCAACTGTGTTTGAGAATATTTCCAACTGTTTGAGCATGTTTTTTAATTGTAATTGTGTTTCTGGAATGTTTTTAACTGTTTTTAGTACGTTTTTCTTTTCCTTGTTAAATTGTTTGGTTTATGTACCATCCTGGGCTCCTTTGGGAGGAAGGGCAGGACATAAATTCAATAAATAATTAATAATAATAATTCAGAGTAGACCCATTAGAATACATAGATCCTAGAGTTTGGCTGCAATCCGTTGTACACCTGGGAGTAAGTCCCATTGAATCCAATGGAGCTTACTTTTGTGTAGAAAGTAGTAGTTGAGGGGAGTAGTAGTTGAGGGGAGTAGTAGTTGAGGGGAACAGCTGCAGCACTAGGGAACCGAAGAAGACCTGCCCTGGGAGTGAGTATCTGAGCATCTGGGTGCTTGCTGCTCACTCCTCACTCCTTTGGGTTGCTGTCCCTTGAGACAGTCTGCAAGGACTGGGACCCCCTGCCTGACCCTGGCTCCAGTAGGAGGCATAAAAGCCCAGCTGCCCTTGGGGAGCCCCTTAGGGAGTCCCGAGGGCAAGGGCGCTACCCCCTTTCTATTACCTTTTCTTTTTTTCTTTTTCTTTTAATTTGTTTTCTGTTAAACCAATCTAGAGGAGATTGGTGGCGGGGAGGCATGTGGTGCATGTGTAGGTTTCTGCACAGGGTGAGAGCCTGTGCAATGAACTGAATGATAGGAGAAAGTCACCAGATGCCTCCAGAGTGAGAGTCTGTAACTGGCAGAAGGCTGGTCCTCCCTGGGTGTGAGACAGGAGGGGGAGTAGATGGGCTCTGTGTTAAAAAGTTTGAATGGGTATGGCTGTTCCCAATTCTCGCAGAGGCCTAGTGGAATAATTGGCTCCAGCAGGTTTTGTTGGTGGGTTCATGTTAGGTCCATATTAGGTGCTTAGGAGGAGTCTTAGTACAGAGGAACATGGGTGATGTCACCCCAATGTCAGTGATTATGGGCAGAGGGAAATATAGCCATGGGGATGTGGTGAATTACCATAGAAGATGAGGGCAAGGCTATCTGCGCCTTATTCCTTGCTGCCACTCCTCTCATGGATGGGTTCCTCATTGCTCATCTGCTGTGCCCACTGGCCTGTGTGTGTTGTTGTTTAACGCCAGATCAGTACACAATAAGATGACTGTCACCCATGATTTGATTGTGGATGAAGCTGCTGATTTGGTGTGCATTACTGAAACCTGGGTGGGTGAGCTTGGAGGAGTTGATCTGATCCAGCTTTGCCTATCTGGATACTCGGTGCAACACCAGCACAGGCTGCAGGGATGGTGGGGAGGAGTTGTTGTGGTCTACAGAACTTCCATCTCTGTCATCAGGAAACCACTCTGTCTTGGAGCTGGCTGTGAGGGCCTGCACGTGATGCCGGGCCGAGAAGACAGTAAACTAGGGTTGCTGCTAGTGTTTTGTCCACCCTGCTGCCCGGCAGCTTCTCTGACTGAGCTGGCAGAGGCCATCTCGGTTGTGGTGCTGGAGGAGCCCTGAATGATTGTACTGGGTGATTTCAATGTCCATGCGGAGGCTGCCTCTAGTGTTCCGGCTCGGGACTTCATGGCCTCCATGATGACCATGGGGCTGTCTCAAGTTGTCACTGGCCCAACACATAGGGCAGGACACACTCTCGACTTGGTTTTTGCTCCAGATGGAGGAAGGAGTGGTCTGGAGATAGGGAGGTGGATGTCACCACATTGTCATGGTCAGATCACTTCCTGGTGAAGTTTAGAAATATGGCTCCAATCCTTCCCTGCAGGGGTAGTGGACAGAATAAGATGGTCCATTCCTGGAGCCTAATGGAATCCACAGGATCCTTGAATGCTCTGCGGGAGTTCCCAGTAGATAGTACAGGTGACCCTGTTGAAGCCTTTGTCACACTGTGGAACAGTGAGGTGCTTCGGGCTTGACATGGTTGCCCCCGAGCGCTGTTTCCGGCATTGTGGAGCCCAGTTTGCACCTTGGTAAACCAGTGAGCTAAGGGCAATGAAACGGATGACAGCTAGAGCATAAGTGGTGAAAAACGTGCTGTGAGGCTGATCGGGCATGAGTAAAACATCATAACCAGGCCTACTGTGTGGTGGTGAAGGCAGCAAAGAAGGCCCACTTCTCTGCCTCCATAGCATCCTCAAGCAGCCGTCTGGTGGAGCTTTTCCATATTGTCAGGGGTCTGTTGACATCAACTCCAGGAAATGGAGTCTTAGACCCTTCAGAGGTCCACTGTGAATTGTTTGCATGGCACTTTGAGGGTAAAGTTGCTCGCTTCCATAGCAGACTTGATGCCCCATCCACATCTACTGTAGTCCCCAATGAGATGTACAGTGCAATGTCTGCTGTAACTTCTTGGGAGCGGTTTCAGTTGATGCGGCCTGATGACATGGACAAGGTGCTTGCGATGATGCGGCCAGCAACGTGTCCTCTTGACTCTTGCCCTTCTTGGCTTATTAAAGCTTGCCGAGGGGGTCTGACCGAGTGGATCCAGGGTGTGGTCAATGCATCATTGTGGGAGGGAGTGTTTCCAGCCACCTTGAAAGAGACGGTGATCCGACCACTCCTGAAAAAGCCCACCTGGATGCATTGGTTTGTGACAACTACCAACTGGTTGCAAATACCCCCTTTTTAGGGAAGGTGATTGAGAGGGTTGTGGTGCAGCAATTGCAAGTACTCTTGGATGAAACAGATTATCTTGACCCATCCCAGTCTGGAATCAGGGCTGGTTATGGGACTGAATCACCCTTGGTCGCTCTGATGGATGACTTTTATCAGGAGAAGGACATAGGGAGTGCGACCCTGTTGTTCTTACTTGATCTCTCAGTGGCTTTTGATACCATTGACCATGGTATCCTTCTGGGCCGATTTGGTGAGATGGGTATCGGAGGCACTGTTTTACAGTGGTTCCGATCCTATGTCCAAGGTCACTCTCAGAGAATAGCATTGGGTGACTGTCTTTCAGCCCCCTGGCAGCTGTGCTGTGGGATGCCGCAGGGTACCATCTTGTCCCCCATGCTGTTTAACATCTATATGAAGCCCTTGGGAGGAGTTATCAGGAGCTATGGGATGAGGTGTCAGCAGTATGCTGATGATACCCAGCTCTATTTCTCCGTAACATCTGAATCTGGACCGCTGCCTGGACTCGGTGGTGGGCTGGATGAGGGCCCATAAACTGAGTCTCAATCCTAGCAAGATGGAAGCACTGCGGGTTGGTTGTTCCCAAGTTCAGATAATTGGTCAGTTGCCTGCTTTGGATGGGGTTATACTCCCTCTGAAAGAGCAGGTCCATAGTGTGGGTATGCTCCTGGATCCATCTTTGTCACTAGAGGCCCAGGTGGCCTCCATGGCTAGGAGTGCCTTTTACCAGCTGCGGCTGGTAAGACAGCTGCGGCTGTTTCTGGACCAGGATAGCCTGACCACTGTTGTCCACGCACTGGTAACCTCCAGGCTGGATTACTGTAATGCGCTCTATGTGGGGCTGCCCTTGAGGTTGGTCTGGAAGCTGCAGCTGATGCAAAATGTGGTGGTGAGACTGCTCACTGGGGCAGGGTATCGCCAACATGTCACCCCACTGCTGAGAGAACTGCACTGGCTCCCCATTTGCTACCAGGCAAAGTTCAAGGTTCTAGTTTTGGTGTACAAAGCCCTATACAGCTTGGGACCAGGATACCTGAAAGATTGTCTTATCCCTTACATACCCAGTTGATCACTGCGCTCTGCAGGTGAGGGCCTCCTGCAGATACCATCTTATCAGGAGGTCCGTTCTGCATAATATAGGAAATGGACCTTTAGTGTGGCGGCACCTACCCTGTGGAATTCCCTCCCCTTAAATATTAGGCAGGCGCCATCTCTGCTATCTTTTTGGTGCCTTTTGAAGACTTTCCTATTTCAACAAGCCTTTTGAGACCTATCCCAGCTTGCATCTGTGTTGGAATTGCTTTTCATATGTTTTTTTTTTTAAACTGCAATGTTTTAAACCCCTTTTAAAGATGTTTTTTAAGCTTTTTAAAAAACGTTTTTAACGTTGTTTTGTTTTAATGTATTTTACAGTCTGTTTTTATGAAGTTTTGATGTGTTTTTAGAGCTTTTGTTTGCTGCCCTGGGCTCCTGCTAGGAGGAAGGGCGGGATATAAATCAAATAATAAATAAATAAATAAATGTATTTGGATTGCAGCTTTAGTCATGCCCATCAAATTCAATGGGTCTACTTTGAGTAGGACTGACATTGGTTACCACCCTGTATATTCAAAAATCCACTATCTAGATGTAACACTGGCCACCATACAACAGAAATGCCCGGAATGAACAATGATTCCCCCCTTTTATCTTTATCTCTCTCTCCGTCTCTCTCTTTTTGCCACATACCTCAGAAGTTAACACTCGACAGATGAAACTTTAAAAAGAAATGTGTTGGCTGCTTGAGGCACATGTTAATTTGTCGCTCAACTAAGTTTGTTTCACTTTTAATGGTTAACTTTGCTGAACCTGTGAATAAAATATTAACTTTAAAAAAATACTACAAGAGTTTTAACTCATGAAACATCTCCAGAGACAGGGTTGCTCAAAATATCCGGAGCTCATGGATGCTTTAGCCATAGGACTGTTCAAAACACCCTTGAGAAATGTTGCTCATCTAATTTAAACATTTGCTTACCACCAAAGCAGGGATTTCCAAATTTATCTCAGTGTTTTTGCTTTTGGCAAGCCTTGGTGGCAATGCTAAGGATATGTGACATCCCACTTCAACCCCCACAGCACCACGCAAGGAATTTCTCTACCGTCATCAAAACTGATATGGCATTTATTTAGTGATATTCCCTTTATTTATTTAGCATAGACATTTATTTTATACTCTGCCTGTTCCCATAGCTGCTTAAAGAAAAGTTAAAATTACAAGAAAAGAAGTTTAAAATAAATTTAAAAACAACGCAATATAAAAGAGCAGCACAGAAGCAAAGGTAAAATAAGCAAAGAGCATAGATAAAACAAGCTGGATTTAAAAAATCTTAGAAAATATGCAGGTCTTTGGTGGACTAACACTGAACTAGGCACAACACAAGCTGTTCTGGGAGTGCAATCAAAAATCTGGGAACAACCAATGAGAAAACCATTTTTGCAGTAGTCATTAATGATTGACAAATCTGTCAATTTCAGTTTCTTATTTTCCCCATCTTAAGTTTGGTTCCCCATGTTTCTGCACCAGTTTGAGATCCCCCCCATTCTTGTAATGGGAGTAGGTTTGCTTCACCTCCCCTAGAGAGGGAGCTGAGGGGAGGGCCATGTGGTGGCCTAACAGCCAATTGGGAAGTAGATGGAACAAGGTTGAGAAGCTAGCTCGTCCCCTAAGCCTTCCCTATTGCATCCTTTGCTGTACTCTCCATCTCTCCCTAGATGGAGTGTGGGCTTTGGTAGCTGCCTGTTGAAGGGGCTAAGTAGGAATTTTGGGGTGGGATCCCTTGCTTGGCCTTAGGATCCCTTCCTTTTCAGCTTGAGGATGTTGACAAGGTGCTTGGACAGGTTCGTGCTACCACTTCTGTGCTGGATCCTTGCCCTTCTTGGTGAATAAAAGCTATCAGGGATGGAACAGCCGGCTGGGCCAGGGAAGTGATTAATGCCTCTCTGCGAGAGGGGGTGGTCCCTGGCTGCCTGAAAGAGGCGGTAGTGAGACCACTCCTGAAGAGACTCTCCCTGGACCCAGAAAATCTTTATAACTATAGGCCGGTAGCAAATGTTCCATTCCTGGGCAAGGTCCTTTAATGAGTAGTGGCAGGCCAGCTCCAGACACTCTTGGATGAGACACATTATCTGGATCCATTTCAGTCAGGTTTCAGGCCTGGTTTTGGCACGGAAATAGCCTTGGTCGCCCTGTATGATGACCTCTGTTGTGAGAGACAGGGGGAGTGTGCCTCTGTTGATTCTCCTTGATCTCTCAGTGGCTTTTGATACCATTGATCATGGTACCCTTCTGGGAAGACTGGCTAAGTTGAGAGTGGGAGGGACTGCATGGCGGTGGTTCTGCTCCTACTTGGCGGGTCAGCTCCAGAAGGTGGTGCTTGGGGAACATTGCTCAGCACCCTGGACTCTCCAGTATGGGGTTCCATAGGGGTCAGTTATGTCTCCCATGCTGTTCAAAATCTATATGAAACTGCTGGGTGTGGTCATCCGGAGCTTTGGAGTGCGTTGCCATCAGTATGCTGATGACACGCAGCTCTATTTCTCCTTTTCATCTTCTTCAGGTGAGGCTGTCAATGTGCTGAACCAGTGCCTGGCTGCGACAATGGACTGGATGAGGGCTAATAAACTGAGGCTCAATCCAGACAAGACTGAGATGCTGCTAGTGGGTGGTTCTTCTGACTGGATGGTGGATGTCCAACCTGTCCTGGATGGGGTTGCACTGCCCCTGAAGGAGCAAGTTCATAGCTTGGAGGTTCTCCTAGAACCATCTCTGTCACTTACGGCTCAGGTAGCCTCAGTGGCACGGAGTGCCTTCTACCAACTTCGGTTGGTGGCCCAGCTACACCCATATCTGAACAGGGATAACCTGGCTTCAGTTGTCCATGCTCTGGTAACCTCCAAATTAGATTACTGCAATGCACTCTACGTGGGGCTGCCTTTGAAGACGGTTCGGAAACTGCAGCTTGTGCAAAATGCAGTGGCCAGATTGGTAACAGGGAACAGATGGTTCAAACATATCAAACCCATTCTGGCCCACTTGCGTTGGCTGCCTGTATGTTTCCGAGCTTGATTCAAGGTGCTGGTTTTAACCTATAAAGCCTTACATGGCTTGGGATCACAATACCTGATGGAACGCCTCTCCCAACACGAACCCACCCGTACACTATGCTCAACATCAAAGGCCCTTCTCCGGGTGCCTACTTGGAGGGAAGCTGGGAGACTGGCAACAAGGGAGAGGGCCTTCTCAGTGGTGGCCCCCAAATTATGGAATGATTGCTTTGATGAGGTGCACCTGGTCCCAACACTGTTATCTTTTCGGCGCCAGGTCAAGATTTCCCTCTTCTCCCAGGCATTTTAGCATGTATTTTAAATTGCTTTTTAAAAAATGTGTTTTTAAATGTGTCGATTGGTTTTTAATGTTTTTTAATTTTTGTAAATCACCCAGAGAGCTTTGGCTGTGGGGCGGTATATAAATGTAATAAATAAATAAATAAATAAAACTTTTCACCTACTTCACAATGTTGGGATGCATTCACTTGGCCTTTGGGAAAGGTATGGTTAAAGGGCATAGGGGATAGGCAGATGAGGAGGTTGGTGAGAAAATAATTATGTATACTGAGGCATTACTGGCTTAAGGGCACACTTGAAGAATCTACCAGAGCTTTATGCCTGGTGGGACCTGGGGAGTGTCCAACTGACCTGACATGCACATTTTGGGTGAATGCTGGTACCAGGCTGGGGCCTGGGTGGACATTTAGGGTTCATGCCCAAGGTTCACCTACCAAGTGAGTAATTTATTTCCAGTTCTTTGCTGGAGAGCTATAGCCACTGGCTGCCTAGGGGTCAGAGGGTGCTTCCCTGCCGAACCTCACCGGCCCATACTTTCTGAATTCAATTAATTTTGTTAATGTGAGCTGCAGTTCCTCCAAGTGGTTATAGTGGAAAATATAACTTTTATTCCCATGTTTGTATCTCATGAGTCTTCTTTGTGGATAGGGCACATTTCTTCTGATATTCGCATTTTTGCAAGCAATCTTCTCCGACACAAAGCATATTTGTATGCTACAGGCAGTTTTAGGTGCACTTTCCCCTAATTTATGCATTTTTTGTATACGTTTTGTTGGTTGGAGAACTGGATTGCAAAATTTAAAAGTGCAAATGTTAATAGATAAGTGTGTTTCAGCATGCTTATTGTTTTGGGAAGTGAAAATTAGATAGTGAATTGTGAAGTGAAAATTAAATGTGAGCTGAACCACATTTTCCCGCTACCTCTAGTAAACACTCACCACATTTCAGACAGTGAGAGCACCTGGAGAAAGGGCTCTGTTAAAGGTCTTAATATACAGGCAAGTGCATGCGGAGGCAGCAATCGTATAGTTATCCTGGTCCCAAGCTGTGAAAGCCTGTAAACTGCGAAGACCATGGAAATTAACTGGCAGCCAGAGAAACAGGGGAAGCATCAACATAATATGCTCAGAACACCCAGAATCAGTTGGACTAATTGCAGTCTCCAACCACCTGCAAAGTCAGCCCCACATATAACACATTGCTGTAGTCTGGTCCAGAGATAACCAAAGGATGGATAACTGAGGTCAGGCTATCTCTGTTGTTTAGGTAGGATCACAACTGTTTGTGAATTGAAACAAGAATTTGTCCATTAACCTCAAGGTTTTCCCCTCCAGATTCAACTCCACCTGTTTGTGATTGCAGAAAGACACCCACGTTTAAGAGAAATGTTCCAGCAAAGCTGATATTAATTACTTATCTATATTGGCTGAGATCACAGTTTGTATGAAATATTAAGGAGCAACTGCTCTTCAGAAAAAATTTCTTCCATTCCCTTCAAAGTTTTCAAAGTAGCTTCACAGGCTGAAAAGTTTTTTTTTTTTTTATATAGTTTTTATTCAAATTTTTCCAAAAAACAAACAAAACAAAGTAAGAAAAAACATAACAATACTACAACAAAAAATAAAAATAAAATGGTTGACTTCCGATTTGTCACAGATCAGCTATAAGTATATAATATACATCAAACCTGTCCCTTAATATGTACATACAGAATCCCTTTTCTCCATAAGCTGTCTTAATTAATCATCAAATCCCAGTATCATCATTTTATTTTGATCTTTCGACAAAAAGTCTAAGAGAGGCTTCCAATCCTTAAGGAATGTATCTGTCGATTTTTCTCTAAGTAAACACGTCAATTTATCCATTTCTACTAAGTCCATTAATTTCAGTAGCCATTCTTCCATTGTTGGTATTGATTCCATTTTCCACTTTTGTGCATATAATAATCTTGCTGCCGTAATCATATATAATAATATTCTTCCATATTTCTTTTCTATTTGTTTATCCATAAAACCCAGTAAAAAAAATTCTGGTTTTGACTGAATATTTATCTTTAAAATTTTTTGCATCTTCCTACCTATCTGTGCCCAGAATAATTTCGCCTTTTTACATGACCACCACATATGATAAAAAGATCCTTCTTGTTGTTTACATTTCCAACAAACATTAGAGACATTACTATACA
This sequence comes from Rhineura floridana, assembly GCF_030035675.1. Taxonomy (NCBI): domain Eukaryota; kingdom Metazoa; phylum Chordata; class Lepidosauria; order Squamata; family Rhineuridae; genus Rhineura; species Rhineura floridana. The sequence continues at coordinate 24,396,562 of NC_084485.1, read as the reverse complement.
TTTTTGACAGCTTTTCTGGAGTCATGTACCAACGGTACATCATTTTATAAAAATTTTCTTTAAGATTATAACATAATGTAAATTTCAAGCCTTTTTTCCACATATTTTCCCATTGATCCATTTGTATGTTATGACCAAAATTTTTTGCCCACTTTACCATGCACTCTTTTACTTGTTCTTCCTCCATATCCATTTTCAATAAAAGTTTATACATTTTTGCAATTATGTTTTCATCATTTGTATACAAACCTATTTCAAAATCAGATTTACTTATTTCAAACCCATACATTTTCTTGTCCATTTTATATCTTTCTAACAATTGTAAATAGGCAAACCAATGAAAACTATATCCTTCCTTTATCAATTGTTCTCTCTCTTTCATTGTGTATTCTCCATGTACATTTTCTAATAGTTCTTGATAAGTTAACCATTTCTCTTTTCCAGACATTTCTCTTCTATAAAACGCTTCTTGACTTGAGACACATAATGGTATTTTCGAATAAAACCTTGGTTTGTATCTATTCCATATTTTCAACAGAGAACGTCTTATAAAATGATTGTTAAAGTCTACGTTTACTTTTACTTTGTCATACCATAGATATCCATGCCATCCCCACTTCAGATTGTGGCCCTCCAAATCCAATAGTCTTTTATTCCTCAATAAGATCCATTCCTTTATCCAGACTAAACAGCAGGCAGCAAAATAAAGTCTCAAATTTGGTAATCCCAGTCCTCCTCTTTCTTTAGCGTCTTGAAGTAATTTAAATTTAACTCTTGGTTTTTTTCCTTGCCATACAAATTTAGAAATATCTTTTTGCCATTGTTTAAAAGGTAAATCAGAGGATATTACAGGTATTGTTTGAAACAAAAACATCATTCTCGGTAATACATTCATTTTTATCACAGATATTCTACCCATTAATGACAGTTGTAGTTTATCCCATCTTAGCAAGTCTTTCTTAATCTCTGTCCATAATTTTTCGTAATTATTATGAAACAGCTTTGAGTTTTTATTTGTCATGATGATGCCTAGATATTTCAACTTTTTTTCTATTGTAAAATCTGTCTTGTCCATTAACTCTTTCTGTTCCCTTAAAGTTAAATTTTTCACCAACATCTTTGTTTTTTGATTGTTGATCTTAAATCCTGCTAACGGTCCAAATTCTTTTAATTTGTCCATCAATATATGAATTCCTTCCAAAGGGTTTTCTAATACAATTATCAAATCATCAACAAATGCTCTCAATTTATATTCTTCTTTTTTTATTTTTAATCCCGAAATCCTTTTATCTTGCCTTATATCTCTAAGCAGCACTTCTAAAACCAGAATAAATAAAAGGGGAGATAATGGACATCCCTGTCTTGTACCCTTTTGTATTTCACATGAATCCGTTAAGTCTCCATTAACAATTATCTGGGCCTTCTGTGATGTATAAATCGATCTGATCCATTTTATAAAGTTGTCTCCAAAATCCATTTGCTCCAAAACCTGGAACATAAATTTCCAATTCAAATTATCAAATGCTTTTTCAGCATCTAAAAAAATCAAAGCTGCTTGTTTATCATTTCGTTGTTCTAAATATTCCAACACATTCAAAACATTCCTGACGTTGTCACGTAATTGTCTTTTAGGTAAAAACCCTGATTGATCTTCCTGAATAAATTGTTGCAATATTATTTTCAATCTTTCAGCCAAAATCATTGTAAAAATTTTATAGTCATTATTCAGTAAAGATATTGGCCGATAATTTTTTGTTTTAGTTAAATCTTGGTCCTCTTTAGGTATTAATGTTATATTAGCATTTTTCCAACTATCCGGTATCTTTCCCTCTTGCAAAATAGAATTCATTGTAGACTGTAAGGGTAGCAAGAGTTCTTCCTCCAAACATTTATAATACATTGCAGATAGCCCATCTGGTCCTGGCGCCTTTCCTAATTTAATTTTATTTATAGCTTCAGATATCTCTCTTGACGTAATAGGGCCATTAATAACTTGTCTCTGAAAATCTGTAATTTTCGGCAAATTCTGTTTAGATAAATACTCTTCTATTTTTTCAGATGGAATTTCTTGACACTTATACAATGTTGAGTAATATTGATGAAAAATCTTTTTGATTTTTACATTATCTGTCAGCGTCTCATCTCCTTCTTGTATCTTTAAAATAATATTTTTTTGACGTTCTTTTCTTAATTTATATGCTAACCATTTCCCAGGTTTATTTGCAAATTCAAAAGTCCTTTGTTTAGCAAAATTTAATTTCCTTTCAATTTCTCTAACTGTCAACATTGATACTTGCTTCTGTAACATTTTAATTTGATTTACAATAGAAACTTTAGCTGGATTCTTTTTCAATTCTTCCTCTTTTTGTTTTATTTCTTCCAAAATTAATTGCATTTTCTGTTGTTTCTTTTTTTTTAATTCAGAATTACATTTAATAAAGTATCCCCTCATAAATGCCTTACTAGTATCCCAAACAATATTTTCACTTGTTCCTTTATATAAATTATATTCAAAGAACTCCTTTAATTTCTTCTTACATTCTTGTACTACTTTATCATTCTGTAATAAAGATTCATTTAGTCTCCATCTAAATCCAAGATTTTTTTTTTTTAAAGTTAATATCACAGGATTGTGGTCCGAAAAAGTTTTTGGTAATATATCCATTTTAAAAATATCCTTCGCTAAAATTTTTGACATCCAAATCATATCAATCCTCGAAAATGTTTTATGTCTTTCTGAAAAATAAGTAAATTCCTTTGCATTATCATTTATATATCTCCAGGTATCCACCAATTCTAAATGTTCCATGAGTTCAAAACAAATCTTCGGTAATTTACCTTGTGTCTCTTTGATATTTTTTTCAGAAAGCCTATCAATTTTTGGTGAGATTACCCCATTCCAGTCACCCATGACACACCAATGCTCATATGAAAACTCTGACAATTTTTCCATAAGTCCTGTATAAAACCTTATTTTATCTTCATTGGGGGCATAAATACCCACTATCAAAATGTTTGTACCTTGTAAAGTAATTTCAACCCCCACAAATCTACCACTATCGTCCAATAATACCAATTTAGGAAGCAATTGTGGGTTAATATAGAGAACAACTCCATTTTTTTTTTTTGGTCCAGCTGAAATAAATTCTTCACCCAAATTTTTACAAATCAAATATTTGGAATCTTTCTTCTGAATATGAGTTTCTTGTAGACAAATTATATCCAATTTTAATTTTTTCAAATAATGAAACACTTTCTTTCTCTTCTGCGCCGTGTTGGCTCCATTTATATTCCAAGTTAGGTATTTGTAATCCATCATTAAGCGTGTATTTTAAAATTTGCCTGATGCTCCTTTTGATCCATCATCTTCCTTCCCCTCCTCTGCATATCCTTGTTGACTTTGTTTCCCAGGAACTATATCCATATCTTTGAGTTTATCTTCTTCCATATCTTTTGAAGCTTTTCTCAAGAAGTCCCTTGCTTTTTGAACAGTATTCAGTCTGTATTTCTGTTGTCTGAATGTAAAAATCACTCCTTCTGGAACGTCCCACCTAAATTGAATTTTGCATTGCTTAAGTTTTTCTGTAAGGAAAGCATATTCTTTTCTCTTACGTAAAAGTCTAATAGGAATTTCCTTCATCACCAGTATTTCCTTACCATCAATTTTAAAGGTATATTTAAAGTGTTGCTGTAAAACCATATCTCTGGTCGTCTTCTTTACGAAATGAACAAGCACATCTCTTGGAATTTTTTTCATTGTTGCATATCTGGAGTTAATTCTATAAACTTTGTCTATTTCAAATTCCATCCTATCTTCATTCAAGTCCAGAAATTTTACTAAAGCATTAACAATTTTATCTCTAATGTCTTCACCTGTTTCCTCAGGGATTGCACGGAATCTCAAACAATGCTCTTTATTTCTCATTTCAGTCACAGCTAAATAGTCCAAATTTTTTTCTAGTTCCAGATTTAGTATATCTGTTCTATTCTCCAAGGTTTGTACCTTTTCTTTAGTATTTTTTGCATCTTCCTTTATTTGCCCAATTGTCCCTTTAATCTCATCCACTTGTGTTTTAATATAGTCTTTTATATCTGTCAATTCAGTTTTCATTTCCTGTTTCATTTCCTGTTTTATAGCATTAATCCCTTCCATTATTTTTTGAAACATTTCTGGGGGTATATCCTCTTCCTGTGTATCAATAGAACCTCTTCGCCCCTGGGCCTTGGTTGTTTTTTTAGTTGTCATTTTCAAAAAGAGGCCTTTAATTTCTAATATTAATCACTGTTTCAGAACCTAAGGGCAGTCTATTTCTTTTCTTTTTTTCCCTCCACCAAAAAGAAGAGTTAATATTCCAGGCCTATTATTGAAATCCAGCCGGCACAACACAGTCCTTATCTGCTTCCAAGAATGCAAAACAATTCTGGTTGCCAAGACTAAACAATTAGTAGCATATACGAGCAGCGGATTCATCCAACAAGAAATAGTCCAAAGAGAAAAATAGTCCAAAATATAATAATTACCTCTCATCCGTTTTTAAACTTTAAAAGTCCAAATTCAAGCCAGCTTTTTGTCGTAAAAAAAGTATATAAGTTGTTTATATTTTCTTTCTTCCTTAATTATATTTAAAAGAGAAAAAGTATGACTCACCCAGGTTTCTCAATTGCTGATTCATAAACAAATCCCTTTTATTGCAGTAATTTAAGCCGAATGATAAGGTTTAGGCAGAAGTGGGCTCGCTGGTTAAGAACGTTTTTTTTTGAGAGAAGAAAAAACGCTTCGCTTTATTCCAGTTCAGCTTGCGTGGAATTCCTGACTCCGTCTTCAGCCGATCGGCTTGCCTTCTTATCTCAGGAATTTCCTGATCAATTCCAGCCGCCGACAGCTCAACGAAGTCTTGTGGAAGATCTGATCGGTTCTCCTATACCTTGGAGAACATTTAAGCCAGTCCAAGATTCCTCTTGGCTGGCTTTTAACCTGAAAAAAGCTTCCTCTGAGGCAGAGCTCCCTCAGAGACAACCACCAGCCAGCACCACTTCCCGGAAGTCCCAGGCTGAAAAGTTTTTACTGGAAGTGATCCAAGGATGTAATCCAGGTATGGCAAATTGAGCTGACACTGAAGAACTCCTAGGAGCCAGTTCTTGCCGTAGAATAGAAAGACCCAGGAGGGAACTATAAAGAGAGTGTGGGGAATGACAATTTATTTTGACTTCCCAGGCTGAAGAGGGATGCAAAAGCTTCATTGGAATGTTTTCATGTAAATTAACAAAGAATCTTGTGGCACCTTAAAGACTAACTAATTTATGAAGGCAGCAGCTTTCATGAACTAGAGACCACTTCATCAGATGTATGAAGTGTAATCCTCAGCAGATTTAGCTGTGTGTAGAAATCCATCAATCTCATGAATAAATTTGTTAATCTTTAAAGTGCCACAAGACCCGTTGTTTTGGGCCTTCTCTCAATCCCGCCAACAAAAACAGCCAGATTGGCGGGTACAAGAGAGAGGGCATTCTCAGTGGCGGCTCCCACTCTTTGGAACTCCCTCCCACAAGATCTCCGGCACGCCTCTTCTTTAAATGTGTTTCGGAAAGCCTTAAAGACCTGGCTCTTTCAGCAGGCCTTCGGGGTATCTGGGGAGGGTTAATTGTTATAACTGAAATGCCTCCTGCCCAGTTTTAATATTGTTGCTGCAGATGTGTTGTTTTTATATTGTATTACTGTATTTTATCAATTGTATTTTAACAATTTTGTAAGTCGCCTAGAGTGGCCATTGGCCAGATGGGCGACGAAGAAATTAAATTTATTATTATTATTATTTATTATTGCTGCATCACAAACTAAGATTGCTACACCTCTGGAAATTGTTACAATGGAAGGCAAGAGATTTAGCCACATTGAGTGGAAAGTCATCAATCTCATGAATACATTAGGTGCCACAAGACTTCTTATTGCTTTTGCTGCAACATAGTCTAACACAGCTCCCCTCTGGAAAATTTTTTTTTTTAATTGGCACAGCGAATTACACTGAGGAATCGAGAGAGGCTGAAATGCCTCCTAGTTAGATATATCTCACACTGTTTAATTATTCTGGATTATATTGAGATAATAGGTTTTGTAGTAAGGAAATGATTGATAGAGCCATCATAAGGCAAGGGCAGGGGACCATTTTTTTAGCCTGAGGGCTGCATTCCCTCATGGCCAACCATCCAGTGGTGGTGGGGATAGGCAAAAGTGGGTGGATCAACTGATGTGATTCTTACCTTTGTGCAGCAGGCTATTTTCTCACCATGAAAAAATGAGAAGTCCCCCCCCCCCCACACACAGAGACGTCTTCATCCTCATCCAGGCAAGCAAAAGGATTTATTACAGTTCAAAGATATATTACAGCCAGGCAAAAGCATGTGAGGAGGGCACAGAGGACATCAGATGACGAATGTGTCTCATTGCCACACTGGGCTCCTTCTGGGAGGAAGGGTGGAATATAAATGTAATACATTAATAAATAAATGGGGAGGAGGGATGGCCAGCAGAAAGTCCCAAGGGGCGGATAGAGGCATCTGGAAGACCACATTTCTTGCTTGGGCCTGAGGCTGTCCACCCCTGAGGCATAAGGTGTTATGAACTTCTACTAACAGCATGGCCAGACAAAAGAGATCTATATGCCAAAGAAGACATAGCTGATTTTGATGGTGCATGGGGGGCTATAGGAGAGAGGAGAGGAGGGGAAAGTCCTGATTCACTAGCACACACTCTTGTACTAATGGAACAGTTGTATTGAATGCTGCCCATAGTCTTTATGTATTTGTTACATTTACATCCCACCTTTCCACCAAATGGCAGCTAATTATAATAATACAATTAAAATCTAATAAAATTCAATAATATAGCAATAATATAAAATTATAAAAAAACATAAAATCAGGGCTGGAAAAACATCAGTAAAATGAATAAAATGATAGTTAAATAGAGCTTCAACAAATATACAAGTCTTCATATTGGCCAAAGGCCGTTAAAAATATCTTCTCCTGCTATCAGAAAAAGATTAGAGTTGGGGCTAGCCATACCTCCCTTGGCAAGGAGTTATAGTGCCTTGGAGCAACCACCAAAAAGGCACTCCCTTAAGTTCCCACCAAATTTGCTTCAGGTGCTAGTAAGAGAAGCAGAAGATCCTTTCCTGATGATCTTAATATCTGTTGTTGTTGTTGTTGTTGTTATTGTTGTTGTTGTTCTGTGCCTTCAAGTCGACTACAACCTATGGCGACCCTATGAATCAGCAACCTCCAACAGCATCTGTTGTGAAACAACCTGTTCAGACCTTGTACGTTCAGGTCTGTGGCTTCCTTTATGGAATCAATCCATCTCTTGTTTGGCCTTCCCCTTTTTCTACTCCCTTCTGTTCTTCCCAGCATGATTGTCTGTTCTAGTGAATCATGTCTTCTCATTATGTGTCCAAAGTATGATAACCTCAGTTTCATCTTTTTAGCTTCTAGGACATGCTTTTATAGCTAGTCTTTCAGATAACCTTTGTCCAAGTTGTGTAGGGCTTTGCAGGTTATCATAATCAGTACTTTAAACTGTGCCTAGAAACAGACTGGGAGCCTGTCTGAAACTGTCATAACATGGGAACCACATTCTACCTATAACTGAGCCTGGTTGGTACTCTGGTTACAGCACTCTAAACCAGCTGAAGTTTCAAAAGGCAGCCCCACATACAGTGTGCAATAGTAGTCCAAATGAGATGTAGCTAAGGCACGTGTTACCATGACTGAATCCAATATTTCAAGCAATGGGCACAGTTAGCATACTAGCCTTAGCTATGCAAAAGCATTTCTGGACACTGCAAAAACCTGGCATCCAAATTTGGGGCCGAATCCAGGAGTATGTACAAACTGAGAACCTGTATCTTCAAGGGGACTCTGTTCAAGAAAAGTTAAGCCTCTATTCCCTGATCTGCATTCCAACTGACCAGGAACTGGCGTCCCACTATGACCCAGTCTTGCTTATTGATACAAGAAAGCTCCCTTGACTGGTGTGCCTGATCTATCTGGAATGCCAACCTTCAGCCAGGACTGTGGGGCGACACACAGCTTGAACCGCTGCTTCCTCTTCCTTAAATCATCAGTTTAAGAGGTGCTATAGGCTTGACTCCTGACAGGTACAGAGATAATGGAATGAAATTATTAATACATTTTAAGGAAAATGCAATGAAGTGCACTTGCTAGTCAGTTTCACTTACTATCTGAAGCTGGACAACACTGTAAAAGCTCTGGTTAAATGAAAGGCAATGCTAGCAGGAGCCCTCTAAAATCAAATGGATATTGGAAGCCTTCTTGGGTAATTGCTGTGGTATGCCACACAGCTAACTGGGCCTGTTCACTTTCTCTTGCAACAACAATAATCAAACTTCTGCATGTTTTCATTTTCATTTTTTTGCTCACCTCTCAGCCAGATCATCTCACTAATCTTCCAATCAGTTGTCGTTGGCTTTTGTGCAATTCCACATCGTAGACCCATCACCCTTCCCAAGCACACCAGTTGCATAGCTCTCTCTCTCTCTCTCTCTCTCATTTGGAACACATTCCATAACATTCGGCATTCAAGGCTTGTCCTCTCTTGAGCTGCCAAAAAATGACACACGTCCTTTCATTTGTATGGACTCTGCTAATTTATGGCAGTGCCATCTTGGCACTAGTCAAGCTTGTAATTCAACAGCGACACAAATTTGATGTTCAATGAGCCTAATCAAAACTTTTAAAAAGATAAAAATATCTCTCAAGTATAGCCTTGACATTGCCAGAAAAGATTCTGACCTTCTGCACCAGAGCAATGCAGAAGCACCAGGTTCTTTTCTCTGGATGTCTGGCCTGTGCTTTCTAAACACAGCCCACCCACTCCTTCTCTTTGTTAACTTGATGCTAACTTGCTTTGCCGCATCGCTGCTGCCAGTTACCATTGTTACATGAAACAAAAATTCCCTGCTGATCACACAGGGATAGGCACAGCGATGGAGCCGCTCACTACTGCGCAAATGGCACTTGTGTTGTTTTCATTCAGACCAACATACAGACGGCATTCCCCTCCCCCCAACCCCAATATCTCACAAGGCAGAAATACATAAGAAACTGGGGAGAGGGAGGAAGAGATTCTAGGCTTGCACCTCTACACACTTGTGTTCAAATATATTTTCAAAAGATAAGAAGTAAAGCACGGTGTGTTTCTAACTAATCCTAATTAGGATTTTGTCTCTCAGTGATTGAAATTACTTTTTTCCTTGGACGTGCTTTTTTTTCTTTTAGAAAATAAGAGAAAAAAGAAGAGATTCTGTCCATTTTCCTAGTTTTTTTTTAAAAAAAAGAACTACAGTTCCTTTTAAATTTATTCATTGTGTCCATTCTTCTGTCCAAAGTATTAGACATAGGCCACATTCACATTGTACATTTATTCCACTATTATTCCACTTTAAATATTCATGGCTACCTCAAAGGATCCTGGGAAGTGTGGTTTGTGAAGAGGGCTGAGAGTTGTTAGGAGGTTCCTATTTTCCTCAGAGAGCTACAAATCCCTGAGTGGTTTACCAATCAATCCATCTTCCCAAGGGACTCTGGAAGTTGTAGCTCTGTGAGGGGATTAGGAGTCTCCTAACAACTCTCAGCACCCTTCACAAATTGCATTTCCCAGCATTCTCTGGGGGAAGGCATGACTGTCTAAAGTGGAATAATAATGGAATAAATGCACAGTGTGAATGCAGCCATACATATAGACAATGGTGAGCTTCTCCCTGGTCACTAATATGCAATAGACAGAAATGCAACAGAAGTTTGTGGGTGGCTGTAGAAAACAAGAGCTCTCTGGAAAACATTTTACTAAGCGTTTTTGAAACTCCCTCCAACTTACCTCAAAATATTTTTGTGGGAATTAAGCAGACTTCAAGAAGTATAATGAATTTCCTGTTCCCCATTCCTAACAGGGTTAACAGATTCTGACCTGGATTAGGCTTTGGTCCATTTTAGAAGCCTGTGTCATTTCTGAGGGCCAAACTAGATATGTTAGCTCAGCATCTGTGCTCTTAAGTGCAGGATTGTTGTTTTTAAACATAAATTGCCACAGTGTGTGCGGGGAGGGGGAGACGATCCCAGATCAAGACCCTAGCACGGGGATAGGGGGCTTTAAATCTTTGCTTCTGCTCCTCCAATAGCCATGATTTGGATCGGGGGCCCTGCACTGGCAATTTGTATGTGTGTGAAATACACACACACACACACACACACACACTTGTACATAAAGACTCTAATAGATATGGTGTTAATTTTGCCTTCAGTTCTAAATCTATTGCACCCATTCCTTCTTATACTGGCTATTTTACATTGCTGAAAATAGCCCTCCCAGAAGAAAACAGTCATGTTGTCAGAACAGAAGCAGAAGACCTCTTGCTGCTAGGGACTGGGAAGAAATTCAATTTGGTTCACTTTTAAAGCTGAATTCATCAAATTTGCACTTCCTGAAACAATATGTGAACCGAAACACAGCCATCCTTTGAAATTTGCACTTATCCGAGTTTTGCGATGCAGTTGTCCAATAAACAAGGTTTACAGCAATCCATATTTTAGGGGAAAACGTGCATGAATTGAATATATTAGTAAAAATAATATACAGAAATGCATTATATGAGGAGAAATTGCTTTCAAAATGCGTACATTAGCCAAAAGTGCATACAAAAATCAGTTTAGTAGGAGAAATTTGCACCAAAGTGCTGAAGAATTTCATGAGGATTTTTTTTTTTAAAAAAATGGCAAATTGCTGGTGAACTGAATTTAAGATTGGAGTATGAGAAATGTAGACAACCGAAATGGACAAATCTTTCCATCCCTACCTGCTGCTATCCCTGCATCTGAAGCCAGCAGCCCTGTAAGCAAGTGGGAGAAGTGAGTATGGAAAAATCTGTTAATTTTGGTTTGCATGGAAATTCATAAGTATTTTAGTGAGATTTCCCCTTACATGCACATGTTTTTTTTGTATTCAGTTTTGACTAATACACATTTTTCAAAGCAAATTCCGCTAATATAATGCATTTCAGAGCTTCGAAAAGTTACTTTTTTAAACTACAACTCCCATCACCCCCAGCCAGCATGGCCACTGGATTGAGCTGATGGGAGTTGTAGTTCAAAAAAGTAACTTTTCCAAGCTCTGATTTTTGTTTGCTATTTTTCCTAACATATGCATTTTAAGCACACTGTCCCCTAATATACTGTGTATGCATTTTTGTACACATTGGTTGGAGAACTGTGTCACAAAATTTCAGTTGTGTTTTGGTTCATGTACAGGTGGCAGAAGTGTGGATTAGGTAGTTTCTTATTAAAATGCAAACAAAGCTGAATTACTTTCCCATCCCAAGGGAGACAGTTTAGATGTGGGAGTTTTCTAATTGAGCACATTTGTGGCGTATTTGTAATATGTATTAACTTCGAAGGGAAGGCATAGCTTTTTAGAAAAATCATTTTCTTGAATTCTTATGAGAAATTCTGCAAATCTATTGATGATCTGTCAGCCCTACCCAATTCTTCTCTAGATGCAAACAGAAAACTAAGGATTTTTTTTTATCGGTATGGGTTTCATTTTAAATGTATACACAGCATGTAATATTTGCTTTCTGTGAACATCAGAAAAGCAAAATAGGACTGAATAATATTTAAAATTCCCATCGATCTTTGTGCCTGATGCTCTGATCTTGGCAAGTTGCATCTCCAGCCTTTGATTAGTTCATGTACCTTTTTCTTCTCCATTCTTTGAACAGATGCAAACGCAATCAGGCCACACTTCATGGCAGAAATGTTAGATACAAAGGCTACAGAGAGTTGCCATGGAGTGCTAAAAGCTTCAAGCATCTCTGTCACAAAATATGCTTGAAACTTCAGTGTGTCTCTGTTACATTTATGCCATTTGCCATAAGGACAATGGGGGAGGGGAACAGAGAATAAAGGAAATTATTCAGTTAGCTTTGAGCTAAAAATGGGGGGTAGTAGGAAGCAGCAGGATCCCCGTATCTGGGCAAATGTCCTAGTTTGGAGGGGGGGGACTACATCTAATCAAAAGATGGGTCTGCCACTAAAAATGGCAGCCCCATGTCAAGTTTTTCCATGTCAAACTTACCTCCAATACAACAGAGGAAGGGACAAGGCAAAGGCAGAGGATAAGCAAGGCAATGAATGATCTGTATCCAGTGAGAACAAGTCTTGGTATTGTTCAAACCAATGAGGATGCATGACCAAGATGTCTGTAGATGTCAGAGTATCAGCTGGCCCATAGTGTTATACCAGCCAGGAGCGGCTGGGTCGGTTGGATGGTGCACCTTCCTGACAACAGTATTGCTGCTGCTTACTAGGATGGCTTGGACAGGGGCAATGTGGCAGCAAGGTTGGGGCTGCATGGACACACTGACAAAGCCAGTCTGGTGCTTCCACCACTGCACCAGAGCAGCCCAAATATCACCCCCACCCTGCCACCACACCCCCTACACTCTCATGCTTAGGCTGCACCTTGCTTTGATTGGCTTTGCCACTTGCCAAGAGCCTTGCCTTTGCACCTTTTTTAAACAAAACAGCCCACCAGAAGATAACCTATGTTATTAACTAACTCATTCTTATTCATTTAGTTCCGCCATATTTTTGGAGATAGTCACTTTTGTTTAGGTGAATAAATAGGGGTCCCCAAAAGGGCTGCACACAGGACCCTGTGAACCATAAATCTGCCACCACACCTGCTGCTTACACCAGCCTTCTTTGGTTGGTGTAGCTGGGCTCTCTCTAGTATCCCTCTCTTTACCCAGTACCAGGCAATGGTACTCAGTCAGGTACTAAATCCCTTGAGTCACCAGTTTAAGACCTGCTCAAGACTTTTTTCTTACACCTTTTCAGCAGCTTGCATCATCTCTTGTTTTGTGGTATGATGTGTGTTTTATTGCCACTGCTGCACATCTTTAGCTATTGACAGGGCAATGGATTAATCAATGTAGTCATAAATTCATTTCATTTCTGCTCTGCCTTTCTGGATACAGCACTCAAAATGTCGACAAAAACAAATTTTAAAATACGGTGGTGATTGATTAATTTCATTTTGTTATAGGCCTACGGCAAAAAAAAGTCTCAGAGTGACTTAAAGTGTATATATACACTAGGTTTGGGAGAGAAATTTCATTGTTTGTATTTGCTTATCAAATTTGTGCTTTCTGAAATAACATAAGAACTGAAACACAGCCATCCTTCAAAATTTGCACATCTGAATTTTGTGATGCATTTCTCCAACCAGACAATGTTTACAGAAATGCACATATGAAGGGGAAGTTGGGATACAATGAATATACTGGTGAAAATAACATACAGCAATGCATTATATTGGGAGATATTGTTTGCAAAAATATGTATGCTAGTCAAAACTGCCTACAAATATGTGTTTATTAGGAGACATTTGCACTAAAATGCTGAAGAATTTTCAAGAGAATTTTTAAAGAAAATTTTGCAAATTGCTGCAGAAATGTGCAGAACTGAATTTAAGATTGTAAAAATGAGAAATCAAGAGAATCAAAATTGATGGATCCTTCCATCCCTAATACCCACACACGCACATGCACACACACAATATAAAAGATTAAATGCAACAAGCAGTAAAAAGGACAGACTAACAATTATAATACAGTACAACATGTAATAATAGAAAATAATAGCAGTAAAATAATAAAATTGGTGTGACTGGTCATCCTCCATTATCCCCTTCAGCCCGTGTCAGGTGATGGTGCCCAGGTTAAATCCTTGTTTGCCATCCCTTTGGGACATCAGTTCAGGATCTACTCTGGCTTTATTCCTTTCTACAATGCCTTTCTGCCTTACTTTTTGGCATATAGCCCTCAACGTGCCCCAAAACAATTTTAAAATGCAATAATAAAATACAACAAAAAATAATACAAATAATATCTGTAAAAAAGGGAGCAGATTAAAGAATGGATAAAACATGCAGTTCAATCTGTCCTCAGCACATCTGAGTACATCTCTAATCAGTGGTGGGCCCCAACTGACTTCAATGGGATGATGATGATGATGATGATGATGATGATGATGATGAAGTATTATTATTACCCACTCTTCACCAAAAGATTCCAGGGTGGACCACAACAATATAAAGTACAATATTAAAAAGAGTGGGGGGGAAATTAACCCACTTCCAGCAGAGTGTATATATCAGGGATGGGGAACCTCCCCCCCAACACACACACACTTATTCTGTGCTGTCTCACTTCAACCTCCTTACAAAATCCTTATTTAACTCTAAGGGCCACATTCCTTACTGCTCAATCATTCAAGGGCCACCAGTCAGTGGTAGGCAATGCCAGAGGCAAAAAATGGGTAGAGCAACAAATGTGAATTTTAGCTTTATACAATAGGCAAGTTTCTAAACACACTCACCCACCTCTTTCTGTCCTCCATCCAGACAAACAAGAGGCATTATCCTTGGAGCACAAAGCAGGGCCAGAGAGGCTTGTGGCTTGGGGAGAAAGGGGTGATCTGGATAGAGTTCCAAGGGCCAGGTAAAAAGCCCTGGAGGGCCACCTTGAGCCCCAGGCCTGAAATTCCCCACCATTGGTATATAGGGTCACAGATAATGAAAAACCATTAATTGAGAGCAAGAGACACTAGTTTACCTTGATAGACCATGACATCAAACCAGATAATTGATACTTTGGCTGCATTCAGATGTGGGGTTTATTGTGTTAGTTTAACTAATTATAATGGTACCACTTCAATCCTGATTTCTAATATTCCTTTCACACTGCAGTACCTGTTGAAGGAACCATGGCTTTTTGACCAATATAGTGCCATGCTGTGCTAAATTTCATTCACACCACAACAAAGAACAGACTTGTTGCTATCATCCACACATTGTGCACATGCGCAGGGGAGCTCCCTGTATGCCAAAATACCACCACAGTTTTTTTCAGGTGAATTGACATGAGCTTAAAGGGCTGAACACATTGCATACTGCATCACAGCCTGTCACATGAGCAGCTGCAGCTAACACAAGATTCCCACAATTTTCTGGGTTTCAAAGCTAGCAAATGGATTATTTCTGGAAAAATTTATCATGGAAAGGAGCACTAAATGTCCACTATATTCCACTAGATTTCCAGAACTGGCTTTTAAATTGCATGAAAGATCAAATAAAATGAAGAAAGTATGAGGGAAATGGAATAAAGTGCAGTGTGAATGCAGCCTTCATCTTAGTGGGAGGAGGAGAACTAGTCATCAGGTGACATTTTGTGTGACAGCCTGGCCTCCCATAATATGCACTACCTCCCCAAACTCAGGAATCTGCTGCTACTTACAGATGCTTATGATGTTATATTACACTCAGTTATCATAAATAGACCCACAAAATACATCCAGATGATTTGAATTCCTCCTTCATTTTAAAACAGGGCGCTTGGAATAAGAACTTCCTCTTTCTCTTATGACTGCATTAGTGTCTGCCTGCCAAAAGGATTTCAGTGCACTTCAGAGAATGCATGTTTTAAAAAGATGTGCTCAACATGCTTCTTGAAGGAAGAAAATAATTAAAAACTTCCATTTCTTCTGCCCATTGTATTTATAATTAACAAAGTAAATGAAAAATCCCTGTCTTTTATCTCCCATCAAAACACACCACATTTCTCAGACAAATTGAGTGTTCCCCTTTCTCTGATGTAGCTTTTGAAGCTTTCATACTTTCCTCTTCCCCTCCCCTCCCTTGATGTTTCTGAATACAGGTAAATAAAAGATGACTTGTAAGTAAATAGGTGCTCTTTTAAAAAAGAACTAGAATGATAGCAATGCATGCGCACACAAAGTCTCAGACCTTCATCTTTCCTCAAACAATTCTCTAGAATATATACACATTCAATAAGATTCCATGTATAAAGTCACCTTTATATGTTACTTCAATTGTCTCTGTTTACGAGGACATTACCTGTGCCTCCTAAATTTATGTGATCCTGTTTTTCCCCATGGTGGTGGTGGCTCTCATGGCCCCAGCTTCTGATAGTGAAGCCTTCTCTTATCTGCATAATTCCAACTTTTCAACTGTATACATTCAAGCCCATCCTCAATTCTACCACTTACATATGACAGACTGTTGGGAAATTACTTTTTTTTTAAGACAGAGATGTTGTAAGGTTATTGTCAAATTGCTACTGGGCAACCAGAACGGACTGCAATAACTCCCTTGGATAGGTTGCAATGCTTAAGGCTTTTTCGTTTTGAAAGAAGGTGGGTAAACAAGAATACAGTATAGGTTTCCAAAAATCATGTATGCTGTGAAGAAAGTGGATAGAGTTTTTTTCCCCTCTCCCTCTTTCAAAATACTGGAACTTGGGGTCATCCAACAAGATTGAAGGGCAACCAGAGCAAACAAAAGGAAGCACTTCTTCACACAGCACATAGCCAAACCATAGACATTACTGCCTTCTGTGGATGTATCTGAATACCAATTGATGGGGAACAACAGCAGGAGAAGGCAACTGCCTACATATCCTTCCTCTAGGCTTCCCGGGGTCATCTGGTTGTCCACCTCTGGAAATAGGGTGCTAGGCTGGAAACTGCAGGGCTGTTCTTCTGTTCCTGAGGATGTGAAGAAGCACCCTGCAGGATTGAATACTCTGCTCAACAGCTGATGTGTGGAGGATTTGATCCTGTGGGGTGCTGCTTTGCAAGCACTTTCCATACAGAAAAAGTGCTTGCAAAGCAGAGCTCTGCAGCCCCTATCCAAAGGCATTCCCCCAACACACACACATACCTTGCTTCTCCTGGGAAAACACAAGCAGCTGGGTAGGTTCTTCCCACTGTCCTAGGCCTCTTCATTGCTTCTCCTTCTTTGTGCCCAACCTCTCATTCTTCCCACCCAATGCCTCACCCCCTGACAACCCCAGATTGCTCTGCCCAGCCTGCAGGTGTCTCATCTACCTGTCGTATTCAAAACCCAGATTCCTCCAAATTGACCCAATTTGATTCAGAATTCAGCCAAAATCCAGTGCACAATCCTAGCGGGCACCTCCATGGATCAAGACAATGGGTCTAACAGACTTAGAAATGAGCAGATGCAAAAGTGGCATGGACCAGAAATAGACTGATCTTTCCATCCCTAGCACAAACATGTTTTGTTGATTCAACAAGGCATTCAACTAAACAGCAAGCCACAGTGAGGCAGACATATAAGGATGGAAAGGCATGGTCTGCTAGGCATTTGTATCATTATCTCCTAGTTCTCTCTGCTAGCCTGATTATGACAACCCTAATTTCATATTCTTTTCAGTCAGTGGCTGACAGTCAATATGAAACAGATGCAATCGTCTCCGTTACATTTTGCGAATGTCAACTCATTGACAGCGACGTTTTGCTCATACTTTACCAACATTTACCTCTAAGGGATCAGCTGGAAGCATATTACAGTAATCCATCTTGTGCTAAAATGCATGAATTAAATCTCTGCAGACAGCCGGTCAAGATAAGGGCAAATCCACACAATTCTTTTATGATGCCCCTTCAAGCTCTGTAACGTGTTGTTTGCTACAGTAGATTGTAGACTGTAACCAATAATGCCAACCCCAACAACTGGTGTCTTCAGCCAGGAATAACGTAGCTGTCTCTCCACCTCATACCAGTTTAACATTCAGCACTCACCCACCTATGTGGTAACAATGTGAATCTGGCTAGCTATCTTTGGGGACAGAGTAGATTTGTCCCACCTGTTGGTTCTCAAATGGCTCATCCATACTTTTTGCCTACTATGCTGTATCCCACAATTTGCAGGTTTCAAGTAGCTAATGGGAAAGATGAATAAGGGTATGTGGTGAACCCCCTAAGAGGGTAAAGAGAGGCTACCTCAGACCTGTCCTCCTATTAGGCTCATGGGAAACAGGGACAATAACTCCCCTAAATAAATATAAAAGACACTATGACTGAATATCAATTGCTAGGAAGCACAAGTGGGAAGAGTGCTATTTCACTCAGGTCCTGCTTTCAGACTTCTCATAAGCATATTCTTGGCCAATGTGAAAATAGGACTAGATGGTTCTGATCCAGCAGGGCTCTTATTATGTTTTGGTAAAAGCTAGAACTTTTATATTTATTTATGTTATAGATTTCTATAGACTGCCTTACCCCATGTGTGCCCACCTGAGCACTTCACTCTGTGGAACAGGCACTGTTATAGATGTGGCATAATACTCATTCTGCACTTGTAAGAAATCATGCTTTTAGCATGGCAGCATTTGCCCTTTGAAACTCACTGCCTACTGGCATCAGACAGACATCTTCGCTATATTCCTTTCTGTGCCTGCTTAATACTTCTTTGTTTAGACAAGCCTATTCAGACACATATATGTTGATGTATTTTAATCTTTTTAATCTGTTGCTGTTTTAATTGTCCTAAAATGTTTTAATTACTTGTGTGTAACCGTTTTATTGATACTTTCAATGGTTTTTGTAAAATGCTTAGAGTTTTTATTTTATAATCAAGTGCTATATAAAAAGTGGTAACATACATAAAAAAATAAAATTTATTTCCGACCTTCCAGGTTTTCTGTCCTCACAAGGTAGCTTACAATCAATACCATATAAAATAACTAACTTCCAAATGATTAAAACAGCAATAAAATAGTGTAAAACACTATCATTAAAAATGTTAACATTAAGATAACAACAGATAACTTATTTGCTAAAACAGAGCTCCATGTTATTATCAAAATGCAGAATGAAATAAAAAAAGAACCTTCTAAAAACCAACAAGGAACATATGGAGGAAAGGGCTACCAATGGCTACTAGCCGTGATGGCTATGCTCTCCCTTCAGTGTCAGAGACAGTATACTTCTGAATACCAGTTGCTGGAAACCATAGAAGAGAACAGTGGTCTTGCGCTGAGGTCCAGCTTGTGGGCTTTCCATAGACATCTGGTTGGCGATTGTAAGAACAGAGTACTAGACTAGATGGGCCATTGGCCTGATCCAGCAGGCTCTTCTCATGTTCTTATTTCATGTTTATTTGTATCTCCCTGAGGATGGTATCCCAAAAATGCATGGCCACCACAGAAAAGTCCCTGCCCCGGCCCTCAGCAACCTCTCCCTGGTGGACCAGAGAATAGGGGCTCAGATGCTGATTTTAAGGCTCAGGGAGGTTCATATGGATACAGATGGTTCTTCAGATAGCCTGATTCCAAACTATTTATTTATTTATTTATTTATTTATTTATAGAATTTATTAGTCGCCCATCTGGCTGGCTGTCCAGCCACTCTGGGCGACGTACAACATAGGCATATAATACCTAGACATTGAAAATCTAAAAACAATGAAGATAAAATCTAGCCCACCCCAAAAGCCTGCCTGAAGAGCCAGGTCTTCAAAAGTCAATACTGCATATTAAAAAGGGTCTAGAAACAGGCAGTGCAGAATAAGTTTCATGTGATCTGAAAGTGTAGCTCTTACCAACACTCTAGTTACAACACTGCATACCAATTGAAGTTCCTGAACCACATTTAAAGGCAGTCCCACATAGAGCAAATTACAGTAATCTAGCTTGAACATAACAAAAGCATGTGATACTGTGTTGATACTGTGGTGATACTGTGGTTGCTGGGTCCATAACTGATAAGGCACCAGTTTTGCTGGACACATTAACTCTTCCTCCTAGATTTCATTGGAGCACCATGAGTTCTCTGGTCCCACATCCTTAATTTTAATTTCTGAGTCATTGCCTGGGACTAAGTCTGTGTGACAATATCCTCTGCTGAGTCATTGTCTGGTTTGCTGGTTTGGAGACCTGACATTATGAAACTCATAGCAAATTTGAAGGTTCTTCCTCAGGTAAAACTTCTGAAAAATTTCAAGGGAGGCCAGGATAGCATCCATTAAACTAACACAAATTCTAAGGTATGTTTTGCACATATGTGCATTCTGAAATTTGGGTGTGCTGCAAGCATATAAACATAACTGGAAACTCCAACCTGGCTGGCCTAAGCGTAGTCAAGTTGTCCACTTAGTTTAAAAAACTGTTCAAAAGGCAGTTGAGTGAATTGACCCTAAAGAGAATACTTTTTGTTTGTTTGTTTAGTTTAGGTGTTTTGGGTAATCTTTTAAAAGAATGAGCATAAGTTCTAGATTTGGTGGACAAACTTTCCAGCAAGTAATTAAAGCTCAATATTTACAGACAGTTAGATGAAGCAGCCATGTCTCTGGCAAGGGAGTCCATGAAAAGGAACAGCTTTTGAAATGCACTGACAGCCCTTAATCTTTTTTTTAAAAAAAAGAATGATTGAGAAAGCAAAGCAGCAAATAAATTATTGAGTTCTCCATGTGCTCCTCAAAAGTTGAGTTCTTTAGAATTCCAGTAATCAAGAAGAAGCCTCAGTTTAGATACTTAGATTCTCAGGACACCTCTCCTCCCCTCCCCCCCATGCCTGCATATTTACCTATTTGGAGTTTTAACCTGCTGTGTTCCTGAAAGATTATAGGAGGTAACACTGAAAAACCATCAAAAAGAACATAATCATTAATAAGGAAAATACATTTGTAAAGCATCAGCCAATAAGAAAATTAAACTTGCAAATAAGTATGTAGGGGAGAATTGCCTAACCTTGTCTCTCCCCAAGCTCCACTCCTTGCCCCCACTGGTATTTTCTCTGATTCTGTACCCACAACCTCAGCACTCCCCCCCCCAATGTGGTTCCGTGCCCTTAGCCTCCCACAAACTCAGCTGAATACTGAATTGGACAGCATAGAGTCCAATGCTTGCAGGGGAAGAAAAGGTTACATTTCCCTTGCTCGCTTGCTGCGGTCCTGATGATTATCACACATACACATATAGCTGATGCTTTTTTGTATTTTTTAAAAACAATCTGCACATTAAATACAAAGACAAATTTAACATCACATTTATGGTGGCCCTAGGTTCTCTGACTCAGCTTGGTGGAAGAGAAACTTACGGTGTGTACAAAATGTGATTTTTCTTGCTCCAGGAAGGGCAAGTATCCCAGATATAGTGGGTCTGTCACATCCCATTCCCTGAACCTGTGGTCAGTGGAGACTGATGGCTGTGATGTCAGTGGGGCAGTGAACCTGCTCCGAGTTTGAGTTTGAAATGTCAAGGAGCTATCCAGCTGTCCTTGGACAGCTTCTTGCAAGTTCAGACTAAAACCTGAGGCAGATTCACTGCCCTGCTGACATTGGAGCCACCAGTCTCCAGTGCCTATGGTATCTTCAGATCATGCCTAGAGTGGCTGGCTGAAAATTTGGCAACATGAGGCTAGGGGTGAATGAACCTGTCAATTTCAGTTTCTCTTGGTTTCTCATTTTCCAGCCTTAAGTTCAGTTCGCCCATTCCCACATCGATTTGTGTTTTTAAAAAAAATCCACATGAAAATTGATATGCATTTTCATACACAATTTTGCTCACTGTTTTTCATAATATAATATCGTTTTGTACATTATTTTTCACAAATGTATTCATTTTTGTGCACATTCTTTTTTGGTTGGAGAATTGCATAACAAAACTCAGAGAAGTGGTGACTAGAACCAGGGCCTTTTCCGTGGTGGCCCCCGAACTGTGGAACAGCCTTCCGGATGAGGTGCGCCTGGAGCCGACGCTACTATCTTTTCGGTGCCAGGTGAAAACCTTTTTATACTCCCAGGCATTTACAAGTGTGTTTTAATAGCATTTTCATCATTATTTGTATTTTGGATGTTGTTTGGTTCTTTTATTGTTTGTTTGTTTTGTTTTCTTGATTTATTGTATTTATTGTATTTATACATTGCTTGTTTTTTATCTTTTTGTACACTGCCCAGAGAGCCTTCGGGCTTAGGGCAGTATATAAATAAAATAAATAAATAAATAAATAAATAAAAAATAACTGTGTTTTAGTTCACTTATTGGTTTGGGGAATGTGAACTGAATTAATTTCTCCTCCATCCTTACCCTAGGCCAGCCTTTAACAGGCACACACCGGTTTCATTTTAAAATCTTGCATGAACTTGGTTAACCTGACAAAGTACTCTGAACCAGGCCCAAATATTCAAAACTAAACAGAATCCAGACTATGCCAACCCACAACTGTATAATAAGCAACTTTATAAAGAGGTCCCAGAAACCTTTGGGAACCAACTGTGACATATTTCCAATTTGCTCTTTAAAATCATCTAGAACTAATTTCCTTTCCCATTTAAAAGCTAAGTGAAAAGGGAAATATTTATCTTCCTGACTGCCCACAGCTCAGTCTTGCACTAGCTAGCTTCTGCCTATAATCACTGGAATTCTCCTTTTGCTTTGCAAGTAAACAGTGGCAGACCTAAATGGCATCTTCTCAGGATGGGAGTACAGAAATGCAATCACACACTTCCAGATATTCCAAGAGATAAAGGGGGAGAGCAATGAATGGCATTAAAGTCAAGGGTTATTTTTCATTACCATTTGTATTTCTTCTGCTTTCTTCTCCCAGTGAGGAATGGAAAGAAACTTTCAACTTCAGAATAGTTTGTTTCCTTGGGGGTGGTAAGGGGAGGCGATCAAGAGCCACTTTGGAACAATCTGCTGGCATCGTGCAACTAGTTGACGTGGCACAGAAATGATGCAACTGGCACATTTTCCACCCCCAGTCTATTACTGATTTAAGTGGTTCTCGGGATTTGTACTGAGAGGAAGAGAGACTGAGTTAAGGGGATGTTTACCTTGCTATTCTGTCTTCCTGGAAAGTAATGGAACACACTTGTGTCCTAAGGTGAGCAAGTCCATTTGAGAGAGAACTTCCCTTGATTTTCTGAAAAGTACAATTGTGCGAACAACAAATCCTTTTTGTTTTCAAGAATGAGCCCTGTTTCCGGGTGTGTGCTGGTACGTAATGAGTTTCTTTCATTTGTCCCATGCTCAGAAGACATACAATAAAAGGTTCATTCTCATTACAATACCTGAAGCTCCATAAATGTTTTAAGACATTAGTGATTACTTAGTGAATTGTCAAAAGAGATATTGTTTGGTTGACTTTGCACAAAGAGGAGCGGGTAGCGGAATCCAGCTGCACACTTTAAAAAATATTAAGTTGTGATATTTCTTGCATGTCATTGTTGATCAAAGGGGACCTCTTGTAACCCCCCCCCGTGTCACTCTCTCCATGTTAGCAGAGGTCAAATTAAATTTAAATTAGTTGCAGTACAAGCATCATCACAAGGTGGCTCCCCCCCCATTTTTGTGTGATCATTTGTATATGCAGTATCAGAAGTTAAGATCTGGTGGTGAGATCTCCATTTTTCTTTTGCAATTTCTGTTGGATATATGGACTGTCAGTTGCACCCTTGTGTATCTTTTAGCCACAGTGTCTTATATGAACATAGGAAACTACTTTATACTGTTGGCCCATTGATTTATCTAAGCCAGTGCTGTCCATTGGTTTCTGTCTGGCAGCAGCTCTCCAAGGTCCCAGGAAGCTGCCTATCCCACAATTCCAGTCTGCTGTCTCTGGCCTCTGTATTCCAGGTCAGAAGCCAGGGTCTTGTTCATGCAAAGCATGTGCTCTAGCACTGAGTTATGGGCTGTTCTCTTCTTGATCCTGATTCCTTTTCTTTTCTTTTTGCTTTCCATGTTAAGTTTATCTATTTCCAATAATCCACATGTCACCATTCACATGCATGCCCTTTGCCCCCAAACCCAAAAAGAAGACTTATGAGACAGTACATTGGTATAAAGGTTATATATATATTTAAAATAACAACTTGACAGAACTGCAGATCAATGAACCAAATTAATCAAATTCAGAAAGAATGGCCAGGTGTGATATTTAACTAATTCTGGTTGGGAAGCATCCCTTCAGACCCCTGGGTATCTGCTACAGCTATAGGCTGTGGCTTCCCAGCAAAGGATGGGGAATAAATCCTTCCCTCCTTGCTAGGTGAGCCTTGGATATGAACTCAACAGGTGCACCCAGGCCCCCTGTACCAGTGTTCAGCCAAATTTCACATGTCAGGTCATAGGGCACCTCCAAGGTCTCCCAGGCATAAAGCACTTGCAGATGCCTAAAAGGGTTCCCTGGACCCAAAAATGCCTCAGTATACCTTCTGTTTTTCTTCACAGCTGCCTCATCTGCCCAGACTCTATGCTCCAAAGGGCAATCACGCCGCAACATTCCCAAAGGCCAATCAATTCATCCCAACAGTGTAGGCAAAAAAAGGAGGGATCCTAAGGCCAATCAAGGAATACCACCAAAATTCCTTCTGAGCCCCTTCAACAGGTGACTAGCAAAGCCCACACTCCATATAGCGAGGGACAGCACAGCAAAAACTAAACAGGGGGTGGAGCAGACTTATAAGCCAAGCCCCCTCCCCCTCATTGGTAGATTTCGTCCCCACGTGGCTCCCCCTCCTCCCCTTCCCTTTGGGAGACCTGCTCCCATGTCATCTTAAGGAAGGAGGAGTGAGGACAAATTGCCCTGACCCGAGAGCAGGAATGAAGTTGTCCTAATCTAGTCATCTAACAATACCATTCCCACCTTTTGCAGGGACAGATTTGCATCCACACACCCTTATCAGAGGGTGATGAAGGGTGGTTTGGCCCAGGGGCAGGGAGTAAGTGGTGTGGCCATTGTTGGATCGGGGGGGGGCTGTGCTTAAAAGCCAGCTCTACTCCCAATTCCTCCTCTTTGCACTTTTCTGCTGCACAAGGGGAGGTCGCAGTTCAGCACTCCTGCTTCTAGGCCGAAGCCTTCTGGTGGCAACAGGCAAAGAAGCAGTGGGGAGTGAGCCAGCCTTTGGCCTTTCAGCAGTGACTTCCTGGGCTCTTGCAGCCTGGCGTGTGATCAGCCCTTTCAATTTTTTCCCTCTTTTCCCTGCACGCCTTCCTCTTTCTGGCTTCACAAGCTGGCAGCAGCAGCAGCAGCAGCACCCACTTTTCTTCAGGGCTGCATCCCCAGCATGATCCTGATGGGTGGTCTGCAGTTGGGCCTGTTCTTGGCCCCCACTTTCCTGGCCTGGCTGCCAATCTCCTGGCCATGGTGCAAGGTGGTCCACCAGTGTGGGGTCCTGTGCAACCTCTCCTGGAGCCCATGTATCACACGTGATCCTCACCTGGCTGAGGGGGTGGGAATGGCAGGTTTGGGGCTGGCATGGGGGCCCTCTGCCCCCTCTTTTCTATGTTAGTGGCTTTTTGCCTATTCCCCTTCCCTCCAAAATTGGCCTTACTTTCTTATTGGGGTCCACCCACAGCTATTTAGAATATCTAGGGGGAAATTAGGGCTGATTCCTGTGTCTTTTGGGTGACCCCCCCAGTTGAATGTTTCCCCACATCCCTCTGTTAGATTCCTTCCAGTTTCCACCATTGCTGGTTGTTGTTGTTGTTATTCACTGTAGTTTTATTCTCACTGTTATTGCAGGTAGTAGAGTAGTAATAGTAGCAGTAGTGTTGCCAATTTGCTGTCATCCCCAGGGCCCTGCTATTCGTGCAATGCCTCCCAAGAAGACGGCTACTGCTGCGGCTCCCATGAGCCTTCCCCCATAAAACATACAGGCCATAGGCAGATGGTGATCTGCAGCGTTCAAGACCTGCATTAGGTTTTAGGTTGTTGTTCCATTGTTGTTAATTGATTCTTTTGTTTTGCAGGTCCCCCCCAGTTCTGGTGCAGGTGGCCCTGGGTGGGCACTCAATCCTTTTCTGGGCTCATTGACAGGCCAGTTCTTCCTCTGTTGGGACTCAGTTGTGGCTTTTCACTTCGGCTACAGTGCAGTGGGAAGCCAAGTGTGGGATGCTATGGGGAGAGCTTCTCCCTACCCTCTGTGGGGTGTGTTCTGGGGGACCTGTCCCTCATGTGCTGGTCATTCATTTAGGGGATAATGTTTTTGTACAGTGCCAAGGCCTGGATTTGCTCTGTAGGGTGACTCACGACTTGAATTAGAATAGATATGTAAATTTCCCAGATTGTTTGTCATGTGGTCTGACTTACTTGAATGGAGGGTATGGAGGAGAGCTTTACACCCCGGCCAGGTTGATATGGCTCGTAGGTGGGTGAACAAGTTTTGGCATTAGGGTGGGCTTTTATTCCTCATTCAAGGATCTGATATGATGCTCCTCATTTGTCCAGGGATGATGGAGTTCATCTCTCAATGCAAGGTTGTGACTGGTTTTTTGGAGGACCTGCAGAGAGGCCTGATGGATCTTTTTCTGGTGGGGAGAGGTGACAAAGAGGCTGCTGATCGCCTCTTGTGGAGTGGAGTCCAGGCAGGTGAACTAGTTGGGGGTTAAATTTGATATACTGAGGCATTTTGGGGTCAGAGGCACTCTCCAGGTATCTCCTGGGGCTTCATGCCTTGGGGATAACTGGGAGGTGGCACTGGTGGCCTTTCTTGCACATTCAGGGTGAGCACTAGTACAGAGTGGCCCAGGTGCATGGGTGGGGTGCACACCCTAGGCTCGCTTAGCAAGGAGGGGAGTAATTCCTCCTAATCCTTGGCTGGGAAACAACAGCCTGTGACTGCTAACATGTCCAGGGGATTGGTAGGGATGTTCCCACAGAATATGAGTGAAGTACATCTGCCAAGACATTTTAATTGAGCTTAGTTTGGTGGATTTAGTCTGCAGGTTCTAAAAAAAAATTGTTATATTTTAAATAAATATATCATAAATCCAAGTTTGTGTCCAGAGTCTTCCTTTGGGTGTGGGGTCAATAAGCACAACAAAGACACTCAGTAAAAATGGTGATAAAACCCATAATGGACCGACCAATAAATATAATTCAGTGACCATTCTAAACAACAGCATGAAACAAATAACTTGGGCTAATCCTTTACAAGCTTACCTGGGAGTAAGTTCCATTGAACTCAGTTGGTCTTACTTCTCAAAAGACATATACAGGATTCCAACTTTTCAACAAAAGCTACAAACATGTTACACAACTCATGGGTAATCGCTAAGGATGGAAGAATCTGTCATTTTCAGTTCTCTCATTTTCTCATTTTTCCAATTTTAAACTCAGTTCTCCACAAATCTGCAACAATTTTTGCGATTTTTTTTAAAAAACGTGAAAATTCTCCAGCATCTTAGTGAGAATTTCTCCCACTAAACAAAATTTTGTATGCTTTTGACTAATGTACACATTTTTTGCAAGCAATTCCCCCAATGGAATGCATTTTTGTTTGTTATTTTCACTAATAAATACATTTTTATGCACACTTTCCCCTAATACATGCATTTTTGTAAGCATATTTTGTTGGCGAACTGCATCACAAAATTCAGATAAGTGTGAATTTTGAAGGATGGCTGTGTTTTGGTTCTCATGTTGTTTTGGAATTTATGGATTTGATAAATTTGGCTTTAAATGTGAACAGAATCAAATTTCTCCCCCATCCCTAGTAATAGCACATACAAGATGTTCCTTTTGACCTAAACAACAAACATTTTCCCCAAAGACACAGTGTGCAGAGAAATCATTCCCCAAAAAACTCACCGCAGCAAAGTGCATGGCAGAAAAACACACACTACCAGTCAACTTCCTGAAGTCACTCATCACACATTTAACTCATTCAAAACCAGAGCTTGGAAAAGTTACTTTTTTGAACTACAACTCCCATCAGCCCCAGCCAGCATGGCCACTGCATTGGGCTGATGGGAGTTGTAGTTCAAAAAAGTAACTTTTCCAAGCTCTGTTCAAAACATGTCATTTTTAGTGTAAATTTGGAGTAAATTTGGCACAGACCCCCCTCAGACCTACCTTTCCTGCACTGCCAAGTTTCAAATGAGTCTGTTGAACCATTTTATAACTGTAAGCTATAGAACAGGTGTAGCAAACCTTTGACCCTCTAGATAATGCTGAACTACAACTCCCATAATCCCTGGTCATTGGCCATGCTTGCTGGGGCTGATGGGTAGTTCAGCAACATCTGGAGGACCAAAGGTTCCCCACACCTGCTGTAGAATCTACTCCTCCCCCAGTTTCACATTATAACAGTGGGATGTGATTCAGCCATCACCCTTAATATGAGTGTCTTCTAACCGCCCAGAGAGCTCCAGCTATGGGGCGGTGTATAAATGTAATAAATAAATAAACAAATAACCAACAACAATGAAAACCAACACATCAGTAAAACAACAGCGAACAATAAAAAGGAACTAAAAGTCAAGGGCAGCATAAAAAAATTCACTGATGGTATCCTACAATAATAATAATAGTATTCTCTGCCAATCTAAATGTGAGCTGCAAAGGGGCCAGGTTGGGCCATGGGACGCTGTTAAATTTTTTGGGTGCCACAATGGAAAAGATCCTGTCTCATGTATTCACTTGCCATGTTTATGGTTCTAAAAGAACAATGTAAGTTTCAAGTATGGAATATCTTTCTTTCGTACAGCTTTAAAACACCTTCATTTCTTCCTTACAAATATGAATGCTTTTTTTTTTTTACCATACTGTGACTAAAATTTGGTAGTGGCACCAGGACTCAGATAACAGCACTTTAGGCCTCATTCTGGTTTATGGATCACTGGCCAGTAATCCTTACTTTAAATCAAATAATTCACACCAGTGCACAATTGTACAGAAGGATAAACCATAGCTAGAAATCATTATATTGTTTCCAAGGCTATGGGAAGAATTTCTTCCCACTGAAAATTGTAAATCATACTTTCCTCAGTTTCTGATTACATGCCTCTAACTCATTCCAAACAGCAGAATAACATTTAATATAAATGAAGAAAATATACAAACTTAAACAGAACGCCTAGCAATAGTCTACAAATAGTAATGGCGTTCCTTATAGGGGCGTATTTGCCTCCACCCTAGTTAGGAAAAGGACTCGGGAAGGTTCGAGAAGTTTAGAGTTTGTGCCACGTGGGATTGCTTACCCAATCAGGTAGGGGTTTGAGCGGCGTTTATAAGGCTGCTCCTTCCCCAAGCGGGTGCCTTTTTGCCTTGCAGCATCTACTGCTTGTCTTTGCTTGGGCTCCCGCTGTGTCTCCTTGACGATCGTGTCCTGCTTCTCCTTCTTCCTCGTTCATTGCTGTCCCTTCGGTTCCCGGGGGTTTGATTGTCTCTGTGATATTCTTTTATAATTTACTGTTTGCTCGATTGCTGCTGATCAGCTGGGCTGTGGGCGTCCGCCCACGCGCCCGGCTGGCCGGCTGTTTGCTTGCCTATTAGTTTTATCTGTAATTTAAAGCTTTAGTGCTCTTTTAGCCCAGTGTTATTATTTACTGGGGTGGTTTGAGGCGCAGTTCTCATTTCTTATAATTGTTTCCATTCCTTATCATTCGAGTTGGCTTCCGTTTGATCCGCCCCTCCCCCTCCTTTCCATTCAAGTCTTTTGAATATTATTGCAGTTGATTATAGTGGTGTGTTTTCTTGTTCGTTTTTCTATTCATCATTGGGTTTCTTGGTTCTATATATTAATTGCTCATATCCTTATATTAATTGTTTGTGTTGGTTCTTAATTAATATTTTATTATTTAATGGTTGGGTAATTTGAGTATATTTTTAAGCCTCCCCTCTCCCCTCTTTTTATAGAACCCCCCCTTATTCCTATATATATATAAAAAGGGAAAATAATAATAATAATAATTTAATGCAAAAATAAATTTTATTGTTTGTTGTAGCGTTTGCATATTCTTGTTGGTCATTTGGTCTTGTTTTCCTTATATAATTGACTGTTTCTGCTGTTGCTGTTTTTGGTTCTGTGTAGTCTTAATATGCCACCCAGGAAGGTTCAGCAGAAAAAGGGGTTGCGTGTAGTGAAGCAGGCTGCAAAGCGCCCTCCAACACAGCAGCACCAGTCATCTGATGAAGATGAAGATATGGGAACCATCAGAGCTTTAGTTGCAAGGGTGGATGCTTTGGAACGTGAACGCAGGCAGCCAGTTGATGCTGAGGCGGGTCCCAGTACCGCCCCATCAGGTAAGGAATCTGACCGTTTGGCAGCCAAGAGGCCTAAGTCTCGTATTCTTGCTGATTTGGTTTCTAGGATTGGCGTACTGGAAGCCACAGCGCCTGTGCTTGAGTCCGCTGTTCCGATGCTCTCAACTGGGTCGCCCGCGGTTCCTTCTGCAATTTCCATCCCTGCGCTTACGGCCCCGCCTGCTCCTGTGCCACTTCCACTGCAGCTTCCGTTTCACCCGACGGGGTTAACGTCTATACCTTCTGAGGCTTCTGGATTCATGGCACCACCCGTGGTTGCCTCTCCTGCTGTTCATGCAGGTGAGCATGTTGCACCTCCACATGCCCATGATACCCAATCTCAAGTTCAAGGTGTTCTTGTACGTGACCCACCCACGGCGGGTCCTCAGCTACCAGGCAGTATTACACAACCTTTGGTGTTTATGGGGGGTGTGCTAGTTCCCTAGCAACCTCAGCTTCCATGGCCTGCTGCAGCTGTGTCTCCATGGCAGCCACCAGTGGCTTCCTCCAGTCCATCCCCTGCTGTTTTGACTCTTCCTCAGGGAGTTTATCCACATGGTGATACTTCCCTTCCCTTAGGTGATCATTTGTTGTTAACGACAAAGGAAAAAATTTGGCGTGGAGAGTACATTGATTTGTTCTCTCTTCTTTTTCACGAAAATGAGATAAAATCTAAGGAAGCACAGGACGTTAAGGAGCACAAGGCTGCCACAAAAAAGAAGGTCGATCGTGTGTGGCCTAACTGGCTAAACGCCTACACCATTTATATGGGAGTTATGACCCAGGCTTATCCGTCTAGGGCCTTGTCCTTGATAAAATACCAGGACATTGTTCATAGGGCCTTTCGTGAATTCTCTGGTACCGCTTGGTTGCGGTACGATGAGAATTTCAGGCAAAGGGCGGCATTGGATCCCACCCTTCGCTGGGACGTGGAGCATGCGGGCCTGTGGCTGCACTCTATGACTGCCGCCAGGCCTACTCTCGGCGACAGAGCTGATAGTGGGCATATTTTGGCACGCGCGCAGTCTTCCGCCTCTGGCTCCGGCCAAGGCAGACACTGGGTTCAATCCCAGCAAGTCTGCTGGACATTCAACAGCAACGGCCACTGCTTTAGGCGTCCCTGTAGGTTCCGTCACGTCTGTGGACTGTGTGGTGGCACTCACCCCAGTTCCTCATGCCAGCATGCACGGCAGATTCGCCAGGGTACTGGGGAACAACAGCATTCAAAACGTGGATCTGGCAATAGCAGCGGTACGTCACAAGGCCAGTAGCCCTATTAAGTTGATTCCTTTGGCAGGATTGCTGTATTATTACTCCAATAGGCTAGCCGCTCACTTCTTGCTGCAGGGTTTTATGTATGGTTTTCGCATCCCTTTCGAGGGTCCCAGGGTTGCTTCTTCCTCTGCCAATCAGCCCTCTCTTAAGGCTATGGCCCCGTTGGTGTTGGCCAAACTTAATAAAGAGATAATGGCCGATCGCATCTCAGGCCCCTTTTCCGTCCCTCCTTTAAAAAATTTAAAAATTTCTCCTGTAGGTATTGTCCCTAAGAAGCAACCTGGGGAATATCACCTTATCCATAATCTCTCATTCCCCAAAGGTGCCTCCGTTAATGATGGCATTTCGTCAATCCATGCATCAGTTAGATATACATCTTTTGATGAGGCTGTGAGGGTAGTCCGCAGGGCTGGCAAGGGTGCTTTAATGGAGAAGTGCGATATAAAATCTGCTTTTCGCCTTCTTCCAGTACATCCTGATGATGTTGATTTGTTAGGTTTCAAATTTCAAGGCCAGTTTTACGTCGACAGGGCTATGCCAATGGGCTGCTCTGTGTCTTGTGCTGCCTTCGAAGCATTCAGCACTTTTCTAGAGTGGGCACTTTGACAAAGGGCCTCTTCCGCATTCTCTGCCCACTATCTGGATGATTTTTTGTTTGTAGGGCCAGCTGGTTCTTCACATTGCGTCTATTTGATGCAATCCTTTGAAGCCTTATCCACCGAACTTGGTGTCCCTTTAGCTCCTGAAAAGTCGGAGGGCCCTTCTACTTCCCTTACTTTCTTAGGTATTCAATTGGATACTGTGGCTCAGTCCTCTCGCTTACCTCAGGATACGTTGCTTGCCTTGCAGCAATGACTTCGTTCCGCTTTGGTGCTGAAGAAAATCACATTGTCTCAGTTACAGGAGCTTGTAGGCCACTTAGTGTTTGCTTCTAAGGTCATTTCCCCTGGTCGTGCCTTCCTCAGGCATCTCTGTGACGCCATGAAGGGTGTTCGCTCTCGTTTTCATTTCATTAGGGTTACAGCTGGGATGAGAGCGGATTTGCACATGTGGCTTGTTTTTGTCGAGCATTTTAACGGTCTTTCCTTTTGGCGAGAGGAGTTACTTTTGGAAGCCGTATTACAGGTACATTCTGATGCTGCTGGAGGCCTGGGTTTCAGCGTCATGTTCAGATCGCAATGGTGCGCTTCCCAATGGCAGGCCTCTGGTATTACATCTGACATGACATTCTTAGAATTTTTCCCAATTGTTGTAGCAGTTCATATATGGCAGTTTGCATTTCAAAATTGCACTGTGCGTTTTTGGTGTGACAATCTGTCTACAGTGTGCGTTGTGAATGCTCAGACTTCTAAATCTCCTCGAGTCATGTGCTTGGTCCGTGCTTTTGTCCTGCAATGTTTGCATTTAAATATTTTATTCGCAGCTCGGCATGTTCCAGGTTTACAGAACTGTGTTGCTGATGCTCTTTCCCGCTTACAGATGGTGCGCTTTCGGGAGCTGGCACCTGGAGCAGCTCTGGACCCGGTTCCAGTCCCTCCTTTCCTGTGGAGCCTTGGCAATTAGAAGTTGGGGCTGCTATTGCTTCTGCCCTGGCTCCCAGTACTCAAAAAGCGTATCAGCATTCTTTTGTGAAATTCCAGGATTTTCATATCAGCACTGCTCTGCCTTTGGTGTGGCCTGTTCCTGCTTCTCATTTATTGCAGTTTATGCTGTATCTAAAAGGGCTAAATAATTCTGTTTCTACTATTGCTGGACACCTCTCTGCGCTGGCCTTTATTTCTAAGGCACGGGGACTGCCAGATCATTCTGTAGATTTTAGGGTCAGAAAGGTCCTTGAGGTTTGGTCGCGTTTCGCTCCCAGGCCTGCTGACCGGAGGAGGCCAATCATGCCCGATGTCCTCCTTCAGATCCTGGCCTTGTTTCGCCCTTTATGTGTTGACCATTGAACCGCACTGTCACTGAGTCTGTTTTCCATCAAGTCTGCAAAACTGTAACTAGGGGAGTTATGTCTTTGCCCAGTCTGGGAACGGACTGCCAAGGCCATTGCTATGGTAACCATCTGATAGACTGGGAAAGTTCTGACAGAGTCTGTAAGTTGTGTCTTCTGTATATTGCCTCTGAACTGAGAGGTTGTCTTCTGTGTTTACCCCCAGGGGGGGGTGACTGAAGAAACTCTACATGTATTTACTCTTAAGCCTTTGGCCATAATGTCTTAATAAAAGACTCTTAACATGCTCTAATGCTCTGAAGAAGTTTCTTGCTCAACTTAACTCCAACGTAATGTATGCTGTTTCACGCAACAATGCACACACGTCAACAGGGGTTATGGGCCCAGATCCACAGCTCATTACACAGGAGTAAGTTGCTGGTCTGAACGGCAGACGGAGTTCCAGAGGGCAGCTTGATTGATTGTACCAGACGGAGGTGAGCAACATGGCTGTAAACCTGTCTGGGGGAGGCTTGCCAATGGAAAGATTGACGGAAAAGAATTATGGCAGCTGGAAGCCAAGGATGCGGGCTTTGCTGATAAAAGAGGATTTATGGGACACAATAGATGGACCCACTCCAGCGGTACTGACTGCGGCCTGGACACGTAGATATCAGAAGGCGCAGGCTTTTATACTTCTGGCTCTATCTGACTCTCAACTGCTACACGTGAGAGATGTTACAAACGCCAAAGAGATGTGGGACGTGTTGGAGGCTCTTCATGTGCAACAGACTGCGGGATCTAGATTGTGTTTGGCACGGAAGCTTTATCAAATGCGCTTCACGGGTGAGTGCGAAATGGGTGAGCATCTCACGGAATTCAGACATTTGTTTGCTGAGCTGACGGACCGAGGCGTTGAGCACTCTGAACTTCAGAAGACCTATCTGATCCTGGCTTCGCTCGATGGGACTTGGAATAATATGGTCATGGCTTTCGAAGCCATGCCTGACGGAGGTCTGAACATTGCCTTTATTGAGGAAAAGCTGACCCAGGAATGGCAGCGGAGACAAGAGGCGAAAAGTGCTGAGGAAAAGCAAAAAGCCAAGCTGAAAGAAGAAAGCAGCAGCAGACAGGAAAACAAGCATGAACAGCAGAGGCTGAAGGCTTGTTTTATTTGCGGAGATCGAAGGCATCTCCAGCGGGACTGTGCAGTCAAGCACAACTCCAGGGACGGAGGCTTGAAGCAGGGAAGTGTGAACTTTGTTTGTAAACAGAAGCCACAAACTTTAGCACCTGTTAACTGGCTGGTTGACAGCGGGGCAAGCCATATATTAATCAAAGACAGAAGTTTGTTTTACACTTCAGAAAAAGTGCAGGATTTTGTGCAACTTGCTGATGGATCACATAAACGGGTGGAAGCCTGAGGACTGGTGAGATTTGATAAACTTGGGATAATGTCAGAATGTTTGTTTGTTCCAGAATTGGCTCATAACATATTGTCAGTCAGAAAACTGGTGAGTTGTGATTTTTCTATATTGTTCCACAAAGACCAATGTTATATAATGAGGGGAGATCAAGTGTGTTTGCAGGGAAGCCTTAATGATTCACAGTTTGTAATAAAGAGCAGTCAAGCAGGGTGTGCTGTGTTAAACGCTGAGGCACAGGTACATCAGGGCTGCATTCATGAATGGCATCAAAGGCTGGGGCATGCAAACCTTGACACGATTAAGAAAACCCCAATGCATAGTGAAGACATGCGTTTAAGAGATTGCGGACAGTTAATGGATTGTGATTCTTGTCATAAAGCTAAAATGACTATTGCACCAATTAACCGGGAGGCTGAAAGAACCACAACAGCTCCCTACCAGCTAGTTCATGTTGATTTATCAGGGCCAATAAATGCTTCACGAGGAGGTGCAAAATTCTTTATGGTACTGGTTGATGATTTTACGAAATACACTCATGTTTATTTCCTTAAGCAGAAAAGTGAAGCTGAGCAGAAGCTGAAACTGTTCATTAAGAGAATCGAAACTCAACATGACATCACTGTGAAAGCGATTCACTCAGGCCAGGGAGAAGAATTCATGGGTAAAGCATTGCATGAAGTGCTGGCAAGTAAGAAAATAGCACTTAAACCTTCCACCGGGGTTGCAGAGAGAAAAAATAGGGTGCTTCAGGAAGCAATGAGAGCCATGCTGATGGATTGCAGTTTAGGGAATTCTTTCTGGGCAGAAGCAATTCTTTATGCGAATTATATTCACAATAGGGTATTACACAGTGCACTTGGAATGTCTCCTTATGAGAAAATCACTGGCAGAAAACCAAAAATACAACACATTCAAAAATTCGCGGCAAGGTGCTGGATCCACATTCCACAGGGAAAAAGGAGGGGCAAGCTTGCGCCCAGAGCACAGCAAGGTTTTGTTTTGGGATTTCAGAATGCATATTTCAGAGTTTGGTGTCCAGAAACACAGCAGTTAATTCTGAGCAGAAGCATTAAAGTCTCAGAAAAACCTTGGGATCAAAGGGAAACAGTTGTTCTTACAGGGTCAGATGACACAGAAAAACAATCATTTAAGCCAGATCTTGACATTAAAGTGGAAGGCACACAAATACCTCTCAGAGATGCTTTGAATGAGCTCATTTGTGCTAAACGCAGATCAAAGAAACGCAAGGCTGAGGAAATGGAAGCTCCTGCGCAGGCTGTGCCAAGCACAAGCACAGATGGGGCGGGCAGAGAGAGCAGAAGCTCTGGTACCTTTAAGACGTTCTACAAGAGTAAACATAGGGAAACCACCTGAAAAATTCACAGTGGGGTTAGTATCCAGTCCTGGAATGCATAAACTGGTGGAAATGGATGCTGACACTTTGTATTTGACATGTGTACAGCCAAAGTTTGATTGAATAAATTTCTAGCTAAATGTACAGAGATGTTCTGAAATGTACTGTAATGTACTGAGATGTAATTTTGAACTGTACTGAAATGTAAGCTGTATTGCAAGATGTATTATTGTTGTAATGAGTTACAGACATGATGAGAAAATGGGGGGATTGTTGACCATTGAACCACACTGTCACCGAGTCTGTTTTCCATCAAGTCTGCAAAACTGTAACTAGGGGAGTTATGTCTTTGCCCAGTCTGGGAACGGACTGCCAAGGCCGTTGCTATGGTAACCATCTGATAGACTGGGAAAGTTCTGACAGAGTCTGTAAGTTGTGTCTTCTGTATATTGCCTCTGAACTGAGAGGTTGTCTTCTGTGTTTACCCCCAGAGGGGGGGGTGACTGAAGAAACTCTACATGTATTTACTCTTAAGCCTTTGGCCATAATGTCTTAATAAAAGACTCTTAACATGCTGTAATGCTCTGAAGAAGTTTCTTGCTCAACTTAACTCCAACGTAATGTATGCTGTTTCACGCAACAACGCACACACGTCAACATTATGCTCATCGCAGTATGAGTCGCACCTGTTCGCCGCAGTAACTCTGACGATGTTCTATGGTGCTTTCCGCCCTAGCGAAGTATTAGTCCCCTCTAAGCGTGATGTTTCCTACTGGGCCTTATGCTCTGGCGATTGCACGTTAGGTGCCGATTTTGTGAGGTTTTCCCTAAGAGTGTCTAAGACTGATCAGAGGGGCCGTGGCGCCATTGTTTCTTTATGCAGTTGCCAGGTCCCTGAATTATGCCCTGTGTCTGCAATGCGTCAATTCATGTCTATCAGGCCGTCAGGCCAGCGTTATCTATTTATACATGCGGATGGCTCTGCCCTGACTCAGTTTCAATTTTGGGCCGTTGTTCGGCGGGCCTTGTTGGCCAGTGGTCGTGATTCTGGAGTCTATGGGCTGCATTCTTTCCGGATTGGAGCGGCCACGGCCGCAGCCCTCGTGGGCATGAGCGTTAGCGATATCCAGGCAATTGGCAGGTGGCGTTCTTCTGCTTTTAAGTCTGTCAGATTTTGATTTCAAGTAATTCTCCTTTTGTTTTCTTTAGGCGTGTTAAGCCTTCCAGTCCATGTGAGGATCGTTCTGTGTGGCCATTCTATCTTGTTTTGGGCTCACCGGAGGGCCTCTTCGACTGTTTCCGGGACGCAGCTGCAGCTTTCCGCCAGGGTTACAGTTGGTTGGGAGGCTCGGAGGGGTATGTTATGGGATGCGTTGATGCCATTGGTGTGCCGACTCATGTCTTCGGCTACCCGGCCTCATGTCTTGTTGATACATCTAGGGGAGAATGACTTAGTGCAGCGGCCAGGTATGGATTTGCTGCTCAAGGTCACTCGTGATCTCACGTGGCTTAGTCGTTCTTATCCCAATCTCATCATAGTGTGGTCTGACATGCTTGTGAGAAGGGTGTGGAGGGGTGCACTTCACCCCAATAGGATTGATAGGTCCAGGAAATGGGTCAATAGGAAGGTTAGGGATCTTGTTTTGTCCCTTGGTGGGGCTTATATTACACACGATAGAATTAATTTCCATTCTCCACAGTTGTTTCGAGATGATGGGGTTCATCTTTCGGAACTTGGGAGCGATTTGTTTTTGGAGGATCTTAGGAGGGGCCTCGGGGGTTTGTTTTCTTCTGTGGGTTGAGGGGACCAAGCTTCAGCTGATCCCCTCTTGTGGCATGGAATTTGGGCAGGTGAGGAATATTGGGGTTAAACTGAGGTGGTTAAGGCATTATTGTAAAGGACACTCCTTAGGGAACCATCAGGGCTCAATGTCTGGTGGGGATCTGGGGAGTGTCCTCGAGGGACTGGCGTGCGCATCGTGGTGAACGCCTGTACGGCGGGGCCATGGTGTGGGGGTTGGAACCACACCTGACTCCAATAACAAGGAGGGAGAATTTTCCCACATCCTTGACTTTGGAGTTACCGTAAGAGGAGAATCATTTGCCTTCCAAAGGGGAGGGAGTATTCCCTCTCAGTTAGGTTTAGCCTCACCTGCCCGAAGTAATTTAGATTTGGATAACTGGCTGAATTGAATTTGATTTAGTCTGTTATATTTTAATAAATATAACATTATCCCATTCTTGTGCCACGAGTCTTTATTGGTGTGGAGGCAATGACAGAAAAACCCCTCAGAATATGCACACATAAAAGCATATCTTATAGCCAAATATGTTCCAGCCTCTCTAAGTCTTTCTTGGTCTTAGAATGTACAATGTGTATCAAGTCTAATGGATAACCCTCCATCAAAATCGTTGGATGGAGAGGCTGTGCATTAGTCTTGCTGCACATTTTATTGCCAAGCAAACCTATCAGAGTCAAAACGCATTTGGGTTTTAGATATTGTTTAGAATTGTTTCCTTCATTACTCTGTTTGCTGTGGTTTGGTTTTTTGGTTAAGGCTATTTCCTTTTGTATCCATTTGTTGGGTTTTGATGGCTATACATCATAATTCAATTGTATGGAAGGATAAATTGTAGTTAGCAATCTTTTTGTCTCTCTCAAGGCTGCCTATGGAGAACATTTCCTTCCCATAGAAACAATGTAAAACGTTATTTTATTATTGCATGCTACTAAATCATTGCACAGTTTCTTCTGGCATCAGCAGTGAAAGATTATCTGGGCACTCAAGTCTGTGCTGATATTGGACTGAACTCCACTCAGTGAAATCCCAGGGCAGACAAATTGAATAACTATACAGAAGTCAGTAATCTCTGTCTGGAGACTATCAATCATTCCCTTAGTAAACCACAATACAGCACAATTAATTAATCAATTACAGGGGGGGGGAGGAACAGATTCACTGCTGAAGTTCTCTCAAGCCAAGTTTAGTCACACAGCTGAGTTGTGAAGGAGCAAAACGATTTCCAAAGTCAAGACCTTCCCATCCAAATCACTGTATTATCTGTTATTTCTGTAGGTATTATTGCTAATCTCTTTAAAAGTAGCAAAATATATTATGGAGCACTGCAGAAATCAATGTCCTAGGCTGAGCATAGATTATGCAGGGCTATCAAACTGAAATGAATTAGAATGCAGCAGATCATTGTGCCATATCTGTTCTTGGCAAAGGTAAGCATGCTTTCCATTTGTAATCACATTTTCTCCTTTGTTTTGGATGAAAGTGATAATGCAGAGATTCTCTCCCCTCCCCCCCAAGTATGCACAAGAGGAAGGTATTTCAGAAGACGGGTTTCAGGGCTAGCTCTTCCTTGAAGTCAGTTCAGCAAGATGTACTAACAGGTAGAAATGTCAAGGTGTATTTTAGCTGGGCCATCCCAAGGCTCGGTCTGTACGCAAGAAGTCACACAAGAAAAGTAATGTCAAGCTTTATGGGAAACTTTATGTCAGAAGCAGTTTGCTGGGTGGGGTGGAGCCACCATGTTAGATTCCTAGCAGGTGAGTTGGGAGGGAGAGGACAAGGGACCAAATAGCAGGCATTGTGACACAATGCAAACACACCAGTGGAGTCAATCCGGCACCCCACCTGGCAAGCCACTTCTGCCTGCTGTGAAATGGCCTCTGTGATATCATTTGTGAAGCCACCCTCAAAGCACCACTGTGTGGAAATAATGCTGTGGAAATAATGTTGCACATCTGTGTACAGATGGAGAAAAGTCACTACACACACACACATACATTCAGGGTTCACATATGTTCAGAGCTCAGGGCTGTGTTTATGAGAGGCAGCAAGAGACACAGTTCCTTTAATGATTTGATACTGTAACCAAACCCTAAGCAGTCCAAAATTGATTATTTCTAGTCCCCCAAAATAGCTTAGGTGGAAAAACTGGCTTCCCCAAGGGCTGAAGATGTTCCTTTTCTCTTTTGGCTGTGCATGTGCACGTGCCTAGAAACACACATGTTATGTTACGTTATGTTACGTTACGTTACGTTACGTTACGTTACGTTATGTTACGTTACGTTACGTTACATTATGTTATGTTAAGTTAGCGTTTATTTCTAGGCCACCTTTCAGCCAAAAAGGCCCCCAAGCCTACAGTTTTTTTGAGTTAGTTAACCCTTTAACAGAGCAACCAAGCAAGCAGGCTTTCAAAATATAACCATCAAGCATAATGGTGCTTATTTAAAGTTATACTTTCCAACATGATTCCTCCCTCTCTGATCAATGGCCACGAAGCCATATTAGGTAATGTGAAAACCAATTCTGTCACAGGATCTATTCAGTTAGGGTGCTCATGTGTACTGATTTACATGGGTCAGACCTGCATTTTAATGTATGTTAAGATTTGTTTTTATGATGTTTTAAAGTGTTTTTAGTGCCTTGTTTGCTGCCCTGGGCTCCTGCTGGGAGGAAGGGCGGGATACAAATTAATTAATTAATTAATTAATTAAATAAATAAATAAATAAATAAACAATTTTGAAGTGCGGTCAGGGGACAGTTCTCTTTTCGAAGGTGTCCTCTATGTCTTTCCAGTCCAAGCCTGTTTAAAACATGAGTAGGCACAAAAACAGAGCCTTGAAGTTGCCCATCAGCAGTTAGCCACACCTGGTCAGCAGACTGAGCGGACACACAAGCTACCTGGAGATATTCCCACTGTATTGCATTTCTATATAATTTATTTCTAATTTTGCATATATATATATATATATATATGAATTACCATATTTAAATTTTATGTAAATTAATGTCCTCTTTTTTGCCCTTTTTTGGCAGTGCAAATCCTCTTTTTTTGACAATGCATAACCAGCCATCCTATACTCAGTTACGTCACACTTTATTCACTTATAATGTGAAATATGAGAACATGAGCTTCCCCCCCCCCCGCTTTATCGTTGGGAGACTGTGGTCCTGTTCACATAGTACCAAATACTTGGGTGGAAGAGGGATCTTTGCAGTCAGTCTCACCCCCAACCACTGTGCATGTAGAAGTTATATGAGTAAGCTCTGCAAGTGTGATTGGGAACCCCACATAAAGCAGAGACTGCTCAGTCATTGATAGATCCCATGTATTTATTTATTTATTAAATGTATATCCCTCTCTTCCTCCCAGAAAGAGCCCAGGGTGGCATACAAGGGACAAAACACAAAAATCATCTTAAAAACAGACTTTAAAATATATCAAAACAAAACATCTTTAAGAAACAAATAAAAAAAAAAGCTTTGAAAACTCCTTAAACAGCAATTCCAGCACAGACGCAGACTGGGATAAGGTCTCTACTTAAAAGACTTGTGGAAAGAAGAAGGTCTTCAGTAGGCACCAAAAAGATAACAGAGATGGTACCTCTCTAATATTTCCTTAGGGAATTCCACAGGGTAGGTGCCACAAAACTAAAGGTCCACTTCCTGTGTTGTGCAGAATGGACCTCCTGATAAGATGGTATCTGCAGGAGGCCCTCACCTGCAGAGCGCAGTGATCAACTGGGTATGTAAGGTATAAGATAGTCTTTCAGGTATCCTGGTCCCAAGTTGTATAGAGCTTTGTACTCCAAAACTAGAACCTTGAACTTGGTGCCGTAGCTAATGGGCAGCCAATGCAATTCTTTCAGCAGTGGAGTAACATGTTGGCGATACCCTGCTCCAGTGAACAGTTGTGCTGCTGCATTTT
Source organism: Rhineura floridana (assembly GCF_030035675.1). Lineage (NCBI taxonomy): Eukaryota > Metazoa > Chordata > Lepidosauria > Squamata > Rhineuridae > Rhineura > Rhineura floridana. The sequence goes on along the minus strand of NC_084485.1, from coordinate 24,354,926 downwards.
ACATCACCTGAAGCTTTTGGACGAACCTCAGAGGCAGCTCCACATAGAATGCATTACAGTAATATAGCCTGAAGATTACCAATGCATGGACAATAGTGGTCAGGCCATCCCAATCTAGAAATAGATGCAGAATCTGAAGCTGGTAAAAGGCACTCCTAGCCACTGAGGTCACCTGGGAAGGAACAGTGCCATGTATCTGGCCGTCCAGTGGCAGAGTTGCTATTGCTTACTGGTAGGGAGAGAAGGGCCAAAGGGGCAGTGAGGTTGGTATTGTGCAGGTGCATTAGCAGAGCCAAACTGGCACTCCCACCAGTAGAGATAGATGGATTTGTCCATCTTAAATTCAGGTCTCCATACTTCTGCAACAATTTGCAATTTTTTTAAAAAAATCATCATGAAAATTCAGCAATATTTTAATGTGAAGTCCTCCTAATAAACACATTTTCATATGCAATGTCCCCTGATATAATGAATCTTGTATGTTATCTTTACTAATATATGCATTTTTATGCACACTTTATGTGCATTTTGGACTTGTACTGCAAAAGTCAGGGAAGCGTGAATTTCAAATGATTGCTATGTTTTGGTTTGTGTATTATGTCAGAAATTGGAATTAGGTTGGTTTGCCTTTAAATGCAAATGGAATGGAATTCCCACCCCCATCCTTACCCAGCAGTGCACCCGGACAGCACCCTTTCCATTGTCTCACTCCTCCCACTCTCCCTCCTGTTAAGAGGCAGTGACTCCATTGCTGGGACATCAGGCATTTGGCACCACCTCTCCTCAGCAGCTGCTGCTGTATCTCCAATACCAGAGGGAGTATGTCTCTGCATCCCACTTGCTAGAGAACACAAGTGGGAGAATGCTGTGTTGTGCTTGTGGGCTTCTCATGGGCATCTGTTTGGCCAATGTCTGAAGAGATTGATAGATGACATAAGCCTTTGGTCTAATCCAGTAAGGCTTTTCCTGTGTCCTTATGTTAACCTGCTAGATGCTGATAGAGAAGGTGTACAAAAGTCTCACTATGCTACAAAGGACTTGGATACAAGGGTATAGTCGTCTAGGGTCTCAGGGGGTCTTAGACCCCTTACTTTTTTGGGAGCAGGGTCTTAGCCAGGTCCCCATGTCTCCAATTAGAATGAAAGGGGAGTGTGCTGACCCCTGAGATTAATCTTCTAACATGCTGCCTTGCCCTTTCTTGATGATTGGAGCCAGTCAGAGTGAAAGGAGATGAGTCAGCCACTGAGAAGGCTTATCTTGGTAGCTAACACACTCTAACACAGTCCCTTTCATGCTGCTTGGCTTCTAGGGACATCTGGACATTTACATTCTCCATGTGGGAGAAGGCATGTGGGGTAAGGATTGAGGAGTATGGAGATGACGAGTGCAAGGCATCGAGCTAGGGGGCATGGCTGTGACGGGGTGTGGTGTGATGATCATAAAGGGTCCCTGAACTTCTGACTCCTGCTACGCTACTCCTTGTATATGAAGTTGTGCACATAGACAGGATCATGGTGGCCCATCACAGAGGCACAAGAAGGCTATATATTGCTGTGTGCATATGAGCCTAATATGATTGCTCTCCATATTGCCATTCTTATCCAAAAGTATAAAATATATAAAACCAGTGAAGACATGGCATCTATTAGCCAATCTATTGTAAGAATATACGTATGTGTAAGGTATACAGAGCTCACACTCAGACAACCTAGAAAGGCAGCTTGCTATTGTCTCAATATAATGGGTAGTTATTTATCAATGAAGACATTTTTAATCACCAGCATGGTTGTAGGCTGTAATAACAGCCAGATTGCAATATGGCAGTCTTATAATAATAAGCCACTATGAAATAACAACATTATAAGCCGTGTCATTTAATCCCTTTGTAATATCTATTTGAAGTCCAATATTTGTTTTGATGCAGTCACTTTCTGCCCACAGTAGCAAATAGGTTTCCAGTAAACAGTAACCTTGATCTGTATGCAGGGGAGTATTGTAGCACAATCCTAACCATGCCTGATCAAAAATAAGTTCTACTGAATTCAGGGCAGGGTTAGGATTGCAGCTAGGGATGGGGAGAAATTTGATTTATTTGCATTTAAAGCCAAATCTGTCAAATTTGCACTTTCTGAAATAAAATGAGAATCAAAACATGGCCATTCTTAAAAAGTCACACATCAAAATTTGGACATGCAGTTCTCCAAGCAATCAGTGTTTACAAAAAATGCATATTTTAGGAGAAAATGAATTCATAAAGATAATATATTCATAAAAATGAATATTCATGAAAATAAGATTCATTACTCAAAACTACATACAATATTATGTTTATCAGGAGAATTTTGCAGTAAAATGTTGACAAATTTTCCTGAGGAATTTTTAAAAAAAATTAATTTCAGTTTGCTACAGAAATGTGGAGAACTGGACTTGTGATTGGAAAAGTAAGACACAGAGGGAAGCAAAACTGGCAGATTTTTCCATCCTTAATTGTAGCCTGTTATCGTTCCATTCTTCCTGATGTCATCTGCATAACTCAAAAACTTCCATACTCTTTCACCAATTGAAAGTGGTACACTAAAAGATATGGACTCACCTATTTTGTATCCTTCCTTCATAAATGAGTTTTCCAAAAAGATATTCACAATTTTCAACTAATTTTAAAATGTATGTAGCCTTTTTTGCTAAGCAAAGATTCAGATACTTTCTTTCAGTCATTCTTACAACAACCCTGCCAAGTCAGCCAGTAATATTATTAAGAGGGCTTGCCTGTGGGCACTCAATGAGTTCATGGCCATCTCCAGGTTTGAATGAGACCTCAACATAGTGCCTTCTGGTGGATCCCCCATTAACACTGTGGGATTATCTGCTAGCAGAAGACAGCAGTGCTCCCAGGAGACCTGAGGTTGTGTGGACCTGACATTTCAATTTCCCACAGTGCCCCAGAGTGTTAGGAGTGTTCTGGGACATTGTAGAAAACTAGAGCTCTAAGCTAATTGCAGCTGGTAGCTCCATGTCAGTGAGGCAGTGGAATCCACTGAACCTGCAGGTTCAGCACTTTGGACAGCTCCTCAAAAGTTCAGACTAAACTCTGGAGTGGATTCCACTAAGCTGCCCTGGTGTTCATCCAAGCACCAGAAAATGGGCCGCCAGGGCAGGCATCAGCAGTTTCCCCCACAAGGATACTGGAATCCAGGCAGCTCTGCAAATGATGGTGGGTGGTCCTGACTCTCAACTCAACCACTGGAACCACTGAATGACTAGTGGTCCTCACTAGTAGTACATAGCAGGAATACTGCATGATGATTCACAAGTTTAGTGTGGCAGCATCTACCCTGTGGAATTCCCTCCCTTGAATATTAGGCAGGCGCCATCTTTTTGGTGCCTATTGAAAACTTTCCTCTTTCAACAAGATTTTAGGTTGAGACCTATCCCAGTCTGCGTCTGTGTTAGAATTGCTTAATATGTTTTTTTAAATAATGTTATAACCAGAGCTTGGAAGTAACTCGTTATTTTTAACGAGTTACTTTTAATTCGTTACAATTTTAAATAACGAGTGGGTAATTCCATTACATTTGGCAAGTAACGTAACGAATAGTAATTTCCCTACTTTTCAGCTTCAACTTTAACGTTTCCACGTTAGGTTGGACGTTACTTGGGGGTGGGAACAAGGGGAAGTCAGCTCCTGGCTGTGATTGGTTAACACAAGACATGTGCCTCACACTGATTGGACCTCTGCGCAGACTGTCTCTTCCTTCGTGATCTGTGTTAGGAGGCACGAGGGAAGAGATGAATAGGCAGGGGGAGCCTGCTAGCATCTGACTCTGAGAGGAAAAAATGGACGCCGGAGGAAAAAGCCAGGGCAAGGACAACAACGGAGGAGAAGGCTGCAGCAGAATGGCGAAGAGCTGTGGAGGTGAGTGACGATTATTTGTGTGTGTGTGTGTGTGTGTGTGTGCCCCGGTGCGTGTGTTTTTGGCTGGAGTCTCTGGTTTTGGGGGGGGGGCTCCGGCTCTCTAGCTACCACCCTTACTCTCTGGACTCTCCGCTTCAATTTAAAAAAAAATTAAGTTTCTAGGTGGTCTAATTCCCGAGATATACACCAAAACGTAACCCCCCCTGCAAAACTTTTTTTTAAACAGACCATGCTCTAGCTACAACTCCCATCAGCCCAATCCAGTGGGCATGCTGGCTGGGGCTGATGGGAGTTGTAGTTTAAAGTAACTTTTCAAAGCTCTGGCTGCAACCCGGCCCTTTCATGATTGTGAGTAAAGTGCAGACTTGTGTTTGTGTTGTAAATCTCTCTTCCTCCAACCCTATTTTTAAAGAAATTAGGCAGGGTTTATCACAGTTTTTATTATGTAGGAAACTAATACTCATTTTTTAAAAAAATGAATGAAGTTTATTTGTTTTTATTATTTTATTTATATCCCACCCTTCCTCCCAGTAGGAGCCCAGGGCAGCAAACAAAAGCACTAAAAACACTTTAAAAATCATAAAAACAGACTTTAAAATATATTAAAACAAAAAATCTTTAAAAACATTTTTAAAAGCTTTAAAAACATTTTTTTTAAGAAAAAGTTTAAAAACATATTAAAAAGCAATTTCAACACAGATGCAGACTGGGATAAGCTCTCAACTTAAAGGACTTGTTAAAAGAACAAGTTCCTTATCACTTGAGGCTGCAGTTTTCCCTGGTTGAGTAAGCCCCATTGAATACATTGGGACTTGCTTCTGAGTAAACAAACATAGGATTGCACTATAAATATCTTTACAGGTTATATAAATAAACATATTTGATAGTCATGCTTATATATTTTCATAGAATCATAGAATAGTAGAGTTGGAAGGGGCCTATAAGGCCATCAAGTCCAACCCCCTGCTCAATGCAGGAATCCAAATCAAAGCATTCCCGACAGATGGCTGTCCAGCTGCCTCTTGAATGCCTCCAGTGTCGGAGATCCCACTACCTCTCTAGTAATTAGTTCCATTGTTGTATGGCTCTAACAGTTAGGAAGCTTTTCCTGATGTCCAGTCGAAATCTGGCTTCTTGCAACTTGAGCCCATTATTCTGTGTCCTGCACTCTGGGATCATCGAGAAGAGATCCCGGCCCTCCTCTGTGTGGCAACATTTCAAGTACTTGAAGAGTGCTATCACATCTCCCCTCAGTCTTCTCTTCTCCAGGTTAAATATGACCAGTTCCTTCAGTCTCTCCTCATAGGGCGTTGTTTCCAGTCCCCTGATCATCCTTGTTGCCCTCTTTTGAACCTGTTCCAGTTTGTCTGCATCCTTCTTGAAGTGCAGAGACCAGAACTGGACACAGCACTCAAGATGAGGCCTAACCAGTGCTGAATAGAGGGGAACTAATACTTCACATGATTTGGAAACTATACTTCTGTTAATGCAGCCTGATATAGCATTTGCCTTTTTTGCAGCCACATCACACTGTTGGCTCATATTCAGCTTGTGATCAACAACAATTCCAAGATCCTTCTTGCATGTCGTAGTGCTGAGCCAAGTATCCCCCATCTTATAACTGTGCATTTGGTTTCTTTTTCCTAAGTGTAGAACTTTTACTTCCACCCAGTTTTGTCATGCTGTGTCCCTATAAGTATCCAATTGCATACTATGCTTGTACAATACTTCCTTTACATTTTAAGTATGCCTTGGGGTAGTCATGGTTCTCCATTGTTTTCATCCTGAGGGGCAGATAGGCTGAGAAATGGTGAGTAGCCCATGGTCACCCACTACACTTTATAGCTTATTTTCATTTTGAAAAATTAATTAAAACAATTTACATGCAGGCAAAATTTATTAAGTGGATTCACACAATATGTGTAAAGCACATCCAACTCGCATTTAAAGCGCATGACTTCCCCTAAAGAATTCTGGGAAGTGTCATTTCCCCCTCACAGTTATAGTTCTCACCGCTCTTAACAAACTGCAGTTCCCATGATTCTGTGGTGGGATTCATGTGCTTCAAATGGGTGTTGAATGTGCTTTAAAGGAATGGTGTGGATCTGCCCTAGGTATGATGTTCATTCAAGAGAGAATTGAAAAGAACAATTTTAAAAGATACTTCTTACTCTTACTCGTTTTTCAGACCTCTTTCTGAAGTAAAGGGTCAAATCTGTAAAAACATTTGGAGCAGCCACATTAAAAGATAAGGGCAGGGTATTCCAGGCAGGGGGTTGCCAACCCTGCTTGGATATGGATGTCTTTGCAGAAGAACCCTAGTCAAGGTTTACCAACAGCACAGTCCAAACTATATCTACTTAGAAGTCAGTCCTGTTGAGTTCTATGGGGCTTAATCCCTTAGTAAGTGTGTTTAGAATTGCAGCCTTCAGGAGCCTCCATCTTTACTCCCCAAAGCTCCCATCTAACATCTCCACAACACTAGGCTCCTTTGTCTCTGCTGTGGCCTTCTGGTGACTGCCCTAGCCTGAAGGCACTTAACCCTTCTTGCTGAAAGCAAGTAGGCTAGATTAAATGTTCCCTACCCAGGCTCATATGTATAAAATATAAACGGCATTTTGTCAAAAGTATTTTTGTCTACATTTTATACCTCATCCTTGGTTTTCCAAGCTTGGCATGGAATGCTTCTCATACAGAATTAATTTGAAATGCTGCATATTTATTATCATAATCATCATATTCAAAATAAAAAATATATGTACCGCCTTCAAGTTGATTCCAACTTATGGTGACCCTATGAATAGGGTTTTCATGAGGCTGAGAGGCAGTGACTGGCCCAAGGTCACTCAGTGAGCTTCATGGCTATGTGGGGATTTGAACCCTAGTCTCATTTTGTTCTCACAACAACCCTGTGAGATAGTAGGTTAGACTGGCCCAGGCAGGGTTATTTAGTGAGCAAAAATGATGCAAATACGATCTCTTTTAATTGTGCTATCGACCTGCTTACTTCCACTCTGACTGGGGCATCTTGCAGCATGGGGAAGAGATGGGGGCACATCACAGCTGAAGTTCACCCACATAGGAGCATTATCTCTTGTTTATTACAGAGACGCCTGTTGCAGGTTTTGCTGCTGAGAGCAGCAGTCAGTTAGTGCGGCCACTTGAGTCACAGCTTGTTGATCCTGAGGAGGCAAAACTAGAAAGTGAGGTTCAGAAAGGAGGCCCTGTGCACGAGGCGGAGGAGGGCATGAAGCAGTGCCAGTTGCCCACAGCCACATCTGCAGAACAGCAAGTACCATGGTTTGGCTTTGAGAAAGCTTGTACATTTGTGAGCCAGAGTGGGAAAAATGTTGTTGTACGATGCAATTACTGCCTTCCAAGGATAAAAAATCTGAGATCAGCTGTTTCCTCCTCATCCAATGTGAAGAAACATTTTGAGGTAAGCCTTTGTCATGCTGGTCCTCAAAGAGTGTCCATTGTCTATTTATGTTTAAATTGTGAAGTTCCTCTTCCATTTTTTCTTGGATTCATGCTTTGTTCTTCTTCCTCAGAGGGCACACCCTGAGAAGCTGAGAGCAATTGAAGAAGCAATAAAGGCAAGGAGACGTGGCCTTCCTGAACCAATGCATGACACCCCTCCTCCCAAAATGCTGAAGCAGCAGCAGACAACCCTTGAGAGGTGGGGATCTGGCAGGGATCTGCTTCTTCTGGCAGCCTGCATACACCCTCGCTTCAAACTAGATCGGCTGGAATCGTGTCAGGCCACCACCCATACCAACAAGTAAGAACATTAGGGAAGCCCTTTGGGTGGATTACTCCAAGGGAAATGTTGTCTCAAGGGAGGCATCAGAGGGCTTAAGGTGGTAGGCAGGGGCTGGGCCTTTTCTTCCTGGGGCTCCTCATCACAACCTTGGGTTGCTGCAGGTAATCCTTAAGGGTCTGCTGTGCTGCCCCATGAGTGTGGTGACTTGGTCACCTTCCTACCTTCCATGTCATCATCCACAGGCTCAGGCTGGACCCTGAACCAGGGGACATGACAAGCATCAGGAAATGAAGAGCAGATGATGGTTTCCTAACATATATGTGTTAACATATCCTCTCTCTTTCTTAGATACACAATGGAAGCCTTGCTGAAAGCCGAAATAAAGATGGGTGTGCTTAATGAGGACAGTGATCAGTCTTCAGATAAAGACCAGGAAGGAGATGACTTAGAATATGACTTCTTTAACTTTCTGCCCCAGGGCAAGAAGTCAGCAGTGGACATTGCTGAGGAGGAACTGGTGAGGTACCTGAGGTCTCCCAGCAGGGAAGTGTCATCACTCCATGGCTTTCCACGTGTGCTGTGGTGTTTTTTGCAGCACGACACAGGCATGCCTTCAAGCGCCGCAGTAGAACGCCTGTTCAGTACTGGTGGCAACGTAATGACTGTAAAAAGACATTCCTTGTCTGACATGCTCTTTGAGCATCTTGTTCTTTTGAGACATAACAGAAACATATTATAAAAGCATTTCAAGTGTAAAATTTGATTTCAAGAGTTGGGGTATCTTCATTGCTTGGGGGGACGTGAGATTCTGTTATGCCATTATGTTAATCTTATGGATAATTTGTTTTATTCTACTACCCCCTGTGTGTGTGTGTTTATTTTTAATATTGTTTTAGGCTTCTTAGATGTGCAGCAGCCAAGGCCAGCACCTTGTAGGAGTTTTTTTTTAAAAGTAACTGAAATGTAATTGTAGTGATTACTTTTGAGAAAAAGCAATCAGTTACTTTCAGAGCAATTGTAATTGTAACGGTAATTACTACTTATTGGGCCAAGTAATTGTAACTGTAATTTATTACTTTTTAAAAGTAATCTTCCAAGCTCTGGTTTTAACCCTTTTTTAAAGTTGTTTTTTAAAAAATGTTTTAAACTCTGTTTTGTTTTAATGTATTTTAAGATCTGTTTTTATGATGTTTTAAAGTGTTTTTAGCGCTTTGTTTTCCGCCCTGGGCTCCTGATGGGAGGAAGAGCGGAATACAAATTAAATAATAAATAAATAAGTTGTGAAGACCTTGCATGGAGGCCTTTTTACACACACACACATGTCAGAATTTCTCATAAGGCTGGCATCATGAAACGTTCTCTATTTTAAATGCTTAAAATACATAATGTATACTGAATCTTAGCCTTCATATAATGCAAAAGTGATAAACTCACAGAAGAGGGAAAAATGCATTCAAATGTTATTGCAGTAATGCCTGCACTAACTATCTCCCCTCCCCCCCCCATATATAACTTCTTCAAGGTTATGGACAAAGTGAAATTACTGCACTATAAAACTGTCCCAGGATACAAGTTTTCTAAATGTTTCTGAGAATCTGCCACATAACTTGAAATGACAGCTTCATCTCGAGCATGGAAAAAGGCAAGAGAAGATTATCAGGAGGCAAATCTTATCAAAGACATATTTGGATTCCTTTGGATTTAGAAACGTGTTACCATTTCAAATCTACTCAATGTGAAAATAAAATTTGTCGTATCAACCTAGGGAAATAAGCAGTAATGAAATCAGCCAATTATGAACTCTGGAGAACTTGCATCGGAAAGCACTTTTCTCTTCTTATGCTTTCATAATTTCCTATATGACTTTTATTGGTTTATCTATTGATTAGGAGAGTAAAAATATGCGCATATTTTAGAATCATAATATGGTGCTATTAACCTTTCAAGTGCCTTTTCAAATCTAGGCAATCAACAGGACTGCTCCAAGAAATTTTGCTGCCTGAGGTGAAGGACAAGAGGTGAAGGATTATGTACGCAATTTAACTGGACTTTTGCTAACAGGGCAGCATCCTCTATTGCAGGGATGGAGAACCTGTGGCCTTCCAGATATTGTTGGACTTCAACTCCCATCAGCTCCAGGCAGCATTGCTAAAAGTCAGGGATAATGGGAGTTGAATTACAGCAACATCTGGTTCTCCATCCTTGCTGTACCATGGTTGAGGGCAGCAAGCGCACAGCAAGCTAGCTTAGAGGACTCAGAGGGGATGTTGGTGAACTAATGCCATCCCTTAGCATCTGCTGCCCGAGACATCTGCCTCACTCTGCCTAATGGTAGGGCTGCCCCTGGCAATCCATAGCTAACTGCTTGAGGAATTTGATCTTTGTGATTGTTTTTTAAAATATTACATTTATATCCAACTTTTCCTCCAAGGAGCTCAAGGTGGCTTACAAACATGTTTCTCCCCCCTCCTGATTTTATCTTCACAACAAGTAAAGTCAGGCTGAGAGACAGTGACTGCCCCAAGATCTCCCAGTGACCTTCATGGCTGGGTGGAGATTTGAACCCTGGTCTCCCAGGTCCCAGTCTAATACTCTAACCACTAGACTATAACTCTCATGTTAATTTTCCTCCCTACTGATTTAGTTTGAACATAGGTCAGAAGAAATGGAAGGCATAGCACACTGATTACTATTATTTATGCAGAATATCTTGGTATTTAGTAGGAGATGGAGAACACCAAAAGCCAGAGATTCCTTTATAGTATAGCCTTGTTTGGGCAAGAGGAAATTCATGCCCTGTGTTTGCTCTGTAATTTAAATCATTCAGTTTGAAAGGAAAGCAAGAAATGAAAACAAGATAAGAAATTTGGAAGTCAGAGATCTGGAGAAAATTAAGTGATTTGACAATAAATGTGGAGGTAAGAAAACGATATTTTAACAATGGTCTTGGGGGAGTGGGGGTTAGGTTTGATATTCATTGCTACAGTTCTGTTCCAAATCTCCATTGCATGCTGCTCTCAGCTGATGCTGTACAGGCCAAAGAAATGTATGAGTGTGTGCTTTCAGCTGTAGCTTAAAGAAGTGACCTACAGGCTAGGTATCTGGGGTAGCACTACATAACCATATAAATCAAGAACTGTTTGTCAATGAGCCTATTTAGCTGCATTAAAGGGGAAGAGACATTCATTGCCTTCTCTAATCACCTCTTTGCAAAAAACTTAAGCAAGTGCTCCATGTGGAATGGGACAGTTTCCAACTTGTAATATTTTGATTCTTTAATATACATAATAATCATTCCCTTATTAGAGAGGCAAATAACAGGATCTAATGTGTAGCTTCAGGCAGTATTTTCTGATAGAGGATATGTTCCTTTGGAACTGTTAAAATTGTACTATTCAGAGCATACTGAAAGATGTGTAGCAGGTGTTGTACTTAATAAATCCACCTCATTGTTTTTTCCTCAGAGGACAAGTCAGAAAATGGTAACAATCTGCCCTCTTTTCCTACAGTATAATAATGTCTGTGCAGTTAAACAGGGCCTAATTCAAAGGCCATTTATTTTATTTTTATTTAACAACATGTATATGTCACTTGTTTATAGAATGGCATTCCTGCCAAGGCGGCGGCATGTTTGCCGCCACCCCACATTGGCAGAAGTCTTGGGAACATTCCCGAAGGGTTCAAAATTGGATCACATGGGGCCTCTGGGGCCAATCCGAGTAAGGGAGGAGCAGGGCATATAAGCCAGCTCCTCCCACCCCCCGGTCAGTATGGGCTTTGCTAGTTGCCAGCTGGGCTGAGTAGGATTTTTGGGGGGCGGATGCTGATTTCAGCATCCCTTTCATTTTGCCTACTCCATACTGTTGGGATTTGATTTAATTGGCTGAAAGGGGGGATTTGGGTTGTTTTGCTTTGGCTGGCATGGAATTTGGGCAGGTGAGCAAGGTGGGGTACAAAAATAGGTGACTGAGGCATTGTATTAAAGGGCACTCACTAGGAAACCGCCAGTCAGGCATGGCTGGTGGGGATCATGGGGGTGCCCTTGTGGGACCAACTTGCGCATCAGGGTGAATGCCTGTACGGCAGGGCCAGGGTGAGGAGGTTGGAAACACGTGATTGACTCTACTGGCAAGGAGGGATAATTTCACCCACATACTTTGCTAGGGAGTCATGGTTTGTAGAGACTGACATGCCCAGTGAACTGCAGGGATAAATCCCTCTCAGCTAGGTATCCTCACCTGCCCAAAGTAGATTTAATTTGGTAATTGGCAGAAATTGGATGTAATATATAATTGTTATATTTTAAATAAATATAACATTATTCCATAACTGTCACGAGTCTCTTTGGTGTGGTGGCAAACAGAATTACAGAATACATTAAAATTGTCATTAAAACTATCAGTGGAAATGGGAATGGAAATGGACTGCCTTCAAGTCGAACCCGACTTATGGCGACCCTATGAATACGGTTTTCATGGTAAGCAGTATTCCGAGGTGGTTTACTATTATCTTCCTCTGAGGCTGAGAGCCAATGACTGGCTCAAGGTCACCCAGTGAGCTTCATGGCTGTGTGGAGATTCGAACACTGGTTTCCCAGGTTGTAGTCCAAGACCTTAACCACCATCAATAGAAACAGTTAAAAACAAATAATTAAAAACAATTTTTAAAACAATCAAAAGAGCAACAGACTTTGCTGTTATGTGCATCCACGTCGACTACGACTTATGACAACCCTATGAATCAGTGACCTCCAAGAGCATCTGTCATGAACCACCCTGTCCAGATCTTTTAAGTTCAGATCTGTGGCTTCCTTTATGGAATCAATCCATCTCTTGTTTGGCCTTCCTCTTTTTCTACTTCCTTCTGTTTTTCCAAGCATTATTATCTTTTCTAATGAATCATGTCTTCTCATTATGTATCCAAAGTATGATAACCCCAGTTTCATCATTCTAGCTTATAGTGATAGTTTTTAGTTTTTTCTAACACCCAATTATTTGTCTTTTTTGCAGTCCATGGTATCCGCAAAGCTCTTCTCCAACACCACATTTCAAATGAGTTGATTTTTCTCTTATCTGCTTTTTTCACTGTCCAACTTTCACATCCATACATAGAGATCGGAAATACCATGGTCTGAACGATCCTGACTTTAGTGTTCAGTGATACATCTTTACATTTGAGGACCTTTTCTAGTTTTCTAACAGTTGCCCTCCCCAGTCCTAGCCTTCTTCTGATTTCTTGACTATTTTCTCCATTTTGGTTAATGACTGTGCCAAGGTGTTGATAATCCTTGACAAGCTCAATGTCCTCACTGTCATTGTAAAGTTGCATAAATCTTCTGTTGTCATTACTTTAGTCTTTTTGATGTTCAGCTGTAGTCCTGCTTTTGTGCTTTCCTCTTTAACTTTCATCAGCATTCGTTTCAAATCATTACTGGTTTCTTCTAGTAGTATGGTATCGTCTGCATATCTTAAATTATTGATATTTCTCCCTCCAATTTTCACACCTCCTTCATCTTGGTCCAATCCTGCTTTCTGTATGATATGTTCTGCGTATAGATTAAATAAATAGGGTGATAAAATACACCCCTGTCTTACACCCTTTCCCATTGGGAACCAATAAGTTTCTCCATATTCTGTCCTTACAGTAGCCTCTTGTGCAGAATATAGGTTGAATATCAGGACAGTCAGATGCTGTGGCACCCCCATTTCTTTTAAAGCATTCCATAGTTTTTCATGATCTACACAGTCAAAGGCTTTGCTGTAATCTATAAAGTACAGGGTGATTTTCTTCTGAAATTCCTTGCTCTGTTCCATTATCCAACATATGTTTGCAATATGATCTCTGGTACCTCTTCCCTTTCTAAATCCAGCTGGGATGTCTGGCATTTCTCACTCCATATATGGTAAGAGCCTTTGTTGTAGAATCTTGAGCATTACTTTACTTGCATGGGATATTAAGGCAATAGTTCGATAATTACTGCATTCCCTGGGATCCCCTTTCTTTGGAATTGGGATGTATATGGAACACTTCCAGTCTGTGGGCCATTGTTTAGTTTTCCATATTTCTTGACAGATTTTAGTCAAAATTAGGACTGATTCAGTCTTAGTAGCTTGTAGCAACTCTATTGGTATGCCATCTATTCCTGGTGATTTGTTCTTTCCAAGTATTTTAAGAGCAGCTTTTACCTCGCATTCTAAAATTTCTCGTTCTTCATCATACGGTTCCTCCGTGAATGAATCCGTCATCCTGGCATCTCTTTTATAGAGTTCTTCAGTGTATTGCTTCCATCTTCCTTTTATTTCATCTCGGTCAGTCAGTGTGTTTCCCTGTTGATTATTCAACATCCCTACTCTTGGTTTAGATTTCCTTTTCATTTCTCTAATCTTTTGGAACAGGGCTCTTGTTCTTCCCTTTTTATTGTCCTGTTCTATTCTATACAGTAATTACTGTAATAGTTATCTTTGTCCCTATGTATTAGTCGCTGTATAGTTGCATTTAGGGTTCTGACTGTGTTTCTATCTCCTTTTGCTTTTGCTTTCTTTCTCTCTTTAACCATTTGAAGAGTTTCTTCTGTCATCCATTGAGATCTTTCTTTCTTTTCAACTAGAGGTATTGTTTTTTTGCATTCTTCCCTGATAACGTCTCTGACTTCATTCCATAGTTCTTCTGGTTCTCTGTCAACTAAGTTTAAAGCCTCAAATCTGTTCCTTATTTGATATTTATAAGCTTCTGGGATGTTATTTAAATTGTATTTTGGCATTATGATTGCTTTGTTGTTCTTCTTTAGCTTTACTCTGATTTTCGATACAGCCAGTTCATTATCTGTACCGCAGTCTGCTCCTTGTCTTCTTTTCACAGAAAGTATGGAACTTCTCCATCTTCTGTTGCCAATTATATAATAAATTTGATTCCTATATTGACCATTTGGTGATGTCCACGTGTACAGTCGTATTTTCAGTTGTTCAAAAACTGTGTTCGCAAGAAACAAATTATTGGCTTCACAGAATTCAACAAGTCTTTCTCCTGCTTCGTTTCTGTCTCTTAGGCCCCATTTCCCCACAATTCCTAATTTTTCTCTGTTCCCTACTTTTGCTTTCCAATCCCCCATGATTATCAGCACATCTTGTTTTGGTGTGTGATCAATTTCTTCCTGTACTTCTGCGTAAAATCTCTCCAATTCCTCTTCTTCTGTGTTTGCCGTTGGAGGATGATGGTTATGTTGATAGGTTTCCCATTTAATCTCATTGATATCACTGGCTCAGACCTTGCATTGTAGCTCCTAATTGCTCTTGCTACATCACTTCTCACTATTAAAGCAACCCTGTTTTTTCTTGATTTCTCATTTCCTGGATAAAAACTTTTGTAGTTGCCTGATTGAAAATGTCCCATTCCAGTCCATTTTAATTCACTCACACCAAATATTGTAATTTTGATATGCTCCATTTCTTGCTTGACAATTTCTAACTTTCCCTGGTTCATGCTTCTCACATTCCATGTTCCTATTGTGTGTGTCGTACAACCTCAGACTCTCCTTTCGCATCTGTGTGTATCAGCCTCTGGGCTTCCTTTCGGCTTTGACCCAGCTGCGTCATTAGTCACAGCGCTACTTGTCCTTGTCCTTTGTTCTTCCCCAGTAGCTCGGTGAGTGCCTTCTGACTTGGGGGTCTCATCTTCCAGCACTATCTCGTGTTGCTTTTTGGATACTCTGTTCATAGGGTTTTTGTGGTAAGAGATATTCAGAGGTGGTTTACCATTGTCTTCCTCTGAGTTTGGATGCATCTTAGTCTGGTGTCTCAGCGTTGACCATTCCACCTTGGGTGCCCCTGCTAGGAGTCTACCTCTTGGTCTAGACTCCTGACGGCATTGCTCTTAGCTTCTTCAACACTCTCAAACCCCCTCACCATGTTTGCATTGTAGAGGGGGAGCAACAGACTAAAAAGAAAAAAAGAAATGAAAATGCATCAACATCTATGTGTCTGGATATTGAAATAACTTTATCAGCTCAAACATCTACAGTTTGCTTCAGAAGTATTTCATAATGTATAAATGTTTGGTCAGTATATGTGAATTGGTTGGGCTATGAATTTAGGGTATGCCGCAAATTGCCTGCCATCATCCAGTGTGGCAATGACGTTTTATACATAGTTCAGCACTGGCAGATAGGATAAGGCTGGTAGTGGCTACTAGCCATGAAGGCTGTGGTCTACCTCCATTATTGGAGACAGTATGACTCTGAATACCAGTTGGTAAGAAGCATAAGTGGGGAGAGCACTGTGCTACTCAGTTCCTGCATACAGGCTTCCCATGGGCATCTGGGTAGCCACTGTGAAAACAGGATGCTGTAGTACATCAGCCTTTGGCCTGATTCAGCAGGGCTTATCTTATGTTCTAATGCTATATACAATTCAGTTGTGGCACACTAAATTACATCTTTGGTCCTTAGAGCATGTCAGGCCTCTCCCTCCATGTACAGGGATATCTCGAGGGATATCAATGTCTTTTCAGTGCACTGGATATCACCTGGAAATGTCCCAGAACATGCTACATACAATTTCACTGCTGAAAGAGGCCTGGGATCAGTTGAGAAACAGCATGTTCTGGACAGAGCTTGGAAAAGTTACTTTTTAAAACTACAACTCCCATCACCCCAGCCAGCATGGCCACCGGATTGGGCTGATGGTAGTTCAAAAAAGTAACTTTTCCAAGCTCTGGTTCTGGATCTGCTCCAGAAACGCTTCCACCCTGGACCATATACTTGTTGTTACAGAACCAAAACTGGTTGACTTGCAGCTGCATTGGAGAAACAATTGCCTGCAGCCTCTGCTGGCACAGTAATATGGGCTAGTGTTAATGTACCCTGTAACAGCTGAGAAGTCTACGGAATGAGAGGGTGTATTGCTGGGCCTAAGGGATGCATACATAATGCAGCCTGTGCAAGTTGCTACAGCTACCATTCAGCACATTTTAAACAGCAACTGTGCAATTACATTCCCTCTATATTTAAAGCATTTCTCCCAACCAAATGTTAAATATAACACATCGTTTCAACATCTTTACACTTTGTAGCTCATGGGCTTTTGAGATAGGGAAGTGTTTTCATTCACTGTAATACTTTAACCTGACCTGAGCACTTGGGAGAAGTCAAAGAATAAATCTAAATTAATGAAGCAAATGCCATTTGTGCCTTTGAAAACCTGTCTCCTGATCCACCATGCCATTCTGTGTGGGAACAAATATTGCTGGGGTTGGGCAAGGAGGTTCATGTATGGTGGTGGATAGGCATTTTCCTCTTTCCTAACATCTCTCACCAAATACATGAATATGGCAATGAAAAGTCTAAGCAGCAAACCATCGCCGACTGTCAAAATCACCTTGGGCAGTATCCAACTAACCTGGTTGGTCTGTGCAAGTTTTTCCACTTGCACAACTCAACTTTTCCCCTCTCCTCCCCCTGTGTGTCACTCTGAGTGTTCCTTCATGGTTCACCTGGGCTGCCCACCTGCTGCCACCCAACGCCACCTACCTCACCTCCCACCTCTGATTCCCTCCTCGTTGTGAGAGAAAGGGGGGCACTTGGCGACCTGAAGAATATCCATCTTCATATTATCAAATACACACACACACACGTACAAAGTCATTAGTAGACATTTCAGAGAGTGTTCTAATAAACACCATTAAGTAAGATTTATATTTTTACAAATCATCATGAGTCTTTACATCATATGCATTCTTCTTGAATCAAGTTCATTATGTATTTATATCACATCCAAAGCAGCCTTCACAACGCACTGCCCTTATGAAATAAAACGTGTACCGAGGCTTCAGTGATTACCATTTTGCATGACTGCCATTTATTCCCGAAGTTATTAATAAGAAGAAAATTTATACATTAAAAACCTAGGCCAGATTGCCAGTTCCCATCCTTTAATAGATGATGTCTGCTGTTTGCACCCCCATCCAGAAAGAAGGATGTGATACAGGATTTATGGGTTAAGAGTCGCAACTATATTGATGCCATGGCATCAGTACTGAGGCAAAATGTATTAATTAAATTTTATTTATTTTATTTATTTATTAGATTTGTATCCTGCCCTTCCTCCCAGAGTCCATGGACAAGTTTAAATGGGAAGACAGACAGGGGGAAATAATCTGTCACCCTAAAGGATAACTCCAGCCTGACTCCAAGCACTGGATCAAATTAGTGGATCTGCCCTCCTCTTTGCCTCCTAGCCAAAAGGTGAACTAATTGCTCCATCCTCTCTTGCTGTCCAGCATTTGAAGGGGTGAAACCTCCATGGCCCAAAGGTAGCCATCCTTCCCACCCCTTGAGCCATTTGGAAATCCGAGGTAGATCAGGCAGCGACCCTTCACTGCCTCTCAGTTTCAGTTGACTACTGAAATTGTTAGATGTAATATGCTTCTGATTACCAGTGGCTGGAAACAGCAGGAGAGGAGAGTGCTGTTGCCCTCATCTGTTTAGCCACTGTGAGAACAGGATGGTGGCCTAGATGGGACACTGGCCTGATCCAACAGACTATTCTTGTGTTCTTATGTTCTTAGTTTCTGTCACTTTCTCATTTTTCCAAATTTAGGTTCAGTTCCCCACATTTCTGCATCTGTTTGCAATTTTTTAAAAAATCCTCACAAAAATTAATTAGCATTTACTGCATGATTTTTTCTTAATATACACAGGTTTGCAAGCACTTTTCCTAATATAATAAGAACCCAAGAACATGGGAATATCCTGCTGGATCAGGCCAGTGGCCTATCTAGGCCAGCATCCTGTTCTCACAGTGGCCAACCAGATGCACATGGGAAGCCCACAAGCAGGAGCTAAGCACAAGAGCACTCTCCCCGCCGGGGTTTCCAGCAACTGGTATTCAGAAGCATCCTGCTTCCAACCGTGGAAGCAGCGAGTAATGCATTTTTGTACATTATTTTCCTTAGTAGATGCATTTTTATACACTTTCCCCCAATGTAAACATTTTTGTAGACATCATCTGATTGGAGAACTGAACTACAGCATTCAGAGAAGAGCAACTTTTGAAGGACAGTAGTGTTGGAAGTTTGCATATTGTTTTGGAAAATGTGAATTTAGGTGGTTTTGCATTAAAATCAGAGCTTGGAAAAGTTACTTTTTTGAACTACAGCTCCCATCAGCCTAATCCAGCGGCCATGTTGCCTAGGGCTGATGGGAGTTGTAGTTCAAAAAAGTAACTTTTCCAAGCTCTGATTAAAATGCAAACAGAACCAAATTTCTCCCCCATACCTAATTGCTGCAGTGAGTGTCTCATGCTGGCCACCAGGGCATCATAATTTATTTCCCCCTCGGCTCACACTACCCACCAAACATGGCCCAATTAGATTCTAAGCGGAAGACAAACATTAAATGATTACAGAATATAATGCCAATTAGTTACATCACATTGAAATCAATCACAAAGAATATGGAGTAGGCAATTTTTTAAAAGCATTTCCCAAAGCCAGTTTGGTAAAATACCAAAATTCCTACTTGGCCCCTTAACGGTGACTGACTGGACCGTGGGTACCATGCTGAGGCAAACAGGAGAGGTGGGCTGCCAATAAATAGGCCCTGTTTCTGACTGCTGGGCACGCCCTCAATCATGCAGATGTGTACTGCCCTGTTCTTCCTTCTTCCTGAGAGGGGGTGGGGCAACCCTGACCCCAGGTAAAGGCTTGGGAAAGAAACTTCTTTGGAAGCTTCAGCTAGTACAGAATGCAGGGGTTAGGGAGCTGAGTGAGGAACCCAGCCAGACACATATTGGAAAGAACTGCACTTGCTGCCGATTAGCTACTGAGCTGTGTTCAAGGTCTTGTTATTAGCATAACAGCTTGAGTAACTTGGGACAAGGTTGCCTCCCTGACCATCCTCCCCTGTATGCACCTGTTTGATCACAAAGATAATTGAAGGAGGCCTTATTGGTAGTGCTGCGACCTGCAGATTCAGGAATGGGCCTTCTCTGGAATGGTCTTGCCTGTGACATGCTAGGCAACAACTGATGTGTTTTTTAGACAGTCGCTAAAAACGTGTATTTTTCTTTGGGCACTTCCCAAGTGTTCCTTGTCCAGTTGTTAATGGCGGATGTGAAGGCTGGATGCAGCTGCTCGGTATCTGATATTTTGGATATTTTTAGAGGCACAGATGTTTGCATGTGCTAGTGTTTTTGTTCTTCTTCAGTGTAAACAGCTTTGAGATTTTTTTTCTTTCCTATAAACAGACTAAATAAATAAAAAGTGAAAATCAAAATTCACAAGAATTTGGCTCAACGCTAGGCAGCACTACTACACTTATTGTGCAATCCTATACATGTTCCTTGGAACTAAGTCCTATTGAGTGTTGCTTAGTACTTCCTACCATGATAGTGCTTGAAATAAATCACATATTTTCCTAGGACTGAGCCAGCCCTCTCATTTACCCAGAGGACATTGCCCCATGTGACCCAGAGATACTAAGCATAGCAACCTGTGATTTTTTTATTGTTGCATTCTTTTGGCATTCACATTTGCATTATTTTAATCATTTTAAAATCTAGTAAACAAACTTGTAAAATTATGCTTTCATCACCTGAGACCTGGATTTGGGCATTTACTACAACCTCCTGTTGTTTCTTTGCCATTTCTATATCTTTGCATGTTAACTTCTGGCAATCATTATTACAGGTTCATAATATGTCTACGAATTAACGCTCAGGGACTCCAGCTATATACAATGGCAGATGAATCAGCGCACATCAGAATGACATTCTTGCAGCTCTGAGGTTTTTGTTATCACTGTATTGAAAGCAAAGTGGGGAGCATGTACTTTGAAATGACAACTTCAAAACATGACCTCTGTCACACTGTCAAAGAGCTGTCTTTACAGTGCTTTTTCAAAAGGTAGACACAGGCAATCGGTGTTTCATCTCTTTCCAATCTCTCTGTAGGTATGACTTACTACTTCACATTTAGCGACTTCACTTTGCATAGAACATGAGATGGACTCATTGGTGTTGTAACATGAGTCTTCAACCCCTTTTCTGATGCAGTGAACTACTAAAAGTGGGTCAGAAATGCATCTTCCTACCACTTTGGACACCACCTAGCCAAGAGTATTTCAAAGTTGGAATTGATCTACAGATTTTTTAAAATGTTTTCTATGGTGATATGTTCTCTTTTTAACTATTTCTGACATATTGTGACCCATGTGCTTTCTTGCCAGAAATCCCTTAAAGATACTGCTGCTGCTACTACTACTACAACTACATTAATAATTTTCATGTGAGTTAAATATTCTTTGGGTAAGTGGATATGATTTCTAGGGCAACTTGGGTTGGTTCAAGGACCAAGGATTTAGTGATTAATTGGTTTCCCAAGGCACTGTGACCCTCATTTATTTATTTATTTAAACTATTTTTCTCCCACCCTTCTGCCCTATAATAGGGCACTCAGGGCAGCTTACAAAAATAAAATCAAACACATACATAATAAAATTGTAAACAATAAAATCACAAAAACATTAAAATAAATTAGAATACATAAAATACAATTAAAATACATAAAATACTGTATATATATAGTATTTCAAAGAGCAGAGAGCAACGGATTCCATTTGTGGTAGATTTCCATCCAGCATCTCCTAACTATCACCGAGCAAGATCACCTGACATAACTTACAGAAATGACTCCACAACAATAACAGATCTCACTGCAGGCAAAATGTCACCTAATGAAATTAGGCTTCCATCCAAAGGCCTCAACTTCTGCCCAACACCTAGAGAGCACAATATAGCACAGATGAAATGTGACATCAAAGCATTTGAAAGGAGATGCAGATTGGCTGATTTTTTTTATGATGACTCTAAGAACAACATAGACCTCTACAATAGAGATCCTCTGCTACAGTTTCTGCCACCTAAAACTTGGACACCGAACATTAACAGGAATCCAGTCCTAGAAACCTTTCTCTTATCAATAAACAGAGTCATCAACAACCACACACCATCGTCTACTCACGACAACCTTTCAAAAGAAGAAAGAATAGCCCTAAGGAACCTTCAGATGAGAAGGGATGTTGTCATCAAGCCTGCAGATAAGGGTGGTGCTGTTGTGGTACTTAACACTACAGACTATATAGCAGAAGGTCAAAGACAACTAAAGGATGAAACAACATATAGATTTCTTGACAAAGACATCACCACAGATCTCAATACTCGTATCATTACATCTATACAAAACCTTACAAGTAGGAAACTTCTTAAAAAGGAAACTGCTGGTCTCCTTGTTAATCCAAATCCCACCCCTGGAAGGATTTACATGCTGCCTAAAATCCACAAAGCCAACAATCCTGGTCGCCCAATTGTCTCAGGTAACAACACAACTACTGAAAGGATTTCTCTGTACATTGACTTAAATTTAAAAAACATGGTGCAAAACCTCCCATCATATATCAAAGACACCAAGGACTTCTTACTTAAAATTGAGTCTTTAAACAAGCAGTATCAATTCCACAACAATACCATACTAGCTACTTTATACGTCACATTTCTTTACACCAATATACCACATAATGATGGGATTCAGGCTTTAAATGAGTTCCTTAACACCAGAGATGAACAATCCTCCAACAGAGGTTCTCACAACTTTAGCTAAGCTAGTCCTGACTTGTAACAACTTTACATTCAATGGAGAACACTACCTGCAACTACAAGGCACAGCTATGGGGACTCGCATGGCTCCATCATATGCAAATCTCTTTATGGGTAAACTGGAACAGGAAATCCTCAAAAAGGCCATCAACAAACCACTTATATGGTGGCGATACATTGACGACATCTTTATGGTCTGGACAAATGGTAAAGAGAGTTTGGAACAATTTAAAAATTACATCAACTCTATCCATCCCTCTATTAAGTTTACATTTAATAGTACAAATGACAATCCGCACATCCCTTTTCTGGATGTCCTTCTCACCATTGAAAACAACAAAATAGCTACTGATCTCTACAGCAAACCCACTGATGCCCACACCTATTTAAACTGGAAATCCTGCCATCCTAGGTATATAAAGAACATTGGGTATAGCTTAGCTCTGAGAATCAAACTTATTTGCAACACTGAAGATAAATACCAGAGAAGGATCAGTGAACTTAAAGAACACCTTCTTCGAAGAGGATATTCTCCACAATTGCAACATCCACCGAGCCTCCATTCTGTCTAGAGAAAACCTCCTCCATCATACTGAGGTGTCAAAGAGCAGAAAGCAATGGATTCCATTTGTGGTAGATTTCCATCCAGCATCTCCTAACTATCACCGAGCAATCAGGGAGAGCTACCCATTGCTGGCAAACTTGGAACATCTTACTAGAGCCATCAGCAGGCCTCCTGTTATAGCATTTCGCCAACCTCCTAATTTGCGCAGACTGTTAGTGAGAGCTGTGCTAAAGCCACCTATCACCAATCCAGGGTCTCATTCTTGTCGCTCCAAACGCTGTATCACCTGTGTGTACCTCGGGGAGACAGCCACTTTTACAAGCACTAGGACAGGCAGGACATATTACATCAAACAGAACCTGTAGGTCCTGCAATATAGTTTACATCATCGAGTGCAAAAGACCAGGATGTCATATCCAATACATAGGAAAGACCACAACTGACCTACGCACGCGCTTCAGGAACCACAAGTCGGCAATCTTGACAAAAAAAGTGGAGCAACCAGTTTCAAAGCATTTTAACATCGAGGGTCACAGCCTGTTGGACTTTTTCATTACAGCGATAGAGATGCCAGCAGATCCAGCAGCATTGACTAAAAGGGAGAATTTTTGGATTTACTCTCTGGACACATTGGTACCACATGGCCTGAACCTGGAGGACAGTACCACCACTACTTAGCTTCTGCAAATGAAGCCCCTCTGAGCATTCCATCCTCAAAGCTCTATAACTTCCACCTTGGTAACAGCATTTGTATGTTAGCAGCTGATAAAGGCGGAAGCTGAAATGTTTTGTTAATACAATAAAAACCTCTGTTTGGTTAATCACAATTACGTTCATATATATATATATATATATATATATATATATATATATATATATATATATATATATACACACACACACACACACACACACACACACACACACACACACTAGGGTTGTCAGGTCAGAAGCATCCCAAAACCTGAGATTTTAGGGGCGGGCCCGAGTGATGTCATGGGGTGGGCCCGAGTGATGTCATGGGGCGGGCCTGAGTGATGTCATTAACCATGATACATTAAGCATTGATCACAGTTGCTTGGAGCATACAATTAAAAAAAATATCTGACTGGAAATTAAGCTAGACATCTTAGCTAAAAGATGGAGCCTGGATAGGGAACATTTAATCTAGCCTACTTGCTTTCGGCAAGAAAGGTTTAAGTGCCTTCAGGCCAGGCCAGTCACCAGAAGGCCACTGTAGGAAGAAAGGAGCCTAGTGTTGTGGAGATATTAGATGGGAGCATTTGGGAGTAAAGATGGATGCCCCTGAAGGCTGCAATTCTAAACACACGTAGAACTCAACAGGACTTACTTCTCAGGAGATATAGTTTGGATTGTGCTGTTGGTAAAGCTTGACTAGGGATCCTCTGCAAAGACATCCATATCCAAGCAGGGTTGGCAACCCCCTGCCTGGAATGCCCTGCCCTTATCTTTTAATGTGGCTGCTCCAAACTTCTTTACAAATTTGACCCTTCACTTCAGAAACAGGTCTGAGAAATGAGTAAGAAGATTCTCTACCCTTTCTGTCTGCATAGATGCCCTCATCCTTTCCCTGCACCCAGCAGAAGCTCTGGGCCAGGCAGGATGCAGTGGCATCTCATAGAGGACACCCTCCCCTTTCATGGGGTGTATGATTTGTCCTGGCCCAGAGCAGATTTTGGGGTGGGCACCCCCAATTACTTTTTTCCTGTATGTCTTTTTCTGCTTTGATTTTGCATAGATGCCCTCCTCCGTGCCCTGCGCCCAGCAGAAGCTCTGGGCCAGGCGAGACGCAGTGGCATCTCGTAGAGGACACCCTCCCCTTTCCTGGGGTATATGATTTGTCCTGGCCTAGAGCAGATTTTGGGGTGGGCACCCTCAGTTACTTATTTTTTATGATTTTATGACTTCATTATGTATTTATGGTAATATCAGAAGCCTGATGATTTTGATTTCATAAGTGTATTGTTATTTGTGACGGGGAGAGTCCCCCGATCACAGTGATATATCATACAGGGTACCCCAACATATATTTTGGGGTTCAGAGACATGTTAAGTTTGGTTTGAAATTGCTGTAGTTGTCAACTCTTCTTTTTTAGTGTTTTGAACTTTCAAGCAAATAAGGAACTGGGAACTAGGAACCAACTTCAACGTTGTATCAGTTAAATAGATTAAACCGTCCCGGGGGCAGCTGATGTTTTGGTGTATATCTCGGGAAGCAGACCACCTAGAAACTTTTTTATTTTTAAATTGAAGCTGAGAGTCTGGAGATTAAGGGGCGCTAGCCGGAGAGCCCCCAAAAAACTGGAGACTCCGGCTGAAAACTGGAGACCTGGTAATGCTAATACACACATAAAGCTGGCAAAGAGGTCAGATGGTAATGTCCTTTAAACTATCTCTGAGCCATGTTTGATCAGATCTATTATGAAGTGGTTGGCTGCTGAAATGTGAGGCTGATCTCGATCATAGACGGTATGGTAGCTTGTAGATAACTTCTCCCTAGCTCAAGGTTATGGCATATTTCAGCCAAAGTAGTGCCCTACAAATGTTGTTGGACTTCAGCTTCCATAAACCTCAGCAAACATGGGCAATGGCCTGTGATGATGGGAACTGGAATCCAGGTATATCTGGAGGGTGTGATGTGTTATGGAAATACGCAGAGATACTCAGCGTGTGAGGTGCATGTGTGCCAGTGTGTGTATTTACCTAAGTAGTAGGCTTTTACCCTACATTTAGATCACTGAGACTTAAGAGTTGGTAAAATAAAAAGCCACTCTATTTATAGAAATACATAGTAGATAGGAAAGGCATACCTAGTTCTAAATACTTAAGTCGGAGGTGCAATGCCCAGACTTGGGTATTGCCCTTGTTATGAGGAATCAAATACTGGGAATTTTTAATCTTTGATTCATCTCAGTGAACCAGAGTTTGAAAGGCCTGCAACAGCAAAGATTCCTGGGAAACAGCCCCTCTGTGACCTCTGAGTACATATCTTGCAATGTCTGAAGGTATAGACTTCCTGACTCCCATGGAAATTTGGATTTGTCACCCAGTAAGAATGAGCGCTCCTTTCAAACAAAGGAAATGCTTATGATAATCTAGGCCATCAGGAGGAAACAGAATAGCTCCTTTCAAACTAGGAGGTGTTGTGCATTTCTAAGCCTTTGGAGAAGACAGGATAAACTCCTGTCAAACAAAGAAACTGTTTTACACAAGGATTTTGATCATCTTAACCTTGGGGAATCATCAGGAATCTACAGCAGGGAGATCACACCTATCATCCGGGAACTTATCAGGAAATGAGCGGGTTCACACCTTCCTGATCACATTTACATTGGGGGCAGTTTAGTTAGAAAAAGCTATAAAACATGAGGGGTTAAGAGGGGTAAGGCAGTTCCTCTTCTGGAGGGCTCCAACAACGCACGCTAGCATCTTTGGGACAATTTCAGAGCTATGGATTTGGGTGAGAACTTTCAAATCTGGTGCTGGTTACAAAGGGCGGAGCTTTTGCTCATTGGGCTAGATACGAAAGTCTCTCTCTCTCAGCTTTAGTCTTGCAGCAACTCTCCAGGAAAGGTATATGCAACTATCTGGGCCTTTTTCTTTCTTTCTTTTCTTTCTGTGTGGGTGAGCTTAATGTGAAAGTGTTCATAGGGTTAGTCTCTTTGCTTTAGTCTATCCAGTGTTGTTGGATGAATGAATGAATAATAGTTAGAAAGCTACTCATTGTTAACTGCAATTGTATACTGCAATATTTTTTTCCGTGTTCCTTCTCTTAATAAAACCACTATTTTACTTTCAGTGTATGTGTTATTGGGTTAAGGGTAAAAATTATACATGCTCTGGGGGTGACGTGAGGGTAACTCCAGCAAAAGATCCTTCTGCTCTCTTTGGGGGACTTGGATTTCTAGTGAGCTATGCTCATGAGGAAGTTCAAGGTCCTGTCCTGTCATGGCTCAGGAGAGAGAGCAAAGACAAAAGATGTCTCCTCTCTCCTCAGACAGTTGAAGAAGACGACAAAGGAAGGAGGGGCAGGTCAGCTTCCCTGAGCATATCAGTTTACAACAGAAGGAAGTTAGGTAGAGAAGAGCACAGGTAAAGGTAGACAAGCCTAGCCAGCTGGAGGACCCTAACTCTGTCTTCCTTCTGGAAAACAAACAAAAGAACCCAAACAGAAGTTGCTCTTGTCCCACTTCCAACATGATGTTAGCTACCCCCAGCTTATCTCATGGTTTACAGAGGAAGTGAGAGACAGCTGACATGGTAGGCTTGAGAGACAACTAGACCACATTTTAGAAAATTCACAATATCTGACTGAACATGACTTGGAGGCTGGAACCCATCTGAAGGGCTATACCATGGTTAAAATTTGAAGTTGGCTTTAAAAGAGGATTGGACAAATTCATGGAGGATATGGCTATCAATGGCTACTAGCCACGGTGCCTATGCTCTACCTCCACAGTCAGAGGCATTATGTTTCTGAATATCAGTTGCTTGCCAACTCAGGGGATGACCTGCTCCTGCAGATGATCTCAGTGACTGAGCTGGTATATAAGGGTTCAGGCGGTCCCGAAGATACCTTGGACCTAAGTTCTTCAGGGCTTTGTAAATTAATACAAAGACCTTGAACCTGGCTTGGTAGTGGATGGCAGCCAGTGCAGATGTTTTAAGACTGGTGTCACATGTTGTCAGCCATGTGCTCCCATCAGCAGTCTGGCTGCCGCATTTTGCATTGCTGCAGAAATGTGGAGAACTGAATTTAAGATTGGAAAAATGAGAAATTGAGGGAACTGAAATTCACAAACCCTTCCATCTCTACTTCCATTGGTTCATGGTTTTATCTCCCTTTTCCAGATCACCAATGTACACAAGTGGTTATGTTCACTGATGAGAATTTATGGATGGGTGGACTGCCTTCAAGTCGATTCCAACTTATGGCAACCCTATGAATAGGGTTTTCATGGTAAGCAGTATTCAAAGGTGGTTTTCCATTGCCTTCCTTTGAGGCTGAGAGGCAGTGACTGGCCCAAGGTCACCCAGTGAGCTTCATGGCTGTGTGGGGATTCAAACACTGGTCTCCCAGGTCGTAGTCCAACACTCTAACCACTACACCACACTGGCTAAACACTGCAAAAAAATAGATCCCTTTCCTCGCTTTTTCTGTTTGCTTTTTTAAAAATCAGTGTGCACAAATGCCTGTGTGTATCGGCAACCTGGGTAGAGGTGGTGAATGGTAGTGAAATGACATGAACAAATGAGGGTACATTGGGGTTCAGCAAGCTATGCATGCTCCAAAACTAAGACTAGAGATTCTCTTTATTAAGTCAGGATGCAGGTAAAGCAGAATGCAGGACACTGCCTATTTGTAGAAAAATCATGAAACATAATGGGGAAATCTGCTCATCTCTAGGTTGGACTACAGAAGCAACAGCTGGTTTAGATCACATCTCCATAATTTCTGATCCAGCAATGCAAATGAAGCCAACCAATTATGTATGGTAGCCCGTCAGATGGTAGCTTTTGCATGTTCACATATAAAATAAAAAAGAAGAGGTTTATCAAAGCCTTGGTGGGCTGCTGTACATTTTTGAGACCCTGAGTTTGGCTTGACGGATTGTAAATTATGTAGGGCTGTTCTGGAGGCAGCACAGAAACAGAAGACATGGCCCCTTTTCAACCTTATTCAGCATCATGGATCCACTCACTGCTGTTGCTACTGCTTCTGCATCACTTTTTTTTTTAGAAAAGCCTTGCTTTTTCTCCTTTATTCCTCCCTGGATTAATTACATCCCATCTGGTTTGGCTGTTTGATGATATCACAAAAGTAAATGAGGGAACCTGGCAATAATGTAAATGAATTTGTCAACATTTCACAATAAATACTGAAGAATAAATACTCTGCAAAGGGGAGGCTTTTAGTAATACTGCTGAAAATGCTCCTGCCCAAAGTGAATAGTTTCAGTTCAGGTCTAATTCCCGTTCCTTCAAAAGGATGATTTAAAGTCATGACATGCGGAAAATTTCTCATGATGTTTTTTCACCATCAATTAATGAGACAACAAATTGCATCTCAATGTCTCTTTGTGTATTTTATTATTAATTGTGGTGGTTTACTGCTTTGTTTGCTGCCCTGGGCTCCTTGGGAGGAAGGGTGGGATAGAAATGTAATAAATAAAGTAATAATAGTAATAAATAACTTGAAAATTATCAAAGGGCATTGAAATTTTGATGAAATATCAAGTTGGGTGCAGGGGTTTTGTTGTATTGTTGTTGTTGCTGTTGTTGTTAAATCATCTTCTACATATGTCCCACGGTGATGTATAAAATGACAGATAAATATAATAAAACAAATAATTAATCCTTCTTTGTTTTATACTGCTTTCCCTTGATAGGCCAGCATTTTTCATTTTGCCGTCTTTGCTGCTGGATTCCTAGAGATAATGCCAAGTATGCAAATAACAATAATTTCTAATTAACTATTCCCTCTCACTCACTTTTGCCACTTTGTTTATTTTGGGTGAAGACCGTTTTACTGCCTTTATGCTAATGCTATTGGATATCAATACTGCTTCACAGCCTCCAAGACACCTCAAGGATGAAACTGAGATGGCTCGATAATTATGAAGGCTTTAAAACTGTGCATTATGAGGATGAAGGTAGTCAGAGAAAAGGGAACAAAGCCTTTGAAGGTTGGGTCTGTTTCCTAGTTCAACTTCTCAAGGGAAAATCAGTGTGTCAGTGTGTGTGATAAATCACTGCAGCCGGTGGGAGCCCTGAAAACTGAATTATCAATTGAGTTGGGAATCGGGTTCCAACTTTGAGATTTGGCTCCGAATGTGTCTGCTGAGAGACTCCTTGATTATTGAAACTGGATCACAAACTATAAAACTAGTGGGAACGGTAAAGAGAGAGACTCTTTAGGGAAGAAATATGAGTGGTAGTTGTGGACTTCTTTTTCTAATAAGGAATCATTTATGTTCTGAGTCTAGATGACACTGAGATTCAAACACTCTGTCTTCTGCGATTTCAAAAAAACAGTTACTACTGGTCGATTCCCCTCTCCTATGCATTTCTTTCTGACTTGTATTGTTTGCATAAAATACTTGGATCTTGGATCTAATCCAACACAGCATATATGAAAGCAGCTGAGGCTGCACACTTTAAAAAACTAAAATCCTGTTGATCAGTTTAGGGAGGAGAAGGCAGGTGGAACTGGAAATCAGTTCTGGTCCCCTCTCCAAAAGATGATCAACATAGGTAGGTAGATAGATAGATAGATAGATAGATAGATAGATAGATAGATAGATAGATAGATAGATAGATAGATAGATAGATAGATAGATAGATAGATAGATAGATAGATAGATAGATAGATAGATAGATAGATAGATAGATAGATAGATAGATTAAAATAACTAAATAAACTCTATGCATGTATTGCCATGCTCTGACTATGAAGGAAAGAAGACACAACTGAAGCATCCATTTGCATATGCAGTTTATTATCCTGTTAGGGATATACATACAAAATATTCCTTCTGTCTGCTTAAGACCGCCAGGGATTGTGGCAGTAGACTACAATGTCAGAAGTTGTGTCCTAAACATTAAGGATCAACTCACCAATCCATACAGGTTTAGCTTTTGTACATAAAATTCAAATGTTCCTTTCTTTTATTCCAGAATTTAAAACACAAAAGCAGTCTTCTGTTTCCCCCAGCATTTTTATGAGGTACTAAAATGTGTAATCAAAACAGACATTTAAATAACTCCAAAACCACAAAAATACAGCATTTTTACAGTACACCATGTAAAGTTACGTCCCAATTCAGCAAATTGCTTCAATAATAACTTTAAACATTAAAGAAGACCCACATTCAGCTCTGCAGGCAATTATTGCTAGTTCTGTGTGGGTGAATCTCTCTCTATATCTATATATTTATATATAGATATATCTATATATAGGAGTTGGATGCTTACACATTTATTCTTTGCAAATAAAAAAGTTTCTTACATTTGGAGAAAAGAAGAAAAAATGATAACTACATATTTTAAACAGATTGTTTTAAGTTGAAGCAAATCTCAATTTACATGCAATTTGAAACTTTTAAGATGAAATAAGCATTTTAATTGATTTGGAAAATTTACAGGTCACATATATGGCAGAGAATTCCTGAGGAGCAGCCGTGTTAGTCTGTTGTACCAAACACAATAAAGGCTTGAGCTAAAGTGGCCTCCCAACTTTCTCAACACTTTTTCGGAGCAATCATAACTATAGAAAGTTGGTGTAATTTAGGCCGGCTAGTGTTACCCTTATTCCAAACTCCATAGGGAAGGGACTATTGCCAGCTGAGCCAGCAGGTGAGTGCGGGCCCAGTTTTGAGGATTGGGTCCTAGATCACATGACTGAGCTGAACAGGCTTTGGAAAGATATAAGCCTCTCCTTGCCCTGCCCTGTCTCCAGAACATCCATTTTTGGAGACTTATGCTGATGTAAATTATGCTGGCATAAATTCCACCACTGAACCCTGACTGAGCAAGGGTGAGGGACATAGGCTGGTGTATCTCTGGTTCAGCCTGGATGAGGGTCTTGTGCTAACGCAGGCCTGGCTGAGCCATGAAAGCCCAAGATCTGCTGAATCCAAACTCTCATCCAAGCAAATCTTGCATTTGGATTGCCCATCAAGGGGTAGTGAAATGGAGAATATTTCATCAAGCAGAGAGAAGTAGAATCCCCTATCAAAACATTTCAGAAAACTCTTCTCAGAAATTATTTATTTATTTGATTTATATCCCGCCCCTTCTCCCAGTCGGAGCCCAGGGCAGCAAACAAAAATACTAAAAGCACTTTAAAACATCATCAAAAAAGACTTCAAAATATATTAAATTTGGATTGCTTAATATTGAATAAAGTCTATTGTTACCTTACATTGGTGGATGAAGGACACAACAGGCTGACTAGAAGCAGTAGGGATCAAGTCCCTTGTTTCCTTATCCAATATTAAAATAATTTTAAATGATATTGGGTTGAATCCAATGATCTGTGAGTGGAACTCTGTTTGCACAATGGGATTTTCCTTACATCTTCTACCTCCATGCATCTCCAAAGTCTTCTTCAAAGCGTCTTCCGACTCTCCAGAGCTGGTTTTGAGGGTGCATGGGGAATTGCAGGCAAGAGGAGGGGAAAGTTATCTTCTTTGCCAGCAGAACAGGAACATTGGATACTGCCCATTAAAAGTAATGTTGTGCTGAACCTCCACCCCTCATTTCTCTAATTGTTTACCCTCTCCCCCCACGAAAATAGAGTGCATTTTTTCTGCTGCTTTTGTTTGATCTTTCACATGACACTTTCACAAGCCACTTCTGGAAATCTAGCAGAATGTAGTGGAAGTTTAGCACTCATTTCCACATTAACTGCTTGCAGAAGAAATCTGCTTGCAACCCTGTTAACCCAGAAAATTGCTGGAGTCAAGTGATGAAATTTGGGGTAGTATACCAGCATGCAGTTCTTTCCTGCTGTTTTCATGGATGGATCATGGGGCAACAGAAGTGTGCATGTGCAGAAAGGGTGGGGGACTAGCAACATACCCAATTATGTTTATGTGTCATACCACACCCACTGGTGTGAATGAAATTGAGTGCAACATGGCAGTATACCGGTCAAAAAAGCCACAGTTCCATAATGCCACAGGTACTGCAGTGTGAAAGGAATGTTAGAAATCAGAACAGAAGCACTACCATTGTAATCAGCAAAAGTAACGCAATAAACCCCATGTCTGAATGCAGCTTTGGTGGACCACTTAATTATTTTTCTGCCTGTGGTAGCAACTGTAATGCACTATATTAGATAATCTATGCTTTTTAATTGTATTTCTATTGCTCCTTTTGTTTCTTACATATTGCATTTTACTGAATTACAATTTCAGTTCTAACTGTAATACAAAAAATACAATATGAGAATTAAAAGAAGCAATAAAAATACAATTAAAAAGCAATACCAATATATTGTTGTGCGCCACCCCAGTCGCCGAGCGGTGAGATTTCTAGGGGTCCCTGCACTCACCCTGGGTTTGGTTTCCTTGGGAAGAAGGTCAGCGGAGACTGTGGTGTCTTTATGAAATATGGTTTATTTATTAACACACATTCCAACCTGAGCTTAGGATGGAGGGGTTCAAGGCATCAGCAGTCCCATATCCAGCTTTTCCATCAGTGTTAGAGGAGGCATCCTAAAGCCATGGTGCAGAGAACCAATCTCTCTGCCTGCCTCCAGTCCCCAGCCTTTCTCCAGACACACTCAGCACACACTAAAAACACAAACCTCTCCTAGCCACCAGGAGGTGGGGGAAAGCTCTCCTGAAGAGTTTCAATGACAAACGTATCTTCCTGGCCCATTCACCAGTTGCTGGGCACCTGATAGACCCGTTAACAAACCTGGTCACTCTATTAGCTTAACAAAAGAAACTCATCTGGCCAGCAGAGCCAGCCCCTCACCCCAAGGCACTGGATTCCAAATAAGAGGCTGGAAGGGGACTCACAGGAATCACCTATTCCAACCCCCAAACTCACAACAATTAATGTGAATGATGTGCCATTTTCTGTCTTCAACCACAGATCCACAGACATGCCACAGACCACCTGAAGGAAGCCTAATTTCAGCTTCATCCCTAGCTGGCAGACAATGATTCTTCAAGGCTACAAGCCACGGGACGGGGGGGGGGAGATTCCACTATTTTAATAAGATTATGTCCCATAAAGAGATTCAAGTTTCTAGATAATTGGAACACCTAGTTTTGTTCTAGATATTCCTAGTACTTTGTGGTGCGACTTCCTTTACATGTTGGTGGAAGAAGTAATGTGGCATTTTCAGATTTCTCTGCAGAGTGATGAGTTCCTCATATACTTTAACTGCAAATTGTTTTATTTTCTTCTTTACCAGGTATAAAATCTTTTGCAGCTTTTCCCTTTTCCTCCTCTGTTAGCTCAGGACAGAAAAATAATGCTTCAGCTATAACCATCTGTTTTAGTAGATTACTAAGAAATATTTTAAAACTACCTTGGCACCTTTTGACTTTCCAATACCCACACTACTGACAGGGACAGAGCATGATCTAGCAGCTAAATAATTGGATATTATGCAAATATATGTTCTCCTGGGTTTTAAAATCAAATTAGGGTTTCACAAGTTTTTTTTTAAATAAAGAAAATTATATCTACTGACTAGATGTAAATTATGACCCTTTAATATTTAATGCAATGTAATAAAATACGAAGACATTCTTAATTGGGTTTTTGCATGACTTCGTTAAAAGTCTATATTGTAATAGATTAAAAAAAGGAATAAAGCAGTATCTTCCATACTATGATGATGAATGGGCCCATCATTTATGGCCTGATACATGAGCCATACAACTCTGCCACTTAACCATATATGTGATGGCAAAGAGGAGAGAGAGACAGTGCAGTTAACACAGGTTTGGTCCAATGTAGCATCCTAAAGCATATGGGGGAACCTTCAGCCCATGCGCCCAATTAGGCTTGCCAGGCCTCCCCATTTGGCCCACAAGACCATTTCAGTGAAGCCACACCAACCTGTCCCACATGTGACATCATATATGTGTGGTGCAGGCAAGGCACAGGTATAAATGTGGCTGACCAACAGGGGGGTTGTACCTGCAAAGTCCCTTGCACAGCACTTTGCAGACACTGATCATCAGGTGATCTAAAATATACAGGCTATTAAGATGCCTAAGAGAACAGAAAGCTCTTTACCTGGCACTTAAAATACAATAGCATAAGTCCTAGGTGAGCTTCTCTGGCAAGGGCATTCCCTAAATAGGGCTTCTCTGCTTTCTCAGACTTGGGAGCAATGAACACGAATGACATTGTTGGCTCTGATGTTATTATTAAAGTCAATCCATTTTATTGCTGTCATAAACCTGTTAATTGACCTATTTGATGGACAATCATGAACAACACAATCCTAGCCGTGTCTACTCAGAAGGAAGCCCCATTGAGTAAATATGTAAAAGATTGCAGCCTAGGGGATATTTGTGGGAGCAACTTAATTTAATTTTAATTTATTGGATTTCTTAGTCGCCCATCTGGCCACTCTGGGCAACGTACAAAATGAACAAAATAACACAAAATGAAACACCAATACAATAACATTAAAATCTAAAAGCGATAATGATAAAATCTAACCCACCCCAAAGGCCTGCCTGAACAGCCAGGTCTTCATAGCCCGGCGGAAACTCATTGTAGAGGGGGCCTGGCGGAGATCATTTGGAAGGAAGTTCCATAGGGTGGGGGCCACAATTGAAAAAGCCCTCTCTCTGGTCCTCACCAGTCTAGCTGTTTTGACTGGTGGGATAGAGAGAAGGTCTTTTGAGGCAGATCTTGTTAGGCGGCATAGCAAATGAAGACTTGGTGGTTCCTGGCTTGAGGTATACATAAAAGTTCCTGAAATACTTTTTCCCCCTCCAAAGTCCATCTGTTGTGACAGTACTAGACTGGCTCCTAATTTAGCTGAACTATCTCCTATGAGGATAAGAACCAGTAATTGTGATTTATGTGTTAAGTCTCCCTAATGTTACCATTGCCCAGCCTACTGAGCAGAACTTTCTCAGGGGATCATGGAACAACTTTTGTGCCATATTGCTATCAACTTGATGCCATTTGCTGAGACTTGTATGCCACCCAAAATTATGTTTGGTGGAGGAAGAGAGAATAAAATTTGAAACTCATGCAAACCATCTGGGCAAGGTCAACTGTGCAATGGGAGAGAGCGCTGCCTGCATTTATAATGGTCTTAACAATTTAGAATAAACTGAACAGCAGAATTAGGAGTTGGAATGGAGGAACAAACAAATGCTCTACATTTGTTTGAGAAATTTGTTTGGGGGATTATGCACCACCTGCAAACAAACTTCTCAGGGTTTTTTTTCATCTTCTAAGAGCCACAAAATAGATTGGTAGTTTAGTCACAAATGGAAGACATTTGATTCAGACCTCTGAACTAATATAGAGAGAATCTGTTAAAAGATTATTTTAGAGAAAACTGTTAGAACACGTGGCTTGGTGTTAGAACACGTGGTTTTTCTGAAATAATAGAAGCAGTCTTCCATAGATATTGTCATCAGTTAATCCAAATCACTATGTAAATTTGAATCAAAATGAAATTTAGATCCTGCAGCAGAGCTCTCTGTCTGTAATAATCTAAATTAATATTCACTAATAGGCAAAAAACCTTGCAGTTAAGAATGTACCTATAGCCCACAGCTATTTCTATCAAACTTTAAAAAGAAGGGAAATTGGGCAGCTATAGTGAATGCACCAGGGGAGCAGGAGACCTGACCTCCTCTCTGAGATATTGGACTGCCCTACAAATTGGTCAAAATGCAAACACCATTTGGGTTGGTCTTTCACAGTCCAATCCGCTTCCTGTGTAGCTTGGAAGAATTTGGTAACATGTGCCTCTGAGCATATGGTGAGTGGTGGCAACACCTGCAATCAGCCCAAATAACAGAAACAAGACGTGTGCTGTGCTGATCTTGTTTTAGCAGGGAGGAAGCAACATTATTAAGATAGTTGATATAGCAACATTTTGCAAAATTTACACTAAAAAAACTCCAAACATAATTGTGGAATAAGGGCACTAACTTGTGCAGAATAGTCTCCAGTGGACCTCAGGAGTGTCTCAATTTGCACAAGATAAAACAGTGGGAGGTGAAATATATTCTAACAAAATGCTAGGTGTGCTCTATGTTTTTAATTGACCGTGCCTACCTTGCCTTAAATGAAATGGTTTAAACATAGCAGGCTGAAAACATCATCCTCTTTTTTCCAACAGCTAGAGTGATTGCTGAAGCAACAACATATTGGAATCAGCCTGATTTTACATCAAACTGCAGGTCCAAATTCCACTGTTAATGCACCCAAAATAGAAATAGGACATAACCTCCAATTTGAAACACAAAAGGCTGTGTTCACCATCATATGACACTGACCAATAAAAAGGCTTTGAAATTAATAAAAATAAATTTGACACAGATTTCTGGGATGAACAATGAGGGAAATAAAATTTTCTAGTTCACATTCTCTGTAGAAACATTAATAACACAGAAAAGAAGCAAAGTAAGAAGAACACCAACAAGCATACAAAAATATAATTCTCTATCTTTGGAGATGGCAGGTGTTGCCACCACTCACCATATGCTCAGAGGCACGTTACCAAATTCTTCCAAGCTACACAGGAAGTGGATTGGACTGTGAAAGACCAACCGAAATTGTGTTTGCATTTTGACCAATTTGTAGGGCAGTACAATATCTCAGAGAGGAGTTCAGGTCTCCTGCTCCCCTGGTGCATTCACTATAGCTGCCCAATTTCCCTTCTTTTTAAAGTTTGATAGAAATAGCTGTGGGCTATAGGTACATTCTTAAACCGCAAGGTTTTTTGCCTATTAGTGAATTTCCCTGCTTTTTAATCTGGGAGGTAAGAAATGGGATCCTGTCCTGTGCAAGTTTGCTGAGAATGGATTGATCATTTGCATGTTTATTGAGTTCAATGGGGTTTGCTCCCCTGCAATCATGCTTAGGATAGGTGAAACGGACCACAGAGGATGGGGAGGGAAGGAGGAGGGAGGGGACGAAACACAGAGGGGAGGAGGGGGATGGGAGCAGGAAGGAGGGGGAGGGGTGGAGGACAGGTTTGATCATTTGCATGTTTATTGAATTCAGTGCAATTTACTCCCGTGCAATCATGCTTAGGATAGGTAAAACTGACCAGGTGGGGAGGGGGGGAAGGCTGGAGTGGGCAGGGGAAGAGAAAGAAGGAGGAGGGTATGGGAGGAGAAAGGGAAAGGAGAGGGGAAGGAGAAGAAAAGCAGGTCTGATCATTTACATGCTTATTGAGCTCAATGGGATTTACTCCTATGCAATCATGGTTAGGATAAGAAAAACTAACCATGGGGAAAAAGGGGGGGAGGAGTATATTGGAGGGGAGCAAAGGAAGGGGGAGAGGAGGGCAAGTGTGATCATTTGCATGCTTATAGAGTTCAATGGTATTTACTTCCATGCAATTATGCTTAAGATAGGTAAAACTGACCACGGGGAGGAGGAAGGGGAGGGGAGGAGGGGATTGGAAGGGGATGGGAATGGGGAGGGAGGGGCAAAGGGGCAAGAGGGAGAGGATACGAGGGACGAGGGAGGAGAAGGGAGGGTGGGTTTGATCAGTTGCATACTTCTTGAGTTCAGTGGGATTTATTTCTATGCAATCATATTTGAAAATGGAAATGGACTGCCTTCAAGTCGACCAGACTTATGGTGACCCTTTGAATAAGGTTTTCATGGTAAATGGTATTCAGAGGTGGTTTTACCATTGCCTTTCCTCTGACGCTGAGAGACAGTGACTGGCCCAAGGTCACCCAGTCAGCTTCATGGCTGTGTGGGGATTTGAACCCCGGTCTCCCAGTTCATAGTTCAACACTGACCCAGGGGAGGGGCAGGGAGGGGAAGAGGAAGGAGAGGGGAGGATATTGGGTGTGTGGGCACTGGGCAGAGAGGAACCCCCTTTCCTTTCCAAATGGAAAACCTTGGGAAAACCTTGGGAATACTGTGGAAGACAAACAAAGGGACCTTGATAGGCTGGAGCATTGGGCTGAAAACAACAGAATGAAATTCAACCAGGATAAATGCAAAGTTCTACACTTGGGAAAAAGAAATCAAATGCACAGTTATAAAATGGGGGATACTTGCAAGAAGGATCTTGGAATTGTCATTGATCACAAGCGGAATATGAGCCAATAGTATGATGTGACTGCAAAAAACGCAAATGCAATTTTAGGCTGCATTAACAGAAGTATAGTTTCCAAATTGCGTGAAGTATTAGTTTCCCTCTATTCAGCACCGGTTACACCTCATCTTGAATACTGCATCCAGTTCTGGTCTCCGCACTTCAAGAAGGATGCAGACAACCTGGAACATTCATTATATTCATTACATGCCACAGGGGGGTTGGAGCAAGTTTAAAGCAGACTTTTTGGAATCTATTTGTGGCACTATCCTGAACAGCAGGTGTTTAACAAGCAACAGTAAGAGTCACATGATGACACACTAAACATTTAACAGACATAAATTTTATAATATTTATTTATAAATCACCTAGTATTTAAAGGAAAGGACTGAATTTAGAAGTTAAAGGCTGTAATTCTATGTTCACTTTCACTTCAGGAGTAAGCTGCAATAAACTCAGTGGAACTTACTTCTGGTGATGTGTGTGTGTATGTGTGTTCCCACCCCCGCTGTCTCCCACAGCCTGCCCTTTCCATTGGCTCAGTCACCCTGCCCCCACCTGTGCTCTCTCCCACTGCCTGCCTTCCCCACTCACTGAATCTAGCTTGAGGGAAGGAAAGAGTCAAAAAATGGGGGGGGGAGCTTTGAAGGACTCTGCAATTTTTTAAAAGTCTATTCAGACGCTCTGCTCCACTTACCTGGGAGTAAGTCCCACTGAACTCAGTGTGATTTACTTCTGAGTAGACTTTATCCTCCTTCCCTTCAAAATCATGTGCAATCAATCTAGCTTTAAAATCTTTCACAATAATTGCGCAAAAATCTAAAATGTAGCTGCTGCACCCAGATATATTGGGTTGCATCTGTGCTTGCATGTGTGTTCCTGACCCCATCCCTGGTTTAACCCTTCATGTGTTAGCCTAAACACAGCTAAATAAGTATCTGCATCTAACATAGGAAGGGCTAAAGGTGTGTATATTCACAAGAAAGACAAATCATGTAAAGACCACAGTTAAGCTAGGAATGGGGGAGAAATTTGATTCAGTTCACATTTAAAAGGAAATGTACCTAATTTGCACTTTCCAAAACAATATGCAAGCTAAAACACAGTATCCTCTGTTGCTGGTATGATTTATAGGTGTACCCCAATTACTTAAACCTGTTAACATGGGAATCCACAATTTTCCTTACTTGATTTATTTATTTTATTTATTTATTGTATTTATATACTGCCCCATAGCCGAAGCTTTGATGTTTTAAAAAGAAGCCTGTAGGTTTCATGAGAGTTTACTTTGGAAACCAGTACATTTCTCCAAACCAATCTTACCGTACACTGGAAATTCATTCTAGCTATAGAAGCACAGCACCGTTTAATGCTTATAATTACACAAGGCAGAATCAAGAAAAGCAGGTTAACGTGACCTTGTGGAGGATCCAGCTAGCAAGACTTAGCTGGACTCTAGGTCTTCTTATTTGTTCACTCTGAAGCACATCAGACTGGAAAAAATATTCTAAACTTTCCCACTCACCTCCATTCTGCTGCTGCTTTCTCCCTCCACCGGCCATTTTCTCTCTCTTGCTTCCTCACACAGAGCAAGCTCAGCAGAAGGCCAGTGTGAGTCACATGCCTGTTGCCCACCAATCACAGGAGCAGACTTCCCCTGCTTCCTCAAAGTAACTGGACGGGGAAGGGGAGGGGGAGGCAGAGTGAAACTGAAAGAAGTCTTTCTTCTGTGCATGCAGTATGTTACAATCCGCTCCAATGCATTTTTTAATAAATTAATTAAAAATAAACCATGCTGTTTTTTTAATTTAAACCTACTTCAGATGAAGTACTGTGTATGGGGCAAGCTCGGGGATTTGATTAGGGATACCTTACAGTCATCTCTGAGTTGTAATCAATGACAACAGATTATGACCATTTCTCAAGAAAAAAGTCCAAACGGCTTCTAGTTTTTCTCTCTCCCGTTTTTCACTTTAACCTGTGGATTCTCCGTGGAGGGGTTGTGTATCACCAAGAAAACTTCCAGAGTTGTAGAGCAAGCGATTCTGACTCCAACAGTATAAGACATGTAAGTGTTTGTTTTGAATTGGGACTATACAAAGCACCAGAAAGGGATGTGGGGGGGTATTTTCATTTAACATGGTAGAACGCGAAAAATCCCTGCTGACTATAGTATACAGCCACTCTCGTGGCTGTATAATTAATTAATGTGAAAGTCAGGATGTAGGTCATCATAAATATAAAAATAAAAAAGAGGAGGCACAAGAAACAGCAGAGTATGAAGCAGCTCCTTGTAGGACATTCATGCTCTTCATTCCCTGGCATTGATGTTTAAAGAGCAAAACAGCATATGACAAGAGCTCTGTGGGGCCATTAGCTCCTGTGTACATCAACACAGGAGCATGGAAAGGAGCTGTGCCAAGTTACCCCGCCTCTGACATCACAAATTCTGACATCTAGGTTAGGGATGGGGAACTCTGTTCAGCCCAAGGGCCACTTTCCCTTCTGGGCAAACCTTTGGCAGCCACATGCCAATGAGGCAAAATAAGTGGATGGAACAACAAATGAGAATTTTGGCTTTGTTCTACACACACACATCTATTGATCCTCTATCCAGGCAAGCCAAGTGCATTGTCAGAGTTTAAGAACACATTCCAGCTAGGAAAAAGCACTCAAGCAAGGTACAAAGCAGGGATGGTGGGGGTGTTTGATATGGGGAGAGCCCTGGGGGCCAGCTAGAGAGGCCTTGAGGACTCTCTTTGAGGTTCCCACCCATGATCTAGGTTCTCCTCTGATGTCCACCACATACATGGCCTGTGTGTGTTGTTGTTTAATGCCAGATCGGTACACAATAAGACCACTCTCATCCATGATTTGATTGTGGATGAAGGTGCCGATTTGGTGTGCATTACCGAGACCTGGGTGGGTGAGCTTGGAGGAGTTGATCTGACCCAACTGTGCCCACCTGGATACTCGGTGCAACACGAGCACAGGCTGCAGGGGGCGGCGACTTGCTGTGGTCTACAGAACTTCCATCTCTGTCACCAGGAAACCAGGAAATGGAGTTTAAGACCCTTTGGAGGCCAACTGTGAATTGTTTGCAAGGCACTTTGAGGGTAAAGTTGCTCGCCTCTGTAGCAGTCTTGATGCCCCATCCACATCTACTGTAGTCCCCAATGAGGTGTCCAGTGCAACGTCTGCTGCAACTTCTTGGGAACGGTTCCAGTTGATGCGGCCTGATGACGTGGACAAGGTGCTTGCAATGATGTGGCCAGCTGCCTTGAAAGTGATGGTGATCCGACCACTGCTGAAAAAGCCCACCCTGGACCTATTGGTTTGTGACAACTACTGACCAGTTGCAAATACCCCCTTTTTACAGACGGTGATTGAGAGGGTTGTGGTGCAGCAATTGCAAGTACTCTTGGATGAAACAGATTATCTTGACCCACCCCACTCTGGGTTCAGGCCTGGTTATGGGACTGAATCAGCCTTGGTTGCCCTGATGGATAACCTTTATCAGGAGAAGGACATGGGGAGTGTGACCCTGTTATTCTTACTTGATCTCTCAGCGGCTTTTGATACCATTTACCATGGTATCGTTCTGGGCCGACTTGGTGAGATGGGTATTGGAGGCACTGTTTTACAGTGGTTCCGATCCTATCTCCAGGGTCGCTCTCAGAGAATAGCATTGGGTGACTGTCTTTTGGCCCCCTGCCAGTTGTGCTGTGGGGTGCCGCAGGGTACCATCTTGTCCCCCATGCTGTTTAACATCTATATGAAGCCCTTAGGAGGAGTTATCAGGAGCTTTGGGGGAAGGTGTCAGCAGTATGCTGATGATACCCAGCTCTATTTCTCCGTAACATCTGAATCAGGAGAG
Source organism: Rhineura floridana (assembly GCF_030035675.1). Classification (NCBI taxonomy): domain Eukaryota; kingdom Metazoa; phylum Chordata; class Lepidosauria; order Squamata; family Rhineuridae; genus Rhineura; species Rhineura floridana. Next base: position 24,312,358 of record NC_084485.1, on the reverse strand, counting down.
GCCGTGCAAGCCCTGGATCACTGCCTGGACTCGGTGGTGGGCTGGATGAGGGCCAATAAACTGAGTCTGAATCCTAGCAAGACGGAGGCACTGTGGGTTGGTGGTTCCCGAGTTTGGATAATTGGTCGGTTGCCTGCTTTGGATGGGGTCGTACTCCTTCTGAAAGAGCAGGCCCGTAGTCTGGGCGTGCTCCTGGATCCATCTTTGTTGCTAGAGGCCCAGGTGACCTCTCTGGCCAGGAGTGCCTTTTACCAGCTTCAGAAATAAAATAATAAATACAGTGGTATGCACAAAAGCTTCCATGGGATTTGGGACCACAATAATTCAGGGTTCCAGTCAGGGTTTATTCTAACTTTTTTCCCCCTACTGCACAAGCAGCCATTAAAAAAGCCATTAAAAGGGCTTTTTTGTGTCTGGCAATACTCACCATTATGGAGTACCAGCACCTCTTTTTTTTTTAACTGCCATGGCAGCCATTTTCTGCTAGCACCCCCAGTACTTTTATCAAGATAGGAGTACTGGCACCTCATTTTTTTTTACCAAAAAAACACTGACTAGTAGTATAAGGTTATGAAGATTTGAAAGGAACCAGCTTTTATCTTAATTTTTTTTCTTTTTGTCTTTTTCCCATCTATTTCTTTTTTTAGAAATTACCTAGCTCTTAAGATCAGCCTAAGGGGTCTGCTTCTTTGTGCTGACCATACGTGAGAACAGGCAAGTGTAAGATCCTTTTCAACAGTGGCATCACATCTGAGGAACTCCTCCTCATGGGAATTCATCATGCATGTCCACTCACTTTCTCCTTCCATCTTTACAAAAACCTTCTTCGTTCCAGCTGGCTCTTAATCTGATATCTGAAGATTTATAATTTTGCTGGAAATTTTAGCACTACTCTGTTTCTAATGTTTTGACTGCTGCCATTTTATTATTTGAATGGGTATACTGTTTCAAAATTGATTTGTTAATTGTAAGCAACTGATTATTGTTATTTTTAATTTTAAAAGCAGAATATAAATAATAAACTCAACTACATCTGAATGCATTCAGGGAAGATGTGAAAGCCCCAGGGTAACCAATGTGGTACCTTCCAGACGTTGCTGAATTACAGCTCCCATCATCCTTAACCATTGGCCATTCTGGCTAGGACTGATGGGAGCTGGAGTCCAAGAATATGTGAAGAGTATCATGATAGCGACCTCTATTCTAGGCACTTAAAATGAAAAAGTAGGGGGATGAGCTAGGCGTAAATAGAGATGGGATCAGGTTTTCCTTCAGTTGCCTGTATGCCAAGATGAATAAGATTTTAAAGGTGTGTACAACTACTTTGAATTGTCCTTGGAAATGGTCTACTACATAGCCAGTAAAGCCACTTTACATTTATAGGCATCAAAATGCCAGTGAATAAGAATTGCCCGATAACGTGTTAATTGGTTTTATCCTTGACCCCTTTTATTATTTATTTATTTAAAATATTTCTATTCCACCCTTCTACACTACAACAGGGCACTCAGAGCAACACACAATAAAATCATACACAATAAAATCACAAAAACATTAAAACAGATAAAAATACATAACATACAATTAAGAAATAAAGGACAGTGATATTAAAAGGGACTAAAGACATAAAAAACTAAAAAGGGGGAAAATAAAATCGGTTACAGGCTCTACCTTCAGTCCCTCCCAAAGGCTCTCCAGAATAAGATGGTTTTCGGAAGTCTCCGGAAAACCATCAGGGAGGGAGCAGGGCAGGCTTCTTTGGGGTAGGGTAATTCCACAGTTTGGAGGCCATGTCTGAAAAGCCTCTCTCCCACATGCCTTCTAGTCTTTTAGGCATTTAGCCAATGTAGTGCCCTCCAGATGCTCTTGGATTCCATCTCCCATTATCCCTAACCATCATTCATGCTGGCTTGGGCTGTTGGGAGTTCTAGTCCAACAACATCCAGACAGCACCACATTGGCAACCCCTGACATATGCCAAGGGCCACCTTTTCATGTGATGCACAGCACAGCAGTTTCCATTAATTAACCAGGCCTTCTCAGTTGTGGCATCCAAACTCTGGAACTTCTTCCCATGCTGGAAGTCTATCAACTTTGGGATAGAGAACCTGATGTCCTCAAGAGTTGCTGGACTGCAACTCCCATCATCCCTGATGCTTGGCCATGATAGTTGAGAATCCTACAAGTTCCAGAGAGCCACAGTTTTTCCATCCCTGAACTCCCTCCTCCCCTATCAACTTTTAGAAAAATAGCAAAGGCCATCATGTGCCTACGGTCTTTTTATACTGGAAGACCTGCTGACGTGTCAATATTTCTTTCTAATGCTAGATGCTTCTCTTTAAAATTTTATACCAATGCTCATCCTGATCCGGTTGATTGTTTTAAAATTAACTTCCTTTGCCCCCCTCTATTGTTATTGCGTGCTGATTTGAGAGCTTTTTTTGGCTGAAATATGGCAGATCCACTATCTAATATTTTGTCTACTGCAAAATTAGAAACACTTTTGGGGGTAGGAGGATTCTCCTCAGAAACAGTATAATGCATTCTAAGGAGAGTCAAAACAGTGTCAGTAACACTAGCTAAATTTCTTAGATGGGAATGGAAATATTGCATATCCCTAATTTTACAGCTGGGCTCTGAGGTCTGGATATCCAGCTGCACAGCAAATGAGAGGTGGTGTAGCTCATTGTTTAACAGCGTGAACCAAGCATGATATAGGGCTCTTGTTACAGTAATTCCTCAGCTCTGATTTATCAAGCTATGCTCATGGATTTAAAGAGGGACAGGATGTAGAGGATTGCTATTTTAAAAGGTGAAAATTACACCAGTTTCCTCACTAGGAAGGTGGTGTTTAAAAAACTGCACACAGTGGAATGAATGGGATTAGTTTTTTAAAACAAAAACAGTATCATCATATAGGTTTGTGCCCTAGAAAGAAAATTAAAACTTCTTGTATTCTTCTTATCAATGGGGACATATAATCTTAGGTTCGTCAGCTCCTGAAACAAGATGTGCAGGGAAACTAGATATATAGCATGATCACCCATTTTGCATTTTACTTAACAGAAGATTTTTTTTCATTCTGTTAAATAAAATGGAAAATGAGTGATCATGCTAAATGTACTTTTTCCATATTAAACAAGCTGTTAGAAATATGACAAATAGGGGTCTCATGAGGAAAACAGAAATGCTTTACTGAGAACGAGATGCATTTCAACAAACTGAATTTCATTTCATTTAATGCCCCTTTTATCCCTGCAGCGGATGACAATGTGTCCTTATCTCATTAGATCCAGAACATCCTTTACTGAAGAAATTATTTCCATTTTCAGATTAGCAGGCTTGCCCGAGGCTACTCAACAAATCCATAGCTTGGGTAAGATTAAATCCCAGTCACTTAGGTCAATAGTCTGCTAGACAAAGGGCAGCCCTAGCTTTTAACATGCATAATTCTTCTGAGAAAAATTAAGCAGAAATTCAAGTAGAAGGCCAAAGCCTTGTTTATTTAATCACAGGAAAGTATTTTGTGCACATTCATTCTGTACATATGCAGCATGGTATCAAGGCAGTGAAGTGTAGTGTAGTGGACAGAGCACTGGACTGCAAAACCTGGGTACAAATCATCCCTCAGCTATCTCTCTCTCTCAACCTAGCCTATCTCTTGGCTCCACCAAACCTTTGCAGATGTATTTTGCAATATGTCACTGATGCAATAATAGTGCATTAGTGGTGAAAAGCTACTATTTATTTTGTGTATGATTTATTATTTGATTTATATCCTGCCCTTCCCTCCAGTAAGAGCCCAGGGCAGCAAGACTGTGCACTGTACTTAGCTAAAGCCCAAACCGAATCAGGCCAATTCAGATGGATCAGGGTGTCAGTCGAGTCGGGTTGAGACATTCCCAGATCACTGTGGATCCGGTTGGATGGCCCAGGGTGATATGGGGCTGTCAGGGGGCAGAGTGTCATGCAGGACTTGCCTGACAGGTTGTGTCTTCTAGGAAAGATAGGACTTCCCACCAGGCCTGCTTCTGTCTGGCCTCTCCTTTTTCGTACCCAACACCCTACTCTCTCAAGCAGCATCAAGAGTGAGAATCTTTTGCTTATATGCTAGTAAGCAGAGGACAGAATCCTTTGCAGTGCAAGTTGCTGCTAATCTGCAAGGGGCTTCTTTGCAGAGAAGGTGCTCACGAACAAGCAGTACCCTGCAGGATCAAACTTCCCATTCTCAATAGGAAGGGGAGGCACAGAACCTCCTCCTTTCCATCTCCCATATGTTTAATTAGGGTTTAGAAAAGCCTAATTAAACCTTAGCCCCCTCTCCCCCCAAAAAATTGATTCAGGGTTAGATATATGGTGGGGGGGCCCAGGTTGACACTGGGTGGGTCTGCCCAATCTTGGGGGCCCAGATCAGGGGTACTCTGCATAGTCCTAATTTCTACTGGACCAACCCCATCAATCTGCTTTATTAGTTGTTCTGAGATACCTCTCCAGTGTTGCTGCATTATTGTCATCTGGAGGGACAAGCTTGCAGAATTGCGCAACAAAAAACTAATTTAAAGAAACACAACAGAATATTTGTGAATGAAAAGTTGCAGGACTTCAGCAGGCAGCTAGGAGGCATGCGGCGACTGGAACTGAAGGAGTATGTCTGCCCCAAAATGTTTGCAGGTACAAAAATCTCTGGGCGCAAATGAGCACAAATCATCATGAATGCACAATAAAAAGGACATCTGTACGGGCCTCTGTTGTACTCACACCTGTAGATGGAGGACACAATAGCTGGATTAAACCAGTGGTGTTGTCAGTTGGGAGTAAGGATGGATGAATCTGTCGATTTTGTTTTATCTCTGTTTCTCTTTTTTTCTCCCTAACTTTCCACACCAGTTTGTGATTTTTTTTAAAAAAAGTTCTCATGAAAATTCATCAGCATTTTGGTGCAAATTTCTCTTCATATGCACATTTTTCTATGCAGTTTTGCCCAATATACAAATTTTTCAAAGTACTTTACCCTAATATAATGCACTTTGTATGTTACTATTATTTATTATTATTTATTTATTTAAGCAATTTCTATACCGCTTAATTTATATAAAAATCTCTAAGCGGTGTACAGAAAATAAAACAACAGCAAATATTATAAAAATATACAATAAAGCCACAATACAAACGCATACATAATACAAATTAACAAATAAGTATTAAAACAATTGCCTTGCACTTCTCCACTCCACATCTCTCAACCTCCTGGCTCTCAGCCAGGACTCCACGCAACCACCCTGGCTCTCACCCAGGGTCCAGCATGCACAAATCCCCCCAAAGTCTCGCAAGCTTCCCAGGGGATCCCAAAAATGGCAAACAGAAGGATGGGGGTGGCAGCTGGAGGCCTGGGCCACCCCTGCATTGGACAGCACCATTGACAAGGAGGCCATTCTTGTCAAGGCAGCGTAAGGGCACAGAAGGCGAGCACCAGGTGGCAGTGCAAGATGAAGCTGGAGTGGCCCATGTTGAAGTCCACCGAGTCCTGAGAGGAGCCGCGGCCCATCATCACCGATGCTCAATGCATCACGAACTCCAGGTCGTGGCCCCGAAGATGCACCAGCACCAGAGGCACCGACACCAGACCCGAGGAGTAGCATCAGAACTATTTATTGCAGAACAGTGTGGGATAGCAGGACTCATAACAAAGACCTATGAATTCTCTTTTAAGATTTTTTTCAAGGCAGACATAGGAAAATCACAGTACACCTTTGAAACCAGTTCAAGTGGAAATCAGTGCTCTGGAGCTGAGCATGTACTGGAAAATATTCTTTTGTATTTCCACTTGCAGAGCTCCCAAATTTTGCTTCTTTCCTTCAAGAAAAGGTTTTTTTTCATAATCCAAATAATAGGTTTGGGTGACATCTAAAGGCATCCCCTCTCCTTAAGTATCCCAATATCCCCAGAGTGGGGTGTCTATCTCTCAAACTTCAGCAAATATAAGAGAGGTTGCCAAGCTCCCAGACCACGCTGTCACCTTTTTGGCATCCAAACTCCACCAGGAGGCTGTTTCCCAAGCACATGAAAAAGAAAAGCTTTACTAATACATGCATTTTTATGCACACTTTACCCTAGTATGTGCATTTTTGAACACATTACTTGGCTGAAAAACTGCACTGCAAAATGTGGGGAAGGGTGAATTTTGAAGCATGGCTACATTTCAGTTTGCATATTGTTTCAGAAAGAGTAAATTCGGTAGGTCCCCAAAGAAGATGAAGAGTGCTGAGAGTTGTTAGGAGACTCCTATTCCCTTCACAGAGCTACCATTCCCAGAGTTTTCTGGACAGTGGGAAAAGCTATTAAACCACTCTGGGACTTGTAGTTCTGTCAGGAGAATAGGGGTCTCCTAACAACTTTCAGCACCCTTTACATACTACCACTCCCAGAATTCTTTGGGAAAATCCATGACTTTGTAAAGTGGGATAAATGTGTGGTGTGAATGTGACCTCAGTCTGGCTAGATCTTAAGTCTGGTCCAGCACTCAGTTCCTTCCTCTACCCTGCCACATCTTGCTGCCTCTTAAGATTGGCCCCCATCTGCACAAATGGTCGTCCTCTGCTCTGCCATTTTCTAGTTCTATTTAGTTTACATGGCAATTTGGCTGTATCTGTGTGCACCTTTTTTTAACTTACTACAAAATTTGGATCCTTTGTCCTATCTGAAATGTTGTTGGTCTGATCCTCTGGAACAGCCTTTCCCAACCAGTGTGCCTCCAGATGTTGTTGGACCACAATTCCCATCTTTCCTGACCATTGGCAATGCTGGCTTAGGCTGATGGGAGTTGTGGTCCAACAACATCTGGAGGCACACTGGTTGGGAAAGGCTGCTCTGGAAGGATGGTAAATGCATGAAAATGTAATCCTAATATGATGCCAAGAAAGCATACTCCTCTGCCATTTTAAGTATGTCATTACAGCCTTGATTCAAAGATGACGAACTTGGTCTTGCAAGGTAGACTAAGCTGATACTTTATTTATTTATTTATTTATTTATTTTGTTCAATTTATATACCGCCCACAGCCCAAGGGCTCTCAGGGCGGTGCACAACATGGATAAAATACAATAAAATCACAAAAACAGTAAAATATACAGTATGAAATGAGTAAATAACCAAGATAGATTAAAAACACAAATAGGTTAAAATGCCTGGGAGAATAAAAAGGTTTTAACCTGGCGCCTAAAAGATAAAAGTGTAGGCGCCAGGCGCACCTCATCAGAGAGACTGTTCCATAATTCGGGGGCAACCACTGAAAAGGCCCTAGATCTTGTTACTACCCTCCGAGCTTCCCTGTGAGTCGGAGCTCGGAGGAGGGCCTTAGATGTTGAATGTAGTGAGCGGGTAGGTTCATATTGGGAGAGGTGTTCCGCCAGGTATTGTGGTCCCGCACCGTGTAAGGCTTTATAAGTCAAAACTAGCACTTTGAATTTGGCCCGGAAACAAATAGGTAGCCAGTGCAAACGAGCCAGAACAGGTGTTATATGTGCAGACCGCCTAGTCCTCATCAGCAGTCTAGCAGCTGTGTTTTGCACTAGCTGTAGTTTCCAAACTGTCTTCAAAGGCAGCCCCACGTAGAGCGCATTGCAGTAATCCAATGAAGAGGTTACCAGAGCATGCACAACTGAAGCGAGGTCGTCGCTTTCCACATAGGGACGTAGCTGGGCTACCAACCGAAGGTGGTAGAACGCATTCCGTGCCACCGAGGCCACCTGCGCCTTGAGAGACAGGAGTGGATCGAAAAGAACCCCCAAGCTACGAACCTGTTCCTTCAGGGGGAGTGTAACCCCATCTAGAACAGGTTGAACATCCACCATCTGGTCAGAGAAGGCGCTCACCAACAGCGTCTCGGTCTTGTCAGGATTGAGCCTCAGTTTATTAGCTCTCATCCAGTCCATTATCGTGGCCAGGCAGCGGTTCAGCACATTAACAGCCTCACCTGAAGAAGATGAAAAGGAGAAATAGAGTTGCGTGTCATCAGCATACTGGTGACAACGCACTCCAAAGCTCCTGATGACCGCACCCAGCGGCTTCATGTAGATGTTAAAAAGCATAGGGGACAGGACCAATCCCTGCGGGACTCCACAATGGAGAGTCCAGGGTGTCGAACAATGTTCCCCAAGCCCTACCTTCTGGAGACGATCCACCAAGTAGGAGCGGAACCACTGCCAAGCAGTTCCTCCAACTCCCAACTCCATGAGTCTCCCCAGAAGGATACCATGGTCGATGGTATCAAAAGCAGCTGAGAGATCAAGGAGAATCAACAGAGTAACACTCCCTCTGTCCCTCTCCCGACACAGGTCATCATACAGGGCGACCAAGGCTGTTTCAGTGCCAAAACCGGGCCTAAAACCGGATTGAAACGGATCTAGATAATCGGTTTCATCCAAGAGCACCTGGAGCTGGCTAGCGACCACCCGTTCTAAGACCTTGCCCAGGAATGTATGCCATGTTGCCTGAATGTATGAAGGGTTAAACCAGTGATGGGAGCAGGGGCATGCACAAAAGTCCTACCCCCAAACTCCTCAGGTCTTCTGATCTGTGACAATTAACAGCAAGAGCTAAGGGGCTTTAAATTGTTGTTGTTGTTGTTATGTGCCTTCAAGTTGATTACGACTTATGGCGACCCTATGAATAACAACCTCCAAGAGCATCTGTCATGAACCACCCTGTTCAGATCTTGTAAGTTCAGGTCTGTGGCTTCCTTTATGGAATCAATCCATCTCTTGTTTGGCCTTCCTCTTTTTCTACTTCCTTCTGTTTTTCCCAGCATTATTGTCTTTTCTAGTGAATCATGTCTTCTCATTAGGTGTCCAAAGTATGATAACCTCTGTTTCATCATTTTAGCTTCTAGTGATAGTTGTGGTTTAATTTGTTCTAACATCCAATTATTTGTCTTTTTCACAGTCCATGGTATCCGCAAAGCTCTTCTCCAACACCACATTTCAAATGAGTTGATTTTTCTCTTATCCGTTTTTTTCACCGTCCAGCTCTCACATTCATACATAGAGATCAGGAATACCATGGTCTGAATGATCCTGACTTTAGTGTTCAGTGTTCATCTTGGCATTTGAGGACCTTTTCTAGTTCTCTCGTAGCTGCCCCCACCAGTCCTAGCCTTCTTCTGATTTCTCGATTATTGTCTCGATTGTGGTTAACGACTGTGCCAAGGTATTGATAATCCTTGACAAGTTCAATGTCAGACAGTTAGAAATCTCATCATGAGCAGGAACCCTGGCTTTTCAGAGTTTTCAATCATGGGGGCAGTTTCTAAGTGTGTACAATAGAACATACTTAAGAAAACCTTTTCAGATTGTAGAGCTAATTGTTCAAAGACATGATGAGCAACAAGCACATCCAGAGACATTGGGGGGGAGGGCAGATGCTTTGAAGGAGTACCTAAAAATTTTCTGCTATTTGGATAGAAAACACCTAAGTTACAAGCAGAAGATGAGCTGGATCTTCCTAAGTAAACCATGGCAAATGAAAAGGAATGGGAATGACAGAAATAAATGAACTTGTTTCAAAACAGTAACAACATACATCTGGTTCTTATCAATGAGTAATAAAATGGATTTTTAATAACAAAAATTGAGTAAGAAGTCCCCCCCTGCACCCCCCAAAAAATATTCACTGCTAGTGCAGAAGCAAAGGAAGGCAACCTATCAATCTTCTCAGGTTTTTAAGGCAATAGAATCTTCTACTGGCTAAGAGTAGGCAGCTCATTTTTGTTCTCCTGATCTTTTTCAAATAGGTGTCAGGATGCAGGATGGGGGCCCTGAAGATTCAGAAGACGAAGAAAGGGAGGGGGTTGTTTATCCAGAGTTGTGCGAAGAAGCAGGAGAAGGGGGGGAGGAAATTCCAGAGATAGAACTGTCTAGCAGTAAAGACCTTGGAGGGCTCACAGACTCCATTGAAGTTCCCACGCCTCCTCCCCCCTTGAGGTCAGAGCAGTTAGAGGGAGACGGAGGGTCTCCTGAGCCAGGAACAAGCAAAGAGAAACCGCCAGCCAGTTTAAACATTGCCCCCCCACTTTCACCCATACCAGAGTCAGAGCCTTCAGAAGGGGAGGGGGACGTGCTTCCTCCTTCACCGCGCACCAGGAGGCAGCTAAAGCGAAGAGAAAGGAGGGGGGAGAGAAGGGTGGTGGATGAGAGCACTTTGAGGTGGAGTGAGAGAATTCGTGCCCGTTTTACCCCTTCTTAAGGGACAGGAGAGATAGGGACCCCTTGTTCTGTCAACTCTCTTGTATGTCGCAGGATATGTTTTGTAGTGCAACTTCATGAGAAGACGTAGTTTGTGTCTGGATATTACTTTAATAAAGACTGAATTGCTTTCATCAACTGGTCTGGTTCCTGAGTCCCATCCTGGATACGACAATAGGCAACTTTCCATCTGAGACCATTATATGTTTTTGTCACCCAAAGGATGCACTTGGTGTCAAATCATTTCCCTTTGCCTTCATGAAAAATGAAAGGAAATGAAAATCAAAGGATTAGATCTGCAGCTGCTCACTGTGATGTTCCTGTATTAATGTATATATGGTAAGTGCTGTTTGTATAGAAGATATGTGGTAAGTGGAATGAAAGAGGAGGAGGAGTAAATGAGCAGTAGAATGCTGGATGATTGGCTGAGGGTTAGAATGGCTGAGCGTATAAAAAGAAGAATGACAGTTGAATCTAGGTGGACGTTAGTGGGTTGTTTGAGAGGTGTTTGGTGGGGTTTTTGAGAGGAGATTGTGTGGAGAGTTCGTGGATGTGGGGAGAGTGTGGAGTTCAGATTAATACTAAGACAAGTATCACAGGAATACATGAAACCATATGCTTATGTGCCTTTATAAAGTAATCTTGTTATTTCTAATATTTAATAAACACTATTTTGGTTTACCGGAGGCCTGATCCTTGGCTGGGGAATATACAGACCAGAGGGGAGGGCAAGGTACTTACCAAGGCTGAAGGGAAACTGTAACAATTGGTGGCAGCGGTGAAGGGAAGAATATAACACCACAAGTATCCAGAGCAAACCAGAATTATATGCATTCTATATAGATCAAAGGGATTGGGACAGTTTAAGCATGCAGTCACAGAGGTAACCTGATTGAGAGAGACTCAGGCAGAGTTTCTGGGAATACTGGTTATAGGACGTGACTGGTGGTGCTGCCTAGCAGGGGGATCTGGTGAGATCTGTGCTAGAGCGGAGAGAGAAACCATAAAAAAGGACAGTCTGGACTGGTGGAGTCCCTGGTGGTGCCTAGTGACAGGCAGTAGCCACGAGCAGGTAGGAACCTGACAGGGAGAGCCAGGGAAGGGCGACACATGTGGTGGCAGTAGCGGTGGGATACGAACAACAGAGAATACGAACACAGGTGTTGACAAGAGAGTCCAGATACGAATACTAGAGAATCCCTAACAGTGGTGTGGCAAACAGAAATAACAAATAAAGATTACTTGTGAGAGTGACTGGCAAAGAGTGTGTGGCAAAGAGTGAGTGAACTCAAACACCATGGCTGAATACATAAAGATGAAAAGAGAGGAGCTGGTGGAGGTGCATAACATTCAATTTACCTCACGAGGGTAAAGGGGTAGATGAATTGAGGGTAGCACTTATAGGATTTGCAACTGCCCAGCAAAAACAACCTGTCAGGGAAGAGACCCCAGAAGGATACTCAAGCAATCCCGCTTATATAGAGTATTTGAGAGAGAAGTTAAAGTTGGAAACTGAGAGAGTGAGGATGGAAGGTGCAGAGAAGGAAAAACAGCGGGAGTTGGAAACTGAGAGATTGAGGAGGGAGGCTGAGGAAAAAGACAAGCAGAGGGTCTTTGAAACGGGTGAGAAGGAAAAACAGAGGGAGTTGGAATTTGAGAGAATGAGAGTGGATGCTGAATTACAGGTGGAAACGTTAAAATTTGAAAGAGAGAAGTTTCATTCTGATGAAACAAGAAAGGACAGAAATGAAACAAAGATAAAGGTTACACCAAAAGACTTTGCAGTGTTTGAGCCTGGACAAGATCCACAGATTTACCTCAGCACTTTTGAAAAGGCAGCTCAATTGTGGGGGCTACCAGAGGATAAATATATGCAATATTTGTCAAACCTGATCAAAGGAGAATTGGCTGAGGTATACCAATATTTCCCCTCAGACAAGCCCGTCACATATGCCGAGTTTAAAGAGGCAGTATACAAAAGATTCAGACTGGGACCTGACTATTTTAGAAAGTTATTCCGAAACTGTCAGATCCAAGCAGGGAGGTCTTTTGTTGAACTGGGTGCAAAGTTGATGGATATATTTGGAAAGTGGATGAGTAGTGCCAAAGCTCAGTCAGTGGAAGAGGTGAAAAGCCTCATGATACTGGATCAATTATTCCATCAATTACCACCAGAAATAAGGCTCCTGGTCAAAGACCATTCCCCTACATCGGTGCAGGAGGCCGCAGAGATGGCGGATCACTTTGCCTCCAATAGAACTGGCTGGGTGGGGAAAACATCAAGAGAGTTTAAACCCAGACCATATAATGGTGGCAGAAAGGATGTGGTGCCACAGCGAGTGAGTCCTCCAGTAAAATCTGAAGGGCACAGGACACCCCAGAGTGGATCTATGTACCCTAAAATGGAGGAGAAATTATGCTATAAATGTGGTAGACCGGGGCACCTATGTTTTCAATGTGAGGTTGCCAACCCCATTAGTAATCCTGCTCAGGCAAGGGCAGTAAAAACAGAACCAAAAGAGCTAACAACGAAAAAGGTTCAGTTCTGCCAGATAAACTGGACAGAAGTGAAAGACTTGGATTCGAGTCTAAGAGAAGAAGTGTGTGTTCAAGGGGCAAATTATTGGGCATTGCTTGATACTGGTGCCGCTCAGATGTTACTGAGGCCAGATTTAATAAAATCTGAGGAAATATTACCTCAGGAAACGGTGACTATCCAAGGAGTGAGGGGATGACCAGAAAACTTACCTATGGCCCTAGTGAAAATGGAGTGGAGAGGCCGAGAGGGAAAATATAAAGTCGGTATTAATGCCCACCAACAAGAACCAGTGATACTGGGAAGAGATGTTATGGGGGCACAAGGGAAAATATATGTGGTGACCAGACAGCAACTTGGCAAAGAAGCAGAAGCCATGTTAACACAGGCTGAAGAAAACAGGGTGGAATCTGTTATCAAGCCTAAGGTCACCATAGCAACCCCTAGCAAGCCTGCTGAAAGAAACAACTTGTATCAAATAGTCTCTAGTCAAGAAGAGACAGAGCAGTTCAGGGAAGAACTGAATAGGGATACAAGTTTGGAGCAAATAAAGGACCAAGCCCTGACACAAAAGATTCCCTTTACTGACAAGCTGAGGAATCAAGTTGTGTGTGAGATTGGGATTTTATATAGACTGTGGATGCCTGCTGAGAGAAAGGATGAATGTGAACCAGTGAAGCAATTGATAGTACCTAGCAAATACAGAAGCAGATTGCTAGAGGTAGCCCACGATGTCCCATGTGCAGGACATCTGGGAATAAAAAAGACCAAGAGGAGATTGGCTGCACACTATTATTGACCAAATAACTCCAAAGATGTAAAACAACATTGTCTATCTTGTGGTATATGCCAAAAGGTGGGAAAAAGTGGAGTAAAGACTAAGGCACCCTTAAAGCCCCTTCCTATAATTGGACAACCCTTTTATAGAGTGGGAGTAGATTTGGTGGGCCCTTTTTCCAAACCCACAAGGCATGGCAAGAAATATCTAGTGGTGGTGGTGGATTTTGCCACCAGGTACCCAGACGCGGAAGCATTAAGATCCGTAGAAGGCCCTGTAGTGGCGGAGGCTTTGTTAAAAATCTTTATGAGGCTGGGTTTCCCTCATGAAGTGCTGACGGATCAAGGCAGTGTATTCATGGGAGAAGTGATGCAATGTATGTGGAAGTGTTGTGGTCTAAAACATCTAAAGACCACTACTTACCATCCAGCCACTAATGGATTGACTGAGAGATTTAATGGGGTTCTGAAGGGCATGATAAGAAGTTATGTTCAAGATCACCCACAAGACTGGGATGAACGTTTGGGGTGCTTCTTATTCGCGTACAGAGAAGTCCCTCAGGAGTCAACAGGCTTCTCACCCTTTGAACTGATGTTCACTAGAAAAGTGAGGGGACCTTTGGAACTGTTAAAAAATTCATGGGAAGGAACCCTGGGAGAGTACAAAACATCTGTAGTAGATTTTGTATTGGAATTCCGCAATAAATTAACATCAATGATAGAAGTTGTGAAAGAGAATTTGAGTCAAGCTCAGGAGAAGCAATGTTACTGGTATGACAGAACAGCCAGGGAACGTGTGTATGATGTGGGAGATATGGTTATGGCATTCATACCCAGGAAACATGACAAATTACAGGCTAACTGGGAGGGACCATATACCATAAGAGAAAAGCTTGACACAGTGACGTATGTAATTACCACAGACCAATTAAACAAAAACAAAGTGGTTCATGTAAATATGTTAAAGCCTTACCATACCAGGGATGCAAAGGTGTTGCAAGTTACCTTATTCCCTGAGGGAAGTGGGCCTGAACTTCCGGATTTGGTACAGGAAAGCAAAGACAAAGGAGGGGTAGATCAATTGGAATGGTCAGAGGAGGTGAAGGAGGTGGTCTATTTAGGACATAAGGTGGGGAGTGGGAAAATCACCCCCTTATGGAGCAAGGTGGAGGCAATACAAGCGTGGCCTATCCCCTTAACTAAAAAACAAGTTAGGGCATTTCTAGGTGTGGCTGGTTTTTATAGAAAGTTTGTGAAAGATTTTGGGGAAATAGCAACCCCCTTGCATGAGTTGACAAAGAAAAAGTGTTCTGAGCGTGTGGTATGGACGGATGAATGTCAGAAGGCTTTTGATCTGCTGAAGCAAGCCTTGTGCCAAGGACCTATATTAATAGCACCAGACTATGAGCAACCATTCATCGTGGCTACAGATGCGTCGGACCTCGCGCTGGGAGTCGTCTTGCTGCAGGAGAGAGAAGGCACCAGACATCCAGTGGCATATCTGAGTCGCAAGCTGACGTCGAGGGAGAAAAACTATTTGTCGGTCCAAAAGGAGTGCCAAGCGGTCGTGTGGGGACTGAACAAGTTGCGCCCATACGTGTGGGGACGAAGATTTACGGTAACAATGGATCATCGGGCCTTGTTATGGTTACAGACTATGAAAAACCATAACACTATGCTGCAGAGGTGGTCCTGGGCCCTACAAGACTATCAAGTGGACTTCCAGTTCATAAAAGGCAAGGACAATGTACTGGCCGATGGACTGTCAAGGCAGGTGGCTGGGACTGCAGTGACGTGACCAGACAGAGGAACAAAGAAAGACATTTTCCCCAGAGAGACTTGTTTTACTTGTTAACGCGATGTATGAATCCTGGAACAGGAATAATACTTTGCCATTATTTTTAAGGGGGGGGGAATGTGATGTTCCTGTATTAATGTATATATGGTAAGTGCTGTTTGTATAGAAGATATGTGGTAAGTGGAATGAAAGAGGAGGGGGGGAGTAAATGAGCAGTAGAATGCTGGATGATTGGCTGAGTGTTAGAATGGCTGAGCGTATAAAAAGAAGAATGACAGTTGAATCTAGGTGGACGTTAGTGGGTTGTTTGAGAGGTGTTTGGTGGGGTTTTTGAGAGGACATTGTGAGGAGAGTTGGTGGATGTGGGGAGAGTGTGGAGTTCGGATTAATACTAAGACAAGTATCACAGGAATAGATGAAACCATATGCTTATGTGCCTTTATAAAGTAATCTTGTTATTTCTAATATTTAATAAACACTATTTTGGTTTACCGGAGGCCTGATCCTTGGCTGGGGAATATACAGACCAGAGGGGAGGGCAAGGTACTTACCAAGGCTGAAGGGAAACTGTAACAATTGGTGGCAGCGGTGAAGGGAAGAATATAACACCACAAGTATCCAGAACAAACCAGAATTATATGCATTCTATATAGATCAAAGGGATTGGGACAGCTTAAGCACGCAGTCACAGAGGTAACCTGATTGAGAGAGACTCAGGCAGAGTCTCTGGGAATACTGGTTATAGGACGTGACTGGTGGTGCTGCCTAGCAGGGGGATCTGGTGAGGTCTGTGCTAGAGCGGAGAGAGAAACCATAAAAAAGGACAGTCCGGACTGCTGGAGTCCCTGGTGGTGACAGGCAGTAGCCACGAGCAGGTAGGAACCTGACAGGGAGAGCCAGGGAAGGACGTCACACTCACCAGAGGTTTCAGCTGCTGCCAGCAGCCCTCCCTAGGCCTTCAGAATAGACTACTATTGCTCCATTCGTGCTCAGCAGTGTGAAGCCAGCTTGTGTTTCCTTGTATGTGTTTAAAGCAGAGCTTGGAAGTAACTAGTTACAAGTAACGAATTACTTGTAATTCATTACTTTTTTGAGTAACGAGTGGGTAATTCCTTTACATTTTGATTGTAATAGAACTAGGAGTAATTTTACTACTTTTGTGGAGTAATTGTAACGTTTCCAGAATTACATTTGGGCATTACTTGGGGGGTGGCAGGGGAAATCTTCTGCTCCTCTGATTTGTGGATGAAAATCATGTGCCTCAAACTAGGCTTCTGTGCAGTGTCGCTCTTTCCTCATGCTCTGTGGATGGGTAGGAGGTGATGAGGGAGGAGGCGGAGAATGAGACAGGGTGGAGTGGAGAAAACAATTATTTAAAAAAATGAATAGTGGTGGTGAAGAATGGAGTGGAGGGGAAAAGGATCCGGAGGTCAAAAACATGGGTAAAGGAGGGGAAGGAGGCAGCAGCAGAATGGAGAGAAAGAACTGTGAAGGTAAAGGATGACAACGTTTGTGCGTGCGTGAGAGAATGAATACTGTGTTCGCACTTGGTACACAAAGTGGCCTCCACCACTCTCTCTGGCTACTGTGTTGCATTTGCAGTATTTTAACTTTTTTGCATCTCAGGGGAAAATGTTTGCTTGAGTGAGTGTCCCTTAGTTGGGGGCAGGGCAGGGTCTGGGAGGTGGTTATGTGAGAGAGATTATGCTGGCTGGCTGAGTGGGGGGGTTGCACTTGGTTTGATGTGTAGAGATCTGAGTAGTGGCCTCAGCCTCCCTTCCCACCTCCCTTACCAGTGGAGAGACCACCACTGCTATCTTATGGATAAAAAGAATTATTCTACTACCTCAGTATGTGTTTGTTTATTTTTAATGTTGTTTTAGGCTACTTAGATGTGCAGCAGCCAAAGCAGCACCTTGTAGGCATTTTTTTAAGTAACTAAAATGTAATTGTAGTGATTACTTTGGAGGAAAAGTAAAGTAATCAGTTACTTTCAGAGCTATTGTAATTGTAACAGTAATTACTACTTTTCTGGGCCATGTAACTGTAACTGTAATTTATTATTTTTTAAAAGTAATCTTCCAAGCTCTGGTTTAAAGAACTGGATACTAGTACTACTATTATTACTACTTTGCTCTGCTTTTGTAACTAATGATGTGAAATCAGGTAGGTAAGTAAGTGTGTGTGTGTGCGTGCATGCATGTATGCATCCGTATTAGGGATGGAGTGATCTGTCGATTTCAGTTCTCTCAATTTCTCATTTTTCTAATCTTAAATTCAGTTCTCCACATTCCTGCAGCAATTTGTAATTTTTTTAAAAAAAGAAAATTTCCCATTAAAATTCTTCAGCATTTTAGTGCAAATTTGTCCTAATAAATAACATTTTTTGCAGTTTTGCCTAATGTGTACATTTCTGCAAGAAATTTATCTCAATATATTGCATTTTTGTATGTTATTGTTTACCAATATATACATTTTGTGCACACTTTCCCATAACATTTCTGTAAATGTTGCTCGGTTGGAAGACTGCATCACAAAAATCAGATAAGGCCTGGCAACCAAGAGGTCTACTGTATCTTTAAAAGTTGTGCAGGGTGAAGGGAGAATTCCACCTTGTGGTTTTTCCCATTACAGGGTTGCAAGAACACCTGCACTTGGCTGACTTTCTCTTCTAAAGATACAGGATCAGCCTCAGGCCCTGAAACTGGCAACTCTAGTCCATATCCAAGTAAATAATAATGCATGTTGTAGAGGTGAAGATTAGAGGGGTATTATACCATCAAATAAACTGCCTCCTTCTCTCTCACCGATAGGTGAAGCAGAGATTCTTTTTAGTGACTGTGTGCTGTTATTGTGGTTGAATTAATTCAGAGTGCCTAGGTGGTCTTTGTACTGAGGACAATTTTGAGGCATTTTATGCTTTAGCATGAAGAGAAATGGGAACAAAAGAACATTTTAAATTATAGTGGTATGGCAGTTACAGTCATTTTGTTTGGGAATTAGCTTCTTGTTACATTAGGTTAGGAAATTACAGCAAAGCTTTCAAGGATAGCTACTGCCCAATTCATCTTTAATCATTAAAAATAAATTAGAGAAAAATGGGGAAGCCATTTTATTGCACTAATCTGGTGGCGAAATCCAACTCAGAAATGTTTGTTTGATTTTATTCAGGCAAATACTTATATTCCACCCTTCACCTTACAGGCAAAGGGCAGAGTACAGAAATAAAACAAGTACAAACTTAATTATTTTTTGCACCCGCTGAAGACTTTCCTCTTTCAACAAGCCTGTTAAGCAGATACCTTATCCCAGTCTGCGTCTGTGTTGGAATTGCTTCATAATACATTTTTAAAGCTTTTTTTTAGAAAATATGTTTTTAAAGTTTTTTTAAAATATGTTTTAAATGTTTAAATATATTTTAAAGTCCATTTTTAAGAAGTTTTAAAGTGTTTTTAGTGTTTTTGTTTGCCGCCCTGGGCTCCTACTGGGAGGAAGGGCGGGATATAACAACAACAACAACAACAACAACAATGGCAGATGTTCTATCACTGAGCTATTGCCCTTCCCCTCATCATTATGTGCTTCTAATAGCATGCGCATTAAAAAATGTACACAGTGGCCCAGATTCACATCCATATTGAGTGACAGATGACCTTAGCTATAATCTGGCTTCCAAATCATTGATGTTAAAAATGGATAATTATCTGGATAATTAGAGTCATGTGGTATGGGTTTAGACCACTAAATGCACTGCAGAGGCCAGAGATTGTTGGCTCCATGTGGTGGATGTTGTGAATCAGTGCATGCGTAACCATTTATCTTGTACTGAAAATGAATTTCATCTTGGCATCTGCATAGCCAATGTACATACTTTGCACAGTCCCATCTACACCATTTGTACACTGAGCTGTCTTTATACATTGGATGATTGGAAAGGCATGCGTGTATATGGATGGAGTGAGCTTGGGGGAGGAAGAAAATCTGAGAGAAAACATAATGGAAGCACTGACTTGCATATATTGTTCTTTTTAATTCCTTTATATCAGTGAAATAGCCAATCAACCAAACTCTGCTTAGTATAGGATATGAATGATGGAAGATTAATGGTCCACTTTAAATGGGTGCATTAAAAAAATTGTTATTGTCCCCAACACAATCTTAAGGCTATTTATCTAATCTAAACCCATCTCAGAATAAAAACTGGCAGTTTACGCATTTTACATGATGGAATGATTTTGATTGTTAAACAAACATGATGAGATGAAGAATAAGAGCATTATTGACAGATTAGAGGCTTTCATTCATCCTGCAATCATACAGTTGTAGAGCCAAAATGATCACCTGGTTCATCACTCTGGAAATGATGCCATAATTCTTGATGCAAAAATTGCAGCATTTTAAGGATGTGTATGATCCCTGGGAAAATGTGCTAGGCTTATCAAATCTTTTTCTTTTCTTTTGTTTGGCATTCCTTGAGATTAATTGGATGTTTCACCTAAACCGCCCTGGGCTCCTGCTGGGAGGAAGGGTGGGATATAAATAAACAGACTTCCAAATTCAATTCAAAAGTGAAAGTTGGTGGCCACACATGAACACAGATCTCACATGATTTTTTTTTTACTAATCCAGATATCTTTGCTTTCTCAACATTTCTTGGATCTGTTTTCTATACAGGTTGGTGCTCCTCTGTCTCTAAGACAGGTGAATTTGCTCCACCTGTTAATCTACTCCCTGATAGGCCTGCATACAGCGGGTATGGAAAGTGAATGTGCAGAATAGAGCAGCCATGATGACTCAAGATGGAAGTCACTTTGTCCATGTCTGTCATTTTTGCAAGCTGTTGCAATTTCTGAAAGCACTGACACTGCTGCCAGCCAGAAGAATGTGAAACCTTAGCAACCTGATAAGGAGTTGTAGTACACAGCTGTGTGAAGACGTAACAAAAATGAAAGCATAACATATTTTTGCAGAGCAGTATTTTGGCTCATCCACTTCTGACAGGTACCCCCTGTCCACTTTCTGTCCAGAAGAGAATACAGCCCACAGCGTGGGAAATGTTCCTCCCATAGGGTTGTGTAATGCCAAGTGCCTAGCCTTTGCCAAGCACAGGACTATTGAGTCCAGAATTTCAATAGGTGATGAACACAGCTGGTTGTGAAGGAGTTAAAGGCTTTATTAGAGCAAAGAGATTTACATTCAGGCCATAAAACACTAACGCAAACTAGTAGTCTCTGCTTCCCTCCCCCGTCTTACATGTGCTAGAAGCCTTTGAACAGCACAGCCTGGGAGAGGTTGAGACTTCAATCTTCTTGATGTCACTTCTTGGTGGTACTATGTCAGCACCCTGGATGCTTAATATCATCTTGTTGGTATCTTGGGGCTTTGTTAGCCCCCTGAAGGCTTAATCTCCCTGATCTTGTATTTATCCTTCAAAGACCCCCTGGGAAGGGGCACCTGGTTCCCCTTCAGGTGATGTCTCCTGATCCTGTCCTTGTCACATCTTGGGCTTGAGAATGCAGGTGCATTCTCAAGGTTGCTTGCTTGCTTTGATTATCAGGCTATTTGTTTACATTAGCCAAGTGAGAACATCTGTAAGCCAATTAGCTCATCACCTCTTCAAGTTTGGGAAAACTATAAAAAATCCCACCTGACAGAGCAGAAGCGTGGGACAAGCTGCATTGTTTTGGTTACTGAGCAAAAACATATAAGACTCTGTGTTGTTTTGAGCACAGAGGCATAGCGAAATTCCCAAATGCTGTGACAGTGTCAGGGAGCCTGAATTTTGAGCTTCCCAGTCTCCAATTCTAAGCAGTAACAGAGTACAAAAGCAATTGGAACCCCCATAAATCAGGGGTTTGGGGCAATAATTAGGGGACAAAGGCCATTCATGTGCCATTTCTAATCTCCTCGATGTACATCTAGATAATCTTCCAGTGACTGGCAATACAGGCCAGAAGCATCCCAAACCCTGAGATTTCAGTGGTGGCCACTAGTGACATCACAGGGGTGGGCCCTAGTGGTGTCATTCAGCATGATATATTAACCACCATAGCTGCTTGGAGCATACAATTCAAACAAAAAAAATCTCTGATTGGAAATTAAGATAGAAATCTCAGGTAAATGAGGGTATTTCCAGGTCTAACTGAAGTGACAGGATCATTCCTTCTCACCTGCTTAGGAAGCCTGGGTAGGCTACTTGCTTCTGACAAAACTCTAGGCTACTTAATCTAGGCTACTTGCCTCTGGCAAAAAGGGTTTAAGTGCCCTCATGCCAGGCCAGTCACCAGAAGGCCATTGTAGGAAGAAAGACTAGTGTTGTGGAGATGTTAGATGGGAGCACAGAGGAGTAAAGATGGATGCCCCTGAAGGCTGTAATTCTAAACACATTTGCTAAGTGACTAAGCCCCATAGAACCCAACAGGACTTACTTCTGAGTAGATATGGTTTGCATTGTGCAATCGGTAAGGCTTGACAGGGATACTCTGCAACCAGCTCCTGCTGGTTGCTGCCCTGGTCTCCTGCTGGCAGGAAGGGCCAGATATCAATCAATCAATCATTCAATCAATCAATCAATCAATATTGATATTCAAGCAGGGTTGGCAACCCCCTGCCAGGAATGTCCACTACTGGACAAGAAACAACTGTCGTCGAATTTACAACTAGGTTCTTTTTGGAGAAGACTCAATAACAAAGCCAAAGCCTGTTTTAAGGTTATTTATTCAGCAAAGCACTTACTGAAGCAAAGTATATAACTCGACTAAAAAATGGTGGTTAGGTACAGACTAGGGTTGCCAGGTTCATGGCCTGAAAATGATCCTGTATCGTTAGGAGAAGAGAAAGTCAGCCAAGTGCAGGTGTTCTTGCAACACTGTAATGGGAAAAACCACAAGGTGGAATTCTCCCTTCCCCCTGCACAACTTTTAAAGATACAGAAGACCTCTTGGTTGTCAGGTTGGTTTAATCCAGCAGGGCTCTTATGTTCTCATACGCCTTCTAACCAACATATATTACTGGCCTAAATAGTCCAGTTAATTACTTGCCTAATTATACAGCCACAAGAGTGGCTGTATAATATAGCCAGCATGGATTTTTCACATTCTGTAATGTTAAATTGAAAATACCTCTCATGCCATTCTGATGCTTCCCATAAGCTCATTTCAACACAAAATGTTACAAAACCTATACTCCTGAACTCAGAAACGCTTGCTTAATAACCCTCTAAATTTTCATGGCGATACACAAGACAGTCAGAGAGAAATGAGAGTTCAAAGTGTAAATACAGGGGGGGAAACAGAATCCTGTTGGACTTTTTTCTGTCAGTGTTCCCATAATTTGTTGAAATTAATTAAAAATCAGCCATGTTCACAGAGTACCTGTAATCATATTACTGACCTTGCCCCATACTCTGACCTTCATCTTCTGCAATTTAAAAATTTTAAAAAATGCCTGGCTGATTTTTAATTAATCTAAGAAATTTTGGCAGGAACCCTATGATAGTGTTGGGCATGCTCAATAAGAACCAACTGTCAGTGTTCTAACAGCCAGACTCACAGCTGCATGGCTTGGCTAATCAGGGGGCCACACCCACACCAGACCTTTATTTCACTTTAGACCGTCATGGCTTTCCCCAAAGAATCCTGGGAAATGTAGTTTGTGAAGGGGGCTGAGAGTTAGGAAACGCCTATTCCCCTGACAGAGCTCCAGTAGCCAGAGTGGTTTACCAGTCAGCCATTCTGACTGAAGCTCTGAGGGGAATATGGTTCTCCTTGCAACTCTCAGCACCCTTCACTAACTACTACTGTGTATTGCAGTATCGGCACAGGCAATTTAATAACCTCATGCCATGGAATAACCCTACCTATCCAGGTTGGTCACCTGGGATCTGTGATGATCCTGTATTAGTGTAAATAGGGTAAGTGCTGTTTGTTTAGAAGATACATGGTAAGTGGAGTGAAAGAGGAGAGGGAGTGAATGGGCAGTAGAATGCTGGATGATTGGCTGAATGTTTAAAATGGCTGACAGTATAAAAGGAAGAATGTCAGGTAAATCTGGGTTGATGTGGTGTGGACGTGTGTGGATGTTGGTGGACTTGAGAGGGTTGTTTTGGTGGGTTTTGAGAGGAGAGGGTGGAGTTCGGATTAATACTAAGACCAGTACCTCAGGAATAGATGTAACCATATGCTTAAGTGCCTTTTAAAGAAATCTTGTTATCTCTGTTATATAATAAAATACTTATTTGGTTTACCAAAGGCCTGATCCTTGGCTGGGGTTTCACAGACCAGAAGGGAGGGTGAGGTAAATACCAAGGCTGAAGAGTGACAAATGGTGGCAGTGGGGAAGGGAAGAATAACACCACAAGTATTCAGAGCAAACCAGAATTATAAGCAGTCTGAGTAAATCAAAGGGATTGGGACAGCTTTAGCACTCAGTCACAGAGGTAACCAGATAGAGAGACTCAGGCAGAGTCTCTGGGACTACTGGTTATAGGATGTGACTGGTGGTGCTGCCTAGCAGGGGGATCTGTTGAGATCTGTGCTAGAGTGGGGAGAGAAACCATAAGAAAGGACAGTCCGGACTGGTGGAGTCCCTGGTGGTGCCTAGAGACAGGCAGTAACCACGAGCAGGTAGGAACCTGACAGGGAGAGCCAGGGAAGGGTGTCACAAGATCCTCCTGGACAGGAAGGACTGTAAGAGAGTTTCCTATTCCAGTTAAGCTTTGGTTGAGCAAAAAGGTCTTACTGAGCTCAGGTGTGTATTGTTTGGCTGGCCTTTGGTGATACTGTGGCCTTTGATCCTGCCACCTGGTTTTTGGTCTTGCCACCTGGTTTGTTGTTTGAGCCTGACTTGCTCACCATCTTTGTTCCATGGCTCCTGCCTCATCTCAGACTGTGTCTGATGGCCAAGCCATACAGGGTGCATTTCTGACAAAAACTCCAGGCCCCCTGCATTTCCTTTTAATTTTGTATAAAGCAGAGGCATGCTTGTTAAGAGCTGGACAGTGAAAAAGGTGGATAAGAGAAAAATCAACTCATTTGAAATGTGGTGCTGGAGGAGAGCTTTGAGCATACCATGGACTGTGAAAAAGACAAATAATTGGGTGTTAGAACAAATTAAACCAGAACTGTCACTAGAAGCTAAAATGATGAAACTGAGGTTATCATACTTTGGAAACATCATGAGAAGACATGACTCACTAGAAAAGACAATAATGCTGGGGAAAACAGCAGGGAGTAGAAAAAAAGGAAGGCCAAACAAGAGATGGATTGATTCCATAAAGGAAGCCACAGACCTGAACTTACAAGATCTGAACAGGGTGGTTCATGACAGATGCTCTTGGAGGTCACTGATTCATAGGGTCGCCATAAGTCGTAATCTACTTAAAGGCACATAACAACAACAAAATGCTTGTTAAGATGCATCATGTCTAGTTTGCTCTTAGGAATCAAGGTTTAGAAAAGAGAGAAAGACACACAAAGATATGTGGTTAGTAGAATGTTCAAATTCAATGCATATGGGGAGCGAAATGGGGATCTCACTGGTCAGTGGGGTGTTATGACCCAGTTGGATATTTGAGGCCAGAATGCCTGCCTTCCCACACTCATCTGTCCTCTATTGTGATGGCAGCATTGGGTTAGATGGCTGCCTTCAAGCTTCAGGACTTTCCCCCCTTCACAGGCCTGGATTGACTGTAGTGCACCAGTGAATCCTGGGTATTGTAGTTTGTTAAACGTGCTGAGGGTTGTTAGGAGACCCCTCACAGAGCTACAATTCCTAGCACCTTTAACAACCTGCAGCTCCTAGGATTCTTTGGGGGAAATTATGACTGTTAAAGACTGTTGTTGGGTTAGTCCATGTCTCTGTCTGGTTTGGGGGTATACCAGGCAGCTGAGATGGCTCTGGATTCTTCAGGCCCAAGCCATTTCCCATTCTTTCCCAGTCGTGCTCTTCTTTGTGACCATACTAACATTGGAGCTGTGATATCAGTTGGGTCAGGATGGTAGAGGTTTCCATGGGGAAAATCTGATAAGATAAAATATATGCTATATCCCCTGGGATACTCTCCAAGGGGCCATAGGATTCCACCCCTAATGCAGCAGGGATTAGGCACAAGTGTGTTCTCCCCGATCCCCCCAAGAAAGTCCCCAAACCATGGGAGGAACAAAAATGGAGGGAAAAACCCAAACAGCCCAAGGAGGACTAAGCATGCTAAGTGGGCACAGAATGTGGACTGACATTTGTAGGAAAAGAAGCAAAATGGGGTGGGTGGGTGAACTTGCCTATTCTAATTTTGGAAATCAATATTGGTACACTTGTTGGCCAGTGTTTTCTTACTAATTCTGACTAGTACCTAATCAAGCACGATAGAATAAAGGAAATTGGCATCAGTAAATATAATACTTAACATAATATATTTTAAAGGTCTTATAGCTGGATTTAAAAAAACCTTAGGTACAGATATTGCCTGTTAAAATGAACATGACAATGAATATGAAAAAGAAAATGTCAACTGGGATACGAATGTGCTAGATAAAATTTTGCTACTCTCTTGTTGCCAGTAATACCCTAAATTGGTTGTCTCTTTATTTTTATTGACTAGTATCCATAAATAAATTCAGCCTTAATATTTAGATGCCAGTGGAGTTTAAAGTTCCCACATAAGAGAGGGAGAACTTTATTCTTATAAAGAAAATGACAGGTCTTTAATGCTTTTTGAATATTATAATAAAAGTGTGGATCTCATATGAATATTATGTGAAGCTGAATTTTTACAATAGTGAATGTTTCAGCTAATCAATGATTAATAATCAATACTAATAAAAAATACAAAAGGCTGCTAGCCAAATTCCAATGCTTCATTACTTAAGGTGGGTGCATATCCAGTTACTATACATAATGAAAAAAGCATACTTAACATGGTCTGTACCTTCCAATATCCGATAGAAGAAAACATGTGTGCTTGATAAGCAAACAAGTGATTAAATTTCAAACCAAATGAGGAAAACACTGCTGTAAGGTCTGACGGTATACCATTCCAATACCTGTAATGCCTGGCTGGAAAATGTCCTTGAACTACAATAAGACCTCTTGTTTGCCTGGCCACTTCCACACCACACATTTAAAGCACTATGATCCCACTTTAAGAGTCATGGGGCTCATTCACAAGGGAGCTGACCCTGTTTTTAAGACAAAGCTTTTCCCATCACGATGGGAGTTTAAATATAACACTTCCTACCTTCCAATCACTGTTTTCTGTTCATACTGAAGGGAAAGAGTCAATCACACAGCTTCCTAATGACCACACCCTCTTAAGGTCAAACTATCACTTTCTCTGGTTACCTTGGCAACCGAGCATGCTCAGTTTGTTCCAGTGTAAGTTGCATAAAAAAAAAATCCTCAAGTTTGATCATTTGTATTTTCAGAATCCAGCAGAAATACAAATATTTGTTTGAACAATGTTATGCTTTTTTGCACAAGTTAGGTGGGAAAGAAAAAAAAAGCACGATTTGCAGCAGGCTTGCAGAACGGGGGCCAGCGGGAAATAACATAACAAAGGGAGGAGGAGGGAGTGCCGTGAACTCACAAAAGCATTGGAGCTAAGCGTCTACAAGCCCCTAGAGATGTGAAGTACAGACAGTTTTTCCTTCCCTTTTTGGATTAAAATTGGATTGATTTGCTGAGGATTAAAAGCTAAAAGCACCGGGATGCCTTCCCTTTGCCTCCTACATCATGTGATCACTGTGAATTACACAGGCATGCAAGTAGAACCCATTAAATCACCATGTGAACTGGCCCATGGATTCCCCCAAAGAATCCAAAGAACTGTGGTATGTTAAAGGTGCTAAGAAACAGAGCTACAGTTTCATAACTGTCTAACAATCAGTCCCTCTTCCCAGCTAACTTTGAGAACTGTAGCTCTGTAAGGGGAATAGTGGTCTCCTAACATTTCTCAGCATCCTTAACAAATGACAGTTCCAAGGATGATTTGAGGAAAGCTGTTAAAGTGGTATAACAGTGCTTTAAATGTACAGTGTGGTTGAGGCCTCTGAATGGGGGAATGTGAGGGGGAATGAGTGTTGTAACCTCTGACTCTAGTGTGGGTGGAAAGTGGCCTACTCTAGAAAGGAAAGCATTGCCTCTGGTACTCCACCCACTTTGTGCCTCTGTCCGTGCCCACTACTCCCAGAAGGTTGCCCATGAAGGAATGCATCCCTCAGGCTGAAGGATGTTCCCCATTCCTTTTTCAGTGTTAAACTTCCAGAGCTCTTTTTGATGAGACATGGGCTGCATTCAGACATGGGGCTTATTGCATTAGTTTAATAGATTAAAATGGTAGTAATTCTGTCCCGATTTCTAAAATTCCTTTTACACTGCAGTACCTGTTATGTTAAGGAACCGTGGCTTTTTCAGCCGATATATGGCATTTTGCGCAAATGTATTCCACATGGCTGCAATGAACAGCACCTAATTTTTGTCCTTTACCCATTATACACATTCACACTGTAGTTCCCCCATAATTCACTGCTTGAGTTAGTGTCTTCATACAGGTGTGTGTGTGGGTAAAGGAGGAAGCTACCCACACCTTTACTGGTACAATTTTCTTCAGGCAAAAAAAAATGGTGCATGCCTAAAGGGCAGGAATGCATTGCATGCCAGGATGCCTGTTGCATGAGTGGCTGCAGCTAGCACAAAGCTCTCATGATCTTCTCATGTTCTCAGGCTTGCAAACAGATAATTTCTGGTATTATTTTCATGAAAATTAGTGCTAAACTTCCATTATATTCCACTCGACTTCCAGAACCAGCTTTTATGTCATGTGAAAAGTCAAATGTAATGTGCAAGTTACCAGGCAAGAAATCATTGGAATAACAGGACAAAGTGTAGTGTGAAATCAGCCATGGAACGCTTGTCTGATTTCTAGTCAAAAGCAAAGAGAAGCTTAATAATTTTCTAAAACCAGACAAACAAAATAATCCCAGACTTGGTTACGTGAACCAATTATTTTATCCTACCAGTGAGTGAGGAATCATGGAGCAAAAGGTATACAATTACCATAGGTCTGTAGCAGACTGTTGCTCTTCATCTGGGAAGCCAGTCCTCTTGGGTGCTCAGGGGAAGTTGACGGAGCCAATAGCTGCACTGCTGGCATTGGGATGTCAGTCTTCCAAATATCTTCTAATTAAATGGCCTCTTTATACTATCCTACACTAAAGCCTAACATGCAAAGCTAATGCAGCTTGGCTGTTGCCCAGGATGATAATGGTCCATCTGTACATAGGGGTTTTAAACACTGGTAGATAATTGCCTGGTACTTCTTGGTTTTTATATTGGCACTAATTCCTCTCTCAAGTCACCTGAAGCTCTTGGCTAGGTAAAAAGTGTAAGTGTTGCTCTCATGTATGGATAGGGGAAACATTTGATTCAGTTCACATTTAAAGCTGAATCCATCAAATTCACACTTTATAAAACAATATGCAAAACGACACACAGCTATGCTTCAAAATTTGCACTTAACCGAATTTTGCAATGCAGTTCGCCAACCAAATATCGTTTACAAAAAGGCGTATATTAGGGGAAAATGTGCATAAACATGAATATATTGGTGAACATAACATACAAAATGCACTGTACTAGGGGAAACTGAATATGTGCATTAGTCAAAACTGCATATAAAAAAAGTTTATTGGGAGAAATCTGCACTAAAATGCTGATGAATTGTCCTGAGGATTTTCTTAAAACACAAAAAATAAATCACAAATTGCTGCAAAACGTGAAGAACTGAATTTAAGAAAAATGTGAAACTGAGAGAACCAAAGCTGACAGATCCTTCCATCCCTACTCTCACGACAGTTCATGGCTCACAGAAACAAAATGGATTATACTATGCCAGTGCCCTTGATTCCCATTTTAGTGAGGGAATGCCAACATGTAAATTTGTATGGGGGTAAGTCCTTTCCATAGATGCCAGTTTGGAATAAAAGTGCTATATCAATTAATAACTAATCAATCCCAAACAACCAAAACAAAAGGCTGCAGCCTACTGCATGGCGTGTGAGGCAAATACCTGAAGCAAGTAATTCAAACAGTGATTCTTGAATTGCCCTTTGGTTGAGTAGTGGGCACAAGATCTTTTCCCTTTCATATACACATAAAGAGTTCACTCCACAGCCATACAAGCAGAGGTGCCATTTATTTACCCACCCTTCAAAAGGTAGACTTTACAAATATGGGTTACACTGCTGGTCATAGAATGGACAGTAATCTAATACAGCGATAGGAAGACATGTATGCATGTGTGAACTAGCACATTGCCCACAAATTTAGTCTTTCATCTATCTAACATTCGAGTACAACTGTATAAACTGTATCAGGACACCTACTCTCTGATACCCAGGGCCAGGGCCGGCGCCAAAGGGTGGCAAAGTCAGGCCCTGGCCAAGGGCCCCTGCACCTCATTAGGGTGGAAGAGTAGCACTCCCCTTCTGCAATTCACAGCAGGGTCCCTGCCACGGATTGCAGGGAGGGAGCTTCTGGCCTCCTGCCTGTTTGCTCATTCCACCTACCTCTCCCCTGTCTTTTGCTGCTGAGTGCGCTGCATGCACAGGGCTACCATCAACGAATATGGTGGCTGAGGCTTTTTAAAGGGCTCCATGCCCCTACTGCCATCTTGGTTGATGGCAGGCATGTGCACACACATAGCATACTGTGCATGCATGCCACCAACCAAGATGGCAGCAGGGGCATCAGCACCTTAGAGAAGCACGCAGCAGCAAAAGACAGGAGAGAGGTAGACGGAACAGGGAGAAGCCATGCACCTGGGCAGGCTGGTGCCCAAGGGCCTAGTCATGCCTGGCGCCAGCCCTGCTAATACGAAATGGTAGAATTGATTAGAAACTATTCACTGTAGCTCAGTGGTGGATCATCTGCTTTGCATGCAGAAGGTCCCAAGCTAAATCCCTGGCATATCTAGGGAGGGCTGGGAATGTTCCTTGTCTGGAAGCCTGAAGAGCTGCTGCCACTCAGTGTAGGAAACAAAAAGGAGACATGTTCCTGTGCTACTGGTAATGAGCTGTTTATTAAGCTCGATGTGTTTCAGAGAACACCGTTCACTTTCTTCACTCGCACAAATTCTGAGGGAAAAAGATCTAAATAACAATTTATTCTGGTAACGTATCTGCAGATATTTTAGATTTCATGCCAATATTCCCGTGCTTGCTTGGTCTGATAGAAGTTGAAGTTCAGCAACATCTGGAGGACCAAAGGTTCCTCACACCTGGCGTCGGCCATTGGCCTGCAAATGTAGAAAGTCTCAGGTTCAATCCCAGGCTGGGAGAGACCCCATCAGAAATCCTGGAGAGCTGCTACCAGTCAGCGTGGACAGTACTGAGCTGGATGGACCAATGGCCTGACCTGGTATGAGGCAGCTTCCAATGTTCCTATTCACCCCTGGCTCCAATATGGGCTGGAGAGAAACAAATTGCCACTTAGGCAGTATGTGATGGAGGAATTTTGTACTGCAACCCGGGGAGGGTTGGCATGTACCAAACTGCTTCAACTGGCATAGAGAAAGTGGGCACTTGGCCTTAAGTAGCCCCCTGTGCTGACCTCCGATTGGCCAGATTGCATAAGACTCATGTGACCATTGATTGGCCTCATCTCTCCCCTGTTGCACGTGCATAGGTCCTCTTCTCAGACATCCTGCTCAATATGTGGCTGTTGGAGTCAGGCCCAGTGAGGCACAGCAACATCAGGGGTAGGGCCAGTGGGGTATGGTCCCGCCCCCTCCATGTGCACATGTATATGTGGAAGCACTTGTGAATAATGATTTAGCCATGACCAAGCAATAAGCTTCATAGCAGAGTTGAGCATGGGTTTCCCATTGTCTAATCCATCCCTGTAGCCAAGGATGCCACATATCAAACTGTGTAACTGAATATGCTTAAACCACCAATCTTATTCCAACTGTTCTTCCTACTGAAGCAAAACAGTAAATACATTTTTATGCGTCATTACTTACCTTGCCTCTCTGTACATTTGAATTATTATCAGTGGCACTGTTGTCTCTTCTGGGGAGGAAAGCTGTTTTGTGAAATCAACATTTACTGACATTTCCTAATAAAAAAAATCCATAATTCTGCCAAACCTACTCATAAATTGGCAGAGTTTCATTAACTTTATTAATGTACTTTATTCATAATAATGAATACCCTGTTTGCATTAGAATTTTTTTCCACATTTTCAAGGGCGAATTCTGAAACTTTTATGAAACAACAACCTTGTGCTGCATTAAAAAAAATTGCTATGTACAGCAAAAAAAAAAAGCAACAGGAAACAGAAACACAAAGAAAAACACAGTGGAGAATATATGAGAAGTAGGAAGGACAGAATAGAAAGAGAAAGCTGGTTCATTTCAGAAAGGTTAAGGGAAAATTAGAGAGTAAGAAACTCTGGCTTGAAGGTACATTTAACTTCTGAGGCTAGTTCTATATATCTGAAGCATCCAAGAGCTGTCACTTACCTTTGGAACCAGAGGGCAAACGTCCACATAAGCCTGGCCTTTTCAACACCTTTATTGCAGTCTTAGCTAAATATTCTGGGCTAGGTTTCTCAAGGGGCAAAATTCCTGGTGCCTGAGGTCTGATCCCCTAAGTAGCTCTTGATTCAAATCCACTATTATTATCTAGTTAGGCGGAAACCACCAGCATGGTTCAAACCACTGGAGACACATCATATGAAACAGTCAATAAAAAGGAGTGTTTGACTTCTGGCTGCTTTGTAAGTAAATATATCAGTATATAAAAGGAGAGGAAGCAATCTTGGATTTTCCATTAAGCATATAGGTGAAGACAGAAGCAGCTCGCCAGGTGGAGCAGGGCCATTATGCTAGTTCCCAGGGTAGCTGTTGCTTACTAGAAGGAGAGGATATTATAGAGTTGGAAAAGGTTCAGAAGAGGGCAACCAGAATGATCAAGGGGATGGAGCGACTCCCTTACGAGGAAAGGTTGCAGCATTTGGGGCTTTTTAGTTTAGAGAAAAGGTGGGTCAGAGGAGACATGATAGAAGTGTATAAAATTATGCATGGCATTGAGAAAGTGGATAGAGAAAAGTTCTTCTCCCTCTCTCATAATACTAGAACTCGTGGACATTCAAAGAAGCTGAATGTTGGAAGATTCAGGACAGACGAAAGGAAGTACTTCTTTACTCAGCGCATAGTTAAACTATGGAATTTGCTCCCACAAGATGCAGTAATGGCCACCGGCTTGGATGGCTTTAAAAGAAGATTAGACAAATTCATGGAGGACAGGGCTATCAATGGCTACTAGCCGTGATGGTTGTGCTCTGCCACCCTAGTCAGAGGCAGCATGCTTCTGAAAACCAGTTGCCGGAAGCCTCAGGAGGGGAGAGTGTTCTTGCACTCGGGTCCTGCTTGCGGGCTTCCCCCAGGCACCTGGTTGGCCACTGTGAGAACAGGATGCTGGACTAGATGGGCCACTGGCCTGATCCAGCAGGCTCTTCTTATGTTCTTATGCTTATATTTTTACACGCTTTGCCAAGCTGAAGGCTTCGGGCCTACCCCACTCATAGGTAATTATGTCTTTCTTTAATTTAATATTCTAGAAAACATAAAAATATACATGTAGTGGACTGAAAGGAGTTAGGAGGAAAATACATTAGCCCAGGATGCTGGACTAGATGGGCCACTGGCCTGATCCAGCAGGCTCTTCTTATGTTCTTATGTTCTTATGAGAGAGGCAATGGGGAGGTTGGCACAGTGCAAATGCATGAGCAGGAGCACCATATTGGCTCTGCCAGTGTGGGTATGCACCACATCAACCTCTCCTTCTCCCTCATGGTAAGCAACAGTGATCCATCTGCTGGGAAGCTAGCATAAGTGGCTCTACCTCACCCGGTGAGCCACTTCTGTGTGCAGATGCTTGGACCTTCCTCTCTCATGGGGATATTACATAAGAACAGAATGCCCTGCTGGATTAGACCAGAGGCCCATCTAATCCAGCATTCTGTTCTCATAGAGGGCAACCAGGTGCCTATAGGAAGCCCACAAGCAGGACTGTAGTGCAATAGCACTCTCTGTACTTGCAATTCCAAGGAAGTAATATTCAGAGGAATAGTGCCTCCAACAGAGGACATAGTGATCATGGCTAGTGGCCATGGATCACCTTGTCCTTTATTAATATTAAAACCGTAACAGTACTGATGAGGAATTTTATATATACATACACGTATAGCTAATGGGGAATTCAATATACATAAACAATAAGCAAAATGTATTCTTTTATAAAGCTATAAAGGTTCGTAACATTTTAATAGTTTAGTAGGAAGCCAGATCTTTTTCTTCTTGCAGCTGTCCCCCTGATTATGCTGGTTGTTTGGAACTACTTGTACTCAAAACAATTGATAACAAACACTGAACATCCCTGTACTCTCCAATACATAGAAAGGATTGCATTAACTAAAATGCTTAGCTCATAGAGAAAATGTACTTTCATGTGAAGTACTGAACATTGCCAAATTCATTAGATCACCAAATTTACTGGAACACAATGCAGAGAAGTACAGTACCTATGCAATGCCTATGCAAAATGCCTGTCTAATACTCTCGTGTCTATGTCATTCTGATGTGTTAAATCCTGACTGGTAGATGCTAAAGTCTTTGTCCTGAAATGTATAAAAACCCCAGGCAAACAGTGCCAAGTTGCAGTTCTCCACTCACTAGGAGGGAGACTGACCAAGTGTACACTTGTCATCCAATAAAGGCCTACCTTTTTGCTGCAAGCCTGTGTCTTCAAAAATTTTATTCAAGGACCCCCAGCAAAAGATCCCAATGGAGAAATACAAAATATTCCAACAGTACTTCCACCATACATAAAAAGTTGAAATGTGGCAATCTCATAGTACTACACAAATTTGAAATTCAATTTTAAGATTGTCAATTGTGTACAGATTTTTTAAATCAGCTTAACTTTTTAATCAATTAGTTACTGCACACTACAAAACATCTGTGAAGGTTCCCTCTTTCTTGAGAGCCTTGCATGAAACACACAGTTTCTTCATGGCATGATAACTCACAAGTTTGGAGAAAAGATGGAAGTCTTAAATAACTTGCATCACAAGGCTGTATTTTGGAAGATACTTTCCAGAATAGAGGAGAAAAGGAAAAATGGCCTCATGGGCAAAATTAGACCGTTTGGGGGAGGGGGTCATGATTGGCCCAGAGGCTAGAGGTTCCCCATTCCTGGGTTAGATGGATGGAGAGAGGGGGGGGCATTTATCTGACCCAATGTCACCTTCAGGGATGATCTGTGATTTGAATTCACATCTTCCTAGTCTTAGTCCAATACTCTAACCACTGCACCACAATGGATTGCAAGAGAAATCAATACGGAGAAATCAATATGGAGAGGGTCTGGTCTATATGACTAACAATATACATATCATCTCTGGCTAATACATGTATCTCTTCCTTACAAGTGTTAGTTCTAATTTAAACGTTTTTTTAGTTTGATTTACCCAACAGAAACTGCACATGTGATTTAAAAATATTTGGAAAAAAACAACCCTCCTTTACTCCCATTTTTTTTAAAAAAAATACAGAATCCTGGAGCATATCAAAGATTGGCAAATGTAGTATGGCATTAGCTTTCATGGACTAGAGTCCACTTCTTCAGATGAAAGGAATGTTATCCTCAGTTGGATGAAATGGCAGATTCCCATTTTTAGACAGCTGCTGAAGGCCCATCTTTTTATACAAGCAGTTGGCTAAATTTCCACCCCTGTGTTTTGATGTTTGTAAAGATTTTATGGATTTGTTTATGTATGGTTCTTTTGTATGTTTGTATTTTTAATTTTTTTTATGGTTTTTATGTATGCTTTGCAATTTTAAATCTTTGTAATCTGCCTCGGGACCGGTATTCTAGGTGAGAAACAGACAACAAAAATAAATTTATTATTATCATTATCATTATTATACACATGGGTGCAGAGGAGGTTAAAAAAAGCTGTAGTCAACAGTGGGTTCAAATGTCATGAAATGCAAAAAGAACAGCCTGTGACAATTCAACTGAGCTTGTTTAGTTTCGCTAGACAAAGACAAGCAAGCACAGTGATCACAAAAGTTTACACTGCAGTGTTAGTCTTTTAAGGTGCTATAGGACTCTTTATTTATTTTTCTGTAATAGACTAACAGGGCAATCTCTCTGGAACTTTTATTGCCATGTTCTCTTTTTTTCTTCACCTGAAATTTAGCAACATCCATTTATAAAAGGCAGAGCTAAGAATCTCTATTCTGATTAACACTCAGTGAAGTGCAACTTCATCTCCTGCCACTACTTGAAAGTATCCCCGTTAACAGCTAATGTCATCAGCCTGTGAAGTCAACCATCATCACCAAGATAAACCACATTTGCATGAGGATTCTCAACTTTTTTTAAAAAAAAAAAGTGGCAGCAGTGTGCATGGAATCATGCATCCAGATCAAACAAATTAAGTCTCATTGATTTTGTTAACTAACTTCAATGGATCTGTGCACCTAATGATACTGATGCCCACTTTCATGTCATAAGATGTGCAGTGTGGGCCCTGTTGTGTGTCAGAAGCATGCATAGTGTGTTGATAAGATTAAGGGTCTTCTCTGCTGTGGCTTCCAATTCCCCAACAGACTGCCATTTGGTGTATCTCCGACATCAGCACATACACACACCCAGTGTGCTTATTGATGGTGGTTGTGGGCAGCAGCAGGGGATGGCTGCAAGCCACTCACCATTTGAAATTTTCCACAATACCCACAGTGGTCCATGTACTGGTAACCTCAAGACTTTATTACTGTAACATGCTTTATGTGGGACTGCTCTTATATCTTCTCCGGAAGCTGCAACTAGTGCAGAATGCAGTGGCCAGACTGCTCACAGGAGCAGATTACTGGCAACATGTTATCCCACTGCAGAAGAGCTGCACTGGTTGCCAATTTGCTACTGGGCCAGGTTCAAGATGCTTGTATTAATTCACAAAGCCCTAAATAACTTGGACCCAAAATACCTTAAGGACTGTCTGACTCCCTCTGTTCCATCTTGATCACTGAGATCTTCTGATGGGGCACTCTTAGTGGTTCCTCACATCCCTGCAGTCTGGTTGGCCTCCCCCAGAGACTGAGCCTTTAATGTGGCAGGCTCTGCCATGTGGAACTCCCCATCAATAGAGGTTTGGCAGGAACCATCCCTTCTTTCTTTCAGGTATCTCCTGTACCTCCTGTTGTGTAAATAGGAATTTTTTTTCCCAACCAATGCAGTACTTATGGATGCTTTTATTG
This sequence comes from Rhineura floridana, assembly GCF_030035675.1. NCBI lineage: Eukaryota > Metazoa > Chordata > Lepidosauria > Squamata > Rhineuridae > Rhineura > Rhineura floridana. The sequence goes on along the minus strand of NC_084485.1, from coordinate 24,275,686 downwards.
TTGTTTTTAACAACGTTTTATTGATTTTTAATTCTATCATGTTTTTGTATTTTGTAATGCCGCCTTGATATACTTTTATGAAAAGTGTGATTCATAAATAAATAAATGTGGCATTGTTACAGGACACCTTCCCCAACCTGGTGCCCTTCAGATGTTGCTGCACTACATTTTACATCATCCCTGATTATTGGCCGTACTGGCTGGGGTGATGGTAGTCTAAAACACCTGGAGGGGACAAGGTTGTGGAAGCCTTCTTTAAGGGCACTGCCAGAGAGTCAAATCAGGATGTAGGGGCTAGAGCTGTGACAAATCTCTCTCAATGTTGTGAAATTCTTTGCCCCTGCAAAAGCAACAGAAAATTTTCTGCCATGTTTGTGGGTCAGAAGAATTTTTGTGAGGTTTCTGGGAGAAAAAAAGGGGTCTTTTGATGCTTAATGTTTATCTTGTAACTGTTACCCTGCAACATCTAGAGGGACACAGGATCCCCACCCCAGACCTACAAGAAGCCAAAATATGTTCTTTTGAACTTTTTTTAAAAAAAATCTGCGCTTAATACCACCCTCTTCACTTTCCAAGCTTGTGGCACTGCATTATATAAAGTACTTTTTGTCTGACCCTTACCTACTGCTCTAAATATCAGATAATTCCATGGAGTCTGGCTAGGCAATGTACACTTTTCTGAAGTGACCTCAGCTGAGTGGTTTGCTCCAAATAAATTGTGGACTATGCCTGTGAGGGATGCAGTTAGTGAACCTAGGGACATAATTTGCTTGTTGGTGCTGGTTCAGTTATTTTGCCAAACTGGCACCCAGTTTCATGTTGTGTCAGTTTGCTTTTCATCTTCTGCTTTTACCTTTTCTTTAAAAGTTATTGTTCTTTCTACTGATGTTTCTACCAATGTTTTTGTTCTTTCTACCAATGGTCTCTGTGTTTTTCTATTCAAATAGAAATGATGCAGGTAAGTGCCCCTTAAGTACGTCTCTCACTTCAGACTCACTGTCTGCCCATGGACAATCAACTCATTCCCCCATCACCACCACCATTCAAGGTTTGTCCAGCTGATTTTTTTCCCCTCCAGCTATGTGATGTAGGTTTGAAAGCTGTAACCTTAACCACTCAATGGCTGCTGTGTTTTTGTCCTTACATTTAGCCTGTTTGCCAACCAAGAAATGATATTGCTGCATCCACCATCGATATCACAGCAATGATGACTGTTTTTAAGATTACCTGAACCTGGGCTAGTTTCATCATAGGGTTCTGGTGTTTTTCATTGAAATACTAGGCAAAAAGGTTCAGAAAAGGGTCACCAAAATGATCAAGGGGATGCAGCAACTCACCTACGAGGAAAGGTTGCAGCATTTCGGGCTTTTTAGTTTAGAGAAAAGATGAGCAAGAGGCAACATGACAGAAATGCATAAAATTATGTATGGCATGGAGACAGTGGCCAGAGAATAGTTTTTCTCCCTCTCTCATAACACTAGAACTTTGGAAACTTGGAGATGTCCAATGAAGCTAAACACTGGAAGATTCTGGATGGAGAAAAGAAAGAACTTCTTTACACAATGCATAGTTCAACTAAGGAATTCACTCCCACAAGAGGCAGTGAGGGCCACCAACTCAGATGGCTTTACAAGAGGATTAGACAAATTCATGGATAAGCCTTTTAGTTGCTATTACCTCTAGGATGCACTCCTTACCTCCTCTAGGATGCACACCTCAATGTGGTGAGGGGGTTTGAAAGTGCTGAAGAAGCTGAGAGCAATGCCGTCAGGAGTCTAGACCAAGAGGCTAGACTTCTAGCAGGGTCATCTAAGGCGGAATGGTCAAAGCTGAGACACCAGGCTAAGATGCACCCAGACACAGAGAAAGACAATGGTAAACCACCTCTGAATACCTCTTACCATGAAACCCTATGAAGACTATCCAAAATGCAACACAAGATAGTGCTGGAAGATAAGACCCTCAGGTCAGATGGCACTCAACGAGCTACTGGCGAAGAACAACAGACAAGTACGAGTACCGTTGCGACTAATGATGCAGCTGGGTCAAAGCTGTATTGATTACTGTGTTCTGCCTCCATGGTAGGAAGCAGTGTGCTTCTGAATACCAGTTGCTGGAAACTGCAGGAGGGGAGAGTGCTATTGAGCTCAGATCCTGTTTGCAGGCTTCCCATAGGCATCTGGATGGCCACTGTGAGAACAGGATGCTGGACTAGATGGGCCTGATCCAGCAGGCTCTTCTTATGTTCTGTTCTTATGTTCTTACAACAATTTATACAAAGGAACTAGACTCAAATCCAGTGTAGAATAAATGGAGAGTGCCTCAGTGGTTTCATTTGGAATTGGATCAGGCCCCTGTGAAGTTGTACCTTATTGTACCTGCAGGAGAAGAGATGGTATTGGTGGGAGACTCTGAGTATAAATGCTTGGTAATGAAAAACGTGCTGTGTAACAAGTCTCTGGGCTTAATCAACCCAGTAATTAAATGATTCATCTGCTTTTCCTTTATTCAATTACTTTAGCACTTCCTCCCCCTCGCTGTTAATCGTACAGCAAGCACCAAGGTTGCATCTGAATACCCCCCCCCTTTCTATTCTTGGATTCAAATGCTTTGTTCCAATGCACAGCTTGTGGTTTCTGCCTGCCGAAAAGACCAGATTTACATTTGCAAATGAGTTTTAAATTCTTCTTACAGTGTAGGTATAACAATGCCTGATGACTGTTACTGAGTGGCTGGGAAGTAATTACTCATCAGGGCAAGATGATGGCCATTTAAAATATGCTGGCCAGTGGAACGTGAGGGCATCAGCTATTACTTTATTTAGGAGGAAATTGGTAATTTTGGCTCACAGAATTTTCCCATTATTTGCAGCATGTTTCAAATAGGGGGATAGCAGAAATTTTAATTTGAACTGTATGTTAAGATAAAGCATGGAGCTTCACTTTAACAAAACCTTTCTGGGGAACATACCTCATTATCTGAAATTCTTAATTCTAACTAGTTTGGTGTAAAGCTGAGCCAAATATGCATAAGGTTTTGTGCCCTCTCCCTTCAAAATGTGCATGTTAAACGAGGGAAAATGCTTTGCTTAATAGATATGTGTATTATGCAGAACTAGCCCTGTGATCATGGTGAGGAAAATGGGTGCACCCCCTTGCGAGTTGTGCTTCATTCCCCCCCCCCGATTTTTTTTTAAAAAATGTATTTTTAATTTGTGACATGACAGACAGTTACAGCCTCCATTTAAAGAATGGCAGCTTGTTTTAAGGACAGGAGCAATTTAAGAATAGGACCCTCCGAAAAATTCAGTGAATAAGGCAGGGCAAGTGCACAACAAAAGCCTCATCTGAAAGAGCCCCCAAGAGTCTGCTCACTCAAGACTTTCCTTGACCAGAGTGGATTTTTTATTATCACAATACTCTTTAATTACTGAAGTGATCCTGAAAAAACAGCCTCCTTGAAGAGTTAAATAACTCTTAACTTTGTGTTGAGGGGTAGAGTTAGACTCCACGCCTTAGACTTTCCGTTGCTCTGTTTTTCAGTTTCAGTTGTGTTCTCTACCCAGCCAGCAATAAAGAAGCATGCTTGTTTACCTGCAGTAAGAAGTATGTGTTTGTTTATTCTGCAGTTATTATGAGTAGAGCAGGATTGGGTGTTTTTTACTAAAGGGTGAAATAAAGAGATACCTTAAAATGAACTGAAATGATATCTACCCTAAGTTACCCTTTACTCTTTTAAAGCACTCACTATATTCACAGTCATGGTGACTATTTCTTCTTTTTTCATGAGTACCTAGAGAAATAGAAACTCTGCAGCCTGCATTACAGTTACGTGGCTGGTTGGCCACATAGGATGTAACTGAAGCCTAATTTCTGAATTTCCCAGTATGTGCAGCTCAGTATGAGGCTTTTTCAAGGTTTCTGGGAAGAAAAATAAACTCAGCGACCATTAAAAAAAATCCAATTGCTTTCTACAATTAATTTCTAGACACTTAATTGGTCCTTTATATAGCACCCAGTTAGGTTTTCCCTTTATTATCCAACAGGAAGGGAAATCTAAAAGTTAGGAACAAGACTATAACAAGAAATCCTCAAGGAGGAACTAACAAACACATCTTAAATTATTTATTTTCTCTCTGTCCGTCCCTAAACTTGTAGTATGGACAGCTGGTGTTTTGCTTTTGTTTTTTTGGTGATATCTAAAACTGAGATGCCTAATCCAGCAGCAAAGCCAAGCTCAGGAGCTCACTGTCATCACCAAAGTAGTTGAGTTCATGAAGAATCAGGATACCTGAAAGACTGTCTTATCCCTTATATATCTTATCCCTTATATACCCAGTCGATCACTGCACTCTGCAGGTGAGGGTCTCCTGCAGATACCATCTTATCAGCAGGTCTGTTCTGCACAACATAGGAAATGGACCTTTCGTGTGGTGGCACCTACCCTGTGGAATTCCCTCCCTTTAAATATTAGACAGTAGACATCTCTGTTATCTTTTTGATGCCTATTGAAGACCTTCCTCTTTCAACAAGCCTTTTAAGTTGAGACCTATCCCAGTCTGTGTCTGTGTTGGAAATGCTTTTTAATATGTTCTTAAACCTTTTTTAAAATGTTTTTAATCATAGATGTTTTGAAAGGTTTTTTAAAGAAAAGTGTTTAAAGATGTTTTGTTTTAATGTGTTTTAAAGTTTGTTTTTATGATGTTTTAAAATTTTTAGTGCTTTTGTTCGCCGCCCTGGGCTCCTGCTGAGAGGAAGGGCGGGATATAAATCAAATAATAAATAAATAAATAAATAAATAAATAATAAACACAGGGACAGAGGACAGGTGAAATGGAACTGAGCGATCAGCGATAAGCAAAGTCAAGCTTTTAAATCTGGTATTCCTGGGGATCTCTCAATAAAGAGTGAGGCAATTAACAGATTAAACTTCATTCATGTAAAGTAACACTCTCTGCATGGAGGAGGAGTGAGGGAGAAGGCCACTAGCCCTCACATCCTCCCCACAAATGTCCTTCTAGAAATGTGGCTGCCCCACCTAACAAGGTGGCACCCCACCAGCCACTTCTGCATATAGCTCAGTCACAGAGTGCTTTTTTTTTTTTAATGCCAAAGGCCTCAGGTTCAGTTCTTGGCATCTCCAATTAAAAGGGCCAAGTAGTAAATCATGAAGAAGACCCTGGAGAACCCCTGCTAATAAGATGCTGTACTGAGCTTGATGGACCAGTGATCGGATAGATAAGGGAGATTCTGATGATATGGGCACACTTATGCCAGCCTCCATAATGATATATTAGCCAGCAGGCCTGGTGCCGGTGTGCAGCCAGGTTGGGCACTGTCCAAGGGCACCTGCAGCTGGCCAAGGGCCCCTGTGGCTAGGGCTGGGAGGATGGAGTTCCCACTCTGTCATCCCTGCCAACATCGGGTCACAGAGCATGAACGCAAATTGCAACCAGACGGTGGAGTGGATCATGGAGCAAGAAGCTCCACTCTCCCAGGCAACAGGCACACACACATACACACACACACACACAGGCAGCATCCACTTAAATAAGCCTGGTCTCACCACCACTTGCGGTGGTGCATCAGCACACTGTGTGTGCATGCCTGCCACCATCCAAAATGGCAATGGGAGTGTCAATATCCTACTGATGCCATCTTGGGTGATGGTAAGCATGAACGCTGATGCAGCAACACAAGAGGTGGTGCAACCAGGCATATTTTAGTGTGAGCACAGGCGGGGCCGGAGCCTGCTGTGGTCTGGTGCTGGTCCTGTTAGCCAGTGGCAAGCCATGCAGAGGTCAGTCTTGGCAGCCTCCCCATGATACTAGTAATGTTTACTGTAGCTCTCAAGGCTCTAGTAGCATGGAAATGGTTTGGAAAGTGGCAGACTTATGGGAGTCGTATAATTGGGTACATTTTTAAAAACATCCATACTAAGTTGGTTTTTCATCATGCTTCAGCAAAACAGACAGGGCCACACATCTAGAAACTAACTTAACAATCATCAGGTTCCCTGCTCCCAAAGGTGGTGATCTGATAAGCTTTATTGTATGATATCTCTGTGGGAGTTCATGAACGATATGAAATGTACGATTTTGGGGTGGGGTTGCAACAGACTATGTTTGTTTGGGCACACACAGAAAAAAAAAACATTGTGTGGTAGATGCTGAACTGGCAAAGAAGCTGCTGCAATTTAATTAAAACTTGAGTCCTATATATATTTGAGTGTTTCATTGTTTTTAATGAAAGTTTGAGATAAAATAAGTATTTTTAATTATGCTCCTGCCTCCTGTTGAATGTGTTTCATATTCATTTGTGCTATCATGTCCCCTCACCCTGATGTGCAAGGCTGGAATGGGTCACATCAGACTTCCCTGGTTTATTAAAGGTTACAGCAGCAAAATATATCCTGTACACTCACCGCCGCACAAGCAGACACAGTGAAAGGAGTCCTTTGATTTGAGTTATACTTGACAAATATTGATGATTTAAACTTCAGTTAAAGTTTTTCAAAGATTTGGATTAATTCTGAATCAAGAACTGGTGGCTTCTCTTTATACAAATTTGGAACTTATCAGAGGCAAAGCTGGATCTCTCAGAAGCACCTCAGACCAAAGCAAGGACCCTCAAAACGCTTTGGGATGTTCAAAAAAACCCCCACCTCACTATAGGCAGTACATCTGCAAAACTGAAATATTTCTCCCCAAGCTTGCAATGTGTCGGAAGGCAGAGCTGGGGTCCCAATCCCGGGGAGCTGGATCCCGGAGAGTTGGGAGAAGAGTATTCGGATGGATGGCAGAGGGAAGGGGGAGGAACTTCCCCCCTTTGGAGCGAAGACGAAACAGAGGAACTGCCAGTGATAAGGTCGCTTAGCAACGGGGAGCCTGAGCCCTCCCTGGACATTCTCACGCCTCCCCCTCTTTCAGGCTCAGAGCAAGAGGGGGAAGAGGGAGGGCTGCTCACAGCCGAAAAGCGGGGAGGCAGTTTACCATCAGCCCCTCCCCTATCCCCCATCCTGGAATCGGAAACTTCAGAAGAGGAGGGGGTGATGCTTCCCCCCTCACCGCGCACACGCAGACAGCTGAAAAGACAGGAGAGAAGGGGGGGAAGGCGGGCAGTACCTGAGGGGCAGTTAAGGAGGAGCGAAAGATTGCACGCCCGTTTGGCCCCTTCTTAAAGAACAGGCGGGAAGAAGTCCCTTGCTCTGTCAACTTTCTCCCAATACTGCAGGACCTGTATCCCTGTATTGATTCATGAGAAAACGCAGTCTTTGTTTGGACATTACCCTAATAAAACACGAATTAACTACAATCGTTGGTCTGGTTCCTGAGTCACATCCTGGGCCTGACACAATGTAAGGAAAATGCCAAGGTGGGGAGAGGGGAGGGAGGGAGAGTTCTTTTGTGACCGACAGGTCTAGCTTCTAACCAGAGAGAATGATTCTACCAGTACCAGGGCTTGACAATCACAATGCTTGGGGAAGGGGTGCTGCTATACCACCAGCATTCTTGTTTGTTCTGTGTTCTGCCTCGCTTTCTTTTAAATTCCACATTTCAATATCTTGTGACTCGTTTTCAGCCACTTTAGCCTTTAGACAAAATAATTGCTGAGTAAAAACATTATTTACATCAATCTTTCCATAAATTGTAAGCACAACCAAATCTATAGCATTATGAATGAAGAGTTAATTAAGAAGTGACAGAACCGATTCGAGATAATGAAGGGATGAACACTGTTTATTTGGAGAAATGCCAGCAACTCGCAATTAATTTTGTTAGCAACTCAGTTAGATACCTGCTGGTTCCTAAATCAAGTGGACACTTTGCTGAGAGGTGTTTATCGCCTTTCCTTGCTATTCTGAACATATTCACATCCTTATTTCCTAAGGAGTGGTCTCTACAGTTGACGCAAAAAGGCATCCTCAATCGAAACAGAAGTACAGGTTGAATTTTTAAGGATGCACTTTCCACCTATTTTAGGTGCCAGGTGAAGACCTTTTTCTTTCCCCAGGCCTTTTAAATACTTAAGGTTAAAATCTAAAATCTGTGTTTTTTATTTCTTGGCTATATGTTTTTGTAATCTTTTTATCATTGATATAATATTTCCGGATTATGTAGTTTCAAGGTTTGAGTGCTCCTCAGCTGTTCCCTATAGTTTGCTCATTTAGGCTGCAATCCAAACCCTGATCCTCCAGGTTAGAAGCTCCTTGAAAGTTTGGACTAAAATCTGGAGAGGATTCCAGTGCCCCAGTGACATGGAAACACCAGCCACCACTGTTGGGGAGCCAGGTCAGCAATGTAGCCCCACCCATGCCACCCCACGGCTGCTTCTGGCTCATTCGTTTCATTGGCGATCACTCGTGGCCAAGTAAGATTGTCTTCAAGGGTAAGGTCTTTAACAATGGGTCCATAAGTGACTGTGGCAGCCAATTCTGGATCCATACAGCCTCCCACAGTGAGAAAATAGGTTTCCAGATGGACGATGGTCATGATGAGGATTTGCTTGACGTGCCTTTTGCTTAGCTTGTTTGTCCCTTTTGCCCTGTACTTGTGCATCTTCAAAGTCCATAGTACCTTTGATAATGGCCGACCTCCAATTGGGACACTCATGGGCCAAGGCTTCCCAGTTCTCAATGCTCATGTTACATGTTTTTAGATTAGCTTTGAGAACATCTTTAAACCTCTTTTGTTGTCCACCAATATTCCGTTTTCCATCCTTAAGTTGGGAGTAAAGTAGCTGCTTTGGAAGATGGTGATCAGGCATTCGAACAACATGGCTGGTCCAGTGAAGTTGATGTTGGAGGATCATTGATTCAACACTGGTGGTCTTTGCTTCTTCCAATATGCTAACATTAGTCTGCCTATCTTCCCAAGTAATTTGCAGAATTTTCCAGAGGCAGCGTTGGTGGAATCTTTCAAGAAGTTGGGAGTGGCGTTTATAGATGGTCCATGTTTCACAGGTGTACAGTAAGGTCGGTAGTACAATGGCTTTGTAAATAAGCATTTTGGTCTCCCTGCGAATATCCCGATCCTCGAACACTCTATGCTTCATTCGGGAGAATGCAGCACTCGCAGAGCTCAGACGATGCTGAATTTCAGCGTCGATTTCAGCTTTTACAGAGAGATGGCTGCCAAGATAAGAAAAGTGATCGACATTCTCCAGCGTCGCACCATTAAGCTGGATTGATAGTGCTACAGAGGGATTGGTTCACACTTGCTGATGAACCACTTTGGTTTTTTTGATGTTAAGCAAGTGGCCAAGCTTTTCATATGCTTCTGCAACAACATTTAGGATAGTTTGAAGATCTTCCTCTGAATGTGCATAGACTACATTATCATCAGCATATTGAAGTTCTATGACAGAGGTTGTAATTACCTTACTTTTTGCTTTCAGCCTACTGAGATAAAAACGCTTTCCATCTGTTCAATATGTGATTTCCACACCTGGCTATACTGGCTATATCACCTTTAACCAGTGTTGCCTACTTCAGCCTATATCAGAGCCCCCTACTGTCCCACCAAGAATTTCTAGATCAGAACTGGTACCAGCTCCAGGTTTTGGGAAACCTTTGGGAGTACACTTCTGAGTAATCCTACCTCACCCTCACTGAATCTTCTGCCCCTTTGTTTGCTCTGTCACTGTGCCCTTGCTTTGGTCCCAATCTCCATCACTACCTGACCTGAAACTCAAATAAACAGTAGATACATCTAAATCTAGACTATATGCTTCTTAGGTCATGCACCAATCTTGTATTCATGTTACTCTAGAAGGTCACAAGAGTAACATGCACACATCTCCTATATCAATAATAATATTCAGCAAAATACATAAATGCCTATTTGTGTGCCAGAAAGCTCTTCCATGCCTGCAGAGAGGGGTAGCTACATTTTATGTGTCCTAGCAACACCTTCTAACTTATGGGGTGCTTCTCTAGAAAAATTATGTGTGGGATGGGGGCTAGACACCAGAAGCAGGGGCTGGGGCTAGAAAGCTGTTCTCTGTGTGAATGTGGAATACTGCAAACTGTGCTTTGGATTCTTAAAATACTACTACTACTACTACTACTACTACTACTAGTAGTAGTAGTAGTAGTAGTGCAACATATCAAACATGCACCTTCTATGTTGTCTTTTCAGTGCTTTTTGAAGACTTTCCTCTTTGAACAAGCCTTCTAAGAGTTTTTTTATACCATTTGATCTCTGTATTGAACTTAATTTTTTTCTTATATGTGCAATTGGTTTAACTATTTTTATATATATCATGTTTTTTAATTGTTTTTATAAATGCTATTTTTATTGTATTGTGAAGTTGCTTTGAGATGCTTCATAGGAAGTGATTCATAAACAAAATCATCATCATAATACATTCATCATCATCTTTTTTAATGAAGAGGGTTAGATCAGATATTCTTCAGCATCAAACAGTGACTAGTGAATGTGTTTCCCAATGAGAAAAAAATTAGAACAGACTGGGAAATTTCATGAAGCCAAGCAGATGTTTCTTATGTTCTTATGTTCTTACCTGGTACCCAGGGCGGGTTCTAAAGGGCGGCCAGGTTGGGCACTGGCCCGAGGGCCCCGGAGCTACAGGAGCCCCTGAGGGGCCCTCCACTGCCCTTCCTTGATCCGTGCCTCCCCACGCCCTCCACTTACCTGTCAGCCAGCTTTTTAGCATTGCCCTTAATGAAGATGGTGGCCGCAGCTTCCTAAGGTACTGAAGTTGATGGCAGAGATGTGCGCGCATGGCTTCAAAGATGGCGGTGGAGGCTTCATTCCCCTTAGGGAAACCATGGCCACCATCTTCATTAAGGGCAATGGTAAAGACTAGACAGGTAGGGGGCCATGGGGGGCACACAGGGGGGCCACACGTGTGTGCATATGCATGCATGCTCCCACCCACCCACTGGGGGGCCAGGGCAAGCTGATGCCCAAGGGCCCCCGCATGCCTGTAGCCGGCCCTGCTGGTACCTTCTGCTGCAAAGTGATGCTCTGCCACTGAGCTTCTGCCCTTCCCCATCAAGATGATATTTTTTGTCTCTCCTATGCTCTAACAGAAGGTGAATCTATCCATGACTATTCACTAGCAAAACTAAACAGAACTTCCACATACACTGCCGAATGGGGGGGCCTGTCCTGCACACATGTTCAGTCAAATGCCTAAATAGAGCTTAATATCAGCTCCATTTCTGGTAGGGCTAATTCTGGTATGGGTTGGAGTCTCAACATAGGTTCTTCATGGCTTGGGTCTCCTAATGTTACCATTGTGGTGCAATAAGGCACCCATGCTGTAGGGATGGGTGAGAATTTCAATTCAGTTTGCATTTCAAGCAGAATTTATCAAACTTGCAATTTCCAACACAATATGAGAACAGAAACACAGCCATCCTTCAAAATCGCATTTATTAGAATTGTGGGATGCAGTTCTCCAACTAAACAATATTTATAAAAATGCATATATTAGGGGAAAGTGTGCATAAAAATGAATATATGAATGAAAATAACATGCAACAACGCATAAAATGATGAGAAATGGCTGACAAAAATGTGTACCTTTGTCAAAACTGCCAACAAAAATGTGTTTATTTGGAGAAATTCACACTAAAATTTTGAAGAATTTTCACGAGGATTTTTTTTTTGAAAAAAAATCACAGATTGCTGTAGAAATGTAGAGAACTGAATTTAACATTGGAAAAATGAGATACTGAGAGAACCAAAACAAACTGATCTTTCCATTCCTACCATGCTGTCAGTGGGGCAGTGAATCTGTTCCACGTTTCAGTGCAAACTTTCAAGGAGCTGTCCAAGGTACTTGCACCCTGAAAGTTCAGACTAAAACCCAGAGCGGATTCTTTGTCAACTGACATCGGAGCCACCAGTCTACACTCCATGCTGTGAATGTCACACAAGGACTCTTTGTCATCAGCATAAGCAACACTTTTCTACCAAGACTGTTATTTATGCATTTTCAATCTGCGACTTTCAGCTGTGAGTCTTTTTAGTGGCTATACTAATTAGCAGCTATTGTTGTTTTTAATAAGTCTTGTAATTCTGGGATTATTGTCATTTATAGTTGTGATTTGTCGCATATATGAAATGCTAAAATAACAAATCAGTTTCCTGATAGGAAGTTCTAGAGGGGATGCCTGAAGAATTTCTATAAAGAGCAGGCATGCAGATTCACATGCATATAAATAATTGCACTTAAAAATAGTACCAAGCATTCAAACACAATTTCCTTAAATACTTATTTTCATTTTTATTCACCACCCCCTTTCTCCAAGGATCTCAGGGTAGATGTACACAATTAAGAACATAAGAAGAGCCTGCTGGATCAGGCCAGTGGTCCATCTAGTCCAGCATCCTGTTCTCACAGTGGCCAACCAGGTGCCTGGGGGAAGCCCACAAGCAGGACCCGAGTGCAAGAACACTCTCCCCTCCTGAGGCTTCCGGCAACTGGTTTTCAGAAGCATGCTGCCTCTGACTAGGGTGGCAGAGCACAGCCATCACGGCTAGTAGCCATTGATAGCCCTGTCCTCCATGAATTTGTCTAATCTTCTTTTAAAGCCATCCAAGCTGGTGGCCATTACTGCATCTTGTGGGAGCAAATTCCATAGTTTAACTATGCGCTGAGTAAAGAAGTACTTCCTTTTGTCTGTCCTGAATCTTCCAACATTCAGCTTCTTTGAATGTCCATGAGTTCTAGTATTATGAGAGAGGGAGAAGAACTTTTCTCTATCCACTTTCTCAATGCCATGCATAATTTTATACACTTCTATCATGTCTCCTCTGACCCGCCTTTTCTCTAAACTAAAAAGCCCCAAATGCTGCAACCTTTCCTCGTAAGGGAGTCGCTCCATCCCCTTGATCATTCTGGTTGCCCTCTTCTGAACCTTTTCCAACTCTAGAATATCCTTTCTGAGATGAGGCGACCAGAACTGTACACAGTATTCCAAATGCGGCCACACCATAGATTTATACAACGGCATTATGATATCGACTGTTTTATTTTCAATACCTTTCCTAATTATTGCTAGCATGGAATTTGCCTTTTTCACAGCTGCCGCACACTGGGTCGACATTTTCATCGTGCTGTCCACCACAACCCCGAGGTCTCTCTCCTGGTCGGTCACCGCCAGTTCAGACCCCATGAGCGTATATGTGAAATTCAGATTTTTTGCTCCAATATGCATAATTTTACACTTGTTTATATTGAATTGCATTTGCCATTTTTCCGCCCATTCACTCAGTTTGGAGAGATCTTTTTGGAGCTCTTCGCAATCCCTTTTTGTTTTAACAACCCTGAACAATTTAGTGTCGTCAGCAAACTTGGCCACTTCACTGCTCACTCCTAATTCTAGGTCATTAATGAACAAGTTGAAAAGTACAGGTCCCAATACCGATCCTTGAGGGACTTCACTTTCTACAGCCCTCTCCCTACCCCTCTCTCACAAACATATTTTATCCTCACAAAAACCCTGGGAGGCAAACTGAGTGACACTGACTGCCCTAAGGCAGGGGTTGACAAGCTTTGGGGCACATAAACGCATCTGCAAAGTGAAAAATTGTGTGGGCACTACCCACCCACCCACCACAACTAAACACACACCACAGCCTGTTATACTGGCCACATGAGAATGCTTCTTTCAAGCCTAATTTCAATGTGTGTGAGGGGGAGGTGACCTTGTGTTACACGTGTGTTTATTGGGTATTGCTTGTGAACTTACTACCCATGTATCTCATTGAACACACCTCCTTGAGAGGAGAGGGATCTTTTGCTAGAGATAAACCAGACTCCTGCCCTGAAATGTGCCTAAATAGTGTGTTTATAACCCAAGAAATGTAAATTTTTATTGAAAGAAAAGCACAGAGATACAAATTTATTGGGTGTGTGGCAGCATTAATTATTAATATCCTAATCTATTCACAACTCTAAACTAAAGCAATAAAAGCCCCTTTCTGCTGTAAGAAATAACAGGCAGCAGAGATTACCTATCCTAAGCCCAAGGGTATGGGCAGTAGAACACAGCAGCAATGATGTGAAGGAGCTCTGACCAAAAAGCAGAAAGCAATTTCTTTGTCTCCTGGTTTGCACTGCAAGACACAGACTCCCTTTCAGACTTGTGGCCTGAGGTCTTGTGCTGAATTCCTTGAGAGTGTAGGTACAGGTGGGAGCTCAGATCACCACTTTCTGTCTCAAACCCTGCTTTTCAATACACATTTTATTTTACAAATCAATTTGAAAAGGAGGGGTCTGCTTATGAGGTGATCATGCTGTGAATGTATTTCTTGCTGACAATCTAAGGGAAAAAATAGTTCTGCTCTTCTGACACTATCTCAAGAAATGGGATTTTTATGTGAGGCAAAAGGAAAATCTGCCAAGAAATGAGATAAAACTTAATTCAGGGTTTGCACATTCCTCCGAAACTGCCAAAAGGTTGTCCTTACTGCCTGTCCATGTTGAACAGTACTCAGGAAGCCACAGTGAGGAAGGAGTAGAGATGGGAGAGAAATTCAATTCAGTGCTCATTCAAAGCTTTCCGAAACCATAGGAGAATCAAAACACTGGCATCCTTTGAAATGAACACTCATCTGAACGTTGTGATATGGTTCTCCAGTAAAATGTCTACTTTAGTCAAGACTGCATACAAAAACCTGTTTATTAGGAGAAATTCACACTAAAATACCAAAGAATTTCCATAAGGATTAAAAAAGAAAGAAATTGCAAATGGCTGCAGAAATGTGGACAACTGAATTTAAGGGTGGAAAAATCAGAAACTCAGACAACTGAAACTGAAAGATTCCTCCATCCCTGATCAGGAGACATGGTGGGATAGGAAATGTAACTCCAGGACTTTGCCACCTCTTTGACTCAGAATGAATCAAAATGAGGGTTAGCCAGACCTGTCTTAGAACAAAATTAGTTTTTCTCAAGCATTAAAGATTAAGAGAATAAGCATTCCTGGGATCTATTGATCTCTTGCCCGTTGGTAACACCTATATCAGTGGGTTTCAAAGTATGTGCCAGAGTAGGGTTCTTTCAAAGAGAAGATCAGTAATAGTGGCTCAGCTTCCTTGGAAGAGAGCTGAAAACAGATGTCACAAAGTTGATAAGCTTGGAATATAAACTCTGACTCCTTGCAATCAGTAGCAGATGGCAGGGTGCGGCAGAGGCACTTACCCAACCTCCCGACAGGTGAGTCACTGCTGCTTACCGGGAGAGGGAGGGCCAAGGTGGGAACAAGTTTAGCATGGGGCAAATGCACCAGCAAGTCCACCCGGTGCTTCTGCTTATACATTTTCAGCATGCCACCCATCCTGCTACCTCATCCTTCCCATTCTTGCTCCTAGTAAGCAGCAGAGACCCACCTTCTGGGAGGTCTGGTAAGTGCCTCCACCCCTTCATGTCATCTGCTACGGTTTCAAATGCTTACCTTCAATATGAGGGCAAGGATTGCTGTTGCATGTCCAGGGAGGAACTCCTTCCACCTACTTCCAGCTAAGGGTGCTGGGGGAGGGAAGAGGAAGCCTCTTCCTACCCCAGTCTATCTCCCTCCCTTTCCCCCTTAAGCCTGTCATGTGGAAGTCAGCTAGGGCAGTACATCAGGCACTCTAGGAAATGTAGTTCCACATGCTGGGGAGAAATGAGGAAGACAGACAGACACAGGGGGAACCTCAGAAACCTCCCTCTCCACCACCACTAGAGTAGCCACCTGAGTGGTTGAGAGAGGGGTAGAAGAAGAAATGAGCAGCCTTTATCTGAGCCCAGCAGCCTTTATCTCTGGTAGCGGGACTCAAGGTGTGTTTGCTGAAGGACCAGCAACTGTGGGTACATTTAGAACTACAAAAACCACCACTTGTTTTTGTATCCAACCTTTTTTTTCATAATTGCAGCCCCCAGTCTGGTCTCTATGGATACTTTTGTACATCACTTTGTGAGAAAGTGTTGTGGTTATTTTGTTTTTTGTTTTCTAAAGGCAGAATATAAATGTGTTGAAGATTACTTTATTATTTTGTTTATTTATTCTTTCCAGTTTCTACCCGGCCTTGCCCTTAATTCGATTTATGAGCCAAGGCTCACAAAATCACAATCCCAGAAAAATGTGAAACAGAATCAACAATAAGACTGTATTAGAATTCAAAATGAAATAAATCAATCAAACCATCAAATAAAAATTCCAGATCATCTAAAACATACTGCAGATAGACATCAGTTCACGGTTGGCTCATTACGTCAATCCCTTGTAAAGGTCTGGGCAGAGAGGGAGTTTCTTCAGCTGGAATTGACAGGCAAACAGCACTTCAGCGCATGGGAGAGAAGCAAGAAGGGTCTCCCTCACAGATCTTAACACACAGGCAGAATTATCATAGATAGAGGTGATCCTTCAAGTATTTAAGGTGTAAGTTGCTTAGGGCTGTACAAGTAACATTAACTAGGACTGTGCACTGGGTTCAGCGGAATTCTGAACCAATTTGGGGTGATTTGGGGGAATCTGGGCATTGGCAGAGTCAGGTTGAGACAGCCCTGGATCACCATGGGTGAGGAAAGGCATCCTAGAGCGATCTGGGGCTGTCAGTGGGTGGGCCATTAGGCTGGAAAGAGCGGCAGACAGGGAGGTGGGAAGTAGAAACTGCAAAAAGGGGTGATTTGCAAGGCAGCTGAACCTTTGCACAAGACGGTGGGGGAAGGGTGAGCGGATGCCTTTCCCCACCCATTCTCTCCTTCTTCTTGCCTCCTGAACCAGCACTGCACACCAGGTAAGCAGGAGGATTAGATCCTGCATGGTGCAGTCGCTGCTTCTTCATAAGCACCTTCCCTGTGTGCAGGGAAGCCACTCACGAAGGAGCAGCAGCCCGCAGGATCAAACTCGCCTGCTCTTGGTTGGGAGAGGGGAAGGAGACACAGTATTCCTTCCTTCCCCTGCCCCTTTCATATGTTTAAAATAGGGTGCAAAACGCCCTTCTCACTGCCCTTGGAATTGCTTCAGGGGTGGATACGGGGCAGTGAGAGTTGTTCTTGAGTTGGCACAGGGCAGATCAGCCCAATCTGGTGGCCACAGATTGGGGCCACAGGGGAGATCAGGGGGCCTATGCACAGCCCTAACATTGACACCTTAAATTGTGCTCAGTATCATATAGGTAAACAGTGCAGATTCTTCAGAAACTTGCCCTCCATTGCCAGTATAAGCAGCCACAGAGGAATATTGAATGTTTTCCAAGATGTGCTCTCAGTTCATTTGGGGCAATGTGCCTGTCCATGTCCTGCATAAACTCAAATCGTGCATTTCAAGATTTCTCCAGAACACTCTGTAAAATGCAGAGATTTCTTCATGGCAGGTCCCTCAGCAAACAAATTGATGTGGAAAGGGCTATGAATACAGAAAGTTTGAAAATGATTGAAACATGAGAATGAGTTGTAGATTTGTTTAACTATCGAAATCGCCACTCTGCAGCTCATGAGATGAAGTTTCTCATATCATCATAGTTTAATATAAGCTGAAGAGTTTTGTTTCCTGCCTAGCCCATGATCCTAATTTAATCTAATGTGCCTGTTCAAGTTGAACAATTTCAATAAAAATGAATATGGGCAGATGCCAGAAAGAAAAGTTTTTTAAAAAATAGTTTTGTTGTGGAGCTCATAGTGATAATAAGGATCACAGCAGCTTCTTCCATTGACAGACTTTGCTGGAAACTGACAATATACTATTCACATGAGTAGATTTCTTTTAGGCACAAGTATTTGTACGTTCCAACTGCTCTTAGAACTTCTGAACTGTCTAGGTCACAGCTTACTGCTACTTTTGTTTAAAACATGCATAAAAGAACATGAACACCATATTATGCTTTTGACACAGATACTGAGATTTCAATTCACCTTACATTATTTATTTATTTGTTTGTTTGTTTGTTTATATCCCACCCTTCCTCCCAGTAGGAGCCCCAGGGTGGCAATCAGAAGCGCTAAAAACACTTTAAAGCATCATAAAAACAGACATATATATATAAAGGAAGCTTTAAAAACCTATTAAAAAGCAATTCCAACACAGACACAGACTGGGATAAGGTCTCTATGTAAAAGGCTTGTTGAAAGAGGAAGCTCTTCAATAGGTGTCAAAAAGATAACAGAGATGGTGCCTGTCTAATATTTAATGGGAGGGAATTTCAAAGGGTTGTTGCCACTACACTAACGGTCCATTTCCTATGTTGTGTGGAACAGACCTCCTGATAAGATGGTATCTGCAGAAGGCCCTCAACTTTAGAGCACAGTGATCGACTTGGTATATAAGGAATAAGAGGGAATTCCAAAGGGTAGGTGCCAGTAATGATTTGAAACGAATGCCGATGAAAGTAGGAATAGGAATAAAAAATAGGAATCAATAGGAATCAAATTGATTATATAATTGGTAGCAGAAGATGGAGGAGTTCCATACTTTCTGAGAAAACAAGACCAGGAGCACACTGCGGTACAGATCATGAACTGGTCATATAGAAAACTACGGCTGAACGTCAAAAAGAAAAAAATGATGACAACAGAAGATTTATGTAACTTTACAGTTGACAATGAGGACATTGAACTTGTCAAGGATTATCAATACCTCGGCACAGTCATTAACCAAAATGGAGACAATAGTCAAGAAATCAGAAGAAGGCTAGGACTGGGGAGGGCAGCTGTGAGAGAACTAGAAAAGGTCCTCAAATGTAAAGAAGTATCACTGAACACTAAAGTCAGGATCATTCAGAACATGGTATTCCCAATCTCTATGTATGGATGTGAAAGTTGGACAGTGAAAAAACTGGAGAAAAGAAAAATCAACTCATTTGAAATGTGGTGTTGGAGGAGAGCTTGTGCATACCATGGACTGTGAAAAAGACAAATAATTGGGTGTTAGAACAAATTAAACCAAAACTATCACTGGAAGCTAAAATGAAGAAACTGAAGTTATCACACATTGGACACATAGTGAGAAGACATAATTCACTAGAAAAGACCATAATGCTGGGGAAAACGGAAGGGAGTAGACAAAGAGGAAGGCCAAACAAGAGATGGATTGATTCCATCAAGGAAGCCACTGACCTGAACTTACAAGATCTGAACAGGGTGGCCCATGACAGATGCTATTGGAGGTCACTGATTTACAGAGTCGCTATAAGTTGTAATCAGCCCAGAAGAATACCATGGTCAATGGTATTAAAAGCTGCTGAGACATCAAGTAAGAATAACAGGGTCGCACCCCTCTGTCCTTCTCCCAATAGAGATCATCCATCAGGGTGACCAAGGCTGATTCAGATCCATTACCAGGCCTGAACCCAGACTGGAATTGGTCAAGATAATCTGTTTCATCCAAGAGTACTTGCAACTGCTGTGACACAACCCTCTCAATCACCTTCCATATAAAGGGGGTATTTGTGACTGGGCAGTACTTGTCACAAGTCAATGGGTCCAGGGTGGGCTTCTTCAGTAGCGGTCAAATCACTGCCTCTTTCAGGGTGGCTGGAACCACTCCCTCCCACAACAATGTGTTGTCCACACTTTGGATCCACTTGGTGAAACCCCCTCAGCAAGCTTTAATAAGCCAAGAAGGGCAAGGGTCGAGAGGACACATTGCTGGCAGCAGCATCGCAAACACCTTGTGCACGTCATCAGGCCACATCAGCTGAAACCATTCCCAAGAAGTTGCAGCAGACGTTGCACTGGACACCTCACTGGGGACTACAGTAGATGTGGATGTGACATCAAGATTGCTACAGAGGTGAGCAACTTTAGCCTCAAAGTGCCTTGCAAACAATTCAGAGTGGGCCTCCGAAGAGTCTAAAACCCAATTTCCTGGAGCTGATGTCAACAGACCCCTGACAATACAGAAAAGCTCCACTGGATGGCACTTGAGGATGTGATTTTGGCAAAGCAGTGGGCTTTCTTCACCACCCTCACCACCGCACAGTAGGCACTGTTAATGATGTTTTACTCGTACCCGATGAGCCTCACAGCACATCTTTTGCCACTTACGCTCTAGCCATCGTCCAGCCTGTTTCATTGTGTTTAGCTCACTCGTGTACCAAGGTGCAAACCAGGCTCCACAATGGCAGAGAGGGCACTTGAGGGCAACCGTGTCAAGAGCCCAACGCATCTCACTGTTCTGCAGTGTGATAAGGGCTTCACAGGGTCTATCTCCTGGGAACTCTCCCAGGGCATTCAGGAATCCTGTGGATTCCATCAGTCTCCGGGGGCAGAGTATATGGTGTGTTTTTATACCAGCAGTGGCTGGTGCTCATTAGGACTGGTGGTACAGAAGGCAGGGAGTCCAACAGTAGGAGGAGCAAGAGCCAATGACAGGTGGGGTCAACTAATTCTACTTTAGCCCCCTCCCCCCCTGCTGAGTTCAACAAGTGCAAAACTGACACATAGTGCCACCCCCTAGACTGATTGGAAGTAAGAAGGCAGAAAACCTATGAGTTTCTGGGTTGGGGTGTAAACAGTAGAGGCCACCTAATGGCAGATTGAGGTTGATGGGGCACTGCCCCATTTACCTTAATGGAACAACCTCTACTGCTTATACCCCTGTCCAGAAACTCAAAGGCTTTAGACTACAATACACACACACACACACACACACAGAAAGAGAGAGAGAGATATCCTGTTCATATGCTCTGCTCCCCCCCTCCCCACTCACCACCAGAGGTATAGTGGATATATTCAGAGGAGAACAGCTCTGGGACTTTTTTCCTAACCAGTAATGAGAAAACAAAGAGAATGCCGTTCCCGCCAAGGCGGGGGCGTGTTTGCCGCCACCCCACCTTGCTAGAAGGCTCGGGAACATTCCCAAAGGGTTCAAAATTGTGCCACATGGGCCCCTTGGGCCAATCAGAGTAAGGAAGGAGCAGGGCATATAAGCCAGCTCCTCCCTTGAATCTTGTCTCTTTTGCCTTGCGGCACCCACCCACCACTCCCTAGTCGATATGGGCTTTGCTAGTTGCCAGTTGGAGCTGAGTAGGAATTGTTTTGGGGGGGATGCTGATTTCAGCATCCCTTTGGTTTTGCCTACTCCATACTGCTGGGATTTGATTCAATTGGCCATAATGGGTGGATTTGGGTTGTTTCGCTTCGGCTGGCATGGAATTTGGGCAGGTGAGGAAGGTGGGGTACAAAATAGGTGACTGAGGCATTGTATTAAAGGGTACTCACTAGAGAACTGCCAGTCAGGCGTGGCTGGTGGGGATCTTGGGGGTGTCCTTGTGCAACCAACTTGCGCATCAGGGTGAAAGTCTGTACGGCGGGGCCAGGATGCAGAGGTTGCAAACACGTGATTGACTCCACTGGCAAGGAGGGATAAGTTTACCCACATACTTTGCTAGGAAGGCATGGTCTGCAGAGACTGACATGCCCAGTAAACAGGAGGAATAAATCCCTCTCAGATATGTATCCTCACCTGACCGAAGTTGCTTTAATTTGGTAATTGGCAGCAATTGGATTTAATATAATTGTTATATTTTAAATAAATATAACATTAACCCATAACTGTGTCACGAGTCTTCTTTGGTGTGGTGGCAAAGGGCAGGTTAAAAAACTGAATTTGTAAAAGTCCCTCCCCCGTAGGAATGGACAGATCAGTTCTCTCAAGCTCCAATTTCTCTAGTCTTGAATTCAGTTCTCTACAATTCTGCATTAAAAAAAAAAATCCTCATGAAAATTCTTCAGCATATTATTGTGAATTTTGTATGCAATGTTGACAAATGCACACATTTTGCATGTAATGTTGACCAACACACATTTTTGCAAACAGTGTCTTCTAATATAATGCCACTTTGTATGTTATTTTCACTAATAAGTTCATTTTTATGCAGTTTTCCCTAATATATGCATTTTTGTAAACATTGGTAGGCTGGAGGACCGCGTCACAAAATTTGGATAAGTGCGAATTTCAAAGAATGGCTGTGTTTTGGTTCCCATAGCATTTTGGAAAGTGTGAATTTGATAGATTTGGTTTTAAATGCGAACTGAATCTAATATTTCCTCCATCCCTACTCCCTTGCATATATTGAATGGGTTCATGCATATAGCACTTCAGAAACTGCAAGCGGTCTAAACAGGACAGCCAGAATATTATGTGGGACCTGACCACTGTACCACACAACTCTAATCATATACCCTTTACACCGGTTGGCCACTTCTTTCCATTTCTTTGCCAATATGTGGCTTCCAAATATGTGGCTTGCTGCTTTCATTGTTAGGTTTTTAGCATTATATATTGTACTTTTTTAATCTTACTGCATTTGCCACCTGCTTTCAAGAATTCTTTCAAAATGAGTGGGATGATGATGATCCTTCCACCAAGACAAAATGGATATATTGAAACAAAAAGAGGTTCACTTCCTTAATCTAGGCCAGGGTGGTCCTCCAGATGTTGTTGGATTACAACTCCCATCATTCTGTCCATTGGCCATGCTGGCAGAGGCTAATGGGGGTTGGAGTCAAACAACATACAGAAGGCCACAGGTTCTTCACCACTGATCTAGGACTTTTGTAAATGGTTTTGAATCTGTGATTGGGAAGCTCTTCTGTTTTATCACAGAGATTACCTATGTGTTCTTTTGTGTTGGCCTATGGAGATGAAGAAGAATGAAGTAACTGGGGTCCTTCAAATAACTAGGAACAACAATATATAGGGTGTGATGTTCTGAAGCAAAACATTTTCATGTTCCAAATGAAAGGACATCCCTTAAAATCCAGGAGAGCTGTCAAAATCTAGCTGAGGTCCATGGAAATTGGTTTGCTCTATGTCTGACTCTATATTTCTACATTTCTATCGAAGATTTGTCTTTTGAGTTTTAGTAGTCTTGTACTTTGCAGCTAAAGGAATCTGGGTTCTGACTCTGATACCAGTAAGACATTCCATCTCTGAAGGAATAGCTGAACATGAGTTGCCCAGTCAAAACCAGCTAATCTCCCTCCACTTTCATTCAAAGAACCAAAGCAGCATCAAATAATGAAATTGGTGTGTAGTTATTTTTAGATGCCCTGAACATGAGATGTTTGTTTTGCTCTTCCCCTTTCTATGCTTCCCAATCAGAATTCAAGGATAAAAAAGTTGGCACGGAAGCAAGTTGTTAATGTATGTGCAACTTTAGCAGTGGAAGGAGTAAATATAATGGTGAATAGGCAATCGAAAGTTCCTCAAATACAAAGATGTATCACTGAACACTAAAGTCAGGATCATCCAGACCATGGTATTTCCGATCTCTATGTATGGATGTGAAAGTTGGACAGTGAAAAAAGTATATAAGAGAAAAATCAACTCATGTGAAACCATGGACTGTGAAAAAGACAAATAATTGGGTGTTAGAACAAATTAAACCAGAACTGTCACTAGAAGCTAAAATGATGAAACTGAGGTTATCATACTTTGGACACATAATGAGAAGACACGATTCACTAGAAAAGACAATAATGCTGGGAAAAACAGAAGGGAGTAGAAAAAGAGGAAGGCCAAACAAGAGATGGATTGATTCCATTAAGGAAGCCACAGACCTGAACTTACAAGATCTGAACAGGGTGGTTCATGACAGATGCTCTTGGAGGTCACTGATTCATAGGGTCGCCATAAGTTGTAATCAACTTGAAGGCACATAACAACAGCAACAACAGGCAATTGAAAACCACTGGTATGGCAATCCACAAGTCAATATTTGTCAGAATAGAGCCACAGGTAGTCTCAATAGATAGTCACCATTACATAGAACTCAGTGCCAGGTGGTCGAAAGCCAGGGGTCAGAACTAGTAAAGTTTGTGATCACCCAAGTGAAGTCCCAAACTAAACAGAAAGCTTTTCTAGCCTTTCCTGTGGAGGACAAGCAATAGACAGAGGCACTCTAATACAGGGGTTCCCAAACTATGGTCCATAGAGCACAAGTGGTGTGTCTGTAAAAATATTATTAAAAGTCATACATCATCTAGCACAGTACATTACAATTGCTAAAACAGGTAGAAAAAGCATTAAGTGATTCTCCAAAACCCTCAGCAATTTACATGTAGTCTGTGGGGAAAAATGTTTGTGAACCACTGCTCTAATACATGGAAATACTCCATCCTCTAATCCTGGTGGACTCCTAATTCTAGGCCCAATAGCTGCTGGCAGTGTTGAATTTGTATGAGTGAGGATTCTTTGAAGGGGTAACCTATAATTCAACATGAATTATAATGGATCCCAAACTTTTTTCCCTATGGAATCAATTATTTTTCTGCCTGTTGTAGCAATTGTAATATGCTGTGCTAGGTGCTGCATGATTTTAAATTGCATTTGTGTTGCTTCTTTATTTTTTATATCTTGTATATAATCTTGTATATAATTCCATAGAATTCAAATTATAACATAACATGCAATATAAAAATAAAAGAAGCAATAAGATACTATTAAAAATCAATATATATAATGTGACAGACATGCTGTCTTCCATCTTCAACCACAGATCCACAGACACCCTGTGGATCACCTAAATGAAGTTTACGGACCGCTAGTGGTCAATGGATCATAGCTTGGGATAACCTGACATGAAAGAAAGAAGTCAGGTTCCATGAAGTTTGGATGTCAATTAAGATGTTTTAAGATTAGGAGACTGAGAATCAGTGGACCGAGAAATAAAATAAAACTTGATGATGTTCTGTATCAAGTCATACCATGACAATAAAACCGGGGAGAAAACAGCCCTAAAATACCAAGCTGGTGATGGATTTCATTTGAGTCAAATTCTTGCCCTTAGATCTCCTCTTCAAACAATTTGTTTGTGGACTGGCAGGCTTACAGTCTATAGAATCATTCAAGCAATATGCAGTATTAGACCCCTGACATTTGCAGAGATCAGCGCTGATCTGCAGTATTAAAAGGCCAAGCTGAAGGATCTGCAGCATCCTTTCTTCTTCTTTTCCAAAGTCCTGAGGTTTCATGGGGCCACTGCTGACCTTCAGATTAAATTTGCTGCATCTAAAACTTGAAATTGATATCTTTCCAATGGGCGCCATTTCACATATATAACAGGAATAAATCTAGGTTTACTGGCGCTAAGTGTATGAAGAAGAAGAAGAAGAAGAAGAAGAAGAAGAAGAAGAAGAAGAAGAAGAAGCCAATTCCATCTCTCTGTCAAATGTGTATAGGACAAAGATCTGCTTGTTGCGTTTATATTTTTAGGTGTACACTTTTATTTATTTGCTTGCTTTACTGTTTTGTTTAATCTATACGCAGAACATATCATACGGAAAGTGGGATTGGACCAAGATGAAGGAGGTGTGAAAATTGGAGGGAGAAATATCAATAATTTAAGATATGCAGACGATACTAGCAGAAACCAGTAATGATTTGAAATGAATGCTGATGAAAGTTAAAGAGGAAAGCACAAAAGCAGGACTACAGCTGAATGTCAAGAAGACTAAAGTAATGACAACAGAAGATTTATGTAACTTTATAGTTGACAATGAGGACATTGAACTTGTCAAGGATTATCAATACCTTGGCACAGTCAGGATCATTCAGACCATGGTATTCCCGATCTCTATGTATGGATGTGAAAGCTAGAGAGTGAAAAAAGCTGATAAGAGAAAAATAAACTCATTTGAAATGTGGTGTTGGAGGAGAGCTTTGTACATACCATGGACTGTGAAAAAGACAAATAATTGGGTGTTAGAACAAATTAAACCAGAACTGTCACTAGAAGCTAAAATGATGAAACTGAGGTTATCATACTTTGGACACATAATGAAAAGACATGATTCACTAGAAAAGACAATAATGCTGAGAAAAACAGAAGGGAGTAGAAAAAGAGGAAGGCCAAACAAGAGATGGATTGATTCCATAAAGGAAGCTACAGACCTGAACTTATAAGATCTGAACAGGGTGGTTCATGACAGATGCTCTTGGAGGTCACTGATTCATAGGGTCGCCATAAGTCATAATCAACTTGAAGACACATAACTACAACAACAACAAACTATTTTACCACAACTATATACCCACCCCATCACAAACATTTTCACAGTGGCTCAGAAAGCAAATATATATATTAAAAATAACATTAAGAAGGCAATATACAGCAGCAACAATTTGAACAAATTAATTATTACATTTGAATTAAAACAGAATGTAAAACTCAGTTTTAAAAGTCCTTGGTATACATTATGATCACAGCACAGAGCCTTCTGTTGGTGTCCCCCCCCCAGTGGTGGGCAGCCCCACTTCTTCCTATTTATTCCAGGTAGCATTTATCAAGGAAGGGTGGGGTCCTGCACCACAATGCAACTGACACTGTAATTGAGCACAAGGCCAAGGAGTGATGTAGCATCTTCTTGAAGAGTTCTGGGCCTATAACAGGCCATTGCACAGCAGTTAGAAGAACAGCAGAGAAAGGGGCTCAGGGCAGCAGTGTCAGTAGCAGTGGAAGGCTGCATCCTTCCTTCATAGTTGCCTACCTAAGATGCTTCTGCTTGTTGTTAGGGGAAAGCTTGAGTGTAGGAAGGGGGCTTTTCACACTCACTCTACCCTGCGTGCCTCACTTCTCTGACGCTGCATATATTACTTCAGAAACCCATCAGCATCCGTCTCCTAAATCACTGGGGTTGGAAACCTTGGAAAAGTATTCCTCTGATACCAGCTGGAACTGTTAGTTGAAAAGGAACTCTCCCACCCCACCCCCTGCCCATCCTGATGTCTTCCTTAGGCTTAGAGACATACGTTTTCGTCTCACAAAATTTCTCCCTCCTCCTGTTATGGAAATATTTATGCAGAGATACTCAGCATCTGAGCTGTGTGTGTGTGCCAGTGTGTGTATTTACCTAAGTAGCAGGTTTTTACCCTGCATTTAGATCATTGAGACGGAAGACTTAGTAAAATAGGAAAAGCTACTTTATTTATAGAAACACATAGTGGATAGGAAAGGCATACCTAGTTCTACCTAACCAGCTAAGTTGGAGGCGCAATGCCCAGGCTTGGGTATTGCCCTCATGGCTCAGGAGAGAAAGCAAAGACAGAGGTTCCAAAGACAAAGGAAGGAGGGACAGGTCAGATTCCCTCAGCATATCAGTTTACAACGGAAGGAAGTTAGGTAGAGAAGAGGTAAAGGTAGGCAAGCCTAGCCAGCTGGAGGACTCTAACTCTATCTTCCTTCTGGAATACAATCAAAAGAACCCAAACAGGAGTTGCTTTTGTCTCATTGCCAACACTTCCAAGTACTGGGATAGGAGAGTACTGGTAAAATCATTCCCTCTGATTACAAGCTACATTGTCAATTGCAATGGAACTCCCTCTTCCTCTTTCTGATCTTGGCATTTCCCTTAAGCTAGAGACATAAGTTTTGATTTGGCAGCTGCTCCTTCTTCTCTCTCCCCACACCCCTTGGCATTTTCCTTAGTTGTTAAGCATAGAAACATAATTTTGCAACACTTGTCTGCAACTTTTTTTTGGCATCTGATTCACTAAGGTGTGCTACAGGGTGCTTTGAGGGATCCCTGCTTTGACTTATTTGAGAATATGCACCTTGTACATA
Organism: Rhineura floridana; assembly: GCF_030035675.1. Lineage (NCBI taxonomy): Eukaryota > Metazoa > Chordata > Lepidosauria > Squamata > Rhineuridae > Rhineura > Rhineura floridana. The sequence continues at coordinate 24,248,163 of NC_084485.1, read as the reverse complement.
TTGTGCTGCACCTCAGGGATGCAAAGAATCTCTCTGAAGCAGCTTGCTTTGACTCAGGATTCAGGAGTTGAATGAAGTAATGAACTGTTAGTATTGAATGGAGTACAGCCTGAGAAGGAGACACATTAACCAGTTTTGATAACTTAGTTTTAGGGGAATATGTTAATGATGTGACACTCTTCATAATGTTAATTAGATTATTCCAAAGAAGGAACACATGTTTCTATCAGTTGACACACTTTTATCTATCAACAGTGTTTATCTCCTTCGTAGTTTGTTCATCTCCTGATATGAGTAAATGAAGTGTTTCAGTGCTAGAAATTCAATGCCCCTTACCCCAAAACCTAGTGAAATATATCAAATTATGATACAATTTTCACTTAGCTATAGGGTTGCCACATGCATGGCCTGAGACTGATCCTGTATCTTTAGAAGAGAATGTCAGCCAAGTGCAGGTGTTCTTGCAACCCTGTAATGGGAAAAACCACAAGGTGGAAATCTCCCTTCCCCCTACACAAAGATACAGAAGACCTCTTGGAGGTTGGGCCTGGCAACCAAGAGGTCTTCTGTGTCTTTAAAAGTTGTGCAGGGGGAAGGGAAAATTCCACCTTGTGGTTTTTCCCATTACAGAGTTGCAAGAACACCTGCACTTGGCTGACCTTCTCTTCTCCTAAAGATACAGGATCAGTCTCAGGCTAAGAACCTGGCAACCCTACTTAGCTATGTCATGACCCCAGAGTCCAACAGAAATCAAGGCCCTTGCATCAGAGATTGCAGAGTCTCTCTAAGTATCCAGAGTAGGTACTGGGTTCCAAGGCTGCTGCTGGAGATCAAGACACAACGGAGTTTGAGACTGGGAGCCCCCAGAAAAGTCTCCTGTATGTGTAAAGCCAGAGCCAGGACCTGGAGGTCACCTTCTCCTGCAGAAACCAATGCCTCCCACTGCACCGTACTAGCCCAGCAGTGCAGGGAGCATGCCAGGAAGGAGGCTGTGGAATGGAGGATGAGTGCCTGTGTGCAGACCAGAGGTTTAGCCCTTTAAGGCTCTACAGTTATCCACAAGGGGGCAGAGCCTAGGAGAGCTAGACCATGGATCAGATGCTTAAGAAGGCTCAGTCTGCTCTCAACCTTTGCTGGACCAAGTTGCTCACTTGGAGCTCTATGTGGTCCTTCAACCTCTGGCCTGCCTTGCAGCCTTCCCTGTGGGACTCTTCCTAAACAACTAAAACTTATATCTGGGTCCTTTAGATCCATGGGTCTTCCATGGATGGACCTCCATTTGGAGGCATGACTGAACACTTACTCTATCTGTCCCATTCCTGACAGTTCTGCAATATGGCTTTACTAATAACTGTCCAGTGAATCAGATTTCAGGATGTTCAGGATAACAGGGGAACTTGATCATACATCTTATCACTACAGAAAGCAGGTATGAAGTCACCACCCATCAGCTGACAGGCAGGGACATCAAGCCTGCCAATCAGTGGCACTTCAAAGCTACATGCAGGGCTCTTTGCAAGTCCTGCATGGTGCACTGAAGTCCTAATGATCATCACATGATGTCATTGTGAGGGAGTGGCCCCACTCACCTAACAAATTTGGACTGTGAGGTGCAGGGCAGAAAAAGATCTGGGCCACTGCCCAGATCAAGTTCCCCACCCCTCCTGTCCTGGACTAGGCCTGCTTGGATGAAGAGCCCTCTGACAACTGCAACTCTGAGAAGGAGAAGGTTCTCACTCACTGCTTCACATTGTGTGGTTCTTCAGGCATAGGAGCTTGTCAACCCTTCCCTTATTCCTGAAGTGATGCTTCTGCCACCAGATTCTGATAGCTGGTCCACAGACTTCTGGGGGGATCAAGAGAGTCCTGAGGAGAGACCCCCATAGCCTGGAATCCCATTACCCTAAAGAAGCCACCATCCCTTCAACTGACCAGGAGGCAACGCTTGGTGTGGGGGGCTCATGTCATTGATTACCTAGCAATGCCACAAAACTTAGCTGGTTGCTCTAGCACCTTGCTGAGACAAATTAGATGTCTGGATTGCATCCATGGTCCTGAACCCACATCTTGATTTGCCTCCAAGGTGCTAACTTTTGCCTTGCCTTACCAAGTGGAAACTTATGACTTCCTTTTGTTTGAGCCATCACCACTCCTTGTTGGTAGGCATTCTTGTGGATTGAGATAAATATATTGTTCTGTCACACACAGCCTTACATTTACCAAGGGGGCAGATGTTCTTTTATATATCACATAAGCAATAAAGATTGATACCAGTTGTGCTGATTAACGTAGTTTTATTTGGCTAACAGCATAGTGCTACAGATAGTCATGATTCCTCAGAACAGACAATATTTCACCTCATTCAACTACTGTGGGAGATGCCCTTCTCTAGATCCTAACAGTAGCAGCTGCTGAGGCACTCCTATTCCTCCTGCATAGTTCTTCAATTGATGGTATAGTGTTGGAGCCTCTCACGGCCATACTCCTCCCATGCTCTGCTCTTATATAGCCTGGTAACAAGAGGAGTCAAATGTCTGCCACATCCAGGGGCTGACCTCCTGTGTACATGCCATCCTTGGGACACGCAGATAACTGCATGAGTCCAGAGCTCTGGGTATATTGTTGTTGAGTAGAGGCAAGGCTTGTCTTCTCACAGATCAAAGGCTTTTCAGTGTGGGTGACATGGAGTATCTAGCCCTTTCCCACCCTGCTCATGTTACATCATTCATTCTTTTACAGAACTGCTCCTTCCGTAAGCAGTTTCAGACCCTTATTTATTTATTTATTTATATTTATTAGGCTCAGATGGGGCATCAAAGGCACAATTGCTGGATTCCACATATCTTTAGCCCATGCAATTTCCTTTTACGATACATGTATCAAAACCTTTTTTTAAAAAAAAATTGTAAACAACTCTTTTTCTTCCCAGTTCCAGTCTACACACACCAAAGATGTTTATTTGCTGTTTGTTCTCTTTGCCTTGCCAGTTAGAAATAATTAAATAACTCTCCAGAGTACACCTTGGATAGACTGAATTAAAGATATTAATGTACTCAGATTATATTGGCTTAATGTTAACAAAGACACTAGAATCTTTCCCGGAACTGATAAGCACTTTATCTAAATTTAGTAAAGTAGCTGGCTATAAAATAAACAAGTCAGAATGCCTTGCAATCAACATCCCACCAGTAATCAGTACACAATTGACTTTAAGCAGCAAAATACAGTGGCAAGATTGGGAATCTGAATAGACCCTAAATTGTATGTGTTTTCAGAATATAACCATAAAAAACAGCAGCAATTTAAAAAAGATATTGTGCTTTACAAAGTGCACACTCTGTGCCAAATGGGGACAAATGGCAATATCCCTCTAGCATCTAACCTCCAGATTATCATGACTCTATAGCATTAGTTTCATAACCACTCTGCTTAATCCTCACACAGACCTGGCAAAAAAAAAAATCACACTGGATGGCTTTGGGGTATATTTGGACCCCAATGAGGTTTCCAGTGGAAGGATGGAGTCACTTTGTATCCCAGACACCTTTTGTTTGTCATCACAAATGTGCTTTTCTGAGCAATATATGTTGGCCCCTTCTCCATGCATATTGAGTAACTGGGGGTAATTTTGGACCCCAGTGGATTTTTTTGTTTCCAGAAGGAAAGCGGTAAGTGGCAACTGGTGGAAACTAGGGATGTTGTACAGGTAACTGTTTGTGACAAATGTCCTAGAAGAACAACCCTGTAGGTCTGCTCATGTGTAAATTACACAATAAAAGGCAGAAATGTGTCCCAGGGCTTTTTGCTAGGATATTTTTTTTATCCCCAGTGGGTGTTTTTTTTTGTTTCCAGAAGCAAAATGGTAAGTGGTAACAGGCTGAAATTTTGGGACCTTGTACAGATTAAACTTTGTGACAAGGTCCTGGAAGGACATCCCTGTAGGTCTATTTATGTGTAATTTACACAATGAAAAGTGCACCTGGGTTCAAAAAGTACCCACACAGGTCTACATTAAGGTTAAAAATAGCCCTTCATCTCAGAACATTGGTGGTGCCAGCTGATGGGAGTTGTGGTTCAACATCTGGAGGGCCCCAAGGACAATACCACAATACTTAAAACAATATCTTGTGATATTAATGAGCTGGTTGGCTGCAACAACTTGAGTTTATGGTACTCTTTGGGGCCACCTTGAGTGTGAGGTTGATGTTTGTGTTTTTAATCAGTGTTGGATGGCTGTTTATCAAGGATTGAGGTTTGGAGTACCATGTATGTTATGATTATGTAGTTGGGAGTGAGTGGATGTAAGCAGTTTTATATTCCCCAGGGTGAGAGTCTGCTCTGCATAGAACTTGGCCCCTTTTAAGTGAGAGATGAGAGAGGCGTATTCCATGGATGTGGTGCATGAACCTTTTAGTGCTTCAGAGATAGGGAGAGTATCTTTCATGTGTATGCTTGGTAGTCATTGTTTGTATGTGGGTTGTTGTAATATTGTTGAGTGAGGGTGGTTGATGTATGAGTGGTTGGTTGACATGTTGGAAGTAGTGAATGATGGTGGTGGTTGTATGGAATGGATGGTAAGTGGTTGTATGACATGTTATGCTGATTGTTATTTTATATTATACTTCCTTGTAATACTCTCTGATTTTTATATTGTGTTTATGTATATGGAGAGAGCCAGCATGGTGTAGTGGTTAGAGCAGCCTTTCCCAACCAGTGTGCCTCCAGATGTTGTTGGCCCACAACTCCCATCAGCCTCAGCCAACATTGCCAATGGCTGAGGCTGATGGGAGTTGTGGTCCAACAACATCTGGAGGCACACCAGTTGGGAAAGGCTGGGTTAGAGTGTTCGACTATGATCTGGGAGACCAGGGTTCGAATCCCCACATAGCCATGAAGCTCATTGGGTGACCTTGGGCCAGTCACTGCCTCTCAGCCTCAGAGGGAGGCAATGGTAAACCCCCTCTGAATACCGTTTACCATGAAAACCCTATTCATAGGGTCACCATAAGTCAGAATCGACTTGAAGGCAGTCCATTTCAAGTTTTCCATGTATATGGATATTGTTCATGTATTTTGTTATGTAAATCATTTGATATGGTTTTTATTGTACCTGCTGTAGTCTATTATAAACTGCTTTGAGATCTTTCAGAAGATAATAATAATAATAATAATAATAATAATAATAATAATAATACCTAGGTGAATATGTTGTTTGTTTGGATTTTTCTTTCTTTTGTAGAGGCAGTCATGAATATTTTGGCCAGATAAATATTTGTCTTCATTGGCATTTGAGACTTGGAAAGTATGTCACTCATCTGGCAGCCAGTGCCTCCAGCCATCTTATCTAATAGTCTTCGATGAACCTCCATTTCCTCCATTAATTTGTCCTGTGAACTAAACTGAACTTTCAGAGAGAGCCAGCAATCCTAAAATAGTCACATGGAGTCAATTTAAATTGACTCAGAATCAATGGAACTCAGTACCTATGCATACTGAGTTACTGCATACTGGATTGCAGCCTTTTTTTTAAAAAAAAGGTTTGTTTTATATATTATTTCCCATTTAATAGAAACATAGGGGCAGACAGACTCTTGGCATTCAGAACACGGCACGGCACTGCCTGAACTCTCTTATTTGGAGTCAATGGCACTTCCAAGTTGTACTCTTGACTGGCTCATGACCAGGGCTGGTTCTAAAGGGCAGCCAGGTTGGGCACTGGCCCGAGAGTCCCGGACCTACAGGAGCCCCTGAGCGGCCCCTTGGATCTTATTGAGGAACAAAAGACTATTGGATTTGGAGGGCCATAATTTGAAGTGGGGATGGCATGGATATCTATGGTATGACAAAGTAAAAGTAAATGTAGACTTTAACAATCATTTTATAAGACGTCCTCTGTTGAAAATATGGAATAGATATAAACCAAGGTTTTATTCGAAACTACCATTATGTGTCTCAAGTCAAGAAGCGTTTTACAGAAGAGAAATGGCTGGAAAAGAGAAATGGTTAACTTATCAAGAACTATTAGAAAATGTACATGGAGAATATATAATGAAAGAGAGAGAACAACTGACAAAGGAAGGATATAGTTTTCAATGGTTTGCCTATTTACAATTGTTAGAAAGATATAAAATGGACAAGAAAATGTATGGGTTTGAAATAAGTAAATCTGATTTTGAAATAGGATTGTGTACAAATGATGAAAATATAATTGCGAAAATGTATAAACTCTTACTGAAAATGGATATGGAGGAAGAACAAGTAAAAGAGTGTATGGTAAAGTGGGCAAAAAATTTTGGTTATAACATACAAATGGATCAATGGGAAAATATGTGGAAAAAAGGCTTGAAATTTACACTATGCTATAATCTTAAAGAAAATTTCTATAAAATGATGTACCGTTGGTACATGACTCCAGAAAAGTTGTCAAAAATGTATAGTAATGTTTCTAATGTTTGTTGGAAATGTAAACAACAAGAAGGATCATTTTATCATATGTGGTGGCTGTGTAAAAAGGCAAAATCATTTTGGGCACAGATAGGTATGAAGATGCAAAAAATTCTAAAGATAAATATTCAGTCAAAACCAGAATTTTTTTTATTGGGTTTTATGGATAAACAAATAGAAAAGAAATATGGAAGAATAATATTATATATGATTACGGCAGCAAGATTATTATATGCACAAAAGTGGAAAATGGAATCAACACCAACAACGGAAGAATGGCTATTGAAATTAATGGACTTAGTAGAAATGGATAAATTGACATGTCTACTTAGAGAAAAATCGACAGATACATTTCTTAAGGAATGGAAGCCTCTCTTTGACTTTTTGTTGAAAGATCAAAATAAAATGATGATATTGGGATTTGACGATTAACTAAGACAGCCTATGGAGAAAAGTGATCCTGTATGTATACATTAAGGGACAGGTTTGATGTATATTATATACTTATAGCTGATCTGCGACAAATCGGAAGTCAACTATTTTTTTTGTTGTTGTATTGTTATGTTTTTTGACTTTGTTCTGTTTGTCTTTTGAAAAATTTGAATAAAAATTATTAAAATAAAAAAGGAGCCCCTGAGGGGCCCCTGAGGGGCCCTCCACTCCCCTTCTGTGATCTATGCCCCCCATGCCCCCCACTTACCTGTCAGCCAGCTTTCTAGCATTGCCCTTAATGAAGATGGCGGCTGCAACTTCCCAAGATACTGAAGCTGCTGCCGCCATCTTAGTTGATGGCAGAGATGTGCGCTCATAGCTTCATTCCCCTTAGGGAAACTGTGGCCGCCATCTTCATTAGGGGCAATGGTAAAGACTAGACAGGTAGGGGGGCCATGGGGGGCCATGCATGTGTGTGTATGCATGTGCGCACCCACCCACCCACTGGGGGCCAGGGCAAGCTGATGCCCAAGGGCCCCTGCATACCTGGAGCCGGCCCTGCTCATGACCATTCCTACTACCCCTATCAGCCCCAGTCTGTTGTAGTCCAAAACATCTGGAGGACACCACCATGATTTTAGAAAATGGCATTTATTTATTTATTTATTTTATTTATATCCTGCCCTTCCTCCCAGTAGGAGCCCAGGGCGGCAATTATCTGATAATCAAACTTGGTTTAAATTATGAAAATATTTAAGTTCATTAGATGAAGAACAGGACTTAGTGCACATTCAGAATTTCAAAATGAATAGATACAATCTACAAACCTAATTTCATGTTTGGATGTGCCCCTAACTGGAAATATATGTTCCTGGTTGGCCACTGTGCAAAACAGGATGCTAAACTAAATGGATCTTTGATCTGACCTAGAAGAGTGCTATATATGCCTTCAGTCTGCACACAGAATAGATGCATACTCTAGTGTGGAAGTTATGGAGTGTTCAGAAGGACCACCTTGAAATCTATAAAAAGGACACTTAATGGATACAATAAGATATTTCCCAAAATCCCAGGAAAAAATGCTCTGAGAATGAGAATGCAACAGAGAGAGAGAGAGAGAGAGAGAGAGCTCTGCTACTCCTGATTCATACCCAAATTTTAGTGGAAATGATGGCTTTGCACTTGTTAAGTGAGGCAACTCCAATCCTCCGGAGCAGGTTTTCAGGGGGCTTGAGAGGCTTTATTGGATAAGATGGATCAGTGAAAACTGGGTGCAAGTGAACATATCACAAGAACACAAGAAGACCCTGCTGGATCAGGCCAAAGGCCCATCTAGTCCAGCATCTTATTCTGACAGTGGCTAACCAGATGCCCCTGGGAAGCTCACAAGCAAGAACTGAATGCAAGGACATTTTCCCCTCCTGCAATATTGGTATTCCTGTAGAACTGGTATTCAAAAGCATGCTGCCACCAACTGTGGAACAACACCATAGTCATTATGGCTAACGGAAGCACTTTCTAGAAGCAACTAGCAACTAGCATTGCAAACAGCTCATTACCTTTACTTTTATTTTGTCCATTGATGGAACATATTTGACAAGAGGAGCTTAAATATACGTATTTTGGATTTCCAAAGCTTGGAAGATATGCATGTATTGAAGCTTTTGCCACTGCTAATGTCAGCATCAGCAACACCAATAACTCTGATAACCTCAAGTGACTCTCACACTTATTTCTGATATACATTTGCCCTTTTGTCTATAACCAGGATGAAAGAAAAACCAAGTCATCATTTTGAAGGGGTATGCAAATCCTTTCCTTTTTTGTTTCCAGAGAAACTATTTAATTGTCTATTTTTCATCTGCAGATTTTCCCCAGCAGTTTCATTAGCTGACACAACAAAATGCCAACTCATCTCCTATTTAAATATAAGGCCAATTTGAGATAACGCATCTTTGCTGTGGGAGCAAATTCATCTGTGATTGTCTTACAGTAACATCCACAGCAGAGAGCCTACCCCCTTCAGCCAGTGTACATTAATTTGTAGCTAGCCAAGAAACATGCAATAAAAATATCCATGGGCCAGAAATACAAAACACCTGCTACAGAGGACAGGTGAGTATCCTTCCCCAGGAAATGAAATGAAATGGACTGCCTTCAAGTCGATCCTGACTTATGGCAACCCTTTGAATAGGATTTTCATGGTAAGTGGTATTCAGAGGGGGGTTACCATTGCCTTCCTCTGAGGCTGAGAGGAAGTGACTGGCCCAAGGTCACCCAGTGAGCTTCATGGCCGTGTGGGGATTCGAACCCTAGTCTCCCAGGTCGTAGTCCAGCACCTTAACCACTAATACATATTCACAAATATATGAATGTTGGAAGCATTCCTTTCAACGGACACCAGACACGATTACACTTGCAGCAAGTGCAGATTGGTGGCGCTCCTAGAAGAAAAGGTTAGGGGGCTGCAGCAATGCATAGACACTCTGCAACTTATCAGAGAAGATGAGGACTTCCTCGATAGAACACAAGAGGAATTAAGGGAGTGACACAAAGTGCAGGAAGAAAGTGACAAGGAAGACCAGGACTACAACAGCAACAAATCCCCGTGGAGGACTGTCACTGTAAGGGCAAGGAAAAACAGGAGGGATTCAGAACTGATGCAACTAACAAATCGCTTTCAGCATCTCTCGGCAGACAGCACCCCTGAAGAGCCTCAACAAACTCACCTGCATCAAGAGACACTGACTGCAATGGAAGACTCCACACCCTAGAAGAAAGAAGCTGATGCAACCACCACTCACGGCAAAAAGAGGAGGGTGCTGGTGGTTGGAGACTCATTGCTCAGGGGGGTAAAGGCACCGGTATGCCAGCTGGACAAAATGAATTGGGAAGTCTGTTGTCTCCCTGGGGCACGCATCCGGGACGTCGCTGACAACCTGCCGAGGCTTATTGGGAAACAAGATAGGTACCCCTTTCTCCTCATCCATGTGGGCACAAACAACACGGCCAGAAACACCTTGGAACAGATCACCTCAGACTATGAGGCTCTGGGTAGGAAGGTCAAGCATTTGGGGGCACAGGTGGTCTTCTCGTCAATTCTTCCAATGAAGGATAGAGGACTACAAAGGGAAAGGAAGATACTGCAGGTCAATGACTGGTTACGCAGATGGTGTCGACGGGAGAGGTTTGGATTCTGGGACCATGGTCTAAGCTTCTTGGAGGGGGGACTGTTGGCAAGAGATGGGCTGCACCTCACGAGGACTGGGAAGAATCTCTTGGGCAGAAGTATGGCAAAACTCATCAAGAGGGCTTTAAACTAAAGCCTCTGGGGGATGGAGATGATAGCTTAACTACCGATCCAAAGACAGCGGGTTGTAAAAGCAACGATTTGAAGGGTACAGCAGACACTGGGAGAGAGAAAGGGATGCACGGCAAAGCTCACGGTATATTAACGGAGGAATCCAATCGGGACAAAAGAGACTTCTGGTGTCTATATACCAACGCGCGGAGCTTGGGAAACAAGCAAGGGGAGCTTGAAGTCTTAGTGCATCAAGGCAAATATGACATCATAGGGATAACAGAAACTTGGTGGGATGACTCCCATGATTGGAATATAGCCATTCAAGGATATTATTATTATTATTATTATTATAAACTCTACAGAAAGAATAGAAGCAACAGAAAAGGAGGGGGAGTAGCGTTATACGTCAAAGACAAATACACCTCCATGGAAATCCAAGAGAGCAAACAAAGGGGTCCGGTAGAGACCATTTGGGTAAAAATAAATGGAGAAACAAATAAAACTGACGTGGTAGTAGGTGTCTACTACAGACCCCCTGGCCAAGAAGAGGTGGTAGACGAGGCCTTTCTCAAACAAATCTCTGAAATCTCAAGGAGGCAAGAAGTAGTAGTGATGGGGGACTTCAACTATCCGGATATCTGCTGGGAGACAAACTCTGCGAAGCACAAAGCCTCCAATAAATTCCTGATGGGCCTTGCTGATAATTTCCTCTTTCAAAAAGTAGAAGAAAGAACAAGGGGATCGGCAATCCTGGACCTGATCTTAACTAACACGGACGAATTGGTCACGGGAATTAAAGCGGTCGTACCTTGGGGGAAAGTGACCATGTAATGCTGGAATTCGGGATTCTGGGGAAAGCCAAAGAAGAATATAGTCAAACATGGACCTTGGATTTCAGGAAAGCCGATTTTAGCAAGCTCAGGGAAATGATGGATAGGATCCCGTGGCTAGATAGACTAAAGAAAAAAGGAGCCCAAGAAACGTGGGAGTTCATGAAGAACGTATTACAAAAAGCGCAATCGCAAACAATTCCAAAGAGGAAGAAAAATGGAAGACATCGGAAAAAGCCAATGTGGCTACACGGAAGACTGGTGGAGGAGGTAAAAGTTAAAAAGAGCATGTATAAAGAATGAAAGGAAGGACACATCACCAAGGAAGAGTACCGACGAGCAGCTCGGGCTTGCAGGAATAGCGTAAGGAAAGCTAAAACCCAGAATGAGCTGAGGCTGGCGAGGGAAGTGAGGAACAACAATAAGGGGTTTTTCAGATATGTTCGAAGCAAGAGAAAGACCAAGGAAATGGTGGGACTGCTGCTCAATGAGGATGGCAAATGTTGACAGATAACAAGGAAAAGGCAGAACTGCTCAACGCCTATTTTGCCTCCGTTTTCTCCCAAAAAGGGAACAGTGTGCAACCTTGCATTGGTAGCAATCTCAGTAAGGGGTTGGGATTGCAGTTCAAGATTGATAAGGAGATAGTCAGGAAATACCTAGTTAACCTAAATGAGTTCAAATCTCCAGGGCCTGATGAACTGCATCCCAGAGTATTGAAGGAACTTGCAGATGTACTCTCAGAACCTCTTGCCATCATCTTTGAGAAATCATGGAGAACGGGAGAGGTGCCGGAGGATTGGAGACGGGCAAACGTCATCCCACTCTTTAAAAAGGGAAAAAAGAAGATCCGGGGAATTACAGGTCGGTCAGTCTGACTTCAATACCGGGAAAGATATTAGAACAGATAATAAAAGAGTTCATTGGCAACTATCTAGATGACAATGCTGTGATTAGAGAAAGCCAGCATGGGTTTGTCAAGAAAAAATCCTGTCAAACTAATCTCATCTCTTTTTTTGATCGGGTCACTAGCTTAGTAGATGGTGGAAGTGCTGTAGATGTCATCTATCTAGATTTCAGCAAGGCGTTTGACAAAGTCCCCCACGACCTTTTGATTAGCAAACTAGTCAAATGTGGACTACATGGAAATACTGTCAGGTGGATTCACAACTGGTTGGAAAACCGTACTCAAAGAGTGGTTGTCGGTGGCTCTGCTTCAGACTGGAAGGAGATCTCGAGTGGAGTGCCACAGGGTTCTGTCCTGGGGCCGATACTCTTCAACATTTTTATCAATGACTTAGATGATGGAGTGGAGGGAAGCCTTATGAAGTTTGCAGATGATACTAAACTGGGAGGGATAGCTAACACAATGGAAGACAGGAATAAAATCCAAAGGGACCTGGATAGACTAGAAAATTGGGCTGAAATTAATAAAATGAAATTCAATAAAGACAAATGCAGGATTCTGCATTTAGGCCACAAAAACAAAATGCATGGGTACAGGATGGGAAATACCCGGCTTAGCAGTAGTGCGTGTGAGAAGGACCTTGGAATTGTAGTGGATCGCAAGTTGAACATGACGCAGCAGTGTGATGCTGCGGCAAAAAAGGCAAACACGGTTTTGGGCTGCATAAACGGAGCTACAGTTTCCAGGTCGAGGGAAGTAGTAGTCCCACTATATTCTGCATTAGTCAGGCCTCATCTGGAATACTGCGTTCAGTTCTGGGTGCCTCATTTTAAGAAAGATATAGACAAGGTAGAGCGGGTTCAGAAGAGGGCGATGAGGATGATAGCCGGTATGGAGAACAAGTCTTATGAGGAAAGGTTGAAGGAACTTGGCATGTTCAGTCTGGTGAAGAGAAGGCTGAGGGGTGACATGATTGCACTCTTTAAGTACCTGAAGGGCTGTCACATAGAGGAGGGTACAGATTTGTTCACTGCTGCCCCAGAGGGTAGGACTAGGTCTAATGGTTTTAAGTTGCAGGAGCGTAGATTCAGATTGGACATTAGAAGGAACTTCTTGACAGTAAGGGCAGTTTGGCAATGGAACCGACTGCCTAGGGAGGTGGTGGGATCCCCTTCGCTGGATGTCTTCAAGCAGAGGCTGGACAGCTATCTGCGGGAGATGCTCTAGCTGTGGATTTCCTGCTGTGAGCAGGGGGTTGGACTCGATGGCCTACAAGGCCCCTTCCAACTCTATGATTCTATGATTCTATGAATTCTGTGTGAATGGAAATGGGGAGTGAGGCTAGCTCATGCAACCCCCACACCCCTCACCTCTCTTGAACCCCTTTATTGTGATTGGATGATTAAGTGCATCAAAAATATTTTTTTATTGATATCAAGGGTATATGTATGCATTGGTACAGCACTGGATGAAAATAATTTGTGCAATCATGGATACGACTGGACCGAGATTGCCTTTTCTGTTTCATCAATGCACATATACACTTTAGTAAAACAGAGAGGCAAACAAGATGCAAAGGAACTGAAAGCTCTGGCCGATTGTACATGCTTCAGTTCTACAATTAATCTTAGCAAATCTCATTAAAATGAGTTTCAGAAGTAATGGAATAGAGGATAGGGGTGACACGTAAAACCATAAAGGGATGATATGGTAGCCATCCACTCATCCCTACTCAAAGTGGAGACTGGTGGCTGCAATGTCAGTGGATTCAGAGAGCAAGGAAGACTCAAGAGTTCAGTAGGAATTCCAAAACGGCAAAATTATAGAACAGTAAAGCACAAAAGGCCCCAGTTCAATCCCTGGAATCTCCAGGCAGGTCTGGAAAAAGATCTGTGTGAAGTCATCAAAAGATGCTGCAAGTCAGGGTAGATAGGAGCAGGCAACCTGCAGCCCACAAGGTTAGAGCATCTGCTTTGGATATAGAAGGTCCAAGGTTCTTTCCCAACATCTCCAGGGAGGACTAGGAGAGACCTTGGTCTGAAACCCTGGAGAGCCACTGCCAGTCAGTGTAGACAAGACTGAGTTAGATAGACCAATGGTCTCACTCAGTATAAGTCAGCTTCCTATGTTCCTAATTTCATGTGATCTGCCTTGTGGACCAAATTTGACAGGTGAGTGGGCCTGTCCACTTGTCGGTCACATGATGCCTTTATGACATCACATTTGAAAGATGAGTTATCCTGCCCACCTGTTAAAAACCTTGCTTCCCCCTCCTTCAGCAAGGTGTCTTTGGACTGCCCATTGGCTGATGGGCGGTTGGGAACATGCCGTGCTCCAGCAAAGGAACAATTGGGAGCCCACTTTAAGCTCCAATTTTTTCTTTGGAAGCCCCTCCCTTATTTGCCCCACACTTGATGTCATGTATGATGCCAGGTGTAGGGTGGGTTGGCATGGCTTCCTAAAATGATCTGGTGGGTCGATGGGGAGGCCCAGGGTCTGCTAGATGCACCAATGGTCTGACTCAGTATAAGACAGTTTCCTATGTTTATACAGCCACAACAGTGGCTGTATACTATAGCCAGCGTGGATTTTTAGCATTCCGCAATGTTAAATTGAAAATACCCCCATGCCATTCTGCTGCTTCCCATAAGCGCATTTCAAAACAAAACCTTACAAAACCTACAGCCCTAAACTCAGAAATGCTTGCTTAACAACCCTCTAAATTTTCATAGCAATACACAAAACAGTCAGAGAGAATCAAGAGTTCAAAGTGTAAAAAGAGAGAAAAAAACCCAGACCTCTCCTAGACTTTTTTCTGTCAGAGTTCTCATAATTTGTTGAAATTAATTAAAAAACAGCCGTGTTCACATGCGCAATCAACCCAAATAATAGAAATAACACATGTACTGTGCTGATCTTGTTTTAGTAGGGAGGAAGCAACAATATTAAATACAGTTGATACAGTTCAGATAGTCACTTTAAATATGTTTGATTTACTTTGCAATTTTAGTTATGTTTCCTATAGTAAATCATTTTCTTTTGCTTCTGTTTCTGTGAATATGTGAAGCACAGCAACACTTTGCAAAATATACACTAAAAAACTCCAAAAACAATTATGGAATAATACCACTGACTATTCTACAGTGGGCATCAGGCATGTCTCCGTTTGCACAAGATAAAACAGTGGGAGGTGAAATATATTCTAGTAAATTTCTTTACTGTTGTTATTTGCCTTCAAGTTGACTATGACTTATGGCGACCCTATGAATCAGCGACCTCCAACAGCATCTGTCGTGAACCACCCTGTTCAGATCTTTTAAGTTCAGGTCTTTGGCTTCCTTTATGGAATCAATCCATCTCTTGTTTGGCCTTCCTCTTTTTCTACTCCCTTCTGTTTTTCCCAGCATTATTGTCTTTTCTAGTGAATTGTGTCTTCTCATTATGTGTCCAAAGTATAACCTCAGTTTCATCATTTTAGCTTCTGATAGTTCTGGTTTAACACCCAATTTCCCTTTCATTTCTCTAATCTTTTAGAATAGGGCTCTGGTTCTTCCCTTTTTGTTGTGCTCTTCCATTTCTATACAATAACTATTGTAATAGTTCTCTTTGTCCCTACATACTAGTCGCTGTATTGTTGCATTTAGGGTTCTGAAAGTATTTCTATCTCCTTTTGCTTTTGCTTTCCTTCTTTTTTTAACAATTTTAAGAGTTTCTTCAGTCATCCATTGAGGTCTTTCTCTCTTCTTAACTAGAGGTATTGTCTTTTTGCATTCTTCCCTGATAATGTCTCTGACTTCACTCCATAGTTCTTCTGGTTCTCTGTCAACTAAGTTGAAAGCCTCAAACCTGTTCCTTATTTGATCTTTATATTCTTCTGGGACGTTATTTAAATTGTATTTTGGCATTATGATTGCTTTGTTGTTCTTCTTTAGCTTTACTCTGATTTTTGGTACGACCAGTTCATGATCTGTACCGCAGTCTGCTCCTGGTTTTGTTTTCGCAGAAAGTATGGAACTTCTCCATCTTCTGTTGCCAATTATATAATCAATTTGATTCCTATATTGACCATTTGGTGATGTCCACGTGTACAGTTGTCTTTTCAGTTGCTCACCTTTCCTTAAGTAACACAGGAAAGAAGCAAAGTAAGAACACCAACAAACATACAAAAATGTAATTCTCCATCTTTGGAGATGGCAGGTGCTGCCATCATTCACCATATGCTCAGAGGCACATGTTACCAAATTCTTCCAAGCTACACAGGAACTCGATTGGACTGTGAAAAACCAACCCAAATTGTGTTTGCATTTTGACAACTTTGTAGGGCAGTACAATATCTCTCAGAGAGGAGGTCAGGTCTCCTGCTCTCCTTGTGCATTCACTAGAGCTGCCCAATTCCCCTGATTTTTAAAGTTGGATGGAAATATCTGTGGGCTATAGGTACATTCTTAAACCGCAAGGTTTTTTGCCTATTAGTGAATCTTAACATTTATATTTCAGTCCAATATGACACACAAGCTAATGCCTAAAGTTAAGGACTTGGTCAAGGGCTGTAAAGTATCGGGGCACCATGACTTGATCTTGCAGAGCAGTTAAGGACCTTTTAAACTGCAAATGCAGCTATGTGCAGAAAATTACATTGACTTTACCTGGTCAAGCACATATTCACAGAAATTAGTCTCAATTCTCTGAAGGACCAAATACAATGTTCTTTGCTAATTTATCCTACCCTTCCTCCCAGTAGGAGCCCAGGGTGGCAAATAAAAGCACTAAAAACACTCTAAAATATCATAAAAACAGACTTTAAAATATATCAAAACAAAACATCCTTTAAAACATTAAAGCAAAACATCTTTAAAAACATTTTTTTAAAAAGCTTTTAAAACATATTTTTAAAAAAGCTTTAAAAATATATTAAAAAGCAATTCCAGCACAGACACATGCTGAGATAAGGGCTCTACGTAAAAGGCTTGTTTAAAGAGGAAGGTCTTCAGTAGGCACCGAAAAGATAGCAGAGATGGTCCCTGTCTAATATTTAAGGGGAGGGAATTCCAAAGGGTAGGTGCCACAACACAAACAGCCCACTTCCTAGAATTTAGGGTACCTCTTCAGGTATTCGTTTGTGTTCCCAATTATGCAGGGCAGTTACCACCACAAGCTTCAGTTTCAATTTGAGGAGATTATTTAACGCACTGGAATCTATCCTTAAAAGCACAAAAACAAGACACAATGAAAAACTGTTTACAGAAGTTTATATGTATGGATATGGCTTACATCCCAGTCATACAGATCTGTGGGTTGTCAAAACTTTAGAGGACTCTTTCCACATTGAACATTGAGGTGCAATTGCTATGGAACCTCGACCCATTGCAAAGTGTTCTGGGGTGTTTTAGGGAGCAGTCATCAGAATAAGACAGGTCCTGCAGGATCTAGCCAACGTCCATCTAGTCCACCACCTTGTTTTGGTTCAATGGCCAATCACAACATGCTTCTGGGAAGTTCACCAGCGGGGCATGAAGGCAAGAGCCCTCCGATGACACTGCCCCATCAACCTGTACTCACTGCCATACTGCTTCTGAATGTCAAAGCTCCATTTAGCCATCAGGATTAACAGCAGTTCACAGACTGTTCATGCAGGGGATTAGGTATTTAAACATGTCCGATGTTGTGTTTGCCCCAGTGCAGCTGTAGTTGCAGTCAGCTAGTCCCATACAAGAACAAGTAGCTGCGAATGGGGGATCACATCTCAGTCTTCATCAGAAAATTTATTCCGGGCAATTTAGCAGGACTTATGCCCTTAGCCTTATGTATTCATAGGGCCAGTATCAGGAGCAGTATTGTTGTCTCAGACGCCATCAGGGCCCCCACTGCTAACCACTAAATCCCTATAGTCCTGTTACTGCTCCTCTCACTGAAACCAGTTCTCCATGTACTCTGTCCTTCTGGCTCAGAAGGACAGCACCAGCATGGAGTGAGCAGAAAGAACAGCTGCCACTGCTAACTCCTCTGCTCTTTCTTTCTGGACTGTGATAAGGTTTGGACAAGAGGCAGAAAGCATCTTGCCTGAGGGACAACCCTTCCCCCCCCAAAAAAAATAAAGCCCCCTGGAGCTGGCTCTATATATTAAGATGCAAATTGGAAGATTTCAGAGAGAGGAAAGGAAGTACTTCACACGGCACATAGTTAAACTATGGAATTTATTCCCACAAGAGGTAGCACTGGTTACCAACTTAGATGGCTTTAAAGATGATTAGATAAATTTGTGGTGGGCAAAGCTATCAATGGCTACTAGCTATGATGCTTATGTTCCACCCCCACTGTAGAATACAGCATGCCTCTGAATTCCAGTTTCTGGGAATCGTAAGTACAGAGAGTGATGCTATGAGGCCCTGTTTGAGAGCTTCCCATGGTCATCTGGTTGGTCAAACAAGATGCCAGATGAGATGGACCTTTGGCTTGATCCATCAGAGTTGTTCTTATGTTCTTATATCCACATTGGCTTTGCATGCAGATCTTCCTTGCAAGATTGTGGCAGTCATTGCCGCCCTGGGCTCCTTCAGGAGGAAGGACGAGATACAAATCAAATAAATAAAAGAAAGAAATGTGGTGATGGTTAATGTGTATTACTGCTTCAGAAAAACGCATATGTACTACCAAAATGGCCTTGTAGGAGCTTTACCATAAACACATCTTTCTTGGGAAGCAGCTAATAGGGCAATCCAGGTGAAAGAAATGTTGCTCTCTATTGGGAGAAAATGCTTGATCTAAATTTCTGTAACTCCCAGCAGGTGGGCTGATCTGTCTGAGGAACGTTCTTTTGTCCAACCTTACTTTTTCATGTCAGTGTGTGCGACAGTTCACAATTCCTCAGCAATAATACAGTCTCTGCATTCAACTAATTGATTTTTACTTCTGGTGCCTCTGGAATATTGTGCCACCCATTCATGCCACTGTTATGATAAAAGATTGTACAATGTTCTCTTGTGGAATAGAGTGTGCATTCACTTCTGACAATACTAAATCCTGTTTCATATACAGTATACAGTTTAAAAGATATTTCTAAATAAAGTGCCCTGTCCCAAAAAGCTCTCTCTCTCTCTTTTTTCATGAAAGAGTGGGCGGGTGTGTTAGATTTATTGCTGAAAATTTCCACTTTATTAAGCTGTCAAGTTGTGCTTGGTGGCATACTAGAGAGTGAAATACTAAATTTGATTTAAAGGTCAGAGGAGATGTGTGGCACCAACAATCTGCCTTTGAATGGTTTTTGTAACTCTAAACAGACTTTACAAGGAGAGAAAATTGGAACCGGTCAGCATAAGTCATTCCAATTGCAGTGTCTTTCAACATACAGTTTTACTTTTAAGCTTGACTCAGAAATAAAAGAAACTGATGTATTAGCAGGGTCAGGGTTTATGAAATCTGGAGCTGATTTTTATATTCCTAATTACATTGGATGCCGGAGGAGGGGACTTAAGAGTGTAGGAAAAATATTCTGTTTAATGTATTAATGATGATTATAGAAAGTATTACTTCTAAGAGATTGTTTAAGTTGACTTTAGCAAATTTGCAACAATAAGCACTGGACAATGCCCCCAAAGGTCTTATTACTTATCTGTACATATCTACATCTTTTAATTCACCACCTAAATAAGGCCCCAGAAGAAATGGCTTTCATTTAAAATAATTTTACTTCTCTGCAGCAAAATATATTATCATTTTAATTAAATATTGCAGCCCGTGACATGGACTGAGTTATAAATTTCCATAAGTCTGAAGTCTAATTTAATTTCTCACATAGAATATATAAAACTCTTGACATATGAAAAAAAAAGTTAATACTCTCATTTGACTCTTAGTGTGGCTCCTTATCATGCACATTTCATTAACCAGGCTGATAAAGAAAACAATTACAAAACCATCACCTGGGTCTATGGTGGTTAACAAAATTCAGCAGTATTAGGAACAGGAAACTGTAATTTGGAGGCAAAGAGAATTAAACTCTTTCTTGCCTTCTCATGCAAAAAAAGTGGAAGTAAATTCATTAACTTCTTTTCTGTTCTCTAGTTGTGCAGGATTTTCCTTTACTTTTCGTTTCTCACAATAGTTTAGAATGTAGTCCTGAAGTTAGAGAAGAAGCCTGGATCTTTGGAAGAAACTATTGTTGTCATCATTTGATATATATGAGTAGGAAACAACTGAAGACTTTAGGGAATGGGGAAAGAGTCTTTAAGCAAAGGGGACCCTCAAAACCTCTATGAAATGGCCTCTATCTCTTGTATACTACAGTATATAGTGGCCTGAGTAGGGTTGCCAGCTCAGAAGCATCCCAAACCCTGAGATTTCAGGAGTGGGCCTTAGTAATGTCATTAAGCATGATACATTAAGCATCAGCCACAGTTGCTTGGAGCATACCACTCAGACAAAAATAAAATATCTGATTGGAAATTAAGATAGAAATCTTAGCTAATTGAGGGTGTTTACACATCCAGATGAGGTCATGGATTCATTCCTTCACACCTGCTTAGAAAGCCTGGGTAAGGAACATTTAATCTAGCCTACTTACTTCTGGCAAGAAAGGTTTAATTATCCTCAGGCCAGATCAGTCACCAGAAGGCCATTGTAGGAAGAAAGCCTAGTGTTGTAGAGTTGTTAGATGGGAGCTGTGATGTTCCTATATTAATGTATATATGGTAAGTGTTGGTTGTTTAGAAGATATATGGTAAGTAGTGAAAGAGGAGGGGGAGTGAATGGGCAGTAGAATGCTAGATGATTGGCTGAGTGTTTAAAATGGCTGAACGTATAAAAGGAAGAGTGAGAGTGGAATCAGGGGGGGAGAAGAGAACTGAGTGGGTTGCTTGGTGGGGTTTAGAGAGTTGTTTGACAGGAGAGAGTGGAGAAGGAGGGAGGTGGAGTTCGGATTAGTATTGAGTAAAACCATATGCTTATGTGCCTTAAGAAGAAATCTTGTTAATCTTGTTAGCTTTGTTATCTGTAATAAATACTTAATTTGGTTTACCAAAGGCCTGATCCTTGGCTGGGGTTTCACAGACCAGAAGGGAGGGTAAGGTAATGACCAAGGCTGAAGGGGAACTGTAACAAATGGTGGCAGCGGTGAAGAGAATAACAATACCAGTATTCAGAGTCTCTGGGAATACTAGTATTGGGACGTTACTGGTGGTTGCCTAGCAGGGGGATCTGTTGAGATCTGTGCTAGAGCGGGGAGAGAAAAAATAAAAAAGGACAGTCCGGACTGGTGGAGTCCCTGGTGGTGCCTAGTGACAGGCAGTAGCCACGCGCAGGTAGGAACCTGACAGGGAGAGCCAGGGAAGGGCGTCACAGGTGGTGGCAGTAGCAGTGGGATACGAACAACAGAGAATCCAGATACGAACACAGGAGAATACGTCACAGGTGTTGGCTGTAGCAGTGAGATACGAATACTAGAGAATCCCTAACAGTGGTGTGGCAAACAGAAATAACAAATAAAGATTACTTGTGAGAGTGACTGGCAAAGAGTGTGTGGCAAAGAGTGAGTGAACTCAAACACCATGGCTGAATACATAAAGATGAAAAGAGAGGAGCTGGTGGAGAAGTGCATAACATTCAATTTACCTCACGAGGGTAAAGGGGTAGATGAATTGAGGGTAACACTTATAGGATTTGCAACTGCCCAGCAAAAACAACCTGTCAGAGAAGAGACCCCAGAAGGATATTTAAGCAATCCCGCTTATATAGAGTACTTGAGAGAGAAGTTGAGGATGGAAACTGAGAGAATGAGGATGGAGGCTGAGGAAAAAGACAAACAGCGGGTCTTTGAGGCTGAGGAAAAAGACCAAGAGGAGATTGGCGGCTCACTATTATTGGCCAAACATCTCCAAAGATGTAAAACAACATTGTCTATCTTGTGGAATATGCCAAAAGGTGGGAAAAAGTGGAGTAAAGACTAAGGCACCCTTAAAGCCCCTTCCTATAATTGGACAACCCTTTTATAGAGTGGGGATAGATTTGGTGGGCCCTTTTTCCAAACCCACAAGGCATGGCAAGAAATATCTAGTGGTGGTGGTGGATTTTGCCACCAGGTACCCAGACGCAGAAGCACTAAGATCCGTGGAAGCCCCTGTAGTGGCAGAGGCTTTATTAAAAATCTTTATGAGGCTGGGTTTCCCTCATGAAGTGCTGACGGATCAAGGCAGTGTATTCATGGGAGAAGTGATGCAATGTATGTGGAAATGTTGTGGTCTAAAACATCTAAAGACCACTACTTACCATCCCGCCACTAATGGGTTAACAGAGAGATTCAATGGCGTTTTGAAGGGCATGATAAGAAGCTATGTTCAAGATCACCCACAAGACTGGGATGAACGGTTGGGATGCTTCTTGTTTGCATACAGAGAAGTCCCTCAGGAGTCAACAGGCTTCTCACCCTTTGAACTCATGTTCACTAGAAAAGTGAGGGGACCTTTGGAACTATTAAAAATTCATGGGAAGGAACCCTGGGAGAGTACAAAACATCTGTAGTAGATTTTGTATTGGAATTCCGCAATAAATTAACATCAATGATGGAGAGGGTGAAAAAGAATTTGAATCAAGCACAGAAGAAGCAACGTTACTGGTAATGACAGAACAGCCAGGGAACGTGTGTATGATGTGGGAGATATGGTTATGGTGTTCATACCCAGGAAACATGACAAATTACAGGCTAACTGGGAAGGACCATATACCATCAGAGAAAGGCTTGACACAGTGACGTATGTAATCACCACAGACCAATTAAACAAAAGCAAAGTGGTTCATGTAAATATGTTGAAGCCTTACCATACTGGTGGAGTCCCTGGTGGTGCCTAGAGACAGGCAGTAACCACGAGCAGGTAGGAACCTGACAGGGAGAGCCAGGGAAGGATGCCTCACAGGAGCACTTGGGAGTAAAGATGGATGCCCCTGAAGGCTACAATTCTAAACACACTTACTAAGGGACTAACCCCATAGGATTCAACAGGACTTACTTCTGAGTAGATATTATTTATTTATAATTTAATTTATATCCTGCCCTTCCTCCCAGCAGGAGCCCAGGGGGGCAAACAAAAGCAGTAAAACACTTTAAAACATCATAAAAACAGATCTTAAAATACATTAAAACAAAACAACTTTAAAAACATTCTTTAAAAAGCTTTATAAACATCTTAAATAAAAAGGGTTAAAACATATTGTTTAGGGGGGAAAGGTTAAAAAAAATATTAAAAGCAATTCCAAGTCTTCAATAGGCACCAAAAAGATAACAGAGATGGTGCCTGCCTAATATTTAAGGGGAGGGAATTCCACAGGGTAGATGCCACTACACTAAAGGTCCCTTTCCTATGAGTATTGTTAGGATTATGCTATTGGTAAGGCTTGATGAGGGATCCTCTGCAATGATATCCATATCAAAAAAGGTTTGGCAACTCCCTGCCTGGAATGTCCTGCCTGCCTTTTAATGTGGCTGCTCCACACTTTACAGACTTGACCTTTCAGTGCAGAGAGAGGTTTGAGAAATGAGTAAGAGTTAAGAAGATTTTCTGCTCTTTTCTGCCTACTCTGTGGGCTGCTATAAACTCACTTTGACAGCCAAACCAATTCCAGTGAGAAATAATTGACTGGTCTACCTTCACAGGCAGTAGATTGGGAACAACAGCAATTGAAGCCACACTTCCCAGTATGTGAATTCTATTTTACCACTATTGGACAAGAAACAAGCCATCATGCAAATAACAAGGTGCATCATCAGTGGGTTTAAGAGGGTTGAGCTGACCACTTGGAACCACTGTTGTTGATTCTATGGATGTAAGGGAGTAAGGTCAGAGGTAAATGAAATGCAAATAGAAAAAGAAAAAGAAAAGACAGTGATATTTCCTAAATGCAATACCATACCAACCACAACAAGATTCCTATGAGTAAGACAAAACTCAGCATCCCACTACCAGTCAGGGTTCCTAACCACAACTAAAAACAACCTGGCAGCCAGTCAGCCAAGGTCACAGAAATCCCATGTAGTGCAACCTGACCTGGAGGCTACAGTTAGTGCAGAATGCTGTAGCATGATTGCTGACATGAGTGAGACCCTGATACCCTGTTCAGCACATAATACTTCAGCTCTGAAATCTGTACTGGTTGCTGATTTGCTACCAGGCCAAGTTCAAGGTGTGATTTCCATGTGATGGGTGCCACATAGTACTTGTTCTGCTCCTGTAAGAAAACAATCCTTAAGTGTGGCAGTACCTATGCTTTGGAACTCCCTGCCTATTGACATTAGGCAGACACCTTCATTGTACTCATTTTGACACCTGATAAAAACATTTTTGTATATGCAAGCCTATCCAGGCATGTAGAAGCTATTGTTTTTTATCTCTTTTTAAGTCATTCTTGGTTTTTTATTTTGAATGTTTTTAAATACCTGTCTTTAACTGATTTTGCCAATCATTTTATTGTTTTAATTCCTTCTATAAACCGCTTTGAGGTTTGTACAATAAAGCGATATTGGCATTCCCGCCTTGTGCGGGGGCATGTTTGCCGCTGCCCCATTATTGAGAAGGTTTGGGAAGGTTTCCGAAGGTTTCCAAGTGGGGTCTTTTGACCAATTAGGTGTAGGGATTGAGCGGCTATAAATAAGTCTGCTCCTCCCAAAAAAACTTGCCTTTTTACCTTGTAGCACCCTCCCTCCCTCCCTTCTCAGTATGGGGTCTGCTAGTCGCCAAATGGGGCTGAGTAGGATTTTTTTTTTGGGAGGTCCTGATTTCAGAATCTCTTTGGTTTTGCCTACTCCATACTGCTAGGTTTGATTCAATTGGCTTGCCGGGAAGGGTTGTGGTGATTCTGGTTTGGCAGGCATGGAATTCGGGCAGGTGAGGTAATTGGGGTTAAATTTGAGGCGGTTGAGGCATTCTGGTAAAGGGCACTCCCTAGGGAACCATCAGGGCTTAATGTCTGGTGGGGATCTGGGGAGTGTTCTTGTGGGACTGGCTTGCGCATCATGGTGAATGCCTGTACAGCGGGGCCAGGATGCGGAGGTTGGAACCACATACCTGACTCCAATAGCAAGGAGGGATAAGTTTTCCCACATCCTTGACTGGGAGTTACGGTCCGATGTGACTGACTTGTCTTCTGTATTAGACGGTCTATTCTCTCACAGCTAGGTTGAGCCTCACCTGCCCCAAGTATTTGAAATCAATTAATTGGTTGATTTGAATTTGATTGATTATGTGTTATATTTTAATAAATATAACATTCTTCCATATATGTGTCATGAGTTTTCTTTGGTGTGGTGGCAAACAAATGTTGTAAATAAAAAAAATAGTAGTCACTGTTGCCCTTGGGTCTCTTTCCTCTTTTAGGCATAAAGGAATCTGCCTAAAACCAAGTCAGACCATTTGGTACCATCTAGCTCAGTAATTATGACACGGACTAGCATTGGCTCTCCAGGATTCCAGTCAATAGTCTCTTCCAGAGATTGAATTTTGGACCTTTACATGCAAAGCATGTACCCTACCACTGAGCTACACCCTTCTCCTGTTTAAAAAAGTATCTTTTAAAATTCTTCATTTCAATTCACTAATGAATGCACAGCATAATAGGGCAGATCCACACCATGTATTTAAAGCACATTCAGCATACGTTTGAAGCACATGAAACCCACCACAGAACCCTGGGAACTGTAGTTTGTTAAGGGTGGTGGGAACTAAAATTGTGAGGGGGAAACTACACTTCCCGGGATTCTTTGGGGGAAATCATGCACTTTAAATGTGAGTTGGATGTGCTTTAAATGTATTATGTGGATCTGTATTACTTCATAAACTTTGCCTACATATAAATCATTTTAATTAAATTTTTAAATGGAAATAAGCTACAAAGTTTGCTGGGTGACCATGGACTATGCATGCCTAATCTGCCACTCAGGGTGAAAACAACAGAGCAGGACCATGACCACCCCAAGGAAGAAGGGCACACTTAATGTAGAGGAAATAATAAATTGTAAATAATAATTTACAACCATAGTGTGAAATCAGATACATATCAAGTATGAAGAAATATTTATATAAGCATGAAGGTCAAAGATGTTTATTATTTACACAACCTGTAAACATATTTATAGTGCAATCCTATGTTTGTTTACTCAGAAGCAAGTCCCAATCCTGTACAGAGAAAGTACCCTTCATGCTGCTGAAAGCTATATATTTACTGAATTCCTGGTGTGAGAGAAGCGGGAAAAGGAAACTGTTCTCAGAACTTGAAATGGGGTTTAGGTATTGCTGGGGGTGGTCAACAAATCTTGTCAATCATAACCCTGACTTCACTTACTGGTTAAAACCTGAAAGGGCAGGAATTAGAGCAGCCGATACTAACAGAAGTTGCGGGGGGGGCAGCTGACATTTTGGTTTATATCTTTTGAACCAGACCACCTAGAAACTTACTTTTTTTAAAGCTAAGAGTCTGGAGATTAAGGTGACTCACCCGGAGACCCAGAGAGAACCCTCAAAATCCAGAGTCCCCAGGCGAAAACCAGAGACTTGGCAACCCTATTGTAAACTAATGCAAACCTATACCAACATATCACAGTATATAACAGTGGAACTGTTCCAAATGGAACAGAATCATATCAGTTCAGGAAAACAAGGTGGTCTCACAAAATAAAATACCTTAGCTGTCAAAACCTGACTAAAGAGGTGTGTCTTCAGCATATTGTGAAAACTGTTCAAAGAATACTCTAAATCAACCTCTGTGGGGAGGGAGTTCCACTTAGGGGATGTCACAGAAAAAGCACTCTTCTAGAACACCATTCCCCGCACTTCTGAGGGTGGCAGAACTATCAGGAGAGCCCCTTCTTAGCAGGGGCTCTTAACTATTAAGAGAGCCCCAAGCTTAACAGAGGATCATATTTTAGGATTCCAGGCTCTGTGAAAATTCAGTTTAGTTCACAAGACAGTGCTTTATCATGTATGCATTGTATGCCTTTCTACTCATTTGTCCACTGCTTGGGGATTTTCAATGTTAAACAGTTTGTAAGAATCTAAGCTTGTGCATTCTTCATGCGTAAGCATCCAAACACCGTCATTTTTACATATGTTTGGGTGTTGATTGCTGTAACCCTTTACTTTCTGAAGGTTTCATGTCAAACTCTCTGTAAACACAGGACACATGAAAACAGACAATCAGAGAAGGGAATGTAGTGGCAGATGACATTGTGATGCTGTACTGTACACATGTTCCCATGATGCACTTTGCTGACGCATATGCATAAAGATTATTGTTCTTGTTATGTGCCTTCAAGTCAATTAAAACTTATGGTGACCCTATGAATCAGTGACCTCCAAGAGCATCTGTAATAAACCACCCTGTTCAGAACTTGTAAGTTCAGGTCTGTGGCTTCCTTTATGGAATCGATCCATCTCTTGTTTGACCTTTCTCTTCTTCTACACCCTTTTCTTTTTCTTTTTCTTTTTCTACTCTGTTTTGGTTAATGACTATGCCGAGGTATTGAAAATCCTTGACAAGTTCAATGTCCTCATTGTCAACTTTAAAGTTACTTAAATCTTCTGCTGTCATTACTTTAGTCTTTTTGATGTTCACCTGTAGTCCTGCTTTTGTGCTTTCCTCTTTAACTTTCATCAGCATTTGTTTCAAATCATTACTGGTTTCTCCTAGTAGTATGGTATCGTCTGCATATCTTAAATTGTAGATATTTCTCCCTTCAATTTTCACACCTCCTTCATCTTGGTCCAATCCCACTTTCCATATGATATGTTCTGCATATAGATTAAACAAACAGGGTGATAAAATACAGTGTCTCACCAATTGGTTTCTCTATATTCTGTCCTTACAGTAGCCTCTTGTCCAAAGTATAGGTTGCACATCAGGACAATCAGATGCTGTAGCACCCCAATGTCTTTTAAAACATTCCATCATTTTTCATGATCTACACAGTCAAAGGATTTGCTGTAATCTATAAAGCACAGGGTGATTTTTTCTGAAATTCTTTGCTCCGTTTCATTACCCAACATATGTTTGTGATATGATCTCTGGTGCCTCTTTCCTTTCTAAATCCAGCTTGGACATTTGGCATTTCTCGCTCCATATATGGTAAGAGCCTTTGTTGTAGAATTTACTTGCATGGGATATTTAGGCAATAGTTTGATAATTACTGCATTCCCTGGGATCCCCTTTCTTTGGAATTGGGAAATATATTGAATTCTTGCAGTCTGTGGGCCATTGTTTAGTTTTCCATATTACTTGACAAATTTTTTGTCAAAATTTGGGCAGATTCAGTCTCAGTGACATGTAGCAACTCTACTGGTATGCCATCTGTTCTGGTGATTTGTTTCTTCCAAGTATTTTAAGAGCAGCTTTTACCTTGCATTCTAAAATTTCACAATGTTTTCCTTTTGGAAAGGAAAAGAGGCATCCCCTCTGCCCAGTGCCCACTCACCCAATCTCCTCCCGTCCCCCTCCTCGTACCCTCCCTGCCCCTCCCCCAGGTCAGTGTTGGACTACCACCTGGGACACCAGGGTTCAAATCCCAACACAGCCATGAAGCTCGCTGGGTGACCTTGGGCCAGTCACTGCCTCTCAGCCTCAGAGGAAGGCAATGGAAAAACGACCTCTGAATACTGTTAACCACAAAAATATAGGGTTGCCATAAGTCAGGATTGACTTGAAAGGAGTCCATTTCCATTTTCAAACATTATTGCACAGAAATAAATCACACTGAACTCAAAAAGTATGCAACTGATCAAACCCACCCTCCCTTCTCCTCCCTCCTATCCCCTCCCTCTTGTCCCTCCCCTCCCCCTCCAATCCCCTCCTTCCCCCTTCCCCTCCCCCTCCCCCTAGCCATGGTCAGTTTTACCTATCTTAAGCATGATTGCATGGGAGTAAATACCATTGAACTCAATAAGCATGCAAATGATCAAACCTATCCTCTCCTACCCCTTCCTTTGCCCCTCCCCCACCAATCCCCTCCTTCCCCCTCCCCCTCCTTCCACTCCCCTCTCCTCTCCTTTTCTCCTTCCCTCTCCTCTCCCCCCTCACTGCTCCTCCCCCATGGTCAGTTTTACCTATCCTAATCATGATTATATAGGAGTAAATCCCATTGAACTCAATAAGCATGCAAATAATCAGACTTGGCTTTCCCCTCCTACCCCTCTCCTCTCCCTTCCTCCTCCCCTCCCTTCTTCCTTCTTCCTCCTTCCCTGGAGAACTTTCATCCAAGCTTGTAATGTGCAATTCACAACTTGATGAACTAATTATGATTTCTGGTGGATTAAGTTCACCTAACACTACTTTCAGTATTCCTTTTCAAATGTTGATTTAATGGGTATACATCAGTTTCAGTCATCCACTGTCTCTTTATATGTTCATTCTAGTGGTTGACATTGTTCAAATTATTTATTGAGGTTTTATATAGTTACCAGACAACCAACAATGTTCTGTATTTCAGGAGTTAATGGAGGATTAATTTTCAATCAGATATTGTTTTCTGTATTGCAGCATATTGTATTTGTATGTTTTAAACATGTAGATTGCAATGTTTACTGATGTTTCAACCAGCAAGATTTTAACTCTGTATTTGAATTTGTTTGGATCCTATTCCTTAAAGTAGATTACGAGCAAGAAATTTTGAGATGCCATGCTTGAAGGCTCAGCAGCAGTTTGAAATATCATTCTGCTGTTTGAAAATTCAAATGTCAGCATCTCTATTTAGCTGGCCACCAAGGGACTAATTAGGATTTTAATGAAAAGTTGTTAAAACTTTGCTAAACCTGAGCAGCTAAATAACTCTGTCAGAAAATTCCACAACTTCAGTTCTAAGCTTTATAAGCAGTTAAGATTAAGTTTTCTTGTTATGTGCCTCCAAGTCGACTGCGACTTATGGAGACCCTATGAATCAGCAATCTCCAACAGCATCTGTCATGAACCACCCTGTTCAGATCTTGTAAGTTCAGGTCTGTGGTTTCCTCTATGGAATCAATCCATCTCTTGTTTGGCGTTCCTCTTTTTCTACTCCATTCCGTTTTTCCTAACATTATTATATTTTCTAATGAATCAAGTCTTCTCATTATGTGTCCAAAGTATGATAACCTCAGTTACATCATTTTAGCTTCTAGTGATAGTTCTGGTTTAATTTGTTCTAACACGCAATTATTTGTCTTTTTCTCAGTCCATGGAATCCACAAAGCTCTCCTCCAATATCACATTTCAAATGAGTTGATTTTTCTCGTACCCGCCTTTTTCATTGTCCAGCTTTCACATCCATACATAGAGATCGAGAATACCATGTTCTGAATGATCTTGACTTTAGTATTCAGTGATACATCTTTGCATTTGAGGACCTTTTCTAGTTCTCTCATAGCTGCCCTCCCCAGTCCTAGCCTTCTTCTGATTTCTTGACTATTGTCTCCATTTTGGTTAATGACTGTGCCGAGGTATTAGTAATCCTTGACAAGTTCAATGTCCTCATTGTCAACTGTAAAGTTACATAAATCTTCTGTTGTCATTACTTTAGACTTTTTGACGTTCAGCCGTAGTTTTCGATACGACCAGTTCGTGATCTGTACAACAGTGTGCTCCTGGTCTTGTTTTCTCAGAAAGTATGGAATGTCTCCATCTTCTGCTACCAATTATATAATCAATTTGATTCCTATATTGACCATTTGGTGATGTCCACGTGTACAGTCGTCTTTTCAGTTGCTCAAAAAATGTGTTCGCATGAAACAAATTATTAGCTTCACAGAATTCAATAAGTCTTTCTCCTGCTTCATTTTTGTCTCCTAAGCCCCATTTTCCTACAAATGATGCTCCGCTCCCCCGCTCGCAGCCTGGATGCGCGGAGCATAATTGCGGCTGGGGGTGATGCCGCAGTCGACATCTTGGAGGTGGGCAGCATCACATGTTGCATGAAATATGCACGTGTGACATGCGGTGTGGGAGGGCCAGAGCATCAGGGGCTTATTTAAGCCCGCACCACCCCTCCTATTCCTCCTGTTGGCATGTGATGCCCACCCCGCCCTCCCTCATTCATGGTGTGTTCTGGGTGGCTTTGGAGCCAAGTAGGAATTTTATCCTGCCCACCCTGGTTGGCGGGCAGGTTTTTTTGCCTGCTCCATACTGTGAGGGTGGGGAATTGGGTTAGGGGGTGTCGTGATTAATAGGTGGTTTTGGCTAATTCAGCTTATTTGTCATGGTCTAAATGTTAATGCCCTGAGTGGGGCAGTTTTTGTTAAGGCATGGGTGTGGGAAGGTGCGGGAAGGGAAGTAGGTAAGGACAGCTAGGTGGCCCCCTTAGGCATCTTTGGAGGTGATTGCCGGTTCCAGAGACCTGTCTGTCCGGGGTTTAGGGCTTGAGGACAGGCTATGGGCTGCTTCTGGGGCCAACTTATCTCATCCACCCGAGGGTTCTACGGCCCCGGGGCTGGGTGACGTGGGAAGGCCTCCCTACTCACCTATAAGGTGTGGCTGGGGCAGGGGTAAGCAAAAGGGGCTTGCCCTTGGCTCCAGCAGGGGCTGGTCCCCCGAGAGCTATAGGACAAGCTGTTTGCCTATTGTTAGTCCCCGCACTTAGGTTTCACCTCTGCAGGTCACTTTAAAGTTTTGTTTGAATTTAATAAAGTGGCCCTTTATTCAACCATAGCTGCTGTTGTCTGCGTATTATTTCACCCATCAACCACAAATGTAGCTCCGCTTACCAGAAGACTTGGGGAGTTTTAGGGCCGCGGGAGGTGGTGACCTGGGAAAGCTCCCCTACTCACCTACAGGGTGTGGCCGGGGTAAGGGGTAAGTACATGGGCTTGCCCTTGCCCCAGCAGGGGCTGGTCGCCCAAGAGCTGTATGGCAAGCTGCTTGCTTATAGACAGTTCCCGCACCTAGGTTTTCCCTCTGCAGGTCACTTTAAAAGGGTTTTTGTTATAGTTAATAAAGTGGCCCTTTGTTCAACCCAAACTGCTGTGTCTTGTCTTATTTCGCTCCTCAGCCACAATTCCTAGTTCTTCTCTGTTCCCTACTTTTGCATTCCAGTCCCCCATGATTATCAGAACATCTTGTTTTGGTGTGTGATCAATTTCTTCCTGTACTTCTGTGTAAAATCTCTCCAATTCCTCTTCTTCTGTGTTTGCTGTTGGAGCATAGACTTGGATGATGGTTAGGTTGATAGGTTTCCCATTTAATCTCATTGATATCACTCGCTCAGACCTTGCGTTGTAGCTCCTAATTGCTTTTGCTACATCACTTCTCACTATTTATCATTTCCTGCATAAAATATTTTGTAGTTGCCTGATTGAAAATGTCCCATTCCCGTCCATTTTAGTTCGCTCACACCAAGTATTGTAATGCTGATGCGTTCCATTTCTTGCTTGACAATTTCTAACTTTCCCTGGTCATGCTTCCCACATTCCATGTTCCTATTGTGTGCGTCGTACAACTCCGGACTCTCGTTTCACATCTCTGCACATCAGCCTCTGGGCTTCCTTTCAGCTTTGACACAGCTGGATCATTAGTCACAGTGCTACCTGTACTTGTCCTGTGTTCTTCCCCAGTAGCTCGGTGAGTGCCTTCTGACCTGGGGGGTCTCATCTTCCAGCACTATCTCTTGTTGCATTTTGGATACTGTGTTCATAGGGTTTTTGTGGTAACAGATATTCAGAGGTGGTTTACCATTGCCTTCCTCTGTGTTTGGATGCATCTTAGTCTAGTGTTTCAGCTTTGACCATTCCGCCTTGGGTGCCCCTGCTAGGAGTCTAGCCTCTTCGTCTAGACTCCTGATGGCATTGCTCTTAGCTTCTTCAACACTCTCAAACCCCCTCACCATGTTAAGGTGTGCATCCTAGAGGGGGGGTAAGATTAAGTACATGCATCATATTTAAACTTGTAGAAGAAGCCGCAAAACTTTCATGGTGACTGAGCTGTGTTTTGGAGTGGTTGATTCTAAAAATCTCAGGTCTTCTATTTACATTAATTGGCAATACTATTGGTCTGATAGCCACAACAAAGATGAAATGAAACAGAATAATAATAATAATAATAATAATAATAATAATAATAATAATAATAATAATAATAATAATAATAATAATAATAAAATTTTATTTCTAGGTCGCCTATCTGGCCGGGTCAGCGGCCACTCTAGGCGACGTACAATTAGAATTAAATACAATTAATACATCATATAAAATACACATACAACCCAACAACTCCAATCTAAAATTAATCTAAAACCACCCACAACTGCAGCAAGAAAAGATTAATCTACCCCCGGGATTCTGTAGGCCTGCCTGAATAGCCAGGTTTTCAAGGCTCGACGGAAACTTTGCAGGGAGGGGGCATGGCGAAGATCATAGGGCAGATAATTCTAGAGGGTGGGGGCCACAATCGAAAATGCCCTCTCTCTGGTCCGCACCAGCCTAGCTGTTTTAACTGGTGGGACCGAGAGAAGGTCTTGCGTGGCTGATCTCATCAGGCGGCATATTTGGTGATGCTAGAGGTGCTCCTTCAGATAAACTGGGCCAAAACCGTATAGGGCTTTAAAGGTTAATACCAACACCTTGAATTGGGCTCGGTAAACAACTGGTAACCAGTGCAGATCATCTAACACCGGAGTGATGTGATCACGGTGATGGCTGTTCTTAATCAACCGTGCCACTGCATTCTGAACCAGCTGTAATTTCCGGACCGTTTTCAAGGGTAACCCCACGTAGAGCGCATTACAGTAGTCTAAGCGAGAGGAGACCAGGGCATGTACCACCCGTGGGAGAAGATGGACAGGAAGGTAGGGTCGCAGCCTCTGTATCAAATGTAATTGATACCAAGCTGCCCGGCTCACTGCCATGACCTGACATGACCTGACCTGCCATGGACAGCTGGGAGTCAGGAATGACCCCAAGGCTGCGGACCTGGTCCTTCAGGGGCAATTTCACCCCATTGAGCACCAGGTCTATATCTCCTAACCTTCTCTTGTCTCCCACGGGTAGCACCTCGGTCTTGTCAGGGTTTAGTTTCAGCCTATTACCTCCCATCCATTCACTTACGGAATTCAGGCACATGGAAATGGTATCCACAGCCAACTCTGGAGAGGACTTAAATGAGAGATAGAGCTGGGTGTCATCCACATATTGGTGACACCGCAGCCCAAATCTCCTGATGATGGCTCCCAGCGGCTTTACATAGATGTTAAATAGCATGGGGGAGAGGATAGAACCCTGTGGCACACCACAATTGAGAGGCCAAGGGTCTGAAACCTCATCCCCCAATGCCACCCATTGGTGCCTATCGGAGAGATAGGAACGGAACCACCGTAACACAGTGCCCCCTATTCCCAATCCCTCCAGGTGATCCAAAAGGATACCATGGTCGACGGTATCAAAAGCCGCTGAGAGATCCAGGAGGACGAGGAATGCATGTTCTCCTCTATCCAGCACCCTCCTTAAATCATCCACCAGAGCAACCAAGGCTGTTTCAGTTCCATGACCAGTCCTGAAGCCCAATTGGAATGGATCTAAGTAATCTGCTTCATCCAAGTGTGTCTGTAACTGTTTGGCCACCACTCGCTCGATCACCTTGCCCAAGAATGGTAAGTTAGAGACTGGGCGAAAGTTGTTCAGCTCCTGGGGATCCAAGGAGGACTTTTTCAGAATGGGTCTTATGACCGCTTCCTTGAGGGCTGATGGCATTGCACCTTCTTCCAAGGAAGCATTCACCACTGCCTTGATCCCTTCGCTCAGTTTCTCTTTGCAGCCCATAATGAGCCATGTGGGGCAAGGATCAAGCAGACAAGTGGTTGGCCTCACAGTAGAGAGCACCTTGTCCACTTCCTCAGAGGGAAGAGACTGAAACCGATCCCACCGGACCGAAATGCAACTGGCCGACTCTGGCCCACTTCCTGTATCCACGGCATACGGAATCATACGGATGATCAATTTTATCAGCGAAGTGTTTGGCAAATGTGTCACAGGAGGCTTTAGAATGTTCCATGGGCTCCTGCGCAACTGGATCGACCAGGCTTCGGACCACTTGGAACAGCCTCCTGGGACAACACTCCGCGGATGCAATAGAGGCAGCAAAGAAATCCCTCTTTGTTGCCTTTGTTGCCACTTGGTAGGCAGCTATTGCTAACCAGAAGCACTAAGGAAATTGGTTTTGAAATTCAGAGGGAGAAGGATATGCTATGAGATTGGGTCCTGTTCTTTGAAAGAGTTGACCACTCTGAACTTGTGGTGCAGGCAAACTTTGAACTGGGAGAGTTCAGAATATGAGTCTTTCAACAGTTTAGGTTGCAATCATATATCCACTTAACTGGGAATAAGTTCCATTAAACTCATTTGGATTTACTTCTGCGACATGTATAGGACTGCACAGTTAGTCTGGTATACCAGCTACAACTACTCCTGGGCAGAGATAACTGAGTAATATTATCTATACACTGGCTGTAACTTCTAGGTTAGACTACCACATTGTGTTGTAACTATGCTACATTTGAAGACTTCTCAGAAACATCAGCTAGAATCAGAGCACAGGTGCTAGATCAGTGCATGGGAGCAATTTTACAGAACAAACATCACCAGTTCCTCATGGCTGTAGATCTATTTCCAAGCACAGTTCATAGTATCAGTGCAACAATCAAAGCCTAAATTTTGCATATAATGACATAAACTACCTGGGACCTGACTACCTAAAGGAGAAGGATCTACAAAATTAGTCTGCCTGCAGATTTCATTCTTCATCTGAGGATGTCCTCCGGGTGTCCCCTCCAACTAGGAACATAGGAAGCTACCTTATATTGAATCAGACCATTGGTCCATGTAGCTCAGTATTATCTACACCAGTGGATTTCACAGGTTTCCAGCTGGGGACATTCTCAGTCCTATTTGGAAATACCAGGGATTGGACCTGGGACCTTCTGAATGCAAAAAAGATGCTCTGCCACAGATCTTTGGCCCTTCCTACCTGAAATTTCAGGATACCTGAAAGACCGTCTTACCCCTTATGTACCCAGTCGATCACTGCGCTCTGCAGGTGGGAGTTCCTGCAGATATCATCTTATCAGGAGGTCCATTCTGCACAACATAGGAAACAGACCTTTAGTGTGGTGCACCTACCCTGTGGAATTTCCTCCCCTTAAATATTAGACAGGTGCCATCTCTGTTATCTTTTCGGCGCCTACTGAAGACCTTCCTCTTTCAACAAGCCTTTTAAGTTGAGACCTTATCCCAGTCTGCATCTGTGTTGGAATCGCTTCTTAAGATGTTTTTAAACCTCTTTTTTAAAAAAGACAATATGTTCTTTAACCTTTTTTTAAGATGTCTTCAAAGCTTTTTTTTAAAAAAAATAGATGTTTTGTTTTAATGTATTTTAAAGTCTTTTTATGATGTTTTAAAGTGTTTTTGGTGCTTTTGTTTGCCTCCCTGGGCTCCTGCTGGGCGGAAGGAAGGGATATAAATAAATAAATAAATAAGGTGGGTCATGGCCCCAAAGTGGTTTTAGTCACAGCACCTCATTTATGCAGAGCCATCCGCAGAGTAACTTGCCTGGCCCCAACTGTGTTGTCTTTTCAGTGACAGTTAAAGACATTTTTCTTTGCCCAAGCCTTCCCGAATGGAATGTGAATTGGCTGGTTAAGTTTTATTTTACCTAGGTTGAATTTATTTTATACCTTTTGTTCTGCTTTGAGTTTATTTTACTGTGATCTTAATTTGATGTTTCTGTTATTTTCCATATTGCAAGAAGAGCCCTGCTGGACCAGACCAAAGGTCCATTTGATCCAGCATCCTATTTCATTCAGTGCCCAACAAGTGGCCTCTTGACAAGCCCACAAGTAGGGCATGATTGCAATAGTTCTCTCCTGCTATTGTTCCCCAGCAGCTGATACTGACACGCATACTGGGGGATTCTCGGGGTTGCTGCCAGGAGTCCACCAATGCTGATGTGCTGGAGTTCAATTAGTCAAGATATGCAGAAAGCCCTGAGCACAGCCAGGCAGCCCCACAATTGTTCTGGCAATGATGATATCATCTCAGCCCAAAGGAGCCAAGCTGATTAGAAACGGTGCTGGGTGCAGTTGCCTCACTGTGGATGTCATGATGATGATGATGATGATGATGAAGAAGAAGAAGAAGAAGAAGAAGAAGAAGAAGAAGAAAAAGAAAAAGAAAAAGAAAAAGAAGAAGAAGAAGAAGAAGAAGAAGAAGAAGAAGAAGAAGAAATGTATTACCTGATGTTCACCAGCAGATGCCAGAGTGGGTTACAACAGATTGAAATTCAATATTATAAACAGTTAAAACAAATTACAGCCACTGGAATAGGGTGGGTCCTGAAAATGTACATCTCAAGTGACAAAGGCCAGGGTAAAGATATGCTAACTCCCATGGTCCACGTCCCAGTTGTCTCATAATAGGAGATGGGTGGAACCCTTGCCAGGGCTACGAACCAGCATTTCAAAGCCCGGCAGGTTTCTTCACTTCATTTCTGGTGTCCAGGGAGACTGAGAATGAGACCCAAAAAGGGCTATGGGTACTGACCTTGTTTCCCTGTCTGTTGGACACCAGTCACTGGAGATCAGGACCCCAGTTTACTGATAGCCACCATAACTAATAGCCATTGATAGCCTTATCCCTCATGAATTTGGCTAATTCCCTTTTAAACCATCCAAAATGGTGACCATCACCACATCTTGTGGCAGTGAATTCCATAAATTAATGATGTGTTGTAGATAATGCGGTATGCTTCCCTGATAGTTTCAAGGTAGGATACGTTTAAAACATCTTCTAAGAAGATGCATAAATAAACATGGTTAAAATTAATCTTTAGTCCTAGCCAGATTCCTTGAGACTCAGTTGGCTTAAGGAGGGAGAGTAAATTGCCAGGAATAAATCACAGAGCCCACTTCAGGGGCCAGGACTAGGATTGTGTACTGGTTGGGAGCATTGCAATTTTAGCCATCTATAAGTATGTTGGAATAAATGAAGGAGAAGGAGAGACATAGTCTGTTACCCTAAACTCCATCCTTAACTGGCCCACCAGTCAATCCAGTTTCTGAACATTGCCATATGAGCATTATGTGTAAGCCAATGGTTAACTAAAGGAAGTCTTGTCCAAGGTGCAACACAAGTATTTGTTCAAAAGTTCTGTTTAATTTTGCAGTTAAACAATAAAAACCCAATTCACAGTGCTAATGATAACTCATTATTAACTTCACATACACTCTAAGTACTTTGCAGACACAAAGTATAAGCAGATGTGTGCCAGGTGATTACAATAAGTATCCACACTTTATTCAGCACAGCAGGAAATCACTAAGGATGTGTACACATCTTACTAATATAACCTGCCTTCCCAGTAAGCCTATTCAATATACATTGATGTAGGATTATTTTCACACAACTTTTAATTTTAAGACCATCAGTGCAACCATTCTAGGGTGGCAATGAATTTGCTTCCTAAAATGTCCCTCAAAACAAAATGCTCTTCTATGAACCTTCTGGAAAATATGGCTCAAAAAGTCTCTGGACAGCTGAATTCAGTGAATATTTGATGTTCAAAAACACTCTTTGATATTTGACACCTGATATGCAATGGAGTTTAGTATTGGGGGGGGTTGGTTGACATGCACTGGTACTTTGCAATTGACACTATTGTGGACATTCTGTACATATCTTTTAAAAAGCTGCTCTCTGATGCAGTGAGGAGAAACACTGAACCCAAACCCCATCCTTCCCAAACAGCTTAAGAGACTATATCTGGCTTTTCTAAGGGGGCTCTGTGTGTTGAATCCCAGTGTCTGGATCAAGACAATGATCCATACATCCAGTACCCATTTGACTGTGTAGTTCCTCATCTAACAAGGGTGGGTGGGTGGTTGCAGGTAGAAGATTATGTGCATATATCCAGAAGTGGTTAGCTGAGCGGTATGCAGCCACTACTCTAGCTTCCCAGCAGGTGGGTTCCTGTTGCTTACTGGGAGGGAGAGGAGGAGGGACAAGACAGTGGGGAGGTGAGTGCAATGGAAATGCATTGCAGAGCGAATTCAATGCACTTGCTATATGATATAACCTCTAGCTGGATTGGGGCAACCAGAAGTATTCATTGACACATTTGGTTACAGGACAGTTCATGTGTAATCCAATTTAGCTGAATCTCATCTTAACTGAATGCTTTTGTATCACTCTTCCCCCATCTCCATACCAGTTTTGCTCAGGCCATTTGAGGTGGATCATTAAGTGATTCATTTGAGCTACCTCCACAGCATTATGCATTCAAAATAGGTACATATCATATGGCTTAGCAGGTGTGCTCGTATGTGAAATTGCTCCA
The DNA here is from genome assembly GCF_030035675.1 of Rhineura floridana. Taxonomy (NCBI): domain Eukaryota; kingdom Metazoa; phylum Chordata; class Lepidosauria; order Squamata; family Rhineuridae; genus Rhineura; species Rhineura floridana. The sequence continues at coordinate 24,208,931 of NC_084485.1, read as the reverse complement.
TTTGTGGGCAGTCACAGAAGTTTTTATATGAAAAAAACAAACCACCCCAAGCTGTACTACAGTGATATGTCACATGTTTTTAACTAAAGTCTGACACACATGTGACAAGTTAGTACCACAGCTTTGATTACCAGGGAAATCTCTCCTTCCTCCTTAACAATGGGAGGTTTGCAACTCATTTAAGTCAAGATATGAAATCAAAACCCATGGCACTACTACAGTCATGTTTGTGGATGGTGCTCTTTTGGCTACATAAGGATTGACCCTCCAAGAATGAGTTTGCCATTAGTACATATATTTGTGCTACAGTCATGCCAGATGCACAGATCTAGTGACCTCTCAGCTTCATTTTCACAGTTTCCAGGGGAGCATATCTGGGGCTGGCTCCAGAGGATGACAAAGTGGGGCATTTGCCAGAGCCCCAGAGGGCCACTGCGCTAACAGTGCTTTCATTTCCACTTTGCACAATGTAGTCAAAAAGATCAGGTGCAAGCTAAGAAGATTCTCAGTTTGCATATCTCAACTCTTCCAGATTGCTGGGGGGCACTTAAGGGGCCCTGCCCTTGACCCCCCCCCCCAAATCCTGTATCCAGCTCTTGGTAGAACACTCTTCTTTTTTTGGAATGGATTCCTGGTTCTTCTGAAGCGATGATCTTTTCCTGTTTCATAGCCAGCTTTACAAAAACGATCTTCTAGTCTGCTGCCAACGATGCCTATTGGGATCAAAATTACTGTCCTCGAAAAATTGTGTGTGCATTAAACAAATAAACAAACAAGCCACTGTAGTGAAATATCATGAGTGATTAGTACTTTAAACACAGATTGGACTATATACCAGCAATCTTTCTTAGTACTTCCTGTTCATTTAGGTTGGAGAGCAAAATTAAAACAGCAAAAGTAAAGTTGGGATCTTTATGCTAACTATCTGTAGGAGCCATGAGGGACAGAGCTTCTGATATTGGAAACATTTCCATATAATGTGAATTATTTCTTCCTGAGGTGCTAGAGCTGGATTAGGAAAGATGGGGATTCTTTGGGGAGCTCTAATGTAGGACCCATCTATACCTAACCGCAAAATCCACATTTTCCATAATTGGTAGGTGGCCTCAAGATCCATACATGTCCTGATTGTGGTTGGATTATTGTCAAAATCCGATTATCAAGCATCTATACATGTGGGCTTTCTTTTTTTTTGGTTTTGGCCACTCCCCTAAGTGCACCCCTTTTCAGTGATTGGTCTATAACAGTCATTTGCTTTTTGCTTGCTTTTTCGGAAGAGCACAGAAACGTATATATATATATTAATTCCCATGCATGTGCAGGTGCTATTGGGTGGGAAGGAGACGGGACTTGCCATATGATGGAGGAATGCCCATGGACCACCTATTGCAGGAAAGTCCATGGCATTGCGTCCGAGCGCGCAGACATTAATGCAATTGATTATCGATAAAGGAAAGCCTATTGGTTTTTCAGTGGTATTTCTAATGTAGATTTGTGAGTGCGAAAATCCATACTAGCTTGAAACATCAAGCCATATGACAATGGAACCAATGACCTAGAGAGGTGGTGGGCTCTCCGACACTGGAGGCATTCAAGATGCAGCTGGACAGCCATCTGTCGGGAATGCCTTGATTTGGTTTCCTGCATTGAGCAGGGGGTTGGACTCGATGGCCTTATAGGCCCCTTCCAACTCTACTATTCTATGATTCTATGATCATATGGACAACAGTAAATTAATGAGGACACAAAGCAATAACATTGCAGATCATACTGTCATATGGGTGGGCCTGTAGTGTAAGACTACATCTTTCAGAGTGTCATTAAAGTAGGTCTCCAAAGGCAAAGAGAGGGAGAAAAGGAGGAAATAGCATACAAAGTTAAGGGATACATTCAGGGACACAGTGCAATGGGGTGTAGAACCAGTTGGTTGTATCCAGACTGGCAGAACAATCCAAACTTCACTTATGCCCGGCTTGGGGGGGAGGTTGGACTGAGTGGAGACATCCCTCCACTCAGAACTCCCGGCTGAGCTACCCTTCCATTGGGGCTGACCTCTTAATAAATGTGGAGGTGGGTGGGAGGCACGTTAGTGGGTTCTTCACCAGCAGAGATAAATGAAAGTCTGAAAATGAGACATTTCAGGGTGGGGGAGGAAGCAGGAATGAGCCAGTCTAGAATCTGGTGGCTCCTGAGCTGGTCACACTGCCATTATATGACGGTATTGGGCCCAATTTGGAGTTGGTGCAAGGATTAAGACTGATCATCTTTCCCTACCTCTTCACCTTCTGCTATGGTTCCTGTGAGCAGCTGGGCTGTGAATATAGCCGTGGCTCTGAACTTAGGCCCTGCTGAACTTATGCCCCATTGAAATTAATGGTACAAGGTAGTCATGACTTAAGTACATTTGACTTCAATGAGAACTAAGTGCAAATAATGCCCTGCTTCTGATATAGTGCGATTTTTGATCACCCTAGTGAGATAGAAAGTTGGGAACTGGCTGCTGTGAAGGATGTGTGTGTGTGCCTCCTAAGCAGGGCCAGTGCCAGGCATGACTGGGTCCTTGGGCACCAGCCTGCCCTGGGCGCACGGCTCCTGCCTGTTCCACCTACTTTTCTCCTGTGTTCTGCTCCTGCACATGCTGAGCACACAGGGCTACCATCAACCAAGATGGTAGCAGATGCTTCTCTAAGGGGCTGATGCCCTCAACGCCATCTTGGTTGATGGCATGCATGCACGGTATGCTACGTGCATGCATATGCCTACCATCAACCAAGATGGTGGTAGGTGCATTAGCCCCTTAAAGAAGCCTCTGCCACCAGCTTGGTTGATGGCAGCCTTGCGTGCACAGCACATGGAACAGCAGAACACAGGAGACAGGTAAGTGGAGCGAGCGAATGGGTGGACAGCCTGGAAGCTCTGTCCCTGCGATCTGTGGCAGGGACCCTGCTGCGGATTGTGGAAGAGGAGCGCTACTCTCCCACCCTAATGAGGGGCCCTTCAGCCCTTTGGTGCCAGCCCTGCTCCTAAGCCAAGCCCCAAGGGGTCCAAACTAATTCTGACTCACCCATTCTAATTCCACCCTCTTCCCCAAAGACCCAGCTGATCATAACATGAGAAGATAAGAGAGGGTCAGTGAAGCAAGAATTGGGCCAACAAAGCCTCCTTTGAAATGCAAATCTGAAGGAGATCACATTAAGGAGATATGGATCCTTGGGGGAAAACAGTTAACACAATGCACTTCTCTTTTAGTTAACTGGTTTTATCCAAGACTATTCAATATGATATCATACGGATATTGTTGGACTACAATTCCCATAATTCCTAACTACTGGCCATGTTGGCTGGAGCTTATGGGAGTTTTAGTCCAGTAACATCACGTTGGCTTTTACTTGAGAACATGCCCATTTGAAGTAAATTTGTTTTGCTTATTTTTTTTTATTTTTTTTTAACAGTAATGTGCATTACTTACTTTTAAATAAATGTGGTCAAGTACAGCAATACATATACCTGTCCAACTGAACTCAGTGGGGTTTCCTTCTGAGTAGCCAAGTGTAGAATTGCACTGCACAGCTCTGACCATTCAGATATTGTTTTCAACTCTGCCATTGAAGTTGAATCCCTTACATTCCTTGTGCTGCTTTTAGCCCACTTTAATGGCAAGAGCCAGTGTGGGATAGCAGTTAGAATGTTGGACTACGACCTGGGAGACCAGGATTCGAATCCACACACAGCCATGAAGCTCACTGAGTGACATTGGGCAAGTCACTGCCTCTCAGCCTCAGAGGGAGGCAATGGTAAACTACCTCTGAATACCGATTACCATGAAAACCCTACTCATAGGGTCACCATGAGTCGGAATCGACTTGAAGGCAGTCCAATTCATTCAATTTTAATGGCATACACCAGCGCTCTCCAAATGTTTTGGACTACAACTCCCATCAGCCTCAGTCAGCATGGCCAATTATCAGGGATGATGGGAGTAGTCCAAAGAAATTTAAAGGGATCAGCTTTGGGAAGGCTGGTCTGGGACAAACATACCAGCTTTCTCCAGTTCATCATTTTGGAATTTTGTTTACACACTGACTACATTTTATCTTTTTTTTCTTGAAAAAAGGGTTGCCCCCCCAGAGAGAATCTCAGTAGCTTTCAGTACTTAAAAAGATGGAATTCCCATTTAAGATTTATTTGTTTAATGAATTTATTCCTTGCTTTTCACTATATGTCTCAAGACAGCTTACAGAAAGAAAGAAAGTGTGACATAAACCAATTTTAAAACATAGATTAAAACTTCAGAAAATAGAAACATTACAACAAGGTTTATAGTGTAAAGGCCTCCTGAAATAAATTCACTTTTACGAGGTGTCTGAAATTTAGTAGGCATGGTGCCTGACTGATTTCTAATGGGAAGGAGTTCTACAGAGTTGGGCCCACAACACTGAAAGCAAGAGTTTTTGTTGACAATGACATTGGTCATGCGTCTGGTCTGTAGGGGACTACTAATAATTACCTCTTAATAATCTCCAATTTTTGGATTACAGGTTGTGAGAAGGAAGTCATTAACAATTGGCTGGTCATTGCTTTTAATTACACAACAGCAAAAAAGTCATTACAGAGATGGAGATTTTGAAACTAGAAATCATATTGAGCGTGATCTTAAAAAGGGCTGCTCCAAAAGGGCACTGAAATAAATATGAATAGATTTTTTTTAAAAATGAAAGAGTAAAAATGCTAGAAAAGAACCACTGCTGGAGATGAGAAAATGGAGGGATCTGGTAGCAAATTCACATAGCATTGGATCACAGACGAACAAATTAATTACTGACAGGAGACATTGTCAGAAGTCAAGTGCCATCTTCCATAACTAAGAGGAAAGGTTTGTTCTGCTAAACCTCTCAGGTATAGAGGGTGCTAGAGTTCCAAGTCTTTGAGCTTAGAAGCAAACATAATGCTAAAAAAAGGTATAGGTCAGCCTCTGAATATTACAACTACATAGTGTCAAAAGTCGAACACCATATTTCTGAGAAGCATTTCAAGATTAAACAAATTCTATTACAGGAGATTGAATTACTGTTTGGTTTCTGCTCTGGTGAAGAATCAGTTTCTATAAGGAAAGCTGGCTTGCCTATCAACTGCGCTGATACTTGCATCCCTTTCTGACCAGATTAAATGTTGCAAACAGCATTCGAAAGAACTGGAGCTCTACCAGATATTTCCACTCAAACATTTTTGTCTGAATATGGCTGCATACATACCAAACATTTACAGCACATCACCATTGAGAATCCTAGGAATTGTAGTTTACCTTTCACAGAACTACAATACTCAACACCCTTTACAAACTATAAATTGTATGGTATGTATGCAGCCTATAGCACTGGAGCTGGGTGAGGCTTGCTCACATTTTTCTTCTGCACTGCCCAATCAGCAGATCCTTCTCCACCATTTTATGATTGTTCTTTAAACATGTTTCAGCTTCTTGGCTTCATGATCCCAACCAATATTACATATGGGATTATGGGCCAACATGATTATGCCACAATGTCTTCATTCAGACAATTAGATTTTTGGCCATGACCACACCACAAAGTGAGTTCAGAGAGAAGGTATGAAACATTGCCCTGAATGGGCAACGAGGAGGGAACAGTGCTACAAACACTTCACTGCTGTTCATGACCACCACGCCTGTAAAATGCCTAAATGGGAATCCTTTTAGTGGGGTACACGTGAAAAGCTTGTGAAAAGCATCCATCCATTTTGCTTGGTACTAAAAAGAGATATCTTTTTTTCTGTCTTTTCCTACATGATTCACATAAATGACTTGAATAATGTTGATCATAACCAGAGCTTGGAAAAGTTACTTTTTTAAACTACAACTCCCATCAGCCCTAGCCAGTATGGCCACTGGATTGGGCTGGTGGGAGTTGTAGTTCAAAAAAGTAACTTTTCCAAACTCTGATCATACCTCAAGTGGAGACAACAAGATGTCCTCCTGGAGATGAGGACTACAGCTCCCATCAGCCCCAGCCAGCATGGCCAATAGCCAGGGATGATAGGTCAAAAACATTTGGAAGACATCAGATTGGCTATCCCTCTTATAAGTGAAACCCTAAATATGCCTCTGATATTGGAGCCATTATTGTGCACATACAGCACACATTCAGGTGAAGAGACAGTAAACAATGGGAAATCATCTAATTAGGAAAATAAAATTTAGCAAAACATATCAGAAGAGATTGCTGAGATTTGGCCCATATGGGAAGAAATGAGCTATGAACACCTAAAAGGAATGGAACAGGGTTCTGCCTAGTGATGTTTGAGGATTTAAGATGGTTTTATTGTTTCATTGTCTGCTTTCATTGTATGATTTTCTATTGTTTTTATTTGAATGTGGATCTCTTGTGAGGTGGGGGTAGGGATACATCATGGAAACAAGGAGGGGAGAGAAATTCAGTTTATTTCTCATATTAATGTGAACCTACCTAATTCACACTTCCAGAAACAATATTCTGACTGAAACACAGCTTTCCTTCAAAATTTGCACTTCTCAGAATTTTTCAATGCAGTTCTCCAAATACAAAATGTGTACAAAATGCATATATTGGGAGAAAGAATCCTTAAACTGCACATATTCATGACAATAACATAAAAATGCATTATGCTGGCAGCAATTGAATACAAAAATGTATGTGTTGGGACAAGCAGAGACTTAAAATGTTGATGAATTTTCATGAGTACTTTTTTAAAGCTAATTATTGCAGAAATGTGGTAAACTGAACTGAAACGATAAGAAACTGAGAGAAACTGAAATTGATAAATTCACACATCTGCCCAGAAAATAAATGTAGTCTATGTGAACTCCAATATGGTCCCGATCCTCACCTCAAAGACTAATGTGTGGATTGTAACATCCATTGGACTTCACACTTCTCCAGATGTTGCAATGCAGTTCTCAATTCAGAAAATATATCGGCAGGCATTTAAAAATATGTATTTCAAACTAAAATATATTAAAAATGTGCATTTTGAGAGAAACTATGTTTCAAAATATGTTTCTAAAGATGTGTTTAAATATGGATTTTTGTGGATTAGTATTTTTTAAATAAATCACTGTTTGATGCAGAAAAGGGAAGGGACAGACTTATGAATGAACATGAGATAGAACATGAGATAGAAATAGATTAATTCATCCATCATCCAAACCTAGTTCTGCCCTAACTGACGTTCCAGACATAAATGCAAATCCCAATTAAAGTGAAAGTATTTTAGTATTAATAGACTGCTTTATCCCTTATATATCTAGTAGGTCACTGCAGTCTACAGAAGAGCTTCTCCTGCAAGTTCCAAAAATATCAGAAGCCTGCTCCACAGTAATTCAGAACAGGGCTTTCAGTGTGGCTGTCCCTGTTCTGTGGAGTAGCGTTCCTGTTGAGATATGAAAGACACCCACTATCTGGACTTTCTGGAAACAACTAAAGACAATTTTTGTTCTGATGGGCTTTTCCAGTGGGATGAATGGATCTCTCCAATGGGTGACTATTTTGTATTATTTTTGTTTTATTTTAAAATGTATCTGCTATTTTAAAACTTTTTTTGCTGTTTTTATTATACATTACCTTGAGACAATTGTGTAGAAGGCAATTAATAAATTAATAATAAAAAAGTAATAACCAAAGACAACCCAGTTTGGGCTCATTTAAGAAACACCATAAAACATCAGCCTACTCGGAATACTGTTACACCAGTGACACAACCCCTTCAACTTCATTGAAGGACTCACACATATATACAAAGAGGCTTAGCTGTACTAGACCAGTTTGTACATGTTTGGAATGGATATCTGGATTCCACAGTTCACTGTGGACTTAAAGTAGAATATAATACATCATTTCTACCATCCACCAAAGTTTCCAGAGTGGAACTAAGCATTTCAGATCCCCACTCCTATATACTCCCTACTGATGTCTCTAATTATACAGTATTTACCTTTGTTAAAGTGAAGGCAGCCTCAAATTATGTTTAACAGGATTAGAGAAACATATGACTTTTTTCAGTCCAATGACATGCTGTATTTGCAAATGTCATGCTTCCATAAAGAAGTTAAACATCCAATATATATATCATGAGACATACTCTGTGAAAAATTCAAGCAGAGTCGGCAATGGTTTATATTGAGTTTGGTGTGAAAAATTGCATATAACTTTGGGAAACCTTTTTGTTTAAGTAAGTTTTGTTGACTGAACTGCTTTCAGATTTGGGAAAAAAGCAATGGATGTCTATGTGGTTATTAAAAATCAAACAGGCCTACAGTTTGCTAGATTTATATCATTCACAATAGACTTCTAAGCCTAAATCAGGAGTGGAGAAACTTTGGCTCTCCAAACGTTACTGGCCTCCAATTCTCATCAGTCCCAGCCACCATGGCCAATGGTCAAGAATGATGGAAACTGTAGTACAACAACATTTGCAGGACCACAACTGACACAACACCATTTGCAGGACCACAACTGACACATTCCTGGCCTAAATACAGGTAACTACATTTGTATATGTTTCTCATCAAGGCCCTTGTGTGTGTGTGTGAGGCATCTTTAACCTTTGGCTCTCTCCACTGCAAAAGTAATCCAGATGTTTCCCCCCCCCATGCCTTCTATTTGCATTGGGGGAAAGCTCCTACTGGAGTGAATGGGAGGTTTTCCCCTAATACAAAAATCAGTTGCTGGGGGCCTGATCTCAAGCATGACTGTTTGCAGCAAGGGGAAGGGGATAGCCACCACCCCCAGAACAAAGGTCCCAGTCTGAATTAGTTATCCTTTGCCTACCTTTTTTTTTTTTTAAAAAAGGACAATAATGCAATTGCTAATTGTATGAATGGTGTCAGGTCTAGTTTGGCTTTTACACTGTGGGCTACTCACAACAGGGACCTGAGTTCTTCTTTATGTTATTCTGTGAATTGTCAAAAATGCCAATGATACTAGCAATGATATAACAACAATTCTTTTTATCAAGAACTGTCATTGAAACACAACACCTGTATCCAAACGTGTCTGCTGAATGCTAACTTTACAACAGTGTTCATATGACTGCAAAAAAGGATTGATGTTTTGCTAGACATGTTCTCATTAGTTCCAAATTGCAAAAAGGCATGTTTAGTTTCTCAAAAAATAATCTTTATCAACTTACCTTGATATCATGTATTTTTCCTTTGTTCATTGAAAGACAATGAATCAGAAATCCAGATGAGAGGAATTAAGTACAATGGAACATGATCATAAGAAAAATTGGGAAAAAATATAAAATCTGATCACACTATTTTCATGTTAATTTTTTCTGGTGTGCCAAGTCTCCTTTTTCTTCAGAATATAATGTTTCTTTTTGTTTATCTTTATTTGGAATATATCAGTAATTAAGTCTTGCAAGCAAATTATTAAAGAAGAATGCTAGCCAATTATGTTCATTGTCATGCTATGGAGCTACTAAATCTCATGCCTTCATACTCTTAAAACTGAGCCATGCTGTACTATCTGTTCTCTTTGTGAGGCTCCACCAAATGCTGACTGTTTACAGACTCAAGCTGGACAAGATGTATCAGAAAAACATGAAGATGGACCTGCTAGAAGCATTTATTACTGGCTTGGGCCATAGCTTTGCAGGCACAAGGTCTCGCAACAATCCCTAACATCTCTGTTGAAAAGGATGTTGAGAAACAGAGCTGGGAAGGCCCTCAGAATCATACTGGCAGTCAGACTAGGCACCACTGGGCCAGATATACCAGTGTTCTGACTCAGTATGTCAACTTCATATATGCAATATATACTACTTCATAGTATGTTGCAATTTTTAGAGCAGAGATGGACAACCTGTATGCGCCCTCCAGATGTTGTTGGACTGTAACTTCCATCATCCCTGACCACTGGCCATGCTGAGTGGAGCTAATGAGAGTTCAGCAACATCTGGAGAGCCACAGATTCCCCATCCCCAGGACCAGATACACCTGGGTTGAAAACCCAGCTTAGCCATGAAGCTCACCATTGTTTTGCCTAAACTGCAGACAGAGAATGAGTGGGTCTTTCCAGTTCATTTTGGACTTCATCTCCCATTAGACAGCATGATCAAAGGTCAAGGGTGATGTGTATTGTAGTCCACACCCCTAAACTGTCACAGGATTGGGGAGAAGAAATACAACATATTATGCTGCCCCGAGTTTCTTGAAGGAAGGACAAGGTTTTTAAAGATGGTAACACACACTTATTTGCCCATAGCATTTTGTGTCCCCTTTTAAGTTGCCTTTTCCAGCTCTATGACATCCCTTCCATAGTAGCATGTCTAGAAGTGTACACGGGATTCTAAATGTGAACCCACCATAGTTTTATGTAATCCCATTATGAGACTTGCTGTTTTATTTTAATTTGGTTTCCTAATCTTTCTTAATACGGAATTTACTTGAGCATTTGGCATGTGTCATCATGAACATCTTTCAGAAGCCCTATAAGTCTTGGGGGGAAGGGAGAGGAGCTGGTTGTGTGGTTAAAAACAGTGAATGGCAAACAGGCCTCCACAAATCCATTCATATTGTTTGCAACCAATAGCCCTGGCCCTCTAGGAAAGTCTCTGCTCAGCAGTATGGCACAGGACACCCCTTATTTCCTAATCAGAGCACAGGTAAGGAAACCATACCACTCTGGATGTTGTTAGACTGCAACTGTGGTCATCCCTGACGGTTGTCCATACTAGCAGAAGCTGATGTGAATCCAGCTTCTAAAGTGCCACAGGTTCCTCACCACTCAGTTAGAGAAAGGGACAAAGTGTCCCCACTGTCATGCAGTAGAGCTTTGGAACAAGATGTCATTTTGCTTGTTCCAAATGTCAAAACTATTTGAGATGCATCCTTCCCTCCTTCCACTTGAAGAAGGGGAGTAAGGGATCTCATATGTTATGGTACTCAGCTTTGGTTCAGACAGAAAAGTTCTGCTGGCTCCAGATCCAAGTGCAATAAAAAGGCTGATACAATGGCAGCTGGCGGCTCCATGTCAGTAGGGCAGTGGATTCCACTCTGGGTTTTAGTCCGGACTTAAGAAGTGACATGGAGCCACCAGCCGCCATTGGGCTCATAAGAACATAAGAAGAACACTGCTGGATCAGACCAAAGGCCTGTCTAGGCCAGCACAGTGATTGATCAGATGCTTGTAGGAAGAGCTCAAGCAGGATATGAGTTCAACAGAGCTCTCCTGCTCATATTCCCCAGCAACTGGTATCAGAGGCATACTGCCTTTGATTCTGGCAGTAATGTATAGTCATCAAGTTTAGTAGCCATTGGAGCTTTATTCTCCATTAATTTGTCCAAACCCCTTTTAAAGCCATCCAAGTTGGTGACCAACACCACATTGGAGAGGAGTGAATTCCATAGCTTAACTAAACACAGTACAAAGAAGTACTTCAATTTCTCTGTCCTGAATAGGGATGTCAGAGAATTCAGATGAAAACAGATATGGGGGCGGAAATTACCAATGTTCACTTACTTGTCCCATGTCCAGAATGGAAATCAGTCCAGCAAATACAGTTGGTATTCGCTGTTGTTGTTACTTTCAGTCCATAGACAATATGTAATTGATTACATTTCCCCCTCATTTGCATTGCATTTCCTTTGCACTGAACTGAGTGGGGTGGAATAACGTAATGATAAAGCAATGTACATAATTAATTATGTAAATTACATAAGTCAAGTAATTTTGCTACAGCGGATAGTGAGATGAATAATTTAGTTTTTGGCAGAAGATGGACTGCAGAGGAATGGAAACAATGCTGCATGCAATGAATGCAGGGCTGAATGGAAAATAATGCCTTCTTGCATCCCTAGTCGTTCTTTGGTTCTTAGCTGTATTGGCTGACCCTGCTCCTCTGCCAAATATTACTCATGTCTTGCTCCTGAACTTTAAAGCCAGGTCCAAAGCTCAATAAAATTTGAGGAATGCACACTCCTCCTCTGTTTTAGCCCATACATAGGGCTTGGAGAAATGGAATGATCAGTGGGGGCCACAATTTGTGACCTAAGAAGTCAAGTCAAGCCAAGCCAAGCCAAGGCTAGATATTTCAAAACCCGGCAGGGAGCTGTCAGAGGTAAGGGAGGACGATAATATTGCCCAGATTGGTGTTTTTATTTTTATTTTTAATGCCACTGGAAACTACTAGAATACAGTGGGCTAAAAAGAACCCTGGCTAGATAAGTCTAGGGAAAAAGGTTTCCTGCTTGGAGTAGTATAAGAAACAACTATCACGTACCTGTGTTTATGAATTCTTAACTGATATCCATAGCTGTTGGCCAGAGATGGGGAAAGAATATCAGCACAAGTAATCCCATCCATTTGCATGCATGTTAGTAATCTGTTTGCTTTTCCATTTTTTCCAAGGTGCTTGCTGAATGACAGCATGCTTGCTGAACTGTGGGTAAACAAGGCAACAGGAACACCAGCAAATCAAATTATTAAGCTTCATTCACACCAGTATTTGCTAAGGCTTTGCCAAAACCTGTTATCACAATAGGCTTTTCAGCATCAGTAAACGCAAGAAGCATTGCCTTTTTTGACCGTGGTATCCATGGAGAGGTTCCATGACTCACACAGATGGTTAAAGTCAAAAGACTTATGACAGCGCATGAGAAGAAGCAGAAATGCCAGTGGTGCTGCCCTCTTGCAAGGAAAAGGGGGGAAATGTGCAACGGTATTGAACATCTTCATTCTTCATATGTCCCAACATCTCCCTATTTACCAGGAACAGTCCCTATTTATTTATTTTTGGTTACCAATCCAGTTACGATGGTGCTCATCCTCACTGTCAGTTTAAGTACACCTTACAATGAGCACCCAAGAGAAGATTCTTCCACCTTCCTACACAGGAATATAACACCTAGAAATGCTGAGGGGGAGCTGAGGAATGGCAAACCCAGCAAGGCACCCTAACAACATTTTAACAAAGATTTCCCTAGAGAGGAACATATAGAGAGGAACATAGAGCAGGAATAGTGTCGTGCAGGAGTAACCATTGCTGTGCCTCACACATGTATTGAACCTCCACTCCAATCAGCCCAAGCCAACATGTCCAGTGATCTGGGATGATGGGTGTTGTAATTCACACTTTCTGACAGCATTTTATTGGCTGCCTCTGGCCAACTATGAATAATGGCGGGGGGGTATCAGATAGTGATTTGGGGGTATGTTAGAGGTGATTCAAGCAGGCTCTGGTATTTCATTGATGAAATGTTGGTGGGTTTGATTCTTTTGCTTTAAGAAAAGTGTTCATGTTGAACCAAATGCAGGGCCAAACTAGACTTGGCATTAATAGCTAGGGCTATGCACTGGCTTCAGCAGAAGCCCAGATGCTAAACCAGGCTGATCTGGGTCAACCCAGAATTTGGCTGGAGCAGGTTGAGGCAGCCCCAGATCACCCCGGGTCAGTTCAGGTCCACCTAGAGCAATCCAGGGCTGTCAAAAGGGGGGTGGTCTGGCAGCGAGGAGTGTGGGAGAAGGAGATGTAGGCAGGCAGCCTTTTTTCCCTCTCTCTGAGTCAGAGGGAAGGTGGAAGAGGCATACATTGTCTGAACACAATTGCAACTCCTCCAAGCACAAGCGCCAAGTGCGACTGGAAAGTGCATGTGCTCAATCATCGTAGAGCACTTCTCTCAGGCGCATGCACACAAAACACTATCCCCTTTGCTTGCAGTCTGATTGAATGGTTTGGCCCCCTCAGAGGTGCTCCTCACTACCCAGCTCACCACTTACTCAGGAGGCGTACAACACTCCAGTTCCTGCCAGGCAGAGTCTCTTCTTTACTGGGTACCTTCAGGGAAGAAGAAGCCTGTGGACCTCTCCTTCTCTTCCCCACCCTGAATGCATGTTTAATTAGGGGTTTAAATCCTAATTAAATACTGTGCAAAGCCCTCAAATCAGTTTGGTACCCAGATTCAGGTTGGGTCAGTCCTGGATCATCTTGTGAGAGATTGGAAGGGGTTGCACAGCCCTATGAATTTCATGATTGGCCCATTCATGTTCATTTCTTTCTTTAAAAAGTGCAGCTGCAGAGAGCCTAAGCTGGATCAGGGCCATGGCACATATGGGAAGACTCTCACACTATATGCCAACTGCTGGAAACCACCGGAGTGGAGGGTCCTCTTGCACTCAGGTCCTGCTTGCAGGCTTCCCATGGGCAGCTGGTTGGCACTGTGAGAACAGGATATTGGACTATATAGGCCTCTGGCCTGATCCAGCCAGCTCTTCTTATATTCTTAATTTAGGCACCCCAGGTTCATATCTTTACGTATCTATTCTAATTTTTATTATTTAATATAGTAATAGCAATAGCCACAGCAGCAGTGTCTCACCCTTCCTCCAAGGAGCTCAGGTCAGTGTCCTTGGTTCTGGCTCTAAAAGAGGGTTAAACAAACATATGGGGGATATGGCTATTAATGGCTACTAGCTACAATAGCTATGTTCTGCCTCCACTGTTGGAGGCATTATACTTCTGGAGACCAGTTGCTGGGAATAACAAGTATGGAGAGTGCTCCTTGCCCTCAGGTCCTGCTCGCAGGCTTCCCACAGACATCTCTTTGGCCACTATGAGAACAGGATGATGGACTAGATGGGCCACTGGCCTGATCCAACAGGTTCTTCATATGCCATTATATACTTTGACCCTTTCCATGGTCTGGATCCAGACTGGACCCTCTTACAATTGATATTTTCCCCAGGAGGCAAACCACTATTTACACCAATGAAAGGTTCCTTCCAGGTTTAAATAGGAGCTGTGGGAGGGCCAGTCTTGACTCGCACTGCTGCAGGGGCAAAGTGTCAATACCTCACTTCCCCCATACTGTGGTCCTGATCCAGACTGGATCCCCCATGCCTGCTATTTAGTAAAGAAAATCCAAGGACTCAAGTGCCAATGATGTGGACAATGTCATGTTTGGTTTGGTTGTTCCCATCTCAAAAACTTTTTCCCAATCCCTCTGGCACTATCAGTTTCCCTTCCCATGCTCTGCACTGCGGTTGGACAATGTGAAGTGCTTACTAACACACACACACAGAGTGAGAGAGAGAGAGAAATGATGTGTAAGAATCCTGCATGCACCCAGGACTGAACCACAATCAAGCCCCTTTCTCTTCCACCACCACCAGGAAATGCTCTTTAATTTTATTCATGTATTTTAGAGCATTTTAAACCACTTAATTTAAAAAAAAATATCTAAATGGTATACTCCCATAAAAGAACGCTATCATAAACACAAAGGTGCAACATAAAAACCTGTAAAACAGTATTACACAGATGAAAACATGAATGCTATGACAGCATTGTCCTATTATTAGCGGGAAGTTGGAGATATTATTAGTAGCATTATTATTATTAAATTTATTTCCTGGCCTTCATCAGTAGGTCCCAGGGAGGATCATAACAATATAAAACACACCACAAAAAACAATTTAAAATAAATTGCATTGCTTTAATCATTATGACCCTGCATTTTAATGATAAACGATTTTGAATTAGCTAATGGCTAATGGACCACATAAAAAGAAGATCTCGAGAACTCCAGTAAATTGTGGGGAGGGGATTCTTCTTCTTCTTCTTCTTTTTCCATAATTGGTTAAAAAATAAATAGACTGATTGCAAGCTATATGTTTTAATCAGATTGTTAGGTTTTAGTTATATCTTCGCCTATGTACATGCAAATATACGTTTAATATTTCCACTAGAATAAAGCACTTTTTTCAGTAATGCTGTGGAGCCTCTTTAACTTGCCATTGTTTGGGACCTTAACATATCTTAATCTGGCCCTGTATCCAAAGCACAATTGCTTGGAAAACCCATTGCAATCAGTGGTATTCACTGCTGAGAGGCTTACCTCTGAGTAAGCAACAGACAGAACTGGATTGCACTCCTGTTTGTTTTTATTATAATCAAAGTTGTTTTCACTTCATGATTCACTTCTGAACTGCAGAAATAATATTTTATTGATATTCGGTTTTCCCTGTTGCATTGAAATCCAGCCCAGCTTCCACGGCTCAATATGTGTTTGAATAACTATTTTTAGTCTTTGGTGCTCTTAAGAATGTGTCATCCAGTTGGCAAAAAGAAAGACCGCTTCAAATGTGGCAATGTCTATGCAGCAAGGTGTACAGCATGTGGATATATGTATTCTCTGATTAACGTTTTTTACATTGTCTGTTACACTACCTGGATTCTGTAGCTGGGGATCATTGTGTTCTTCGCTTTTGTGATGCAGTGGGTAGCGTGTTGGTCCTGGGTACAGAACTAGCTTCTTATGTCTGCTTAATTACTTAGCTGACTGGTTGGCTTTGGATAGGGTGCTGGAGACTACCAGTGCAATCCTAGCCATGTTTACTCAGAAGTACATCCTGTTGAATTCAATGGGGTTTACTTCCAGACAGCAGAGGCTACTCCATTATGGCAAGTCGGGCACCACCCCACCAAGCTCATTCTGCCCTCAGCCAGCCCCCATCTGCCTACCTCCTTGCTTGCAACCAGTCTAGGGTGTGGCACTGCTTGCCATCTTGCTCCTGCTCCTTAGGTTCGCTGTTGCCCTTGTAGAACTCAGCAGGGAAGAGGATGTGTACAAAACCAGAATTAGTTGGCTCTGCTTATCATTGGCTCTGGCTCCACCTACTGCTGGGCTCCCTGACTTCCACACTACTATTCCCAATAGGGGGAGCGTGGGGCTGCACTCACCATTGTATCCTCTGCTCTCCCTGCCCTGTTACCATCCACACAAAATGTGCCATTATTTTGCTTCTTCTGTAGTTAAATAAGTTAGTGAAGAAGCAAGGCAACAGCACAGCAGAGCATGGGAAGATAAGGTAACCAAGTGACTCTCTCTACATCCTGGAGGCTCACAGCACAGCAGAGGTAGACAAGGACAGCAGCTTCAGAAGAGTACCAGTAAATGTGGAGATGGCTAATTGCCCATTACCCTGGAAACTGGGCAACTCTCCCTATCCTCTTAACTGTGCTGAAAGATGATGTACAGCACTGAAAAATGCAGGGTTGTTGATTACCTTGGCCACCAGGGGCTACTCCCCATCTTCCTGGTGGCTCACAGCACCATGCTGGAAGATAGGAAATGCAGAGGTGCTCCTAGGTAATTGGATAAGTCTATTTTCCCAAATAATGCTACAAGCCAACAAGAAGATAGGAAATGTCACCCAGTTGCTTAGTGAATGTGAGGGTGCTATTCCTTCCCCCTGCCCCCCGGCATAATGAAGAAGCTTTGCTCACATTCAGAGTGCTCCCCTCCAAGAATCAACTGAAGGGATTCCATCTTTGTAGCTCACAAATGAAGCTCCAGAATTTAGACTGATGTTTTGGCTCAGCCCTAGTCAATATCGCTTTCTGCCTCCACCATGTCTGTCAGGGCGAACATGAATTATTCTCACCAAACACATACCCACACACTTGTGATGTGGGGGACTTTTTAAGGCCTGAGAGCACTCTGTTTGTCCCATCCAAAGTTTTATGTTCTCCTTTCCCATCTGGGCATTAAACCATTTCAAGAATGCAGCTCTAACCAAGAACTCTAAGGCAGGTTCTTATTGTGGGTGCAACATCTTTAGACAACTTTTATGACAGATGTGGGGAGCCTTTGGCCCTCCAGATGTTTCTAAACTATAACTCCCATCAACCCTGGCCATTGATTATGCTTGCTGGGTCTGATGGTTGTACTTCAGCAACATCTGAAGGTCCAGAGGTTCCTCATACCTGCCTTATGAGAATAAGCCCAAGTTACTGACCCAGCAGAACAGGTCAGAGGATATCATAGCCAACCTGTCACAAAGCCAGGCCAAGGAGCCAGTGCTTGCTCCATCTGTCACCGCTGGTCAATATTTAACAGACAGAGGACCACCCAGACCAAGTTCAGTCCCCTAGTTTCTTCTACCTAATCCTGTGTGAGCCTCAAGAAAAATATCTTAGACAACGTGATGGTCCTCCTTTCTGTGATCTCCAAAGCAGAAATTTCTGAGATTCATCATCTCCTCCTTTGACATTATTGGCAGGCTTTCTTTGAAACTGTAGTTTCTTGCTCTTGTTAATAACAAATGAAAGAAACTTCTAAAAATTATTTCTATGCTCATCTGAACATAGAAACAGCAGAGATAGCTATAAAAAATAAAATAAAAAATAAATAAACAGAAGAGAAACTTTAAAAATAAATTTGGCTTCCAGTTTCTCAAATAAATATATGGAGCAGTTCAATTTTCTCCTAATTAAACTAGACAATAAGGACCTGTTTTAATAGGAAACAAATGAGATGGGTAGCATATTTCTACTGACACACACAGAAGCTCTGTGTTTTGCATACTTCTCATAAAGCAATACAATAAAGCAATTGATTTAGTGTATTAAATAAATGATGAAAGTGCAATAAGATACTGATTGTGGTTTGTAAAATATTAATCCTCTGGAAACATCTCAGATTCAGAATAAGTAATTAGGTTGACTGTGCAACGAATTACATTCCATTTCTCTGTTTTAGCTGACTTTACATGCTTCCCAACCACCATCCTTTGTCCCTGCCACACCTTTCAAATGGAGCCACATCGAGCATTAGAAACACCTTCCATTCTTTGCCAGTGGTATGATATTTTTGTAGAACATACATAAAAGACAGAGATAACATGGTCTTAAGAATATTAATAGCAAAAAACCACTCAATCAAAGCAGGAGCTTCACCTATGCCTTGTCTTTGCTGATGCTGAAAGAAATGAAAAGATTAAAGATGAAATTATACAGCCACGAGAGTGGCTATATACTACAGCCAGCATGGATTTTTTGCATTCTGCAATGTTAAATTGAAAATACCCCCATTGCCATACTGCTGCTTCCCATAGTCTCATTTCAAAATAAAACCTTACAAAACTTATAGTCCTGAACTTAGAAACGCTTGTTTAACAACCCTGTATGTTTTCATGGTGATACACAAAACAGTCCGAGAGAATCGAGAGTTCAAAGTGTAAAACGAGGAAAAAATCCAGACTCCCATTGGACTTTTTTCTGTCAGTCATCTCATTATTTGTTGAAATTAATTAAACATCAGCCATGGTCACAAAGTACCTGTAAACCTATTACAGACCTTGCCCCATACTCTGACCTTCATTTTCTGTGGTTTAAAAGTTAAAAAAAATGCTTGGTTGATTTTTAATTAATTTAAGAAATTTAACATTGAAGTCTATTATAATGTCAGGCATGCTCAAGTAAGAACCGTTAGTGTTCTAAAAGCCAGACTCAAAGCTGCTTGGCTTGGCTAATCAGAGGGCCACACCCACACCAGACCTTTATTTCACGTGAGAGTGTCATGGCTTCCCCCAAACAATCCTGGGAAGTGTAGTTTGTAAAGGGTGCTGAGAGTTGTTAGGAGATTCCTATTCCCCTGACAGAGCTCCATTGGCCAGAGTGGTTTAACAGTCAGCCACTCTGATTGAAGCTCTGTGAGGGGAATAGGGCGTTTCCTAGCAACTCTCAGCACCCTTCACTAACTACACTTCCCATGATTCTTTGAGAGAAGCCATGACTGTCCAAAGTGAAATAAAGGCCTGGTGTGGATGTGGCCAGGGACAGCTTTGGTATAAATTTGGGTGGGAGGCTACATGTGCCTGCTGTAGAATAAAAAGGTGGGGGAAACCCTGAAAAACAATGATACTGTTCACAATGTTTTCCTTTTGGAAAGGAAAGGGGCTTCGCCTCTGCCCACTGCCCACCCACCCAATCTCCTTTTCTCCCCTTCCTCCCTCCCCCTCCCCTTCCTGCCCTCCTCCCCCTCCCTGCCCCTCCCCCTGGTCAGTGTCACATATCCTAAGCATGATTGCATGGCAGTTAATTCAACTGAACTCAAAAAGCATACAAATGATCAAACCTACCCTACCCTCCTTTTTGTCCCTTTCCTGACCCTTCATTTTCCCCTCCTTCCCCATCCCCATCCCCTTCCACTCCCCTCCCCTTCCTTCCCCTCCCTTCATCCTTCCCTTTCTTGTCCCCTCTCTCTCCTCCACCTCCATGGTTAGTTTTACCTATTCTAGGCATGACTGCATGGGAGTAAATCCCATTGAACTCAATAAGCATGCAAATAATCAGATCTGCCTTTCCCCTCCCCTCTCTTCTCTCCTTCCCCTCCATTCCTTCCCCTCTTACCTCCCTTCTTCCTCCCTTCTTTCTCCCCTCTCTTCTTCCTTTTTCTTTCTCCTTTGCCCACTTCAGCCCTCTTTCCTTCTTCTCCTCCTCCCCATGGTCAGTTTCACCTATCCAAACCATTATTGCATGGGAGTAAATTCCACTGAACTCAATAAGCATGCAAATGATCAAACCTGCCCTTCTCCTCCCCTCCCCCTGCTCCCATCACCCTACCCCTCCTCTGCCCTTCCTCTCCCCCCTCCAACTCCCCTCCCCATCCCCTCATGGTCAGCTTCACCTATCCTAACCATGACTGCAGGGGAGTAAATCCCACTGAACTCAATATGCATGCAAATGATCAATCCATTCTCAGGAAACTTGCACAGGATGCCATTTCATACCTCCCAGATTAAAAGTCAGAGAAATTCACTAATAGGCAAAAAAAAAAAAAACCCCACCCTTGCAGTTTCAGAATGTACCTATAGCCAGCAGATATTTCTATAAAACTTTAAAAAGCAGGGAAATTGGACAGCTATAGTGAATACACCATGAGAGCATGACCTCCTCTGAGATATTGTACTGCCATACAAATTTGTCAAAATGCAAAGACAATTTGGATTCATCTTTCACAGTCCAATCCACTTCTTGTGCAGCTAACATGTGCCTCTGAGCATATGGTGAGTGATGGAAACACCTGCAATCAGCCCAAATTACAGAAACAAGATATGTGCTGTGCTGATCTTATTTTAGCAGGGGGAAAGCAACATTATTAAGACAGTTGATATAGTTCAGATAGTCACTTTAAATGTTTGATTTACTTCGCAATTTTAGTGAAGTTTCTTATAGTGAATCATTTCCTTTTGCTTCTATTTCTGTGAATATGTGAAGTACAGCAATACATAAAAAATATACACTAAAAAAACTCCAAAGCCAGTTGTGGTCTTCCTCCTCCCCTCCCTCCTCCTCCCCTACCCTGGCCTTCCTCCTTCTTCCCTCCCCCTGTGGTCAGTATCACCTATCCTAAGCATGATTGCAGGAGAGTAAATCCCATTGAACTCAATACACATGCAAATGATCAATACATTCTCAGCAAACTTGCACAGGATCCCATTTCTTACCTCCTGGATTAACAGTCAGAGAAATTTACTAATAGGCAAAAAAAAAACCTTGTGGTTTAAGAACATACCTATAGCCAACAGATATTTCTATCAAACTTTAAAAAGCAGGGGAATTGGGAAGCTATAGTGAATGCACCAGGGGAGCAGGAGACCTGACCTCCTCTCTGAGATATTGGACTGCCCTACAAATTGGTCAAAATTCAAACACCATTTGGGTTGGTCTTTCACAGTCCAATCCACTTCCTGTGTAGCTTGGAAGAATTTGGTTACATGTGCCTCTGAGCATATGGTGAATGGTGGCAAAACCTGCAATCAGCCCAAATAACAGAAACAAGACATGTGCTGTGCTGAACTTATTTTAGCAGGGAGGAAGCAACATTATTAAGACAGTTTATATAGTTCAGATAGTCACTTTAAATATGTTTGATTTACTTTGCAATTTTAATGAAGTTTCGTATAGCTAATCATTTCCCTTTGCTTCTATTTCTGTGAATATGTGAAGTACAGCAACACTTTGCACACTGAAAAAACTCCGAAACAATTGTGGAATAACAGCACTGACTATTCTGCAGAACAGTTTCCAACAGATGTGAGGAGTGTCTCAGTTTGCACAACATTAAACAGTGGGAGGTGACATATATTCTAGCATAATTCTAGGTGTGCTCTATGTTTTTAATTTACCATGCCCATCTTTCCTTTAGTGGAGTAATTTAAGCATAGCAGGCTGCAAACATGCATCTCAGGCAGGCCAAGTTTGTTTTTTCCAACAGCTAGAGTCATTGCTGAAGTAGCAACATATTGTAATTAGTCTGATTTTACATCACCCTGCAGTTTCAGATTCAACAGTTAATGCACCTGAAGTAGAAATAAAAAATAACTTCCAGTTTGAAACACAAAAGGCTGTCTTCACCATCATATGACATTGACCAATAAATAGGGTTTGAAATTAATAAAAATACATTTGACACAGATTTCTAGGATGAATAATGAGAGAAATATAATTTTCTAGGTTAGATTCTCTGTAGAAACATTAGTAACACATGAAAGAAGCAAAGTAAGAAGAAAACCAACAAACATACAAAAATGCAATTCTCCATCTTTGGAGATGGCAGGTGTTGCCACCACTCACCATATGCTCAGAGGCACATGTTACCGAATTCTTCAAAGCTACACAGGAAGTGGATTGGACTGTGAAAGACCAACCGAAATTGTGTTTGCATTTTGACAAATTTGTAGGGCAGTCCAATATCTCAGACAGGAGGTCAGGTCTCCAGCTCCCCTGGTGCATTCACTATAGCTGCCCAATTTCCCTGGCGCCTAGGAGAGGCTTGTGTAGAGAGTGCGTCTGGAGAACAGCTGGGGACTGGAGGCAAGCAGAAAGACTGGCTCTCTTCACCATGGCTTTAGGATGCCTCCTGTAACACTGTTAGGAAAGCTGAATATTGGACTCCTGATGCCTTGAACCCCTCCATCCTAAGCTCAGGTTGGAATATGTATAAATAAACCATATTTCATAAAGACACCATATTTCATAAAGACACCACAGTCTCCGCTGACCTTCTTCCCAAGGAAACCAGACCCTGGGCAAGCACAGGGACCCCTGGAATCTCACTGCTCGGAGATTGGGGAGGCATGCAACAGGATTCTCAAGGGCCAGATAGAGAGGACTGCATTTGGCATCTGGGTCTAAGGTTCCCTAGCCCTGATGTAGGCTGTACTGCAGAAACTTTAGAAAATCCCTTAGGCTGGCCAAGTGGGTTGAAAAAAAAGAGAATACTGCAACAGCCAAAGCTCTTACAAACAATGCTTTAAATCATGAGACACAAGTTAATATCTGGAGAGTTGGCAAGTTTGCCATTTACATCAGAAGGTTCTCATCCCAACCACTGTGACTGACTCATCATTATTGCTGACATTTGGAAGCAAAAAGAAAGCAGATCTTGCAAGATGGAGTGGGCAGAAAATACGGAGTATGGATGAATCCTATGAACACTGAATCAACTTAGAGAGAAATGTAACTTGAGGACAATGAAAAACAATATTTTGGAAACGTGACTGAAAAAGTGTTTGTAGAGAAAGAGTCCTATTTACCCAGTAATCTCTAATACCACAGAAGGCATCTGCTCAGATTTGGTTGGGTGTCTGAGATTAATCTCTTTGGGGCTAGAATAATCTTTGCAGGTGGGGGAGAGCTCCAGCTCTAAGAGAGCACAGTTGGCCATTGTGAGAACAGGATGCTGGACTAGATGGGCCACTGCAGGGCTGGTGCCAGGCATGCCTGGTCCCTTGGGCCCAAGGTACCGTAGCCCAACCCCTCCATACAGGTGATGCAGGGCTAATAAGCCCACCCGCATGCCCCACCTACCTCTATCATCCCTGTAAATGACATGCGTGCTTGCCATCAGCCAAGATGGCGGCAGGAGCATCAACACCTTAGGGATGTTGGAATGTATGAGATTCAACTCCAACCTGGTGAGTTGAGGCTACATGGGGTTAAAAAGGGTAGCTGGAGAGGAGACCTCTTTGTTGCTAGGCTATACCTGCCCTATGATCCTTGCCGTCTCTCCCCCTCCTGCTAGACTGATATGCAAAGGATGTTGATCCCAGTTCCTTCCCGCCTTCCAAGTTCCTTCTTCTCTCTCGAGAGGGGAGCAGACATCTTTCCTTTGTCTCTCCTTCTCAACCAGCATGAGAGCTGCACTGGGACCAGTGCAGACTGTTCCAACATAGCTAGTTAGCTAGATATAAGACTCTTTCCTATCAAGCATGTACTTCCAGAATAAAGTAGTTGTTTCTTATTTTACAGCTTAAAGTCTCTGTCTGACTAATTTGCAGGGGAGGCAGAATCTTAGCAAAGATTCAAACACACACACGTAAGCTCGCTCAATACTCTCAATTCCGCTACACTACTCAATAGAATTCCGACAAGGGAAGCCTCCACCTTCATCTTAGTTGATGGCAGCGGAGGCATCAACCCCTTAGGGAAGCCTTCACTGACATCTTGGTTGATGGCAGGCATGCGCTCACAGCACACATGTCAATCAAAGGAATGGGAAAGTTAGGTGAGGCATGCACTGACTGTACGAGGGAGGTGCCTGGGAGCTCCCTCTTCATGATCCACAGCAGGGTCAGGAGCCACCTCTGCCACAGATTGAAGAATGGGAGCACAACCTCTCACCCTAAGGAGGGGCCCCTCTGGGCCACAGGGACCCTCAGCCAGGGCCTTACCTGGCTGCTCCCTGGCACCGGTCTTGGGTCCCTCGTCTGATCCTGCAAGCTTCTTCTGTTCTTAATGTACTCATGCCAAGAATGCTGACAGTGGTGGCTAATGGTCACTGGACCTAGCAGGACCTAGACCTAGCCATGAAGATACACTCAATGAAGTCACCGAGATGTGGCCAAGTTCTAATTGTTTTCTCCCTATCCTCCTCCCTTGCAGATACTGTTCACAGTTAAACACTGCAGTTGTACAATGCTTAGCACCTAGTTAAATTGAAATGTGTCTTACTGTGGTTCAGAGGGGGATCCTACTATCACAGTTGCTTCCCTACTGGGACTGGGGAAAATGTTGTGTGGCTTCTCCCTGTTCTGGTTCTCTCCCATTCTTTTTCCTTTGCAAAGAAACAGTGGACACCTAAACATTGCAGTTGCTGCCCATAACCTAGAAAAGGCAGGACATGCAAACTGAGAATCCTCTTAGGATATATCTGATCTTGAATATTGGAAGAATGCAGTGGAATGATAGCATGGTTTGGGTGCTAGCCCTTCTACTGGTTTGGGGCCTTTTGGAGGTGGCCCTAGTGGGGCTCACATTTCAGGTTAAAGATGGATGCTACGTCTACTGTTCTACTCTACCCAAGAAGGAATTGAGAGCCTCCATATACATATGTCCCAATTCAGATCCCATTCCAATGGTTCTGCCGCACTTCATGGCCTGAAGAGTGTAGCTTATTTTACTCTTTTCCCCCAATCAGATTTCTGGAAATGAACTATTATTATCCATAATTGCCTTGCAAAATGACCTGACCCATCCATTCTTGGGCTCCTGAGTTTTTAATAGACTATTTTCAGTGAATTGAGATTTAGAAAGCTGGAAATATTACCAAGCAGAAGACTGGGATATCCACACTGACAGCCAGTTAGGAAACCTTAAAAACGCTTCTTCTTTTTTGGCAGTCTTCAGCATACTGTGTCCCATTAAAAATATTAATACAGGGAAATGAGCTCAAAAAAAGAAAATGGTGATGTTATTTTTGATAGCAATGGATCTCTTCAGCAAAAGTGTCTTTACAAAGAAAGCACACTTTTTGTCTAGCCTTAAAAACTAATAGTGATCTTTAAATGCTAATGAAAGAATTTGGAACCGTGCTTCACTTTAATTAGAATATTGAAAAATCCAGATAAGTAGTATAAATTGGACTAGCTTCAGTGAGTAAAACAGAGCTGCTGTGAGACATAACTAGAGCTGTGTGCAAACGGCCTCTTGAAATTGGGGGTGGCATTTTACTGAAATTGGGGGGGTGGCATTTTACTAATGGCAGTAGCCAACATTCTTTGTCCCCCACCATAAAGGCTCTTGTGCTACTGGATGGGTGAGTTCTGATGTTGCACAACAGGTTGCACAATCTATTGTGCAACAAAGTTACCAGAAGCCTGACTACTCATTCTCTTGCGCAACAACATCCCACTGGTGCAAACAATTTTGTCACCAGAACAAGTATACCGACTTTAACTTAGCGCTACCTTGGATACTACCCAGAATTCCTGCAAGAGAGGAGAAATTCACCAACAATTTCTCAAGGGCAAGGTTTTTGAAGTTTTTTTGCTGCTACTGCAAGAGGTGGAAGAAGCAACTCTGTTGGCCCAGGATGAGTATAGCTTGGAGAGAGTCTTCAAAGCTGCCTAGAAGCCTACATTCAATCTGTGGTGCTCCACTCTTGAGCTAAGGTCATGGTCAGAGGGAACGTGGGGAATGGAGGACCAATCAGGAAACAGAACTTATTTGTGGGTCTAACCACTAATGATGAGGAGGCAGGGATGTAAATACAGGGCAGTGGCCAGCAGATTCAAGACGCAATATGCAGAGGTTTGGGGATGGTGTTCATTCTTGTTGCCGTTGTCATTCTGATCTCCTATTACACATCAATGAGGCTAAAGAGAGGCTGCAGCTCAGTGGTGGAGTGCATGCAGAAAGTCACAGGTTCAATCCACAGCCTCTCTCTTGGTAGGGTTGAGAAAGATCCATGTCTGAAACCTCGGAGAGCCACTGCCAATCCTTTAGCGACAATAATCAGTTAGACGGTTTAAGGCTAATCTTTTGGGGGCTGAGGGCAACACTGACCCATAGTCAATCTCTGGGAGCTGCATGTCAAGTGCCAAAGTGTAGGAGTGGGTGTGGCCTTTAAAAAAAAAGACACATTTGGGGGGTTGTCCTATTGTACTGTCTTGATAGGATGTAGCAGTGTGTTAGGATCCCTTCAGAGTCTCAAGTCCACTCAAATTTGCAGAGGAGGCTTGATGAGACTCTCACTCCTTTGTTAGAGGAGGTCCAAATCTCTACTCATCATGCATAAAAATACAAGGAGAACCTGCTGGATCGAGCCAGTGGCTCATCCTGTTCTCACAGTGGCCAACCAGATGCCCATGGGAAGCCCGCAGGCAGGACCTGAGCGCAAGAGCATTCCCCTCCCCTCCTGCAACTGATATTCAGAAGCATACTGGAGGCAGAGCATAGCCACTGTGGCTAGTAGCCTTTGATACCATTATCCTCCATGGAATTTCCTAATCCTCTTTGAAAGCCATCCAGGTTGGTGGTCATCACTGTCTCTTGTGGGAGCAACTTCTGTTGCTTAACAATGTGCTGTGTGAAGAAGTACTTTCCTTTGTCTGTCCTGAATCTCCCAGCATTCAGCTTCATTGGATGTCCACACGTTCTAGTGTTAAGAGAGAGGAAGAAAAGCTTTTCTCTATCCCCTTTCTCCAGGACATGCATAATTTTATACACTTCTGTCATGTCACCTCTTACTCGTTTTTTTCTCTAAACCAAAAAGTCCTAAATGCTGTAGGCTTTCCTCATAGGGGAGACATTCCTTCCCCCTGATCCTTTTGGCTGCCCGTTTCTGAACTTTTTCCAACTCTACAATATTGTTTTTGAGGTGAGGCAACCAGAACTGTACACAATATTCCAAATATGGTTGTACCATAGATTTGTATGATGGCATTATGATATTCGCATAATGCCCCTGCCCACCATTAGCATGTGCTAGTTCATGTAACAAGTACCTCCAAACAATCATTCTAAGTTGCAGTCTGAATACGCACAATTCTGCAGGCAGTCGTGTGGGAACCACTGAGTGACTGGACTGAGCAGTCACTGTTTCTATTGATTATTTATGCCCTGCCACTGCAAAGCATCCCCTCTGTCTCAGTATATTCAAAGTACTATTTTTCCTGATGGATTATTGATATTCCACCCAAAGCTGATTACAGAGCCGTAAATATATTTATATATCCATAGTACTTTTGACTTTTGATCTGAACTATCTGTTTTGAACAGTAGCCATATGCTCCCCAGTTATGGTCATTAGGACAAGATATATAGTTAATTATGCCCAAGCTACAGGCAAAAAAGCTTCCCAACCTCTTACAGAGAATATATCTTCCCCCATGTGAAGTAGGTGAGTGAGTCTCTTGCTTGCTCACCTAATTAATCCAAAGTGATCTCCTAGGCTAAGAGCAAGCCAAAGGTTCAACAATTATTGTTTCATTTTCCTCCACTTCTCTGTTTTAGTTCAACATTTGGAGTCAGTGTGTGTGTGTTAAAGAGAATCCACTGTTTCAAATGTTGGCCTCCCCATGATAAGTTTCTTTCCAGAAATGCAGATCTGATATTGTCCTTGGGGTCTCAGTCTGCACTCAACTGGGACCAGTTTTGGGACATGCAATATAGACAAACCTGCCAAAGGCATGTTGGTGCAGTCTCCAGTATGGATTCATTTCCAAAGTATGGGTCCTGAAAGATGTAAACTTAAACTTATGTGAGAGATTTCTATCCTACAGTAAGCTAATTATGTGCTTAGTATTGAAACTTAAAGCACAATTCACTCTTCCATAGGAGTTCTTTTGCCCCCAGAGGGGAATGCCATAGGTCTCAGTGAACTAATGGGTACAGTGGTATATAGTGAGCAAAGGGTTAACAGGAGATTGTCCACAACCACTGCGTCTTCCGTCACTCAGTGGGTGGGATTTATATATTGTGTGTGTGGGTCAGCCCTCTACCAGTTCAGTTCCATGTAAGCTGGCCTCAGAGCTAGTCCTGTTTATCACCTGTTTAATAAGGCAACTGTTCTGGTCTTCCACGGGAGTCTACTGTGGGGCATGGTCCATAAAATAGTGTCCAACTGTGTGAGAGATGCATGAGAGACCTACTTAAGAATATTACAGGTACATGGGCACTCATGGATCAGAGCATCTGCCCATTATGTAGAAGGGTGGGGGTTATGTTCATTCTCTGTAATGATCCTAGCCTCTCTGTCTCCTGTTTGGGATTAACAGGCTGATGCTTTTCCAGGGACCAACAGAGCATCCAAATTAGTGACTTGGCATATTCACTGTACACATGGAGGAGGGAGAAGGACTGCAACACTGCCTTTGCACCAATATTTTCACTCTCTGCTGGTCCACACCGGTGCTCCACACAAACAGAAATCACACAGTGATCAGGTTTCTCAGTTGTGTGGAGTCCTTACACATGTACATATAAATTTGTGCCTCATTTCAGGGGAAAGGCCATAGCTCAGTAACAGAGCATCTGCTTTGCATGCCGAAGATCCCAGATTCAGTCTCTGGCACCTCCAGGTAGGGATGGGAATGTTCACTGCCTGAAACCCTGCAAAGATGCTGCCAATCAGTGTAGGCAAACTGAGCTGGATGAACCAGTGACATGACTTGGTATAAGACAGCTTCCTGGGTTCAGTCTGTCTGCTCTGCATGGGAAGACAGGGGGCAGAGCGAGCAGTACTTGGTGGGGTGATGATGTCAGAGGTGGGTCAAATGGCATGATGCCGCTTGCCCTTCCATACCCAAAGGGAATACGCAGAGGACGACAGGAGGTCCCAAAGGGATTTCACCTTTCATGCTAAGCCAGCTGGGCAAGTTTGAGCAGCACCGTGGACATTCTTGATGGAGAGGAAATGTATAGAAGCCTAGAGCATGTTTCTCCAGAGCTTCATTGCCTATTTTCAGGGTCCAAATCCCAGACTATAAGCTTAGAACAGATGAAGTAAAAAAACCAAGGAAGACTCCTGAGCAGGTGCTGAGTGTGTTTCGCTCACTTCAGAGTGACTACAGAGAGTCTCTAAACAATAGAAAAGAAGGGGAAAGGATTATAGATCAGAGATTGGTCAAGTGACACCCATATAAGCTCTGGTACCTCCCTTTCCAGAAGTCAAAATGCTGCCTGCCTTCCCAGAGGACACCTGGTCACTCAGTTTTCTACCCAGGCAGTATCTGTGCAATTTAGGCAACCTTTCATGGAGGTACACACCACCCCCGCCCTCATGTCTTCACTCAGCATGTGAAAGGGTTCAGAGCTGCACCAGCTAATCCCACTCCCTGTCTCCACCATGCTGGGTGGCCATGCCCCCACCCATTCAGCCACAGTGAACACATCCTACATACCTACAGGTGTACATACATAGGACTCCTCCACATGAGTGGGAATCCTGGGTTACAGAAGGCCCAGCTTGCCATTTTGAGTTTGGCACTTTTAGTCATGCAAATTGGAAGCAGCAGAGGGAAATGATTGGCCTCATAGTTGCTGCTGTCACAACTGCCCTTAACAATGCATCAAGGGATTCTTTTCTTGAACTGGTGCCGTTTTTAGGACCGCTAAGCATAAGTGGGAGGGGGAACAATTCTTTCCCAAGTTGTTGACTACTTTCTCTGCTTTCTGATGATACTCCTCCTGCCCCCAGGGGGGAAGTGGTTCAGGATGAGACGGTGAACAGAGCTGCACACTCAAAGACGTCTGGAATATTATTGCAGAGGTAAGTGTACCCAGTGCAAAGCAACCAGCAGCAGAAAGTGACAAAACATGTAACAACAATCATACACAAAATGATCTTTCTGGGCAGCCAAAGGGTATAGTTTGAAGAATATAAGGAGCTATATTAATGCCCCCCCTTGTGTAGTCATCCTGCTGTCAGCTTTTCAGGTTTCAGGTATCAACATATGAGTTCCTAACAAACCAGCCAAGAAGGCAAAAGGAGGCAGATAAGAAAGAAAATTCGGAAAGTTTTCATGATGAGAGACTGTTGTTTGGATATTTACATTTGAGAACAATCCTAATGTGAAACTAGATTTTCTCACACATCCTCTAGAAATATTATATGTGATGAAACCCTAATGGGGGCAGTAATAAGCATAGGCTTATTACTAATGCTTAGTAGTCCTAATGCTAGCATTAGGCAGGCGATTTGGTATCACTTGTGCAGATTACACATATCCTTCATTCAGAGACATGATAAGTTGATTGATGAGTGCACACCTTTTGAGAGTGTTGAGAGGGTTTGAGGGTGTTGAAGAAGCTGAGAGCAATGTCATCAGCAGTCTAGACCAAGAGACTAGGCTCCTAGCAGGGTCACCCAAGGAGGAATGGTCAACGCTGAGACACCAGACTAAGATGCATCCAAACTCAGAGGAAGACAATGGTAAACCACCTCTGACCATGAAAACCCTATGAATAGACTATCAAAAATGCAACATGAGATAGCGTTGGAAGATGAGATGCCCAGGTCCGATGGCACTCATCAAGTTCCTGGGGAAGAACAATGGAAAAGTATGAGTAGTGCTGTGACTAATTACGCAGCTTGGGTCAAAGCCAAATGGAAGCCCAGAGGTTGATGCACACAGATGTGAAAGGAGAGTCCAGAGTTGTACAACATACACAATAGGAACATGGAATGTGAGGAGCATGAACCAGGGAAAGTTAGAAATTGTCAAGCAAGAAATGGAACACATCAACATTACAATACGTGGTGTGAGTGAATTAAAATGAACGGGAATGAGACATTTTCAACAGGCAACTACACAACATTTTATGCAGGAAATGATAAATTAAGACGAAATGGGGTTGCTTTAATAGTGAAAAGTGATGTAGCAAAAGCAATTAGGAGCTACAACGCAAGGTCTGAGTGAGTAATACCAATGAGATTTAATGGGAAACCTATTAACATAACATGAGAGCCAGTGTGGAGTCGTGGTTAGTGTTGGACTATGACCTGGGAGATCAGGCTTCGAATCCTCACATAGCCATGAAGCTCACTGGGTGACCTTGGGCAAGTCACTTCCTGTCAGCCTCAGCCATCAGTTTCCCCTCTAATGAAAACCCTATTCATAGGTCACCATAAGTCGGAATCGACTTGAAGGCAGTCCATTTCCATTTTTAGTAACATAACCATCATCCAAGTCTATGCTCCAATGCAAACACAGAAGATGAATTGGAGAGATTTACACAGAAATAAGGAATATATATATATATATTGTATTTTATGTATTTTAATTGTACTTTATGTATTTTAATTTATTTTTGTGATTTTAGTGTTTACAATTTTATCATGTACATGTTTGATTTTATTTTTGTAAACCGCCCTGAGTGCCCTATTATAGGGTAAAAGGGTGGGATAGAAAAATTTAAATTTATAAATAAATAAACTAGAGTAACTGGGATGCCTGCTACATCAGAAGTTGTCCATATAGGGCATTTTGATTATCAGCTTACCAAAACATGTTCTTTCACTTTTGTTTTATTGTTTCATTCTTACGTTGATGTCCAGTCTTTCTTTCACCATAGGACCCAAGGCAGCATAAGAACATAAGAACATAAGAACATAAGAAGAGCCTGCTGGATCAGGCCAGTGGCCCATCTAGTCCAGCATCCTGTTCTCACAGTGGCCAACCAGGTGCCCTTGGGAAGCCTGCAAGCAGGACCCGAGTGCAAGAACACTCTCCCCTCCTGAGGCTTCCGGCAACTGGTTTTCAGAAGCATGCTGCCTCTGACTAGGGTGGCAGAGCACAGCCATCACGGCTAGTAGCCATTGATAGCCCTGTCCTCCATGAATTTGTCTAATCTTCTTTTAAAGCCATCCAAGCTGGTGGCCATTACTGCATCTTGTGGGAGCAAATTCCATAGTTTAACGATGCGCTGAGTAAAGAAGTACTTCCTTTTGTCTGTCCTGAATCTTCCAACATTCAGCTTCTTTGAATCTCCACAAGTTCTAGTATTATGAGAGAGGGAGAAGAACTTTTCTCTATCCACTTTCTCAATGCCATGCATAATTTTATACACTTCTATCATGTCTCCTCTGACCCGCCTTTTCTCTAAACTAAAAAGCCCCAAATGCTGCAACCTTTCCTCGTAAGGGAGTCGCTCCATCCCCTTGATCATTCTGGTTGCCCTCTTCTGAACCTTTTCCAACTCTAGAATATCCTTTTTGAGATGAGGCAACCAGAACTGTACACAGTATTCCAAATGCATAGATTTATACAACGGCATTATGATATCGGCTGTTTTATTTTCAATACCTTTCCTAATTATTGCTAGCATGGAATTTGCCTTTTTCACAGCTGCCGCACACTGGGTCGACATTTTCATCGTGCTGTCCACTACAACCCCGAGGTCTCTCTCCTGGTCGGTCACCGCCAGTTCAGACCCCATGAGCGTATATGTGAAATTCAGATTTTTTGCTCCAATATGCATAATTTTACACTTGTTTATATTGAATTGCATTTGCCATTTTTCTGCCCATTCACTCAGTTTGGAGAGGTCTTTTTGGAGCTCTTCGCAATCCCTTTTTGTTTTAACAACCCTGAACAATTTAGTGTCATCAGCAAACTTGGCCACTTCACTGCTCACTCCTAATTCTAGGTCATTAATGAACAAGTTGAAAAGTACAGGTCCCAATACCGATCCTTGAGTGACTCCACTTTCTACAGCCCTCCATTGGGAGAACTGTCCGTTTATTCCTACTCTCTGCTTTCTGCTTCTTAACCAATTCCTTATCCACAAGAGGACCTCTCCTCTTATTCCATGACTGCTAAGCTTCCTCAGAAGCCTTTGGTGAGGTACCTTGTCAAACGCTTTTTGAAAGTCTAAGTACACTATGTCCACTGGATCACCTCTATCTATATGCTTGTTGACACTCTCAAAGAATTCTAATAGGTTACTGAGACAGGACTTTCCCTTGCAGAAGCCATGCTGGCTCTGCTTCAGCAAGGCTTGTTCTTCTATGTGCTTAGTTAATCTAGCTTTAATAATACTTTCTACCAGTTTTCCAGGGACAGAAGTTAAGCTAACTGGCCTGTAATTTCCGGGATCCCCTCTGGATCCCTTTTTGAAGATTGGCGTTACATTTGCCACTTTCCAGTCCTCAGGCACGGAGGAGGACCCGAGGGACAAGTTACATATTTTAGTTAGCAGATCAGCAATTTCACCTTTGAGTTCTTTGAGAACTCTCGGGTGGATGCCATCCGGGCCCGGTGATTTGTCAGTTTTTATATTGTCCATTAAGCTTAGAACTTCCTCTCTCGTTACCACTATTTGTCTTAGTTCCTCAGAATCCCTTCCTGCAAATGTTAGTTCAGGTTCAGGGATCTGCCCTATATCTTCCACTGTGAAGACAGATGCAAAGAATTCATTTAGCTTCTCTGCAATCTCCTTATCGTTCTTTAGTACACCTTTGACTCCCTTATCATCCAAGGGTCCAATTGTCTCCCTAGATGGTCTCCTGCTTTGAATGTATTTATAGAATTTTTTGTTGTTGGTTTTTATGTTCTTAGCAATGTGCTTCTCAAATTCTTTTTTAGCATCCCTTATTGTCTTCTTGCATTTCTTTGTGGTCTCCCACATGTGGTCTCCCATCCAGGAAATGACCAAACTGAGATGTGCTTAGCTTCAGCAAGGTGGTGGCTTCATGTGCCTTCAGACCATAGCCCTGGCTTTATGACTGTTGTTCTGCTGCTCTTGTCATCCTTCAGGATGCCCAAGAACTTAGCAAACTGTGAAATCCAGCACATAATCACTGCTCTGCTGTGTGCCTTCAACTCTCTGTAGCATCTGGTCATGCAGGTCCAGCAGGGCCCAGATTAACGTATACTAATCTTTAAGAAGGAAAGCAAAAGCAAAAGGAGATAGAAACACAGTCAGAACCCTAAATGCAATAATACAGTGACTAGTACATAGAGACAAAGAAAACTACTACAATTTGTATTGTACAGAAATAGAAGAGGACAACAAAAAAGGTAGAACAAGAGCCGTATTCCAAGAGATTAGAGAAATTAAAGGGAAATTCAAACCAAGGGTAGGGATGTTGAATAATCAACAGGGGAACACACTGACTGATCGAGATGAAATAAAAGGAAGATGGAAGCAACACACTGAAGAACTCTATAAAAGAGATGCAGGCATGGCAGATTCATTCACAGAGGAACCCCATGATGAAGAACCAGAAATTTTAGAATGTGAGGTGAAAACTGCTCTTGAAATACTTGGAAGAAACAAATCACCAGGAACAGATGGCATACCAATAGAGTTGCTACAAGTTACTGAGATGGAATCTGTCCAAATTTTGACAAAAATTGTCAACAAATATTGAAAATTAAACAATACCCTACAGACTGGAAGCGTTCAATATACATCCCAATTCCAAAGAAAGGGGATCCGAGGGAATGCAGTAATTATAGAACCATTGCCTTAATATCCCATGCAAGTTTATAACTGATGCTATTGGAGGTCACTGATTCATAGGGTTGCCATAAGTCAACATAACAACAACAACAAAGGATGGAGAACTTCATCAGATGTTATACTTACCACATGCATTATGGATAGAATGCCTCTCCCATATTACAGATGGAAATAGGTTTAGGGGTGATGTTCAAATGCATTTCCAAGTGTGTGAAGCTCTGCATCTTGTTTGCATGTGCAGTTATAGTGATTGTGCATGTAAATTGGTAACTGAAATATGCAAATTGTTATTTATGTTTGCAATTGCCTGATTGGGATGCACAGTAGTGGGAATTGTTCATTCAGATTAGGAATGCAATTACACACACATTTAATGAACATAATTGCATGGCTGAACTGTATGAAAATCAGTCCATTTAATTCATCTAATCAACGCTCTATGGACTGGTACAGGACTGCTCT
Source organism: Rhineura floridana (assembly GCF_030035675.1). NCBI lineage: Eukaryota > Metazoa > Chordata > Lepidosauria > Squamata > Rhineuridae > Rhineura > Rhineura floridana. Next base: position 24,173,441 of record NC_084485.1, on the reverse strand, counting down.
GTTGTATAAGCTATACCGGCTTGTGCCTCTAGGATGCCTCTGAAGAATGAATTATGTCTTCAATAGTATAAACCATCAGTGCTTTCCAGATGTTCATTTAATTAACAGTTACTGAATACTATTGAAGAAATTCTTATCTACACAATTCTTTTTCTTTTAAATATAAACCCTACTCATTTAGGCAATGCAAAATATAGCTCTATTTGCATTACTTTCCAGAACTGACTGCAAAACGAAATTTCCATAATGTGTTATCACATTTAGGCAATTCCAATAATCTTCCCCTATTTCATTCCAATCTTTGTTTTTAAACATGGCGTTTAACGGCAGGAGAAAGAAGGCAGAGTGAACCAGGAGATGAAATCCAGGTTTGATCTGAGAACTGAGATAATGGGTGACACTGCATTGGAGAAAATATCATTTGCATGAATTATTTAAAGGCATGAGAGCTGTGTTGGGGTTGACCCCAACAAACCAATGGTTTCTTGGGAGGGATACCCTTTAAGGATGATTGGGTAGGTCTCTTCCAGATCTCTTGCCATTATTCCACATGCACACCTATAATTTTGCACCAATTCACTGGTTCTTAACACAGAATGACTCTTGTTAGAAAAGAGTGAATTACCCTATACGGGAGGTATGTGTGCCAAAACCAGAGATTCCAATGTACCGCACATACACATATCTCTCTGGTGGCTCCTGCGGTGGCCTGTTATGCATAACGTCAAAAGAGGAAGTGTGTTATCAGAAAAGGAGGCCACAATTGTGGCATGTGCGAAATTATATATACAGATGCAAATTTAGAAATAATGACTATTATGTAATAGAGGCAAATGAAAAATTTGATTTTCACATTTTTAATGTGAACCCACGTACTTCACACTTTGTGAAACAATATGCAAACCAAAGCACAGCTATCGTTCTAAATTCACTTTTCCCTGAATTTTGTGATACAGTTCTCCCACTCACCCCCCAAAAACATGAGTGCAAATGTGCACTTATTAGGTGGGAGTGTGCATCCAAATATGAATACAAGTGAAAATAACTTACAAAAATGCATTATATCAGGGGAAATGGAGGGGAAATGTCTATATCGGGAAAAGTGTACATTAAGAAGCTGATGAATTTTTGTGATAACTTTTTAATACAAACTGATGCAGAAATGTGGCAAATGAAAGATGAAATGTGGCAAATGAGAACCAAAGAGAAATTAGAGACATATTCATCCCTAGAAATACAACACATTTCACCATAGTAAGGAAGGCTGTGGTCAGGTGGATTGGCAACATCAAGGTTCCTCCTCCTCTCCATTCTTTATCTTTAAACTGGACTTGGAGCAGACAGTCCTTCATACAGAAGCTTGTCCTCTGTTATATAGGCCACCCTAGTGGTTCTATTGGTCTGAACAAAAATAAACACAACTGGGCCAGAAGTAATACAATAGCAACACATAACACTGAGTCAGTTAGAGGCTTCCCCCCCTCCCAAGAACAACAGTGGGAAAATGGAAGGCACATGAATGCCAGCAAGGAGGGGTATATGGGAGCTCAGGCTGGGGAAAACTCTGGCCTGAAATCCTGGAGAGCTGCTGACAGACACCGTAGGCAATGCAGAGCAGGATGGGCCAAAGGTAACTTCCTATGCTCCTGTCCATCCTCCCCTTCATCATCTGACAGTGTGGGATTAGACCTACAGAAGGTCACTGGAACATATGGCAGAAGGTCCCTGGCTCAATCCCAACATCTTCAGATAGGGCTGGGAGGCGGGGAAGGATCCACTGCCTGAAACTCTGGAGTTGCTGCTGCTAGCCAGTATAAACAAGATAGAGTGAGATGGATCAATGGTCTGACTCAGTATAAGGCAGCTTCCTACATTAGATTTCACTCATACCTAAGGTAGATGAGTCCTATCTTTGGAATACTCTCTCCAGACAGTCTTGCCATGTGCTGACTCTGCAATTTTATTTATTTATTTATTAAACTTTTATACCGCCCGACTAGCAATAGCTCTCTGGGCGGTGAACACAGGGAATACAATAAAATACACAATATAATACAGTAAGAACATATAAAATAAGAACAATCTAAAATCAGTACAACATATATGAAAATCAGGTTAGCTTAAATTAAAATGCTTTGGAAAAGAGGAAGATTTTAACCTGGCGCCGAAAGGATAACAATGTCGACGCCAGGCACGCCTCCTCGGGGAGACTGTTCCACAGTTCGGGGGCCATCACTGAGAAGGCCCTAGATCTTGTCACCACCCTCCGGGCTTCTCTATGAGTCGGAACCTGGAGGAGGGCCTTCGTAGCAGAACGTAATGTACGGGCCGGTTTGTATCGGGAGAGGCGTTCCAACAGGTATCGTGGTCCCGTGCCATATAAGGCTTTATAGGTTAATACCAACACTTTGAATCTGGCCCAGAAGCATATTGGAAGCCAGTGCAAGCGAGCCAGAACAGGTGTTATGTGCTCGGACCGCTTGGTCCTTGTTAACAATCTGGCAGCCGCATTTTGCACTAGCTGTAGCTTCCGAACTGTCTTCAAAGGCAGCCCTACGTAGAGCGCATTGCAGTAATCCAAACGCGAGGTTACCAGAGCATGTACAACTGATGTGAGGTCCTCCTTACTCAGATAGGGACGTAGCTGGGCTACCAACCGAAGTTGGTAGAACGCATTCCGTGCCACCGAGGCTACTTGAGCCTCAAGTGAAAGGGAAGAGTCTAGGACAACTCCCAAGCTACGAACCCGCTCCTTTAGGGGGAGTGTAACCCCATCCAGTATAGGGTATGAATCCACCATCCGATCAGAGAAACCATCCACCAACAGCATCTCAGTCTTGTCAGGATTGAGCCTCAGTTTGTTAGCTCTCATCCAGTCCATTGTCGCGGCCAGGCAACGGTTCAGCACATCAACAGCCTCACCTGAAGAAGATGAAAAGGAGAAGTAGAGCTGTGTGTCATCAGCATACTGATGACAACGCACTCCAAAACTCCTGATGACCACACCCAATGGCTTCATGTAGATGTTAAAAAGCATGGGAGACAGAACTGACCCCTGCGGAACTCCACATTGGAGAGCCCACAGTGTCGAGCAATGTTCCCCAAGCACTACCTTCTGGAGACAGCCCGCCGAGTAGGAGCAGAACCACTGCCAAGCAGTGCCTCCAACTCCCAACTCTGCGAGCCTCCCCAGAAGGATACCATGGTCGATGGTATCGAAAGCCGCTGAGAGATCAAGGAGAATCAACAGAGTTACACTCCCTCTGTCCCTCTCCCGACATAGGTCATCATACAGGGCGACCAAGGCCGTCTCAGTGCCAAAACCAGGCCTAAAACCCGATTGAAATGGATCTAGATAATCAGTTTCATCCAATAGCGCCTGGAGCTGGCCAGCAACCACTTGTTCCAAGATCTTGCCCAGGAATGGAACATTTGCTACTGGTCTGTAGCTGTTGAAATTTTCTGGGTCCAAGGAAGGTTTTTTCAGAAGTGGTCTCACCACCGCCTCTTTCAGACGGCCAGAGACCACTCCCTCTCATAAAGAGGCGTTTATCACTTCTTTGGCCCAGCCAATTGTTCCATCCCTGCTAGTTTTTATTAGCCAAGAGGGGCACGGATCCAGTACCGAAGTGGTTCCACGTACCTGTCCAAGCACCTTGTCCACGTCGTCGAGCTGAACCAACTGGAACTCATCCAATAAAACATGACAAGACAATAAAACATGACATGCAATCCCTTTGGGTTAGATGAAGACCTTTATTTGATATGTTACCATGTAATCAAATATTTAACACTGGCTTTGTTGTTGTCTTGTTTGTTTATTTATTTATTTCTGCTGTGTGTTTGGTTTTTTAAAAAATGAGCACTGGGCAAAGGGAAAGCCCCTTTCCTTTCCTTTCCTTTCTGAAAGGAAAACATGATTAACAATATCATCATTTTGGGGGGGTTCCCCCACATTTTCATTCTACAGCAGACACTTGTCAGCTCCCTTCCAAAAGCAGACCTAGGCTGACCATACTTAGCTCCAAGCCAAACAGCTGTTAGTCGGGTTTTTAGAACACTAATAGTTGATTCCTTCTGCACATGCAGTGCACTATCATAGATTCCAATGTTAATTTTCTTAAATTAATGAAAAATCAGCAATTCTTTTTTTAATATTTAAACTGTGGAAGATGAAGGTCAGAGTATGGGGTAAAGTCAGTAATAGGATTACAGGTACTCTAGGAACATGTATGATTTTTAATGGATTACAACAAATGATGAGACAACTTGCAGAAAAAAGTCCACCACGCTTCTTAATTTTTTTACTCCCATTTTTCACTTTAACCTGAGTATTCTCTCTGGGATTTTTGTGTCTCATCTTGGAAACTTAGGGGTTTGTTAAGCAAGCATTTCTGAATTCAGGACTATCAGGTTTGTAATATTTTGTTTGGAAATGAGCTTATGGGAAGCAGCAGAATGGCATGGGGTTATTTTCAATTTAACATGGTGGAATGTGAAAAATCCATACTGGCTATAGTATACAGCCACTATGGTGGCTGTATAATAAGCTAGCTGCCCATAATGATGGCTGCTTCCTGACTCAGTTCTCCCACTGTGCATGTGCAACCTTGTTAAAGTGATATGCACCAGTGGCTTACACATAGGCTCTGTTCAGACCTTCAGCTAAACACATGGCAGCAGCGGGCACACTCCCAATTCCCACATACACCTGTGTTCACTGAACATATGCAAAGTGTTACTACCTTTCTTATTTAAAGCTTGCAGCACCATTCATTCTTCACATCCAAAAAGGTTTGCTGCTAGAGTGTGAAACAGTAATAATTGCCCACTTCAGATGAATCCACCTGTGTTTCTGCATGAGTCACTATTCTGATCCTGCCTCCTGATTAGAAGCAAGCCAAAAGCAGTGATACCATGCAGAAACACAACAAACAGACTCCTCATTGAGTGGGTAATTGTGTAGAGTCTTTGTTCAAGAGTGACTAGATACCCTGGTCATCACAACCCTGTCCAACCAGCATGGAGTCTGACTGAAGTGAAGTAGGATCAGAGAAGGCAATCAGGTAGCTACCTTTTATTATCATTGCAACCTGGAATTGTTTCATTCATTTCTTTCTCAAGTAGTTATTTCATGGCCTTGCCGCACTGTGGAATTTACTGGCTTTAAAAATAAGCATCCAGGTGGCAGAAATAGGGTTGCCAATTATTTTTATTGGTCCTTCTCCTGTGCCTTCAACAGCAACCTAACATGCAGGAATTAAGCAGGTGGAGCTTTGCCCAAGGACATGCTAGCTTCCCAGATATAGAGAATGGTTTACATGATGAGATCCCCACCACCATTTCCATATGAAGACTCAAGTGGTATAGTCCCAAGTGGACTATGCCACATTATTCTTCTGAATGAAGTATAAGATGAATGGCAAGAGAAGCTTGGGTTCTAGCAACTGGACTCCATTAAGTTCCACCCTGAATCTGCCCAAGGAGCGACACTCAAAGATCAATTGCATGATAAATTCACTGATTAAACCAGAGTTACCTCCCTGCAAGCGAGTTAGTTATCTCAGACTAATTTTAAAATCATTCTTCTGTCCCCTAGGCTTTTCAGCTAGAATTAAACAGAGAACCACTGACGGAGTTCCATCAGTTGTTTTCTTTTTTAAAACAAAACTGCTGTTGCTGTAAATCAGAAAAGTGTAATGGCCTCACTTCCAAGTGTCAAAGTCTGATGTTTGCCAGCTATGAGGAGGAAGCACAATTTAATTGCTAGTGCAGGAGATCAACAAACTCTATTGATTTCTTGGAAGCCTGTTGTGCTGATAAGTAATCCTTTTAAGAAGCTAATACTATGAAGATGGTCTCATATGCGGTCTGCTCACCAAGCCATTGGGAAGAGGTATTTTGAGGCATGCATGGAGTTGAAGTCAGAAATGAGGAAATTCACACAAGTGTGAAAAGGCACATCCTCACTACTTTGGAAAACAAGAGTAGAGGCCACAAATTTTAGCTCGCCTTGGTAGCCAGCCAAAATTTATGATGGCCGGGGCTCTGCCCCTCCCATAAATCAGAGTTAGGTTGTGTTCCTGAGATCATATTGAACTTTGGAAGTGAAGTCAAGGATGCCAACCCCCTGCCCACCTCCCCAGCTTCAAGCATGAAAGAAATGGAGTTCAGCCATGTTGTCCTATGTTTCTCAGCTGCTCCAGAGTGACTGTCATTGATTATGTAGCCAAAATGGCCCCACCCAAGCACAAAAGGTTTGCAGAAGTACAAAAAAATTCTGGCAAAAAATAATAATCCTGGAGGGTTATTAGAGAAACTGAGCATTGAACATGCTCAGTGGGCACAGAATGCTGACTGACCATTGGAGAGAGAGAAAAACTGAAAAACAGTGAGAGGGGATATGGAATAAAGCAGATGGGATTCTGATCACTGCAACATTTTGTTGTAAAAACAACTTTTCATGACAAACAGCCATTGTTAGATCTTTAATCACACAGATGTAATGAAGGTGAATGAGAAATTTGTTTTGCTGGACTTTTTTTAAACTTTTTTTAAAATAGCAGGAAATATCTGATCTAGTGTTGGAAAGGAAAATGTGAAAAACTGGTTAAATATATAAGGAAATGGTTTTTTTAAAAAAAAAATAGAGCAATGATATGGGGGTGAAAGATAGCTTTGCACGGTGAGATTTGTTGCTATATATATTTTAAAAAGACAAATGGACATAAAACACTTACCTCCCTACAGCTTACACCACTGTTGTGAACACCGAGTAGTTAGCTTTGGAATCAGGAGGTGGAGGCTCAATGGGGAAGATTCGGCAACCTGGGATGAAGACTTGCCACCCCATGGCAAGAGGTGCATAAGGAGGAAGTGGCATTATCATGTATTATGTTTCATATTTTATATTGTCTTATTTTGTTGTAACAACCATGCGACCATTTTGGATGAATAAATATGGCAGTTTGTGGGGTGGGGGTAGGGATGGAAGGATCTGTCAATGTTGGTTCTCTTAGTTTCTCGTTTTTCCAGTCTTAAATTCAGTTCAGTATTAATCCAGTATTAAATTCAATTCACATTTCTGCAGCAATTTGCAATTTTTTTAAAAAATCCTCATGAAAATTCTTCAGCATTTCCATGTATATTTCTCCTAATAAGGACATTTTAGATCCAATTTTGACTCATGCACATTTTTGCAAGTAATTTCTCCTAATATAATGGATTTTGTATGTTATTTTCACTAAATATTCATATTTATGCACATTTTCCCTTAAAATGTGCATGTTTGTAAACAGTCGGAGAACTGCATCACAAAATTAGGATAAGTGCACATTTCAGTGGGTGGCTGAGTTTCGGTTCTCATGTTATTTTGGAAAGTATGGATTTGACAAATTCAGCTTTAAATGCAAACTGAATCAAATTTCTCCTCCGTTCCTAAGTGGGAGCCTTGAATGTCTACCATTCAGAAAGCAGCCTTCCAAGAAATGTGAAGACCAGCCCTTTACATGTTTATTTGAAATCTGCCCCATTGGGTTAAATGACATTTACCCCGTGCCTAGGGTTTCAGTCATAATTGCTGATAAGGGAGAGGAATATAGGAAGCTGCCTTATACTGAGTCAGATCATTGGTCCATCTAGCTAAGTACTGTATACACTGGCTGGTAGCCGCTCTCTGGGGTTTCAGACAGGGGTCTCTACCTGGAGCTGCTAGGGTTTGAACTTGGGACCAAATGCTCTACCACTGAGCTGTGGCCCTTCTCAGATAAATGGATGGTTTCTTGACGGCAAGTATAGTAAGCATATGAAATCTATTCTTAACTAACTCAGGAAAAGTATTGCAATAATCAATGCTATTTTAGATAACCCATTAGCATTCTCTAATCTGCCCACATAATCTGGAGGGCACCAAGCTGGAGAAGGCTGGAATGCCCTGTAAATCAAGTGCGGGGAATGCATGGCCCTCCAGATGTTGGTGGACTCCAAGTCCCATCAGCCTCAGCCAGCATGACCAATGGTCAGGGATGATGGGAGTGATAGGAGTTGTAGTCCAACAACATTTGAAAGGCCACGGGTTCTCCATTCTTGTTGTAAGCAATCCTGGCATTGCTCAACTTGTTGAACTAGAAGAAGCCCATGCCTACATTGTTCTATAGTCTCTCTACCTTTCAGCTCTTGTTGGCCTCAGAAGGCATGCCTAAGTGAAGGAATGGAGTCTCCAGTTCTGAGACCCAGCCTCTTTCCCCAAAAGTCAAATCCCTTTCATAAGTCATTTCCTATTTGCTTATCACATTTGTAGGCAATAACTCCTTTCGGATTCACAGCAGTGATAAGGTTGCCATTAATTGGAATTGCCTGCTTCCCATTTCCAATCACCCTTTAAAGTCCTTACAGATAAACATCGATCTCTTCCCAAAACATATTTGCATTGCTGCTGTTTGTCACAGAGAATTTCACCGGTAGCAAAGTCTGTGTACACTTTTTGCATTTTCATGACAGTCTCCAGTTCCTTCTCCAACAGCATGTATCACTGATCCACTATTACAAACTAAGTTGATTCATCCACAGATATTCAGCTTTATATAAATAGTATCTTGGGCCTTTTTTCCGGGGGTGGGGGAGAGTGAACTACCCTTCACCTTAGGAAAGAAACAGATTCCCTTCATTGTACTATGCTTAGTATAATAGGCATATATTCCATCATTTGGCAGTTCTGAAGTGAAGGAAACAAACCTAAGGGGAGGTATCTAATGTAGCATTAAATCAGAGTCCCATCAGTGCAAGGATTACAGCTAGCACAATGGGACTTCCCCATTCTCCTCCCCATATGCCCCTAAATCTCTTCTAGGGGTTCTCCCAACCCTCCGGAGCAGATTTGGGGAGGGTGTGGGGTGCCTGCAGGGGGAGGAGAGGGGGCAAGTCCCGTTGCACTACTGGTAATCCTTGGACTAATGGGAAGAGTTAGTTGAATAGTGCCTAAAATTGCTATTATCCTTTAAAATGCCAAGGGGAGTCTCACCCACCATCCCAAGTCTAATTGCCGTGTAGAGGGGAGGAAGGGATTTTCATCAGGTTTATGGCTGGTGAGGGAAGGGTTGAAGCATCCCTTCCCTGTGAGTTGTCCAATGAAAATCACTCCCCACTATGCATATTATTAAAAGAAAAAAAACTCTATGCTTTTAAATGATACATCTACATGTACTTTGGGCTTCATCTGCCACATTTCTAGGGGCTTATAAAAGTACTTTTGAAAGAAAGAAAGAAAGAAAGAAAGAAAGAAAGAAAGAAAGAAAGAAAGAAAGAAAGAAAGAAAGAAAGAAAGAAAGAAAGAAAGAAAGAAAGAAAGAAAAAGAAAGAAAGAAAGAAAGAAAGAAAGAAAGAAAGAAAGAAAAAGAAAGAAAGAAAGAAAGAAAGAAAGAAAGAAAGAAAGAAAGAAAGTTCTCCTTTCCCTCCCTCCACTCCCAAACCAATACACATTATTTCATGCTGCCCCTTCTTCCCACCATCCCCTTTCATTTTGTTTGGGGTTTTCCCACACCTCTACTAAAAATAGATCTGGTGAACCCTCGAACCAAGGAAAAAGAGATAAAAGCCCTAGGGTCAATTTAGAATAAAAAGGCAGCAGGGGCAAGTGTTTCCCAGAGACGGCAAAAAGAAGGGAGAAAAATGTAGTAAAATGAGTCATCTAAACAAAGCACAAATGTGCAGAAAAATCACCTAAAATGATGAGCACTTTTCAACACCTGAGGAAATGAATCTGAGATGTGGGCAGTAATTTTGGCTCAGTCTTAGGAGCCAAATTAGGGATGAGATTCAACGTACCATGAGCGGGCAACCACTCAAACGGACTTCTTTTTTTTATCTCCTTTCCCCTACAGTCCACATGCCTGGAAAATCTGCTCTGAAGGGCTGGGGGACCCTCTGGAACAGAATTTGGGGAGGGGAATGGTGTGGCTAGAGCTGGGGGGGATAGAAACCAGAAGTCCCATTGCCCAAGCAGATTTCCATTCTGCAAGTGAGTAGATGGCATTGGATGTCATCTAAGTTCACAAGTGGGGTGGAGGGAATTACCTATGAGATTCTACATATAATGGGGTAATAAAAGGAATCTAAAAGCAAAGCAAAACTCAAGACAAAAATAGTATGAGGGAGAACTTTGCTCAACTCTGAAAAGTTTTGCAGGCTGATATTTTTATTCTCCTCATCACTGCTATTATGCAGGGTGAATGAACCTTAACCCTGAAGCTGTGCTCAGCATAACTCAAGAGGCCATCACATTAATGTCAATAAGAGTTATTCACACCCATCAACAGGAGAGCAGCTTTTCTCCCAAGTTCTTTTCAGGCACACGGAAATCTTAACATATTCCTTAATGCCATGATTTAATGACAATTCTTATTTTTGTCAACTGGACTTGGGGAACATCAGACACCCATAAAGTCCCCAGGATTGTTTACAATTGGGAAACAAATCATGTGGGCATTTGTGTGATTCAGTTTGTTTGTGACCAAGTACAATGCTTTAGCCATGCTATAAGGGGAATTATTAAGCATTGTGAAACCAGTGAAAATAAGGAAGAAGAGGAGTTGAAGATGACAATGACCTTTACATTAATTTTGTCCTGGGTGGATGCATTTTCTATGCATGCATGTATACACATGGTGGGGCAGGCTGTGGGTCTCTAATGGCTTTGCATAGTTTGCCTGAAATGGGCTCTAGAAGAAAGTTACAAACCAATGGCACATCAGTCAATGTGATCTGAGACAAAGGGACCTCTATGCAACATAATATTGGGGAGCATTTGCACATTCTTCATCTGTCAAGTGTTCACCTCTGCAAGTATTTGTGTACCACTAGATAAAGAGGGGAAGGTGGATGGGAAGGCACAGATGAACACAGTCATATAAACTCTCATTTCCCACCCATATTCAGGGGTGTAGTCATCCAAGGATGCAAGGGGCCGTAGACCTGTTACTTTTTGGGGAGCAGGTTCCCAGCCAGGTCCCTGTGTATGAGCCAAAGCCAATTAGCATGAAAAGGGAGCATGTTAGCCACTGAGTCCTCTCATGCTGATTGGAGCAAATCAGAATGAAAGGAGATGAGCCAGCCACTCAGAAGACTCTTCTCAGTAGCTAACACACAACCTCTCCTTTCATGCTGATTGGCTCATGAGATAACAGGGAGAGCAAGAGAGGGAAAGTGGAAACGGGGCTGTGGCTGTGAGGGGTGTGTGGTATGACTATCATAAAAAGACCCTGCACTTCTGAATTTGCCGCTACACTACAGTCCATGTTTGTAAATCTTTTGCAGTATACTTTGCATTCTTCCCACCTACCCACCCCCATCCAGACTGGATCTACATATTTTCAATTTGCCTTCCCACTCTGGAACAAAGATGTGAGATATATAATGAAATTAAGGCTTTGTAACAGGTAGGGATGGGGGAGAAATTCAATTCAGATTGCACTTAAATATGAAATATTCATGGAGGATAAGGCTATCAGTGGCTACTAGCCATGGTACCTGTGCTCTGCTGGTCTCAGGTCCTGCTTGCAGGCTTCCCAAGGGCACCTGGTTGGCCACTGTGAGAATAGGATGCTGGACTAGATGGGCCACTGGCCTGATCCAGCAGGTTCTTCTTACGTTCTTATAGGTATCTGATTACACTTTCTGAAAGAATACAGGGATGGAAAACAGCTATTTTTCAAAATTATTCACATTTCTCTGAATTTTGCAAAGCAGTTTTCTGGCCAAGCAATGTGTATAAAAATGCATATATTTGCAAAAAATAATATACAGCATTTTAAAGAAAAAAAATTGCAAGCCAATGTTCAAATGTAAAGAACTGAATTTAAGAAAGTGACAGAATCTGAAACTAACAGATTCACTCACCTCTAGTAACAAGCAGTGAGCAAGAATAGCAGGCACTCAGTCTGAATGGGGATGGATGGGAATGCTTCCCTCTATCTTTGTTTAGGGAAAATTCACCCTGGCTCTTAACACTGGATCGAGGAGATCATTGACCTGTGCCTACCATAGCCTGTGTGCTAAATGCATGAGGAGGATGGATCTGTTGGCTCTTCACCACAACCGATGGCAAATATTCAGTGGTGTAAAGCCTAGAGACCACAAGAATATCTCCCTTCCCAAATTTCCTCAAACCTGCTGACAATAGCGATTAGGTTTGAAAGCCATCCCTTCACCAAGCAGCTGCCATGCAGTGCTCATCGGGGTCTTAACTTACATGATCGATGCCCATAGTTCTTGCCATAGAGACCAATGCCAATTATCCAAATTTCAAAATTCTATGAAGCAAGTGAGAAAAGATGTGCCCTACTCAGTGACTGGCTAATCCCATATGCTGATCCCATCTATTAGAGGGATGGGTGGCTTGCCATGATTCCTGCTTTATAAAGACTACTGCCAGCTCCAGTGATATGCTGAGCACCATCACATGGTGAAACATAGGTAGCCATTGGTCCATCTAGCTCAGTAATGTCTACTAGGGCTGTGCACAGACCCCACTCTCCATCCTGTGCTTCCAATCTGGAGGGGGGGCATCAGGCCAACCCACCCTGGGTCAACCCAGGGGCCACCCACCCCGGCTCAGAGCTACTCCTCAATACATTTAGGGGGTTGGATCTTGTTTAATTAGAGTTCAAAAACCCTAATCAAACCTATAGTGGGGAAAGTGAGGGGGAAGGAAACATTGCATCTCCTCCCCCCTCCCCGACCAAGAGTGGGGTCAATTTATCTTTCACGATGCTGTTTTGCAAAGGGCTTTCCTGCCTCTCATAGAGGGAGCAATCTTGGGCAATGCTGTTTTGCAAAGGGAATCCCTTTGCAAAACAGCATCCCCCAGGATTGTTCCCCCAGCTCTGGGGCAGAGGGAGCAACCCCGTACAATGCTGTTTGTATCACAGCAAAACAGCACCCACACCTCCAGAGAATCGCTGCCTCTGTTCATCAGGTAGGAAGGAGAGCCAGGGCTGCCTGGGCTTTCTAGCTGATTCCCCACCTCCGGAGAGCCCTGGATCGCTCTGGGTCACCATAACCAACCTGTAACTATCTGTGGCTGCCAGAACCCAACTTGGCCCCAAAATGTCCGAATGGACCAGATTTGCCTCAGGCTTCAGCTGATTCCAGTGCACAGCCCTTCTGTCTATGCTTCCTGGCAGTGGCTCTTCAGGGTTTTTGACAGGATAATTTCCCAGCTGTACCTGGAGATGCCAAGGATTGAACCTGGGACCTTCTGCATGCAAAGCAGATGCTTTGTCACTGAGCCATGGCAACCTCCAAATTCATCCCCATCTCCAGTGCACAGTGCTCCAGTGCTCCCTCCAGCTGAAAGCATGGCTTTTGCTCTTATGCCTTACAATCAGGGAACATTTATTTCTGGGCTGCTTCACACCTGACCATGGCTTCAACATCCAATTCATTCCCTGTCGGAAAGAAGATAGTAAGTGCAAACAGCTGATTCAGACAGGTTTCCGTTTCAGACAGCTGACCTATCCAAACACACCACTTGACAGATTCTGCTGTCACCTTTGAACCAGGAAAACAGATAGCAGTAAAAGAGAGCTCTCATAATTCCTTGCCTGTACAGCACAAACGCACATTGTCCAACTTATTATCCTGGAAAATAGAAGATAATAGCCTAGGTAGCTGATTCTGACAGGTAGCAATTTCAATTCAGAATGCTAGACTATCAGAAATGCTACCTATCAGATTCTCCTGTGCTTGACAAGTAAAGCAAATAACAGATCACATGGCATCTATACTAGAGAAGTTGCTGAGTTTCATATTTTAATTTGAACAGCCCATGATGTTCACCTCAAATACAAAAAGAACATTATGTACCCAAAGGTTCTTCTCTAGCTTGGATTTTAATATGTGATGGAGAAGAAACTGTCCTACATTTCCAAATGTTCCCAGCACCTGACTCACAGTGTAACCCCGACACAAGTTTTAATATGCTTTTATATGTATCCAAAGTTCTTTGTTCAGAGTCTCTGAAGGGACTCACAACAAAGGAGTGACACAGAGGCAAAGAGCATGTTATTCTCAAACATCAAACAATAACAATATTCTGCCTTAATCATATATGGATTTTACATATATGACACAATAAACAGAGTGTTGTCCTTTTAAAGTTCTGTCTTTCAGGCTGTTGTCATAAAACCTCTTTACTTGACTCACTCTTAGTACCAGTTGTTCTCTTGTTAAGTTTGGTCCTCCTGGCCACAAAGAGGAAACTGGTCTCTATTCACTCACCTCTTTTCCAAGCAATTTTCTTAAAATGGCCACCAGTGCCAATAGCTCCAAAATGAAAGGGAAACTTACAGGTCCTTTATAACACAAAAGAACATGAACATACAAGGAACATATCATTTGGAGAAACCTTTTATTTTTTTGAAGGACACTTCAAGGCTAGAGCTGTGCACAAGCTTCAGGGAAGGCACTCACGAAGGAGCAGCAACCGACACCCCACAGGATGGAATCCTCCACTTATCAGCTAGTAAGTGAAGGATTCCATCCAGCAGGGTGCTATTTTGGGTCAGGGCATCAAGCAAAGGGGTGGGCAGGAAAGAAGGACCAAGGGGAAGGCACACACCCCACATCCAAAGTCATCCTGCCTCCTATCTTCTCCTGGGAAGATGCAGCCAACAGTCAGGTAGGTCTCAACATTTTTGGCATTTTCTCCACCTTTTGCCTGCCTCTCCGTCTTGCCTCCGGACCCACCCCCTGACAGCCCCAGATTGATCAGGCCACCCAATCTGCAGCAATCTAGGGCTGTCACAGCCCAACTCAAGCAATGCCTAGATCCTCCCCCCCAGTCAGCTCAATTCAGTTTGGCACCTGGGTGAGAATGATGCACAGCCTTACTCAATACCAACCTGTTCCTGGGTGTTTCAAGATGTTAGAGAAAGGAAGTAACCAGACACTCCTTTTGTGTAACCACCAGTTCCTAACTGAATGGAGGAAAGTAATCTCCCCTTCTTACTCTACTCACTGCCTGTAATGGTGGCTGCTCCATGCTTCTACTGAGCATGCACCTCCCTCCAGAATTCTTAAAGTAACAGTTACTACAGTGGGTTATATTAGCAGTAGGGATGGGCTAGAAAATCTATTTAGTTCGCATCTGAAGCTGAATTTACCAAATTAGCACTTTCCAAAACAACACGAGAATCAAAACACAGCCATCCTTTGAAATTCGCACTTAATTGAATTTTGCGATACAGGTCGCTAACCAAACAATGTTTACAAAAATGCATATGCTAGAGGAAAGTGTGCTTAAAAATGAATAAATGAGGGGAAATAACATAAAATGTATTATATGATAAGAAATTGCTTGCATAAATGTGTACATTAGTCAAAATTGCATACAAACATGTGTTTATGAGAAATTTGCACTGAAATGGAGAATTTTCATGAGTTTTTAAACAAAAAAATCACAAATTGCTGCAGAAATGTGGAGAACTGACATTAAGATTGGAAAAATGAGAGAACCAAAACTGACAGATCTTTCTATCCCTAATTAGCAGTATGACAGGAGTCAGAGGAGGGAGGGTGAGAACTGCCTCCGTTTCTCTATTTACTACTCCAAAGAAGGTATGCAGGTGGGTGGAACACGTGAGAAAGAAATGTGCAGGACAGGATCTGATATGGAAGGGGATTGGGCTCAAAATAAAAACCCAGCAACTGGAAGGAAATAGCTCGGGCTAGAAAAGAAATCTATACTTTTAAATCAAATTGGGGTAAAGGGACTTCAAGAAGGAACTGACAATTAGACACCATCAAGTAAGCTCCTACTGAAATCACTTGGATTTGCTAGCCAAAATGTGTTCATGCTTCTGCACTCTTATTTTTCTGTAGCCATGATGCTTCTGTAGGCCTTCAGACTCTGGACTAATGCATGCAGCATTTTCTAGTAAGAATTACGAAGCCATCAATTAACATTAGCTTTATCTAAACATATGCCCTTGGATTAAATTTTGCTTAGCATTCCTGAAACACAATTTTCTACAACTTTGTCTAAAAATCAGGTGGTTCAAGCTGTTCATCCAAAAGTAATAATATCTAAATCCCTCAGTGTAGCCTTCCAAGCTAATTGTATTAAATGTCACTCCATGAAATGTGCTATTGGAAATATTAGCTTTGTGCCCTAGTCAACATCCTCCACACAGACAAACATGTTTGTGTCCCAAAGCTTCACATTTTAAAGGAGTATTGATATGTTGTCATCACTTTGGCCAAATCCAGGGCATTTCTGCAGGGGTTGGCAGAGAAATCAGAAAATAGTCAAGCATCTGTGATACGCAGCATGTTTTATTGAAAAAGTTGTAATACAAAAATACTTCCTTTCTGAAAGAAAGAAAGAAAGAAAGAAAGAAAGAAAGAAAGAAAGAAAGAAAGAAAGAAAGAAAGAAAGAAAGAAAGAAAGAAAGAAAGAAAGAAAGAAAGAAAGAAAGAAAGAAAGAAAGTTTTCCAGATTCAGATTTAAAGATTCATTGAACGTCAAACATCCAAACTGGCTATGTTTGCTTGCTTGTTGGCTTGTTTGTTATGAAAGCATTTATATACCATCAGGGCAGTGTACAGCACCAGGAACATTAAAAAGCAATACAAAACAATCTCTAAAATGACTGGCTACTCAAAAAAACATTTTAAACAGCTGCATAGGCCTGTTGGCACAAAAAAATTCTTCAAGAGAAGCCTGAAAGTCAAAAGCCTGCTGAATCTCTGCTGGAAGAGTGTTCCACAGCATGGGACCGGTGACACACAATGCCCGTCTTCTGGTTGAGGCTGGTCAGGTCTCTGTAACACAAGGGACAACTAACAGCGGGTGATCTCAGTGATCAGGCTGGGATATAAAGGCTCAGACCTGTAATGTAATATATCCTGGACCGAAGTTGTTCAGTGCTTTGTATATCAACACAGGGGCCTTGAACCTGGCCCAGTAGGATATGGGCAGCCAGTGCAGGTGTTTTAGCAGAAGTATTACATGCTGTTGGCTGTTTGACCACATCTAGAGGCTGCATTCAGCACTAGCTGGAGCTTCTGGACCAAGCCGAAGGGCAGCCCCACATAGACTGCATTGCAGTAATCTAGTTTTGAGATTACCAATGCATGGGCTGCAGTGGCCAAGTCATTCCAAACAAGATACAGCCATTGCTGGTGCACTAGACAAAGCAGGTAAAAGATGCTCCTAGCCACTGAGATCATTTGGTCCTCTAATGGCAATGATGCATTCAGGAGTATCCCCAAATTATGTACTTGATTTGATTTGATTTTGATTTTAATATTTCTACCCCGCCTTTCGGCCAAAAGGCCCTCAAGGTGGCTTACAAAAGAGCACAAAAATAAAGATACATCAATAAAACATCTACATCAATAGAACATCAGTAATACATCAGTAAAACAATAAAAACAATACAATTTGCAAAAATTAAACAGTTAACTTTCATTAGATATTGATGGTGGAAATCATACAAATAGCACATGCCGACCTTAAAAAAGCAGCCATGCGAGCATCTTTTTACAGTTTATGACTCAGCTAAACAGCAAGTCATCCTGAGGATTTCTGCTGGTTCTGAAGAAAGAGCAATTGCTATGCCCTTCAAACGTTCCTTTAGAGGAAGTGCAACCCCAACCCAGATCTTCTGGACAAGGGAACTACCAACCTACAGAGCCTCCGTCTTCCCAGGATTCAAACTCAGTTTATTGGCCCTCATCCAGTCCACCTCTGCATTAAAACACTAGTCCAGAGCATGCATGGCCTCTCTTGATCCAGAAGTTATGGAGAAATAGAGCTGTGTATCATCAGCATACTGATGTCACCATGCTCCAAAATTCCTAATGACCACTCCTAATGGCTTTGTATAGATGTTAAATAGCATTGGAGACAAAATAGTGCCCTGCACATAGGGTTGCCAAGTTTAGGGCCTGAGACTGACCCTGTATCTTTAGGAGAAGAGAAAGTCACCCAAGTGCAGGTGTTCTTGCAACCTTGTAATGGGAAAAACCACAAGGTGGAATTCTCCCTTCCCCCTGCACAACTTTTAAAGATACAGAAGACCTCTTGGTTGCAGCCTCCAGAGATCTTCTGTATCTTTAAAAGTACGAGTGATTGTAATTATCTTGGCGTTTTCTACTTAAACCTTTACCAGATTTATTTGATGATACTGAGACTGCTCCGGATTGATTTTGTACGCAACACTGAATAACTAAGATATCTTATTTGTGGTATGTGAGTATAAAGATGTTTTAAAAATTTCTTAACATGGTGAAACAGAATGCTGTAAGTAGTAATTTCATGTTTAAAGTTGAGTAATTAGGTTTTATATTTGTGTATTATAGCCCCTGATGAAGGCTGGAATTCATCCAACCGAAATGCGTTAAGGGCATATATTTTATAACGTTCTCAATAAACAAGATTTTTGATCATCATTCACCCACATTGATCTTTTGTCATCCTGGGTTTCCCCCCCTTTTTTTTCTTTGTTTCTTTCTTTCTTTGTTTCTTTCTTTCTTTCTTTTTCTTTCTTTCTTTCTTTCTTTCTTTGTTTCTTTCTTTCTTTCTGCCGATTTGGATGCCTTCCACTCCCCCCTCCTCTTTTTTCCTAAAGGAAAGCCACTTGCAGAGGATCACCTGCACCATGCAGAATTGACCCCTTGATTTGGTGCAGGTGACATGCAGAATTGCTGAGGAATTGATCTTGGGATTGGAGAATGGAGGCATCAGGAAGGAAGGAAGCTGGACCTACCTTCTCCTGAAGATCTTGCCCTTTTCGCAGGGTTTTCCCACTCTGCCTGGGTCTCTTTCTTGCTTGATGCCCCACCCCCTAACAGCCAAGTATTGCTCTGGGTCATCCAACCTGACCCATAACAATCTGTGCCTGTCTAAAACTGTCTGAGGCCCCATTATTTCAGAAAAGGCCCAATTTGGCTTGGGACTCAGCCAAATCAGGTGCAACACCCTAGTAGAAGGTCTTGAATAACAATCAGGAAATGTTAGCATAGGGAGTCAGATGTTTTCCTCCCTACACCACCGGGAAGAATTGTTGTCTTACTCTGTGGTAGCATAACCATTACAGATGGCCAGTGCCACCACTGTAGCTACCATCCCCATATGGATCAGCTGACACATACGGCAAGCTAATAGGTTTCCACCTGCCCCCCCCCAAGCTACTGATTATGGTCTGATTTCTCAGTCTGCACAATGTGTTGCCCAGAAACAGACTGAACTGAACTTAGAAAGCTCATTTCCATTTGTTCCTCACCAGCAGCCCTGCCACCGGACAAGGCTAAATTGCCTGATGGCCTGACTTTAGCCTAAGGCAGCATTATGTGTGACTGAGTGGAAATTTGCTCCCGAATTACTACTAGGGTTGCCAGGTTCTTGGCCTGAGAATGATCCTGTATCTTTAGGAGAAGAGAAAGTCAGCCAAGTGCAGGTGTTCTTGCAACTCTGTAATGGGAAAAACCACAAGGTGGAATCCTCCCTTCCCCCTCCACAACTTTTAAAGACACAGAAGACCTCTTGGAGGCTGGGCCTGGCAACCAAGAGGTCTTCTGTATCTTTAAAAGTTGTGCAGAGGGAAGGCAGAATTCCACCTTGTGGTTTTTCCCATTACAGTGTTGCAAGAACACCTGCACTTGGCTGACTTTCTCTTCTCCTAAAGATACAGGATCAGTCTCAGGCCATGGACCTGGCAACCCTAATTACTACATACCAGCCCAGCACTCTGTCTCCTTCACCACATAAACCCCTCCTCCTCATTAGGAAGGGCTGTACCTCTCTGGTACAGCATTTGCTTTGCATGCAGAAGGACCTAGGTTCAATCCCTGGCATCTCCAGGTAGGACTGCAAATGTTCAGTGTCTGAAACCCTGGAGAGCTGCTGTTATTCAGTGTAGACAATACCAAGCGAGAAGGGCCAGTGTTCTGACTCAGTATAAGGCCTATGTCCCTACATTCCTAGACCCACTTGTGTCCATCAAAATATTTGGCAACACAGCTTTTTATCCAGGCCAGCCCCATCATGAGGCAAAGTGAGGCAGCTGCCTCGGGCAGCAAATGCTGAAGGGCAGAGAGCTGACAGCTGCATATCATGGCCTTGCTCTGGACTCCCTAAGTTAGCTTGCTGCCCTCGAGGGAAGTGGAGGAGTCTGTCCCATTGCCAAAATTGAAATGACAGTCTAGTCAGCTTTTGCACATGGAATGGGGGACTGTGATGGCCACTGTATATGTTATTACTAGGGGCTGCTGCCCTGCTTGCTTTGCTCACCAACCTACCATCATTAAATCCTGCCTTCCCCTCCCACAGGTCACCAGAGATCCTCTCTTCCTTCCCATGGGTTGCCAGAGCTCCCCCCTCCCCCCTTCCCCCTCCCCCCTTCCCCCTCCCCCCTCCACAGGTTGCCCGAGCTCCCCTCGCTCCTCCCCACAGGTTGCCCGAGCTCCCCTCCCCCCACATGGGTGACCAGACCTCCCCCTGCCCCCCCACAGGCTACCTAAGCTGCTGTCCCAACCTCCCATTCAGCCACTGAGCTGTTGCTGCTGCTGCTGCCACCACCAGCCTCACACCAAAGCTGCAGCTGCCATCTGCTTGCCTGCTAAGCTAGCATAGCCAAGCTGCTGCTGCCACCGCCAGTAACTGCCACCACTGGCTTCTCCCACCTGGCCTCTTGCCTGGGCTGCAGCCGCCGCTGGCAACCTCTTCCACCTGGCCTCTTCCAGCCTCACTTGCCTCACGGTCTTGCCCGGCCTTGCCCACCTGGTCTGTGCCAGTGCTGCCACTGGCCTCTCCCACCACCTGGCTTCTCCTGCTGCCTGGCCTTGCCCATCGGGCCTCTCCCGGCCTCTCTCATCCACCCTCTACCTCTCCTGCCTGGCCTCTCCTGTCTGGGCTGCGGCTACCACTGCAGCCACACAGGCCACCCGCTCACCAGGTGTCATTAGGAAGATTGCTGTGTTTACAGTACGTAGAGAGTGATGGGGCAGGCAAATGAGTTAGAATGCTGGTGAGTGCTGCACATGATTGGGTGAAAGACTGGAAGATGAATGTTCACATTTGAGTGTGTGGCAATTGGTCAGTTAGATAGGGCTACGATATAAATGGAGATAGGGAATTGATTATGAGCTAGACAGGGCAGAGTTTGTTAGAGAACAGGGTTTGTTCCTGAATGGGGGGATTTGATGGGGATTTAGAGAATAGGGATTAGCAATAGTGAGGGACTGGGTATTTTAGTTATTTAGATAGGAGAGAGCAGGATTAATAGATTCTTATAATATTCTTTTAATTTACTGTTTTAATAAGTGTTTTTTTCATCATTCTGTGCCTGGGACTTAAGGGAGAATAAAGCAAAGTAACAATGGTATTCACACAGACATCCTCTCATAGCTAAGTTGTTTTGGACCAAAGATAAAGCTCCTGGTGGCAGCAAAACAAGCAGTGGTTGGTTAGCACAGCTTGGGGGGGGGCAAAGGCCTGAAAAATCAGGGGATTGACCTTTAAAGAAAATAGGGGTGCCACAGGGATGTCCCCTTGTCCTTCACCTCAGCCATCAAAATGTCCTGGGCTGGCCTTGGTTTTTTTCCATGCTATCACTGGTCTTGCCACGCAAAGTTGCTAACTCTTCCTGAAAGAGAATAAACCCAATGAAATAATGGTGCAAGTTTAGCACATCTCCAGAGCCTTCTTTTTATTTGTATCCTTATGCCATAAATCTTTTTCTCCCAGCCCTGGGAAATGTGTCATTCATTCATTCATTCATTCATTCATTCATTCATTCATTCATTCATTCATTCATTCATTCATTCTCTCTCTCTCTCTCTCTCTCTCTCTCTCTCTCTCTCTCTCTCTCTCTCTCCCTCTCTCTCTCATATGTCTTTCTTTGGTATCCTTAGCTCCCTCTCAAATCCCCCACATCACATTAGAGAGCCTTGTTTTATTTATACTGAAGCATCAGAGCAGTCATATATATTGAATCCTTCGAAAAAAAATGTGCTCAGCTGTCTCCTTTTGTTGGGATCTGGGCAGGGTGCATTAAGGTTAATTACCTAATAATCTACAGCACAGAATGCTTCTGCAGACATGTTGATTTCCACTAATTGTGAAACTGAACAAAGTAAACAAAGAGTTTTGCTGGTTTTCTAGCTTCAGGAACATGGCAAGAAGCCCTTTGGTGGAATTTGCAATGGCCTCTTTTTGTCCTTCACAGCATTCTCTAGGAAAGATTTATTTTTCTTGATTTAACTCATGGTCTAGAGCAGCCTTTCCCAACCAGTGTGCCTCCAGATGTTGTTGGACCACAACTCCCATCAGCCTCAGCCAGCATTGCCAATGGTCAGGAAAGATGGGAATTGTGGTCCAACAACATCTGGAGGCACACTGGTTGGGAAAGGCTGGTCTAGACTATAGATTCACTAATAGGCAAAAAGCCTTGAGGTTTAAGAACGTACCTATAGTCCAACACTGACCTGTGGGAGGGTTTGGGAGGGTAGGAGAAGGGGAAGGGGAGCAGATTGGGTGGGTGGGCACTGGGCAGTGGGGAAGCCCATTTTCTTTCCAGAAGGAAAACATTGTGAACAGTATCATAGTTTTTCAGCTTTCCCCACACCTTTTTATTCTACAGCAGGCACATGTAGCCTCTCACGCAAATTTAAACCAAAGCTACTCCTGGCCACATCCACACCAGACCTTTATTTCACTTTAGACAGTCATGGCTTCTCCCAAAGAATCCTGGGAAGTGTAGTTAGTGAAGGGTGCTAAGAGTTGCTAGAAGACCCCCTGTTCCCCTCACAGAGCCTCAATCAGAGTGGCTGACTGAAACCAGTCTGGACACTGGACCTCTGTCAGGAGAATAGCAGTCTCCTCTCAGCACTCTTCACAAACTACACTTCCCAGGATTCTCTGAGGGAAGCAATGACTGTCTCACATGAAATCTAAGTCTGGTGCGGGTGTGGCCCCAATTAGGCTAGCCAAGCAGCTGTGAGTCTGGCTTTTAGAACTCTGACAGTTGGTTCTTACTGAGCATGCCTGACATTATCATTCAGTTCAATGCAAAATTTATTAAATTAATTAAAAATCAGCCAGGCATTTTTTTAACTTTTAAACTGCAGAAGATGAAGGTCAGAGTATGGGGCAAGGTCAGTAATAGGATTACAGGTGCTCTGTGAACATGTCTGATTTTTAATTAATTTCAACAGATTATAAGAACTCTCAGAGAAAAAAGTCCAAAAGGGGTCTGGTTTTCTTCTTTCTTTCTTTAGACTTTGAACTCTCGATTCTTTCTGACTATTTTGTTTATCGCCATGAAGATGGAGACGGTTGTTAAGCCAGCATTTCTGAGTTCAGGAATATATGTTTTGTAAGGTTTTGTTTTGAAATGAGCATATGGGAAGCTTCAGAATGGCAAGGGGGTATTTTCAATTTAACATTGCAGAATGTGAAAAATCCACGCTGGCTATATAACCCTCGTGGCTGTATAATTTGCCACATCGTTTTGCTGTAGTATATCAAAGGTTTGATTCTACCCCACAATACTAATGAGGTTCAACAGTTGTGGATTTTTATTTAATTGTTTTTTTTATTGTTACCACAACAATACAGAACCAAGGCTGCAGTACAATATCCATTGATGTAGGCATAATCTCACTTGAACCCAATGGGACGTACTCCTGAGCATGCATAGGGATGGAAAGATCTGTCAATTTCAATGCTCTCCATTTCTCATTTTTTCCAATCTTAAATTTGGTCCTCCACATTTCTGCAGCAATTTGTGAAAATTCATCAGCATTTTAGTGCAACTTTTATCTGATTAGGGATGGGGTTCACTGCCTAGTTCAGATTTGTTTGTATTCCGATAGACCATTGTTCAATCCCGATCCACACTTTTTTTTCCCCGCTTGCTTTGGAACTTGCCAGTTCAATCCTCTGTTTTTTATTTTGGGTCGCAAAAACAATTGGGTCATTTTTAACATACATGCTTACGTAAATGATCATGGTGTTCCACGTGCTTTATTGTTTCCTATTTTTTCCCTACACACTGTTACAAATGCAACAAAGGAAATTACAAAGATTATTATGTAAAATTGGGGGGGATTCAGAAAAAAAAATCTATGTCGATTACAGCCATGGCCCACCGCAAAAAATCTGTGCTGATTAAAGCCACAGCCTGCCACAAGAAACCAGTGCCAGTCCGAAAAAATAGCAGACTGTTAAATTCAATCGGAGTCCGGATGTTGTTATTGTTGTTGTCATGTGCCTTCACGTCAATTACAACTTATGGCAACCTTATGAATCAGTGACCTCCAAGAGCATCTGTCATGAACCACCCTGTTCAGATCTTGTAAGTTCAGGCCTGTGCCTTCCTTTATGGAATCAATCCATCTCTTGTTTGGTCTTCTTCTTTTTCTACTCCCTTCTGTTTTCCCCAGCATTATTGTCTTTTCTAGTGAATCATGTCTTCTTATTATGTGTCCAAAGTATGATAACCTCAGTTTCATCATTTTAGCTTCTAGTGACAGTTCTGGTTTAATTTGTTCTAACACCCAATTATTTGTCTTTTTCACAGTCCATGGTATGCACAAAGCCCTCCTCCAACACCACATTACCAAGTCCGATTTAGCAGATATTCTCCCCTATCTCTACTCCTGATGAATACATTTTGCAAGCAATTTATCCTAATACGATTTTGTATGCTAGTTTCACTAATATATTCATTTTTTTAAAAGGTTGCTTGGTTAGGGAACTGCATTGCAAAATTTTGGAAAAGTGCGAATTTTGAAGGATGGCTCTGTTTTGGTTCTCATATTGTAAATGTGAATAATTGAATTTGTCTGCCATCCGTAGTGATTAGTATTAAACGCATGGAAATAATTTAATTGAAAGAGGGGTGTGAAGAAAAGTGGATAGAGGAAGTGAATATATTTGGGCAGTAAGAGAAATAGAATTTAAGATTTTTTGTGCATCTCGTGCAATTTTATTGAAATTGTTTTGGAGCATATTGTGTTCTTTAAGATTTAGCCATTTCGCAAATTTTAGCATCCATTTTTTGGTGAGCTTAAATTTCTCAGTCATATTTGCCATTTGAACATTATTGATGGATTGTACAAGTTATTCTTAATGTATCTGAATAGCTATGATGGAACATAATGAAGGAAGCTGTTTTTAAAGCATGCATGTTTTAATTTAATGATTTTTGCATGCCTGCTGAGCACAGTAGGAATGCTCAGTATTACGTGTTACTAAATCAGACATTTTAAATGTATACATAAAACATCAGTTGGAAGATATGCATTTTAGCAGAAGCATTACTGACTGAATACATATAAAATGTTGCGAACTGATCAGTCTCTTCTTCAAGCAGGTGGAGAAAACCCTAATTTATGAAGATTTGTTTCCTGCTGCATTCTTAAACCAAGGATGTTTGCTTTTAAAGAAGCCTAACAAAAGCTTCTCACCAAGACACAGCCCTGACAATCTCAGCTGAGCTGTGTAGGGTTTACATTTAATGGGAAATCAATGCTATTGATTCAATGAAATAAAAGATGCTCTGCAAAAAGTGATTATGAAATATTGTAGTCTCCAAGCATTTTCAATTATTTTCAGCTGATAAGAATCAGTGTGAATTTCCCATGAAAAATACAGCTGAACATTTAAAATGATTAACTGGATGTTTTGCCAAAGAAATGTGTGCTGGTAGTTTGAAAGAGCACCTCCTGTACCTACTTCTTTTTTGACCCAAAGCTTCTCTGCATGAAAGATTTTCTGGAGACACTTAACAGCAACGTATAAAGAACAACAACAAGTACAACTTAACTGAGAATTATCTTTGGTTGGATGCCCTCCAGATGTTGCTGAATTACAATTCCCATCATCCCTGAGCATTGGACATGGTGCCTGGGGTTGATGGGAGTGGAGTTCGAACAACATCTGGACTCCAAATTTTCCATCCCTGATCTAGACTCATGATTGTTCTGACCCCTAAAGAAATTACGTGACCCCAATCACTCCTATAGGATTCTGTTGCAGAAGTGAAACTTTTTCTACACTTTATTCATATGGGCTGCTTCTGCTGGGCCTTCTGGTTTCTGACACAAATCTGATAAGGTAGAACAGACATATACTTTCCAGTCAACTAGAACCTAACCTTGAATCTGATCTCTTAAGTGCACACTATAATAGTTGGCCAACACTGTTGACCTGTTTGCGAGGAAACCCTTTGTTCCTTATGTCTGTCCCTATGGAGAAATTCCTCTTCCACCACAGGGAAACTACGCAGTTAGGTATTTTGGATAAAGGCTGTGGAGTTCCCCATATGACCGTTGTATCCATTGGGGCACTGAGTATAAGAACCAAGTGTGGTTCTGCCCTTTGGCTAACATCATAGAGTATGGTTGTCCTTGAACAGAGATGTGAAATTGTGGCACTCCAGAGGACTTGGATTTCAACTCATCTTAGCCACAGGAACAAGAGCCAATGCTCAGGAATTATGGAAGTGGTAGTCCAGAATCATCTGAAGGGCCAGAACATGCCTGAAATTGGAACAGAACATGTTTCTTTGGTCCATCCTAAGTTGCAAAAGAAAGAGTCCCCTTGAGAATGCCTCAGTGTGGTTGAATGTCTTCCTTCTCACTTACAAAAATATGGACTTTGTCACTGAAGTCTCACTGTGGACCATATTGTCTGCCTGATGATGAGCCTGGCACATTATTTTGCCAGATCACCTGGCTGGTTTTAGCAATCTGAGTTTGTGCTCCATATGCTATCAAAACTGGCACATCGGCTTTAGGAAAGAACTTGGATTTTGAGGTCTGGGCATACCACAAACCCCTGGAGTTCACCTTAGGACACCTTGGAAGTTCAGGGTTCCAAAGTAGTCCTATGATTGTGATGTACAAGAGCCATACCCTCAGAGTGTTGGCTAAGCTCATCAGGGAGCATTATCTGTCATAAATAGAGAAAGAGAGGCATGGAGGCCACATTTTGTCCTTGGGCCTGAGGTTCCCCAACCTTGCACTAGGCACTGGGTTACCAAGAAAATGGGCTGGGCCCTACAGTGTTAGGTTCCCAGCCCTCGAAAGTTGGTTATTCAGTTAAGGAGTGGCTAATTTTTACCCCACCTCAGTGGGTTGGTTACTCTTCCTTGCTCCCCACCATGATCAGAAGGACACACTGTACCAACAAAAGACTGACCAAGTAGGGCTTAGCATTAGGATTGTACTGGTGCACTTGCATTGAATTTCAGCGTTAATGAATTAATTGGCCTTATGGAAGCAGAGACGAGACACTTCAGTTGGCATCCAGATGTGCAAAGTGAATATGCAATGGAATATTTAAAGGCATGCAATGAGCTAAATTATGCTCTTGCCTGGCATAAAAACAAAACATTTATATTGAGCGGAACTGCAGCTGTATAAATTGTTTTGTGAGCTTAAGTTATTTACTTTTTGCTCAAGAAATCACAACAAGAGGGGGACGCTTTTAAATGTGTTTCTACACTAAGAATGTCTTTTTTTTAAAAATAAGCAGAGTAAGAGGAAATATGGACTTTGTCTTTTACTGAGACTGATGACTGGGCCATCTTCCTCCATGTTGCCTACCCTAATTGCAGGCTGCAGAGGTGTTTCCCTGTCTGACTCCCTAAAATCCTTTTAACTGGGGTGCTGCTCCCACACACTCTGGATGCAGGCAACACCAGTCTGCACCATCCTTCGCAGAATGAGCAGAAGGCTGGGCCAGCCCACCAGCACTAACCAGCCAATACAGAGGGGAGAAGCAGACTTAAAGGAAAAGGGCCTCCCCTTGACTCCAGTGTTTGAAAGCAGCCGTAGGAAAAGGCTGTGCTCAAGCGGCAGAGCACATACTTTGCTTGCAGAAGGTCCAAGATTCATCCCCAGCATCTCCAGGTAGAGCTGGGAGAGGCCCCTGTCTCAAATCCTGGACAGCCGCTGCCAGTCAATGAAGACAAGACTGAGAGAGATGGACAAGTGAGATGTGGCTCAGTATAAGGCACCTCCCTATATTGCTGCCCAACCTCCCCTGATGTGAACCATCAGATTTGTAGGTAGATTATACTTCAGAAATCAGGAGGCAGGTGATTCCCCACTCAAAAGACTCTGGCCTTTTGAGTCATCTGCCACACCCAGTTACACTGGGCTTGCCTACAGGGGCCTCTAGCTGATACGCAATGATGATGCCATTGGTGTTGCAGGGGGACCTGGAGGCCATCAAGCCTTAAAAGCCTGTATGTTGTGGATGAAAGATCCTCCCTACCAACTCATGGTGTCATCTGCCAAATGTTGGAGGCAACATGGAGGCAACCAGAAGGGCCCACTCCATCCCAGTCTCACTAATCTGAGAAGTTACTGGGCAGACATAGTATGACTTTGGAGGACAGAAGGCCCATTTTTGACCAGGAGTCACCATGGAATTCAGAGTCCTAATTATGAAGTAGGTTCATCCTAACTGGAATTCCCCACCCCCTCTGCCCATGAATTCATTTGCAACACTAATTTTGATGCCATACCTTGTCTGGAGTTTCACTGCACAATCCAGCTAGCGCCATCTTGCTCCAGTTTTATAAAAGAACAGGAGAAAATTAGGCAAGACTAGAGGTGCATCTAGTGTGACAGACAGGTGCTGAATGACCTTGCCAAATTGTCAGGTGAGCACATTTTTGTTAATGAGCCATTCCCACAAGATTCCACAGAAGAATAAAAACAGCCTCACACAAGTAAGCTGTTATATTGCATTGCCCTGATTCTTCTTCACCAGATGCTCATGTTGCTGCTGCTGTTCCACAAGATACAAAAGATACATTCTGTTGTAATTGGAATAAGAACAAGCTGCTCAATGTTTATACAGGGTAAAGCTCTTATTTTTTTCTCTCATTCTTTTAATCCAGCCCATTGATTCTGAACAAAAGGCTGCCCACGTTAAAGTTTGCAAGATTCTCTGTGCTCAAAATCTTTACTTTTGAACTTGGAACATTTCCATGAGACTTGCCATTTTATAACATTGAATTGTTTACTGCAAAATTTCAATTCTGGCAGCTTATAGTCAGGTTTCACCGGGAGGAGGGCTAACCCTTCTACACCTCACATGAATTAAATACACTTCATTGAAAGCCAGATACAAGGCATGTACATTGAAACATACATACTGTACCTTGGGAGAATTTGCACAATATATTCTGACAGCTACAATTAAGCAGAACTTCAAGGCACAATGGTAGTTTTTTGTTTGTTTGTTTTAAATAGCATGAAAATGACACTATTAGAAATGTTATGGTGATTTTTTACCTTTAAGAAAAAGTTTAAAGAAGGCAGAGTCTCCGTATCTAAATACTTTAAAAGTTGAGAATTGAGACAGAGTCAATGGAAGCTAGCTGTTCTTAGATAATACATTGCCATTGGAAGCATCTGCAATCGGTCTGACACCAGATTCCAGATTCCCTCTCCCCTCCCCCCTCTAACAAGTGATCAACACTAGAGATAAGGCTTTTCTTCGTTCCATTCCTTTATGGATCTTCTCTTTAGGTCTGCCCAGTGTTCACCAGAGTTCTAGTGTAGCCAAGTAAGATTAATTATGGAATTGGAGGGTTGTATCACAAGCCATCCATGTGGAATTGAAACGGACTTCCACTCATGCTACAGGATTTCAGCTTCCTCTCCTCCTCCCAGCAGTCTCTGCTTGCCCCCAGAATGTGCTTCAGGGAGTTTTCAACCCCTTCCCATATCAGATTTTGAGGATGCATGAGGAGTTGCAGGGGGTGGGAGAGAACAGTGAAGTTCCACTGTGCAATGTTGGATTCTGTCCAAAGTGTGCAGTTTGTCACACCTTTCGTTTCCTACACGCACACACTGTGTTGTCCATGAAAGTCCATCATTGGGCTTGGAGAAAGCAAGTCAAGCAGATAAAGGAACAGGACTAACAAGCAGAGAGAGTTGACTGTCTACTTGGAAGTCAAGAAGCTGAAGTAGAAAAACAAGAGTAATCAGGGACAGGGCCTTCAGGACCTTGGAAAAACTTCTTCCTACAAGTGCTGATGCTGCATGCTAACTGAGCCCTTATATCAGAGCTGGGAACACTGCAGCCCTCCAGATGTTGCTGAAGTACAGTTCCTATCACCCATAACCATTGGTCATGCTGACTGGGAATGATGGCAGTTGGAGCCCAACAATATATAAAGACCACAAGTTCCCTAACCCTACCTTATATACTTCCTGAACCTTACTATCCCTCCCAGACCTGGCCACTGTGCAAGTAAATGGATATGGTTAAAAAGCCCTCTGCCCTGTGGCAAGGCACACTATCACCTCTCCATCGCTGATTGGCAGATTCCCTGCAGTGATGAGCAATTTTATCATATGGGGTCCTTGAGGGGAAGGATACTTGTTCCTCAGTAGGAGATGGTTCATAGGCTACAGCCCCTGGGAGTTTTGGCCCAGGACTCTCCGGTTTGGAAGACACTTTGCTGGACTTGGGCTCAATGATGGGCCTCAAATCCAGTGTTACTGAATTTATATTGCAGACATGTAAGTTCAGAGTAGGCTTCCAAAACAGGAGAGCAACTGGCAAACAAGTTCCCCAACATTTGTTGGAGTTATGTAGAGATGGGATTAGTAGCCTCAGTTTCTTCACGTACTTCCCCCTCCCTTTTGCCCAAGCTTGCTGGGTTTTAGAGAAGTAAAACGGTGATCCCTGTTTACAAGCTTACAGTCCTTAGCTTCCTTTTTGTTGTGTTGCAGATATATACAATCTGTGTTAGATATGTTTCCCATTATTGCATTTCTTACATTTCATATTTAAAGTTCAGGATGTAAGCCACCTGGAGCCTGAAGGATTAGGAGGATAGAAATGTAATAATTTAATAATAAATATTACAAATCCTGCTATTGCTTGCTGCAGAGTTTTCATTTTACAGTCTGGCTAATTCACACTTTTGCATTTGGTAGTTAGGTACTAATTTATCCCTTCAGTTCTGTTTCAACAGACCATGAAATCTCATACATCCAATTGACTCTGATGGCTGTTAAACACTTCCTTATTTATCACAATACTGTCTATGACTTTTATTATGTGTTTAATTACCATAAAACATTCAATATGGTCTGTGCTTTCAGTTTCTATCATTCATTTCTGCAGTCATTTCTGAACAGAAGCAAAATGTCACTAAATTAGCAAAAGCCATTGATTCATTAATGTGGTAGACAGATCGATCACTTGGTATCATGTGTAAAGTCATTGTTTTGAGAACTGTTCTCTTAATTGGCTAAAGCAGGAGTGGGGAAACTCAGGCCCAGAGGCCAAATGCAGCTCTCCGGGCCTTTCTTTTTGCCCCTCGGGACTCTTCCCACAGCATGATCCTTCCCAGAGGTCATGCCGTCCTTGAGTGCTTTTGCCTGTCTGGAATGTGTCTTTGGACTGTAATAATGCCTCTTGCTCGCATTGAAGGAGGGTGGAGAAGACATGTGGCTTGTGTGGAAGCATCTTGATTTCTACATAGTCAGAATGTGATCTACAAGATTCACACCCATTGCCCTGCCTACTTTTGGCCCTGCCACCACTGGTATTCAGCCTATGGAGGGTTGTCCATGAGGGAATGTGGCCCTCAGGCTGAAAAAGATTCCCCATCCTTGGTCTAGAGACTATTTGTTCCATGGCTTCAAATTTGATGAAAAAAGTGATCTAAACAATGCATTGCTTGTTCTGAACTGTGAATGAATGTGCTTGTGTGCCAAGATGTCAGAGCTTCTTCTTGATCCTAAGTAAGACTCAGGAATGCCAGCAACAATGCAACCCTCTACATGACTACTCAGAAGTCAGTCCTCTACAGTCTAATGGAACTTTATCTCAGAAGCATGTAGGTTTGCCACAAGGCTGGCCACAAACACTTTATAAAAGTGGATTAGCAGATTTAAATTGAAATGCAGGCCATATTGTACTAAATTCTCCTTTGTTACATTTTAAACCAAAGCCACCACAAATCCAGGGGGGCTTGCTAATTTACCTTTCTTGTGCCATTTGGAAGGTCTGTTTTGAAAAGTCCCTCAATCAACTAGCTTAATACTTCATTCTGTGTTGGTTTGTAGCCAAAACAGAAGCTGATGACAGATGACTCAGAACTTTTAGAGAGTGACTTTAAGGTTTTAAAATAATGATCACATACGCTAATGTGAGGATAATTGCTTGTATGAGTTAAATTCTTAAAATGACACTTAGATATTTCATTCATTGCACCATGCCATAAATGATGATCACACTGACGTAGGGCCAAACTACACATGACATTGAATGTGTTATTGCATTTAATGTGCATGGGTTTTAAAAATATATATTTAAACACACAGAGAGAGAAAGAGCTGTCATGGGGTATATGGCTGAGCAGGATTGGGACCTTGGCGAGTGGGGAATTTAGTCCTTTCTTCCCTGCCATTATCTCAATGGCATCAATGAGAGCTTTCCTCCCAATGCAAATAAAAGCATTTGGGATGAGTTTAATCAAGATCTGGATCAGTTTCAGGTTTTTTGTGGGAGGGGGACAAGATGCCCTCAGTGGAATACTCCAGCGGTATCTGCTATTTGCTCCCTGCCTGTCCATCCATGGTGGTGACACCAACCAGAGCTCGTTGACCACATGGCATGTCTGTACTTGACAATGCTGTCATCTGAATAAGGCAGCAGGGTCTAGGGCTGGCATCATTCGGGGCAATGTCAGTGAATTAAAGTGCACCACACAAGTTTGGTCATCTCCTAGCTGAAATACCTCAGTTGCAATGATGATGGCAGCAGCTGTGTCCAAGGATGCTGTGTGTTGGCATCAACCCTAATCAGGATCAGAGTGGGAGAAGAGTTAAACTTTTCCTTTTCATGCATCTGATCCTGCTTGTTGATCCCACACACACTCAGAGAACAACAGCAGCTATTTGAATTTTAAAAGAGTAAATTGGATGCATTGATGTGTTCAACATAATGTCTAGTTTGGCCTTGGAGGAGAGGGCAATACTGTTTCTGGTCTGCTGTAGAGATCCATATACCATCTGGGAAGGCACAGCATTAGAGGATCCATTAGCCCTGTTAAGCCCACAGCCCAGGCTGGGGAGGAGTAGACCAGAAGGAGGGATGCATTTTTTAAAAAAATCATCAGACAGATAGTGATAGCAAAAATATGGGAAGCCATCACAGGTTTCCCATTCATCCAGATGGGTCATCCCATGGGTGAGTGAGGAGAAAAGAGAGAGTCACTGAACTGATGATGGGAATTATCTGCATGTGGATGCTATGCCCACAGTGGATTTCAATGGGCTGACAATATGTAGGACTAGGAATCATTTCTCTCCATCAAACATTAAACCATTTTAGCTGTGAAAGAGAAGAAAACCAAGGGCACAACCAAATACCAGTCAAAAGAATGCACACAGAACCCAACAGCACAATCCTAACCGTATCTAACTCAGACGTAAATCCTATTGAATTCAATGGCACTTACTCCCAAGTAGGGATGTAAGAAGGCATTGTTTTCCATTTCACCCTGTACATCACATGCAGCACTCTTTTCGTTCCACTGCAGTTCATTTTCTGTCCCAAACTGCATTATTCATCTTACTGTCTGCTGTGATGAAATTACATCACTTTTGTTT
This sequence comes from Rhineura floridana, assembly GCF_030035675.1. Classification (NCBI taxonomy): domain Eukaryota; kingdom Metazoa; phylum Chordata; class Lepidosauria; order Squamata; family Rhineuridae; genus Rhineura; species Rhineura floridana. The sequence goes on along the minus strand of NC_084485.1, from coordinate 24,139,787 downwards.
GTAATATGTGCCTTCAAGTCGATTAGGACTTATGGCTACCCTATGAATCAGTGACCTCCAACAGCATCTGTTGTGAACCACCCTGTTCAGATCTTGTAAGTTCAAGTCTGTGGCTTCCTTTATGGAATCAATCCATCTCTTCTTTGGCCTTCCTCTTTTTCTACTCCCCTCTGTTGTTCCCAGCATTATTGTCCTTTCTAGTGAACCATGTCTTCTCATGATGTGTCCAAAGTATGATAACCTCAGTGTCATCATTTTAGCTTCTAGTGTTAGTTCTGGTTTAATTTGTGCTTTCCGTATGATATGTTCTGTGTATAGATTAAACAAGTAGGGTGATAAAATACACCCCTGTCTCACACCCTTTCTGATTGGGAACCAGTTGGTTTCTCCGTATTCCGTCCTTACAGTAGCTTCTTGTGCAGAGTATAGGTTGCACATCAGGACAATCAGATGCTGTGGCACCCCCATTTCTTTTAAGGCATTCTATAGTTTTTCATGAACTACACAATCAAAGGCTTTGCTGTAATTTATAAAGCACAGGGTAATTTCCTTCTGAAATTCCTTGGCCCGTTCCATTATCCAATGAATATGATCTCTGGTGCCTCTTCCCTTTCTAAATCTAGCTTGGACGTCTGGCATTTCTCATTCCATATATGGTAAGAGCCTTTGTGGTAGAGAGAGCCAGTGTGGTGTAGTGGTTAAAGTGTTGGACTACAACCTGGGAGACCAGGGTTCGAATCCCCACACAGCCATGAAGCTCACTGGGTGACCTTGGGCCAGTCACTGCCTCTCAGCCTCAGAGGAAGGCAATGGTAAACCACCTCTGAATACTGCATACCATGAAAACCCTATTCATAGGGTTGTCATAAGTCAGGATCAACTTGAAGGCAGTCCATTTCCATTTTTTGTTGTACAATCTTGAACATTACTTTACTTGCATGGGATATTAAGGCAATACATCATGTAATTTATGTAATTAATTACATAAATTACATTGTCATTATATTATTCCATCTCATTGCAACGGAAACAGAATGCTAATGGAGGGAAACAATCAATTAAATATTGTCTGCAGACTGAAAGCAACAACAACAATGAATAGCAATCATATTTTCTGGATTGATTCCTGTTCCAGATAAACAAGCAAACATTGGCAATGTCTGCTTCCTGCCCAACTTCTGCTCCTGTTTCCATTTTCATTGAAAATCTCTGACATCTCTGACAATCTCTGACAAGTAAATGGAGTTAGGACTGCAAGCTGTAGCGATGGCCACCAACATGGATGACTTCAAAAGAAGATTAAACAAATTCATGGAGGCGATCAGAGGGTGCTAGCCATGATGGTTGTGTTCTATTCCCATTGATGGAAGCAATATACCTCTCAATAGCAGTGCTGAGGAGCAAAAGTGAGGATAGTGCTGTTATGCTCAGGTCCTGCTTGTGGGCTTCCCATAAGCATCTGCTTAGCCACTGTGAGAACAGGATGCTGAACTAGATGGGCCACTGGCCTGATCCAGCAGGCTCTTCTTATGTCCTTATGGAAGTTCCATTTATCTGTTTTGACCAGTAGCCCTTGGTAGGCCTATCCTCTGTGAATTAGAACAATAGACTAATAGAATCATCAGGTTGGAGGGGATCTCAAAGGCTATCTAATCCAACCCCTAGCTGATGCAGGAAACCCATCACCAGAGCATCCCTGATAGGTGGTCATCCATCCTCTGCTTAAAAGCCTCTAATGAAGGAGAGATAGCTGTTCTGTTGTCAAACAGCATGTATCGCCAGTAAATTATTCCTAACATTTAGTCCATTTTTGCCTGATCCTTTTGAAAAAGCCACCTAAACAGGTAGCCATCGGCATATTTTGTGGTAGTAAATTCCATTAGTTAAATATTAGGCAGGCATCATCTCTGTTATTTTGTGGTGCCTATTGAAGACCTTCCTCTTTCAACAAGCCTTTTGAGACCTTATCCCAGTTTGCATCTGTGTTGGAATTGCTTTTTAATACTTTTTTGTAAAAAAAAACCCAATGTTTTTAGCCATTTTTAAAAAAATGTTTTTAAAGATGTTTTGTTTTAATGTATTTTAAAGTCTGTTTTTATGATGTTTAAAGTATTTTAGTGCTTTTGTTTGCCGCCCTGCTGGGAGGAAGGGTGGAATATAAATCAAATAATAAATAAATAAATAAATAAATAAAATAAAAATAAATTAATGAATTGTGCACCGTGTGAAATATTTTTCTTTGTCCTCAACCTACTTCCAATCAACTTTATTGGGAGACCCCCAGTTTTTGCTTTATGGCAAAAAAGCCCCTCTTTTCACCATTCATAATTTTGTAAACCTCTGTCAAGTTAAGAACAAGAAGAGCACAGCTCTATCAGGGTGAAGACATTGCCTTTCCCTGTGGAATGTTCCCCTTTAGCTGTCTTTTTTTATACATCCCAAAGCCATAAATCTGCCTAGAAAGTTGTCCCATCCCCTTGATGGTATGCTGTAAGCCCTCACATGTGGCTTTTCCAGCTCTATGCCATCCTATATGAGACGGGAAGTCAATATTCCAAATGTGGCGGCACCACAGGTTTCATATGTGCCTCCACCTGGCCCACACACATACTGAATTGTTCAGGCACAAAAGCCCTGTTCAAGCAGGAACACCTGATATAGCGGGTTCATGTCATGCCACCACCATCCCAACAGTGCCATTGCTGCCACTTTCTTGGGACAGGACAGGGGCACAGCAGGGCAGTGTAATGGTAAGGGTGCACTGTTGCATTGGTAGGAGTGCCTTATTGGCTCTTCTGGTGTGCTTGCACAGCCCCAGCCTTATTGCCACCCTGCACCATCCTGTTAAGCAGCAGCGATGCTGCTGTTGGGAGAACGGCAGCACATCACCACCCTACCAGCCACGCCTGCATTTGTCTTGTGTCTTAATTCAACTCCTGAAGAGGAGACCCATGACAAGTGTGTTACCTCTGCCTCCCCAGATGCCATCTCCATCACTCTTCTTGTGCTGGAGGATGACTGTTTGCAACATGGAGCCTCCTATGCTCTTGAAGGCTTGTCACAAGATGTAGAACCCTGATTTTCCAATGCTCTACACCACATGGCAGCTTCTGTGAGTACAGGAGGCTTCCCAGCAGGGATGGAATAGAAATTCGATTGGGTCCTCATTTAAAAGTGAACTTACACAATTCACACTTTCTGAAACAATGCATGAACTGAAACGCAGCCATCTTTCAAAATGCACACTTCTCTAAATTTTCCAATGCAGCTCTTCAGTCAGGAATCAGTTATATTAGGGAGCACTGCTTTGCACAAAAAATGTGTATCTTGGGGGAAATTGCATGCAAAAATGTGTATATTAGGACAACTTCACATTAAAATGTTGATGAGTTTTCATGTGGACTTTAAAAAAACCAACAGCCTCAAACTGAACTTAAGATTGGAAAAATGAGAAACTCAGAGAAATCAAAATTGACAGGTTTACCCATCCCTACTCCCCAGGACAGATGGCTGTCCTCCAACTTATGGAGGGCAACAGGGATAGTGACTAGAGGGAATGGAGCTGGGATGCTCTCCCCCTCCTCCCTGCACATCATGAGTTAACATACAAGACGAATTCCTGAGCAGGGCACAACTGTCACGGCCAACCACACTTAAATGCAACTATAGCCTTTCTCTTGGTGTCTCTGATATACACTGGATTCATTTTATTTTTATTCTGGGGATTGCAGCTGGGATGAGTACACCAGCAAGCTATTGGCACATAAATTGTGCCTTGTCTATAAAACAATTCCCCCAGTATCATTGCACAACCAGAATAATGCTGTTTCACTTACCGATACTTTTAGGAGGCTAAACTGGTTTCCTTTATCTGCTGGGGGGAAATGAGCTTCTCGAAAACATGGTGCATAAATACATAAATAATCCATTCCCTAACTATTTCAAAGATAAATATCAGCTGCTAACCTCAATTCACTGAGACAACATCAGATGGAATGCTAAAGGGAATATGAGTTTTCCTGAAGCTAGTATGAATTTTCACAAAACATCTTTAACAAACTGAACTACACTGTGCATTATAAGTCAGTCTCTGACGGCATCCCTACATCTGGATCTACTTTGATGTTTCAGAAAAGAATTCAGCCCTCTTGTTGATGCTTGCCTTTTAAAGCCAGGGCCAAGCCACTGCCCTGTTGTTCTTGCCAGCAAGCAGACAAGGAACTTCCACAGGACAACATCCTAAGGTTAAATGGCCAGAGGATGGTAAAGTAGGACACATGCTCACCCTACCACCAGTTCCATGTCATTTTGCCTGCTGGGCATGTACCCTATCTCTGTCCTTCCATACCATGTACTCCTTACTTTTCTAGTTAGGTCAACTCTTTGTGTCTCCTCCTGGCCTGATTCTGTATTATGTGATGAGAAACCCTTATGTATGGGCTCCTGCTGGGAGGAAGGGCAAGATATAAATCAAATGATAAATAAATAAATGTATCTGTGCGTGCAGATAAGACCCTCTGTGGCGCAGAGTGGTAAGCGGCAGTAACGCAGCCAAAGCTCTGCTCACGGCCGGAGTTCGATTCCAACGGAAGGAGGAAGTCGAATCTCCGGTAAAAGGGGTCAAGGTCCACTCAGCCTTCCATCCATCCGTGGTAGGTAAAATGAGTACCCGGCATATGCTGCGGGATAAAGTAAGACCGGGGAAGGAACTGGCAATCCCATCCCATATATATGGTCTGCCTAGTAAACATCGCAAGACGTCACCCTAAGAGTCGGAAACGACTTGCACTACAAGTGCAGGGACACCTTTACCTTTTTTTATGCATGCAGAACTAAGAGAGTTAGGAAAGCAGACAAAGTGAATGACTGACTGACTGACAGAGGCTCCGTTTATACTATACATTTAAAGCAGTATCATACTACTTTAAACAGTCATAGTTTCCCCGAAGAATCCTGGGAAATGTTATTTGATAAGAGTGCCTAGAGTTGTTAGAAGACCCCTATTCCTCTCACAGAGCTATAATTGCCAGAGAACAGGCATTGACTGCTAAACCACTCTGAGAATTGAAGCTCTGTGAGGAGAATAGGGGCTCTCCTAAGAACTCTCAGCACTCTCAACAAACTACCATTCCCAGAATTCTTTAGGGGAAGCCATGACGGTTTAAAGCGGCATAATACTGCTTTAAATATATAGTGCAAGTGCAGCTAGAGACAGAAGACACAGATTGAACAGCAACGTCTGAAGGAAACATGAGAGGCACAGAAAATGAGTTTGAAACAGGTGTGCTTCTTTCATCTCATTCCTGTCTGCTGATTCTTATGTGGTTGGAAACTTCACTCGCATCACTTTAGAATGCACAATGCCAGTTAGTTAGACTCACCTAATTGAGAAAAACTCAATCACTGCCACAAAGAAAGAAGGAGAGCAATAGCTAGAGTCAGCCCTGCACTTAGTCGCCAGCCAACATAGACGTGAAGAGTGAAAATAGCTAATCTGAGTTCTGCACACCTTGCTTGCTGTGTCTCTGTGGGGCTTGCAAAGGGCAAATCACCCGCTTTGGCACTGCCCTTAGAGGATCCTGAAAGCATGCCAAGGAGAAACTGTCAGGGAAAAATCCCAGGAGAATGTGACTCATTCACTGAACCTGCCAGCAAGCAGCACTTTGAAGGTTATGTCTCCAGCCTCTTCCTCAGAGCCAGCAGAGAACAGGGATACCTTTAAAACAGGATCACTCTCTACTAGTAACAGGAGAGAGAGGGGAAGTGAGGAGAGGGAGGATGAGAGGAAGAAAGCATCCATAGGGAAATCCATCTGGGAACTGGCGTGGCTCTCAGAGCCAGGCTGCAAGGTGGGGCAGCCCTCTCCAGTGACAGAGCGAGAGCTGAGAGAAGGAACCTACAGCCCTCTAGCTCTTGTTGGACTCCATCAGCCCCAGCCAGCATGGCCAGCGGTCAGGGACAAGGGGAGCTTTTTCTGGAGGAACACAATTTCCCAAATTAGAGGGTTCATGAAACCACCATGCTAGGAATTACAGCAGGAAAAGGAAAACTGCAGCTGGATGGGTGATGTGTAGCTGGGCCAGCCCTACTATTTGGCAGAAAGGGTAGCCACCTATTTTATTATTGTTATTTCTTTCCTGCCAGGGAAGGGAGAGGCACCTGCATGATTTTCTGCCCAGTGCCAAAATAACTTGACCAGCCTTAGATGCTATATGCACCTTGACTTGAGAGGTGTGTAATGTTGCCATTTGCTGCTCTACAAAATGTCTTGCTTTTGTCTTTTGTGTACCCAGCACAGGATAGGCTGTGAAAGGGATGGGGAATCTTTGAGAAACTACCCAATTAGTGGTTAGAAACTGGGGAGAAATTAAATTCAGTTCACATTCAAAGGCGAAGCTACCTCATTTGCACTTTCTGAAACAACCCGAGAACTGAAACACAGCCAGCCTTCAAAATTCGCATGTGTCTGGATTTTGCAATGTAGTTCGCCAACCAATGTTTACAAAACTGCATATATTAGGTAAAAATGTACATAAAATGAGTATATTGCTGAAAATAACATCCAAAATGCACTATATTAGGAGAAAATGCTTGCAAAATGTGTACATTAGTCAAATCTGCATACAAAAATGTGTTTATTAGGAGAAATTTTTACTAAAATGCTGAAGAACTTTCATGAGAGGTTTTTTTTTAAAACAAAATCATGAAGTGCTTCAAAAATGTTGAGAACTGAATTTAAGGCTGGCAAAATGAAAAACAGTGAGAACCAAAATTGACAAATCCTTCCATCCCTACTTGGATATATCCAACCACCACTGAAAAGTGCTTGAGGGAGGGGGCACACACATCTTTACTGAGGACCATCAGAAGGTAGCAATTGAGGCAGGGGGCACCCTCAGTCAGTGACATTCAAGCTTGCAACTGCTGATTGGCTGGCAAGGAAGACCATACAAGTGCAGGATCAATAGTTCAATAATAGCAAACATTTTTTTAAAAAAATATCTGAACAAGTAAAGAATGGAATACAATAATCCCAAAATGTTTCAGGTATCGCTCTTCTTAAGGACATCAGTCACAACTATTTATCTATTTATTATTATTGCTATTATTATTAAATTTTATTTATACCTCGCCTTTCGGCCAAAGGCCCTCAAGGTGGCTTACAAAGAAAAATAAACACAGGTATAAAAATACAATATAAAAATACAATAAAAGCAATTCAATTTACAAAAATTAAATTAAATAACAAAAATTATAGTAACAAATAAAATTAAATAAAATTAAATAACAAATAACATTATCATTATCGGCACCACCAAGAAAGAGGAGGTGGTGTTAGCAGGGGCAGCAGCTCCCGAGAGGCAGAAGGGCGACAGGCATTTGTTACAGCAAAGCTGTTTGCTGTTTCAATGTTGTCTTCCTCTCCATGTCCTCGGGCTCGCTCAGCCGCTGCTCCCTGGGCTTCTGCTGGTGGTGGTGATGATGGTTTATGTCAGGGGACGGCTGTGGGAGCTTGGGCTCAGGGACCTGGGCCTTGCCTGGAGCAGGAGGAGAAGAAGGACACGGCGGCAGTGGCTGTTGTTGAGCAGGAGGCCCCGTGCTGGGAGGCCCCACAAAAGAGGCCCCATGCCAGGCTGTTGTTGGGCAGGAGGCACCGGGCTATTGTTGAGCAGGAGGCCCCCACACCAGGAGGCCCCGCGCAGGAGGCCCCACACCAGGCTCTTATTGAGCAGGAGGCCCTGCGCCGAGAAGCAGCGGCAAGGAGCACTCTTTCTCTCCCCCACACGCCAGCGCGACGGTGAGCGTGTTCCTCTCTCGCAGGGTGGGGTGGAAGGACTGCCAGTTGGCGCTTTCCACGTTGTTGTTGTTGTTGACGTTTTGCAGCAGTGGCGTGTAACATTTATATTCCACTTTTCTTCCAAGGAGCTCAAGCTAGCATACATGGTACTCCCCCTTCCCATTTAATCCTCTCAATAACCCTGTGAGGTAGGGAACGAGCCTAAGATCACCCAGTGAGCTCCACAGTTGAGTTGGGATCAGAATCCAGGTCTTCCAGGTCCTAGTCCAATACCAGGCTAGCTCTCCTGTGACACATTCCCCTATAAATCAATGAGGGGAAAGGTTCCCCCCTCCCCTGCTGAAAAAGATCCACTGAATAAGAATGCTAGTTGAAATGCTTTGGGATTATCACATTTCATTCTTTATTCAGAATTGCTGTGCTTGATATTATTAAAATAATGAGATTATCACATCTCATACTTTACTTGTCCAGATTGTTTTGTGTGCGCCTGATATTATTAAAATATTAATCCTGCACTGCACCTGTGCGGTTCCCCACGTCTTCTCCTCCTCCATTAATGCTGCAGCACTCTTTCTTTTTGATTGGCTGTCAGTCTCCCACTGATTCCAGTGACCCATGCACACTCACCAGGGCTGCTAGCAAAATTAGCATGCTCTTTCCATACAGTTTGGAACCCACGTCTGGATTAGAAGGACACATCCTACCAGATTGCCAACTCATGTATTCATTGCAAGAACCTTCTTACCTTATGAATGCTTATCAACATAGCCACAAGGACTAGTCTAGTGATGCCTCTTGAGCTATAAGATAAATTATAGAAGTATAGAGTCAGAAGGGCACTTGGAAGTCATCTAGATCAATTTCTTGCGCAGTGCAAGAATCTGGCAGCTACCGCATCCCTGGCAGGTGGGTATCCAGCCTCCAGCAAAGGACAGCCCACCACCTTCCCAGACAGTGTGTGATGCCATCAAATAGCTCTTGCAATCAGGGGAAGGGCCATAGCTCAGTGGTAAAGCATCTGCTTTACATGCAGAAGGTCCCTGGTTCAGTCCCAGGCATCTCCATGTAGGGCTGGGAAAGACTCCATGCCTGAAATTCTAGAGAGCCACTGGCAGGCTGAGTAGGCAATCTTGAGCTAGATGGACCAGTGGTCTGGCTTGGTATAAGTCAGCATCCTATGTTCCTAACTTTCTCCTAAAATTGAGCTGCTTCCCTGCAGTTTCCACCCATTGGTCCTAGTTCTGTCCTCTGGAACAACAGAGAAGACGTCTGCTCCAACGTCTTCAGGGCAGCCCTTCAGACATTTGAAGGCTGCAACAGTGTTTCCCTTTAACCTTCTTCAGGCTAAAGATGCTGTTTATTTTCTATTCTACTCTTCTCCTTTAATTTTTGTTAAATCCTTTATTCCTTTTGTTTTTTAAAAAAAACTTTATATGAATAAAAAGACTTTTTTAAGCAGATGCTGGATAGCCACCTATCAGGGATGTAGTAGTAATGGAGCTCCTGCATCAGCAGAGGGTTGGGATAGATGACCTTTATGGCCTTTGCAGTTTTATGATACCATGGAAGTGAGAGTATCCTCTCTCAGTAGATCCAGGAAGCACTTTCACGTTTTCATAAGGGAGCCCAGATACGAAAATAAGTTATTATATACCTTCTTCTTTTGCCATTGACCTCATCTTCCCTAAGTGCAATACTATTCTCCTTGTTATTTGAAATGCACATGCTCATCCATATAAGCTATTTTTAAATGTCAAAATAATGCATAAGAATATTTATGCTGCTGGTGTTCCTAGCTAGGACCTTTTGAGATTGTTCTTTGGTAGGTTTTTACTTCTGGGTGTGTGAAAAACAGCACATTCTTTTTTGGGGAAGGTTTGCAAATACACCTTATATAACACTGGAAAGCTGTAGCCATGGAGAATCAGTCGTGTGTACCTGTGAAATGAGGGACATCGGGCCACAATCATGCCTATCAAGGTGGGTTCATCAAAAGAATTTCTACCCAGATTGCCAAACTTCCACAGGTCATTTTGAACTTCTGCATCTGTCTTCAGCATTTGTAAAGGAGACAGGCATATTGTGTGGGGTTTTATCCTTTGGTTCATATTAATCCAGTAAGGCATAGGAAGTCAAGAAGTAGTAAACTCTGGGAAACAACCCCTTCAATGAACTTTTCAGCACAAACATCCTGACTTGAACTGATAAGCAAAAAATTCTAAATTTCACAGTGCCAGGAGATAAACCCTTCAAACAGATGTTGCCACCCTGATAGAATTTATTATACCTTCCAGATTTCAGAAGCTAAAGACTAGTTTTCCCCAAAACATGAATTTACATCACGTACCACATCAGAGACAGAAAGCCTATATCTAGATCCATCAGGCACCATAAAACAGATCCCAAAACTTACATTTTAAAGGAATCCTTTGATACCCCTGTGATGCCCATTTCATCTCATGTAGAAAGAAAGTGCTGCAAGACCCTCTCCCTGCTTGAGAGGGTGGGGCCCTGACTGGCTGACTGACTGACTGCAGCTATAAGGAGGTGCCAGGGATCATCTTGACTGTGCCAGAGAGAGGCCACCTCAGCTGTAAGTGCTGCAAGACCCTCTCCTTGCTTGCTTATTTCCACTTGGCCTGGGATGGTAGAGTCCTGACTGGCTACAGCTATAAAAGCCGCTACTATCTGACAATGGCAGATAACTTGAATATAGGGTATTGTTTAGGGGCTTTCATTTAATTCTGGAGGTCAGTTATTTTAGCTGTTATTGGGATCATGATTTTGTATTTTGTTATTGCACCTTATTATGAAGTGTAAGTGTATTGTTTCAATGTACTGTATATTTTTTAAATGAGATGTATTTGTTAACTTATTGTTTGACTATTTCAACTTTTGTTTTGTAAACAGTGAATTGTGTAACTTTTTAATGTTGTGAGCCATCTTGAGTCTAGATTACTATGGAAAGGCGGTATACAAATAAATCATGATGATGATGATGATGTATACATTCCCCCTTCCAATTCCATGTAACCCAATGAGCCCCCCCAAAACACATTTTAATTGGGGTTCTTGCCAGGGTCAAATCAGCATTTGTGGCTCCAGTGAACCTCCGGACATCACATTGCACTCTAGGAATACGCAATGCAGGACACCAGGACAAGGAAAGGGTGAGACTGTATGCTTACCTACTTAGCAATATTGAAAATGGGAGAGCCTAATTCTCACCAAGTATATTCTGATTTTGCACCCCGATCTCTTCAGGAAAGGCATATCTTCAAATAATCCCCCCTTTTTTCTTTTCCTTTAGTGTGACCTTTCTTCTGTGTGCTCACTCTCTCGGGTTTGAGTGTATGTAAGACATCTCTATACCCTCATAGATCTAGCTTGTGATTGTATTAGCCAGAACTTTGCCCTAGGTTAACTGTAATTCTGATGCCATATTTTCCTTATAATAAGCAATATTTTTTTCATATCTTTCTGTGTGTTTTCTTATTGGGGTATTAAGGATAAGGATATATGCTGCTGTTGTTGTTATGTGCCTTCAAGTCGATTATGACTTATGGCGACCCTATGAATCAGTGACCTCCAGTAGCATCTGTCATGAACCACCCTGTTCAGATCTTGTAACCTCAGGTCTGTGGCTTCTTTTATGGAATCAATGCATCTCTTGTTTGATCTTCCTCTTTTTCTATTCCCTTCTGTTTTTCCCAGCATTATGGTCTTTTCTAGTGAATCATGTCTTCTCATTATGTGTCAACCTCAGTTTCATCATTTTAGCTTCTAGTGATAGTTCTGGTTTAATTTTTTCTGACACTCAATTATTTGTCTTTTTTGCAGTCCATGGTATCTGCAAAGCTCTCCTCCAACACATTTCAAATGAGTTGATTTTTCTCTTATCCGCTTTTTTCACTGTCCAACTTTCACATCCATACATAGAGATCGGGAATACCATGGTGTGAATGATCCTGACTTTAGTGTTCAGTGGTACATCTTTGCATTTGAGGACCTTTTCTAGTCTCATAGCTGCCCTCCCCAGTCCTAGCCTTCTTCTGATTTCTTGACTATTGTCTCCATTTTGGTTAATGACTGTGCCAAGGTATTGATAATCCTTGACAAGTTCAATGTCCTCATTGTCAACTTTAAAGTTACATAAATCTTCTGTTGTCATTACTTTAGAGCAATATCTGGGTTTTAAGACTCCTATAAAAGGTACCGCTATGCTCTTGGAGTAAGTTTAAGTATCATGCAGGGTGAACGCACATACGGTTTCAGACATACAGATCTTTTTCAGCCAGTCCATGCCTACCTCACTGCCAAGCTTCCCCATAATACAATGACAGAGAACAGACTTAGTATGCTGAATGTCCCAGATCCAGTCTCCAGCGCCTCCTCTTCATGGATCTCAAACAGGAGAGATTAGATTCTTCTGAGTGATACCCTGGAAAGCCAATTAAAATAGAAAGCTCTGGGCTCCATGGACCAGTGATCCAATTCATTCTAAGACAGCATCATATGCTCATCTGTAAAAACTGTCTTGCTAAACTGATAAATTAAGCAGGAAGAACCTGGTGCAAGGAATGCACGAGAACTAGAAGATGATTTGTGTTGATGGGGATTGCCTGCAGATGGAGAAAGTGAAGGGGAAAATGGGGCATGAAATCTCCTGGGTGCAATATGCAATGGATTTGCAGAGATGTATTAGGAATCTGGATATGGGAAGCTGAATGATATCAAGTCAGATTCTAGCCAGTATTGTCTACATACTTGTCATGGCCCCGTCAGAGGACTCCTCAGATGAGGACGACTCGGGAGTAACAGCAGCAGACCCAGGAGCAGCAGACTCAGAAGGAGACATGGAGGAGCCTCCTGAGAATCCAGCTCCTTCTCCCCCTCAGCTGCAGAGCACCCCAGATACAGCAGAGTCCCTGCAGCCAGACACAGACAGTGAACAGGATACTCCCCCCTCACCTGCAGAACGTAGACAGCAGAAGGTCAGGCAGAAGAGAGGCAGGCCTGTCTCCTTAAGGCCCAAATGCTGAGGACTCACACCTGCTGTCAACCTTGCTCTTTATAAGGCACACCTTGGCTGCAGCTTGTTGCTGACTGCAACGTCGGGCGTGGCTTGTGTGTTCCTAGTTTCCTGGCACCCTCTTTCGGACTGACCCCTTGGCACTTGATCCCAGACCTCTACTGACCTCACTTCTGGACTTCTGACTCAGCAAGTACGCTTCGGACAAGCCTGGCCCTTATCAGCTCCCCTCCTCCTAGACCTGGCAGATTTATGACCAGACTGCCGGCTAAGGACTTTGCTTCCCTGCCAACCACCCAGGAATTTCCAGCTCCCCACCGGCACTGCTGACGCAGTGTAGAGCTGACAATACTGGCTGTTCAGAACTTTAGACCGGAACCTTTTCCAATCCTACGTGGAGATAGTGAAGATAGCAAGACATTTTACTGGGTGAGGAAAAGGAAAGATAGTGCCCCCAAACAGAAGACATCTGGACTGACAAGTGAATCTTACTTCAACACTGGTGATGGGATTGTGTCTCCCACTGCATCTGAGGCAGCAGAACAGTGCAGGAGGCCTAGGAGAGGCCACGTGACAACAGAGGGGAATGGCTCTGGAGAAACAACTGCTTCCTGAGGCAGTTGCCTCACTCTGTCTAATGGTGAGACAGGCCCTGCTGCCTACATGGTTCTCAGCTTCCAGATGTTATTGAGATCATGGCATGGGAAGAAGCCACAAACACATGAAGGAGTCCTAAGGCCTGGCCTACACATTCAGCAGAATGAGGTGGTAGCCTGGACTGTACTAATTTGTGTCGCACATGAGAAATCATGTTTTTGAGTACTCTCTTTCATTAGAAACTCATCTGCTTATTAAAAACCAGCAGAGCAGGCAAAGGGCTGGTCTGAAACATTTCTTTCTGGTGTATTAGGCTTCTATGTGCATAGATATTCTTTTTAAATACCGGACAAGATCCCAAAGGGGATCCCTCATTTGTAGTTCTGTTGCATGTATAGGCCCAGCATAAGCCCCACTGAAATCAGTGGCATCAGTTTCCAAGTAAGCATGGATAGTTTTGAGCTTCACAAGGATTCAAAGCTGACTCAGACTTCCCTCCTATTCATTTTCAGTGCCATACAAACTCCAGAAAATATAAGTAAGCTTTCTTCTTTTCAAGTCAATTTAACTTGGACATTGTTTGAATTTAAACCTCATGCCAAAACTGAATCAATCTTCATTCTCCTTTCGAATGGGTTAAATTGTCCAGTTATTTAAAATCCCACTTTTCCAGGACCTCTGAGTGAAATATTACATTTATTTAATAAAAACAGCCAGAATTTACCCTACCTGTAGCAGTAAGCACTTTTCACTTTTCTCAAGACAGATTAGAGTTGACTGCATGCAGTATTTTATTTTATTTTATTTTTTGCTACAACTGCACAAGTTTACAAATCACAATTGAATTACCAAACTGAGGGAAAAGACGATTATTCCTGAGGGTGTTGTGCAGGTTCCTGACTTGTTTTCTTTTTAAGAAGGGTTTAAGGAATTAGCAATAAATGTTATCAACCACAGTTAGAAAACGATGCTGACTTACTACTTTGTGAGGGCCTTAAGGGGCATCATGAAAAATACATTTGCTAGCTGGGTCTTCTAAAGAAAAGAAATATGTGTGTGCATACATATATAAAAAGGCAGCTCCTGATGCCCCATTGTGTGGCATATGTCAAAGGTCCCATTTGTACTATAGTCCCAGGCTATGGTCTGAAGGCACATGAAGCCAGCACAAGTCTGGTCAGTGCCTGGATGGGAGACCACCTGGGAACTATATGTAAGCTGCCTTGGGTTTCTACCATGAAGAGAAAGGTGGGGTATAAATGTAATAAATAAATAAACTACAGATTTAAAGCACTGTTATACCACTTTAGTCACAGCTTCCCTGAAGAATTCTGGGAGCTGTAGTTTGCTAAGGATGCTGAGAGTTGTTAGAAGAACCCTGGTCCCCTCACAGAGCTACAATTCTCAGAGTTCCCCAGGAAAAGGGAATTGCTGATAAACCACTCTGCAAATTGTAGCTTTGTGAGGAGAATAGGGGTCTCCTCACAACTCCCAGCATCCTTTACAAACTGCAGTTCCTTGCAGTTGGAAACTTGGATTCTTTGGGGGAAGCCATGACTGCTTTTCAAGTGGTATAATGCCACTTTAAAGAGCCAGTGTGGTGTAGTGGTTAAGGTGTTGGACTATGACCTGGGAGACCAGGGTTCGAATCCCTACACAGCCACGAAGCTCACTGAGTGACCTTGGGCCAGTCACTGCCTCTCAACCTCAGAGGAAGGCAATGGTAACCCACCTCTGAATACCGTTTACCGTGAAAACCCTATTGATAGGGTCTCCATAAGTCAGAAGCGACTTGACGGCAGTTCATGGTGGTGGTGTCAATGCCACTTTAAATGTATAATGCAGATGGGGCCAAAGCTCTGGGATCACTCCCTCCTGCTTAAAATAGGAGTTGGTGGATTATAATGCTGGCACATAGAAGCATGGAACAGTAGAGTTGGAAAGGGTCTATAATGCCATTGAGTCCAACCCTTGCTCAGTGCAGGAATCCAAATGAAAGCATACCCAATAGGTGGCTGTCCAACTGCCTCTTGAATTCCCCAGTGTTGGAGAGCCCACCACCTCCCTGGTAATTGGTTCCATTGTCGTACCGCTTTAACAGTTAGGACATTTTTCCTGATGTTCAGTTGAAATCTGGCTTCCTGTTACTTGAGCTCATGAATCCTGCACTCTGGGGTGTTCGAGAAGAGATCCCGGCCCTCCTGTGTGTGACAACCTTTCATGTACTTGAAGAGTGCTATCATATCTCCCCTCAGTCTTCTCTTCTCAAGGCTAAACATGCCCAGTTCTTTCAGTCTCTCCTCATAGGGTTTTGTTTCTAGTCCCCTGATCATCGTTGTTGCCCTCCTTTGAACCTTAAAGTGTGATGTCCTGAACTAGATGCAGTACTCAAATGAGGCCTAATAAAGGGGAACTAGTACTAGTACATGTCAAAGTAGAAGTGGAATTTGGCTTTGTGAAGGTTGGCTCATATGGAGGCTGCCTTTTTTCTATGCATATGGCATCTGCCTCTGCCTAAAATTTAGTAGTTAATCCTAAATTCATATATTCACTGATGGTGTCTGAGCCAGCAGTGACTGATCAGGAAAGAGATCTTGGGATCACCGTCTATAGCTCAATGAAAATATCAACCTAGTGTTCAACAGCTATGAAAAAGGCAAATACCATCCCAGAGATCATTAGGAAAATGATTGAAAATAAAGGTGTTAGTAACACCATGCCCTCTATACAAATCTATGATGTAGCTGCATTTGGACTACTGTATACAGTTCTGGTCACTGCATCTCAAAAAGGATTTTGTAGAGATGCAGAAAGCTCAGAAAAGGGCAACCAGATTGGTCAGGGGAGTGGGGCAATTCCACTAGGAGGAAAGGGTACAACATATGGAGCCATCATTTAGGCAGGAGTAGGGATTTTTTTTTCTGGCCAGTGGCCAGATCCTTATCTCTCCACCCATGGAGAGCCAAATTTGACAAGTGGGCGGAGCCACCCATTGTCAATCACCTGATATCATTGTGACATCAAGTGACACTGTGCTTTGAAGCCCTGACTGTCAGCATATCAAAGCATAACATGGAGCTATTTGAACAAACAAACCCACACTGTTCTTTAAGCCTGGTTTTCAGAAGAGCATCTTGGGGTTGTTTACAAAAGGGCTTTCAAACAGCTCATGCTTCTCCTTGAAACTCTGGTTTGGCAGGATATTTGGGGCAAACAAAGGGAAGTACTTCTTTGCACAGCACTTTATTAAATTATGGAATTTGCTGGCACAAGATGTGGTGATGGCCACTAGCTTAGATGGCTTAAAAGGGGGTTTAGACAATGTTGTTCCTTTTAGGGACGGATTTGCCGCTGCCATTATTAAAGGGAGGACTCCTGAATTCTCGCGATATAAACATTTTCGAGCCATGTGAGATGATTCACCCAATCAGGAAGGGTGTTGGAGCAGCATATAAAAGGCTGCTTCTTCTTCCCGCGCTTGCCTTTTTTGCCTCGCGGCATATGCGGTTGGTTCGTGCTTCCCGTGGCTCCGTCGGCGTATTGGTGTGATAGTTCTATTTATTCTAAGTTATATTTGATCGTTGTAATCCTTCAATCTTTTACCCGATTTGAATTTCCCTCCCCGCTGATCAGCTGGGCTTTTTTCCCGTTCGTTACCCCCCCCTCTCTTCAGTTCATAAAGCCTCGGTTCTCTTAATTTCTCTGGTCCCAATTTTGGAGTTTAGTTGGTGGAGTAGTCATTCCTGTGTTAATTTAGAATTTAATTCTTCGTTCTTGCCTTAGTTTCGTTTTTGTCCTCGTCTAACCCCCTTTCACTTCCGTTTCTCTCCCTAATCGCGGTTATATATTTTTGCTCGTTAATCTTTCAATTATTTGGAGTCTCGTTTATTTAAATTGATAGTTTAGCTTCTTATATTTGATTGTTTTGTGGGTATTACTATTTACCCTATAGTTGCTGTTTGTAATTATATTTAGTTGATTGAAATTCATCCCCCCCTCCTTTTTCCACTTTCCCTCCCCCCCACCCTTTCCATCGCTTATAGTATAGTATTAATTCTGTTATTTATTATCAAATAATAATTGGTATTTAACTTATATGTATAAATAATAATAATAAAAATATAAAAATAAATAAATAAATAAAAACTAAATAAATAAATTTAATTAGCATAAAATTAAAATAATTTTAATTTTTGGTTTTTATTATAATTGGCAATTGTGTTAGTTGGTTAAATTGAAGAATTTTTGGACATATTTGGTGTTATATAAACTTTGTTAATTGTGTAATTGTTTATCCCGGTCTTTTGAGCATGCCTCCCAAGAAGGTGCAACAGAAGAAAGGGGTTCGTGTGCTGAAGCAGGCCACCAAGCGCCCTCCTTCAATGCAGCATCAATCTTCTGACGAAGAGGAGGATTTGGGGACCATACGTGCCTTGGTGGCTAGAGTTGAAGCGCTGGAAAGGGAACGCAGGCAGACTCAGGATGTCGATGCGGGTCCCATTTCCGGACCTGTAGGTAAGAAATCTGCTAGGTTAGCTTCCAAAATGACTAAATCTCGTCTTCTCGCTGACTTGGTTTCTAGAGTTGGTATGCTGGAAGATGCTACGCCTATGGAGGGGTCTTCGGTGCATACTCCTTCAGTTGGTTTGCCTACTGGTCCGCCCACGAATCTTACCTTGCCTGAATTTGAGCATCGGGATGTACAGATGCCTGTTCCTCCAGTGCCCGCCACGTTCACTCCTGGGTCTACTGGGTTCACCATGCCGCCGGTCGTTGCTTCTCCTGCAGCTTATACAGGTGGGCAACAATTACACCCTCACAATACACAAGTACCTGCTTCCAGTCCCCTTCTTCAGGATACCCCAGCTGCTGGTTCTCTGGTGCTGGGTGATTCTACGCACCCTACTGTTTTTATGGGGGGGGGTGTTGGTGCCTCAGCACCCACAGCTCCCTTGGCCTGCTGCTGCAGTATCTCCTTGGCAGCCGTCTGCCAATTCTTCCTCTCTGGCACCTGCTTACTTGCCCCTTCCTCAAGGGATTTATCCACAGGGTGACACATCTCTTCCTTTAGGGGACCATTTATTGTTAGGAACTAAGGAAAAAATTTGGCGTGGAGAGTACATCGATTTGTTTTCTCTCCTGTTTCGTGAAAACGAAACAAAACCTAAGGATGGTCAGGAGGTTAAGGAGTGTGAGGCCGCCATTAAGCGGAGGGTCGATCGCATCTGGCCTAATTGGTTGAATGCCTATACAATTTATATGGGGGTTATGACTCAGGCATATCCATCTAGAGCTTTGTCCATGATAAAGTATCAGGACATTGTTCATCGTGCTTTCCGTGAATTCTCTGGCACCGCTTGGCTTCGGTATGATGAGAATTTCAGGCAGAGGGCGGCATTAGATCCCACCCTCCGTTGGGATGTTGAGCATGCCGGTCTTTGGCTGCGATCTATGACCCCCGCCAGGCCCACCTTGGGCGATAGAGCTGATAGTGGGCATTTGTTAGCACGAGCGCAGACTGCCGCCTTTGGTTCCAACCAAGGCGGGCACTGGGTTCAATCCCAGCAAGTCTGCTGGGCATTCAACAGCACTGGCAGATGCCTCAGACGTCCTTGTAGGTTCAGACACGCCTGTGCAATGTGTGGGGGCAACCACCCTAGTTCCTCCTGTCAGCGTGCACGTACGGCTCGCCAGGGTACAGCGGAGCATCACCAGCCCAAACGTGGTTCTGGCAACAGCGGCAGTACGTCGCAAGGCCAGTAGCCCGGTCAAGCTGGCTCCTTTGGCTAAGCTGTTAGAGTTTTACCCTGATAGACAGGCTGCTAGCTTTATACTGCAAGGGTTTACTGATGGTTTTCGTATTCCCTTTGAGGGTCCACGGATTGCTACATCAGTAGTCAATCAGCCCTCTCTTGGCCATTTAGCGTCTGTTGTGTTAGCTAAGCTTAATAAGGAGATAAGTGCCGATCGTATTTCCGGCCCTTTTCCTTTTCCTCCTTTGAGAAATTTGAGGATTTCCCCATTAGGTATTGTGCCTAAGAAGCAGGTTGGTGAATACCGGCTTATCCATAATTTATCTTACCCGAAAGGTGCCTCTGTTAATGATGGCATTTCGCCGGTACACGCGTCAGTTAAGTATACTTCTTTTGACGAGGCAGTGAGAGTAGTTAGGAGGGCTGGCAGGGGTGCATTAATGGCAAAGTGTGATATAAAATCCGCTTTTCGCCTCCTGCCTGTGCACCCTGATGATGTAGATTTATTGGGTTTTAAATTTCAGGGCCAGTTTTACGTAGATAGGGCCATGCCAATGGGTTGTTCAGTGTCTTATGCTTCTTTCGAAGCATTCAGCACGTTTCTGGAATGGGCACTGTGGAGGAAAGCTTCCTCCTCCTTCTCTGCTCATTATCTTGATGATTTCTTATTTGTTGGGCCGGCTGGGACTTCTCACTGCCTCTATTTAATGCAATCCTTCACCTCTTTAACTGAGGAATTGGGAGTTCCGCTAGCTCCTGAGAAGTCTGAGGGCCCTGCTACTTCCCTTATTTTCTTAGGGATCCAGGTGAATACGGTAGCGCAGTCATCACGTTTGCCGTTGGATAAGTTGGTTGCACTGCGACAACTGCTCCGATCAGTGCTTGTATTAAAGAAACTTACACTGGGTCAATTGCAGGAGCTGGTAGGACATTTAGTTTTTGCTTCCAAAGTTATTTCCCCTGGTCGTGCATTTCTCAGGCGGCTATGTGACGCCATGAAGGGTGTTCGCTCTCGTTTTCATTTTCTGCGTATTACAGCAGGAATGAGAGCGGATTTGCACATGTGGCTTGAATTCCTGGCAGAATTCAACGGCCTTTCCTTTTGGCGACAGGAATTGTTATTGGAAGCCAAATTGCAGGTGCATTCTGATGCCGCTGGGGGAACTGGTTTTGGTGTAATATTTAGATCCCAGTGGTGCGCTGAGCGATGGCCTGCCTCTTGGTTTGCCAATGGAATTACTTCTGATTTGACATTCCTGGAATTCTTTCCAATTGTAGTAGCTGTACATATTTGGCCATTGTCATTTCTGAATCGCACAGTGCGCTTCTGGTGTGATAATTGGTCCACGGTTTGCGTTATCAATGCACAAACTTATAAGTCTCCCCGTGTTATGCGCTTAGTGCGGGCTTTTGTCTTACAATGTTTGCGCTTTAATATTTTATTCCTTGCCAGGCATGTTCCAGGTTTACTAAATTCCGTTGCTGATGCCCTTTCCCGCTTACAGATGGCGCGCTTTCGGGAGCTTGCACCTGGAGCGGCACTAGATCCTGTGCCAGTCCCACCTTTCCTGTGGAACCTTGGCAACTAGAAGTTGGGGTTGCGATTGCAGCTGCTCTGGCTCCCAGTACTCGAAATGCGTACGAGCGTTCATTTGCTAAGTTCCAGACTTTCCGCATCAGCAAGGAGATGCCTTTGGCGTGGCCTATTCCTGTGGATCATCTATTGCAGTTTATGATAACTTTAAAAGGGCAAAACAATGCTGTTTCTACTATCGCCGGTCACCTTTCCGCGCTTGCCTTTATCTCTAAGGCACGGGGGCTGCCGGATCATTCTGTAGATTTTAGGGTCAGAAAGGTCCTTGAGGGTTGGTTGCGTTCCACTCCCAGGTCCACTGACCGGAGGAGGCCAATCACGCCCAATGTTCTCCTCCAGATCCTGGCGTTGTTTAATTCATTATGCTCATCTCGGTATGAGTCGCACCTGTTCGCCGCAGTAACTCTGACGATGTTTTACGGTGCTTTTCGCCCTAGTGAAGTATTGGCCCCCTCCAAGCGTGATGTGACCTATCGTGCCTTATGCATAGGCGATTGCACATTAGGTGCCAATATAGTGAGGCTTTCCCTGCGGGTCTCTAAGACCGATCAGAAAGGCCGTGGCACTATTGTGTTTTTACGCAGTTGCCAGGTCTCTGAATTGTGCCCTGTGGCTGCAATGCGGCAATTTCTGTCTCTCCGGCCAGCGGGCCAGTGTTATCTTTTCATTCATGCTGATGGTTCTGCCCTGACTCAATTTCAATTTTGGGCCGTTGTTCGGCGGGCCTTGTTGGCCAGTGGTCGTGATGCTGGAGTCTATGGGCTGCATTCTTTCCGGATTGGTGCGGCTACGGCCGCAGCCCTCGTGGGCATGAGCGTTAGCGATATACAGGCGATTGGAAGATGGCGTTCCGATGCATTCAAATCTTATGTCAGGCCTTAATAATAAAGATTTGTTTTTGTTTCCCTAGGTTTGCTAAGCATCCATATTCCCGTGAGGATCGTCTTGTGTGGCCACTCAATTTTGTTTTGGGCTCATCGGAGGGCTTCTTCGTCTGCTCCTGGGACCCAGCTGCAGCTTTCGGCTACCGCTACAGTTCACTGGGTAGCCCGGAGGGGCATGTTATGGGATGCGTTTTTGCCTTCTGTGTGCCGTATTATGTCTTCTATGGATAGGCCACATATATTATTGATCCATTTAGGGGAAAATGATTTGGTACAGCGTCCAGGTGTGGACCTGCTTGTTAAAGTCACTCGCGATCTCACGTGGCTTATTAATTCATATCCACGCCTTATAATTGTGTGGTCAGATATGCTTGTTAGAAGGGTGTGGAGGGGTGCTATTCATCCCAACAGGATCGATAGATCTCGGAAATGGGTGAATAGGAAGATCAGGGCTCTTGTCCTGTCGCTTGGGGGGGCATTCATTCCCTACGACAGGATTAGGTTCCATGCCCCACATTTGTTTCGTGGGGATGGTGTTCATCTTTCAGACCAGGGGTGTGATTTGTTTTTGGAGGATATTATGAAGGGTTTAAGGGTTTTGTTGTCTTCGTTGGGTGGAGTGGACCAAGCTTGAGCTGATCCCCTCTTGTGGCATAGAATTCGGGCAGGTGAGGTATATAGGGGGATTATATATTTAGGCGGTTAAGGCATCATAAAAGGAGCACTTCCCGGGGAACCATCAGGGTTCATCTCTAGTGGGGATCTGGGTGGTGTCCTTATGGGACCGGCTTGCGCATCATGGTGAACGCCTGTACGGCGGGGCCATGGTGTGGAGGTTGGAACCACGCGCATGGCTCCAAGAGCAAGGAGTGAGGATTTTACACACGTCCTTCACTCTGGAGTTATGCAATAATGAGAATTAATGCCTTTTGAAGGTGGGAGTGTAGTCCCACATAGTTAGGATTAGCCTCACCTGCCCGAAGTAATTATATTTGAATGATTGGCTGTCTTGCTTTGGATTTAGTATGTTATATTTAATAAATATAACATTATTCCAATCTTGTGTCACGAGTCTTCCTTGTGTGGTGGCAAATACATATAAGATAAGGCTTTCAATGACTACTAGTTAGTATGGCTATATACTTCCTCCATGATCAGAGACAGCATACCTCTGAAGGCTGGTTGCTGAGGAACAACATGTCCTGCTTGTGGACTGCTGGTTGGCTGCTGTGGTAAACAGGATACTGGACTATTTTTTGACATTTCGGTACTGCCCTGTTGGGATTTTTTATATATATTTGTGTGCCTGCAAATCCCATTGAAAACTTTGTCTATCGTGGAAGAGCATTACTATATGGCTCTTATGCTGGTCCCACTCATTTTATTAAGATATGAACAGGACAATGTCTTAAGCCATATTCGGACATTCAGAGTCATGTGACTATAATTGTGTGAGGCTGGAAAATGGGGCTGTAGACATTCACCAATGATATTCATGCATTGGAGGGCATGAATGTATATTATCTGTCCCATGAGCTCCAACACTGAACAATCCAGGTTCCAGCTCATGGGGACAACAGGCTTCCCATGGGAGACATGCTCTGGATACATGGATAACATTAGGGAAGGGCTGATGTTGGATGCAGGGTTATGCTCAAATACATATTGTCCCTGTCTCCTGCCTCCCGTGATTGTATTCGTGTGAGCCTGGTGGCTACATTTCCACCAGGATTTCAGCAGTTACTGCGTGTTCTTTTTCTAAACATCTTCATGCCATTAACCTCTAACAATGCACTGGGGGCAGGCATTTCAATGTTAAGTAACCATTATAAACTGGAAAGCAGGCAGACCTTCACTTTTCCCCTGAAGACGTCCAATTAAATGAAGCTCCACATCAGTTTACTTCCAGGCTACCCAAAAGCACTCGGGGCAGCAGCTCTGCCTTTTAAACAAACCAAGCAATCATTTCCTTTTGTTCTGAGCTAAATAGGGGTGTCTCTCTGCGAACTAAGAGCATTTTTAATTGTGTGCACTAGCAGAGACTTTCACACCTTTTTGATTGTTATTCACATCACTTTCCCAGATCCTTGTTGATACCCTGTTCTTTCTCACCCACTAAGGTCACTTCCAGAAGAGCTGTTTCTTAATCATTCATTCTGATTTGTTTGAGCAAAATTTGGGGGAAGGTTAAATGACACCAGCTGATTCTGATTTGTTTGTGGGGAGATTACTGTTGTATCCAGCAAGTGTTATACCACAATTTCAAGTGCATTTTCCCATCACTTTCCTTATTGGAGAAAAGGGGTTGTTGCACAAGAATGCCAAATCAGCTTAAATCACACAACATGAATTTGATGGTAGGTGATTGAATCCCACTCAAAATGAGCAACAGCCAGAAAGTGCCCAAAGAATCTGACCCTATCTGCTGTCTTTCACCCAGATTTTTATTAACCTTGCATTGGTCAATAGAAGCTATCAGAGTTCCACCCCTAGTGCATTGTTTGCCCCCACGCCAAAGAAGACTCGTGATACAGTTATGGATTAATGTTATATTTATTTCAAATATAACAGTTATAGATTAAATCCAATTCTTCCAATCAAAGTAAACCTACTTTGGGCAGGTAAGGATACTTAGCTGAGAGGGTTTTATCTCTCCTGTTCAATGGGCATGTCAGTCTCTACAGACCATGACTCCCTAGCAAAGTATGTGGGTGAAATTATCCCTCCTTGCCAGTAGAGTCAATGACATGTTTCCAACCTCTGCATCCCGGCCTCTCTGTACAGGCGTTCATCCTGATGCGCAAGTTGGTCCCACAAGGGCACCCCCAAGATCCCCACCAGCCACGCTTAACTGGCAGTTCCCCAGTGAGTGTCCTTTAATAC
This sequence comes from Rhineura floridana, assembly GCF_030035675.1. Lineage (NCBI taxonomy): Eukaryota > Metazoa > Chordata > Lepidosauria > Squamata > Rhineuridae > Rhineura > Rhineura floridana. The sequence continues at coordinate 24,115,243 of NC_084485.1, read as the reverse complement.
AATGCCTCAGTCACCTATTTTGTACACCACCTTCCTCACCTGCCCGAATTCCATGCCAGCCAAAGCGCAACAACCCACATCCTCCCCCATTTAGCCAACTGAATCAAATCCCAGCAGTATGGAGTAGGCAAAATGAAAGGGACTCTGAAATCAGAATCCCCCCCCAAAAAAATTCCTACTCAGCCCCAACTGGCAACTAGCAAAGCCCATACTGACCAGGGAAGAGGGTTGGGTGCCGCAAGGCAAAGAAAGGCACAATTCAAGGGAGGAGCTGGCTTATATAATTTATATTATATTATATTATATTATATTATATTATATTATATTATATTATATTATATTATATTATATTATATTATATTATATTATATTATAATAATAATTATTATAATAATAATTTTAATTTATAAGTCGCCTATCTGGCCAATGGCCACTCTAGGCGACGTACAACTCAATTAAAATACATCATAATAAATACAGTACAACAATAAAGCAGTAAAACAGTGACAGTTCAGAGTAGCAGGCAATTAGTAAAAAAGATTAACCCTCCCCAGAAGTCCCGAAGGCCTGTCTGAAAAGCCAGGTCTTCAAGGCCTGGCGGAATACATTCAGGGAAGGGGCATGCCGAAGATCATATGGGAGGGAGTTCCAGAGAGTGGGGGCTGCCACAGAGAAGGCCCTCTCTCTAGTCCCTACCAGCCTAGCTGTTTTAGTTGGTGGGACTGAGAGAAGGCCCTGTGTGGCTGATCTTGTCGGGCGGCATAATTGGTGGCGTTGGAGGTGCTCCATCAGATAAACTGGGCCGAGACCGTGTAGGGCTTTAAAGGTTAATACCAACACCTTGAATTGGGCCCGGAAAACAACTGGGAGCCAGTGCAGATCGAACAGCACTGGGGTGATGTGATCCCGGCGGCGACAGTTTGTAAGTAGTCGAGCCGCCGCATTTTGTATAAGTTGTAGTTTCCGGACCATTTTCAAGGGTAGCCCCACATAGAGCGCATTACAGTAGTCCAAACGAGAGGTGACCAGGGCATGTACCACCAATGGGAGCTGATGAACAGGGAGGTAGGGTTGCAGTCTACGTATGAGGTGTAATTGATACCAAGCTGCCCGGCTCACTGCCGAAATCTGAGCCTCCATGGACAGCTTGGAATCAAGAACAACCCCTAGGCTGCGGACTTGGTCCTTTAGGGGCAGTTTCACCCCATCGAACATCAAGTCAATATCTCCCAACCTTCCCTTGTCCCCCACGAGTAGCACCTCGGTCTTATCAGGATTCAGCTTCAACCTGTTCCTTCCCATCCATCCACTCACGGATTCCAGGCACTTGGACATGGTCTCCACAGCCAACTCTGGTGAGGATTTAAACGAGAGATAGAGCTGAGTGTCATCTGCATACTGGTGACACTGCAGCCCAAATCTCCTAATGATAGTCCCCAGTGGCTTCATATAGATATTAAATAGCATGGGAGAGAGGATAGAGCCCTGTGGCACACCACAATTGAGAGGCCAAGGGTCTGAAACCTCCTCCCCCAATGCTACTTGTTGATGCCTATCGGAGAGAAAGGAGCGGAACCACTGCAGTACAGTGCCTCCTATTCCCAGTCCCTCTAGGCGATGTAAAAGGATACTGTGGTCGACAGTATCAAAAGCCGCTGAGAGATCGAGGAGGACAAGAAAGGTGAATTCTCCCCTATCTAATGCCCTCCTCATATCATCCACCACAGCGACCAAGGCTGTTTCAGTTCCATGTCCAGTCCTGAAACCCGATTGGTATGGATCCAAATAATCCGTTTCATCCAAGTGTGCCGACAGCTGATTAGCCACCACTGGCTCAATGACCTTGCCTAGAAATGGGAAATTTGAAATAGGGCGAAAGTTATTCAAAACTTATATTATATTATTATATTATATTATATTATTTATTGAATTTATATCTTGCTGTTCCACCCAAAGGAGCCCTGGGAGGTAAACACATCAACAAAACAATTTAGCAAAAAATATATTAAAAAGCAGTTAAAACATTCTAAAAGCAGCTACAGTTAAAATATTCTAGGAACACAAGAAGCTGCCTTGTGCCAAGTCACACCATTGGTCCATCTAGCTCAGTACTGTCTGCACTGATTGGCAAGTGGCTCTTCAGGATTTCAGAGAAATCTGCAACCTGGAGATCACTGGATAGGGTTGCCAGGTTCAATCCCTGGGACCGATCCTGTATCTTTAGGAGAAAAGAAAGTCAGCCAAGTGCACGTGTTCTTGCAACCCTAAAACGGGAAAAACCACAAGGTGGAATTCTGCCTTCCCCCTGCACAACTTTTAAAGATACAGAAGACCTCTTGGTTGCCAGGCCCAGCCTCCCAGAGGTCTTTTGTATCTTTAAAAGTTGTGCAGAAGGGAGGGAGAATTCTACTTTGTGGTTTTTCCCGTTTCAGGGTTGCAAGAACACGTGCACTTGGCTGACTTTCTTTTCTCCTAAAGATACAGGATCGGTCCCAGGGATTGAACCTGGCAACCCTATCCAGTGATCTCCAGGTTGCCATGAACAGTCTCCTTCACCAATCAAATGCCTGGATAAACAGGAATGTTTTCAAATTCCTCCTAAAATTCAATAATAACAGAAACAGACACGACCTAACCAGGGAGGGCATTCTACAGATGGGGAATCATCACTGAAAAAGTCCTGTCATAGAATCATAGAGTTGGAAGGGGCCTTGTAGGCCATCGAGTCCAACCCCCTGCTCACAGCAGGAAATCCACAACTAAAGTATCTCCCGCAGATAGCTGTCCAGCCTCTGTCACAGATCACCACAAACTGGGCAGCCCCCAGTGGCAGCATCAACAACAATGCTTCACCTGTCAATGATAGGGTCTGAGATGGTTGATAATGGGGAGGTACTTGGGTCCCAAGCCATTTACAGCTATCAGGGCCGGCTCCAGGAATGTCAGGGCCCTTGGGCATCAGCTTGCCCTGGGCCCCAGCGTGTGTGAGCGTTCGCTTTTGTGTTTGCACACGTGCAGCCCCCCCACCTACCTGTCTGCTGTCTTTTACCGTTGCCCTTAACTAATATGGCGGCCACAGTTTCCCTAAGGGGATGAAGCCTCTGCTGCCATCTTTGTTGATGGCATGCATGCGTGCTACGCGTTCACATCTCTGCCATCAACTAAAATGGCGGCAGGGGCTTCAGTACCTTAGGGAAACCGCGGCCGCTATCTTCGTTAAGGGCAATGGTAAAAGACAGCAGACAGGTAAGTGGGGAGACGTGGGGGGGTGCAGATCATGGAAGGGGAGTGGAGGGGCGGTTGAGGGGCCTCCTGTAGCTCCAGGGGCTGTCGGGCCAGTGCCCAACCTGGCCGCCCTTTAGAACCGGCCCTGACAGCTATATATGCTAGTACTAACACTTTGAATTGGGCCTGGTAGCTCTCTGACAGCCAGCTCTGCACTTTCAGAACCAGTGACACATGGAGGGCTAGGAGAAGACTTTCTCTGTGTTGACCCCTAAACTCTGGAATTTCCTCCCACTAGGGATGGGTGAATCTGTCAATTTTTGATTTCTCCCAGTTTCTCATTTTCCCAATCTTAAGTTTAGTTCTCCCTATTTCCACATCACAACTTGCAATTGTTTAAAGTCCTCATGAAAATTCATAGGCATTTGAATATGAATCTTTCCTTATATTTTTGCAAAGCAATTTTCCTTAATATGGTGCATTTTATGCTGTTTTCACATACCAATATTTCTGATTAATATGAGATATTTAAAAACACCACTTTAAATATTCTTAACTACCTTGATTTCTGGCAAGTTGATCTTGAATTTATCAAAGAGCAGACCTATGGACATTACTATGAATTTGGAAATCTCTTGCCTTAATCCTCTGAAAAGACAGGGGGAAGGGGAAGCTTTGTCATACTGATGTGATATCATCATCTGCATGAAATGCAGTGTTAAGAACTGATAGACAAAAAAAGAGAAGTACCTATCATAATGAGATGGACAGAGGAAAGTACTAGGATAACCAAGGAGGCTAGTGTGCTTCAGCAATCTCCATGCTGCCCAACTTGAATCTTCATCCTGCCTGGTGTTGTCAGGTCTCTGGTTTTTACCCAGAGACTCTATTTTTAGGGGGTCCTCTCTGGATAAGTCACCCCAATTTTCCAGGGTGACTCACCTAGTGGCCCAGAGACCTGGCAATGCTACACCCAGTCACTCCAGATTACCTACATCCAGTTGTGCCACCTCTTGCATCAGCGCATTAGTGTGCATGCTTTCCATTACCCAAAATGGCAGCAGGGGCATGTTGATGGCCCCATTGCCATGTAGGGTGATGGAAGGCATTGCACCTGACGTGACAACATGGCACAGCCAGATGTAGGTAGGCCGCACCAGCTGCTGGATGTTTCCTGGGACTGTGAAGCTCCCAATCTGTAATCCTCACCACCATCCTGTCACAATGCTGGTGGGCATTGCAGAGTGGGAGCTCCACCCTTTCAGACCTAGGGGCTGGCACTGAGCCTGGCAAGAGACAGGGGTGGTGGCGAGGTGACAACAGCAGGCGAGAGGCTATGGCGGCGAGCGAGCCCAGGCCTATGCCAAGGTCAAGCAGGAGAGAGGCCTGTAAGTACCCAAAGTGGAGGAGAAAGAAGGTGGTGAGTGGAAGAGTTGGAAAGTGCCTGGGATGTGAGTGGGGGGGTTGGAAAGTGCCTGGGGGAATGAGAGGGTAGTTGGGAAAGTGCCTGGGGAAATCATTGGGGGCAAATACCTGAGGAAGTGAGTGAGGTGGGTGGAAAAATGCCTGGAGGAATGAGTGTAGGATTGGAAAGTGCCTGGGGAGGTGAGTGGGGGAGGGGTTGGAAAGTGCCTGGGGAAGTGACATCACTAGGGCTCACCCCTGAAATCTAAAGGTTTGGAATGCTTCTGACCTGGCAGCCCTAATCCTTCCTACCAAAAGTGCAGGATAGGCAGCATTGCCCATGGCCACCGAATGAAGAATGGGTGGGACCTTGTATGCCTTGCCATGTTCTGAGATGTGTGTTGGTTCCTGTTCCAGGGAAGTTCAGCAATCACGTGGGTAAGATAATTCATCCAAAGTCACACTATGGGTTCTTTTATTCTACACCCCTGGGTATACGCATCATCCCAACACTAGCTTTTTAGATGGTCTCTACAGCTGTTTTTGTAGTGGAAGGACTTCATTGTGTTTTTGCCTTGTCAACACTCTTAAGAGTCAACCCATCTGATTTCTCCCTATGGGTATGTCTGCTTGCTCTTCCCCTCCCACATATCACAGCTTCTCCTCTGGCCTACAATGCCCTCTGTCATTTCTCTGCAGTTTGCTCACTCCTTCCTCAGACACTTTCGCTTGAACCCTGCCCAGTGACTGACGAAATTGCCTTGCTTGCACCATGTTGGAGATGGTGAATTTTTCCAAGCTCACCTCAAAATTGCTGCCCTGGGCTCCTTTGGGAGGAAGGGTGGCATAAAAAATAAATAAATGAACTGGGAAATGATCCAAGATCTTTTTTTCTTTTTCTTTTTTGAGGAAGATCTGAGATAATGGTAGGGACAGTGTACATAATTCAGGTGCTTAAAAGCTTGCACTTGCTGCTCATATGCTACCAGGACAAATTCAAGGTTCTTGTATTAATTTACAAGGCCCTTAACAACTTGAGTCAAGGGTACCTTAAGGACTGCCTGATTCTTTATGTGTACTGCCTTCAAGTTGATTCTGACTTATGGAAACCCTCTGAATAGGGTTTTCATGAGGCTGAGGAGCAGTGACTGGCCCAAGGTCATCCAGTGAGCTTCATGGCTATGTGGGGATTCAAACCCTGGTCTCCTAGGTTGTAGTCCAACACCTTAATCACTACACCCCACCGGCTGTCATGATTCTTTAGCTCACCCCCATGGCTCAGATGCACTGATTGTATCCACCAGGAGCTGTACATTCAGTATTGTGGGTAATACAATTCAGTAATTAAATTCAGTAATTCTGTGGACCTCTTTCCTTTCTGAGATCAGACACGGCCTCTCCCTATTGAATTTCTGGCAGCTTGGGAAAACCTTTTTATTTTAGCAGGCATTTTAAGTACGTTATTTTACTTTAAGGTTCATTTTAACTTTAAATATTGTACCTTTTGTCACCTTACTGAGAGAGGCTAAGATGTGAAGTGGTATATAAACTGTTGAAATAAATAATCTGGGAAACTATGATAAGCAGATTCAGGACAAGTCAAGATTGTAAGCCATGTTTTAAAGTTGGTTAAGATCCTAGCTTGCTCTGAATTACATTTTGGATGTAATGGAAAGCTATGGTTAATGGAAGACTTCTTGGGTTAATCAGTGTTACACCAGTTGGTTAACACTGGGTTAAACCAGTGCAAGGATGGAGAGTGTGTATGGCTGCAAGACTTGTGCACAGCATGGCATATTAAGAGATGATTTGTACATCTGACCAGTATTTCCTGGATGGTATGGCAGAGCTCTCTTCCCAAGAACAGGGTTCCGCCTTTGTTGTAGGAGGGTATGTCACTAATTATAAGGGCTGTGCACCAGATCTGGCCAAAGCCCAGATTCCAATCAGGCTAGTTCAGAAGATGCACTATACTTTGGCTGCAGGTGCTGTTCTCAGCAGGGGCACATATGCATGCACTCAAACTGAGCGGGACTGAACCTGAGCGGAAGGTTCAATCCTGCTAGCTGCAAGGGAAGACATACTGGTGAAGCAAACCCCCTGCAGCCTACTGGATTGACCAGAGGGTTCAATCCTGCTGGCTGTAGTGTGGAGGGGGAGAAGACATAGTTTCTCCTTTCACTACCCCAGCACATGTTTTATTAGGGTTTTAAACCCTGATTAAACAAATGGAGCTAGCCTGGGAATAATTTCAGGACCCAGATGTGAGTCAGGCTGGCCTTGGAACAGCCAGGGTTGGTGCTGATCCAAAATCCTGGATCCAGGCCCCAAATCAGATCAGACAGGCATGCACAGCCCTATTAATTATGTCATTACAGCTTAAGCCATTCCTTTGCACAGTAAGGTGGCAATTTGGCAAGAGGGAATAATGTGTACACAGAGGAGGCTGCTCCAATGCCACAGACACACCATAAAGCAGTCCATCCAGTCAGACCAACCAGCATTGGCATGGGATTGCTGTTTATCCATGGCACTGTGCCATGGAAATCAGGTTGTAGGGTGTGAAATAGCGGTGCAGCAATCAGAGCACAATGAGCTGCATGGTGCTTCTCGCTGAAGTGCTGCACATGTGTTTGGCTGCTCCAGTAACTCTTCTCTCCACCTGCCACCTCCAAACCACAATATTTGACAACAGCTCACGTTGGCAGACAACTACTGAAGAAAGCACAAGAAAGGAATCCCTGACTATTTAGTGATAGAGGTAGTGAGCAACTGCTCATATCCCTAAGGTCCTGGGTAGATGTTTATTCCTTACCAAACATTTTCCTTATTAGAAGCTGCTAACACACAGTGAAAGCCTATGGATCTTTACTCAGAAGTATTCAATGGGCTCTTTTTCCTTAGGATTGCAGCCTAAGGCTCAGTTGCAGTGGATGAGGTGGGGGTTTGTTGTCTCCCCTCCCAGTGGTTGCGGAGCTGCCACTCACCAGGACTGAGATGGGATGGAGTGGCAGGGAGGGTGCGGGAGCACCAGGTTGGCTGTGAGTGCAGATGTGGCTACCACCCCTGGGCTCTCCCACCTTCACTGTTGCCCTGCCCTGTCCCATCCTAGTCCCAGTGAGTAGCAGTGCACCTCACATAGGGTTGCCAAGTTCAGTCCCTGAAACTGATCCTGTATCTTTAGGAGAAAAGAAAGTCAGCCAAGTGCAGGTGTTCTTGCAACCCTGTAGTGGGAAAAACCACAAGGTGGAAGTCTCCCTCCCCCCTGCACAACTGTTAAAAATACAAAAGACCTCTTGGAGGCTAGGCCTGGCAACCAAGAGGTCTTCTATATCTTTAAAAGTTGTGCAGAAGGAAGGGAGAATTCCACCTTGTGGTTTTTCCTATTACAGGGTTGCCAGAACACCTGCACTTGGCTGACTTACTCTTCTCCTAATGATACAGGATCAGTCTCAGGGACTGAACCTGGCAACCCTAACCTCACATCCCACAACTACTAAGGCTAAGTGTTGGGTGAAGCTGACAGAAACTCCCAGTTCTAAGGATGTATTTATTAGAAATGTTAAGCAGATACCAAGATATGCCTCCTTCAGGTAAACATGTTGGAAGTTGCTCTGGCTCAAGGTTTGCCAATGTACTGCCATGGGTGCCACTGTGCCTGACAGTACCTTCTAAGGTTCCTGCTAAAATCTCAGTAAATATAACCTCAAATATCCACAATGCACAATAGACTGTTTGCTGTTCCTGCTCAGTTTCTGTTTGCACTGGCTAGGCCTCTCCCACATAGAATATAACCCCTCAGACATGTCCACATGGCAGAATGGGACATCCACCCTCCTTTCCATTGTGGTTGGAGAAGAGCTGCAAAGAGCTTCTCTCTGGTGAGCAAGCTGATTTTTTTTCCTTTGATGGTGGGGCTGATGGAGGCATGTCTGCACCTTTTTGTGTTTATGACACTTTTTCTGTTCTTTTAAGTTGTGGCGGTCATTTTATGTTATGCCACACCTGCACAGAAGCCATTTTGTGTTATGTCACACACCCCTTAACAGCCATTTTGGGATTGGTGTCCATGACACTTTCTCAAAATTCCAAATGTACTCACTGACCCAAAGTTGGTTACCCCTACTCTAGGTGTTTGTTTAAACACACACACACACACACACTATTGTCAGTTCCTGGTAATAATCCGTTTCTAAGATAGGAGGGAACTTTGTTCTGACCTGACAGCAGAAATGTAGAGTTCTTTCCCAAAAACATGCAATTAAGCAATGTATTCCATACACAAGACGGTCTCATTAAAAAAAACCCTCCTGTATATTATTTTATTTTATTTTAGAAAACATGTTTTACTTGACCCTGGAAATGAATTCAGGATTCTTTAGCAAACAAGTCATCTTCCGTTTTGAAGTCTGTACAAAAACCATGTCTTTGATTTTTATAGCTGTGGTAAACTTAGACAGAAGAGGATATTTTGGTGGTTCTTACTCCAAAGATGCATCTGGGAATCCTTGGAAAATGAAAAACCTTTTACCCCAAATTGATGGAAAAGGCATCACTGTCAGGAGTGATATGGCAACCAGTGGCAACTGCTGGCATTCACAGCCATCATAAATAGCAACAAGGAGTGGCGCGACAGAAGAGTTTGCCTAGGAATACCTGCAGCCGCTGAGAGATGTTACAGTTTTCCTGTCTTCTTATCCTATTGCCTCACTGAGCAGCACTTTCTCTCTCTCTCTCTCTCTCTCTCTCTCTCTCTCTCCCACACACACACACACACACAGAGACAGAGACAGACAGGGAGACAGATACACACACACACACACACACACACACACACACAGAGAGAGAGAGAGAGAGAGACTTCTGCAGTAGAAAGCTAAGAGTTAGAGGAAGCAGCTGTCCCAAGCTGTCCCTAGACTGCTTGCTTCACATTTTTTAAGCACATAGGCCAAGAGCTGCGCACAAATGGCCTCTCAAAATTCTCCAGCCTATATCTGTGGGCACAAAAATGGCAGGACAGAAGGTTCACTTAATTTCTCCAATGAAAAAAGAAATTCTCCAAGAGTTTATCAGAAGTGGGTCTCAGCATTAGCCATGGCAGAAGCAAGCTTCTACCATTCCCCCCTCCCCGAGGTTTTGTTTAGGAACATAGAAAGCTGCCTAATACCAGGTCAGACTATTGGTCCGTCTAACTCAGTGTTGTTGACACTGACTGGCAGCAGCTCTCCAGGGTTTCAGGCAGGGGACGTTCCCAGCCTTACCTGGAGATGTGGGGGATTGAACCAGGGACCTTCTGCATTCAAAGCAGTTGCTCTGCCTCTCAGCTATGGCCCCTCCCCATTGGTTTGTTTTGCAGCTGCTGCAAGAGGCAACTGCAGCAACTGTGGTAGGACTGCCTGGCTACCATTTTGCACCCTCCCCACGGCCCTGGACTTAGTATCATTCTGGGGTATTTGTGGACAGAATGGTGTATCCATATCTCCATGGATAAATAAATGAATACAACAAAGGGGCATACCTGCTAATGTTAATCCTCTTCCATTTTTGTAAGAGCTGTAATCAATTATATCATTTGAAAGATAACATTCTGGCCAATGACAGTTTTGTTGTTTAGATTTTATTTTGTATCCTTATTGCCTCCCACAGTAATTATATTTCTTTTTCTAATCAATTTATCAGAATAATACACTACTCTCTCTTTTTCTCTTACTTATCTATCCTTGCTTTTCTTTTCTTTTTGTTATTTCCTTTGTAAGGTGACACCATACATTTAAAGCACTCTTATAGCGCTTGAAACAGTCATGGCTTCCCTCAAAGAATCCTGGGAACTGTCGTATGTTGAGGTTCTAGGAATTGTAGCTCTGTAAGAAGTCCTAATAACTCTCAGGACTCTTAATAAACAACAGTTCCGAGAATTCTTTGGCAGAAGCTATTATGGTTAAAGTGGTATAAGAGGTATGGTGTGGATATACTCAAAATTACTTCTGAAAGCAATTTATAAAAAGCCAAAAAAATGCTTGAGAATATTCAGAGAAAATTCTACAAAGTGACCCCCCCCCCGGGCAAGTTGGGACAGGTGTGTGTGTATGAGAGAAAAAGAAGAAAATTCTGCTGAGCTCTAGATAGGCCCTGCTTCTGTGGAAGTGGATTCCACATTATTTATTTATTTATTTATTGCACTTGTATACCGCCCCATAGCCGAAGCTCTCTGGGTGGTTTACAGCAATCAAAAACATTAAAACAAATATACAATTTAAAACAAATATTTTAAAAACAATTTAACACACATGCTAAAATGCCTGGGAGAAGAGGAAAGTCTTGACCTGGCGCCGAAAAGATAGCAGTGTTGGCGCCTGGTGCACCTCGTCAGTGAGATCATTCCATAATTTGGGGACCACCACTGCGAAGGCCCTCTCCCTTGTTGCCACCCTCCGAGCTTCCCTTGGAGTAGGCACCCGGAGGAGGGCCTTTGATCTTCAACGTAGTGTACGGGTGGGTTCGTATCGGGAGAGGCATTCCATCAGGTATTGTGGTCCCAAGCTGTGTAAGGCTTTATAGGTGAAAACCAGCACCTTGAATTGAGCTCGGAAACATACAGGCAGCCAATGCATGCGGGCCAGAATTGGTTTTATATGTTCGGACCGTCTGGTCCCTGTTTCCAATCTGTCCGCTGCATTTTGTACAAGCTGCAGTTTCCAAACCGTCTTCAAAGGCAGACCCATATAGAGTGCATTGCAGTAATCTAATTTGGAGGTTAACTGAAGCCAGGTTATCCCTGTTCAGATAGGGAAGTAGTTGGGCCACCAACCGAAGTTGGTAGAAGGCACTCCGTGCCACTGAGGCTACCTGAGCCTCAAGTGACAGAGATGGTTCTAGGAGAACCCCCAAGCTACGAACCTGCTCCTTCAGGGGGAGTGCAACCCCATCCAGGACAGGTTGGACATCCACCATCCGGTCAGAAGAACCACCCACTAGCAGCATCTGAGTCTTGTCTGGATAGAGCCTCAGTTTATTAGCCCTCATCCAGTCCATTGTCGCAGCCAGGCACTGGTTCAGCACATTGACAGCCTCACCTGAAGAAGATGAAAAGGAGAAATAGAGCTGCATGTCATCAGCATACTGATGGCAATGCACTCCAAAGCTCCGGATGACTGAACCCAACGGTTTCATGTAGATGTTGAACAGCATGGGGAACAGAACTGACCCCTGCCAAACCGCATACTGGAGAATCCAGGGTGCCGAGTAATGTTCCCCAAGCACCACCTTCTGGAGCCGACCTGCCAAGTAGGAGTGGAACCACCGCAATGCAGTACTTCCCACTCCCAACTCAGCTAGTCTCCCCAGAAGGATACCATGGTCGATGGTATTGAAAGCCACTGAGAGATCAAGGAGAATCAACAGAGTCACACTCCTCCTGTCTCTCTCCCGACAGGGCGACCAAGGCTGTTTCCATGCCAAAACCAGGCCTGAAACCCAACTGAAATGGATCCAGATAATCGGTCTCATCCAAGAGTGTCTGGAGCTGGCCAGCAACCACTCGTTCAAGGACCTTGCCCAGGAATGGAACATCTGCTACCAGCCTATAGTTATTAAGATTTTCTGGATCCAGGGAGGGCCTCTTCAGGAATGGTCTCACTACTGCCTCTTTCAGGCAGCCAGGGACCACCCCCTCTCGCAGAGAGGCATTAATCACTTCTCTGGCCCAGCCGGCTGTTCCACCCCTGCTAGCTTTTATTAGCCAAGAAGGGAAGGATCTAGCACAGAAGTGGTTGCACGAACCTGTGCAAGCACCTTGTCAACGTCCTCAAGCTGCACCAACTGAAACTCATCCAAGAAATGGGGAAAAGGCTGTGCTCTGGATACCTTGCTTGATTCACCTGCTATAACACTGGAGTCTGTCCTGGCGGATTTGAGTTTCAAATGCTGGATTGCACCTTTGGGGTTGAATCTTTCAGAGACATTGCGTGAGCGAAATGACTTCCACTTGCATGCCAGAATTTCCACTGCTTCTCCTCCACTTTTGCGCCCCTGCACCCTTCTCCCCAATTGCTCCTGAGGGTTGGGGGAGGGGCACATGGAGGGAGGAGAGGGAGGGAAAGTCCTGCTCACACAATTACTTAATTGGATACAACCCTATGAGTAGAAGCAGTGAAGGTTCTGTCTTTCATGTCAGGTCAAAGTTCTAGCTAGAGTAGTTAGTCTTTCTCCTTTTGAAATCAGCATAATTTGATTTAATAGGGCAATCCACAAGGGGTAATTGAGGATCGTGCTTGCACCTTAGGAGAAGGGAAAACATTGTTTGTGATGAGTGGATGAATCTTTCACACTGACATTCAGAGTGGTGTGGGAAGTGTGGCAGAATCAATTGAACTGCTTTGTGTTTAATTACACAGAAAAATGCAGGTACATTTTCTGTTTGTGTGGTTTTCTCAGTAGCCCACTTGCTGTTTAATTGCTCACTTCTATGATGAAAGAAAGTCAGCCTGGATGTTTACAGAAAATACTATTCTCCAAAATTTATTTTAAGAAATTGCTCATTATGTATAGATATATACTGTAACACCTTGACTTTAAAGCCCTACAGTCTTATTAGAAATAGATGACAATTTGCAAAAGAAAGAGTCTAAAACAAAGCCATAACCATTATTTTAACCGTAACGCTAGAATATTATTATTTTAATCATAACACTAGAATGTAAGCAAGAGTCAATGTTTTAAAAAGCCTCAGAATTACAAACCCCAACCCCTCTTTATAGAAATGTAGAATTGGTCCTCAATCGTCATGTAGTCCAGCCTCCTGCCAATGAAGGAAATCCATTACTACAATATTAGAAACATAGGAACCTGCCTTATGCTTTGGGGGGAAAGCCATAGCTCAGTGGTAGAGCATCTGCCTTGCATGCAGAAGGTCCCTGCTTCAATCCTCGGCATCTCTAGATAGGGCTGGGAGAGATTCCTGCCTGAAACCTGGAGAGCTGCTGCCAGTCAGTGTTGCATATACTGAGCTAGATGGATCAAAGGTCTGAGTCTGAGGCAGCTTCCCATGTTCCTACACCAAGTTGGACCATCAAGCTTTGTATTATCTTCACTGACTGCAGCAGCTCTCCAGGGTTTCAGGAAGGATCCTCTCCCAGCCCTACCTGGAGTTGTTTGGGATTGAACCTAGAACCTTTTGCATGCAACACATGTGCTCCACTGCTGAGCTATTGTCCTTCTGCAGGATGACTCCCTTTTGGTGCATAGTGTCTTTGTAAGAGTCAGTGTGGCGTAGAGGTTAGAGTGTTGGACTACGATCTGGGAGACCACGGTTCGAATCCCCACACAGCCATGAAGCTCACTGGGTGACCTTGGGCCAGTCACTGCCTCTCAGCCTCAGAGGAAAGCAATGGTAAACCACCTCTGAATACCGCTTACCATGAAAACCCTCTTCATAGGGTCACCATAAGTCAGGATCAACTTGAAGGCAGTACATTTCCATTTTTACAAAGAGGAATGTAGGAAGCTTCCTTATAGTGAGTCAGATCATTGGTCCATCTAGCGCAGTATTGTCCACACTGACTGGCAGTGGCTCTCCAGGATTTCAGGCAGAGTCTTTCCCAGACCTACACAGAGATGCCAGGAATCGAACCTGGACATAGCCGTGCTCCCACTGAGCTATGGGCCTTCCTGATAAGTGGCCAGCCAGCTCTGTCCAAAATCTAATGAAGATGAGTCTTCCACCTTCCGAGGCAGTCTGGTCCTTTCATCAACCTCCTGTCATCAGGGAAGTTCTCCCTAATGCTTAGTCTTAGGGACACACTTACTGTTCGGCCAGTTCCAGTGCATCTCCGCCTCTCTTTTCTGAAAACGGGGTCACACAACTCTGGTCAAACCTCACCCCTTTTTACTGTCAAGCCTGGTGGGATCAGCTTGAGTGAGTTTTTTTTTTAAAAAAATGCTTCAAAGAGATTTCACAACTGATGGGCAAATCAACCCATTCTCACTGCAGGTGTGGCCAGTAGAAACGCTTTGCTGTAGGCGGGTAGTGTGCTCACAGCCTCTATTCTTTTTTCTTATGCTTTGAACCAATGGTCTTTTAAAGGGATCGGATTGGGCCACTGGCATGATTCTTTCCCAGTCAGCATCTCTCCTCCCTTGGTGTTAGACAGGTGTGGGACTGGTAGTTTCCAAGGGAGCTATATGTGTTAAATGTTATCACCATTTTCAACATCATCATCACCTTTTCCCAGCCGATCATGGTCCTCAAAGTGGCCACATGTGCTTATACCTATAAATTTTATTATTGTGGCCTTTCAAAATGTGGCCACTACAAAAATGCCCTTCAGATATGGTTTACAGTTTGATCTTGATTACATAAACTGCCCTGGGATGCCGCCCTGGGCTCCTACTGGGAGAAAGGGCAGGATATAAACCTAATAAATAAATAAACCTAGGGACTGGTTCACACTTGCATGTCAATTGCTTGGTGTCTATGGCCTCGGATGATGGCTTTTTTTTTAAAGAAGCCCTCACAAGTATACACCACAGATGTAGCTTTCTGTCACCTCACATCACCTCATACACAATGGAGCCAGTTCACTCATTCCTTCAGAAGGATCTGATCAAAGGCCCATCTTGTCCAACATTCTCTTGTCATGGTGGCCAAGCAGATGCCTATGGCAAGCCCACAAGCAGGACCTGAGTGCAACAGCACTCTGCCACTTGTTTTCCCCAGCAACTGGTCTTCAGAGTAGGGATATGGGAAAATATCTGCTTAATGGAACTTAGTACCGGATTCTGACTGAATTCAACAGTCTGCTATCTTTTTGGACAAGCACCGATTTCTTGCAATGGGCTGCAGCTGTAATCGGCATGGATTTTTTTGCAGCAGGCCGCAGGTGTAATCGGCGCCGTTTCCCCCCCCCCAATTTTACATAATAATCTTCATAATTTCATCTAAGTCGATGCATTTGTAACAGTGTGTAGGTGTGATAAATAGGAAAAAATAAACCACATGGAACACTGTGATCATTTACATAGGCATTTACATTAAAAATTATGCAATTGTTTTTTGCAGCCAAAACAACAGCAGCGGATTGAATTGGCATGCGCCAAAACAAGCGGGAACAAAAAAAAAGGCACATCAGGATGGCATGAAGGACTATAGGAATACAAGTAAATCAGAACTAGGCAGCAAACCCCATCCCTACTTCAGAGGCATTCTGTCAAGACACCCAGTGATGTGCAGACATGTGAACCAGCCAGACAATACTAAAGCAACACAGAAGTAGCAGAATGGCTTACCCCCTCATACACTCTGGCCACATCCACATTAATCATTTATTCCACTTTAAACAGTCCTGGCTTCCCCCAAAGAATCCTGGGAAGTGTAGTTGGTGAAGGGTGCTGCTGAATGTTATTAGGAGACTCCTATTCCCCTGACAGAGCTCCAGTGGCCAGAGTGGTTTAACAGTCAGCCCCCTTCCCAAAGAATTCTGGGAACTGGAGCTCTGTGAGGGGAATAATGGTTTCCTCACAACTCTCAGCACCTTTCACAAACTACACTTTCCAGGATTCTTTGGGGGAAGCCAGGGCCGTTTAAAGTAGAATAAATGTCTGATGTGGATGTGGCCTATATTAACGCATCATTAATGCAATGTATAAACGGGCCCACAGTTAATAAATCTGGTGGCACAACCAAAGCTTCCTTCTCTTCCACCACCCCCCCTTCCTCCTACAAGAAAAGTAATGCTCCTCTCGTCAAATAAAAAGCACCGGCTTTTCACTTCATGCTCTTTTGAAATAAAAATATTTTCTGAAGACTTAGTTTGATTTATGGGTCCATTTTTTTTACCACTCAGCTAAACCCCAAGAGGGAAGAGAACAAATCAAAAGGGAAACAATGCAGTCAGCCTTTTCCTCCCCCAAATTGCAAAGATAGAGATTACTTTCCCAAATGCCACAGATCACAGCTTTTGTTAAACAGGCTAGTCAGGCCAGTTGCCCCTTTCTTCTCATCATCACTTATATAACAGCATCTGATTGTATTGTTTAGCTTTGTATCCTTTTCCCTTAGTGCTTAAGGGATAATAGATAAATAACATCTTTGCTTAGTGTCTGAGACAATATGTTTCCTCAGAGGAGCTCTTTGTGACCTGACAACATTGTAGAAATATGCTATTGCGGCTTCAGTTGAACAACAGATTCTGTCTCATCTCTACTAGGAAACATTTTTACTTACGTTTGCACCTTTTGTTGAAAACTTATCTTCCCAGCCAAATATTTTGAGTGTGACAAAGAGCTGTTGCTGAAAGATTGGGAACCATAATGGATTGCTAAGCTGAAGCAGAACATGAACGATCCCAGACACTGTAGGAACTTTTCTTTTGAGGGATCTTGCAAGTCAAGCTGCACACCAGATAAAGTTATTGTATGTGAATCATACTGTAAAGTCTTCTCAGAAGTAGTGGTTCGGCACAGCCTTCCCCAACCTGGTGCCCTACAGATGTTGATGGACTACAATTCCCATTGGACTACAATTGGGATGGTCAGAGTTGTAGTCCAACAACATCTGGAGGGCTCCAGTTTAGAGAAAGCTGGTCGCAAAACTAAGCCATATGTAAAATTACTCAGAGAGAGAGGGAGGGAGGGAGGGAGGGAGGGACAGAGAGAGAGAGATTTAAAAGCATTTCTAAATTGCTTAATATTTTTAAAATCTCTAAGTGGTATAACTGTGTACAATATAAAAATTAATTTTAAAAATTAAAAATAGCACAAAATCAATACAGTGATATAAAAACATAAAACAAAATAAAACAGATTCAGGGGATTCATACACATTAATCAGAGTCCAATCTTATTTATTTATTTATTTATTTAATTTGTATCCCGCCCTTCCTCCCAGCAGGAGCCCAGGATGGCAAACAAAGCACTAAAACACTTTAAAACATCATAAAAACAGATCTTAAAATACATTAAAACAAAACAGCATTAAAAACATTATTAAAAAACATATTAAACTATTCTGACACATATGCAGACTGGGATAGGTCTCAACTTCAAAGGCTTGTTGAAAGAGGAAAGTCTTTAAAAGGTGCCAAAAAGATAGCAGAGATGGCGCTTGCCTGATATTCAAAGGGAGGGAATTCCAAAGGGTAAGTGCAGCCACACTAAAGGTCCATTTCCTATATTGTGCAGAGCGAACCTCCTGATAACGATGGTATCTGCAAGAGGCCCTCACCTGCAGAGCGCAGTGATCAACTGGGCATATAAGGGGTAAGACGGTCTTTCAGGTATCCTGGTCCCGAGCAGTATAGGGCTTTGTACACCAAAACTAGAACCTTGAACTTGGCCCAGTAGCAAATGGGCAGCCAGTGCAGTTCTTTCAGCAGCGGGGTGACATGTTGGCGATACCCTGCTCCAGGGAGCAGTCTCACCGCTGCATTTTGCACCAGCTGCAGCTTCTGGACCAACCTCAAGGGCAGCCCCACATAGAGCGCATTACAGTAATCCAGCCTGGAGGTTACCAGTGCATGGACAACAGTGGTCAGGCTATCCCGGTCCAAAAACAGCCACAGCTGTCTCACCAGCCAAAGCTGGTAAAAGGCACTCCTAGCCACTGAGATCATCTGGGCCTCTAGTGACAAAGATGGATCCAGGAGCACCCCCAGGCTACAGACCTGCTCTTTCAGAGGGAGAACGACCCCGTCCAAAGCAGGCAACTGACCAATTATCCAAATTCGGGAACCACCAACCCACAGCGCCTCCATCTTGCTAGGATTCAGACTCAGTTTATCTTATGGGTCAAGGAAAGGATGTGCTAAAAGATCACCCTTTACAAGACATCTGAAGCAACTGACAGTTGCTGCTTCACATATGGCAGAGGGAAGGGAATTCCGCAGTTCAGGGTCAACAGCAGAAAATGCCTATTTGGGGGTCACCACCCTGTGATATTCTGTAGGAAGTGGTGCCACATGTAGTGTTTCCCCAGATGATCAAAGTGATGTAACAGGTCTATATAGGGGCAGATAGTCTTTCAGGTCCTGAGCTGTTCAGGGCTTTATGTGTTATCAACAAGACCTTGAACATGGCCCAGTAGTTGATCTTCAACCAGTGCAGCACAGGTATAACATGTGTGCATCCAGGTTCTCTCAATATATATGTCAATATATTTTCCAGCAGTGAAAAGCACCCCTTTTACGATCATTTTTTTGACAATCCTTGCAAAATGTTGTCCTATTCCAGATGTAGCCAATGTGGTGCACTCCAGATGTCATTGGACTACAGATCTCATCATCCCTGACCATGGGCTTTGCTGATTAAGGATGATGGAATTTGGAGTCCAACAATCTCTAAAGGCCACCACACTGGCTACCCTTGTCCTATTCACCCTTGTCCTATGGAAGGGCCATAGCTCAATGGTGGAGCATCTGCCTTGCCTGCAGAAGGTCCCAGGTTCAATCCCCAGCATCTCCGAGTAGAGCTGGGAGACACTCCTGCCTGAAACCCTGGAGAGCTGTTGCCAGTCAGTCTAGACAGTACTGAGGTAGATGAGTCTCACTCAGAAGAAGACAGCTTTTTATGTTCCTATGTCCTATTCACTTACCTTGCTCTAACTTGCTCTTCTCAGTGAACTTCATGTCCTCTCCCTGGTGTGATCATGCAGCCAACTCTTGATTTTGACATCATTGTCACATCATGCCCACCATGCTGAATTTGTACTTAAAGTATCTGACCTTATCCATATTTGGAATTGATGTAATACCTATGATCCCACATTCCTTGAACCTCAGAAAGGGAGGGGGCCATACGTTCAGATGCACATGTGTACAAATGATTCAAATTAGAGGGGTATAAAAATTACATTGAAGATTTGTTTGAGACAGTCTTCCGCCCAAAACTTCTATTACAAAATCCATTTGTTTTTCTTCTTTTTTTTAATATGATGTTCAGTAAAACTGATCTTGCTGAAGTAAAAAATTACCATTCCTCATATCTCATTCAATTATGTATTACAATCCTACTTTAATTAACATATATCCTTTTAGAGCTTGGTGATAAAGTTTGATGAGATATAATTACAAATGTGTCAGGTGTTGGGTTTTTTTGGAAGATATAAATCCTTGAAAATTCAGCCAGTGTTACTTTTCTAGCAACAGAACTTTGCTAGAAAGTAATGATGTACTTTTTATTCCCCCAAAACCTGTAAATATACCTGAAATCACTCTTATTCAGAGTGAAATACTTCACATTTCATATAAAGATATATTTTCATTTTTAGTAGATACTCTTTTGCTGTAATCACTGTAACTTTCATATGGGCAAGTCTATGCAATGGACAAGTCTTGTGACAAATTATATTATATTTCATATAATGAGGTGAATTGGGTGATTTGGGTCATGGTCTTACATTCCCAAGACAGTTCATGCCATTAACAAGGGGTCTTGAGGGGGATCAGGGACCCCCTAAACTACTGAGTCACTCTGTGGCCTTGTTTTTCCAAAAAAAAATAATAGGCTTTTTTTTATCTCCCTTGTGGGAGAAGCACTATACTTATCTTTCTAAACTTTGGCCAGCTTCATTCCCCCAGAAAGAGTGATCATATCTGAAATTTGCATCCAATTCTGGATCTTGCAGCCAAGACTTTTTCCTTTAAAAATTAAATTAAATTAAGGTTCCCTGCATGAAAACCCTAGGATGTATCTGCCTAAAATTTGGCAGGCTTAATCCATTCTGGAGAGGTTCTTTTTCCTGCAGATTTCATCCATTTATTTGAAATGGAAAAATAAGTTATAGCAATTCATATATATATATATATATATATATATATATATTACCCATTGGTAATGGAGATGAAAAAGAGCTTTGGAGTTAACAGATTAGCTTCAGACCTAAATGATAAATCAAATCAGAATGACACAGAGAGGATCTGAAGCAGACCGGGCTGCTTCCTAATGCAACAGATACAGAAACAAGACAAGTCTTGTGGTCGCTGCACACCCTAATATTCAGTAACAAACAGTACTTCACCTAATCCACATGAAATGAAGCATGTGGATTTAAAGTTAAGACAAGCATAACATTAAAGTATACGTTGCCATGGGTTCTTCAACCTATACTGCAAGCCAGACCCAGGGAATCCTTGGGCAGCCACTGAGGTACAAGTGCCCCAGCAGGACCCACTGCTAACAGTTCCCATAGTCCTTCCTTTAAAAATCAATTGGGTCTGGGAGCCGTTAATTGATATTCCACAGTGCTCCAGAGTAACGCTACCTTGGGCCATTATTGGACATGTAAACATTGGCTCCCAGCTGCTGCTGTTTCAGAGCACTGATGCTGCCAAGCAAATCTGCCAGGACCCACTGTAATAGGAGGGGGCCCTCCTGAGTAGGAGGGAAGACCAGAGGACTCTTTTCTGAGGGACCCCTAAAACCTGGAAAGTGCAGCCTTGGTGATAGCCTGCCCAGGTTCTTCAAGGTATCAAAATATGTATTATAAACCAGAGATGGAGAACTTCAGTTTGGGAGGGATGGCCCTCTGGGTCTCTCTATCTGACCCCCGAGACTCTCCCCAGCCCACAGCCCCAGCCCAGATACACCCCTTCTTCCCAGACCACAACTCTCACCAGCACTGCTTTGTACCTCCTGGAGTGTTCTTGGCTGGCTGGAGTGTGTCCTCGAAAAGTGATCATGCCACTTGCTTGCCCGGGTGGGGGATAGTGTGGGGTCTGTTAGTGTGGGGTTTCCCAGCCCTAATTCAAGGAGAACGTGCATACTAGTGAATCAAATGCTGGCTTAGTCACCATGCTGGTTCCTCCCATTATGTTTCAGGCAGGCTGCCAGCCATGTTACTATTTTTAAGTTCCTGATCTAAACAGTGGAGGTTGATTTATTAGGGTAGATGGAGCAGTGCCCCACCAACCTCAGCCTGCCCTCAGCCAGTCCTCGCCTTCCTGCCTTCTTACTCACAACCACTCAAAGGATGGCTCTGCCTGTCATTGACTCTGGCTCCACCTACTGTTGGTCTCCCTGCCTTCTTCCCTACTAGTTCCATTCTGCTCCTGCCACCACTGTATATAAGACTCTTTGGTAAGTATTTCCTTTTTATATGAATGGGTTTGGTTTATACTAGCCATGGTTTTCCATTTTACAGATGTGAGTTTGAGTTAAAGGTGTACGGTTTAAGAGTTTGTTCTGAAGTGCGTATATTTGTTAAGATTTTTTTAATAAGATTTTTAGTTATGTCCCAAATTCTTTTTAATATGTAATTGTCTGTTTTTGTGTGTGTTTTGGATTGAAGAAGGAAGACTTGCTAGTGTTAAGCATTAACAACTGCAATAAAATTTGGAGGGCAATTTGAGAACCTTCTTTCTTTTGTTTTCTATTTCTTTTAAAGTGCAGCATGTATATTTATCTGCTGACCCACTCGAGTACATTACTCTTAAAACATGACAAATAAACCTGCAGACACTGTTTAAAGAAGTACGAACCACTCAATAACTGTCTGTAGCCATCTGTCCCTCATTCAGAATAATCATTTCGGAAAAGTTGCAGAACAGCACTTGCAATGGGAAAGAAAAAGGTACATTTTAATTTAATCTGGTGAGATCTAATGCACTAACACACTAATTAAGTGAGACCTAATGCAGCCTAATGCATTATAAATGTCATGTTTGTGTCATCACCCTAAGTCATTTCAGTGTAATCATGTAAATACATTACAGTCATCCAACCCCTATAGAAACACCGTATGTAGAATACTACAGCTCAAAATTACAATTAAACCCTGGCACCTTCCTTTGGGAGTATGCCCAGAGTCAATATATACATAATCATTATCGTGTGTCATTGTAAATTAACCTGAGCTGCATATGTACTGTTGTTCTCTTTCATGTGCACAAATTCCAGTTCCTCCCATTCCTAACAGAGGAATAGAGGACTCAGGAGGAGGCTGCTACAGCTCAGAGCTACAGCAGGAGTCCAGCAAACTACAAATGGCTATGCACAGAAAAAGAAAGCATTGCCAATTCCTCCTGTTGTGAATGGTTACTGTATTTATCTCATATACCTTTGAACTTTGCTCAAAGACCACACCTCTTGCATTTCATGGCCTTTGGGGGGGTTATGGGCAAAGGGTATGCATGTGGTGAAGCAGGCTCTATTCCACAAATGGATTTACTGTACCACACTTAATCTTTTAGACTTTAAGAAGCTTCTCTCTTGTTTGTGTTGTGACCTGGCTATCCCTCTGGAGCAGGTGTGGGGAACCTTTAGCCCTGCAGATATTGCTGAGCTACCATTCCCATTAGCCCCAGCAAGCATGGCCAATGGCCAGGGATTATGGCAGTTGTAGTTCAGCAACAACTGGTAGGAGGAAAAGACTCCTCTTACCTGCTCTGGAGTAGAGTCACTGTGGGCTGTTTCATATTAACCCTACACATATAACTCCTGCCGTTAGCACCGCATGCATGAAAAGAACTGGAGTTGCAAGTAATCCAGAGTCCTCATATTTTTCAGAAAATCAATATGACTATGACATCAATGGACTCTGAAGCTCAGCAGATCAGAGCTGTAGTAGCACTTAGATGTAGCTCAGTGGTAGAGTATCTGCCTTGCATGCAGAAGGCCCTGGTTCAGTCCCTGGCATCTGCAGGTAGGGCTGGGAGAGACTCCTGCCTGAAACTCTGGAGAGCCACTGCCAGTCAGTGTAGATAATACTGAGCTAGATGGACCAAGGGTCCGATTCAGTATAAGGCAGCCTCCTATGCTCCCATGTAATGCAAATTGTCTGGTGACCATAGGGCATGTGAACCCCATACAACAATTTTTGTTTTCCTGTATTTCTCCAACATTGTTCCAGTTATTGTGGCTTGCACTGGATAGCTTTCGAAATGTCATTCTTGGTGGGTTTGCAGAACCCAGGCTAACCTCTCCTACGCTGCAGTGCATCAGTGCATGCAGGATGTTGGTATCATGACTTGGGTCATGACAGGTGACTAGATGGGCCAGAACTTTGGATCAGGTGTTAAGTAATACTTTTTATCATGGCCATATTCAGTCATGCCTTATCATGTTTATTCAGGGGTTTAAAGGCTTGGGACAGTCACCAGGCAGAGGTAGAGCTATGCAGTTCTCACCACTCAAAAGCCCATCCAGCAGATGTGCAGATCCATTTTAGATGATAGGTGGTGGCACTAATCATCAGTTTGATGAATCCAGCTCCTTGATTCCCTTTCCAATCCTGCAAGCAGTAGATACTCTGAGTGGGTTTATAAGCGCTTGGTCTATGCAGCTGCATGGAGACTTTGAGAGGCTGGAACTATGGAAGCAAACCTCTTTGTATGCATGGTTTCTCTTATTCATTTATGACACTATTATCCTGCTTCTGCAGAGTTTAGGACAGTGTACGTGATCCTCCCCTCACAAGAACCCTGTGATGTAGGTTTGGGTAAGAGATAATGAGCAGGTTTGGGTGCTCATCATGGGTACGTGATCCTCTTCTCCCCTCACAAGAACCCTGTGATGTAGGTTAAGGTAAGAGATAATGAGCAGGTTTGGGTGCTCAACATTTCCCATTCTGAAAGAACTCAGGACTTTTCAAACTTACCAGTCAAACTCTCAAGATATGCCAAAGGGGTTTTTAAGCACATTATTAGAACACATGCACAAATCATGGAGTGCCCACCAATGCCTCTGCTTTCACTTCCCCTATCTCAAAGCAAACAAAACAAAACCACTTACCTTGGGGAAGGAGAAATAGTGGGTGCTCCCATGTGAACTTCTGACTTTTCTCTCCAGGGACTGGAACTTGAGTATAAGTCCCAGGATCCCCAGTGGAAACTGATCCTCTGTATGTTATTTGCTGCCAAGGAGGTGGCAACCATTCTTCTGCCTCAGTTCCCTAATCTGTAAAGTGGGAATCACGGTAGCTTAATGTACAGAAGTGCTGCACAAACAAGCACAATTAGAAGGCTCTGGAGCAGTTCACCAGCCGACGGTGCTTTGTGAAGTATACTTTGTAGCTGTTTTGATCCCATGCTGATTCATTTCTGGACTTTGACAGAGAGGACTAGAAAAATGCCAGACTGTGCCCTAGAGCTGTTCTTTAACCTTGTATAAAATAATGCTAATGGATACCATTTTTAAAAATGATGTTTTTTAAGAAGCCCAAACATTAAAAAATACACTAACATATATTAACTTTTATTATGTAACAGCAACATAATAAATTTATGAATTCATATGGCCTTTACAAAAAGACAGAAAAGATATTGCACCAAGTTTAGGTACTGGCTATTTGGATTGAATATTTGCTAAACAAATGAGGTTCAATGCAGTCAAAGCTAAGCACATCCAAGATCCATTGATGTTAATGGAAGAATTAAGAAGAATTAATCCTCTCCTATTGAGATCAATATGACTTTAAGGCTGTAATCTTGTATACACTTACCTGGGACTAAGTCCCACTGAGCTCAGTAGGACTAACTTCTGAGTAGAAGTGCTTAGGATTGTGCTGAAAAAATGCTTAACTTTGTCTGACAATGCCCACAATATCTATCATGATTATATACATTTCTGGAGTTAAGGCAAAACCAGATGATACCTCAAAATACAACAGACGGCTTGAGAAACAGACATAATTAAAAACAAGAGGGGAGAATTTCCATCTCCAACTAATGAATTAGCTGTGCCTAAGGAATGAATCCCTTCGGTTTTTTAATAAAGTGGTTATTATCAATCATGTTAATTAAAGGTGAAGAACAAGTGTGATTTTCCTATGGAGCAAGGCTGTTTTGCAGAGCTTTGCCAAAATGATCCCATTTAACCCTGGTAAGCATTTTTTGTGAGCATGATAATCTCTTCCTGTTACTAGAAAATACTTTCTGTAGAATATAAATTCCTTCAATGTGCAAATAACATCCAGCCGTGACCTACAGACTTTCAGTTGGGTGGTCCTCTTTGAGATTTATTATTTGAAGGAAAACATCTAAGTGAATCATCCAGCACACTGTACAAAGAGGAGTAATGAAGTCAGTCGCTTATCAATAACCATTATCTATTCCTTCCCAACTGAATGGAATGAATTTATGATAATTTTTAGAGCGAGGGGAACAAAGACATGATATAACTAATATATCAATGAACAGTTCTTTGGCAGCTATGTATTAATCTTGCTTGAAGACTGAACTCAAAGATTCTTAAATTATAGACCTGGTTGCCAGTCTTTAAAAAACATAACTGGGGGAGGGGGGGCAGACAACAATAATTATCCACTTCTCCCACAAATCCAATATGTCCAGTAAAAGAACTCTGGATAAATCTTGCAGGCAGCTTAATTCAGTAACATCAAGCATAGATATTTATTGTCTGCTTTAAGTCGTAATCCAAATGTACCGTATTTTAAACACACAAAATTCGATGAAATCTCAACGGAGTTCAGAACGGGTCAAATGCCATAAAATAGAATCCAAATTCACCCATGAGAAACCAAGAAAGAAAACATCAATCCAAAGGATGAGAAGATGATCTTCGAAGAACAGAAGCAATGACTGGTCCCCACCTGGGTGAATGGCAGTGGGAAATTGACCTTACAGGGGGAAGACCAGGAAGCCAGAAAATGTAGAATACTGCCATCCTCCAACCAGATTACCTTTCTCCAGTTTCAAGTAAACCTTGTCTTCCTTGTCTAGATAGAGTAGGACTCCATTTGTGGCAGCTTCACGAGTGACATCCTTGTCTCCAGCAAAAGCAGAAATGACTGGTTTTCCATTGAGCATCAAATTAACCTACAAAGGAGAAAAGCACTGAAAAAAGCTCAGGTTAACAGAGAAAAGCATCTCGGCATTAATGAATTCTATGCAAAGCGCTATTAGAAGTCACATGCACTCTGAGGTCTCCAGACTATCTACCATCCTTTCAACATCCTTTCAAAAACTAGCAATAATGAATAATGAAGGTGTTTTGTATGTGAAAGAGAGGGTCAGTACAGAATGTATTTGTGATTATGATTCTGCAACAGTCTTACATTAGGGATAAGAACATAAGAAAAGCCCTGCTGGATCAGGCCAAAGGCCCATCTAGTCCAACCTCCTGTTCTCACAGTGACCAAACAGATGCCTATGGGTACCCTGCAAGCTGGACCTGAGCACAACAGCATTCTCACCATCTTAGTTTCTCAACAACTGGTATTTAGAGGCATCCTGCCTCCAGTACTTGACGTAGTATAATAGTCCAATTTGGGGGTCTGATGTGGCACGGGATCACCCCAGTCCAACCTGGGATGCTTGTGTGCCAACCTGACCAAGATCTTGGCCTGAATAGATTCAGGGGCCAACCCTAACCCTAATTAAACATGCGGTCAGGAGGTGAGAGGAAGAAGGAGATGCTGCATCTCCTTCGCCCCACCCTTCCCAACCACATGCGTTATCAAGGTTTAACAACTCTAAGTAAACATACAGTCAAGAGATAGGTGGGCAGTAGTGGGCAGCACAGGCAGGGCAGGGTTGCTTACCTGGCTTCTCAGTACTACGTATTGCTGTTGGTTACCAAGAGGGAGAGGGAGAAGGGAGACATTGGGAAGCATCAGCAAATTGGTTCCACTGCTGCACCTAATTTAACCCTTGGAAAGCACAGCAAGGGAAGGGAAGAAGGGGAAGAAATTCCCAGGCAGTTGCTTGAGTGGTGCATTATTTAATCCCCATGGCTGCAGTTAAACAGAAGCCACATATTTTGTGTGCTTCTCTGCCATTACAGCTTGAGAAACGCTGTACTAGAAAGGAACAGGGATGGGTGAGAATTTCAATTCGGGTCACATTTCAAGCTGAATCTATCAAATTTGCACTTTCCAAAAGGATATGAGAACCAAAACACAGCCATCCTTCAGAATTCACACTTAGTCAAATTTTGCAATGCAGTTTGCCAACCAATGTTTCCAAAAATGCATATATTAGAAGAAAGTGTGCATAAAAATGAATATGCAAGTGAAAATAAAAACATTGTATCAAGAGAAATGGCTTGCAAAAATGTCTTCATTAGTCAAATCTGCCGACAAACATGAGTTTATTAGGAGAAGCTCGACACTAAAATGCTGGAGAATTTTCATGAGGTTTTTTTTTCCAAATTGCAATTGCTGCAGAAATGCGGAGAACTGAATTTAAGATTGGAAAAATGAGAAACCAAGAGAACTGAAATTGACAGATCTTTCCTTCCTTAGAGAGAATGCACTACTGGACTCAATGGGACTTGCTTCCAGGGAAGGAGCTCTGTTTGCATATGCAGCTGTTAATCAAATCCTGTGCATGATTACATGAAAGGAAGTCCCAACAAAATAAAAGGGACTTATTTCTAGTAAGAATGCATGCCTTGCTTTCCTTCTTCTTCTCTGCCACCCAACTGCCCTACTTTTCAGGTAGGCCGACCCAACCTGGGATGATCACTGTCTCAACCAGGTCTGGCTGAAGCACAGATTGGCCCAAATTGAGTCAATTCAGTTCAGGAGCCAGGATTTTGCTGCATCTGGTACACAGTTCTGTACAATAGCTAGTAGCCATTGATAGTCTTACCCTTCATGAAAGGCTATGTCCCATTCCAAGAATTACCAATTTATAGCCATTGGTCTCCTGATCCGCACTGGGGATGGGGACTTGCTCCCTTTCTGAGAAAATGAGGTCAACATTCTCTCACATTTAGATGAATATTCCAAATTTATGACAAAACATCAGCGATGCAAGCAATTTCCTTTATGTTCCTCCCAACATGAATCCCCTTGTGAACAGTTTTACACTTTTTCAAAAAGGTGAGCAAAAATTGCTGAACAGCTGGGGCTCATTTTGTGGGAGCAAAAATGTTCACCAAACACATCCTCCATTATGGTTTAGCATGAATAATCACCACACTGGCCCAATGTTGTAAGAATTCCATTGCGTACAGAGACCTAGGCACCCACTGCCAGTACCCAAAATGGCTGGGTGCCCGTGCAAAAGTTGTAAGAAAAAACTGCACATACCAAATTAGATATGTTAAAATATATAGGTGTTAGATGCCTCTGTGTGCACATGCACACTGGAAGCCTAAATCTCAAGATGGCCAAACTAGAGTGTCTGATAATAAAAAAGAATATAGTAAATGAGAAACTGGTTGATCATTGAAAATCAGTGGGATACTGTTAACTGAAAGGCCGCAGAATGTCATTGTGGAGGTGAGCTTGTGTACAGAATCTTGTGGGTAGAAATCCCAGGCCCCAAGGTAGGTTAGTCCTGGAACATATACACAATCCAATCTAACTAAGACTCTAATAAGGATCTTGGGATATAGAATAAAATGAAAAGCATAGCTTTACACGAAGAAGTTCTCAAGTTCAGTCCCTGTCATCTCTAGTAAAGAGGATAAGGTAGTGGGATATACCTCAGACTGAGATCTCAGAGCAGGGATAGCCAATGGGGTACCCTTCAGATATGGTTAAATTACAACTCCTATCAAACCCAACCAGCATGGCCAATGGTCAGGGATGCTGGGAGTTGTAGTCCATTATATCTGGAGCACACCATTGTTGGCTAGCCCTGCCTTAGAGAGCTGCTACCAGTTGACAATCAGTATCATGAGTAGCTAATGTGGTGCCTTCTAGATGTTGCAGCCATCATCCCTGAAGGGATGGTTGGGGCTTATGGGAGTTTGAGTCTATTAACATCTGAAGAGCACAGCATTAGCTATCCCTGATGAAGATGGACCGATGGTCTGGCCTAGTATAAGAAACCTTCCTCTGTTCTTAAATTATGGAGAAAGGCAAAGTAGATAACGTACCAACAAGTGATTGTTTCAATTACTCACAGATTGATTGGCTAATTGTAAATGTGTGTCAGGGCAAGCAGGCAAATAAATAGGCTGAAGCATGCTTTACTCTAAATTGGACAGTGCCCAAAAGTTTTAGCTACAATGAATGATTGTACCTTACAACACTGAGTCATGGAGCAAGCAACAAAGGAGGTGACTCTTTATTTATTTGATTTATTTATTTTATTATACGTGTATACCGTCCCATAGCCGAAGCTCTCTGGGCGGTTTACAGTAACTAAAAACATTAAAACAAATACAGTTTAAAACAGAACTTATAAAAACAATTTAAAACACAATTTAAAAATGTAAACAGTATAAAACACATGCTAAAATACTTGGGAGAAGAGGAAAGTCTTGACCTGGCACCAAAAAGACAACAGTGTTGGTGCCAGGCGCACCTTGTCACACACATCATTCCATCCCGCCAACTAAAACAGCTAGGTTGGTGGGGACGAGAGAGAGGGCCTTCTCAGTGGCGGCCCCCACTCTCTGGAACTCCCTCCCGTATGATCTTCGGCATGCCCCTTCCCTGAATGTATTCCGCCAAGCTTTGAAGACCTGGCTTTTCAGACAGGCCTTTGGGACTTCCGGGGAGGGTTAATCACTATGATAAATTGCCTAGTACTCTGAACTGTCATTGTTTATAGTTTTATCGTATTGTTTTATTATGATGTATTTTATTGAAACAAAGATGTACATTGCCTAGAGTGGCCATTGGCCAGATAGGCGACACAGAAATTAAATTATTATTATTATTATTATTATTATTTGGATTTGGATCTTGATTGATTCCTGGATCTTATATGAGAAGATGTAAACACTGTTGAACTTTTTGCAAACAGTGATCACAGCACTACCAAGTTCAACATATTTTATGGTTGGAAAATTGCCCAGAAAATCCAACAGAGTCATATTTAATTCCAAAATGGGATTTTTAATTTCAGAGATGGGAAGGTTAGTTAGAAGGAAACTGAGAGGTATCGTCAAGAAGGGTAAAATCCCTTCAGGGAGTATGGAAATTATTTGAAAGTAATACAACACAGAGCCATACAAAACGTACAGTACAGATTAGAAAAGGCACAAATCATGCTAAAAGGATGACAGGGTGGTTACACAGAAAAGTAAGCTGTAAAAGGTGAGAAAGCTTACATTAAAAAATAGAAGGCCTGCTGAAGAAAAAGGAAGAACTCAGGCAAGTCAAATGTAAAGCTACAGCAAGACAAACTGAGAAGGAATCTGAGAAGCAAATGCCAAAGATATAAAGAAATAATAAGAAAACAGAATCTAAATGCATCAGAAGCAGGAAACTAGCAAGATGGCAACAATAATAAAAAGATGCATAAATTGCAGAGAAGATACATGCATTCTTTGCATCACTCTTCACTGTGTAAAATGTTGGCCAGATGAACTGACCTGAACTAGTGAAAATGTCTGTGAAAGCTTTCAGCTCAGTGCTAACCTGAACTGACAGAGCACCAGATATAAGATGTCAGATAAAGGTGACAGTAGATGAAGCTCTAGAACTAATTGAAAATTATACAGCACCGTATTACAGGGCTAGATGGCACTCGCCCAAGCTTTCATAAAGATCTCAAATGTGAAACTGTATCTTTTTTAACTCAACTGTGTAACTATATCACTCAAATCAGCCTCCTCAAAGGACTGGAAGATGGATACTGTGACAGCAAATTAAAAAAGGAAAGAATCCAGGGACTCGTCAGCCTAACTTTTGTCCTCAGTAAATTGATGTGAAACAAATAATGACTAGAAGCATTAAGTATACAACTGTTGATCCACTGGCTGTAGTAAATTGGTGGCAATGATGGTTATGATGGTGGTGGTGATAGTGAGGAGGAGGAGGAGGATAGATCCAGAATCATCACCAGCAGGGGTGTAGCCATCCGGGGTCTCAGGGGGTCTTAGACTTTTTTAGAAGCAGGGTCTCAGCAGGGTCCCTTTCTCTCCAGCATCCTATGAGCCAATCGGCATGAAAGGGGAATGTTTTCTAACATGCTTCCTTGTCTTTTCTTGCTGATTGGAGCCAATCAGAGTGAAAGGAGATGAGTCAGCTACTGAGATACTCTTCCCAGTAGCTAACACACTCCCCTTTCGTGCTTATTGGCTCCTAGGGACATCTGTTGTTGTGGGAGAAGGCATTAACAAGGACCTCATTCTCAACGCAGCAGCACACACACACAAAAGGATGGGAGGCATGGCTCCATCAGAAAGGAACCCTGCACTTCTGAATTCACCACTACACTACTGATCACCTGGGATAGTCAGGCAAATGCCAGAGCCCCAGAAGGCTCACTGCTGCTGATGCTGGACTTGGACTGGCTCTCAGTGCAGAGACTGAATATATGACCCAGAGAAACTAAGATTGACTGCAGCCGCTTGGACTTTCAAAAAGTTTGAACAAGGTACCTCACCAAAGACTCCCGAGTAAGCTTAGGAGTCATGGAATAAAAGGACGGGCCCTCTTGTGGATCTGGTATTGGTTAAGTAGCAAGAAGCAGATAGTAAGAATAAAATGACAGTCCTCCCATTGGAGGGCTGTTGAAAGTGAGGTCCCCCAAGGATTGGTATTGGGACTTGAGCTTTTTAACTTGTTTATAAATGATCTAGAGTTAGGGGTGAGCAGTGAGGTGGCCAAGTTTGCTGACAGTACTAAATTGTTCAGGGTTGTTAAAACAAAAAGTGATTGTGAAGAGCTCCAAAAGGACCTCTCTAAACTGAGTAAATGGGCAGTAAAATGGCAAATGCAATTCAATGTAAGCAAGTGCAATGTATATTGGGGCAAATAAACCCTTAATTTCGCATATATGTTCATGGGGTCTGAACCAGGAATGAGACCTTGGGATCATAGCGGATAGCTCAATGAAGATATTGACACAGTGTGCAGCAGCTGTGAAAAAAGCAAATTCCATGCTAGGTATCATCAGGTAAAGTATGGAAAATATCAAAATCCATTATATAAAGCTATGGTGCCACATTTGGAATACTGTGTACAGTTCTGGTCACCTCACTTCAAAAAGGATATTTATTGTAGAGCTGGAAAAGGTTCAGAAAAGGGCAACCAAAATGATCAAGGGGATGGAGCGACTCCCCTATGAGGAAAGGTTGCACATGCACCTGAGAAATTACTAACAGAAAACGTTAAATAGCAGTAGTATTTCCATCGTGAAATGTATTTGTAGCCCCAGCATCCTGCTTTTAAGGAATTACCAACCCTTCCGAGGAATTCTCCTACTCAGTCATTACTGTGTTTTCTCAGGTCTAGGGATGGAGAAGAAGTATGTTTGGTCCCCATTTTGAAGTGAACTGATCTAATGCTCTGGTTTTAGACTTCCCAAATGTGTGTGAGTGAGTACATTTTTAAAAAAAACATTTTCTGTGTGTGCAAAAACTAGATGGTTGAGCACATGCAAAACTGAAAGAGATCAACCCTACTTAGGAAGGTTTGATGAGGAACATTTTCACAAACTGGAATATCTAGTGAACTGACTGTACACATACTTGGTGACACTAAGAATTCTAACAGTTTTGCAAGATGTTACCCCTTTGCACAACTTTGTTGGTTTGTATTTAAATATTTATAGATCTCACTTTTCCTCAAAATACAGCAAGGTGGTATACAACATGCACAATTACAGTAAGATCAATAAAGCATCTAGAAAAGCATCAGTAAAACTTTCCTCAGCAATGCTTGTTCTATAACAGAGCTAGCATTAGGTTTGAGGAGGGCTTAGGCAAGGTGTCGTCCAGGACTGCCCCCCTCCCCTGGCACCACCTAGTGCCCCTTGTAAGCTTACCAGGGATGGTGGTGGCACCACTCTAGGCAGCAGGATGGCTGTTTCCATTTGTGCATTATTTTTGGAAAGTGCAGCTTTAAATCGAAATGCTATTTACGCCAGGATGAGGGGAGTTGGCTATAGTGGATTCCTGGCTGATCTGGCAGTGTCTTGGCTCAGCCAGGCTATGCTGAGCTATGGCAGCAGAAGCCCCTCATCCTGGCTCAGCCATGGTGGAGCTGGGCTCCAGTCAGCTCAGCCAGGGGTCCGCTGGGAGAAGCCCAGCCTGGTGGAAGGGAAGCTGGTGGAAGCCAGCGAAAGGCCTCAAAAAGGGGTGTTATGGAGCACAGAATGGGCTGTGTGGGGGGGGGACTTAGGCCACATCCAACTCATGTTCAGAGTGCTCCTGCAGGTCCCCACCCAGGCAAAAGTTATGCTGGAAAAAGTTCAGTCTAAGAAAATAATTGCTATGGAAGTCAATGGAGACCGCTTACTCCCCAGTATTTCTGAGAGCCAGATTTTACTTTCCAGTCCCTGCATGCAGCTCCCGGTTGAACAGGTGTTCCGCCGGCCCAGAAGCTCCCAAACAGGAACTGGATGCTGTGGACCTTCCCCAGGGCCGGCCCCAGGCACGTGCGGCCCTTAGGCACCAGCCTACCCTGGCATCTGACACCCACTTGCACGCACACATGCCCCACCTACCTACCTACCTACTGGGTGGGGAGAGGAGCGGCAGGTTGGGTGGGTGAGTGAGCAGGTGAGCAGGGGGAGGGGTCGTGAGTGGGGGAGAGAGTGAGCAGGGGGGGAGGAAGGCGCCAGGGGGAGGTCAAGCGGGCCAGGGGGAGGGCAAGCGAGCAGGCAGGGGTAGAGCGACAGCGAGCGAGTGGGCAGGCAGGGGTAGAGGGAGAGCGAGCGACTGGGCAGGCGGGCAGGGGGAAGAGCGAGCGAGTAGGCAGGCAGCTCCCTCCCTGCAATCCACGGCAGGGAGCCTGCTGCAGAAGGGGAGCACTACTTCCCAACCATAAGAAGGGCCCCTTCAGGGGCCCCTGTGGGCCACAGGGCCCTCAGCCAGGGCCCCACCTGGCCACCCTTTGGAGCCAGCCCTGACCTTCCCACTGGCTCCTCTTATGCCGGTTCCCCTTCCGCTGGCTTCCCCTGAGTTGGATTGCTCTGTTAGTCATTCCTATTAACTTCAATAGCTCTACTCTGCACCTTCTAAGCTACTCTGCTTCCCTTACATGCGGTGGAGGGCATTGTGCCACCTCCAGAGTTCAAGCACAATTCAGTACAAAGCACCCCTAAAATCTAGCTTTTGCTAAGATAGCCTGCATCTGAGCTCTGTTTTGGTCTGAAGAGGAAATAAAGAAAGTCGCCATTACAGTAACCCAGGCAGAGCATATTTCAAGCAGACAGAGCTGAGACACTTCTTGGCAAGTCCATTGATTCCTGTCTAAATCTTTGCCATTTTCTCTTGTCATCTGTAAAGCAACGAAAGGAGCATCAGACTCCTTCCGTACACGGTAAGCCAAAATATGTCACTCCTTCCTTCTCCCTTCCCCATAATTACTAATTAAGGAGTTTCAATGGCCTGAAGCTTCTGCCACAAAAGCCCAAAATAGATATTAATCTTTTTCCCCATTTACCCATACAACAAAATAAAGATACCTTTTTAGTAGGTCTGTGCAAGACACTTCCGATCTGGTTCGGGCCTAGTTCAGTGATCCAGACTGGACCCCATTTGGGGCCCAAATGGCTCCGGACCTGACCAAATCTGGGGCCCAAACAGAACTGGGGATCTTGCATAGCCCTAGAGTCAGGTGGCAAGGAGAGAGGGGAAGAAGAACCATCCCTGGACCCAGAAGAGCTTAATAACAGTTGTAAATCTCCCAGTTCTAGGCAAAGTTCTGGAGAAGGTGGTTTCAGTTGGGATTCAGGCCTGGTTTGGGTGTGGAAACTGCCTTGGTGGCCCTGTATGATGACCTGTGTCAGAACAGGAGAGAGACAGGGACTTATACTTGGATTCCTGCATTGAGCAGGCCGTTGAAGATGGCCTTATAGGCCCCTTCCAACTCTACCATTCTATGATTCTAAGGAGACAATGCAGACAGTGTCTTGCCTGCATTGTCTTCTTCTTCCAGCCTCCTCTCACTGCCTGACTTCATGTTTCATTAGGTTTATTTATTTTATTTATTAAATGTATGCTCCACCCTTCCTTCCAGAGGAATCCAAGCTGCCAAACACTTCTGTGATTTTTTAAAAAAAGACTAAAATAAACACATATTTAAAACATTTTTAAATTGTTAAAAACAGATAAAAACAGTAAACATCTAAAACAAATTTAAGAACAGATGGAACTAATAATGGGTCAGGATAGCCCCACTGAAAGAGCAGGCATATAAAAGACTACAGTGATGGTGCTTGCCTAATTTCAATAGGCAGGGAGTTCCAAAGTACAGTTGCTGCCACACTAAAGAAAAAAAAACTCCTTACGAATGTGGGATGAATATTGCGTAGTACTTGTAGAAGTGCAAGTTCTGCAGATTGAAGTGATTGAATCAGCACGCATGAGGATAAGGTGATCTCTTAAGTAAACTGATCCCAAGCTGTTAAAGTCTTTATATACCAATAACAACCCCTTGAACTTTAAAACCCTGATTAAACATGCAGTTGGGTGGCAGGGAAAAGCAGGAGGAAAGGAGATAATGCCGGCAGAGAGTCTCACCTGCACCACCTCCTCCCCACCACCTCCTTACCACCGAATCACATTTTTAATATCTCACACACATACACTTTTGACTGCTCCAGATTGCTGAGGGTGGACCCATCCTGATCCAGGGCTGCTTCAACCCACTCTGCACAAGTCTCAGATCTGCCAAATTTGGTTCAGGAACCAGAATTGGTCTGGAATAGATACACACCCCTAATTTTTAGATGCCATTTCTCAGAGATTTAGACAAACTCTTTCTGGCTGGCACCATGTAAAAATGTTTATGGCTATGGGTACGCTAGTCACTTCAAAAGCAACCGGAATGATATTTCTGTGTTTTCAAGCAACTCTGCCCTCTGCTGGCCACACTTCCGTTCCCCACTGCTGACTTCAGAACTTTCAGGACTGCTCACAGGAAAGTCCTGGGCCAATCACTGTCTCTGTCTGAGCCTGCAGCAAAGTGTTTCCATTGGCCACACCTGGAAGACACACAGGTTGATTTACCAATCAGCTGCAAAATCTGCCTACAGCTGAATTTTTTTAAAAAAAAGTGCAGTTGAGCTGATCTGACCAGGTTTTAGAGTAAAAAAGGGTGGAGCTTGACTAGCGTCATGTACCTCTGTTTTCAGAAAAGAGAGGTGGAGATGCACTGGAACCGGCACAACAATAAGCGTGCCTCTATCCCAATACCCAATCACTTCCAGAAAGGCAGGATTTGTAGTCAACTTGAGCATAAAAGCTCCGTGAAATAGCCATGTCGCAGGAATGACAGTTACTAACCCCCCTCCTTCTCTAGCAAGCCCATCAGCTAATCAAAGGCTCACTCTTTCTCTTCTACCCCTGTCTTCTGCTTTCACGCCCTGTCAGGTTCTCTGTTTCTTGGGAAGACCTGCTTTCTTTCTTCTCCTCGCTGTGCTCTTTCCGTCTTCCTTGGCTGTCTCATCCCAAAATCTCATGTTCTTCTCCTCCCACTACCCATAGCCACCTATTGGAAAAACTGAACATTTACTCTCAGCCATGGCCCAAAAGTCACCCACCTGAATCAGAGTTGGAAGGGGCCTATAATAAGGCCATCAAGTCCAATCCCCTGCTCAATGCAGGAATCCAAATTAAAGCATTCCTGACAGATGGCTGTCCAGGTGCCTCTTGAATGCCTCCAGTGTTGGCGAGCCCACCACCTCCCTAGGTCATTGCTTTCTTTTGGTTCTCACTTTCAAAAGCCCCACAGAATCACTTCCCAAACTCCCTTCATCCCCTGACATATTTATCCCTCCAGCCAGACCTCCCTCTTCTATTTCAGCCGTCATCTCCTCTCCACCCCCCTATCCTAAACCACTTTCACTGCACCCTAGTTTTCCTATGTGTCTCCAGGCTTGCTTTTAGAAAAAGTTGTTTCTAATTCTTGTATTTGTCTGAAACTCTTTTATACTTAGCCTATTGTGAGTGTACTGTTTACTGATTCTGGGTAACATCCTTAATAAATATGCCAATTCCCTTTTTGATACAACAATGTTTGCTTTTGATCTTGTCTTTGTTCTCCTTGTTAACCTTTGGGGTGCCAAATTCGGAAGTGTGTTCTGTCATTATCAAAAGATCCTAAAAGAGAGTGTCATGAAGGCTTGCGTGCAAACAGACCGTGTTGCATGATGTTCACCAACTTGGCCAGCTTTAAAAGAAGATAGACAAATTTATGGTGGATAAGGCTATCAGTGACTATTACCTCTGATGGCTATGTTCTACCTCCCCTGCAATATGTTTCTGAATACCAGTTGCTAGAAATCAAAGGAGGGGAGAGTGCTCCTGTGCTGAGGTTCTGCTTACGGGCTTCTCATAGGCATATGGCTGGCCACTGTGAGAACACAATGCTGGATTAGATGGGCCACTGGCCTGATTCAACAGGCTCTTCTTATGTTCACACTTCATAAGAAATTCAACTGCCAGTCCAGTTGGCTTCTGCATGTAGAATGGTGGTGGTAGGGCCCCAATCTTGTCCTTCATCTCAGGCAGCAAAATGTCTTAGGCTGGCCCTGAGGGGCCCTATAGCTTGATCCATTGAACATTTCCTTTTGGTGTACAGTTAATAAAGTAAAAGCCCTCACTAACCCAATGGCAAGTGTCTTTGCTCATTATTCCTAAATGCAGTCACAATCAGGGTAACCAATGTCAAGAAATTAACCAAGTTCTTAGTCAAGAAATTAGAAGGCTAGGACTGGGGAGGGCAGCTATGAGAGAACTAGAAAAGGTCCTCAAATGCAAAGTTGTATCACTGAACACTAAAGTCAGGATCATTCAGACCATGGTATTCCCAATCTCTATGTATGGATGTGAAAGTTGGACAGTGAAAAAAGTGAATAAGAGAAAAATCAACTCATTTGAAATGCGGTGTTGGAGGAGAGTTTTGCAGATACCATGGACCACGAAAAAGACAAATAATTGGGTGTTAGAACAAATTAAACCAGAACTATCATTAGAAATTAAAATAATGAAACTGAGGTTATCATACTTTGGACACATCATGAGAAGACATGATTCACTAGAAAAGACAATAATGCTGGGAAAAACAGAAGGGAGTAGAAAAAGAAGAAGGCCAAACAAGAGATGGATTGATTCTATAAAGGAAACCACAGACCTGAACTTACAAGATCTGAACAGGGTTGTTTATAACAGATGATACTGGAGGTTGCTGAGTCATAGGGTCACCATAAGTCGTAATCGACTTGAAGGCACATAACCACAACAAGTTTATGTATAACTCCAGATTATTCTGCATGGTGAAATCTCAATTAGTCAGAAGAAACAAAACTAAACATTATCTCGTTAATTCGAAAGATTGTAAGTTTTGAGTCTGGTAACATTTGAGTAGTTCCTTAATGACTCAATGTGCTTCATGGTGTGTTAACTGGTGAAAGGTATGACAGGTATGTTAACTGATGAAAGGTATGAAGCTTAGGGATAGCCAATATGGTGCCCTCCAGAAGTTGTTGGACTATTGCTCCCATCATCCCTGACTATTGGCTGTGCTGTCTGGGACTGATGGGTGTAGTAGTCCAGCAACATCTCAAGGGCATCCTGGCCTATGTGACATGTAGGAAGGATAATGAATAACAATAAAATAAAATAGGACCAAAGCACCAGTTAATCAGGGCTGCAGACAGCAGCAAAGAGGCATGAAGATAAGATAAGATTTGGGGAGGCTTTGGGAAAACTTGTTTGCTCACTTGAAATGTCCTTTTCTCATGCCAAAATTCTAACCCTAGGAAAAGTTGGTGCAGAACTACTCTCAAACAAATGGAGATCTGAAAAACCCTCAATGACTTCACATCTAGACTGAAACATTTCTGCTTTTGATTGCAGCCTCCAGGGCTGCTTTTCATTTATATATACTTGAAAAAATAAAAAAACGGGAAAGAGCCAGACACAGGATTTATGTCATGCCAAGCTTGGTACAAATACTGCAGTCTTATACATGTCTACTTGGAAATAAATCCTATTGAGTTCAATATGGCTGATTCTTAGGTAAGTGGGCATAGGATTGCAGACTAAGGCCAATGGTTTGAGAAACCTATGGGCCCTTAGAAGGTATGATTCAGTGCCATATCATTCTTGTAACTAATGTGATTCCTCCATAGCTAAACATTACTGGAGCAGCACAGGACTAGATAGCATGGAAATAGATCACCCACTGCAGTGTAATATATTCAGTGAGCCAAGAATAGCCTTGGCAAGAACAGAAGTATGCCATACATGACCATTCATTTTTGCAGATACATCTCCACCCTCTCATCTTAGATAATCTCACTATTTTCTCCAAATGAGGCAATTGCAAGAGTGCAGCGAGGGCATGTAGGCATCCCATAGCTGGTATTTATGATGCTTTTGACCATGATGTCATTGTGCAGGTTGCATAGTCTGTAATGACACCAAAGTGGAAGTGCAAGGGTGTTTTTAATCTTGCACCACAGAACACAATGAAATTTCAGCAATCCAAACAGGGTGGGATTGTCTTTTAACCTGTCATGGCTGTGAAATCAACATTGATAGCCAAAGGCCAAAACAAGCCAACTTCATAAACAGACGCCTGATGTCATTCTGTGCTCTCTGGATGCTCGACGGTACATGATACCATCCATGTTTTAGAAGATTGACTAGAGATATAGGTTTTCTCCAAGAAAAAGAAAAAGGGGGAGGGAAAGAACTCCATTAAAATGAAAGGGCATTTTAAGAACATAAGATGAACCCTGCTGAGTGAGGCCAAAGGTCTATCTAGTCTAGCATGTTCCTTCCATCAGTAGGGTCAGTCACTACTTCCAAGCACTCTATGAGCAGTGCGTGAAAGCAAGAGGCCTCACCTGTTATTTATTCTCAGCATTTAATATTCAGAACTACAAATGGACCTGCAACAAAATGTTGCAGTATGGAGTGCTGCCATTCCATCTCCATCTCTTTTGTCATTACACACACACACACATACACACACACAGAGGGAGAGAGAGAGTGTGTCAGCATCCCATGGCCATTGCACATGCTCAATCCTCATTGGTCTGTTTTTGTGGGGGTTCTTCCTTCCACCTTAAAGTGTGTGGGGTTTTTTTGTTTATGTGTATTTTTTAAAATATTTCTGGGTGGTGCAATTTTTGCTACATAAGGAAGATTCCTCACAACCTGAACATTGCACACAGAGGGGACGATAAAGCTTCTCAACAATGAGGTTCTATTGACCTTTCATTACCTATCTAACATTAATTTGTCTAACCATTTTTTAGAAAATCCATCTAAATCAGGGAATTCGCCTCCCCTCCCCCACCCCCTGCGCAGAGCTTGGAAAAGTTACTTTTTTGAACTACAACTCCCATCAGCCCCAGCCAGCATGGCTACTGGATTGGGCTGATGGGAGTTGTAGTTCAAAAAAGTAACTTTTCCAAGCTCTGCCCCTGCGCCCCTGACCTGAGCAAAGACATAAAACACAAAGTGGGGTAAAAAGGGCCACATTTATTGACCTGGTGGTCTGCCACAAAACAAACTGCCTGAAACTCTGGAGAGCCGTCACCAATCAGTGTAGACGATACTGAGCTAGATAGGCCTATGGTCTGACTCAATGTAAGCCAGCCTCCTATGTTCCTATGTACAAGAATGCAGGCTGATCATGAGAAAGTATTGGGCAATACCACCCTGGCTCATGTTGACTGGATCAACAATCTATGCCTATTTTTGGCTGTTCACCTTAAATACAAGCAGAGGAGACATGTAGTTGTAAACAGGCCCTTTCAGAGGTCCAGACAGGCCCAAACCCATCTAATTTTTGAGGCCCCTAGCCATTGCAAAAACAAAGGGTTGCATACAACTAAGCCGAGGAAGAAAGGTGGGATATAAATTCAATAAAATGATAAAATAATAATACTGAAATTAATGAACCTACGTTAGGCATGTCTATTAACTTCAGTGAGTCTACTCTGAGTAGGACTTGCACTAAATACCATCCCAAAAATGACAACATGCAAAAACAAAACAAGGCACTGAAAAAAGAGTGAGTGGTCTGTTTATCTATAATCAGCTGAGCTGACAGGACATGTTCATCATGGTCTAATCTTGTGCTATCAGAACAGATACATGTTTCATAGTATTTATGAACATTTTAAAAACTCTGTAATGTGACAAAATCTATATCAGTTAACAAAAATATGTCTTTTATCAAATCACATCTCTTATTTGTAAAAATTTGCAGCTGTAAGCTAAAAAACAAGTTGTGAAACTTATCAAATTCCAAAAAACAAAAAATAAACCAAGTGTCTAAATTTGAGGCCTCTTTTGAGCTTGAGGCCATGGGCCAATGGCCCTCCTGGTGGCCCCTCTGATTGGTCCTTGTTGTTCACCGCCACCCACACTGGTCAGCATTCAGCAGTGACAATGATGCACCACACAATGGTGCAATGGAGTGGCTGGGTAACTTACCCTTCCAACCTCCAAGGATTTCGGGGTGCCTATCAGGTAACCAAATCTGATCCACTGTCTGTACTCCATGCCAGTGTGATCCAGTTAAAGCCACACCGATGAGGGAGGTGCCACACTGAATAGTGAAGAGGAAGTGAAGGGGGACAGTACCCACGTATAAGGCTGGCCCACCCATGTGACTGAGGCCAGCATCACCCCAACATCAGGATGCCAGAATAAGGAGGTCTGCATCATGTGCCTTTGCTTTGATCAAGACGTGTGAGGCAAAACTAACCACCACCTAAAGGCATGAAATGGCATTCATGAGTTAATTGTATGTTCAGTGAAGACTGGCTCTCTTTTCTCAGGTCTCAACTTACTGCCAATCCATTTCACTGTATGACCCCAAGTGTTAATGTTATGACAGTAACCATAACATTTTGTCCCCAGTTTATCTGTTTATTGTTGCCTTCTTCTTTGCTTCTCCCTCCAAATCGCTTTTCTCCTATTGCCTTTTTTGCATGCTGCTTTAGAGGGCTCCACCCTTTAATCACTGTTCCCCCGCCCCAAACTGCTCACTCCGCAGGTGGGATGGAAGCTCTTCTCCTTCTCTCAGCATTCCTCCTTCTGATCCCTCATCAAGCCACATCTCCCTCAGTGCTTCTGCTTTATCTCTGGTGAGAGGAAAGACATGACGACGTCCAGCCTGACCTGATTTACTGCTGGTGAGGCACCCTGCCAAGACTTACACAGATGCAGCAGCATTGCTGCTTCCTCTACACACTCTTCTTTAACAGAGTTAAGATTTGAGATTACCATGTGGAGATGTTTTCATTATTTTATCAGACACATGTTAAGAGACAAAACCATTTCTACTTGCACCATTAAACGGTTCTGTGAATGCGCCTGCTTATTGTTATTCTTACTATCGTAATAATACTTTTCATTATTTTCTTAATATTAGGGTTTGGATTCAGACTTGCACTCTGTAGAGTTTTGCTCACACTGGAGGAAGGGGGCAAGGAAGTGGTTTTCACCAATCTCCCCCCCCCGCAGTACCCTACGTCCTGCAAAAAGCTGTTCTGGATGGTAAGGACCTTTTGGAACAATACAGAATGTACCACTGGCAGCTTCAGAGGCAAGGGGAAATTGGCAATAATTGCATCCCACATCCTTCTTTCATCAGGAAGGTTCCACTTTACCTCAGTTCCCTCTGTGAATATAAGGAGTCCTTCTGTGGATTAGATCCAACCCTACTTTTAAGTCCCACTGATTTCAGTAGGAGAGGTCTGTTGCACTCAGGTCTTGGTTTTGGGTTTCTCATAGGCATCTGGTTGGCCACTGTGAGAACAGGATGCTGGACCAGATGGAGCTTTCACCTAATCCAGCATAGCTCTTCCTATGTTCTTAAGTGAACTACATGCTTAATTTAGACTAGATGATGTTCATTTTATTTATTATAAAAAAAATAACTTCTGACAGTCCTCAATTAGAGATTCA
Source organism: Rhineura floridana (assembly GCF_030035675.1). Classification (NCBI taxonomy): domain Eukaryota; kingdom Metazoa; phylum Chordata; class Lepidosauria; order Squamata; family Rhineuridae; genus Rhineura; species Rhineura floridana. The sequence continues at coordinate 24,071,878 of NC_084485.1, read as the reverse complement.
CAGAAAAGTTGCACTGTATAACTGGAACACAAGGATTCTGTTTATTTTGAACACTCTAAGTTATATCTAGAACTGGTGAGTAACACTGTTATCTCAAAACATCACTGATATCCATTTGTATTGACCAGGTTGAGCTATTTGCTATGTTACCTAACTCATCAATATGGGAGTGTTTAAACTATAATAATTTTTTCATCCATTATCCATTTATTATTTTTTAAAAGGTGAGGAAGGATGGATGGAAGGAAAGAAATACCAACAAATGTGTCCCCACAGGTTTTTGAATCAACATACCTGGATTGTTTGGCTCTGGTAGACTTTAATTACATGAAAATTAAAACTGTAAATTCCTTTTCTTGGTGCTACAAAGACAGACTCCAATGTAAAGAAATTGCCCACATTTACTAGGATCTACAAATTAAAGAGAGAGAAAATAAGAATTAACAGGAGCATTCAGTGTTCTGGGGAAAGAATATAATTAATTTGCAATAGACACACGATTTATCACCATGCTTACACATTTAAGGTTGAGGTGTTAATTCTTAACCCCAATATTTGTTTACAGTAATTTATTGTACATAAAATTAATAATTGCAGACATGGGAAATATTTTCTCCCAGCAAGATTCAACTGGCCTAGGCATTCCTTTCTAAGGCTACAATTCTATGCATGCTTCATTTATTTATTTTTATTTATTATTTGATTTCTATCCCGCCCTTCCTCCCAGCAGGAGGCCAGGGCAGCAAACAGAGACACTAAAAACACTTTAAAACATCATAAAAACAGACCTTAAAATACATTAAAACAAAACAATGTTAAAAACATTTTTTTAAAAAGCTTTAAAAACATCTTGTAAAAAGGGTTAAAACCATTATTTAAAAAACACTTTAACAAGCAATTATAACACAGAAAAAGACTGGGATAGGTCTCAACTTAAAAGGCTTGTTGAAAGAGGAAAGTCTTCAAAAGGCACCAAAAAGATAGCAGAGATGGCACCTGCCTAATATTCAAGTGGAGGGAATTCCACAGGGTAGATGACGCCACACTAAAGGTCTGTTTCCTATATTGTGCAGAATGAATCTCCTGATAAGATCATATCTGCAGGAGGCTCTCACCTGCAGAGTGCAGTGATCGACTGGGTATATAAGGGGTAAGAAGGTCTTTCAGGTATCCTGGTCCCGAGCTGTATAGGGCTTTGTACGCTAAAACTAGAACCTTGAACTTGGCTCGGTAGCAAATGGGCAGCCAGTGCAATTCTTTCAGCAGTGGGGTGACATGTTGGCGATACCCTGCCCCAGTGAGCAGTCTCACTGCCACATTTTGCACCAGTTGCAGCTTCCAGACCAACCTCAAGGGCAGCCCCACATAGAGCGCATTACAGTAATCCAGCCTGGAGGTTACCAGTGCATGGACAACAGTGGTCAGGCTATCCCGGTCCAGAAACAGCCGCAGCTGTCTTACCAGCCAAAGCTGGTAAGAGGCATTGCTAGCCACAGAGGTCACCTGGGCCTCTAACGACAAAGATGGATCCAGGAGCACTCCCAGACTACGGACCTGCTCTTTCAGAGGGAGTACAACCCCATCCAAAGCAGGCAACTGACCAATTATCTGAACTCGGGATCCACCAACCCACAGTTTTGCTAGGATTCAGACTCAGTTTATTGGCCCTCATCCAGCCCACCACTGAGTCCAGGCAGCAGTCCAGGGCTTGCACGGCCTCTCCTGATTCAAATGTTATGGAGAAATAGAGCTGGGCATACTACTGACACCTCGCCCCAAATCTCCTGGTGACTGCTCCCAAGGGCTTCATATGGATGTTAAACAGCATGGGGGACAAGATGGTACCCTGCGGCACCGCACAACACAACTGCCAGGGGGCTGAAAGACAGTCACCCAATGCTATTCTCTGAGAGCGACCCTGGAGATAGGATTGGAAGCACTGTAAAACAGTGCCTCCAATACCCATCTCACCAAGTCGGCCCAGAAGGATACCATGGTTAATGGTATCAAAAGCCCCTGAGAGATCAAGTAAGAATAACAGGGTCGCACTCCCCCTGTCCTTCTCCCGATAAAGGTCATCTACCAGGGCAACCAAGGCCAATTCAGTCCCATAACGAGGCCTGAACCCAGACTGGGATGGATCAAGATAATCTGTTTCATCATTGAGAGTAAGCTGTACTGAGGTCAACAATAGAGCTTACTTTTGATTTAGTCTAGATAGGACCACATTGCACAGGCTTTGTACTAAAAACTGAGAAGCTCCTTAGTTCCACTAAAGCTCTTGTTGGGTTTTAAGCCACCTCAGCTTCGGAGTGGAGTTACTCATGTTTTTAAAATCCATTTGCAGCACAATTCTCAAAGCCCTCTGATGATGCAAGCCCCACCATAGTAGTCAGGTAGGCACAAACAAAGCACACCGAACCCCAAAAGTTACATCAGCGGCACAAAGGTATGAGGTTACACCAGCATTGCAGTGATGCAGCACAATGCTTCTGACGCCGCAGAATATGTCAGTGCACATGTTTAGAATTAGAGCACACTACTGAAATATCTCCAAATGCTAGACATTTGTGCCCACACCCAGAATAAAGACCCTTGCATTGGGTTAAGTAGCGATAGAACTTTAAATACAGCACAGCAGATATGCAAGATTATTGTAAGCTAGTAAAGGAACTATCTAATAAGATAGTCCAAACCCCAGCTAGGCAGTGGCAAGGCCGGACAGAGAGGTGGAGCCAGAGCTAGATCTCCAATCCTGGATGTATATGACCCAGGCAAGCCCCACAGAAGGTCCTTTCACTACCCATGGCCCAGAAAGCCCTGAGGGCAAATCTAAGGAATCCTCTTTCACCATCATGGTGCTTCTGAGTGCTCACCAATAATTATGCTCAAAAACGTGCTTCCCACACTTCTCTGCTGTTGTGACCAACCTATTATATGAGGGAGATGCCACCATGCATTATCTGCCAATACCATCTGTCATCCCCCCAATGAAACAGTCCAGAGTAGGTTTAAAAAAACACCTGTTTTCCCCCTGTGTCAATCTGATCCACAGGGAAATCCCACTCAGACTCTGGAATGAGTATACCATCATCGAACATATGGATGAAAGGGTGCCGATAAGGATCTAAAAAGATGGATGGGATCTGGGCTTTTATGCCCTCCTTATCCTCATCCCCGATTGGTTGGTGTGCAGAAGCAGGAACATCCCCACAATAGTCCTGGCATGCCCCACAACCTATACTGAAGCCAGCCATAATGCCACTCCTCCATCTGACATATTTTCATCTTTGGAAGGAAGAGCCACTGATGTCCAATGGAGTACAGTTCACATTGGGATGATCTTTAATGTGCCAAAAATACTGGGTATAGTTCTGTGTGCATACCCATTGCTTGGCATAATGCATAATGTCATCACATGTGTACATGATATGTATTCCCACTATTTCTCTACCCCTTTTTTCAATCTACATGTGCATTTCTTTTCTATATTGCAACATACAGTGCATATACATATCGAAATATGCATTTGTGACAGCAAATGCATAGTACCAGCTGCATGCAAAAGTTCAGATGTGAGGAATCCTTGGCCCTCCAGATGTTGCTGAACTACAGTTCCCATCATCCCTGGCCTTTGGCCATGCTTGCTAGGGCTGATGGGAGATATAGTTCAGCAACATCTGGAGGGCCAAAGGTTTCCCACCCCTGTATAAGGGGTGTTATGATCAAGTTGCTTCTGGTAAGCATAGGAATTCAGATACTTATTCAAAGTGCCCCAGCTTACAAGAGCATGAATGGAGAGGGCAGCTGTGTTTGCAACATGATGTGCACATGAAACTGCCCCTCCATTAAACTGGTTGCAAATCCCATTTGTGCAGGAACTTCACAGGTATATCAGAGCATGCAAAGGGTTCTGGATGGTGGTGACTGCAGGTGTAATAAGCTATAGAAAGGCACAGTCCTCCTTTGCCTTTTGCAAATATATTTCTTGGCCTATCCTTATCTGGCTCTCAGAATCAGATGCAGCAGGCTGGGTTGTGTAACAAATAGGTGCAATCCACAGAAAGTCAGGCATGTTTAAGCCCTATTGATTTTAATGGAATTTATTCCTCAGTCCTAAACAGAGCCCTTAAAAATTAGCCTCATTGATTTCAGTGGAAGTGCACTTCCAAATAAGCGGCTTTGGGCTGCAGTCTTTAACTGGACAAACAAGTGTGTTGATTTCAGTGACGCTGAAACACACACACATCTTGTTCAAGAAACTGATTCTGACCTTTCAAACCCTTGCATAACACAGAGATTTTTTTTCAATCTTCCGTGCCGTTATATCATCAAATAAAGCCTTTATTTTACTCAGATTGTAACGCAGAAGGAGCACAGCAGGACTTGTTGAAATGTGAAGGAATAAGCTTCCTAAGGAGCTTCGGATGCCCCCTCCCTCTCTATGCATTTCACAATCAGCTAAAGACCTATTTGTTTTCTTAGGCATATGTTGGAAGTTGTGGCTGATGCTTTATTGGTTGCTTTTATTTTATTTATTTATTTAATTCAATTTTTATACCTCCCATAGCAAGGCTCTCTGGGCGGTGTACATCAAATAAAAATATATTTACATTCAATTTAAAACCATCACCAAATCAACAATTTAAACATATAACAAAAGCAAGATTAACATAATAAACCCATATTAAATACAAATCAAAAGTAATTCAAAGAAAAAGATGGAACATATAACTATCTTTACAACATTAAATACAAAAGCTAAAATTATTAAAAAATTATTAAAAAAAAGATATTAAAATAATAAAATATTAAAATGCCTGGGCAAAGAGGAAGGTTTTCACCTGGCGCCGAAAAGATAGTAAAGTAGGCGCCAGGCGTATCTCGTCAGGAAGGGTGTTCCATAGTTCAGGGGCCGCTACCGAGAAGGCCCTCTTTCTTGTAGTCGCCTTCCGGGCGTCTTTCTGAGTAGGCACCCAGAGAAGGACCTTTGATGTTGAGCGTAGTGTACAGGTAGGTTCATAGCGGGAGAGACGTTCCATCAGGTATTGTGGGCCCGTGCCGTGTAAGGCTTTATAGGTTAAAACCAGCACCTTGAATCGGGCCCAGAAACATATAGGCAGCCAGTGCAAGCGGGCCAGAATCGGTGTCACATGTTCCGACCGTTTGGTCCCGGTTATTAATCTGGCCGCTGCATTCTGCACAAGCTGCAGTTTCCGAACCGTCTTCAAGGGCAGCCCCACATAAAGTGCATTGCAGTAGTCCAATCTTGAGGTCACCAGAGCATGGACAACTGAAGCAAGATGTTCCCTGTCCAGATATGGGCGTAGCTGGGCTACCAGCCTAAGTTGGTAAAAAGCACTCCGTGCCACCGAGGCCACCTGCACCTCAAGTGACAAGGATGGGTCCAAAAGGACTCCCAAACTCCTGATGACAGCACCCAGCAGCTTCATATAGATGTTAAAGAGCATGGGGGACAGAACTGATCCCTGCGGAACTCCATATTGGAGCGCCCAGGGTATCGAGTAGTGCTCCCCAAGCACTACTTTCTGGAGACGACCTGCAAGATAGGAGCGGAACCACTGCCAGGCAGTGCCTCCAACTCCCAAATCCGCAAGCCTCTCCAGGAGGATACCATGGTCGATGGTATCAAAAGCCGCTGAGAGATCAAGGAGAATCAACAGAGTTACACTCCCTCTGTCTTTCTCCCGACAAAGGTCATCATACAGGGTGACCAAGGCTGTCTCTGTACCAAAACCGGGCCTGAAACCCAATTGAAATGGATCCAGATAATCGGTCTCATCCAAGAGTGTCTGGAGCTGGGATGCAACCACCCTTTCCAGAACCTTGCCCAGGAATGGCACATTTGCTACCAGCCTATAGTTATTCAAATTATCTGGGTCCAGGGAGGATTTCTTCAAAAGCGGTCTCACTACTGCCGCCTTAAGGCAGTGCGGGACCACTCCCTCACATAGTGAGGCATTAATCACTTCCCTGGCCCAGCCGGCACTGCCATCCCTGCTAGCTTTTATTAGCCAAGAGGGGCAAGGGTCTAACACAGAAGTGGTTGCACGCACCTGTCCAAGCACCTTGTCCTCAAGCTGCACCAATTGAAACTCATCCTACAAAATATGGCCAGACTGTGCTCCGGAGACCTCATTTGATTCCACTGCTATAACATTGGAGTCTAAGTCCTGACGAATGCAAGAGATTTTATTCTGGAAGTGCTTGGCAAATTCGTCACATCGAACTTTAGCTTTGTGGTGCTCTATGTCATTTTTATTGTGGATTTTGTTGTTTTATTGTTAGCATTTTGTGTACATTGTTGTGTTGAGTGCCTATTGGTTGGCAATTAAGAAAGGGAGGACAATATCTTGATGTGAATTGCACCTAAAGTATCCGGTACAGAATTTCATATACACGGAAACATGGTTCCCACTGCTGACTGTGGAAGTGGCAGGCAGAGTTCTGTAAAGACCCATAGTGCTTTTACTTTGCCTAGCCATTGATCAAAGCATCCTTCTTAGGCAAGTTCACTTTGCTGAATCATGGTTCAAGATGCTCAGGGATGCGGAATTAAATTGGAGAAATTGCTGACTAGCCCTATGGTCCTTGATCTGGCTCCAGTAAGATGTTTGGGAGTAAATTGTTTCAGAAAGTGCTCAAATTATGAGGGAAAAGGTAAGGGGGTTCTAATGAAACCCACAAGCCCCATCTGTGGCTTCCCTTAATTTTAACCAAATTATGGTCCCCAGAGCCTTCCAAAAATAATAGCTGGGGAGGGGGGCAGCTCAGATGATAAGAGGGTGAAATTCCTATAATTCTTACATGTCTGCCTTGTTACACTAGGTCAAATAGTCCATTGCTTCCAAAACTGATCCCTGCTTTCAGATATTCTTTCAGAATTTTCTTTTCAAAAGTAATAACATTTGGCACCTGGCACGGTATGGGTTCTTTCCCCCAAAGCACAATCTTAAACCATGGTCATTCAAGAAGAAATGACTTGATGCAACAGGTCAGCCTGTTTTGTCATGTGGCAAAACTGTATGTGTAAACTGCATAGTTCAAGACAAGTGGGATCAAACTGCATCGGGGACCTACCACACTACTACACTATAGTACATTCCAATAAAGATTTGCAGTAAATAGTACATTAAAATCAAACCAAGCTTATCACTGTTGGTGGCATCAGGAGGATGGCTTGCATCAGATCCCAAAAAGTTGCTTGCTAAATAAAGAATTTCTTCAGTACTCTGGTACATTAATACTCTGTGATGAGGTGGGAAATCTGTGGCTCTACAGATGTTGCTAAACTACAACTGTCATTCTCCCCCAACATGCTGGCTGGGGCTGATGGGTGTCTGGAGTCCAACAATACCTAGAGGCCCACAGAGGCCCCGTCTCTGCTCCTATGAGTTTAGTCTGGTACAGCAGCTGGGATGAACATCTTCAGTGCTTACTCCATGATTTTAATGCAGGGCATATCTATCTATCCATCCACCCACCCACTCACCAATCCATCCATCTATCTCTCTTTCATTGATCTCTTTAAAATAAGCATTTTTTTAAAAACCAGCAACAATCCTGGACTTTGTTCAACATGTGGCTAGACAGAAGACATTAATGGTGCACATCTTCTATCACCTACAAGCAATCTTTTGTGAAGGTTTCCCATTCCATTTTGCTCATTGTTGGTCTTAATTTAAAATTAAGGAAGCAATGGAAATCAACCCAAGTGTTTTTTTTTAATTAGTTCTTGTATTTTGGGGAGATTGGTTACTTCTTACTACTTGTGGGGAAGGATCATGGTTCATTGGTAAAGCTGCTTGGAATTCTTTCCTTGAATTAATGTCACCCTCTTTCCTCAAACCCATCCTTAAAATCCACCTTCCTGTGAAGCCTAGGGCCTAACTCAGGGAAGGGACTTACCTCACCTATATGACCCTGCAGATGTTGTTGGACTCCGATTCCCATCAGCCCCAGCTAGCATGGTTAAAGGACAGGGATGATGGGAGCTGTATCCAACCACACCTGGAGGGCCAACAGTTCCTCAGCCCTGTGGCTTAACTCCTTCCACTCAGCCCCTGCTGACATGATGGCTAGGTACATATAGTTGTCCTTGCTCACTTCCATTGTTTGTTAGCATTGCTTCTCTTCTCTTCCCCTCTCCTTTTGTTTTCTCACCAGGCTAAGTGTAACACAGTGTCACAGGTAAGAAACTGAGCAATGAAACAGGCAATCCCTGGTTCAAATCTCAGTTCTACCAGAAGCTCATCAGAGGGGCAAACTATTCTTCTCCACCTCCCATGTGCAATGTGGGGATGATCATAGTGACCTGCTTACCCTACAGAGTTGATACCAGAATTTCCAGGGCTGGCCCAAGTCATTTTTCTACCTGAAGCAGAGCAGCAAATGAAGCCCCCAAATACATTAAGGTGTACAGTATCCCTAACATGGAAAGGATTTAAAGGAACATGTTATTTCAGATCAGTTGACGGAGAGAACATTATCCACGCTACTGTGCTGTCTGCCTCCTCTTCCCATAGATCTAAAGATAAGAGACTCCAAAACCCAAATGACTGAGGTGGGGCCATGAAATATTTGCTATAAAGTATAGCACATCTGCACACATATCCCCATCCCCCTTTTGCTGCACTTACCCATGATGCATTGCTTGTGGAGCCTGATTCTATCAATGTTAGGTATGGGGACTCAGAAAGAATGAGTAAGGAGAGAGAGCTGCTTCTACTGCCACCCCCTTTGAGAAGGCCATGACATTTTGCCTAATGGTAGGACCAGTGCTGAGGATTACAACAAATGTATTACAGTTCTTCCACCTTTTATGTAATAAGGTCCTCAGGGAAATTATACACTGATAGTATAATAATATATGAACAATATTATCAAGGAGGAGGTAAAATAGCAATAATGCACATGCTTTGCACTTAAGGTCTTAGGCCCAGCATACAGGATCTTTTGTGGAAGACTGGAAGGGACCTGTGCCTTGACAGCTGTTGCCAGTTTAGAGAAACCATACTAAGCTGGATGGCCTGTTGATGTGAAATCATCGAAGGCACTTCTACCACATTTCTTATATTTACAGGGGTCACACCTTGGTCATTCATAGGGGGCAACCCCCGAATCCTTTAGTTGTCAGCAACAAACAATACAGGTGAAAATGGTCTGTCATTCACCCCTGTTACTCCTCAGTCCTAAACACATTTACATGAGTTCAGTGGAAAGTTAATTTTATTTAGCTTTGCCGCTGTAAGCTGAAACCAGCTCAACTTTCATCCAAACATACATACGTTTTTTGATTTGTTCGTGTTGGGATTGGTTTCAGTTGTCGTGGCAATGGAGAAAAAAGAGTGCCTTTACATACAGTATATGCTGGCTCCTTGTTCAGTCTTGATTGGAATGAATATGAAGGCATGAGAGTAAAATATCAATGCAGGTGAGTGGGTAGTTTCTTACAAGAAAGCAGGAAGCAAGAACATTTAATAGGAAGAGGAGTAATTAATTATATGGCATCTCTAGGTTCTGCACAACTGATGGGAGAGGGGAACATACACTTTTAAAATTCCAGGCTCGTAACCTGTGCCGGGAGGGCTGTATCTTTCCTTGTGCTCTTTCTCAAAAGATACAGGCAGCTGTCTGATGCTCTGACCATTTTCAAGTCTCTTACATATCCACCTGTCTCCTGGCCTCTTGAAAAGGTTAATGATAGTGTGACTGTGTAAGGTACAAGATCCTCAGAACTCTTTGTAGTCATAGGAGAGGCTGGAGCTCCACCATACTCTCTGAGAATATGCTTTGAAAGACTAAAGAGTACCTTTTGGGGCTTAATTAACTCACTGGGCTAATATTTGCAAAGATAGGCTATTCCACCTGCTATCATACATAATGAGAAGGGGGTGATAAAGAAAATAGCTGATGGCAGAGTATTAGACAATTCCCATGAAGGCACATACAATTCAAACTGGAGCTGACACAACATAATTAAAGTGCCCTCCCCTCTCTCTTTAATAATATACATATGGGTCTGATCCAGCAAAAATTGCACACTTGTAAATCACATGGGTGTAAATGAGAGAAATTGAGACACCTGCTAAACTCTTCCATTAAAATAAATGGACTCTTTAAAAAGTAACAGGATTGTACCACAGATAGATGGAAACATATTGATTTTTAAATTAAAAAACCCTCTATTGTAAAAGGGTCCATTCTCATTTATAAATGCCTTGAAACTGACAATGCACCTACTTTGGAGGGGGAATATCCAAAAATTGATAATATGTTTAAATAAAGGGATTATATGGTGTTTGTTTTTTAGATGTAGGTCAGGAAGAAAAGGAATGGGATGAGGGAAAATTCTGCAGTGGTACAATGAAGGTGCAGTGAATCTTTCAAAAGACTACCTCCATATTCCTCTGTGTTACCTGACTGTTTGATTGCTATATTCATGCCAATGTGATTGCACCAGAATAAGTAGATTGTGGGTTGTGAGCTGTGCCTAAATTCCACTTATGGATTTTGACATCTAATAAAGTGATAGAAGGTTTGTACTTCTGTGAAAAAGTCACTGCAAAGCTAACAGGAATATTCCAAGGAATCAAATACAATTTTTGGACATCTTCACCTCAACTGCATGGAATACCTCCCTCCACCCCCACCACCTCCTTAGAACCTTAGAAATGCCCACACATCCCTTCAGATATCAAATAATCTAAACTGAACGATTGTAATCCTACACACACTTACTTGGAAGTAAGACACACTGTGCAATTTACTTCTGAGTAAATATTATCAGGATCAGGTTACAGGAGTGTAGAAATGATATGATCTCTGTATTCTTCCACAACTGCCACTGTCATCACCAATCAATTCAAATACTCTAAAATCAGATGCTTTCCTGAATAGTTTGGTCTTCCTGCATTACTCTCAGATGCAGAGAAGTTGTTTAAACATCATACTTTGTTCATAAGAATATGGACTTTTAGGCAGTAGGTCCTCTTCATTTCTGAATACTGAACTGCTGAAACTTACATAACCCACTATGAGCCTTTAATATGGGAGAGTGGAATAGTAGAAATTGAAATCAATAAGTAATAAGACAAGTAGTTGGATTTTCAGAGCAAAACAACCTGCTTGCTCCTGAATACAGCCTTATGATTACAAAGACTTATAATGTGCAAAAATGCAACCTCGCCTGATAAAGTGGAATGGTGATCAAACTTCACTGGAAAGGCAGAAAAGTGTTGCTAGGGAGGAAATGAGTCAATTGACCAAGAATTTCTGCTGCCATGTCATAAGTTTCAGCCCATTGCTTTCAAATGGAGCATTAAAGAGCTCACAGATCCACTCCCACCTGTTGATCCCACCTTCTCCCCTGAACGGATCTCATCTCAGTTTCATGACCAACTGCCTCTTCACTCCACTTTCAATCTAGTATCTTTCCTAAATGAAAATGCTCCTCCCTGAACCAAAAATGCTCATCCCTTGACAATTCCCCCCCTTTTCTCTCTTTCTTTTTCCACCTCTTAGCACGAAAAACTGATTAGAATGTCCTCCCTTTTAAGAAAAAAAGTACACATACATTTACTTTCTTTATTACCTGATCAAAGTAGATTATCCTGGTTTTGTTGCTCATCTCGGAAGGTTCATGGTTGGTACTCCTGACTGCCGAGAAAGCAACCTTGGAATTAGCAGCCCGTACGGAGATCCCCAAAGGAGAAGAAGAGGATCCCTTTGAATCAGTAGCGGGGTTGGAATCGCAAACCACCAAGCATTTCCCTTCCAGGACGATGGGCTCCGTGTCGTTCTGCGCCCAGACGGGGAAAGCAGGGAGAGCCAAAGCCAGCAGGACGGTAGGCACCATGGACAGCGCCCTGCTTGAAGCGCCCATGTTCAGCACCAAGAGAGGCGGACAGCGAAGCCTTGCTTGGAGCGCCCCAACGACGCCTCTCGTTCCTCCTCTCTCCACGCTTACACACACCACGCTTGCATACAAAGCCAGCAATAGCAGCCCTACCAGCAGTGGGGCGGAAAGGGGGGAAAACGCACCCGCTACCAGCACATCAAAGCTTCGTCTCCTCCAATCTTCCAGCAATTCCAGCAAAAAAGAAAGTCAGTCTTCCCTCTTCCTTTTTTTTTGTTTTGTTTTGTCCTTTAAAGAGCTCTGGAAAATAACCTTCCAAACACCTCCCAGACAAAATCAGCACTTCCCCATGCCCCGTTCTTCCCCGTCCAACCCCCCCTCCAACACCCACGAGGAGAAGAGAGGGGGGGAAGCCCTAAGGTGAATTATTGATGGAAGAGAAGAATAAAGAGAGAGAGATCAGGAAGAAATAAAAACATTTGACGTAGCCATGATTCGTTCCATTGCCAGCCTGTCTCCTTTCCTTGTCCTGCAGGAATCGAGCAGACGTGCCCAGCTATTGACGGCAGGCGCTTGCCCTCCAAACTGGCTCAGGCACTGTGGCTGAGCTCATATGCCAGGATGCTTTGCAAAAGCGGAGTTCCCTTGCTCTTTACTACAATTCCTCCCAGCGTCATGGCATAGAGAAGAACGCCCAGCCCTCCACACTTTCCCTCTCCCTCTCCGCATAACCGCTGCCTTTTAAGCCTTGTGTGTCTTTCTGGGTATCGCCCTCTTCTGCTGTCGTCCCAGGCAGAACTTTTTCACATTATTTGGGAGAACAGGATCATTCAGCCCCCAGGAATCATTGGCTATGTGTTCTGGGTACATTTTTTTATTGTATGTGTGCCCTGCACACATATTACTTTAAATATTGACCAGATGATCAGTGAGATCTTTATAGGACTACAGCAACCAGGTATATTAACCCGTTCAAGACTGTAGAATAGTGTGCAGTGCATGAGACTTGTAAACTGTGGTGCTCTGCAAAACATACAAGTGTAAGACTCTCTCTTTTTCTTAAAAAATGTCCATTGCATAGATAAGGAAGGCTGCACTTAGATTCTTCAGCTTCTTGATGAAACATCCCAAAGATGCCCAGTTTCATACAAAAGTAATGAGTTTCAGTGTTCTCCCACTTTCATAATAGGCTTGGTCAGGTTGTACTCTGGTGCACTGCCTAATGGCCTCCATTAATGTGCCTCCAACGTCATAAATTGTGCCGCCCTACAAGATCTGCCACTCAGGGCCTCCTCTCAGTCCCGTCAACTAAAGTGATTGGGTTGGTGAGGACTCGGGAGAGGGCCTTCTCTGTGGCAGCCCCCACAATTTGGAACTCCCTCCCAATAGCTCTTCGACATGCCCCTTCCTTATATATATTTCACCGAGGCCTGAAGACTTGGCTTTTCCATCAGGCCTTTATGAACTTGAGACTTCTAAGGTGAACTAGCTTCAGAATTGTATTACTGACAACTTTACTAAATATTGTAATTTTTGCATTGTGCTGTATTTATTTATTTATTTATTATTTTTAAAACTTATATACCGCCCGACTAGCAATAGCTCTCTGGGCGGTGAACATAGATACAATAAAATACAATATAATACAAAACATCAGTCTAAAATCATTTTACAGTCTAAAAACAGCAAAGGCTAAAATCAAATTACAAACATTACAATCATTAACAAAAAATTAAAATGCCTCGGAGTAGAGAAAGGTTTTAACCTGGCGCCGAAAGGATGATAGTGTCGGCGCCAGGCAAACCTCCTCGGGGAGACTATTCCATAGTTCGGGGGCCACCACTGAGAAGGCCCTTGATCTTGTCACTGCCCTCCGGGCCTCCCTATGAGTCGGGACCCGGAGGAGGGCCTTCGTAGCAGACCGTAGTGTACGAGCCGGTTCATAGCGGGAGAGGCGTTGCAACAGATATTGAGGTCCCGTGCCGTATAAGGCTTTATAGGTTAATACCAACACTTTGAATTTGGCCTGGAAGCGTATTGGAAGCCAGTGCAAGCGGGCCAAAACAGGTGTTATATGGTCAGACCGCTTCGTTCTTGTTAGCAGTCTGGCCGCCGCATTTTGCACCAGCTGTAGTTTCCGAACCGTCTTCAGAGGTAGCCCTACGTAGAGCGCATTACAGTAATCCAAATGTGAGGTTACCAGAGCATGTACTACTGATGTAAGATCCTCCTTACTCAGGTAGGGACGTAGCTGGCCTACCAATCGAAGTTGGTAGAACGCATTCCGTGCCACAGAGGCTACATGAGCCTCAAGTGACAGGGAAGAGTCTAGAATGACTCCCAGACTACGAACCTGTTCCTTTAGGGGGAGTGTAACCCCATCCAGGACAGGATATGTATCCACCATCTGATTGGAAAAACCATCCACCAACAGCATCTCAGTCTTATCAGGATTGAGTCTCAGTTTGTTAGTTCTCATCCAGTCCATTGTCGCATCCAGGCAACGGTTCAGCACATTGACAGACTCACCTGAGGAAGATGAAAAGGAGAAGTAGAGCTGCGTGTCATCAGCGTACCGGTGACAACGCACTCCAAAACTCCTGATGACCGCACCCAATGGCTTCATATAGATGTTAAAAAGCATGGGAGACAAAACCGAACCCTGCGGGACCCCACATTGGAGTACCCATGGTGTCGAGCAATGTTCCCCAAGCACTATCTTCTGGAGATGGCCCGCCAAGTAGGAGTGGAACCACTGCCACGCAGTGCCTCCAACTCCCAACTCCGCAAGCCTCTCCAGAAGGATACCATGGTCGATGGTATCAAAAGCCGCTGAGAGATCAAGGAGAATCAACAGAGTTACACTCCCTCTGTCTCTCTCCCGACATAGATCATCAAACAGGGCGACCAAGGCCGTCTCAGTGCCGAAACCGGGCCTGAAACCCGATTGAAATGGATCTAGATAATCGGTTTCATCCAATAGCGCCTGGAGCTGGTCAGCAACCACTCGTTCCAAGATCTTGCCGAGATATGGAACATTTGCCACTGGTCTGTAGCTGCTGAAATCCTCTGGGTCCAGGGAAGGCTTTTTCAGGAGTGGTCTCACTGCTGCCTTCTTCAGACAGCCAGGGACCACTCCCTCTCGCAAGGAGGCATTTATCACTTCCCTGGCCCAGCCAACTGTTCCCTCCTTGCCAGTTTTTATTAGTCAAGAGGGGCAAGGATCTAGTACCGAAGTGGTTGCACGTACCTGTCCAAGCACCTTGTCCACGTCCTCGAACTGAACCGACTGAAACTCATCCAACAAAACATGATAAGACTGTGCACCAGACACCTCACTAGGGTTAACTACTATAAAATGAGAGTCTAGGTCCCGACGAATGCGTAAGATCTTATGCTGGAAGTGCTCAGCAAACTCATTGCAGCGGGCCACCGAAGTATCTACAGTGTCCTGAAGGCCTGGTTATATTGTTTTTATTGTATCATATTTTACCATGTATTTTATCGTGCTTTATTGTACGCCGCCTAGAGTGGCCATTGGCCAGATAGGCAGCCTATAAATTAAAGTTTATTTATTATTATTTATTATAATGGCTCTTGTTTGGAAATGTTACCAGGTGATGCACACATTTATTTTCTTAGAGTGTACTGGGTAAGAGAAGGATAAGAGAGGCTGGCAAAAACTGACAATGGCAATATTTGTGCTTACAGGGGCATTGCAAAGCTGGCTGTTTTGTTTTGTCATCTCCATTCCTGAATTATTATTCATTCTTTCTATAGCTCATCCTTCCAGCCACTGACATAAATAAGGTTAACATCTGTTTAAGTCTTTGAAAGAGGCAGAAGGGAGTGTTCATTTATTATTAACACATATACAACCTACTTCTCACTCAAAGTTTCCCAAGGTGATTTTCAACATATATAAAAATAATATCATATTACAATCCATAGTAAACCTGTGTGGTACAGTGGTTAGAGTATAGGGTGGGGAAGACCAGGACACAAATCTCCACTGAGCTATAAATTCTCTGAACAATTTTGGGATAGTCACTATCTCTCAGCCTTACAGGATTGTTGTGAAGATAAAAGTAGAGGGGAGGGGAGAAATATGTACAGCGCCTTGAGCTCCTTTGAGGAAAGGTGGGCTACAAATGTAGCAAGCAAGTAGAGAAAGCAACACTCAGAATGACAGAATTAATATTGTGAGATCTTTACGTTAGCATTAGCAAAAAAACTTGGTGAATGAATAAGGAAAGGAGTTCCAAAGATAAGGTGCCAGATTTGAAAAGGCCCTGCTCCTCAGTACTACCCACTGAACCTCAGATGGTGGTGGGGGCATTCTGTGCAGGACTTCCAAAGTAGATCTTAATCATCATATGGGAGAAGACAACCCTACCAGTGCACTAGACTGAGGCTGTTTAGGGCTTTGTAGCTGGGGTGGTGGTGGGGAGAGACAGTGCTTTAGAATCGTACTAAGGACAGATTTTCAGCCTGTTCTAGATAGTGCTGCACTCTCCCTAAATGATCCAGCACTGTCATTGGAGGCTTAAGTGACCTCTGGAAGCACCTTTTATCAGCTTTGGTTAATATGCTGACTGTGACCTTTCCTGGATGATGAGACAGCCTGGTCAAAATTACCCATCCTCTGGTAATCTCCTATTTAGACTATTGCAATATATATGAACTTCAAAAACTGGAAACTGCAATTGGTCCAGTTTAGTGCGGTAAAATAGGGATACAAGATTGTGAACTGGGACGGAGTAGCTTGACCATTACACCTCTGCTTTGTCAGTCTCTTTCCAGAACCAATTTAAAGTGCTAGTTTTAACTGTTAAAGGGATTGGAATTAGGCTCTCTGAAAGAATGCCTTTTCTCCTATTTACCTACCTGAACGTTGAGATCTTCTATGGAGGTCAACTGCTGCATAAAGTGAGAAGGAGAGGGCCTTTTTGGTAGAGACATTCTGGTTATAGAACAATCTTCCCAGAGAGGTTCACCAGGCGCTGTTCCTGTGGTCTTTTTGCTGCCAGGTGAAGGGCCATGTTCATATCATTTCGATGTCAGTTACATAGTAACATTTCTCTAAAAACCCTCCAAGAAGAGCTATTTAAGAATGGCAGCCATAAAGATGCAAATAACACTGTCACTGAATAAACAATGTAATAATTAAATGGGGGGAGCCCTTATTGCTGCATTTGTAACTGAAGCCACTGTGCTAAATCATTCTGTTCCAGAGTTACAGGGTCAATGGATGTTCTGCATTAAGTAGCTGGAGTTTCAAAACTTTCAGTATGCAGCCAGCAAAGGAACAAGCAAAGGGCAGAAAGACACATTTCATTTTAAATTCTCTCCCAGATGTTTGGCCAGTTCCCTTCGACAACTTTACAATAAAATATAGCTTTGCATCGATAGTGCTCAGGTTACTTTCTAAATCACTGGGGAAGCACTTTGAAAAATTAACCTCAAATGTTGGAGCCCTCACATTGCCTTTCTAATCCCCCTGGCTTCAGAGAATAGCTCTGGAGTAAGAGGCTTGAAGCTCACAACCTGTCTTGCGTTAAGAAAATCAGCCTAAAAAGAAATTCTCCTTATTCTATGATCCTAATTTGTTCCTAAGGGCCTTAACAATTCTGCTTACTTTGGGGTAACAGGAGCTTTGGTTCTTTTCCACTTCCAAGCTACCACTTCCTTTCATCTCATCACATTTCTCTGCCTCACTTTCATCCTCAAGTAGCTATCCAGTGGAGCTTTTTTGTATTGTACAGAGTCTCTTAACATATACTCCAGGAAATGACGTGAACAAGGTGTTTGCAACTATGTGGCCAGGAATGTGTCTTCTCAACACTTGTCCTTCTTTGCTTTTTAAAGCTTGCAGAGGCGGTTTGACCGAGTGGATCCAGGGTGTGGTCAAAAAGTTGTTGCAGGAGGAAGTGGTCCCAGCTGCCCTGAAAGAGGCAGTGATCTGACCACTCCTGAAAAAGCCCACCTTGGACCCATTGGTTTGTGACAACTACCACCCAGTCACAAATACCCCCTTTCTAAGAAAAGGGATTGAGAGGGTTGTGGTGTAGCAACTGCAAGTACTCTGGGATGAAACAAATTATCTTGATCCATTCCATTCTGGGTTCAGGCCTGAATATGGGACTGAATCAGCCTTGGTCTCCCTGATGGGTAACCTTTATCAGGAGAAGAACGGGGGAATGTGACCCTGTTATTCTTACTTGCATCTCTCAGCGGCTTTTGATATCACACCTGCAGCAGTGGGGGACAAGAAAAGACCTGCCCTGGGAGTAAGTAGTTGACCATCTGGGTGCTTACTTGCGTGCTCCCCCAGGTTACTGTCACTTGAGACAGATGAGGTCCCTGCTAACTGCGGTAAGGACTGGGTCCCCCTGCTTGACTGAATCCAGAGAGAGGTTGCATTCAATCTTGCAGCCTCTTGCATCAGCTCCTGACTAGGTCAGGGGGCATAAAAGCCTGGCAGCCCTTGGGCAGTGGGTCTGCTGGTGCCAGGATTGTCACCAAATGGGTAACTCCAAAGGGATTGCCCATTGGGGAGTCCCAAGGGTGAGGGTGCTACACCCTTCTATTTTTTTATTATTTTTAAAGCCTATCTAGAGGACATTGGTAGTGGGGAGGGTTTAAGGTTTGTGTGTGGTTCCTACTCAGGGTGACAGCCTGTGCAGTGAACTTATGATAAGAGAAAGTCACTCAATGCCTTCAGAGTGAGAGTCTGCAACTGGCAGAAGGCTGGCACTCTCTGGGTGTGAGACTGGGGTGGCGGAGTAGATGTGCCCTGTATGAAAGGCACTGGATGGGTCTGGTTGCTCCAATTCTCTCAGAGACATACTGGGATACTGGTTCTGGCAGTTTTGTTGGTGGGCTCTTCTTGTGTCTATATCATGTGTTTAGGAGGAGTCTTGGAAAGGAGGGACATGGGTGATGCCACCCCATTCACAGTGGTCATGGGGAGAGGAAGGTATAGCCTTGACGAAGGCAAGGTTATCTATGCCTTGTTTCTCATTCCCACTCCTCCCATGGATGGGTTTCTCATTGCTCACCTGCTGTGCCCACTGGCCTGTGTGTGCTGATGCTTAACGCCAAATAGATACACAATAAGACCACACCATCATCATGGATGAGGGTGTTGATTTGGTGTGCATTACCAAGACCTGGGTGAGTAAGCTGGGAGGAGTTGATCTGACCCAGCTTTGCCTACCTGGACACTCGATGCAACACCAACATAGGCTGCAGCAACAGGGGGAGGGACTGCTGTGGTCTACAAAACTTCCATCTCTGTCACCAGGAAATCACTCTGTCTTGGAGCTGCCTGTGAGGGCCTGCACCTGATGTTGGGCAAAGGAGACAGAAAACTAGGGTTGCTGCTGGTATACCATTCACCCTGCTGCCCAGCAGCTTCTCTGACAGAGCTGGCAGAGGCCATCTTGGCTGTGGTGATGGAGGAGGCCAGAATGATGGTCCTGAGTGACTTCAGTATCCATGCTGAGGTTGCTTCTAGTGTTCCAACTCAGGATTTCATGACCTCCATGACAACCATGGGGCTGTCTCACATTGTCACCGGACCAACACATAGGACAGGGCACACACAACTTGGTTTTTGCTCCAGATGGAGAAAGGGTTGTCTGAAGATGGGGGTGGGTGTCATCACCCCATTGTCATGGTCAGACCACTTCCTGGTGTGGTTTAGACTTGCAGCTCCAATCCTCCCCTGCAGGGGTGGTGGACAGATCAAGATGAACAGATGATCTGTCCACTGGATTCCCAAATGCCCTGTGGAAGTTTGCGGGAAATAGAGCAGATGACCCTGTTGAAGCCCTTGTCACGCTGTGGAATGATAAGACGTCAAGCTCCCAATACAGTTGTTCCTGAGTGCCATCCCCTGCATTGTGGAGCCTGGTTTGCATCTTGGTACACCAGTGAACTTGTCATGGCCCCATCAGAGGACTCATCAGATGAGGATGACTCAGGAGTAACAGCAGCAGACCCAGAAGCAGCAGACCCAGAGGAGAAATGGAGGAAACTCCTGACAACCCAGCTCCTTCTCCCCCTCAGCTGCAGAGCACCCCAGACACAGCTGAAGCCCTTCAGCCAGACGCAGCCAGTGAACAGGATATTCCCCCCTCACCTGCAGAACATAGACAACAGAAGGCCAGGCAGAAGAGGGGCAGGCCTGTCCACTTAAGGCCAAAATGCTGATGCCTCACACCTGCTGACAAACCTGCTCCTTAAAAGTCAAACCTTGGCTTCAGCTTGTTGCTGACTACAACATCAGGTGTGACCACTGTGTGTCTTCCTATCCCCTGAACCTTGACTTGGACTGATCTCTCGGCAAACTAGACCCGGACTTTCACTGATGTCTCTTCTGGATTTCTTGCTTGGCACGTAAGCTTTGAACGGCCTCTGCCCTTATCTTGCTTCCTCCTTGCTAGCCTAGCAGATTTATAGCCAAGCTGCCGGCTGAGGACTTATGGCCTGGCAATTACCAAGGAATCTCCAGCCCTGCCTGCACCCCCACCGACACTGCTGTCTCAGTGAAGAGCTGCCAGAACTAGAGGCAATGAAACAGGCTGAACGACTGCTAGAGCGCAAGTGGCAAAAGACGTGCTGTGAGACTGATAGGGAATGAGTAAAACATCATAACCATGCCTACTGTGTGACAGTGAGGGCGATGAAGAAAGCTCACTTCTCTGCCACCATCGCATCCTTAAGTAGCCATCCAGTGGAGCTTTTCCATATTGTCAGGGGTCTGTTGAGATCAACTGCAGAAAATGGAGTTTTATACCCTTCAGAGCCCCACTGTGAATATTTTGCAGGGCACTTCAAGGGTAAAATTGCTTACCTCCTTAGCAATCTTGATGCCTCATCCACATCTACTGTAGTCCCCAGTGAGGTGTCCAGTGCAACATCTGCTGCAACTTCTTGGGATCAATTTCAGTTGATGCAGCCTGATGGCGTGGACAAGGTGCTTGTGACAATGTAACCAATAACATGTCCTCTTGACCCTTGCCCTTCTTGGCTCATTAAAGCTTCCCGAGGGGGTATGACCAAGTGGATCCAGGGTGGGGTCAATGCTTCTTTGTGAGAGGAAGTGGTCCCAGTTGCCTTGAAAGAGCCAGTGATCCAATCACTCCTGAAAAAGCCCACCCTGGACCTATTGGTTTGTGACAACTACCGCCCAATTGCAAATATCCCCTTTTTGGGAAGGTGATCGAGAAGGTTGTGGTGCAGCAATTTCAAGTACTTATATATGAAACAGATTACTTTTGCCCATTCCAATCTGGTTCAGGCCTGGTTATGGGACTGAATCAGCCCTTGGTCATCCTAACAGATTATCTTTATAGGGAAAAAGATGGTGGAGTATGGCCCTGTTATTCTTACTTGATTTCTCAATGGCTTTTGATACCATTGACCACGGTATCCTTCTGAACTGACTTCGTGAGAAGTGTATTGAAGGCACTGTTTTACAGTGGTTCTGATCCTATCTCCAGGGTCATTTTCAGAGGATATCATTGGGTCTTTCAGCTCCAGAGCAGTTGTGCTGTGGGGTACCTCTTGTGCCCCATGTTGTTTAACATGTATATGAAGCCCTTGGGAGTGGTCATCAAGGAGATTTGTGGTGAGGTGTCAGCAGTACTCTGATGATATCCGGCTCTGTTTCTCTGTAACATCTGAATTGGAAGAGGCCATGTAAGCCCTGGACCAGTGCCTGGACTCAGTGGTGGGCTCAATGAGGGCCAATAAACTGAGTCTGAATCCTCACAAGACAGAGGCACTGTGGGTTGGTGGTTCCCAAGTTTAGATAATTGGTTAGTTGCCTGCTTTGGATGGGTCTCTGAAAGAGCAGGTCCATAGTCTGGGGGTGCTCCTAGATCCATCCTTGGTGCTAGAGGCCCAGGTGACCTCAGTAGCTAAGAGTGCCTTTTATCAGCTTTGGCTGGTAAGACAGCTGCAGCCGTTTCTGGACAGGGATAGCCTGACCACTAGTGTCCATACACTGATAACCTCCAGGCTTTACTGTAATGCTCTCTATGTGGGGCAGCCATTTAGGTTGGTATAGAAGCTGCAGTTGGTGTAAAATGCAGTGGAGCGACTGCTCACTGGGGCAGGATATCACAAACATGTTACCTTCTGCTGAAAGAAGTGCACTGGCTGCCCATTAGCTAATGGGCCCAGTTCAAGGTTCTGATTTTGCTGTACAAAGCCCTATATAGCTTGGGACCAGGATACTTAAAGATTGTCTTACCCCTTGTATACCCAGTTGATCACTGCACTCTGAAGGCGAGGGCCTCCTTCAGATACCATATTATTAGGAGGTCTGTTCCACACAACATAGGAAGTGGATTGTTTGTGTTGTGGCACCTATCCTTTGGAATTCCCTCCCCTTAAATATTAGGCAGGCACCATCTCTGCTATCTTTTTGGCGCCTATTGAAGTAGGGAGTTCCACAGGGTAGGTGCTGCCACACTAAAGGTCAGTTTCCTATGTTGTGCAGAATGGACCTCCTGATAAGATGGTAACTGCAGGAGGCCCTCACCTGCAGAGCACAGTGATCGGCTGGGTATATAAGGGGTAAGACGGTCTTTCAGGTATCCTGGTCCCAAGCCTTATAGGGCTTTGTACACCAAAACTTGAACCTTGAACTTTGCCTGGTAGCAAATGGACAGCCAGTGCAATTCTTTCAGCAGTGGGGTAACATGTTGGCGATACCCTGCCCTGGCCACATTTTGCACCAGCTGCAGCTTCCGGACCAACCTCAAGGGCAACCTCAATTTTAAAAATTATTTTATTCTTATTTGTGAGGTCACCCAGATCTTGTCTTTGGCCCAGACAGAGCCAAGGAACAGTTAGGAAGCTCAGGACTTGCTCACCCCCTCATCTCTGAGGCTAAGTCGCCCCCTTTCTTCCACCTACACTCTATCCCCCAAATTTCTCTCTCCAAGATGCTGTGGCAGTTGAAGTCTTCACCCCTCCAACGTGCCCAAATGCATGCACATCTGCAGATGCTTGAAGGGGGGGCAGATATGTTTATGTATGTGTCTGCGCTGATCAGTTTTCTGCTCCACTCTCATTCCCCAAGTGCACGCTAACCAAGTCATCAGTTCTGATGATCATCCCAAGGCCTGAAAGCATTAACCCTCCTCCTCAAGCCAGCCATTCTTTTGTTTTCACAATGTAGCATCCCCACCACTACCACACTGCTGCTTCTTGATTTATTATTATTATTATTATTGATGATGATGATGATGATAAAAAGCTCAGCAGGTTGGCTGAGGCCCACATACTGCAGCTGAAATTTATTTATTTAATTAATTATTATTGCATTTATATCCCACCTTTCCTCCAAGATGCTCAAGGTGATGCACATGGTTTCCCCCCCCTCCATTTTATCCTTACACCAACCCTGTAAGATAGGTCAGGCTGAGAGACTGTGTCTGGTCCAAGGTCACCCAGTGGGCATTCAGGGCTGGGTGGGGATTTGAACCTGGATCTTAGTCCAACACTGTCAGCCAATGGTGTTGGGAGACAGGACTGTACATCTTCAGACTGTGGGCTGGGAGGGGATATCAATTTGATTGGACCTTTGCATTAAGAAAAGAAAGCAACACTTCCCTTTTTGCAGGGAGCTTTTTATGGAAAGGGATATTTGGAGATGTGATTTTTGCCATGCATGATTGTTTCAGTTAAAAGAGACTAAAATTACAATGGGGGAGTCATGAAATTTTTTGAGCTTACAAAGGGGGTCCTGTACTCATAAAGGTTGGGAACCCCTGTTCTAGCTTTAATCCTAACTGCTGTAGTGGAGAGACTGGACCATCAAGGTGCAACATTTTCCATCTGCTCTGACCTGGCCTGCCACACCCCACCCCACCCCAATGCCTGAGGCCTTTCTAAGGAGGAGCTGCTGCCTGGGAGTCATTGCTGCAGGGGACAGATTGTGCTGGACTATCAAGGAGCAAGATTCTCCACCTCCCCTGCCCTGTCACACTGCCTCTCCCCCACTCCTGGCACTCTTATAAGGAAGAGCTGGTCCCTAAAGATTGCCTTCTGCTCTCTCTGACATCTTTATGAGGACTGCCCTTCACCAAGAACATGCATTTATTTGGCTTTCAGTCTTTTAAAAAAAATATTAAGATTGCGTTGTCTTGAATATTGGTAAGTTGGTTTTGTTTGGTTTGTTTTTACTTGAATTTTGTACATGTGTGCTATCCTTGTGGGCTTTTTTTTGGCAGAAAGACGGCCTAGAAATAAACCCTTCAACAACAACGAACAACAACAGTCTACAATAATTAGTACTCAGGCACTTGTATTTATGGTAGAAACATCATAAACCTCAAAACCTGCATGCTCCAGGGGCAGAACTACGCATTAAAAGAAATACCGATCCACTCCTTGGGTTTGACTCCTCTCCTCACAATAAGGCAGTGCCCGGCCCAATGAATTATATGACATCATTGCGCTATGCTTTTAATCCAGCACTGACAGCCAGTTTTGTGAGCAGTCAGCCAATGATGCACAGTGTGATAATATCATGCCATGCTACATGTATGATACTACATGATACTACTATTGTATGATACTACTCATTATCAGGAAAAGGGGAAAAGCACAAAATTACAGCAGTTCTGTGTCTTGTAATGGATAGAGCTGCCCTGATTGACAGTCACCTTTAGTCAAGTATATCTGCCAAATGTGAAATTCAGCACTTTCCCCCACTTTGGCTTGCACTTCAAGGAGAATATCACTTCCCCAAGCCAAAGCAATTAGTGGCTAATATCACTGGACAGATGGTAATGTTGTCTAAGCAAATATTGTTCATTCGATCTCCATGCTGAATATATTTATATATGTAGTTTACTTTGTAAATATGAATTGATAATGTGATATGCCAAGATCCCATGTGTGTAAAATGGGGCAAACTGGTTTAACTTGCATGGGTCCCAAACAAGGCATCTTGGGAAGGGCCTTCTACTATAGATCAGAGTCACTACATCCCTTGCAAACCTACTATCCCCCATGGTGGTGGTGGTTTTAATTGGGGTGGGGGACATTTCCAGGACAATTAATCCAGGACAATTAAACTAGTCTGAAATATCATTCCAACTTGGAGTGTAGATGTGCTCTGAAGCAGCAAGCCCGATCCCATTTACATCGTCATATGTATTTCTGCCCTACCCTTCCTTCTAAGGAGTTCAGGACAGTGTGCAGGTGGTTTCTCTTCCCTTCTTTTCTCCTCAAATAACCCCATGACGCAGGTTAGGTGGCCCAAGGCTACCCAGCAAGCATTGGTGCCTCCTCTGAGCAAGGATTTGAATAGATCTCTCTATCGTGAGTCCAACACTCTTGCCATCACATCATTACACTGGCTTTATACTACAAAAGATTGTCATCACCTAGAAGAGGCCTGTACAACCTGAGACCACCCACTGCAATTCACTGGCTATGCATTGTGAAACCTTCTTAATGTTTTCTAGGCCTTCTGTACACCTTTTCAAGCAAAACTGCCTCTCAAAGCAGATAAATATATATTTCAGATATGCATATTGGGTAGACAATGTACAAAATGCAATCGAGATATGCACATTCCCCAAAGCCTCTTGACCAGAGAATATACAAAATTCACTCAGTATATAAACATCCCCCAAGGCCTGTTGGAGATTGTGTCTATTGACTGGGAAAAGTGCATAATTTCCTCTTCACTGACAGATATGTGCACATTCTCCAAGATGCCTGCTGAATGCATACAATGGCTGGTTGTTATGCACATTAATTGCTCAATTTACATTACACTTATCATATCTACACAGATAGATAGATAGAAGTAGCATAAGGCAAAATATCCCATTTAAATTTGCAGCACAACATCCATTGTCCTAAATTAACCCCAAAAGGCCACAGTAAATAAGTATTTAAGGCCCATTTAAAAGAAATAAAAGAGGGGACACCACTTTATAACTGGAGGGACCACAGTAAAAAAAGGTCTTTTTCTGTGTGCCCACCATCCTAATAGTTTCAACAGATAGGCATCTCTACAGGGCCTCCTAAGTAGATCCTAGGGTGCAGGTAGGTTGACTAGGGTTGCCAGGTTCATGGCCTGAAACTGATTCTGTATCTTTAGGAGAAGAGTCAGCCAAGTGCAGGTGTTCTTGCAAATATGTAATGGAAAAAACCACAAGGTGGAATTCTCCCTTCCCCCTGCACAACTTTTAAAGATACAGAAGAACTCTTGGTTGCCAGGCCCAGCCTCCAAGAGGTCTTCTGTATCTTTAAAAGTTGTGCAGGCGGAAAGGAGAATTCCACCTTGTGGTTTTTCTCATCACAGTGTTGCAAGAACACCTGCACTTGGCTGAATTTTCTCTTCTCCTAAAGATACAGGATCAGTCTCAGGCCATGAACCTGGCAACCCTAGTTTATACAGATGCAGGCTGTCCTTAAGGTATCCTGGTGTTGATATTCTCTTGTTTTTTGCTGTCCCCAAAAGGCAGGAAAAATATAGTTGCTGGGCATGATCTGAAGGCACATGACCAAGCATCAGTACTGATGATCAGGTCAGTGCCTGGATGGGAGGCATCACTTTGAGTTCCACTGTGAAAGAAAGACAGGAAGTAAAAATAATACAATTAAAGCAGGAGCTTTATCAAGCTCCTGGAGTGCTGTATTTACTTGGCAATTTCCTTCTGTCCGGGGACTGTAATCTTCTGAGGGTTTCCATGAGTGGGACTCAAGAGTGACATAGCAATATACCTATGCTTCAGTTTTGATAAACTGGAGGTTTTAGGGGAAGGGGAAGGGCCATAGCTCAATGGTAAAGTCTCTGCTTTGCGTGCAAAAGGTCCCAGGCTCAATCCCTGGCACCTCCAGGTAGGACTAGGAGAGACTTCTGTCTGAAACACTGGGGGGCCTCTGCCAGCCAGTGCAGATGACTAAGCTTAATGGATCAGTAGACTGACTTGGCATCAGGTAGCTTTCTATGTACCTTGGTAGTTGGATTTTTATTTTGTTTTTTACAAACTGCAGTATTCCCTTGGGCCTCACGCCTTTAACTTTTGTAATTTGCCCTACATCAAAAGGTGTTTACAGATGAGTCACCTGATAAGTTTTGCACATTTTGTGTGAAGTGAAATATGCTGTGCTGCTTGGCAAATTACAAAGATTGTATTTATAGAGATGTTTTTCAGGTTTTCTGTTAGACGGTAAAGAAACCCAACCTTTTTTTAACCCAGATGAAGCCCAAGCAGCCACTGTTGCCAGTGACAATGAGCAGGTACATAGCAAATGAGTCAAGAAATATCTGTTTCTTATTTGGAAACTGAAGACAGACTTGCCTGAAGCAGACCTGTGCCAGACCAGAGTGTCACTCTAATCTAGGCAGTCTTCTACTAGGAAAGGCCATAGCTCAGTGGTAGAGCTATGCCTGCAGAAGGTCACGGGTTCAATCTCTAGCATCTCTAGTTAGAGCAGGAAATAACTCCTTGTCTGAAATTCTGGAGAGTTGCTGCTAGTCAATAAAGACCCTATTGACCTAGATGGACTAGCGGTCTGACTTTGTAGAACAGATCTTCCCACGCAGGACCCAAAAGGGTTCACCGATGAAGCCCATTTCTAGAATCAGTCCAACAAGAGCTCCCAATAGGAACTCCTCAGCCCAGTTCACTATCTGGGCTTCCATGGATATCCCCTTTGTCTCCAGAGTTTTTGTTCCTACATAGTGAGTTTACAGGTGCCCCCCCCATACTTGGCCCTAGTATGAGCAAAATGGGATGCTACCATTGACAGCCAAGGGGGAGATCTGACACACCATCCACTGGGAAGCTTTCACGTACAGGCTCTCATATGTATTCAGCAGGAGTGGGGGACCTGTGGCCCTCCAGATATTGCTGGACCAGTCAGACTGTCTGGAAGAATTACTTGCTAGGCTCATCCACCAGAATCTAATGTGGTCTGCACAGTGAGGGTTCAAAGACAAAGTCCAAATTATTGTGAATGAGAAGGAAGACATTCACCCACAGTGAGGCCTTCTCCCTGGCTACTTTGCTGCATTTGCAGTGTTTTAACTTTTTTGCACCCCGGGGGAAAATGTTTGCTTTGTGGAAGGGCAGAGTCCAGGAGGTCATTGAGTGAGAGAAACTATGTTGAGAGAGTGGGAAGGGGTTGCATGTGGTTTGGTGTGGGAAGCTCTGAGTGGTGGCCTCTGTCTACCTCCCCTCCTCCCCTCTCTTACCAGTGGAGAGACAAGAGACCACCACTGCTAGCTAGCTGCTGCCACTCACTAGCCAGAAGTAGCAAGGCTGTTGAGAGAGCAAGGAGCAGAGTCAAATGCCACGGGTTTGGATGACAAAGGGGCAGGCAGAAGTTGCAGCAGCAAGCAGCCAGGATCCTAAAGATCTGCTGCTCCCAGTTTTTTTTCCCTGCCCTTTCTTTCTTCCTAACAACCAGGATGCATCTTTGTTGTCTGAGGAAGTTATTCCCTGGAAGTTCTTTTGTGCAAATTAAATAAAAAACCCTCCCAATGGCAAATGCAAGGAGGTCCAAACAGGCACTTGTTAAAAATTGTTGTATAAACTTACAGTACAATATATATATATATATATATATATATATATATATATATATATGTCTACTCAGAAGTAAGTCTCTATGTTTAATGAAGCTTGCTCCCAGGTACATCAAACTGGGTATAGGATTGCTCTAATTAGGCCAGATAAGGACTGGTTGAAGCATTGAAGCTGTACTAATTTGTGGGGAATATGTAGAAAGATACATCACTCTGGTTAAGGCAAGTAAAATTTGTTGCCTATAATACAAGGACTAACCTGCAATCCAATACATGTCTACTCAGCAGTTAATTCCATTGGGTTTCATGGGACTTACTCCCAGGTAAGTGTGTACTTTTAAAGATACAGAAGACCTCTTGGTTGCCAGGCCAGGCCTCCAGTCCAATGCACTTTCACAGTCCAATGCACTTTCTGTGTAGCTTGGAAGAATGGTGAGTGGTGGCAACACCTACCCTCTCCAAAGATAGAGAATTACATTTTTGTATCTTTGTTGGTGTTCTTCTTACTTGCTTCTTTCCTGTTACTACTGTTTCTATAGAGAATCTAATCTAGAAAATTATATTTCTTTCAATATTCATCCTAGGAACATAGTGCCCTCCAGATGTTGGACTACAACTCCCATCAGTCTCAAACAACATAACCAACTATCAGAGATGAGATGATGGAAATTGTAGTCCTACAACATCTGGAGGGCACCACATTGGCTATCCCTGGTCTGAAAGGTCCCACAAGTAACTTTTGTTGTTTGTCGCAATACATACAAGAATGTAAGAACTGCCTGCTGGATCCAGCCAGTGGCCCATCTAGTCCAGCATCCTGTTCTCACAGAAGCCAACCAGAAGCCCTGAAGGGAAGCCTACAAGCAGGACCTGGGTGCACAAGCAGCACTCTCCTCACTTACATTTCCAGCAACTGATATTCAGATGCATACTGTCTCTGTTCAATGTTCATAGCCATCATGGCTAGGTGCCGCTGATAGCTTTACTCTCCATAAATTTGTCTAATCCTCTTTTAAAACCATCCAAGTTGGTGCCAATCACTGCTTCTTGTGGTAGCAAATTCCATCATTTCACTTTATACTGTGCAAGACTACATTTTTAATTGCAGGAGAAGGGATAATGTTTATTCTGGTGGATTACTTTGATATGTGCATTTTCTGTTTACCTACTTTATGCCTCTTGAAGTTCTACCTCTGAAAGTTCAATCGTGCATACATGTCTACCCAATGACTTCAATGGGACTTATTCCCAGGTAAGTATGTAAAGGATTAAGTTATCTCTAAATTATACCGTTGATTTTTTTTTACAAAGGTAGAGTATAAAGTTCTAAAGTTTGCATTTTTCTTTGATGATAGGGGATTGCCATATTGATCAAAATGTGTTTTAGTTGAAAGGGGTGCTGCAGTGTTTTTTGCAGCACAACACAGGCATGCCTTCAAGCGCCGCAACAGAACACCCGTTCAGTACAGGTGGCAATGTAATGACAATAAAAAGACATTCTTTGTCTGACGTGCTCTTTGAGGAAAGATGAGACATAACATAGCTTCCTAGGTAATTGGATCCATTGTCGTACCTCTCTAACGGTTAGGATGTTTTTCCTGATGTTCAGCTGAAATCTGGCTTCCTGTAACTTGAGCCCATTATTCCGTGTCCTGCACTCTGGGATGATCGAGAAGAGATCCTCGTCCTCCTCTGTGTGGCAACCTTTCAAGTACTTGAAGAGTGCCATCATATCTCCCCTCAGTCTTCTCTTCTCAAGGCTAAACATACCCAGCCCTTTTAGTCTCTCCTCGTAAGGATTTGTTTCCAGTCCCCTGATCATCCTCATGGCCCTTCTCTGAACCCGTTCTAGTTTGTCTGCATCTGTCTTAAAGTATGGTGTCCAATACTAGATGCAGTACTCAAGATGAGGCCTAACAAGTGCTAAATAGAGGGGAACCAATACATCACGTGATTCGGAAACTATACTTCTGTTAATGCAGGCTAAAATAGCATTTGTCTTTTTTGCAGCCACATCACACTGTTGGCTCATATTCAGCTTGTGATCAACAACAATCTCAAGGTCCTTCTCTCATGTCGTATTGCTGAGCCAATTATCCCCCATCTTATCACTGTGCATTTGGTTTCTTTTCCCTTAGGCATAGAACTTTGCACTTATCCCTATAAAATCTCATTCTGTTGTTTTCAGACTAGTGCTCCAGCCTATTCAGATCCCTTTGAATTTTGTTTCTGTCTTCCAAGGTATCAGCTATCCCTCCCAATTTTGTATCATCCGTAAATTTGATAAGCATTCCCTCCACCTCCTCATCCAAGTCATTTATGAAAAAGTTGAAGAGCGCTGGGCCCAGGACCTAGCCCTGCTGTACTCCACTCGTTACCTCCCCATGGTTTGAGAAGGAACCATTGAAAAGCACTCTTGGAGTATGATTTTGTAGCCAACTCTGGATCCTCCTGATAGTGGTTCCATCCAGCCCACATTTAACTAGCTTGCTAATCAGAATATTATGGGGCACTTTGTGAAAAGCTTTGCTGAATTTGAGATATATTATGCCCACAGCATTCCCACTGTCTACCAGGGAGGTTACCAATGAAAAAATGAAATAAGATTAGTCTGGCAGGATTTGTTCTTGATAAATCCATGTTGCCTTCTAGTAATCACTGCATTGTTTTCAAGGTGCTGGCAGATTGACTGCTTTATAATCTGATCCATAATTTTCCCAGGGATTGATATCAGGCTGACTGGTCTGTAGTGCCCAGGTTCCTCCTTTTTGCCCTTTTTGAAGATTGGGACATTAGCCCTCCTCCAATTGTCCAGCAGTTCACCCATCCTCCACGATTTCACAAAGATAATACTCTGTGGTTCTTCAGCCAGTTCCTTCAATACTCTAGGATGCAGTTCATTGGACCCTGCTGATTTGAACTCGTTCAAAGTGATTAGGTATTCCTTGACCATTTGTCTATCAGTCTCAAGCTGCAATCCTGCCCCTTCAACTTCATGTTTCCCAGGAGGGTCATAGACCCTCTTTTGGGAGAAGACTGAGCCAAAGTAGGAATTGAGTACTTTTGCCTTTTCTTTGTCATCGGTTATCATTTTGCCATCCTCATTGAGTACCTGTACCACCATTTCTTTTCTCTGTCTTTTACTCTGGATGTACCTGAACAAAGCTTTTTTGTTGCTTTTGGCATCTCTTGCTAACCTCAGCTCATTCTCAGCTTTAGCCTTCCTGATACTGTCCCGACAATACCGTGCTACCTGTCTGTACTCTTCCTTTGTGGCCTGGCCTTCCTTCTACTTCCTGTATGTGTCCTTTTTTGCTTTCAGGTCATCTCTAAGCTTTCTGTGAAGCCACGTTGGCTTCTGCTGCTGTCTTCCCCCTTTTCTCCTTGATGGAATTGTTTGCTATTGTGCCTTTAGAATTTCCTCTTTTAGAAACTCCCACCCATCAGGGACACCTTTTCTCACCTTTTCTCATTAGGGTCGTTTGCCACGGAACCTTACTTATTGTTCTCAGTTTATTAAAATTGGCTTTCCTGAAGTCCAAGATACACCTATGGCTACCCTCAGCTTTTGCTTCCTTTAAACTCAAAAACTCTGGTATATCGTGGTCACTTTCCCCCACAATTCCCATAACTGCCACTTCATCCACCAAGTCATCTCTGTTGGTTAGAATCAAGTCAAGGATAGCTGATCCTCTAGTTGCTTCCTGTAGTTTCTTTAGGAGGAAGTTATCTCCCACACAAGTCCAGAATTTCTTGGAGGGGCCATATTTGGCAAAATTTGTCTCCCAACAGATATCGGGGTAATTGAAGTCCCCCATTACTACTACATCATGCTTCCTCGAAACATTGGCAATTTGCTTTGCAAAGGTTTCATCTTCATCTTCTCCTTGATTGGGTGGTTGGTAGTAGACTCTAACCACCATGTTCCTTTTATTCCTTGCCCCATTTATTTTAATCCAGGTACTCTCGGTGGAGCTACCAAGCTCATCCTCCTGTATTTCTGTGCAGGGATATAACTCACCTTCCTTTCTATTCCTTCTGTTCTTTTTGAACAGGTTATATCCTTCAATCACTGTGTTCCAGTCATGGGAGTCATCCCACCAAGTTTCAGTTATACCTATCAAGTCATATTTACTCTCCTGTATTAAGAGTTCAAGTTCATCCTGTTTGTTTCCCATACTCTGGGTATTGGTATACAGACACTGAAGACCATGTGATTTTCGGCCTGGCTTCCTTCCTCCATTTTTATGGAGATTATTATTGGGCCCCATTAGAGCTGTTCCCTCAGTTCCTCTTACTGTCCATAAGCCTTTGTTAGCTGTTACTGCCAGGTTTACGTCTCCCTCCCCCTTAGGATTCAGTTTAAAGTTCTCCTGATGAATTTGTCCATGTTTCCTGTCCTTGTGAGGTGCAATCCATCACTTGCCAGCAGTCCATCTTCCAGGAAGCATAGCCCATGGTTCCAGAATCCAAATCTCTTGCGTCGGCATCACTTTCGTGGCCAGTCATTCACCCGGAGTATTTTTCTTTCCCTCTTCTAAGTACAGGAAGGATGGACGAGAAAACTATCTGAGCCCCAAAGTCTTTGAGTTTCCTTCCCATAGCTTCAAAGTCTGATGTGATTTCTTTGTAGCTCTTGGCAGTATCATTCATTCCCACATGGATGAGAAGAAAGGGATATCTGTCATGAGTGATGGCAACCCTTCTGTCACATCTCTGATCCGTCCTCCAGGGATGCAGCATGCCTTGCAAATCCATGGATCTTCTCAGCATACTTGGGTGTCAATCCCACACAGTGGGGAGTCTCCCATCACTACTACTCTTCTCTTCTTTTTGTCATGGGGCATGGTTTCATTGCCTCTGCTTGACTGACCTTCAGCCATTTGCTCGCTGTTGTGTGAGGTCTCCTGTAATTCTTCTCCTGAAGAATGTCCTCTAGTCTCATCCTCAAGTGCTTGGAAGCGGTTCCGTAGTTCCACCAGTGTTGGATGTCTTCTCGCTCTTCTGCTCCTACCTGTCACCCTTTTCCATGGAGTTTCCTTCACTTCACTGTTGCTCTCCACAACGATCTCCTCTTCTGCTTCAACATGCTATTGGTCTTCCACCTCCTGTACTTCTATTTGCTGTTGTTGTTCCAGCGTTCTATCTAAGAACTCTTCATCTTCTCTTATACTCTTCATTGTGGCCAACCACCATTCCAGGCCCCTCACTTTTTCTTCAGACAGCACCACCAGCTTGCACTTGTTGCACATGTATGCCATGCTGTTCTCAGGCAAAAAACCAAACATTGCACTCACCTTGCAGGTCACCACCACTGCATTCTCCTTCCCTTCCATAGTTTCTACTGCCTTTTCTTTCTTCCTACTTGTATTGGAATGCCCTGTGCTTTGTCCTGTCCTACTCCAAGGTAAATGGGAGAGCTCCACTAGTACAAGGGGAAAATTTTAGGGACCTCCCTAAAACTCCTCTGCCAAATTCCTGTTTGCTCGCTCTCTGAAAGCTGGCTTGCTTGTATCTCCTCTGGACCAGCTGACACACCTCTCTCTGCTCTGATCTGTTAGGAGTAAGGAAACAGAATGAAAACTCCCAGCCAACACAGCTGCTCCTAGTTGCACTCAGCAGCTATCAGGCCACGCCTCTTCACCCAGTAGCTATCAGGTCACATCAAACAACAGCCGGAGGGCCACAGGTTCCGCACTCCTGAGTTACAATGTACATATAACCACTTGGCAAGGAAGTCCCTCCATCTTCCTGTGAAGTATGAAAGAATTTTACCTCAGTTCTACACCAGCTCAGAAATATGGAAAGCAGAGAACTGGTAAAATTCTTCAGTCCACAAAGCAAGAAAATACATGCAACTAGCTTCCCAGGTTACCACTTTGTAAACGTCCATGTGCTTGCATCTAAAACTCCAGAAGAAGTTAGTCTTCTGATGGTAAGATCTGAATTGTGGGCTTGATGCTTTAAAAAGAAAGACATTGGGGTAAGGGGGTTTATTTAATATATATATATATATATATATATATATATATATATATATATATATATATATATATATATATATATATATATATATATATATCTGTGCCTGGTATTCAGCCAAAAGAGATTTCCTGTGCAGTTTACAACTATCAGTATGTTTCATTAAGATAAAGCACTCCCAGGCTTTAGATCAGAGGTAAGATCTCTCTTCACGAAGGCCCCATCTGCAGTATACATTTAAAACAGTGCCATACCATTTTAAGTACGAATGGCTTTCCCCAAAGGATCTTGGGAACTAGTTTGATGAGGGTGCTGAGAGTTGTTAGGAGACCCTATTCTTCTCCCAGAGCTACAGAGTGGTTTCAATCCCTCTTCCCAGGGACCTCTGGCAATTGCAGCTCTGTGAGGGCAGGAGTCTCCTAACAACTCTCAACACCCTTAACAAACTACAGTTCCCAGGATTCTTTAGGGGAAGCCATGGCTGATTAAAGTGGCATGATACTGCTTTAAATGGATAGTGCAGATAGACATGATATACACTATACAGGTTCTCTTTTCCTGGTCCAAAGGAGCCACACCATGATGATTCAGTTTTTTGTGTCATAATCAATAGTATATCTCTGCACTAGCCATTTTGCTCTCTAACATATATGACTTTTATCTAGCAATTATCAAGTGTCAGATCAAGAAAGTGCCTTTAATACTCACAAACAGTCACATTCATTCCCTTTTCCACCTCATTGTTTTCAGCAATCATTTCTGGCTAATGTTAGTATCATTATTTATTTTATTTTTATTTTTAGTGAAAAAAGAATAGCCAACCCATTGTAGCAAGAGGAACATGACTCATCTGTCAACATTATTATAACTTTTTAAAGAAAAAAAAAGCAAAGCAAAGTAAGACTTTCCAAAGTTAACTAGCCCCTGGCAGCCCTTAAAGACTGGCAGAGAGCTGAATATCTCAGCTGCTGAATACTAATAAAATGGCAGAACTTTCTGGAGCTGAAGCATTTAGTATCCAGGCAAATAATATGCATATTTTGAGCTTTTCATCCACATACATGGTTTCCAGCATTTTTCCAGTAATACTAGGGTATTGGTATTTGGCCATTCCCTTCCTTCATTTTAATGGATTTTTTATTAACAGCAATATGCAACAAACTAGACGAGTGCGCTTTGAGTAGGTATGGGAGAGAAATTTGTTTCAGTTCACATTTAAAGGTGAACCTATCTGATTTGCCCAATGCGTGAAACCAAAATGCAATGGTCTGATGCACCTAAGGCCAGCTCCATGCTGAAGCTAAGCAGGATCAGGTCTGGTCAGTGCCTGCATGGGAGACCACCTGGGAACCATATGTAAACTGCCTTAGGTTTCTATAATGAAAAGAAAGGTGGGGTATAAATGTAATAAATACATAATAATAAATAAACCATCCTTCAAAATCTGTACTTCCTAGGGTTGCCAGGCTCAAGGCCTGAGCCTGAGCCTGTATCTTTAGGAGAAGAGAAAGTCAGCCAAGTGCAGGTGTTCTTGCAACTTTGTAATGGGAAAAACCACAAGGTGGAATTCTCTCTTCCCCCTGCACAACTTTTGAAGATACAGAAGACCTCTTGGTTGGCCTCCAATGTGTTCAAAAATGCATATACTAGGGTAAAATGTGTTTAAAAGTAGATATAGCAGTGAAAATGAGATACAAAATACATTATATTAGGGGAAGGTGCTTTGCAAAAATAAGTATATTAGGCAAAATTGCAAACAAATATGTATATTAGGAGAAATTCACACTAAAATGCTGATGAATTGTCACGAGGATTTTTTTTTAAAAAAATTGCAAACTGATGTGGAAATGTGGAGACCTGAACTTAAGGCTAGAAAAATGAGAAACTCAGAGAAACTAAAATGGACAAATCTGTGCATTCCTAGTTCCCCACCCCAGCTCTACAAACATAGTTGAAGGAGCAAGGAGGCAGAGTTTCCACAAAATCCCTCTGCTCTCTGCACTTTGTTCATGATTTCATTGTCTGTTGTTGTCCTTAGGAACATAGGAATCATCCTTATATCAAAGCAGACCCTCAGACCAACTAGGTCAGAATTGTCTATACTGACAAGCAGTGGCTCTCCAGGCTCCAGAGCCCACCACCTCCCCAGGTCATGAGTTCCATTGTCGTACCATTTAGGAAGTTTTTTCTCACATTCAGTTGAAATCTGGCTTCCTGTAACTGAGTCCAATATTCCGTGTCCTGCACTCTGGGATGATTGAGAATAGATCCTGGCCCTCCTCTGTGTGACAACCTTCCCATAGGCATTTGGTTGGCCACTGTGGGAAACAGGATGTTGGTCTAGTCCTCTGGTCTGATCCACCAGACTCTTCTTATGTTCTTATCTGAGATACACAACATAAATGTTCCACATGGAATTTTCCCACACATGCTATAGGCAGAGCTTGGAAAAGTTTTTTTTTTTAACTACAACTCCCATTAGCTCAATCCAGTGGCCATGCTGGCTGGGGCTAATGGGAGTTAAAGTTCAAAAAAGTAACTTTTCCAAGCTCTGGCTATATGTGACCATGTGTAACTCATGCAGTCAAGGGGAAAACAGTCCACCTAAGCTGAGCTTCGGCTTGTCTGTATGTTAAACCCAACGGTGCTTGCATGCAAATTGCAGTTAGTAGGGAAAAAGACAGACAAAAACAAAGCAATCACATTATTCTTTGCAGTTTCTAGGCTTCACATCCGATAATGCACAGCCTTGACTACACACCAAGGAAATGGTTTCAGTTTTTAGATAAAAGATGTCTCCACTACCCAGCATCAATGCTAGAAGAAAGTGAAGTGATCAATTAATGCTGGATTCCTTTCTTGTGTATGTTTCAGAGTGGGTCCTTCAACTCTGCAGTATGTTGGGTATACTTCCCTCCCCACACTCACTCTCTGTTGCTCCAGCACAATAGCAGCCATTGGTATCCATTTTTAATTTGCAAGCAGCACCGAGACACTTCCTGTTGACCCCTTTCTGCCTCCTGAGGGGAAGGAATAGTTGTATGTCATCTCTTAAATGACACACCTTAAATTGCAGGAAAGGAGTTGATGTTCACAACATGTGGCTTCCTCGGGGACTTTGAGTCAACTCAGTGACCTGGTGCGGCATGATCTGCATTGCTTTAAATATATTGAGAAGATGTTATGAATTCATTGGCAATTGAACAGAAAGAAATTTCTCTAGCCTCTCTAGCCCGTTTGCTTTACGCCTTTTTGCAGGTTCTTACTGCCACATAACTGTATTTTTAAAATATATTTATATATACTGGGTGGGGGAGAAGAAAGGGCAAGTGCCAGCTGGCTTTATAATAAGGAAAAGCTGTTATTAAAAAAAAACTGAAGAAAGCTGTTCTGTTTTGGGGTTTTTTCAAGACCTGCTGGTTGTCCTAACCTAACCCAGAGGAAGGAAGAAAAAAGAAAATTATCGTGGCCACAGTTTATGCTCTTTGGGGATGTGGGGAATCCAGATACCATGGAAATAGAAATTGTCTTCAGTGTCACTTTACATGATTCACATATAAATGAAGAGCATTCCAATGTGAGGCTTAATGAGCCACTGAAAATTGTGTACATGTTGAAAAATCAGCTTAACTTTGATTAGCGGGGCATGTTGCCATAAATGTTAGTGATAAGAAGGAGGTGAGACATTGAAAAGTTAAAAGGCGTGGTCCTGTTGGAAAAATATAACCATCCAAACCTTGTTGCAGGGCAAAACATTGATATATATCCTTTTTTTTCTGTTTGCCAAACCTAAATTCAGGACTCTGGAGAGTATCCAATGTACTCGTTCCATGCGAGAATTTCCACATGCCACTTGCACAAAGGAGCTACCCCTCTTCTCCCCCACACGAACCCTCTCCAAATCTGCTCCAGAGAGTTGGGGAAACCGCTAGAAAAGATTTAGGGGGCATGCAGGGGGAGGAGAGAGTAGGAAATGCCACGATGCAAGCATAAATGCTTCTGCTAATGGAACCATTGATTTAGTGCTATTTTTGATATAAGCTTCTCTTCTTAAATATGGTTTCATGGCTTCTTCCTGCTTCTTTGGGTGATAGAGGTTAGATGACCCATTACCCACCAAAAACTGGCCTCTTCCTGATATGTTCTGCTTCCTCTCACCCGCCACATTTAAGCACGCTAGTCCATATGCTGGGTAAGGGCCACAGCTCAGTGGGAGGGCATATGCTGACATTCCTAAATTCAATCCCCAGCAGATACAGCTGGTAAAGACTCTTGCCTCCAATGTGTTCAAAAATGCATATACTAGGGTAAAATGTGTTTAAAAGTAGATATAGCAGTGAAAATGAGATACAAAATACATTATATTAGGGGAAGGTGCTTTGCAAAAATAAGTATATTAGGCAAAATTGCAAACAAAAATATGTATATTAGGAGAAATTCACACTAAAATGCTGATGAATTGTCACGAGGATTTTTTTAAAAAAAATTGCAAACTGATGTGGAAATGTGGAGACCTGAACTTAAGGCTAGAAAAATGAGAAACTCAGAGAAACTAAAATGGACAAATCTGTGCATTCCTAGTTCCCCACCCCAGCTCTACAAACATAGTTGAAGGAGCAAGGAGGCAGAGTTTCCACAAAATCCCTCTGCTCTCTGCACTTTGTTCATGATTTCATTGTCTGTTGTTGTCCTTAGGAACATAGGAATCATCCTTATATCAAAGCAGACCCTCAGACCAACTAGGTCAGAATTGTCTATACTGACAAGCAGTGGCTCTCCAGGCTCCAGAGCCCACCACCTCCCCAGGTCATGAGTTCCATTGTCGTACCATTTAGGAAGTTTTTTCTCACATTCAGTTGAAATCTGGCTTCCTGTAACTGAGTCCAATATTCCGTGTCCTGCACTCTGGGATGATTGAGAATAGATCCTGGCCCTCCTCTGTGTGACAACCTTCCCATATTGTGGTCCCAAGCTGTGTAAGGCTTTATAGGTGAAAACCAGCACCTTGAATTGAGCTCGGAAACATACAGGCAGCCAATGCAAGCGGGCCAGAATTGGTTTTATATGTTCGGACCGTCTGGTCCCTGTTTCCAATCTGTCCGCTGCATTTTGTACAAGCTGCAGTTTCCGAACCGTCTTCAAAGGCAGACCCATATAGAGTGCATTGCAGTAATCTAATTTGGAGGTTAACTGAAGCCAGGTTATCCCTGTCCAGATAGGGAAGTAGTTGGGCCACCAACCGAAGTTGGTAGAAGGCACTCCGTGCCACTGAGGCTACCTGAGCCTCAAGTGACAGAGATGGTTCTAGGAGAACCCCCAAGCTACGAACCTGCTCCTTCAGGGGGAGTGCAACCCCATCCAGGACAGGTTGGACATCCAACATCCGGTCAGAAGAACCACCCACTAGCAGCATCT
This sequence comes from Rhineura floridana, assembly GCF_030035675.1. Taxonomy (NCBI): domain Eukaryota; kingdom Metazoa; phylum Chordata; class Lepidosauria; order Squamata; family Rhineuridae; genus Rhineura; species Rhineura floridana. Next base: position 24,032,030 of record NC_084485.1, on the reverse strand, counting down.
CAGTCTTGTCTGGATAGAGCCTCAGTTTATTAGCCCTCATCCAGTCCATTGTCGCAGCCAGGCACTGGTTCAGCACATTGACAGCCTCACCTGAAGAAGATGAAAGGAGAAATAGAGCTGCGTGTCATCAGCATACTGATGGCAACGCACTCCAAAGCTCCGGATGACTGAACCCAACGGTTTCATGTAGATGTTGAACAGCATGGGGGACAGAACTGACCCCTGTGGAACCCCATACTGGAGAATCCAGGGTGCCAAGCAATGTTCCCCAAGCACCACCTTCTGGAGCCAACCCACTAAGTAGGAGAAGAACCACCGCCGTGCAGTACTTCCCACTCCCAACTCAGCCAGTTTTCCCAGAAGGATACCATGGTCGATGGTACAGAAAGATTAAGGATGAAAGGATCTGTCAATTTTGGTTCTCTCTGTTTTTTGTTTTTCCAGTCTTAAATTCAGTTCTCCAAAAGTCTGCAACAAATTTTCTGTGATTTTTAAAAAAAATCTTCATGAAAATTCTCCAGCATTTTAGTGAGAATTTCTCCTACTAAACACATTTTTGTATGCTGTTTTGACTAATGTACACATTTTTGCAAGCAAATTCCTCCTGATATAATGCATTTTTGTATGTTATTTTCACTAAAATATTTATTTTAATGTGCAATTTCCCTAATATATGCATTGTTGTAAACTTTTTTGGTTGGAGACCTGCATCAGGAAATTCAAATAAGTGTGAATTTTGAAGGATGGCTTTGTTTTGGTTCTCATGTAGTTTTGGAAAGTGCAAGTTTGATAAATTCAGCTTTAAATGCAAACTGAATCAAATTTCTCCCCCATCCCTTCTTCAGATCAGGAAGCACAGGGAGATGGGGAGGCTGCAAAGAGCTGGAGAAGTGCTGAATGGAAAGTAAAACACAGCCACCACCCTTGGTGGGTGCATCACTGAGGTAAGCTCAGCCCTCTACCCACCAATTCTTATTTTTATTTTTTAATTCTAAAGCACTCAGCAAATGAGGCAGCAAAACAGAAGCCTCCTTCTCAGAGGAAGACAAAACTTAGGAAATTGAAGGGCAACTCTCTGCACAGCAATTCTTTGTGTGTGGGTAGATGAACTATGGCCTTATAAGTTCTGTCTACAGGATATAGATCTGACCTATCTAGCTATCTTCTCAGGTCTAGCAAACTTTAATTAATACTCAACTGAGAGTTGAACTTTGATATGATTTAGCAATTTGAGGCTTATTTTAATTAGCTGGCAAGAAACAGATCATTCCACAAAGTGCATAGGTTTGCAGCCAACAATAGTTATAGTTAGTTAAGATTTATTTGCCACTCTATCCTGAGGGCTCAAGCTGGACTACAATTAACTGAAAATTAGAGCTAAGTCAAAACTACTCACTTTGTGTCATATTCATTATCAAAGCTCCTTCTGCTGTGATTGATTTTAGATTGTTTTATTTTTATATGTTTTTGGCTGTATTATACTATGTGATTTTATTGTATTTCTTGTGTTCACCGCCCAGAGAGCTATTGCTAGTCGGGCGGTATACAAATCTAATAAATAAATAAATAATAAATTCTCAGCAATTTTTCACTCTCATTGCAAAAATGTTAAGATTGCTTTGATGCTGCTCTTCCCCACCGCCTGCTGTCGCTGCTGCTTTTAAGTGCCCTCTTCTTTGCCCTCACTGCCTTAGACCTTGTTTGCCTTCACTGCCAATAATGTCATAATTCTATGTGATGACATCACAGATGGCCATAAGTACAATCATATGTGTTGTCACAGCTCATCAGATTGAACAGCTCTGAAGGCAAAGAAGGAGGTGCCAAGAAGAGGCAGTTAGAATGTGCCAGACCATAAAAACAATATGTTTGGCAATGTATTTTTTAAATTAGTGCAGCTGTATCACATATGTTAATTTAGAAGCAAAATTTGTAAAAGGGCAATACGGTCTTACTACTGTTTCGCAAAGGCTTACAGTCTAAATTGTACTGGCTGCCAGTCAACTACTGAGCCAAGTTCAAGATGTTTGTTCTGACATATAAAGCACTATACGACTTAGAACCTCAATATTTGATGGATCACTTGTTCTCATATACACCTGTCTGCTACGATCTGGTGGGCATGGCCTCTTACCTGTGCCACATCAAACAAGCTTTGGTTATGTGGCAACATGTGAGAAGGCCTTCTGAGTACTGGTACCCCTGTTGTGGCAAACTCTCCCCTCTAAGGTTCAACAGGCTTTTGGTGCCAGATCTTTGCACCCACGCTTTTGGTTAACTTGTTAGTAGTAGGAATATGCATACCTGGATCTGTGTTTTGCTGCTGAGATGTTAAAGTTTTATTTGTTTTATATAAATTACTAGCAGCCTTGGACCAAGCATTGCTTGGGAATTCTAAGAAACTAAAAAAAAGATTGCAGTCGTGTAATCTGTGGTTAAAATCACTGCACTTTGGGCAAGTTCAGTCTGCATTTAGGTCTGGAAGGATCTGTCAATTTTGTTTCTCTCCATTTCTCATTTCCCTCATCTTAAATTCCATTCTACACATTTCTGCTGCAATTTGTGATTTTTTTTAAAAAAATCCTGCTGAAAATTCTCCTAATAAACACATTTTTGTATGCAGTTTTGATGAATGTAGACATTTTTCTCCTAGTGTAATGCATTTTTGTATGTTGTTTTCTTGGATATATTCATTTTTATGCACATTTTCCCCTAATATATGCATTTTTGTAAACATTGGTTGGAGAACTACACTGTAAAATTCAGGTAAGTGCAAATTTTGAAGGATGGCTGTGTTTCAGTTGTCATATTGCTTCAGGAAAGTTGGTAGATTTGGCTTTAAATGTAAACTGAATTTCTCCATTCCCAGCTGTGTGGAACCCACTGCTCCACTTGTCAGACACATCCTTCAAAAATGTTGTTTAAGTTTCTGTTGTGTTCATAGAGGGAACAAAAGTTAGAAAATTTTTGATCCAAACGAGAGAAGAATTTCAGGACTCACTTCTCTGTAGTTGTGCGCTACCATGAACTGCCCAAGCTCTTTATTCCAAACCAGAGTTTGGAGGACTTTGCTGGCATTTCTAATACAAATGCCCTGGTACACTCTGTTTCCAAGGTGCCCATGATACCCCAGAGTCATATTTCCACATATCCCTTTCTATCTCACTAAAGGTGTGGTCTGAGGCATGCTAACTGGGATGTGTGGGACATGCTTCTGAGCAGGCAATGTTAGGGCAGGGGTAGCAGACCTGTGGCTCTCTGGATGTCTTAGATCACAACTACCATTAGCCCCAGCCAGGATGGTCAATGGTCAGTGATTATGGCAATTGTAGTCTAACAAGTGGAGGGCCACAGATTCCCTACCTCTGGGTTAGGCTCTTCTCTCCTTCAATCCTAGCATGCCAAATAGCACAATGGCAGAGCAAATGGCTTTAAAAAGATTATATTCACAAGCTGTAGGTGTATTTATAACTATTAGGCTTGATAGCAAAATGGAATGTCCACACTTGGAGGCAAAACATCTCTGAAAATCAGCTTCTGGGGCCAACAGTGGGAGGGAGCTGTTGCTGTCCTGGTCTCTTTGTGGACTTCTCTGAAGAATTTGATAGGTCAATGTGGGGAAGAGAAAACCAGATTGGATGACTCTGTTTGGTCTGGTTCAGCAAGGACTCGTCTTATGTTCTGAGGGTCTTGTAATCCTGGAGATTGTAGTCTCTGTTGCCAAACATCCCAAAAGATATCAAATCAGTTAGGTGCTATCCTACATCGACATCCATGGGCTAGTGGCTCTCCTGGTTGTTCAACTGATGTTCTTCCTATTTGAGGAGGGTAGAAAAACAGAAAATAACTTTTCTCAGTTATCCTTTTCCAGTCCCTATAAATACCACAACTAACAACATTTTCCACTCACGCAATAAGAAATAATTTTCTCTGTTCATTTGCAAGTCCCCCCTTCTCATTCTCACAGGCAATTTGTCATCCTTCCATTAATTATGTGATTATTAAAACCAACACCCAAGCCAGCAAATAGATGAGGAAAGTACATCTTTAGAAAGGCAGTTAGTTAGTTGTGAAATGTATTATGAAGATCCTGTGAAACTAATTGCTTTTGTTTCTTCTGCTGCTACACCTGACATTTTGTCCCTTCCATCAACACAAAACTGGTATATCAGATTACTCTAACAGCACATTACCCTAAAACCAGCATTGGCCATAAAAAAGGTCTCACATTATTACATGATACAACTGGGGCCTACAACAAAACAACATTGCAGTACATCTTCACCTTCAGTGTGTCTGCATACATACCATAGATTTAAAGTACATTTAAAGCACATGGCTTCTCCCCAAAGAATCCTGGAAACTGTAGTTTACACTTTACAGAAGTACAATTTCCAGCACCCTTCACAAACTACAGTTCCCAGGATTCTTTGAGGGAAACCATGTGCATTAAATGTGCTTTATGGTGTGTACACAGCCTCTTCAGGATTTCTTCTTGCCAACCAGCCCATGCACTCCTACAGGATTATAAGCTGTTAAACTGAAGCATCCCATTCCAAGTCCAGATTTTGTGTTGTTTTTTCCAACAGGCAATCACTTCCATTTATATGATCAGTCTTCAGTGGACTTTTTTTTTTTAAGTTACCCCCTTAAGGTATTTTTAAGGGTTTTTTTTTTTAGTTGTGCAAACTTCAAGTTTGTAACTGTTTACAATGTTCCACTGAGCATGCTGATGCTCATTTTCTCTGGAGTCCTCTTTGGACTATAGTTGTGTTGGCACTCACTATTTGACGTCACTATTGGGGGGGGTGATATTACAAAGGAACAGCCTTTCCTATTACTCTTCCTTTATTCCTAGATTTAACAGCCCTTGCTACATATGGCTTTTCCCTAAGTTTTTCTCTCTTTGGGTAAATAGTTTACATTTCATTACAACACACATGATGCATTAGTTAGCCAAATGACTTCCAACACCTAGTGAAGAAGTAGAGAACACATCACATGCTTGTTCATTGGACTTGAAGAAGACTTCAAACACCATCAAAGGGCTCAAACCTCAATGAAAGATATTAACATTTTAAATGTTGATGGGATTACACACACACATGCTTCCCATAATTGGGTATCTTGATTGTATTGGCAAGAACAGACTAAATGCAGATTGGAAACACAAGAACCTGCCTTATCCCAGGTAGGAAAGTAAGAAGGCATCATTTTCTGTGCCACCCTGCATTTATCCCATGCAGTGCTTTTCCCGTTCTGCTGCAGTTCATCTTCTGCCCTGCTTGGGTGTTAGTAGCTCCTGTGTTCACCAGTACAGGAGCAAGAAGCCTGATTATGCTGCATGGCCCACCCGATGACACATGCTGCTAAGCCATTGTCCAAACATATAGTCCAAATGTCTATTGGAAATAGGGCTTCATGCTTGTTGTTTTACATGTGATGGCTTTTACAGGATATGGAACCCCAGTCCTTTTGAGTTCCAGGTACATGAGTCAGACCATGGGTCCATCTAGCTCAGTATTGTCTACACTGACTGGCAGTGGCTCTCCAGGGTATCAGACAGGGAGACTCTCCCAGCCCTACCTGGAGATGGCAAGAATTGAACCTGGGACCTCTTGCCTGCAAAGCAGATGCTCTACCACTGAGCTATGGCCCTTCCCACATGTTTTGCTTCCCTCTGCATCCCACACACATGTAGCTACTTTTTCTGGAATCTTAATGACAGACACTGTGTCATGAACATTTCGTTCTTCTTCAACATTCCATTCCATACTGTTTCTGCTCAGCCCTGTAGCCCGCCTTCCTTGTTAGGTGGGGCAGCCACATCTCTAGGTGGGGCATGGGGGGGAGGCACATAGTGCCAATTCCCCTCTCCCGGTGAAGAGGATGTGAGGGCAAGGCCAGGGGAAGGGAAAGGCTGTGACCTCCTTCCCTATCCAGAGTGGTGTGTTAACTTACATGAATGAAGGTCAATCAGTTTGATATTGACAGGACTAGCCTCCTTGCCAGAGAATGTATAGGGTCGAGGGTTCTTGCTGTCTTCCTTCCCCTCTGTCTGCATAGAATGCTTGTATGTTGAACATTAGTTCACCTAAGCGCACAGGTTATCAACAGCATGAAAGAAGTTGCTGGATATCCATTGAACATCACAGTATAAGACTCTGAAGGTATATCTTAGTTAAAACAAGTTACAATAGATAAAGGACTGAGTTAAATTCTAGGTCATATCACAGAGCCAAAGTACAAAGTACACAGAAATACATATCATGATACTTCACCCATCAGATGTCATGCATGAAATAGATGGATGGTTCTCCCCTGAGTTCTTCGACCCCGCACTCCTGCAGAGCAGAGGGGTCCTGTGCTATACAATCTGGCCTTTTATACACGTTCTGATCTAAGGGAAGGCATGTTCCCATGGTCTTATCAACTTCTGCACATTCACAGCTCTTTACTGTGCCTCTTTCTACAGCCTCATCAGGTCCTACATCAGGTCCTTAGTCAGGTTCTTGGAGGGACTTCTATTCTCAACTCTCTGGAATGTCTGCTTTGCCCTGTCCGCAAGTCTCAGCCACACCATATAAGGAGCTTCCTTTTTACTTCATGTTGATAGTATACATAACACACTGGCTATCTGCCCAGACCTGCTATCTCTATGACTGTTCCAGTTGTTTTCTTAGGAAAATTACAGCTTTACAGGGGAAAAAGGGGGAGCAGTTTTAAAATATTCCTTTTATTGCTAATTTTTGGCTCTTACACAAAAAGCAGATTTTATAAGCTATATCTTATGCATATTCTAAGCAAATATAAGCAGATGTCAATGATTTCAGCATATTTTATGCATGTTTTAAGCCATTATCTGGGCTGTCTCATAACAAGATGAATTGTCTCACCCTTTTTTGAGAGATCCCCTGGAATACCAGGCTTAAAAGCTTAACTTTGCTTATAGCTACAGTCCCCTTTCACTTGTGATCCATCCCTGTGTTCTGATCCTTCATGAACTGAATTACTTTGGTAAAGACAGTGAGCTCCTGAGCTCGGCTTTGATGGTGCATTAGGTATCTCAGTTTTAGATTCCACCTGAAAAACAAACTTGTCCATACTACAAGTTTAGGGAAGAGCAGATAGAAGTAAATACTATAGACTGTGTTTGTTAACTCTTCCTTGAGAGTCCCTCCTTCTACTCTTGTTCCTGAGTAGATATTAGATTTTCATTCCTGTTGGACAATCAAGGGAAAACTTTTTAACTGGCTGCTATATAAAGGATGAACTAAGCAAGTGGAAGCTAATTATGGAAAGCAACTGGAATGTGCTAGGTTGGTTTTTCTGTCCAGAAATCCTGAAAAGGCCTCATGCTGAGCTGCATATATTGGAAAAATCAGAAATTAGGCCTGAGTAACAGCTCAACTAGCCAGCTAGCTAACTGTAGTGTACACAGCAATGTTTCTATTCCTCTAGAGCTGTTTGCATCCTTTGCCATCAAATAATCAAGAAAAAGAAATAGCCACTATAATTGTGGGTATAGTGAGTGCTTTAAAAGAGTAAAGGGTAGCCATTTTTTCAGATCACTTTGTTATATCTTTATTTCACCCTTTAGCAATAAGCACCCAATTCTGTTCCACTCATTATAGTAACTACAGAATAAACAAACTTTTACTTCTTACTGCAGACAAACATGCTTCTTTATTGATGGCTGGGTAGACAGCACAACTGAAAATGAAAAGCAGAGCAAAGGAAAGTCCAAGGGTAGAGTCTAACTCTAGCCCATAATACGAAGTTCTAATATTTAACTCTTCAAGGGTCATGTTACAATATTGGCTCTCTTTTTTTTTTCAGGATCACTTAAGTAATTATAAGGTGATTGTGATAATGAAAAATCCACCCTCAGTCAGGGAAAGTCTTGAGTGAGCAGGCTTTTGGGGGCTCTTCCAGATGACGCTTTTGTTGTGCCTTCCTTATTCACTGAATTTTTCAGAGGGTTCTATTCTTAAAATGATCCTGTTCTTAAAACAAGCTATCATTCCTCAAATGGAGGTTGACGTTGTCTGTCATGTCACAAATTAAAAGTTCCCAGTTCTAATCTTTCTCTCTCTTCTCTCTCTCTCTCTCTCTCTGGCTGTCACCTACCCCAGAGCGTTTCCATTACCCACACCAGGAGAGGGAATGGATTGATCTGCTGTTCATTTGCAAAATCTCTTTGCAGCTGATTTAAAAAAAAAACACTCAACCTGCATCCTGAGGTGCAACATGTAGTGATGCAGCAAGTTGTCCACAAAAAATGAATGCAAAATTGCAGATTTCCAGAATTTATACAAAGCTGGCCAATACTGGAGTTTTTTGCTCCCTCCCATTCAAAGGGACTGCCATGGAACATCACGATTCCCTTCTGTATCTGAAGCAACCTTCACCCTCTGATGTCCTGCAGAAGTTTTGGACTACAAGTCCCATCAGCCCCAGAACTTCCGGATGGTACCAGGTTGTAGAAAGCTGAGAAGCATACACAGTCCTTGGTATTTCATAAAGTTAGGCTTTGGACGAGACCATGAGGTTTCTGGTTTACAATCAGAGACTAGTTCAAGCCTGATAGCAAGTCAACTATCCTATGTTTTCCATATATCTCAATCCATCTTTATAAAGTCTTTAGCCCTTGCTCTTTGAAATGGAGATTATAGCTATAAAACCTATTGTGGGTCTAATTTGGTTCCACAGTTTGCTCCTTCCTAGAAGCAATGGTCTGCAAGGTCATGAAGAAAATTACATTCAAACAGAAATTCATTGATGTACAAATCAGTAACACAATGACCCCCACATCATTTAATTTCCATTGACACTCTCAAGTCAACAGTGTTCAGGTTCCACAGAATCCATTGCTGAGCTCATGATATAATCTCAGCTGAGACCTTCTTGAATTTGCGGATAAATGTAGAAATCCAGCCAAAAAGCTCTTCCGAGTCTAGATCTTCTGCTTCCCCAAATTTCGCCTGCAAAATAATAATAATAATAAAATAACAACAACAACACTGGCTGTTTAATGCTTTTACCATGAACCATGTAAAGATTATTCTGGATTGGAAAGATCAGACAAGTGTGATTGGCTGAAATATAGCCTGCTTCCTATATGTGCATGTAGAATTTTGCACTAAGTGACCAACTTCTCCCATCACAATTAAGGATCAGAAAGCAAAATGGCGGTTTGCAGATATCATTAAACTTTGTTGGAAGGTTGTCTGATAAAACAAAACCCAGATGGCATCTGTCAATGTGGTTTACAAATCAGAATTTATTGCTAGAAGCAACTTGAATACAAATGCCACAAGGATGGCAGCTGATGGTACAAAGGTTATGATAAAAAGATCCATCACACCTAAAAAAAAAAAGTCTATTCACTCTTCTCCCCACCACCACCACCACCACTACCACATGTGTCTTAAAGTGGGAACCAGGCCTTTTATGATCCAACTATCTGGGAGGCCAACACACCTAAGCAGGGAGAACTGCCCCTACATTTCTAAGAAACTGTGTACAACAAATCTATTCTTGATACGTATGATATATGAATGGCAGCAACAGCTGGTGGGGAGGGAGATGATGATCATCTGATCTCCCAGCAACAGCATTTGCTGCCACTTATCAGGACAGAGAGAGAGAAATGTGTGAGGTGGTAGGGAGGTCAGCGTTGTGTGTGCACACTGACAGAAGAGCCTTATTGGCTCTGTTGGTGCACCCACAAAGCACTAACCTCCCTGCCTCCTGATCCCACTGTCTTTCTCCCAGAAAGTGGTAGCAACGCTGCTGCTGGGAGGTCAGGTGCACAGCACCGCACCTCCCCACTGGCTGCTCCTGATGAATGATGGGAGAGCTGCTGTGACATGGGTGCTCCTTACACCACTACATTGAAAGTGAAAGGTTTGTGTGGTTTGGGTTGGCACAATTGATAATTCCCAGGTCAGCAGATGCCAAAAACAGTGGCTTGGAAAGAACCACTGTGCCAGCTAATGTGTAATAATTCCCATGTGACTGCCAGTAATGAATGAATAATTTGAGAGACCCCTTGGTTATTTCTTTATTACATTTAGGGTTTATTCCATGGAACTCAAGACAGTGTACATAGGTTATCCAGTGACTTCTCCAGATCCAGACCTGCTTAGCAACTTTGCTGAAGCGCGTGCATTCAGACAATGACATTGGACCAGTGATAGCATCCATGCTTAGGGATGGGGGAGAAATTCAGGTTGTGAGGATTTTAATGTGAACCTACCTAACTCACATATGCCAAAACAAAATACAAACCAAAACACAGCTAGCCTTCAAAATTCACACATGCCTGAATTTTGTGATGTAATTCTCCAACCAAATAATGTGTACAGAAATTTGAATATTGGAAGAAAGTATGCATAAGATACATTTACTAGTGAAATGAATGTATAAAATTCATTATATAGGGGAAATGTGTATATTAGGAGACATTTGCGCTCAAATGCTGATGAATATTCATGAGAATTTTTTTAAGAAATGCAAACTGTTGCAGAAATGTGAAGACTGGAAACATGAAAAACTGAGAGTTACCAAAATTAACAGATTTGTCCATCCGTTTCCATTCTCCAACAAATATAGGTAGTGTGCATACCTAGCACTGATTTGGGTGGCTGTTCCACAATGACAGTACGCCCTTTTCCTGTTGTTGTTGTTGTTATGTGCCTCCAAGTCAACTACGACTTATGGCGACCCTATGAATCAGTGACCTCCAAGAGCATCTGTCATGAACCACCCTGTTCAGATCTTGTAAGCTCAGGTCTGTGGCTTCCTTTATGGAATCAAGCCATCTCTTGTTTGGCCTTCTTCTTTTTCTACTCTTTTTCCCAGTATTATTGTCTTTTCTAGTGAATCATGTCTTCTCATTATGTGCCAAAGTATGATACCCTCAGTTTCATCATTTTAGCTTCTAGTGATAGTTCTGGTTTTATTTGTTCTAACACCCAATTATTATTTGTCTTTTTCGCAGTCCATGGTATCCGCAAAGCTCTTCTCCAACACCACATTTCAAATGAGTTGATTTTTCTCTTATCTGCTTTTTTCACTGTCCAACTTTCACATCCATACACAGAGATCGGAAATACCATGGTCTGAATGATCCTGACTTTAGTGTTCAGTGATACATCTTTGCATTTGAGGACCTTTTCTAGTTCTCTCACAGCTGCCCTCCCCAGTCCTAGCCTTCTTCTGATTTCTTGACTATTGTCTCCATTTTGGTTAATGACTGTGCCGAGGTCTTTATAATCCTTGACAAGCTTTTTGAGCATTCACAACACTGCATGCTCCCAGATGTGGATGATTTAGAGGAGCACTCAGTCATCGTTAACCTGCTTTACGATGGAAGTGGAGTAGCCACTCTACTTAAAATCTAGATTCTAAATAACATTCTGTAACCAAGAGGGCAGTCCCTTTTTCCCCACCCCCAAATGTTGGGGTGTGGGAGGCAACTTTCATTGGGATCATAGTGTGAGGAAAAGGTTAAATTTTACCTTCCCCCCCCCATTCCCAATCATGATGCCTCCAACTAAATCTGGGTGGGGTGAGGGAGGAAAGATACAGATATAAAGACAATATTGTGTGAAAAGGGAAGGGTGAAAGTCATTCTTGACAAGTTCAATGTCCTCATTGTCAACTGTAAAGTTGTGTAAATCTTCTGTTGTCATTACTTTAGTCTTTTTGACGTTCAGGTGTAGTCCTGCTTTTGTGCTTTCCTCTTTAACTTTCGTCAGCATTCTTTTCAAATCATTACTGTTTTCTGCTAGTAGTATGGTATCATCTGCATATCTTAAATTATTGATATTTCTCCCTCCGGTTTTCACACCTCCTTCTTCTTGGTCCAATCCTGCTTTCCGTATGATATGTTCTGCGTATAGATTAAATAAATAGGGTGATAAAATCCACCCGACTCACACCCTTTCCGATGGGGAACCAATCGGTTTCTCCATATTTTGTCCTTACAGTAGCCTCTTGTCCAGAGGATAGGTTGCGCATCAGGACAATCAGATGCTGTGGCACCCCCATTTCTTTTAAAGCATTCCATAGTTTTTCATGATCTACACAGTCAAAGGCTTTGCTGTAGTCTATAAAGCACAGGGTGATATTCTTCTGAAATTCCTTGGTCCCTTCCATTATCCAACATATAATCTCTGGTGCCTCTTCCCTTTCTAAATCCAGCTTGGACATCTGGCATTTCTAGCTCCATATATGACAAGAGCCTTTGTTGTAGAATCTTGAGCATTACTTTACTTGCATGGGATATTAAAGCAATAGTTCGATAATTACTGCATTCCCTGGGATCCTCTTTCTTTGGAATTGGGATGCATATGGAACGCTTCCAGTCTGTGGGCCATTGTTTAGTTTTCCATATTTCTTGACAGATTTTTGTCAAAATTTGGACAGATTCAGTCTCAGTAGCTTGTAGCAACTCTATTGGTATGTCATCTATTCCTGGTGATTTATTTCTTCCAAGTATTTTAAGAGCAGCTTCTACCTCACATTCTACAATTTCTGGTTCTTCATCATATGGTTCCTCCGTGAATGAATCTGTCATCCTGGCATCTCTTTTATAGAGTTCTTCAGTGTATTGCTTCCATCTTCCTTTTATTTCATCTCGGTCAGTCAGTGTGTTCTCCTGTGGATTATTCAACATCCCTACTCTTGGTTTAAATTTCCCCTTAATTTCTCTGATCTTTTGGAATAGGGCTCTTGTTCTACCCTTTTTGTTGTCCTCTTCTATTTCTATACAGTAACTATTGTAATAGTTCTCTTTGTCCCTACGTACTAGTCGCTGTATTGTTGCATTTAGGGTTCTGAACATATTTCTATCTCCTTTTGCTTTTGCTTTCCTTCTCTCTTTAACCATTTGAAGAGTTTCTTCAGTCATCCATTGGGGTCTTTCTCTGTTTTTAACTAGAGGTATTGTCTTTTTGCATTCTTCTCTGATAACGTCTCTGACTTCATTCCATAGTTCTTCTGGTTCTCTGTCAACTAAGTTTAAAGCCTCAAATCTGTTCCTTATTTGATCTTTATATGCTTCTGGGATGTTAATTAAATTGTATTTTGGTGTTAAGATTGCTTTGTTGGTCTTCTTTAGCTTTACTCTGATTTTCGATACGACCAGTTCATGATCTGTACCGCAGTCTGCTCCTGGTCTTGTTTTTGCAGAAAGTATGGAACTTCTCCACCTTCTGCTACCAATTATATAATCAATTTGATTCCTATATTGACCATTTGGTGATGTCCATGCATATAGTCGTCTTTTCGGTTGTTCAAAAAATGTGTTTGCAAGAAACAAATTACTGGCTTCACAGAATTCAATAAGTCTTTCTCCTGCTTCGTTTCTATCTCCTAGGCCCCATTTCCCCACAATTCCTAATTCTTCTCTGTTCCCTACTTTTGCATCCCAATCCCCCATGATTATCAGCACATCTTGTTTTGGTGTGTGATCAATTTCTTCCTGTACTTCTGCATAAAATCTCTCCTTTTCCTGAGAGATGCCTAAATGTGAGCCTGAACATCTTTTGAAAGGTTATTGATTTTTAAATTATTATTATTATTATTAATTATTATTATTATTTCTACTATTATTTTGGAGGAAGAGTTAAATACTGTAATGAGGATTTAACTTATTTTATTTGCAGAACAAACATGAAAAGCAAGAAAGGATATGTTCTGTAATTACCTCTATAATCCCTGAGAAATTCTAAATCATAATTATATGATGATGTCCCCCTTTCAATACTTATACCAATACTTCAGGAAAGGAGACCATATGTGAACACACTCACATCTGTATTTTCAGTGCCTCCTCCAATTCAGCTTAGGATAGTTAATGTCTTCATTTCATCTGTTTCCCACAGTTTGTTCAACCAATCCACTACCCCAAGTGAGAAATCACATTTCCATTTTTAAGCTATTTGGCTGAATAACAATTTAGCCAGAAATAACAAGTTAGCCATCAAATCCTTAATTGGAGTTTTCCCAGTTCTTTGAGGTGGCATAAGAAAAAGTTATCTGGGTTTGTCATTCATTTATAGTTACAACTACAACTTTTGCATATTTTACATGAGTGGTACTGCCCCAAGCATTCAGGACAGGGTGTAAGCAGGGAGGGGGGAGATTGTCATATTGTTCCTTGTGAAGATTCTGTGCTTTTGATTGTTGCATGATGGGGATGGAATAATGCAGAAACTACAGCTCTTGAGGGTCCAGGACAGCCTTTCCCATTCTCATGGAGTCTAGATGTTTTGCATTACAACTCCCATAACCCCAACCAGCATGACCTTCCAAAACAACTGAAGCACATCAGGTAGGAAGAAGACTTGTCCAGAGTCTCTCTCAAGAGAAAATGGTACAACTTACGGGCAACTCAGAGGAGGGCAGCAAATATTCATTTATTTAGAAAATGTATATGTTAGGAGGAATACAAGTTGGGTGATGAATGTGCATTATAACCTGCCATTGTTGCACATTCACCAGGCCTCATGGAAAATGTGCACAAAATCCATCCATGAAGGTGGAATTGTGCATATTTCCCAGTCGATATACATAGTATCCAACAGGCCTTAGAGAATGTGTACAGGATATCTGAAGTGAATTTTGTACATTCTCCGGCTAGTATGTATTATCTCCAATAGGCTTTGGGGACTGTGCATATCTCTACTGGATTTTGCACATTCTCTGGCCAATATGCACAGTGTGCATAGCATTCAAGAAACATGCCCAGTTTAGAAGTGTGCAATCTGTGCCCCCTGCGCTGCCTCTGGCCGACTACCTAATCTTTCATGCCCCACAGCATACCTTTCCAGTCAGGGTATCAGCCAAGCAGAGGGAAGAAGGGGCAGGGCTCAGGGGGAAAAAAACTAGAGCTAGGGCCTTCTCGGTGGCCCCCGAACTATGGAACGCCCTCCCTGATGAGATACGCCTGGCGCCTTCTTTGCTATCTTTTCGGCGCCAGGTAAAGACCTACCTCTTTGCCCAGGCATTTTAAGAATTTTAAAAATTTAAAAATTTGAATTTAAAATTTAAAATTTTTAATTATGTTTTATTGTGTTTTTGTATTTTAACCTGTTTTATTATGCTGTACACCGCCCTGGGAGCTTATTGCTATAGGGCGGTCTAAAAATGTAATAAAATAAATAAATAAATAAATAAATTAAAAAAACACTTTTTTCCTGCAGTCCACCCTCCTTTTTACCACTCATTTCAACTGTTTTCTGGTCAACTGGGCAGCACAAGGTAGGTTGCAGGGAGAGGAACATTTTTAAACCTTCACTCCCCTCTCATGATCCTGATGGAAATTGCCCCTCTGTTTGCTATTATGCTTAGGAAAATGCTCAGTAACCACATGGGGTCAATAATCATGGGAATTGCCTGGGAGGGAAAAGTTATCCAGCTGAAGAAGGGTTACCCAGCAGGGAAACGAGGGCTAGGAGAGAAAGGGTGTGAAATACTTCTTGTCCCATCCACAGTCTTCTTAGAGGTTGTGCATAATGGCAAGACAAGGTACAAAATTCACCCCCACATCCCCTCCTAGTGGCCATATCAAAGGAGAAGAGAGGAGGTGTGCAAGGCCATGGCTCACTGTGGCTCACTCCTACCATGAGAAACCATGGTTTGTGACTCTGAAGACAGCTATACTCTTCTCTGTGCACCATCTTGGCCAGTAACAATGAATGTTCATTGAACTGTAAGCCAAGGGCAGCTATGGATACAGTCACACCTACCTACCAGGGTGAAAGCCGAGACCAATGTTCTGTCTAAGGTGGTGTGTGGGTGGGTGTGAAGAGAAAAGAAGTGACGAAAAAAGAGGCAGTTTTGAATGTAATCAGTGAATGAGAAATAACCCTGAGTTTTGCAGTAGGCTGTCAAGAAGAAGCCTTGTGAGTGAGGGCTGATGCTATTTTAGAAACCAGCACTGTGTCTGTATGTGCCCATTTACATTCTAGATCTATCCATTAGGAGTGTGGAAAAGATTCGGGCAAATCCTGAGTCAAGAACCATATTAGGGCCACATTGGACAGCTCTGGAACCACACAGAGCAGCTGCACTGCATGCAAGAAGTCCCAGGTTCAATCCCTGGTTTCTCCAGGTCAGGCCAGGAAAAGCTCCTGTCTGAAATCTTGGATAGTTGCTGCCAGCCAGAGTAGGAAATACTAAGCGAGATGAACCAACGGTCTCACTCAGTCTAAGGCAGCTCCCTATGTTCATCTCTCTGAAGTGCCCCAAACCAAAACAGGACTCTCTCCTCCCAAGCAGACTCACACACAAAGGCTGTGAACACACGAGCCACCTACACAAAGCACTCCCATTGGCCGCACTGGAGGGGCAGCGGTTGATCTGCCAATCAGCTGTAAAATCTCTTTAAAGCTGATTTGTTTTAAGAAATGCACTTGAGCTGATCCTACCAGGTTTTACAGTAAAAAGGGGCAGGGTTTTAGTGTCATGTACCCCCATTTTCAGAAAAGAGGGGTGGAGACGCACTGGAGTTGGCAGAACAGTAAGTGTGCCTCTACCTTAACAGATGCCTCTGGAATTTGTTTCTACTTTTAGGAACGTGAAGCAATACTATGGCCCATCATTTGTAGCACAGAATATGTATTTTTTTTCAACAAAGTCTCATTCCTTGTTCTGATAGTCAATTGATTATTCGTTGGCTCTGTTTCTCTTTGTTTTGACATATCCATAAAATGCGTAATCTGAAAACCGATTCTACTGGGCACCCAAAGCAAAGAGTCACAAATCATTCCAAATCTAATTCACTCAACAATCAACTGAACTTCGTCTATCAGTGACTAATCAATAGTTCTCACAATGAGCTCCTAATTGCACCTCTAGGGTAATGGATGCCTGTAGGTTTTCAGCACAGCCTCTAACCTGGAAAAGGCTTGCCAATCATTTAAGCAATAGTGAAAAAGATACCATTTCTATGGCTAATGACAAAAGGAGCTGATCTCCAACAGGGTATATTGAAGGCAATCTTCCTCAGATATATTGCTAATCCTCATCGTATTTCCTTGTGCTGAGGCACACACACAAAAACTGTGGACTAACAAGTGCAGGGGCCTATAGATATCTATTCACTAATAGGCAAAAAACCTTGCGGTTTAAGAATGTACCTATAGCCCACAGCTATTTCTATCAAACTTTAAAAAGCAGGGGAATTGGGCAGCTATAGTGCACCAGGGGAGCAGGAGACCTGACCTCCTCTCTGAGATATTGTATTGCCCTACAAATTTGTCAAAATGCAAACACAATTTGGGTTGGTCTTTTTATTGGTCAGTGTCATATGATGGTGAAGGCAGCCTTTTATGTTTCAAATTGGAGGTTATGTCCTATTTCTATTTTGGGTGCATTAACAGTTGAATCTGAAATTTCAGTTTAATGTAAAAAATCAGACTGATTACAATATGTTGCTACTTCAGCAATGACTCTAGCTGTTGGAAAAAAAGAGGATGCATGTTTTCAGCCTGCTATGTTTAAACCACTTCATTTAAGGCAAGGTGGGCACGGTCAATTAAAAACATAGAGCACACCTAGAATTTTGCTAGAATATATTTCACCTTCCCGTGTTTTATCTTGTGCAAACTGAGACACTCCTGATTTCCACTGGAGACTATTCTGCAGAATAGTCAGTGCCATTATTTCACAATTGTTTCTAGAGTTTTTTAAGTGTAACTTTTGCAAATTGCTGCTGTACTTCACATATTCACAGAAACAGAAGCAAACGAAAATGATTTACTATAGGGAACTTCACTAAAATTACCAACTAAATCAGACATATTGAAAGTGACTTTCAATGTAGTTTCTACTGATAGCTGCAGGGTACTCTTAGGAGTACTGACATGCCTGGAAATTCTGTTGCTTGCTATAGATGTTCAATGGAGAGTTGTACATTCTAAAGCATATGCATGCTTCGTCAATTGTTTTATAAACTGTCCCTCATGGACATCCTATCCCTAAATCATTTGTTTGTATTCACTACTAGGTCTACATGTCCACCCATCCTCCTGTTCCCTGGGCACCTCAACAGGACAAAGAAAAAATGTTAAGATATAAGGTGGGTAATAGCAAAACAAACAAATAAATCAGCATAAAAAACTGGCAGCGCGACTTCTCACTGGGGCAGGACCAGAGCTTGGAAAAGTTACTTTTTTGAACTACAACTCCCATCAGCCCAATCCAGTGGCCATGCTGGCTGGGGCTGATGGGAGTTGTAGTTCAAAAAAGTAACTTTTCCAAGCTCTGGGCAGGACATCAGCAAAATGTTACCCCACTGCTGAGAGAATCGCACTGGCTGTCCGTTAGCTACTGGGCTAAGTTCATGGTTCTGGTTTTTGGTGTACAAAGCCCTATACAGCTTTACCCCTTATATACCCAGCAGATCACTGCGCTCTGCTGGTGAGGGCCTCCTGCAGATATGATCTTATCAGGAGGTCCATTCTACACAACATAGGAAGTGGACCTTTAGAGCTGTAGCACTGACACTTCAGAATTCCCTCCCTATACATATTAGACAGGCACCATCTCTGTCTTTTTCATACCTACTGAAGACTTTCCTCTTTCAACAAGTCTTTTAAGTAGATGCCTTATCCCAGTCTGCATCTGTATTGGAATTCATTTTTTAAGATGTTTAAAAGATTTTTTAAAGATGTTTTGTTTTAAGATGTTTTTAATTATTTATGGTTTGTTGCCCTGGCCCCCCTTTGGGATGAAGGGTGGGATATAAACGCAATTGTTTATTTATTTTATTTTATTAATTAGTTAAGAACAATAACTTACGCAAAGACAGCCCAGTTGCTTAAAAGACGTGGTTGATTTAAAAATTATTCATCTGTCACTGAAAAGACCATACGGAAGGCACCAGGCAAGCCTCTCTGGGAGCAGGGCCACTACTGAGGCTGGAACAGTGCCACCATTGAGGAGACACCCACCTAGTAGCCTAATGTCCACAAGCTGTAGTAACCACATGGGTCGAGGCTTAATTGCCTCTGAAAAACTGCTATGCAAATATTCTGTGACAGATTTTGAACCACACATTTGAAGTGGATGGAAAATCATAGTTAGTCATGACTTGGGCTCCATCTGCACTATATATTTAAATCAGTATTATATCATTTTAAAACAGTCATGGATTCCCTCAAAGACTCCTTGGAACTGTAGTTTCTCAAGGGTGCTGAGAGTTGTTAGAAGACTCCTATTCCCCTCAAAGAGCTACAATTCTCAGAGAGGTTTAACAGTCAATCCCTCTTCCAAGGAAACTCTGGAAATTGTAGCTCTTTGAGGGGAATAGGTCTCTTAACAGCACCCTACTCTTAACAGCACCCTTCACAAACTACAGTTTCTGGGATTCTTTGAGGGAAGCCATGCCTGTTTAAAGTGGTATGAAACTGTGTTAAATGTATTGTGCAGATAGGGCCCTACAGTGCAATCATATGCTCTATCATATGTGTACTCAGAAGTAAGTCTCAGTGAGTTCAATGGAAATACATTCTGCTAGGGATGGGAGAAAAGATCAGTCATCCTAATTTAGTAAGGAGGGACATGGGTGATGCCACCCCAATCTCAGTGATCATGGGGAGAGGGAGGTATAGCCCTGGGGAGGTGGTGAGCTACCATAGAAGATGAAGGCAAGGCTATCTACGCCTTGCTCCCACTCATCCTATAGATGGGTTTCTCATTGCTCATCTGCTGTAACCACTGACCTGTGTGTACTGCTATTTAACGCCAGACTGGTACACAATGAGACCACACTCACCCATGATTTGATTATAGACGAGGGTGCCAATTTGGTGTGCATTACTGAGACCTGGGTGGGTGAGCTGAGAGGAGTTGATCTGACCCAGCTTTGCCCACCTGGATACTCGATGCAACACCAGCACAGGCTGCAGGGATTTGGGGGGTGGGTAGCTGTGGTCTACAGAAAGTCCATCTCTGTCACCAGGAAACCACTCTTTCTTGGAGCTGGCTGTGAGGGCCTGCACCTGGTGCCGGACCAAGGAGACAGTAATCTAAGGTTGCTGCTGGTGTACCATCCATCCCATTGTCATGGTCAGACCATTTCCTGGTGAAGTTTAGAATCCAATCCTCTCCTGCATGGGTGGTGGACAGATTAAGATACTACACCCCAGAGACAAATGGAGTCCACTGGATTCCTGAATGCCCTGGAAGAGGTCCCAGCAGATAAAGCAGGTGATCCTGTTGAAGCCCTTGTCACATTGTGGAACTACGAGGCACATCAGGCTCTTAACATGGTTGCTCCTGAGTGCCCTCTCCAGCATAGTGGAGCCTGGTTTGCATCTTGGTACACCAGTGAACTAAGGGCAATGAAATAGGCTGAATGACAGCTAGAGCGCAAGTGGTGAAAAGACATGATGTGAGGCTCATTGGGAATGAGTAAAACATCATAATCATGCCTACTGTGTGGCAGTGAGGGTGGCAAAGGAGGCCCACTTCTCTGCCACCATCACATCCTCAAGTAGCCATCCAGTGGAGCTTTTCCATATTGTCAGGGGTCTGTTGACATCAACTCCAGGAAATGGAGTTTTAGATCCTTTGGAGGCCCACTGTGAATTGTTTGTAAGACACTTTGAGGGTAAAGCAGTCTCAGTGCCTCTTCCACATCTACTGTAGTCCCCAGTGAGATATGCAGTGCAACAACTGCTGCAACTTCTTGGGATCAGTTTCACTTGAGGCAGCCTGATGACGTGGACAAGATGCTTGCAACAATGCGACCAGCAACATATCCTCTCGACCATTGCCCTTTTTGGCTTATTAAAGCTTGCCAAGGGGGTATGATCAAGTGGATCCAGGGTGTGGTCAATGCATCATTGTAGGTGGGAGTGGTTCCAGCTGCCCTGAAAGAAGCAGTGATCTGACTGATCCTGAAAAAGCCCACTCTGGACCCATTGGTTTGTGACAACTACTGCCCAGTCGCAAATACCCCCTTTTTAGGGAAGGTGATTGAGAGGGTTGTGGTGCAGCAATTGCAAGTACTCTTGGATGAAACAGATTATCTTGACCCATTCCAGTCTGGGTTCAGGCCCGGTTATGGGACTGAATTGATGTCAGTCGCCCTGATGGATGACCTTTATCGGGAGAAGGACAGCGGGAGTGCAACCCTGTTATTCTAACCTGATCTCTCAGTGGCTCTTGATACTGTTGCCCATGGTATCTTTCTGGGGCAACTTAGTGAGATGGGTATTGGAGGCACTGTTTTACAGTGGTTCCGATCCTATCTCCAGGGTCGTTCTCAAAGAATAGCATTAGGTGACTGTCTTTTGGTCCCCTGGCAGTTGTGCTGTGGGATGCCACTGGGTATCATCTTGTCTCCAATGTTGTTTAACATCTATATGAAGCCCTTGGGAGCGGTCATCAAGAGATTTGGGGCAAGGTGTCAGCAGTACACAGATGACACCCAGCTCTATTTCTCTGTAACATCTGAATTGGGAGAGGCTAAGCAAGCTCTGGACCGGTGCCTGGACTCGGTGGTGGGCTGGATGAGGCCCAATAAACTAAGTCTGAATCTTAGCAAGATGGAGGCACTATGGGTTGGTGGTTCCCAAGTTGAGATAATTGGTCAGTTGCCTTCTTTGGATGGGGTTGTACTCCCTTTGAAAGAGCAGGTTCATAGTCTAGGGGTGCTCCTGGATTCATCTTTGTCGTTAGAGGTCCAGGTGACCCCAGTGGCTAGGAGTGCCTTTTATCAGCTTTGGCTGGTAAGATAGCAGCAGTCATTTCTGGACCAGGATAACCAAACCACTGATGTCCAGGCATTGGTAACCTCCAGGCTGAATTACTGTAATGTGCTCTATGTGGGGCTGTCCTTGAGGTTGGTCCAGAAGCTGCAGTTAGTGCAAAATGCAGAGGTGCAACTGCTCACTGGGGCAAGGTATTGCCAAGATGTCATCCTACTGCTGAAAGAATTGCACTGGCCACCCATTAGCTACCAAGCTAAGTTCAAGGTTCTAGTTTTGGTGTAAAAGACCCCATTCAGATTGGGACCAGGGTACCTGAAAGATTGTCTTACACCTTATATGCCCAGTTGATCATTGTGCAGAGCAGGTGAGGGCCTCCTAAAGATACCATCTTATCAGGAGGTCCATTCCCCACAACATAGGAAGCAGAACTTTAGTGTTGTGGCACCTACCTTTTGGAATTCCCTCCTCTTAAATATTAGGCAGGCGCCATCTCTATTATTTTTTCGGTGCCTGTTGAAGACTTCCCTCTTTCAACAAATGTTTTAAATAGAGACATTATCCCAGTCTGTGTCTGAATTGCCTTTAAAGATATTTTTAAAGATGCTTTGTTTTAATATGATTTTAAAGATGTTTTGTTTTAATATGTTTTAAAGTCTGTTTTTATGATGTTTTATAGTGTTTTTAGTGTTTTAGTTTGCCACTCTGGGCTCCTACTGGGAGGAAGAGCGGGATATAAATTTAATAAATAAATAAATAAATAAATAAAATGAAATAAATAATTTGCACTTACTGAACCAATAAGAAAGCCAAAATACATCTGTCCTTTGAAATTTGCACTTTTTCCTGAATTTTCTGAAGCAGTTCTCCAACAAAAAAGTATGCATACCTTAGTGAAAATTATGTAGAAAACTGCATTATATTCTGGAGAATTTCATGCAAAAATGAATACATTAGGAGAAATGCACATGCACAAAATGCAAACACAAATTTCCTTGTGAACCTTTTAAATAAAAACACTAATAGGCAAAAAACCTTGCAGTTTAAGAATGTACCTATAGCCCACAGCTATTTCTATCAAACTTTAAAAAGCAGGGAAATTGGGCAGCTATAGTGAATGCACCTGGGGAGCAGGAGACCTGAATTCCTCTCTGAGACATTGTACTGCCCTACAAATTTGTCAAAATGCAAACACCATTTGGGTTGGTCTTTCACAGTTCAATCCACTTCCTGTGTAGCTTGGAAGAATTTGGTAACATGTGCCACCACTCACCATATGCTCAAAGGGTTTGCATTTTGACAAATTTGTAGGGCAGTCAAATATCTCAAGATAGGAGGTCAGTTCTCCTGCTCCCCTGGTGCATTCACTATAGCTGCACAATTTCTCTGCTTTTTAAAGTTTGATAGAAATAGCTGTTTATAGGTTCGTTCTTAAACCGTAACGTTTTTTGCCTATTAGTGAATTCGTTACTTTTTGTTACTTGAATTTATATGCCACTTTTCCATATAAATATGCTCAAGGTGGCTTACAATAACACGAAAATGCAAATGACATCAATAGCAATCAATTCAAAAACATAACGTTTCAAATCATTTCAAAACATTCCAACAATAACTCCAGTTGATTACCTAAACATTATCACGTTTAAAGTCATCATAAAAACATAATAAAACAAGCTATCAATCACTTTAAAATATCAAGTTAATAAATATAACATTTCAATAATAATCACATAATATTCCAATACAAAAGCATAAGAAAGCATTTTTGTCACTCTAGCATTGATGATATTTCTCTGCTTTTTAATCTGGGAGGTAAGAAATTGGATCCTGTGCAAGCTTGCTGAGAATGAATTGATCATTTGCATGCTTATAGAGTTTGGTGGGATTTACCCCCCTGCAATCATGCTGAGGATAGATGAAACTGACTACAGGGGATGGGGAGGAGGAGAAGGAGGAGGGAGGGGAGGAAGGGCAGAGGGGAGGACTGGGATGGAAGAGGAAGAAGGGGGAAGGGAGGAGAAGGACAGGTTTGATCATTTGCAAGTTTATTGAGTTCAGTGGGATTTATTCCCATGCAATCATACTTAGGATAGGTAAAACTGACCAGGGGGGAGGGAGGGATGGCTGGAGTGGGTGGAGAAGGAGGAAGAAGGAAGAGGGGAGGAGAGGGGAAGGAGGGGAAAGCCACGTCTGATCATTTGCATGCTTATTGAGTTCAGTGGGATTTATTCTTATGTAAGCATGGTTAGGATAGGTAAAACTGACCATTGGGGAGAAGCAGGGGTAAGGAAGAGGAGAGGGAAGGAGTGGGAGGGGGAAGGAGGGGATTGGAGGGGGAGGGGCAAAGGAAGGGGCAGGGAAGAGCAGGTTTGATCATTTTCATGTTTATTGAGTTCAATGGTATTTACTCCCATGCAATCATACTTAAGATAGGTAAAACTGACCATGGGGAGGAGGAGGGGAGGTGGAGGGGGGGAAGGGGCAAGAGGGAGGGGATAGGAGGGAGGAGAAGGGAGGGTGGGTTTGATCAGTTCCATACTTTTTGAGTTCAATGGGATTTATTTCTGTGCAATCAGGTTTGAAAATGGAAATGGACTGTCTTCAAGTTGATCATGAATTATGGCAACCCTATGAATTGGGTTTTCATGGTAAACGGTATTCAGAGGGAGTTTTACCATTGCCTTCCTCTGAGGTTGAGAGGCAGTGACTGGCCCAAGGTCACCCAGTGAGCTTCATGGCTGTGTGGGGATTCGAACCCTGGTCTCTCAGGTCATAGTCAAACACTACAACAAGAACTGTGAAGTTAAAATCTACCTAAATGTAAATGCAGTGCTCCAAAAAAAGGTTAAGGTACAAGCATAAAATGCAATATTATAAAATAATATCAAAAATTTAATATATATATATAAACAATCAATATAAAATCATTATAAGTGTTCTCATATAGTAGTACAAAGATGTCCAAAAAAAATTTTTTGTGAACAACTCAGTGCCCATACACAATAAAGAACGAAATATATAATATGGTCAAAACAATATCAATATGGACATAAAGGGCAACTTTTAAACAATGGCCAATATACATAACTCAACGCCCATGGAATGCAAAATGTACAACATAGCCAAACTGAAAGCAAAACTGAAAAAAAGAGAACTCTTTTGGATACATTCCCTGAAGACTATGGTGCCAAATGGACTAAATGAAGATTTAAATTGGGCCCCTTTGTTGTAACAAGAAGTACTTTGGGCTCCCTTGCTGAAACAAGATGTATTTGGGGTTTCTGTGTCAGTAATTCTCTGTTAAGCATTTCTGTGATCTGCATTTTGGAATTCTTGTATGTTAATTTATAATTTATAGTTATGTAGGTATTTTCTTGGTATACAGGTGGTCTACAGTATTCCTATGGTGAAGTGTCTCCAGTAACCCATTAAGGGTTAATGTAAAATAGTTAAGCAAATTCAGATGAGATATGGCATGTATTGAGCGGCTGAAGGAGTAGTTTCCACAGCTGTGTTACTTCTGCAGATTTGCCCTCCCACAACGACTTAGCTGATTAGATATTTAAAATACACAACACCTTCAGGATATGTTATGTTGGTAAAATTTTCAAAACTTTTTAGAATTGATTGATAGAAGGAAATGGTATGTATTATGCTTTTCTTTCTGTATACAAAATTATTTTACTTATTAATGTTAAAAAAAATTGGATGAGTTTGTAATTTAATTTAAAATTATTTT
This sequence comes from Rhineura floridana, assembly GCF_030035675.1. Classification (NCBI taxonomy): domain Eukaryota; kingdom Metazoa; phylum Chordata; class Lepidosauria; order Squamata; family Rhineuridae; genus Rhineura; species Rhineura floridana. The sequence goes on along the minus strand of NC_084485.1, from coordinate 24,006,557 downwards.
TATGCAGAACAATTAAATTCACTTACAGCCCACATATCAGTCCATATCTCAGAACATAAAATACAAAAGTAAGTGGTTTTATGGCATCTGCTGTATCAGTTGCATAACATTTATATTGACTGTTTATATATATATTAAATTTTTGATATTATTTTATAATATTGCATTTTATGCTTGTACTTTAACCTTTTTGGAGCATAGTCCAACACTAACCTGGGGGAGGGGCAGGGAGGGTAGGAGGAGGGGGAGGGGAGCAGATTGGGTGGGTGGGGACTGGGCAGGTGGGAAGCCCCTTTCCTTTCCAAAAGGAAAACATTGGGAACAATATCATTGCTTTTCAGGGTTTCCCTCACCGTTTTATTCTACAGCAGGCACATGTAGCCTCCCACCCAAATTTAAACCAAAGCTGTCCCTGGCCACATCCACACCAGACCTTTATTTCACTTTGGACAATCATGGCTTCTCTGAAAGAATCCTGGGAAGTGTAGTTAGTGAAGGGTGCTGAGAGTTGCTAGGAGATGCCCTGTTCTCCTCACAGAGGTTCAATCAGAGCAGCTGACTGTTAAACCACTCTGGCCACTGGAGCTCTCTCATTGGGAATAGGAGTCTCCTCTCAGCACCCTTCACAAACTACACTTCCCAGGATTCTTTGGGGGAAGTCTGACTGTCTCAAGTGAAATAAAGGTCTGGCATAGGTGTGGCCCCTGATTAGCCAAGCCCAGTAGCTGTGAGTCTGGCTTTAGAACACTGACAGTTCTTACTGAGCATGCTCTGCCTTATCATTTATTTCAGTGCTAAATTTCTTAAATTAATTATAAATAAGTGAGGCATATTTTTAACTTTTAAACTGCAGAGGATGAAGGTCAGAGTATGGGGCAAGGTCAGTAACAGGATTACAGGTCCGCTGTGAACATGGCTGATTTTTAATTAATTTCAACAGATTATGAGAACTCTGAGAGAAAAATGTCCAAAAGGGGTCTGGGTTTTTTTTCTCTGTTGAGACTTTGAACTCTCGATTTTTTCTGACTGTTTTGGTTTATCACCATGAAAATGGAGAAGGTTGTTAAGCAAGCATTTCTGATTTCAGGACTTTCAAGTTTTGTTTTGAAATAAGCTTATGGGAAGCATCAGAATGGCATGGGGAGTATTTTCAATTTAACATTGCGGAATGTGAAAAAACCATTATGGCTATAGTATACTCTCGTGGCTGTATAATAATGCACAGAACTCACAGACAGATTTTTTTTAAGCAATCACATGAAGGGAATGCTCATCTGTACAAGTCTGCCCGACAGAAACACAATTTATCGAAACATCCAAATGTTTCCAGATGGACATGTGATCATTTTGAAGAGTCCACATATGAGCTCCAAATTTAGGCCAGCAACAATCTGAAGAGCATTACCTCCTTGATTAGCTTTACCAAAAATAAAAATAAAATTACAGAAAAGGATAACAAGGCCCCTCCAGCCTTTGGGAGCACCATCTGAACGGAAGCAGACAATTAAAGCAATATTGGCCCCAGAAAACATAATTAGTGAATTTTTACTGAAAATAACATTTTCATAAGAATGCATCAAGGTCTCTCTGAAACTTTTATTTTTAAATGCATAGCTACATGGTGGCATAGCAAATAAAACTGGAGAGGTATCATTTGTGAACCAAGGCTGAGTTTTGGTAGCCATTGGGCTATTGAGTTTAGTTGCAAGATCTAGAACAGAGGTGGAGAACTTGTGACCCTCCAAATGTTGCTGGACTCCAAGTACCATCATCCCTGACCATGGGGCATGCTGTCTGGGGCTGATAGGAGCTGGACACCAATAGTACTGGATTGATACTTGTGGATTGATACCCGGTAAAATCACTGCCCCATGGTAGTCGGGCATCATCAAGGTCACAGTCAGACCTTTGCCCCTTTTCCGCATAGCTTTTCCCCCACACCAGCAGAAAATGTTTGAAAAGAGGAAATCATGCCAGCTCACTTTCAAAGGATCTCCTTGCTGGGGTGGAGGGCACAGCCCTCTCTACTCCAACAAGAAGAGATTCTCTGTGGGGAAGAAGGCATGCAGGAATGCACACCTTTCTTCCTATCTCAATCACACTCACCCAGCCGACCAAACATTGGTGGGCTGGAAAGAGCTCCATGTACATCAGGAGAAAGGCACAAGGGGATAACTCCCCATATACGTTCCTTTCAGTTACAATTGCACAAAATTTGGCAGTGGGAAGACAGGTGAGGCACATGCAGGGGTCATATGCAAGACCTGTGAGGGCCACATGCAGCCTATAGGCTGCCCAGATGCACTTTACCTGCCTGAGTACCACTGCTTTCATGGTTGTTCCTTTACTGGTCTGATTTCCCATATGCACTTCTGCCACATGGAAGATGATGCCTTGTCGACATACATACATACTTGCAAGAGATCACCCTGAGATCACCATATGAGTGGGAGCCTTTACACATACCAGGACTAGCATGGGAGCAACCAGAGTCAGCAGCATCCACCTGGGCACAGCTATGTCTAAAATGGAGGCGGACTCATCTTATTATCAGTCATTTCTCTTTTTTGATCATGTCACTCTGTTCACATTCTGTAAGCTGCTCTTGGAGCTTCAACTGATGAGCAACTAACAGAGAACTTTAAATAATAATAACAACTTGATTATTTACTTTAGTTAGAAATAGCCAATATGGTGCCCTCCAGATGTTATTGGTCCACAACCCTCATTGTCCCTGACCACTGGCCATGGTGACTCGGGCTGATGAGAGTTGGAGCCCAACAATTTATAGAGGGTACCACATTGGCTGCCCATAAGAACATAAGAAGAACCTTCTGGATCAGGCCAGTGGCCCATCTAGTCTAACATCCTATTCTCACAGTGGCCAACCAGATGCTCAAGGGAAGCCTGCAAGCAGGATCTGGGTGCAAGGAGTACTCTCCACACTTGTTATTCCCAGCAACTGGCATCCAGAAGTATATTGCCTCCAACAGTGGAGGTAGAACATAGCCATTGTTGCTATTAGCCATTGACAGCTTTATCCTCCATAAATTTGTCTAATACTCTTTATTTATTTATTTATTTATTTATTATTTGATTTATACCCTGCCCTTCTTCCCAGTAGGAGCCCAGGGTGACCAGAACCCAGCACACTAACCTGAGCTTCATGGAGAAAGGGCAAGACAATGCTGCTGCTATTACTATTGTGATTGTTGTTGTTATGTGCCTTCAAGTCGATTGCGACTTATGGTGACCCTATGAATCAGTGATCTCCAAGAGCATCTGTCATGAACCACCCTGTTCAGGTCTTGTAAGTTCAGGTCTGTGGCTTCCTTTATGGAATCAAGCCATCTCTTGTTTGGCCTTCCTCTTTTTCTACTCCCTTCTGTTTTTCCCAGCATTATTATCTTTTCTAATGAATCATGTCTTCTCATGATGTGTCCAAAGTATGATAATCTCAGTTTCATCATTTTAGCTTCTAGTGACAGTTCTGGTTTAATTTATTCTAACACCCAATTATTTGTCTTTTTTGCAGTCCATGGTATGCGCAAAGCGCTCCTCCAACACCACATTTCAAACGAGTAGATTTTTCTCTTATCTTCTTTTTTCACTGTCCAACTTTCACATCCATACATAGAGATTGGGAATACCATGGTCTGAATGATCCTGACTTTAGTGTTCAGTGATACATCTTTGCATTTGAGGACCTTTTCTAGTTCTCTCATAGCTGCCTCCCCAGTCCAACCTTCTTCTGATTTCTTGACTATGGTCTCCATTTTGGTTAATGACTGTGCCGAGGTATTTATAATCCTTGACAAGTTCAATGTCCTCATTGTCAACTTTAACGTTACATAAATCTTCTGTTGTCATTACTTTAGTTTTTTGACGTTGAGCTGTAGTCCTGCCTTTGTGCTTTCCTCTTTAACTTTCATCAGCATTTGTTTCAAATCATTACTGGTTTCTGCTAAGAGTATGATATGAGAATAGATATGTAAATATATTAACCTAAGGTGCCTAAATTAAGAACATAAGAAGAGCCTACTGGATCAGGCTAATGGGCCACCTAGTCCAGCATCCTGTTCTCACAGTTGCCTATGGGAAGCCCACAAGCAGGACCTCAGTCCCTCCTGCACTCTCCCCTCCTGTGGTTTCCGGCAGCTGACATTTGGAAGCATACTGTCTCCAACTATGGAGGTAGAGCACAGCCATCATGGCTAGTATTTGTCTAATTTTTATTATTATTAAGTACATTCTACACATTCACTAGTAAAGACAATAATGCTGGGAAAAACAGAAGGGAATAGAAAAAGAGGAAGACCAAACGAGAGATGGATTGATTCTATAAAGGAAGCCACAGACCTGAACTTACAAGATCTGAACAGGATGGTTTAACAAATGCTATTGGAGGTTGCTGATTCATAGGGTCGCCATAAGTCGAAATCGACTTGAAGGCACATAACAACAACATTATTCTACACACAGATGGTACTATATTGATGACAATAATGTAGTGCTTTAATAATCCTCATCATCACAGGGTTCAAAAGAAGCTCATGCACGCATCCTATTTATATTCAATTCCACAAGCAGCGTCTCCTGACACATCAAGTGCTGTTCCCTTGGCCTTCAGGCACATATAGGGCTGCAGTAGGAAAGGGGCCTCAAAAGCCCTAGTGAAGATGCAGGACACACCATGCACAGCCCTTCAGATCCCAGCCAATAAAAAACCTTTTGCATGAATGTAAATTACAACTGCAGTTACATTATTATTAGTTGTAGTGCAAGTACTATTAGTGTTCTTACTACAGCTGGTGAGTGAGCCACATCAAGCAATGGTGCCATAGCAGCAATGTTTTGTAAATGAAGACAATTACGAAGATCTTCTCTTTAAATATCCAGAAGTGTAATCCGATTTGCTTCAATAAGGAATTACTGTTGTTCATTAATATTCAGGCAAAACCCCACAATGAATGACAAAGCACTTAAATGCTTGTTTATTTGCTTTTTTGTGCATGCACCTTTTCAGTGCTGTTTGGCATTCAGCGAGGATCTGAATATTAAAAAAAAATGCCAAGTGCCAGCAGTCCCAGTTCTGGATGGAAACGGAAATGACAGGTGCAAAGCATTTTTGAAAAACGCACCATAAGCCCCATGGGGGGGGAGGGAAGTGCCAAATGTTCATTCTGTTCCAAAAAATAAACAACCATCATGCAGATCTATAGAAAACATCTGAGTTATTATTTCTTAGCTGATGTATGCAACCCTGAAATTCAAACTGGGAAAATATATATATAATTTCTGCTCCACTCTTCATCAACTAGATCCCCAAGGTGGCTTACAGAAATTTAAGCAGACTGTATACAAGAAAATAATATTCATAAAATACATTTAATAACACAGAGCTAAAAACAACACAAGCAGCAATGACACAAGCCACAATGATAAGAGAATAAAACAGCATCACAAAATAGAAAAATCTTCATGGCTCACCTGAAGACCAAGAAAGTGGGAACCAACTAGAGACTTCCCAAGAGAGGAAATTTCATAAACTTGGTGCCCTTACCAAGAAGGTCCTGTCATTCACCCCAACAAGACAAACCTCTGAAGGCAACCAGACATGGAGCATGGACCTCAGTGAAAAATGCAATGCGGCCCGATCAGACTGAAAGGGAGAGGTAGGGAAAAAATTTCAGCCTGAGGGCCCCATTTCCTTGGGGTTAACGTTTTGGGGGGCACATGCCAGGGGTGAGAAAAGCAACAATATCGAATTTTACCATTGTACAGTAGGCCAGATTCTAGAAACCTGTGCACACACTCTCTATTCTCCATCCGGACAAGCAAGAAGCATTATCAGAATTAAAGGACACATTTCAGCCAGGCAAAAACACTGAACGAGGGTACAAATCAGGGCCTGTAAGGGGTGTGGCCTGGTTGTGGGGTATGGTCTAGACAGAGTCACAAGGGCCAGATAGAGAGGCCTGGAAAGCATTTGGCCTCTGAGCCTGAGGTTCTCCATCCCTGCCCAAAGTGGAGAAGATGGTCCTTCCAATAGACTAGTCCCAACCCATTTAGACCTTTTTACATAATTACAATTAATCGTGTCCAGAAACCCCATGTCACCCCATGGGCCCACAGTCTAAACAGTCAACCACCATGGAGGTTATTTAGAACCCAATGAGATCTAGAAGAAAATGAGAACCATGAACATCCATGGTGGGGTGGGGTGATGTGAGCCTGGGCTCACCTGAACCTAGTCTTAGAACTTCTTTCCAATGTCAGAGTTCATCCTTTGGGACACATGAAATACCAAAGAGAACATGTGTGGAGCACTATTTCTTCATTACTGAAGGTGGAATCCAACATGGTGCTAAGTCTCTTGTAGGGATGGAGGAGAAGTTTGACTCAGTTTGCATTTAAAGATGAATCCATTGAATTCTCACATTAAGAAGCAATATGAAACACAGCACCTTTGCTTTGAAATAAATGTGTTTAGTGAGATAAATTTGCACTAAAATGCTGAAGAATGTTCCCAAGGGTTTGTTTGTTTTTTAAATTGCAAATTGCTACAGAAATGTGGAGAACTGAATTTAAGACTGGAAAAAAATAGAACTTAGAGAACTGAAACTGACAGATCTTTCCATCCCTTATTCTCATTCCATCAGTGCAAGGATTTCTGCTTGCATAGCATGCCTCCTGCATGCCCGCTACATCTGTTGTAGGGGTTCCCCCAACCCCTCTGCAGCAGATTTAGGGAGGGTGTGGGGCAAAAGCAGGGAAGGAGAGGAAATTCCTATTGCACAAATAGAAATCTTTGCATTGACAGGACATGGTAGTTGAATAACTAGGGTTAAGTCAAGATGTGTAGAGAGAACACAATGCGCTGAGATTTACAGCTGCTGGGAAATTATGCAGAAGCGTTTTGCATCCTTCTTCTACACACTACTTTGCATTAGCTATGCATTCATCATATTTTTTAATTGAAGCCATCCCCCCGTGAAAGGAAATTCAAAGATAATGGTGTTGATGCAAAGAGTCACTTTGTTCAGGAAATACATTAAGAATTTCCACACAAGAAATGTTTGTCTGAGTCACTTAGTGATTTTCCCTACAAGACCCTATTACTCTAATTAAGCATCTTCAAAAATATATTGAGACACTTTCAGATTAACTGTGTAAATTTATTAAAAGCACAGCAGCAGTATGATTTAAAACTTGGCCAGTGCAATCCTAAGCATGTTTCCTGAGACACAAGAAATGCCCCTTGCATTCAATGATATTTACTCCCATGTAAGTGTGTGCAGGACTACAGCCTTTAACTTTTAACAGCCTAATCAAATGAATATTTACTTGGATGTGTGCTGTGTTCAAAAAGCTTACTCCATAGTACCTGTGTTTTAAACTGCAGGCTAAAAGCCGTACTGTGAATTCTGTTAGGCAAAGGTGACACTTTGCCATGTTTTTAGAGGTCACTTTTTAAATTATACTTAAAAATAAAATGTACCAGTATGGCATGATAGGCCTTTTTCATTTCTTCACAGCTTCGAAATAGCTGAGAAAGGTCTCTTTCATATTTCTGAATCAGATTCTGAAACAAAAAGCACAATCTGGAATTATACATGACGAAGAATCTTATGTCACCTTAAAGTTTAATACAAGAGTAATGAGCCCAAGGTTGGCCAGCCCTCTAAAAGCTGGATGCCAGCATGTGTACATGAAAGTGGTTGTGTCCACTTGTTCATAAGAACATCAGAAGATCAAACAAATGGCCCATCTAGGCCATATTTGTACCAAACATTTATTTGACTATTATTCCACTTTAAACTGTCATGGCTTCCCCTAAAGAATCCTGGGAAGGGTAGTTTGTGAAGGGTGCTGAGAGATGTTAGGAGACTCCTTTTCACAGGGCTACAGTTCCTGCAGTAGCTGAACAGTCAGTCCCTCTTCCCAGAGAACTCTGGGAATTGTAGCCCTATGAGGGGAACAGAACGGTCTAACAACTTTCAGCACCCTTCACAAACTACACTTCCCAGGATTCTTTGGAGGAAGCCATGACTGTTTAAAGTGGAATAATAGTGGAATAAATGTATAGCGGGAATGTGGTCCTAGCCCAGCATCCTGTTCTCACACTGGTGAAGCAGATGCCTGTGCAAGAAAGACCTGAGCACAACAACACTCTCCCCACTTGTCTCTCCCAGCAACTGGCATTCAGAGGCAGACTGTCTGTGACATGCATGTGTACACACAGATTAGGGTTGCCAGGCTCAGGGCCTGAGGATGATTCTGTATATTTAAGAGAAGAGAAAATCATTTTATTCATTTATTCATTTATTCATTTATTCATTTATTCATTTATTCATTTATTCATTTATTCATTTATTCATTCATTCATTCATTCATTCATTCATTCATTCATTCATTCATTCATTCATTCATTCATTCATTCATTCATTCATTCATTCATTCATTCATTCATTCATTCATTCATTCATTCATTCATTCATTCATTCATTCATTCATTCATTCATTCATTCATTCATTCATTCATTCATTCATTCATTCATTCATTCATTCATTCATTCATTCATTCATTCATTCATTCATTCATTCATTCATTCATTTATTTATTTATTTATTTATTTATTTATTTATTTATTTATTTATTTATTTATTTATTTATTCATTCATTCATTCATTCATTCATTCATTCATTCATTCATTCATTCATTCATTCATTCATTCATTCATTCATTCATTCATTCATTCATTTATGCATGCATACATGCATACATGCATACATGCATACATACCCCACCTTTCAGCCCAAGGCCCTCAAGGCAGCTTCCAGAAGACACAAATATCAAAATACAATAAAACAATAAATACAATAAAACAATAAAGCAATACAACAAAGCAATACAATTTACAAAACACAATTTACAAGAGTTAAATAACAATAACCATCACACTCTACATTTCCAACTTAACACTTCCAGTGCTAAAATTGGCCCCAAGGTACTGTCTAAAAGCACATAAGTCCATGAGTCCACTACCTAGCTGGAACTAAGCAGGGCTGGGTATGTCAGGCCTGGATGGATATCTGCAAAGAAACCTCACGTATGCTTCCTTGAGTCCCATGATGGAAGGAGACTTGGTGCCTACGGTAGGCCCTTCCTGGTAGCTAACTCGCTCCTTGAAGCAGCTCAGGAAGGCAAAAGTTAGATTAGTCCTGAAGGAACACGCAGGCAAGGCTCCTGAAGAAACAGACCTGCTGCTGTTGCTGTCACCTCCTTCTCCTTCACCGAGCTGGCGCGGCCACCTCCACCGCCACCGGCCCGCCTGCGTGCTTGAGGCCAAGCCAAGGCAGCTGTGGGACCAGCATGAGGAAGGGGTGTGCTGCGTGGGGAAGAGTCTCAATGGGCCTGCCGGCATTGACAGCGCTACTGGTGGCAGGGGCTCTTGCTGCCGCTAAAAGTGCAACTGCTGGGCCCCGGCTCCCAGTCCCAGCTCCCATTGCGCACTCTCCCTCGCTCTGCCTCGGCTCCAGCTTGACTAGCTGGGGCAGAGATGGGGAAGAGCAGGAGGCGGGGGCCAGCAGCCCAAAGAGCACGGCAGCGGCAGGGCTCCCCAGCTGTAACTTTCCTCAGGAACTCCGGAGTCTTGTTGGTCTGTCCAAATCAAAACTGTGGTGGAGTGGAGAGAATCTTAATCTCGGCACCGGTGTACTGAGCGGCAATGAGGGCTTATTCAGCCAAGTGCAGGTTTTCTTGCAACACTGTAATGGGAAAAACCACAAGGTGAAATTCTCCCTTCCCCCTGCACAACTTTTAAAGATACTGAAGACCTCAGGGAGGCCAGGCCTGGCAAGCAAGAGGTTTTCTGTATCGTTAATAGTTGTGCAGGGGGAGGGGAGAATTTCACCTTGTGGTTTTTCCCATTTGAGTGTTGCAAGAAAACCTGCACTTGGCTGAATTTTCTCTTCTCTTAAAGATACAGAATCATTGTCAGGCCCTGAGCCTGGCAATCCTAACACAGATACATACCACACATACAGACCACACACTCATAGGAACACAGCTATCTTTGTCTCTCTCACTCTAATAAAGCATGCAGAGCACTGTTACACACAAACACCACACTCACTTTATTTATTTGTGTGTGTGTGTGTTTAAAGTTTTTTATACTGCCTGCTATTAATAGCCCTTGCAACCCTGTAATGGGAAAAACCACAAGGTGGAATCCTCCCTCTCCCATGCACAACTGCGCCTGGCAACCAAGAGGACGTTTGTATCTTTAAACGTTGTGCAGGGGGAAGGGAGAATTCCACCTTATGGTTTTTCCTATTACAGGGTTGCAAGAACACCTGCACTTGGCTGACTTTCTCTTCTCCTAAAGATGCAGGATCAATCTCAGGGATTGAACCTGGCAACCCTACTCTGGTCTGGCATTCAAAGACAAGCATAAGGCTGCAGCTAGAAGAGAAATTGGCAGTGCATCCATATACCTGAATCTGTTGCATATCCTGAGGATTATTGATTAATATGACTGTGTGAGGATACGCAAGAAGTCTACACTTATCTTCAGATCCTGGACAAAGAAGGGAAATGTTCCATAGCAGTGGTATGCTGGACAGAGGACACAGGGGAACACAGACTTTTTTCAGAGCAGGAGAGATAATGTCCTCTGCTGGAGCAGTAGGGTAATTAACAGACTCTCTTGGCAAGTGAATTTGTTGTTGTTGTTGATTTCTATCCCGCCTTTTGGCCAAAAGACCCTCAAGGCGGCTTACAAAACAAACACAAATATAGAAATACATATCAATAAAAACAGTACAATTTACAAAAACTAAATAACAAGGTAATAACATTATTAAAAGGCAACAATAACAACTTTCAATGAAAACACAACAACAAATCACACTTTCCTAACAAGTGAATAAGGCGACAGTGAGGCTTTCAACTTTTCTCCTTGTTTGTGACAGATTAGCACGGAGGTAGTCAGAGGGTGAAGAAAACATCCAAACAGAGGCTGGATACTTTTCTTTATTCGAGTTTCTACTTCATGCTAAGAGTTTAAATGGTAAAACCTCTTTGCAAGACTGCTTGTATTTCTAATTTTAAAAATTGCATTTCAGTTGGCTGAAGGTCTTTTGCTAAAGCTCAGTGTGTTTTGTAAGTTGAACTTATTGCAGTTCTCAATGGAGCTTACTCAATGGAAACTACACATAGGATTATAGTCAGACAGATTGTAATGTACTATTATGCTATGCCCCCTTTAGGATGCACACCTTAACGCAGTGAGGGGGTTTGAGAGTGTTGAAGAAGCTGAGAGCAATGCTGTCAGGAGTCTAGACCAAGAGGCTAGACTCCCAGCAGGGGCACCCAAGGCGGAATGGTCAAAGCTGAGACGCCATACTAAGATGCATCCAGACACAGAGGAAGGCAATGGTAAACCTCCTCTGAATATCTCTTACCACGAAAACCCTATGAACAGAGTATTCAAAATGCAACATGACATAGTGCTGGAACATGAGACCCCCAGGTCAGAAGGCACTCACTGAGCTACTGGGGAAGAACAAAGGACAAGTACGAGTAGCGCTGTGGCCAATGACACAGCTGGGTCAAAGTCGAAAGGAAGCCCAGAGGCTGATGCACACAGATGCGAAAGGAGAGTCTGGAGTTGTACAACTTACACAATAGAAACATGGAATGTGAGAAGCATGAACCAGGGAAAGTTAGAAATTGTCAAGCAAGAAATGGAACGTATCAACATTACAACATTACAATACTTGGCATAAGTGAATTAAAATGGACAGGAATGGGACATTTTCAATCAGGCAACTACAAAATATTTTATGCAGGAAATGAGAAATTAAGAAGAAATGTGGTTGCTTTAATAGTGAGAAGTGATGTAGCAAAAGCAATTAGGAGCTACAACACAAAGTCTGAGCGAGAGTTATCAATGAAATTAAATGGGAAACCTATTCATATAACCATTGTGACAAAAGGACAAAGAGAACTATTACAATAGTTATTGTATAGAAATAGAAGAGGACAACAAAAAGGGTAGAACAAGAGCCCTATTCCAAAAGATTAGAGAAATGAAAGGGAAATTTAAACTACGAGTAGGGATGTTGAATAATCAACTGGGGAACACACTGACTGATCGAGATGAAATAAAAGGAAGATGGAAGCAATACACTGAAGAACTCTATACAAGAGATGCAGGGATGACAGATTCATTCATGGAGGAACCATATGATGAAGAACCAGAAATTTTAGAATGTGAGGTGAAAGCTGCTCTTAAAATACTTGGAAGAAACAAATCACCAGGAACAGATGGCATACCAATAGAGTTGCTACAAGCTACTGAGACTGAATCTGTTCACATTTTGACAAAAATTTGTCAAGAAATATGGAAAACAATGGCCCATAGACTGTAAGTGTTCAATATATATGCCAATTACAAAGAAAAGGGATCCCAGGGAATGCAGTAATGCTCAAGATTTCATTTTCATTTCATTTTATTAAATTTATATACCGCCCATAGCCGAAGCTCCCTCGGTGGTTCACAACAATCAGCATAAAATACAATGAAACACATATTTAAAACAGTTTTTTTAAAGCTTAAAATTTAAATTTAAAAACATAAACATTTTTACACATACTAAAATGCCTGGGAAAAGAGGAAAGTTTTAACCTGGCGCCGAAAAGATAGTAATGTCGGCGCCAGGTGTACCTCATCAGGAAGACTATTCCATAATTCAGGAGCCACCACTGAGAAGGCCCTCTTTCTTGTCGCCACCCTCCGAATCTCCCTCTGAGTAGGCACCCGGAGGAGGGCCTTCGATGCTGAGCGTAGTGTACGGGTAGGTTCATATCGGGAGAGGCGTTCCATCAGGTATCGTGGTCCCGCGCCGTATAAGGCTTTATAGGTTAAAACCAGCACCTTGAACCGGGCCCGGAAACATATAGGCAGCCCATGCAAGCGGGCCAGAATCGGTGTTATATGTTCGGACCGCCTGGTCCCCATTATCAATCTGGCCGCTGCATTTTGCACGAGCTGCAGTTTCCAAACCGTCTTCAAAGGCAGCCCCACGTAGAGCGCATTGCAGTAATCTAGTTTAGAGCTTACCAGAGCATGGACAACTGAAGCGAGGTCATCCCTATCCAGATAGGGGCGAAGTTGGGCCACCAAACGAAGTTGGTAAAAGGCACTCCGTGCCACCGAGGCTACTTGATCCTCAAGTGACAGTGAAGGTTCTAAAAGAACTCCCAAACTACGAACCTGCTCCTTCAGGGGGAGTGTAACCCCGTCCAGAACAGGTTGAACATCCACCATCCAGTTGGGAGAACCTCCCACTAACAGCATCTCAGTCTTGTCTGGATTAAGCCTCAGTTTATTAGCTCTCATCTAGTCCATTGTCGCAGCCAGGCAACAGTTCAGTACATTGACAGCCTCACCTGAAAAAGATGAAAAGGAGAAATAGAGCTGCATGTCATCAGCATACTGATGGCAACGCACTCCAAAACTCCTGATGACCGCACCCAGGGGCTTCATATAGATGTTAAAAAGCATGGGGGACAAAACTGACCCCTGTGGAACCCCGTACTGGAGTACCCAGGGTGTCGAGCAGTGCTCCCCAAGCACTACCTTCTGGAGACTACCCGCCAAGTAGGAGCGGAGCCACTGCCAAGCAGTGCCACCAACTCCCAAATCAGCGAGTCTCCCCAGAAGGATACCATGGTCGATGGTATCAAAAGCCGCTGAGAGATCAAGGAGAATCAACAGAGTCACACTCCCCCTGTCTTTCTCCCGACAAAGGTCATCATACAGGGTGACCAAGGCTGTCTCCGTACCAAAACCAGGCCTGAAACCCAATTGAAATGGATCTAGATAATCGGTTTCATCCAAGAGTGTCTGGAGCTGGCTGGCAACCACTTATTCGAGGACCTTGCCCAGGAATGGGACATTTGCTACCGGCCTGTAATTGTTAAGATTTTCTGGGTCCAAGGACGGTTTCTTCAGAAGTGGTCTTACCACCGCCTCTTTCAGGCAGCTAGGGACCACTCCGTCTCGCAATGAGGCATTTATCACTTCCCTGGCCCAGCCAGCTGTTCCATGCCTGCTAGCTTTTATTAGCCAAGAGGGGCAAGGGTCCAATTTAGAAGTGGTTGCACGCACCAATCCAAGCACCTTGTCAACGTCCTCAAGCTGTACCAACTGAAGCTCATCCAAAGAATCAGGACAAGGCTGTGCTCTGGATACGTCATTCGATTCAACTGCTATAACATTGGAGTCTAAGTCCCGACAGATGCAAAAGATTTTATCCTGGAAGTGCCTAGCAAATTCATTACAGCGGGCCTCAGATGATTCCACCGAGTCGCTAGGGCCAGAATTCTACAACAAAGGCTCTTGCCATATATGCAGCTAGAAATGCCAGATGTCCAAGCTGGATTTAGAAAGGGAAGAAGCACCAGAGATTATATGTTGGATAATGGAAGGGACCAAGGAATTTCAGAAGAAAATCACCCTGTGCTTTATAGATGACAGCAAAGCCTTTAACTGTGTAGATCATGAAAAACTATGGAATGCTTTAAAAGAAATGGGGGTGCCACAGAATCTGATTGTCCTAATGTGCAACCTATACTCTGGACAAGAGACTACTGAAAGGACAGAATATGGAGAAACCGATTGGTTCCCCACCAGAAAGGGTGTGAGACAGGGGTGTATTTTATCACCCTATTTATTTAATCTATATGCAGAACATATACGAAAAGCGGGATTGGACCAAGATGAAAGAGGTGTGAAAATTGGAGGAGAAATATCAATAATTTAAGATATGCAGACGATACCATACTCTTAGCAGAAACCAGTAATGATTTGAAACGAATGCTGATGAAAGTTAAAGAGGAAAGCACAAAAGCAGGACTACAACAGAACATCAAAAAGACCAAAGTAATGACAACAGAAGATTTATGTAACTTTAAAGTTGACAATGAGGACATTGAACTTGTCAAGGATTATCAATACCTTGGCACAGCCAGTAACCAAAAGGGAGACAATAGTCAAGAAATAAGCAGAAGGCTAGGACTGGGTAGGGCAGCTGTGAAAGAACTAGAAAAGGTCCTCAAATGCAAAGATGTACCACTGAACACTAAAGTCAGGATCATTCAGACCATGGTATTCCCGATCTCTATGTATGGATATGGAAGTTGGACAGTGAAAACGTGGATAAGAGAAAAATCAACTCATTTGAAATGTGGTGTTGGAGGGTTTTTGTCGACTTCCCGGAAGGAGTGCTGGCTGGTGATTGTCTCTGAGTGAGCTCTATCTCAGAGGAAGCTTATTTCAGTTAAAAGCCAGTCAAGAGGAATTTTTGACTGGCGTAAATGTTCTCCAATATAAAAGGGGAACCGAAGAGATTATCCACGGAACTCCATCGAGCTGTAGATTGCTAGATTTGATCAGGAATCCCCCTGAGATAAGAAGGCATTTCTAGCAGCGGAAGACAGAGTCTGGATTTCCAACAGGCTGTGCTGAAAGTAAGCGAGACTTTTTTTCTTTCTCTTTTAAAAACGTTTTTAATGAGCTAGCCTCCTTCTGTCTAAATCTTATCAACTAACTTAAATTACTATCGTAAAAGAGACTTGTTTACGAATCGGCAACTCAGAAACTTGGGTGAGTCACACTTTTTTTGTATTATACAAAGCTAAGGAAGAAGGGAGCAATTCAAAGAACCTGCTTTATTTTTTATGACAAAAAGCTGGCTTAAAGCTGGAATTACAAAGATTAAACGGATAAGAGGCAACTTATTAGATAAGATGATTTGATTATTTGAAGGAAATATATCTGAGAATATTTTTTTTAATTTTTTTTATTTTGGATTAAAAAATTTTTTTGAACGAATCTGCTGTTCGTGTATCTTACTAACTGCTGGATGCTGAGAATTGGATTTGTTTTACATTCCTGAATGTGCTGGAGATAAGAACTGTGTTGGTTAAACAGGCCTGGAATATTAACTTTTTTGTTGCTGGGAGAAAAGAAACTGTTTGCCTCTACATTGGCTAATAATAGAGAAGGTTTTTTTTTTCAAGAATGACAACTAGGAAAGTAGCCAAAGTTTTGGAGCGAAGAGTTTCTTTTTTTTTTTTTTCAATAATTTTTATTCAGATTTTCATAAAACATACAAGACGAAATCATAAAACATTCAAAGACAAAAAACAAAATCAAAAATAGTTAAACAAAAAAAAAAAAAAGAAAAAAAAAACAAAAATAAAAAATAAAAAATAAAGAGTAAAATATTGACTTCCCATTTGTCAAAGATCAAATCAGTTATAAGTCTATAATATATAACAATCCTGTCTCTTAAGTCATATTATAAAATCACTTTCCTCCAGTAGTTATCTTACTTAATCATCAAATCTCATAAACATTACTTTATTCTTTCCACAAAAAGTCAAAGAGAGGTTTCAATTCTTTAAGAAATATATCTATCAATTTTTTTTTCCAGATAAGCATATCGATTAATCCATCTCATTACTAATTATGATAATCTTATTGTCATAACCATAGTCAAAATAAACATTTCAATTAATCCATCACATCAGAATCTGTTAGGTTCAGTAATTTCAGTAGCCATTGTTCTATTATCCCTATTAGTTCCATTTTCCATCTTCCATCTTCAGTAGTCTTGTTAAGTCCAGTAATTTCAGTATCCAATCTTCCATTATCAGTATTCCATAATAATCATGCTGTCAAAGCCATAGTCATATAGTAAGAGTCTGATGGGAATTACCTCTATCCCAAATATTTTCTTGCCATCCATTCTGAATAGGTTGCTGAAATACTGCTGTAAAATCATATCTCTGTTCTTTTTTTCAAAATACACTGGGTCATCTCTTGAAAGTTTTTCCATTGTCACATAGCTGCAGTTAATTCCATAGATTTTCTCTATATTGGGCTCCATCACATCATTCCAGTCCAGAAGATTATCCATGCCATTGATAACTTTATCTCTAGAATCTTCATTAATTTCTTCAGAGATAACATTGAGTTCCAAACAATAGATTTTATTTCTAAAGTCCATAGACTCCAAATCTTGTTCCTGTTCCACGTTTGTTCCAATCTCCGGGATCTCCTCTCTCACAGGGACCCCTGTTCCAGTCTCCAGGGTCTCCTCTCTCACAGGGACCCCTGTTCCAGTCTCCAGGGTCTCCTCTCTCACAAGGACCCCTATGTCTTTAATCTCCTGTGTCTCCAAACAATAGATTTTGTTTCTAAAGTCCATAGACTCCAAATCTTTTTCCTGTTCCACGTTTGTTCCAATCTCCGGGGTCTCCTCTCTCACAGGGACCCCTTCCAGGGTCACCTCTCTCACAGGGACCCCTATATCTTTAATCTCCTGCTTCATTTTACTCAATTCAATTTTCAGCTCCTTACAACCCTGTCGCAGGTTTTGTTTCGTTATCTCAATCTCATCCATTATTTTCTGAAACATAGTTATTTCCAGATTCTCAGCCACTTTCTTAATTGCCATTTTAAAAGAAAAATATAGGAAAACCACTTCTTATTTCAGCAACAATTGGGTTAATACTCCAAACTTGGTGACATCACAGTATACACAGAGCAGACAGCCTTATCTCTCCATGCTTAAGTAAACAAAATGCAGTTCCCAGGATCGAAACAATTAATGGCGGTCGTCAGGAAACAGATTCGTCAAAATAAAATTGACCAAAAAGAGAGTAGTCTCAGACAATATAATATTCTTCAAAATAAAAATCTGGAATAGAAATCCCTCTTCTGTGTATATCTTTAGAATGCAAATCCAGGACAGCTTTTTGCAACAAAAACAGAGATAAGCTATTAATTAGTGAGTAGCAGAGAGAAGTTATGGCTCCCCAGTGAGATGTCAAAAACCGATCAATCTGGCAAATCTCTTTTAAACAGCAACAATTTAAGTCAAGTAAAAGAAAAATATAGAAAGAAGGGTGCTTGCCTGTTAGTGCGTTCTCTCTTAGAAGATAAGATGAACGTTCGCTTTATCAGATAGAGCTTGTTGTTGAAAATCCGTCCCACCTTCGTCGGCTGGACCTCGTCCCATAAATTAATGAGATCTGGTCGTCCCAACAAAAATAGGCTTTGAGGTTAATCTCTTCGTTTCTCCCTACCCGGGAGAAGTTTAATCAGTCAAAAAAAAAAAAAATCTGACTGATATATCTGAATAAGCTTCTTTTGAGGCAGGAGCCCGTCTCAAAAGCAGGCACAGGCTAAGTCACCCTTCCCGGAAGTCGGAGCGAAGAGTTTCAATTGATACACAGGAAGGGATGGACATGTTCCAGAAAATTATGGAGGGATTTAGTGATTTTAAACAAGAGTTGAAACAAGAGATGAAACAGGACAGACAACAACTTAAAGATGAATTTTGCAATATGAAAAAGGATTTTAAAGATTTACAAGATCATATCAAAACAGAAGTGGGTGAGATTAAAAATAACATTGGGCAATTAACACAGGATGTAAAAAATATTAAAGATAAGGTGCAAACCTTAGAGAATAGAATAGATATTACAAATATGGAATTGGAAAAAAATTTGGACTATATTGCTGTTATGGAACTTAGAGATAAAGAACATTGCTTGAGATTCCTTGCAATTCCTGAGGAAACAGGTGAAGATATCAGAGAGAAAATTGTTAATGTTTTGGCAAAATCCTTCGACAGAAACGAAGATCGGATGGAATTTGAAATAGACAAAGTTTATAGAATTAATTCCAGATATGCAACAATAAAAAAAATCCCAAGAGATGTGCTTGTTCATTTTTTAAAAAAGAGGACCAGAGATATGGTTTTGCAACATCATTTTAACAATGTCTTCAAAATTGACGGTAAAGAAATACAGGTGATGAAGGAAATTCCTGTTAGGCTTCTACGTAAGAGAAAAGATTACGCTTTCTTCACAGAAAAACTTAAACAATGTAAAATTCAATTTAGATGGGATGTTCCAGAGGGAGTGATTTTTACATTTAGACAACAGAAGTATCGATTAAATACTGTTCAAAAAGCAAGGGATTTCTTGAGAAAAGCTTCAAAAGGCATGGAAGAAGATAAACTCAAAGATATGGATATAATTCCTGGGAAACAAAGTCAACAGAAACAGGTAGAGGAAGAAAAGGATGATGATGGATCAAAGGGAGCAAAAGGCACAGACTTTTCTAAAATACATGCTTAAAAATGGATTACAAATATCTAACTTGGAATATAAATGGAGCTAATTCATCGCAGAAGATAAATAAAGTATTTCATTATCTGAAAAAATTAAAATTGGATATAATTTGTTTACAAGAAACTCATATTAAGAAGAAAGATTCTAAATATTTAATTTGTAAAACTTTGGGTGAAGAATTTATTTCGGCAGGATTCAAAAAAAAATGGTGTGGTTCTTTATATTAATTCACAATTGTCTCCTAAATTGATATTATTGGATGATAGTGGCAGATTTGTGGGAGTTGAAATCACCATTCAGGGTACAAAAATTTTGATAGTGGCATTTATGCTCCTAATGAAGATAAAACAAGATTTTATACTGGACTTATGGAAAAATTATCAGAGTTTGCATATGATCATTGGTGTGTCATGGGTGATTGGAATGGGGTAATTTCACCAAAAATGGATAGACTTTCTGAGAAAAATATTAAAGAGACACAGGGCAAACTGCCGAAGATCTGTTTCGAATTGATGGAAAATTTAGAATTGGTGGATGCTTGGAGATATATAAATGACAATGCAAAGGAATTTACTTACTTTTCAGAAAGACATAAAACATTTTCGAGGATTGATATTATTTGGATGTCTAAAAATTTAGTGAAAGATATTTCCAAGATGGATGTGTTACCAAAAACCTTTTCGGATCATAATCCAGTGATGTTGACTTTAAAAAAAAAAATCTTGGATTTAGATGGAGACTAAATGAATCTTTATTACAGAATGATAAAATAGTGCAGGAATGTAAGAAGAAAAAGAGTTTTTTTTAACACAATTTACATAAAGGAACAGATGAAAAAATTGTTTGGGATACAAGTAAAGCATTTATGAGGGGATATTTTATTAAATGTAATTCTGAATTAAAAAAGAAGAAACAACAGAAAATGCAATTGATCTTGGAAGAAATAAAACAAAAAGAGGAAGAATTGAAAAAGAATCCAACTAAAGCTTCTACTGTAAATCAAATTAAAATGTTACAGAAACAAGTGTCAATGTTGACAGTTAGAGAAATTGAAAGGAAATTAAATTTTGCTAAACAAAGGACTTTTGAATTTGCAAATAAACCGGGGAAATTGCTAGCATATATCAATCAATCAATTGATTGATTGATTGATTGATTGCTAGCATATAAATTAAGAAAAGAACGACAAAAAAATCTTATTTTAAAGATACAAGAAGGAGATGAGATGTTGACAGACAATTTAAAAATCCAAAGGGTTTTCCATCAATATTATTCAACTTTGTACAAGTGTCAGGAAATTCCCTCAGAAAAAATAGAAGAGTATATATCCAAACAGAATTTGCCTAAAATTACAGATCTTCAGAGACAAGCTATTAATGTTCCTATTACGTCAAGAGAAATATCTGAGGCTATAAGTAAAATTAAATTAGGAAAGGCGCCAGGACCGGATGGACTATCAGCAATGTATTACAAATGCTTGGAGGAGGAACTTTTACCACCTTTACAGTATACAATGAATTCTATTTTACAAGAGGGGAAGATACCGGATAGTTGGAAAAATGCCAATATAACATTAATACCTAAAGAGGAGCAGGATTTTTTTTTTCAATTAATTTTTATTCCAATTTTCAAAACAAGAGGAGCAGGATTTAACTAAAACAAAAAATTATCGGCCAATATCTTTACTGAATAATGACTATAAAATTTTTACAATGATTTTGGCTGAAAGAATGAAAATAATATTGCAACAATTTATTCAGGAAGATCAAGCGGGGTTTTTACAAGACAATTACGTGATAACGTCAGGAATGTTTTGAATGTGTTGGAATATCTAGAACAACGAAATGACATACAAGCTGCTTTGATTTTCTTGGATGCTGAGAAAGCATTTGATAATTTGAATTGGAAATTTATGTTTAAGGTTCTAGAGCAAATGGACTTTGGAGATAATTTTATAAAATGGATCAGATCGATTTATACATCACAGAAGGCACAGATAATTGTCAATGGGGATTTAACGGACTTATGTGAAATACAAAAGGGTACAAGACAGGGATGTCCATTGTCCCCCCTTCTATTTATTCTGGTTTTAGAAGTGCTGCTTAGAGACATAAGGCAAGACAAAAGGATTTCGGGAATAAAGATAAAAAAAGAGGAATATAAATTGAGAGCATTTGCTGATGACTTGATAACTGTATTAGAAAATCCCTTGGAAGGAATCAAAGTATTGATGGATAAATTAGAAGAATTTGGACCATTAGCAGGATTTAAGATCAATAATCAAAAACGAAGATGTTGGTGAAAATTTTATCTTTAAGAGATCAAAAAGAGTTAATGGAGAAGATAGATTTTAAAATAGAAGAAAAGGTGAAATATTTAGGTATCATTATGACAAATAAAAATTCAAAGTTGTTTCATAATAATTATGAAAAACTATGGACAGAGATTAAGAAAGATTTGTTAAGATGGGATAAATTACAGTTGTCATTAATGGGTAGAATATCTGTAATAAAAATGAATGTATTGCCGAGAATGATGTTTCTATTTCAAACAATACCTGTCATATTCTCTGATCTACCTTTCAAACAATGGCAAAAAGATATTTCTAAATTTGTTTGGCAGGGGAAAAAACCAAGAGTTAAATTTAAATTATTACAAGACGCCAAAGAAAGAGGAGGGCTGGGATTACCAAATTTGAGACTTTATTTTGCTGCTTGTTGCTTAGTCTGGATAAAGGAATGGATTCTATTGAGGAATAAAAGATTATTGGATTTGGAGGGTCACAACCTGAAGTGGGGATGGCATGGATATCTATGGTATGATAAAGTAAAAGTTAATGTGGATTTTAATAATCATTTTATAAGACGTCCTTTGTTGAATATATGGAATAAATACAAAACAAGGGTTTTTTTGAAAATACCACTATGTGTTTCAAGTCAAGAAGCATTTTATAGAAGAGAAATGGCTGGAAAAGAGAAATGGTTAACTTACCAAGAACTATTAGAAAATGTGCATGGTGAATATATAATGAAAGAGAGAGAACAACTAATAAAGGAAGGATATAGTTCACAATGGTTTGCCTATTTACAATTGTTAGAAAGATTTAAAATGGACAAGAAAATGTATGGGTTTGAAATAAATAAATCTGATTTTGAAATAGGTTTGTGTACAAATGATGAATGCATAATTGCAAAAATGTATAATTTTTTATTAAAAATGGACATGGAAGAAGAACAAGTAAAAGAGTGTATGGTTAAGTGGGCAAAAAAATTTGGTTATAATATACAAGTGGATCAATGGGAAAATATGTGGAAAAAAGGTTTGAAATTTACATTATGCTATAATCTTAAAGAAAATTTTTATAAAATGATGTATCGTTGGTATATGACTCCAGAAAAGTTGTCAAAAATGTATAGTAATGTTTCTAATGTATGTTGGAAATGTAAACAACAAGAAGGATCTTTTTATCATATGTGGTGGTTGTGTAAACAGGCAAAATTATTTTGGGCACAGATAGGTAGGATGATGCAAAAAATCTTAAAGATAAATATTCAGTCAAAACCAGAATTTTTTTTATTGGGTTTTATGGATAAACAAAAGGAAAAGAAATATGGAAGAATAATATTATATATGATCACGGCAGCAAGATTACTATATGCACAAAAGTGGAAAATGGAATCGATACCAACAATGGAAGAATGGCTATTGAAATTAATGGACTTAGTTGAGATGGACAAATTGACATGTCTTATTAGAGAAAAAACGACAGATAAATTTCTTAAGGAATGGAAGCCTCTTTTGGACTTTTTGTTGAAAGAAAAAAATGAAATGATGATAATGGGATTTGACGATTAATTAAGATAGACTTTGGAAAAAAGTGAATTTCGTATGTTTTAGGAGACAGGTTTGATATATATTATATACTTATAGCTGATCTGTAACAAATCGGAAGTCAAGTTTTTCTTTTTATTTTATTTTTTCTGTTGTATTGTTTTTGTTGTATTTGTATTTGTTTTTATAAAAATTTGAATAATAAAAAAATTATTATAAAAAAAAAGAAATGTGGTGATGGAGGAGAGCTTTGCGCATACCATGGACTGCGAAAAAGACAAATAATTGGGTGTTAGAATAAATTAAACCAGAACTGTCACTGGAAGCTAAAATGATGAAACTGAGGTTATCATACTTTGGACACATCATGAGAAGACATGATTCACTAGAAAAGACAATAATGCTGGGAAAAAGAGTAGAAAAAGAGGAAGGCCAAACAAGAGATGGATTGATTCCATAAAGGAAGCCACAGACCTGAACTTACAAGATCTAAACAGGGTGGTTCATGACAGATGCTCTTGGAGGTCACTGACTCATAGGGTC
This sequence comes from Rhineura floridana, assembly GCF_030035675.1. Classification (NCBI taxonomy): domain Eukaryota; kingdom Metazoa; phylum Chordata; class Lepidosauria; order Squamata; family Rhineuridae; genus Rhineura; species Rhineura floridana. Next base: position 23,982,963 of record NC_084485.1, on the reverse strand, counting down.
GCCATAAGTCGTAATCGACTTGAAGGCACATAACAACAACAATCTTAGATTTTAGAAATATGATAAAATGTATTTTTGGAAATGTTAATTTGTTTTGTAAATTACTGAATTAATGAATTAACTTGTAGTTCTTGTGTATAAGGCATTTTGAGATAGAACAGAGAGAGAGAGAAATAATACACATACACATATCTATAACTCCTTCTGGGCTCCTTCTGGGAGGAAGGGTGGGATATACATTTAATTAATAAATAAATAACTACTGGGTCTCTTTGTATAGTTTCTGGCTCTGTACCATCTTCACCCCCACTTCTGTCTTGGAGCTCTGAAGACCTGCACCAACACTACAATTGTCACTAGATCTTTCTTGGAGTGAACCTTTGAAGACAATTTGAAAGTGACGTAGGAAGCTGCCTTATACCACCAGGCCAGACTATTTGTCCATCAAGACCAATTCTTTCCACTCTGACTGGCAGAGTGCTCCGGTGGCAGCATCCCAGAGATCTGAACCTGGGGTTTTATGCATTCAAAGCAAGTGTTATACCACTGAGCTATGGACAGTAAAGACCATATGATGCATATGCTCAGCTTCCTCTAGCCTCTTCAGTGGGCCTTTTTGCTAGGATTGGCACCACTCGGCTGCTCTCTGGAGAAGCAAAAAGAGTTTCAAGAAGATTAGAGAGATTTGCCCTAAGAAGAGCCCAGCTGGATGAGACCTAAGGTCCATCTAGTCCAGCATCCTGTTTCCCACAGTGGTTAACCAGAAGTCTCAGGGATTTTGCTGATATCCTTGGCCAACTCTTTCTTACCTCTCCAATAGACAGCACTGTTGAGCACCCACTTCAGAGCCAGGATGGGGACACATGACCTGTTAGTCCAGCGGACAGGACAGCTTTAGGCTGATTGACTGCATATTTCCATTTCCTCAATGCCTAGCTCAACGTTTTGATTTGAATTACTGCTTGAGTCTTTGTTTTGCAACCACCCTCCTCTGCCTCCTGTACCTCTCATAAGGTCAAAAGAGCACTGGTTTAAGGCAAAATGAAATTGGATTCTCTATTTATCCAAGACATCCATGATTTGGAAACTTTGTGGACATTACTTAGATATTTCTTCTCAAATTCCCTTGCAGCGACATGACAGGTTAAAATATTGCCATGGCAACCACTCCCCTCAGTAGTCTGAATCATTTAAAAAAAAAAACACTTCTCTTTGAAACCTACACACTCAACATGACAGAACCAGTTCCAGGTGGCTTCATAATGTGTGAAAACGCTTTTGGTGGATTCCAAAACGGTATTTACATACCTTCAACTTCAGCACTGAGACCTTTGATGGAAGCTGTAGGAAAGCAGAACAGGAGATAGAAAAAGGGGTGGGGAGAGAACAATGATAAGCACAGATAAATATCACGCATATCTAATATGGAAACAAGTCTTTTGAGGAAAGCAATATTTGTGAGAAGGGGGAAGGGGAAAAAATCCTCTTACCACCAGAAACAGCTTTAAATTCTGTCAGCTCCTGAGAAAATGTAGCCAAATCAGGCTCATGTAAGATCATCTGTTCCACAAGAGCATGGAGCAAGGTGAAGTCCCGTTTCTTCCCTCGCAGCAATGATAACTACAAACAGCATTGTAATTGACAGACATGCTTAGATTCAGTGTGTATTTTTAAAAAAGAAAAATGGGGGCAGTGGGGATGTTATTGCTCTAAGGAAAATTTAATCAGAGCAGAAAGAGTGGGATTAAAGTTTCTTTAACCTTGTATTCAACATAACAGGTTTCAGAGAGGCCTTTGTGCAAAGGGCTTTTGCAATACCTTTCTCACAGCATCCCCATGAAGAACAGCATGGATATTCTTAAATTGCAGATTGGGAACTAAGGCTGAGAAATAGCACCTGGCATAAGAACCAGCCTGGATGTTACAATCTTCTTCAGAGGCCCTTCAGCAGTTCCCCTCATCTTCCGAAGTGAGGAGGTTGGTGATCTCATGCAGGACCTTCTCAGTCATGACACCTCATCTCTGGAATACTGTTTCTAGAGAGGCTTGCCTGGTGTTGGCCTTAATGTCCTTTTGATTCCAAACAAAAAACTTTTTATTTTCTGGCCTTGTATATGTATTTTCATTTTGGATTGCATTTTCAGATGAATAACATTGTTTCTGTTTTAAAGTTGATTTTATGCTACTCCACTATTTTTATATGTTTTAGGGTGATCTTATTTTGGAGCTGGTCTGAGATCCACTTTGAAGGTTGACGACATCATATAATTAAAATAACAAACACACAGCAAAGTGCCCGTGACATGCTAGAGCAAGGGTGGGCAGAAAGCAGATCAGGATCTACTGGTAGGTCTCTGGAGTGGGTTGCAATAGATACACAAACAGATCTGAGTCCCAGTTGCTTGACAATAGCAGCAGCATTTCTCTCCTACAATAGGCTGATGAAATTAAAAACATTGGGAAGAATGTGCTCAGTGTATTTATTTGTTATTTAGCAGGAAGTATATACTACTTAATTATCAAAACCTCTGAGTGCTTTCAGAACCTCTAAGCGGTCTTTACCTGGCTCTGGTGGGTAGATTTTGGGGTTCTGCTATAAAGCAAAGTATATCCAACAAGTTTGTCAACCCCTCTGCTAAACTACAATGGCTGTTGTCAGGAAATGAGCCTCTCTAGTGTGCCTTGAATTGGAAACCTGGGAGACAGGAAATGAAGATTTACCATGCAAGCCTATATATGTGCACTCAAAAGTTGTCACCTTTAGTTCAGTTCTTACTTCCAGATAAGTATTTGATTGAATCCTTAGAATATTTTATACTACCTATTCTCTGATAGTACTTTCCCTCCACCACTAGGTAAAATTACCTAATTCAGCTTCTATTGACTTTTATTTTACCTGCTGCACCACCTAAAATTAATCTCCAGCTTTGCTAATATAAAAAATTGCCATGTTTCTTTTTATTACTGCTCTCTACCACAAGGAGCTGAGAATTTTGCTTAAGGCTGTAGACACATCAGGAGGACTGCTAGATTATAAAGTGTTAAATCTGTAAGAACCTTGAAAACAATGCAGCAATTACTAGAAGCCAACATGGATTTATCAAGAACAAATTCTGCCAGACTAATCTTATGTCATATTTTCATTGGGTAACCTCACTAGTAGACTATGTGAAAACTGTGGGACTTAATCAGTGGTGTGCTGGTAAATGTTTAACAACTGGCTCTCTGGAAAAAAAAATCCAAGCTGGATTTAGAAAGGGAAGAGGCACCAGAGATCATATTGCAAGCATACGCTGGATAATGGAATGGAGCAAGGAATTTCAGAAGAAAATCACCCTGTGCTTTATAGATTACAGCAAAGCCTTTGACTGTGTAGATCATGAAAAACTGTGGAATGGTTTTAAAAGAAATGGGGGTACCACAGTATCTGATTGTTCTGATGCACAACCTATACTCTGGACAAGAGGGTATTGTAGGGACAGAATATGGAGAAACTGATTGGTTCCGCATCGGAAAGGGTGTGAGACAGGGGTGTATTTTATCATTCTATTTGTTTAATCTATATGCAGAACACATCATATGGAAAGCAGGATTGGCCCAAGATAAAGGAGGTGTGAAAATTGAGGGAGAAAAACCAGTAATTTAAGATATGTGGATGATACCATACTGCTAGCAGAAACCAGTAATGATCTACAACGAATGCTGATGAAAGTTAAAGAGGAAAGCAAAAAAGCAGAAGACTAAAGTAATGATAACAGAAGATTTATGTAACTTCAAAGTTGATAATGAGGACATTGAACTTGTCAAGGATTATCAATACCTTGGCACAGTCAGTAACTAAAAGGGAGACCATAGTCAAGAAATCAGAAGAAGGTTGGACTGGGGAGGGCAGTTATGAGAGAACTAGAAAAGGTCCTCAAATGCAAAGATGAATCACTGAACACTAAAGTCAGGATCATTCAGACCATGGTATTCCCAATCTCTATGTGTGGATGTGAAAGCTGGACAGTGAAAAAAGAAGATAAGAGAAAAATCAACTCATTTGAAATGTGGTGTTGGAGGAGGGCTTTGTGCATACCATGGACTGCGAAAAAGACAAATAATTGGGTGTTAAAACAAATTAAACCAGAACTGTCACTAGAAGCTAAAATGATGAAACTGAGGTTATCATACAGTAGGGCCCTGCTTACCAGCGCGTCACTTTCTGGCGTTCTGCTAATGCAGCGGCTTTCAGTTAGGGGAAATTCCCCATTTTAAAGCTGATTTTGCGCTTTTGCGGCATTTGCATCATTTTCGCAGAACGCGCCCCATTATACCCAATGGGTTCCGATTTATGGCGATTTCCGCTTTACGGTGGCAGTCTGGAATGGAACCTGCCATATAAGCGGGGCCCACCTGTACTTTGGACACATCATGAGAAGACATGATTCACTAGAAAAGACAATAATCCTGGGGAAAACAGAAGGGAGTAGAAAAAGAGGGAGGCCAAACAAGAGATGGATTGATTCCATAAAGGAAGCCACAGACCTGAACTTACAAGATCTGAACAGGGTGGTTCGTAAAAGATGCTCTTGGAGGTCGCTGATTCATAGGGTTGTCATAAGTTGTAATAGACTTGAAGGCACATAACAACAACCAGGCCAAGTTCAAGGTTCTAGTTTTGGTGTACAAAGCCCTATACAGCTCAGGACCAGGATACCTGAAAGACCGTCTTACCCCTTATATACCCAGTCGATCACTGTGCTCTGCAGATGAGGGCCTCCTGCAGATACCATCTTATCAGGAGGTTCATCCTGCACAATATAGGAAATGGACCTTTAGTGTGGCGGCACCTACCCTGTGGAATTCCCTCCCCTTGAATATTAGGCAGGTGTCATCTCTATCTTTTTGGTGCCTTTTGAAGACTTTCCTCTTTCAACAAGCCTTTTAGGTTGAGACCTATCCCCATCTGTGTCTGTGTTAGTATTGCTTAATATGTTTTTAATAATGTTTTTAACCCTTTTTTAAAGTTGTTTTTTTTTAAATGTTTTTAACGCTGTTTTGTCTTAATGTATTTTAAGATCTGTTTTTATGATGTTTTAAAGTGTTTTTAGCACTTTGTTTGCTGCCCTGGGCTCCTGCTGGGAGGAAGGATGGGATACAAATTAAATAATAAATAAATAAATGATGTAACTCCAGGGGTGTGACTGTCATTTGCATATTGCAATCTGCTCCAAGTTCTTTTGAATGGGGTTGAGCATACTGTACATTGAATAAACAATATAGAAAGCTGGAGAGAGAAAAGGAAAGTACTCCTTCATGCTGTGTATAATTAATTTATTGGATTTACTGCCACAAGATGTGATGGCCATGGGCTCAGATGACTTTAAATGGGGACTAGGAAAATTCATGGAGAACAGAACTATCAATGCCTACTGGCCATCATAACCTCCAGTATCAATGGCAGTATGTAATTAAATAATAAAATTTTGTGGAGAAACAAAAGCAGAGGAGGACCAGTACCTTCTTGCACTGCTTGAGGGGCTAGCCACTATGGGAAACTAGATCCTGTACTCAAAGAACCTTCAGGGCTCTTCTTATGTCCATGATACTAATAAAAAATATTACTCCTGGGTAGGGATGGGAGAGAAAAATTAAAGTCAGTTCACTTTTAAAGCTGAATTTATCAAATTTGCACTTTCTGAAAGAATATATCCTTATACTGGGGGGAGGTAACAACTGGGGTACCTCAGGGATCGGTCCTGGGCCCAGTGCTCTTCAACATTTTTATTAATGCCTTGGATGAGGAGGTGCAGAGAATGCTTATCAAATTTGCAGATGATATAAAATTGGGAGGGATAGCTAATACTCTGGAAGACAGAAACAAAGTTCAAAGGGATCTTGATAGGCCGGAGCATTAGGCTGAAAACAATAGATTGAAATTTAACAGGGATAAGTGCAAAGTTCTACATCTAGGAAAAAGAAATCAAATGCACAGTTATAAGATGGCAGATACATGGCTCAGCGATAGTACATGCCAGTAGGATCTTGGGATTTGTTGATTACAAGCTGAATATGAGCCAATAGTGCCACGTGGCAGCAAAAAAGGCAAACACTATTTTAGGCTGCATTAACAGAAGCATAGTTTCCAAATCACGTAAAGTACTAGTTCCCCTCTATTCGGCACTGGTTACGCCTCATCTTAAGTTCTGCATCCAGATCTGGACACCACACTTTAAGAAGGATGCAGACAAACTGGAACAGGTTCAGAGGAATGCAAGAAGGATTATTGGGGGACTGGAAATAAAGCCCTATGAGGAGACACTGAAAAAAAATGGGCTCAAGTTACAGGAAGCCAGATTTCAACTGAACATCTGGAATAGCTTCCTGTTACAGTGGTAAAACAATGGAACCAATTATCTAGGGAGGTGGTAGCCTCTCCAACAGTGGAGGCATTGAAGAGGCAGTTGGGTATGCTTTAAGCTGGATTCCTGTACTGACCAGGGGGTTGGATTCGATGGCCTTAAAGGCCCCTTTCAACTCTACTATGCTGCCCTGGGCTCCTGCTGGGAGGAAGGGCGGGAATATCCATCCATCCATCCATACTATTCTATGATTCTGTAAGAATTGGAACACAGCCATCCTTTGAAATTCGCACTTAACCAAATTTTGCAATGCTTATCTCCAACCAAGCAAAGGTTACAAAAATGAATATATGTGGGAAAATGCACATAAAAGTGGATATGTTCATGAAAATAACATACAAAAATGCATTAAATTAGCAGAAATTGCTTGCAAAAATGTGCACATTTGCCAGCAAAAATGCGTATTAGGAGAAATACACACTAAAATGCTGAAGAATTTTCATGAGGATTTTTGTTTTTAAAAATTGCATATTGCTGCAGAAATGTGGAGAACTGGATTTAAGATTGGAGAAATGAGAAACCGAGAGAACTGAAACTGACAGTTCCTACCATCCCTACTCCTGGAAATAATGGATTCTTCTGAAGGTTTTGTCTTTTAAATAGATGCAATGATCCATGCATTTTTCTCTTTCTGCTGGTTGTTCCACTCCTTCATCTATTTTTGCCTTATGTGCTTGCATGCTAGAGAGACAGAAGCCCCCTTCAGAAGTTCTTCTTCAGCTCCAGTAGCCAACATGGCACCCTCCCAAAGTTCCTTGGCTACAACTCCCATCATCCCTGACCATTGGCCACCCTGAAACTGGAGATCAACCATATCTGAAATTGCCCTTGCTCTACATGTTCTTTGCTCTTCCACTCAAAACTTGAATGTCTTACAGTGCAATCCTAACCCAAGATCTGCTGTGATATGACAGTGTGGATTTGGTGGATCTTGGGAATTCCCAGCTAAGTCAGGGCTCAGCCAGCAGAACTTAAACCGGGGTAAATTACACAAGCATAACTCCCAAAGAGGGGCAGGGCGGGGCAAGGAAAGACTTATACCTATTCCAAACCCCGTTCAGATCAGTCATGTGACTTAGAGCCAAATCCTTACAACATGAGCTCAACTAGCAGTAACACCAGTTACACTGGCCTAAGTTACACCGGCTTGCTCTATTAAGGTGGAGTCAGCAGGGATGGGGATGTTGAGGATGCTCCTCCCTCACATGTTCTTTGAATGTACAGAGGAAGAAATTTTGAAGCAGGCTAGTGTTGCAAGAATGGTCATATAATTGTGTATCTATAGAGATGAGGTGCATCTTAGGAGTAACCCGCTAGCCATTTTAACTTTGAACATGTGATTTCCATGGACAAAGACAAAAGGTTTCCCACGCCAATGTAAAAAAAAAAAAATTAGTTCATGTAAAACAATGTTTTAAGTCTCCATAGTGGGATAGAGAAAGATGTTGTCTGGCACAGAAAGGTTTTGTAGGCATTTTTCATAATGATAGATGTGGTATTTCAGCAGAAATAAAAAAAAAAGGAAAACATCCAAATTGGGCCTCTGAATTGTTGCTTGTATCATAAATCATTCACTCAATATACTGAAATCCCTGGGAAGTGTGTGGGGGGGGGAGAGAGATAAATTCCTTGTCTATTTAGAGTTGTGGCAGAATGTGATAACATTCTTAAAAGTTCAAGGCTGCCTAGAGAATATGTACTCTGCAATATTGCAATGCATTCTACATGGGACTGCCCTTGAAGACAACTCAGAAACTTCAACTCATCCAAAATTCAGTGGCCAAATTAAGTGCTGGGGTTGCCTTTGAACTCATATAATCTCTGCTGAAAACAGCTGCACCGCTGACCGTTCATTTCTGGGTCCAAATCAAGGCGCTTGTGTTAGTATTTAAAGCCCTAAATGACTTGGCCACTAAATATGTGAGAGCCTGTCTCCTTCCCTACAGATGTTAAGGGAAGGTGTTAAGATTTACAGAGGGGCCCTCGTAGCAGTTCTGCCACCCTGCAGAAGTTCGGCGGTGGTTAGGGTGACTTGGGAGAGGACATTCTCTGTGGCAACCCCTAAACTGTGGAATTATCTCCCCACAGAGATGCATCTGGCACCTTTACTCTACAGTCTTCACCCTGGCCTTTGAAAACATACCTGAGATGGGTGTTTTGAGGACCCACCTTATTCCCGTGACTATCATTTCTTTTAATACTGAATAATAAACTGTTGTAATCCACCCTAGGACCTCCTAGTGGAGGGTGAGTGATAATAACAATAATAATAAAAGCAACCAAATGCTTTAGTTGTTGTTGTATTGAGGCAAAGGAAGCTGCTGTGATTGCCAAAATATTCACAGGCAAATCCTAACACCTGCAAATGGGCCATAGAAAATGCAATCAACAAGTCACTTTGAGGTATATGATAAGGGTGTGTCCTGTGGTATCTTGATTTTGGCCAGAAATTGTTATTCATATTAACCTTGTTTTGGAAAAATCCTTGATGGTTGCAGATGTTCACACACTTTTCAATTACAGTATACTCCTGTGATACGGGGGCCAACAGGTGGACAACAAAAGTGGATCCTTATGGTTGAAACATCCACCATCCATTACTCAATGATCTGAAGATCTTACTGCCCTTTCCACATTTGAATATGTATCTTATAATAATGAAACTCATTTGGATATCTATTACTATTGTTGGTGTTAATAATAACTTTTATTATTACTCCTACTTGCCGCCCTGGGGTTCCATTGGGAGGAAGGGCAGGATATAAACTTAATAAATAATAATAATAATAATAATAATAATAATAATAACCTGAACATAAGAGCTTAAGAAAAGCTCGTTGGATCAGGCCAGTGGCCCATTCAATCCAGCATCCTGTTCTCACAGTGGCCAACGAGATGCCTGTAAGTAACCTGCAAGCAGGAACCAAGCACAAGAACACTCTCCCCTCCTGTATTTTCTAGCAACTGGTATTCAGAAGCAACTGTCTCTAACAGTGAAGATAGAACATAGCTATCATTTATTATTATTATTATTATTATTATTATTATACATAAGCAACAGCACTCACTGCCTGAATATCAGAAACCGAGGGAACAATGGCATCAGTGTACATCACTCTTTATACACCCTTTATATACAATGAACATTCCAAAAGCCCCAGGTCCCTGTTCCAAAGAGCTTACAATCAAGAATATGTCAGAAGAGGTTGCACTGGGGCTCAGGATTTCCCTTCTTGGGTACTTTCACACTGCACTTTATTCTGTTTTTCTGATGATTTCTTACCTGGTAATTTGCGCAATGTATTTGAGCTTTCACATGACATACCGGGTAGCTCTGGAATTCTAGTGGAATGTAGTGGAAATATAGCACTAATTTCCGCAATAAATGATACCAGAAATAATCCGTTAGCCAGGCTGGGAACCCGGAAGATCACAGGAGTTTTTCGCTAGCTGCTGCCACTCACCTGACAGGCATCCCAGCATGCAGTGCGTTCCCGCCCTTTGGTCGTGCAGGTTTGTTTGCTTGTTTTGCCTGAGGAACGTTGTACCGGCATTCCGGCATTGGCGCAGATAGCAACAGCATTTCCCACACACACACCCGTCTTGATACAACTAAAACAATTTAAAAAGTCAGATCCTAAAGGGAGAGGTCTTGCATGGTGACGGGACAAGATCTTAGACCTCCTAAGTGTGCATGGGTGAGGGATGAAAACAAGCCGTGTGAAAGAAAGTTGCGTGAAATGCCGCTATATCAGCTGAAAAAGCTGCCGTTCCTTAACGCAACAGGTACTGCAGTGTGAAAGGGCTTTTAGAAATCGGGACAGAAGAGCTACCTTTTTAACCCGTTAAACTGGTGCTATTAGCCCCATGTGTGAAAGCAGCCCTTGTCAGCACTTGGAAGGTTTGGAGTATCAAGAAAACAGTTACCTCAAGGGAATTTATCCTCACGCAGAAAAATGGGGTTCATAAAACACTTTTTAAGGGAACTCTACTAAAGCCAAGCCTTTTCCCCAGGAAAACCACTTACTTTAGCCAGAGAAGACAGCTGAAACCCTTTGGCCTTCTCTCTCCCAGCATTTTCATTTAAGTAGTTCCCAGTGGCTAAGATATACTCCAACACAACAACAAATCTTAGGCTGTCCTGCAGCTGTTTGCATGCCCTCATCTTCTGGTTTATGAGCTGGAACACAAGAAGATTTTGTTTGATTAAACTGTCAAGGGTGACTAAATGGGGCTCTCCGCTTATTTCTGGCTGGTGTGGAATTCATCTAGAACCAGAGAGGCTCAAGTCATAAGGTGGCATCAATGACATGTTGCAGGATACACCCCCTTCCCTAGGGATCTGCCATGCAGACTGTATAATTATAACAACACAGCACTGTTCTCACATATTGTAGTGGAAGGGCTACTCCCCACTGGTGTTTTTGTGTGTGGGGCGGTGTATCCTGCAACATGTCATTGATGCATTAGTGGTAGATTTATACTGGGCCATCCACTCATCGTTCTGCTTTTTTACTTGCTCTTCAATGTTTTCCCAATGTCACTGCATTATTATTGTCTGGAGGAGCACTCTTGTACTACAGCGGAACAAAATATATAAATGCCTTAAATAAATAAAAGCAGGAAAGAAGCCCACAAGCATTTGTGGTGTGAAAAATTACAGAATTTCAGCTGGAAGCTGTAGCACATGCACCAATTAGAAATGAAGCAATATGTCCACTTAAAAACCTCTACTACAAATGGTATTGGGAGTGTGATCACGTATAACCACCTCAATACCATTATGCATTAGGGTTGCCAGGTTCAGGGCCTGAGACTGATTCTGTATCTTTAGGAGAAGATAAAGTCAGCCAAGTGCAGGTGTTCTTGCAACCCTGTAATGGGAAAAACCACAAGGTGGAATTCTCCCTTCCCCCTCCACAACTTTTAAAGATACTGAAGACCTCAGGGAGGCCAGGCCTGGCAACCAAGAGGTCTTCTGTGTCTTTAAAAGTTGTGCAGGGGGAAGGGAGAATTCCACCTTGTGGTTTTTCCCATTACAAGTGTTGCAAGAACACCTGCACTTGGCTGACTTTCTCTTCTCCTAAAGATGCAGGATCAGTCTCAGGCCCTGAACCTGGCAACCCTACTTTACACCCACACCACACCAAGCTCCCCACTCCTTGCTCCTCTCCCTGTCAATAACTGGCAGGAACAAACGGTCAGCAACACAGTCTCACATGGCCAGCCAGCCAGTCACTACTGGCTGTGGCCCTAATCAAAGTAGCATTGGGAGTGCCACAAAAATGGGGAACCCTTATTTTCAACCATTTTCTATTTTGGGTCACTTGATTCCAATTCAGGTTCAAGACCACTGAGAGATTTAACACAGAGGTTTAGTTGCAATTTACAAAGCTTGGGCAAGGGAGGATGTTTTTAAATCAGTTTTTGGGTTCAGCTTAAGTTCAACTTTCAACTTGTAAGTCCCTTCAAACTGCATGATCTGCTGTCTGTTCAAGACTGTGGACACCTTCAGCCCAAAACTAGATTTTCATTATTATATAAAACAAAAAAGCTCACACTGAGCTTCAGCTCCTAGGCTGCATTTCAACAGGTAAACAAGAATGGCAAGTATCTCAAAAATTAAATTTCAGACAATATCTACAAGGTATCAGCTGTGCTGATTGGCATGGACTATGTCATCATTCATGAGGTATTAACTTCTGGAGGTGCTATTTCCACTAATGAACTCTCTCAGGTTTTGACTTGCCCAAGGCTATTTTAGATGCCCCAGCAGGTAGTGCATATTGTATTTCAAAATCTAGACGATCTCAAATTTACTTTCATGCTAGTTATGACTCTCTTGACTATCAAATCCAGGAGCAACACATAGATCATCAAAACCTTTTCTCACATTTCTTTTGAATAACGCAGCGAAATGACAACTTATACATCAGGCTGCCTACATTATTACAATATGAATGTCAATGACATGACTGGTGAGTTGCTTTTTCCAAGGAAAAATGCAGCTCACACACATGCTGTACATAGACAGACACGCTGGCTTTTAAAATTGACATTGGGGGCATCTGGTGCTTTATAGCACATTTCTAAGCATGTTGACTCAGAGTAGGGATGGGGTTGGAATCCAATTCAGTTTGAATTTAAAGACAAACCTACCTAATCCTCACTTTCTACAGGGACATAGTCATCCAGGTTCTCAGGGGGTCTTAGACCCCTTACTTTTTGGAAACAGGGTCCCAGCAGGGCCCCTATGTCTCCATCATCCTACGAGCTAATTAGCATGACAGGGGAGTGTGTTAGCCATTGAGAAGAACCTTCTAACATCTTATCCTTTCCTGCTGATGAAAGCCAACCCGAGTGAAATGATGGAAGAGAGCCACTGAGAAGACTCTTCTCAGTAGCTAACACAACCCCCTTTCACGCAGATTGGCTTCTAGGGACGTCTGTTCTTATGGGAGAAGGCAAGAAAGGGGAAGACTGAGAAGTGTGGAGATGACAGACAGTGAGTGAGGGGTGTGGCTGTGAGGCGGCATGGCATGACTATCATGAACGAACTCTGCACTTCTGGATCTGCCACTACGCCACTGCTTTCTAGGAAAATACACAAACCGAAACTCAGCCAACCTTTGAAAAGTCATGCTTCTCTGAATTTTGCAGTGTAGTTCTCCAGTCAACAAATGTGAAAAAAATGCATGTCGAAACTAATGTGGAAATGTGAAGAACTGAATTTAAGATTGGAAAAATGAGAAACTGACAGAAACCAAAATGGACAGATTTATTTATTTATTTATTTTATTTAATATATTTATAACCCGCTCTATTTCAGAAGAATTCAGAGCGGCGAACAGAAACGACCATGCATACATACAAATTAAAATAACATAATAAAAACATAGTTATATAATTAGTACAACAACAAATTAAAATTTCTAAAACAATCTAAACATTACAATTAAAAGCGTGACGAAATAAAAACATTTTGACCTGGCGGCAAAAAACTGCAAGAGAGGAGGAGAAGCGTACCTCCATCGGTAGGGCATTCCAAAGTGTAGGGGCAACCACCGAAAAAGCTTTGTTTCTAGTACCCATCTGATGGATTTGGGAGAATGGAGGGATCATAAGACCAGGGTTCGTAGAGGTTCTCAGGAGGCGAGAGGGTTCATAAAAGGAAATACGATTCGACAGATAAGGAGGGCCCAAGCCGTGTAAGGCTTTAATAGTTAAAACTAGTACCTTGAAGTGAGCCCGGTAGCGGATTGGGAGCCAGTGTAGCTGTTGTAGGAGTGGGGTTGTATGGGCTCATAGGTCAGCTCCTGTTAGCATTCTGGCAGCTGCCCTTTGAACCAATTTAAGCTGCCGGGCTGTTCTCAAGGGAAGTCCTGTATAGAGTGCGTTGCAATAATCCAACTGGGATGTAACCAAGGCATGCGTTACTTTCGTTAGATCAGAAATCTCCAGAAACGGGCGCAGTTGGCGGACCAGTTTTAGCTGGGCAAAAGCACTTCTGGATACCGCCAAAACCTGGGCTTCCAAGGTCAAGGCCGAATCCAGAAGTACACCCAAACTGCGAACCTGGGTCTTCAGGGGGAGTGTAACCCCATCCAACACTGGTAAGTTCCCTATTTCCAGATCAGTCTTTCGACTAACTAGAAGCACTTCTGTTTTGTCTGGATTTAGTTTCAGCTTATTCAGCCTCATCCAGTTCATCACTGCAGTCAGGCACTGGTTTAGGGGCCGGACAGCTTCTTTAGCATCTGGAGGAAAGGAGAAATAAAGCTGAGTATCATCAGCATGTTGATGGTATCGAACTCCAAACCTCTGGATGACCTCTCCCAGTGGCTTCATATAGATGTTAAATAACATCGGAGATAACACTGAACCCTGTGGAACTCCGCATAGAAGCGGCCACGGGTCCGAACAGAAGTCGCCAAGTGAAACTCTGTGTTCTACCCTCCAGAAAGGAGTGGAGCCACTGCAAAACAGTACCTCGTAGTCCCATCCCGGAGAGGCGGTCCAAGAGAATACTATGATCAATGGTGTCAAAGGCCGCTGAGAGATCGAGAAGGACCAACAGGGACACACTCCCCCTGTCTAGTTCCCTCCGAAGGTCATCCACTAAAGCAACCAGAGCAGTTTCAGTCCCATGACCAGGCCTGAAACCAGACTGGAAAGGATCGTAATAGTCTCTTTCCTCCAGAAAACGCTGGAGTTGGGTGGCAACTACTCGTTCAATGATTCTACTTAAAAATGGCAAATTGGAAACTGGGCGAAAGCTATCTAAACAGGATATTTACCCACCCCTGCTCAGGAGTAAGGCCTGCTGAGTTCAAAGGAACTTGCTCCAAGATAAGTGTGCATACAATTTCAGCAACCTCAGTGCTTTAAATTGATGTAAGGTATGCGTACACACACATACACAGATACACGCATATATACACAAAATAGACAGGCTCCTTTGGGAGGAAGGGTGGGGTTTAAATGGAGTAAATAAATACTCATAAGCACATATACGTTTATCCACAAGAAATTACATCATAACACTTACTGGCTCCAGGTCAGCCATGGATACTGGAAGTTCACAAATGGAAAGGGCAAGAGGTCAGGTTTTTGGCACAAATTAGGTATTTCACACATCTGCACAAAGGATAACTCAGAAAAGATTCCAGCTGCCATACATATGAACATTTGAAGCTGCTTTGTGAGGGTGGCAATGTGCCCTACTTTACACCTCTATTAGAAGGGCTGTCTGGTCCAAGTCCAGTGTACAGATACAGCAGAATAAGAAGGGGGAGCAAGAGGGGCCTTGACGTTGCTCATCAGCCATTAGCAGCTAGACACTGGGCTGAGTAGGAACACAGATCACCTGCTCACAGCCTTCCCCACTGTGGTGAGGTGTTTTTTCTATTTAAACTATATTAATTGCCTCTAAATTTGCATCCAGATATGTAAATTCACATATGCACAATTTATGCAAATCGGTGTCCTCTTTCATCCTTTTGTGTGTGTGTGTGATATGTAGCTGACCTCCTACTGGCTCAGACCAATTAGCCCAGTCTATTTGAACTTGCAAAAGATCTCCCTGGTCCCAGGTGGAGACTGTTATGCCCTGCTAACCGTTTCAGGCTGAAGATTCATGCTATGCCAAAAAAAAATTGACCATTCTCCATCACTTTATGAGAAAAGAAATTGAATTAAAAATTGTCAAAATGGAGAAAGAGAAAATGGTGAGATTGTCATGCATGGGATATAGGGTGGTTGTTGCATTTATCTTATTTTCAAGGTAGCCGGGCAGTGTTTCTGAGTGTCTTTTCATTTAGCATTCAAATTATGTTTCCACTGGCCTGCATTCTGTAGCCTTCCTGGATGTTTCCTGAAAACCCCACAATAGGAATCATCTTGAGAGACCTCCTTATCCTTTATATACCCAGCAGATCACTGCAACCTGCAAGAGAGCTTCTCCTTCAAGTTCCAAAGATATCAGAAGCCTGCTCCCCTGTAACTTGGAACAGAGCTTTCGGTGTGTTCTGTAAAACAGCATTCCTGTCAAGATATGACATGAACCCACTGCTCGCACTTCCGGAAACAACAACAGAAGACAGTTTTGTTCCAAGAAGCTTTCTCAGCTCGATGAATAGGTCTCTGCCATGGGCATCTGCTTTGCATTATTTTAAAATGTATCTGCTGTTATTTTCACTGTTGTTTTAAACTCCTTTCTCTTTTTGGGGGCTGTTTTTATTGTATCTCATTGTCTTCAGACGTGTGTGTGGAAAGTGCTAAATAAATAACAGCCAATTTGAGTTCAGGGGAAGATGTTAAGAGGAAATGTCTCCCATGGGTCTTTTTCAGGTCAGGAACCACAGGGAGCCAGGAGACTGCAGAGGACTGGAGAAATGGGAAGTGGAAAAACACATACACACCACACATTGCTCCCTTGGCTTCCTTGCAACATCCCAGACCCACCAAATTTCTACAGAAATTCCCAAGTGCCCTGAGAATGAGGCAGAAATATGGGAGCCTCTTTTACAGGGGAAGAAAAATTGGAGGACAGGATTTGGCATAACATCAGTGAAGATGCTGGAGATTGGAGACTGCATAGGCTGAAACTAAATCCCGACAAGACCGAGGTGTTGCTCGTGGGAGACAGGGGCAGGTTGGGGGATATAGACCTGGTGTTCAATGGGGTAAAATTGCCCCTAAAAGACCAGGTCCGCAGCCTCAGGGTCATTCTTGACTCCTGGCTGTCCATGGAGGCTCAGGTCTCAGCAGTGAGCCGGGCAGCTTGGTATCAATTACATCTGATAAGGAGACTGCAACCCTACCTTCCTGCCCATCTGCTCCCACGGGTGATACATGCCCTGGTCTTCTCCCGCTTAGACTACTGTAATGTACTCTACGTGAGGTTACCCCTGAAAACGGTCCGGAAATTACAACTGATACAGAATGCGGCGGCACATTTGATTAAGAACAGCCGTCGCCGTGATCATATCACTCCGGTGTTAGTAGATCTACACTGGCTACCAGTTGCTTACCGGGCCCAATTCAAGGTGTTGGTGTTGACCTTCAAAGCCCTATACGGTTTCAGCCCAGTTTAGCACCAATTATGCCGCCTGACGAGATCAGCCACACAAGACCTTCTCTCGGTCCCACCAGTTAAGATAGCGAGGCTGGTACAGACCAGAGAGAGGGCATTTTCAATTGTGGCCCCTACCCTCTGGAATTCCCTTCCTTTTGATCTTCACCATGCCCCTTCCCTGATAGGTTTCCGCCGGGCCTTGAAGACCTGGCTGTTCAGGCAGGCCTATGGGATCTCTGGGCTAGGTTGTTTTTAATACAGGTACATTAATTACTGTTTTGGTTTTCATTGGTTTTTATTGTATTTTAATATGTAAATGTACGTCGCCTAGAGTGACCGTTAATTCGGCCAGATAGGCGACTCATAAATAAAATTTTATTATTATTTTATTATTATTATTATTAAGCTATGACCCAAGTTATAAGGTCCCATCATGGGACATATAAGCTATAGGCATGTATCTTCAACCAGGGCTGTGGAGTCGGTACGCCAAACCTTCAACTCTGACTCCGACTCCTCTATTTTTCTACTGTCTGACTCCGACTCCACCCAAAATTGCTTCCAACTCCACAGCCCTGGAAAGGGCTGTAAATGTCTTTTTAAATTGGAAGCTCTCATAGGAGCATTTTTATCGCTGCCTGAATATGCGCTGATCTTGGCATCACAGCATTTGTCTTCATCTGGGTCCTGTGTCATACACTGACACACAAAATGTTTTCCATCTTGAGTTATGGTGAAATGCTCAACTACAGCTGACTTCATGGGAAGCTTCTTTGACATTTTGAATTTATATTTTAAAAAATTTGTCAATCAAAATTTATTTTGAAGCCGGAGTCGGAGTTAGTACATTTCTACCGACTCCCAACTCCACCCAAAATTGCTTCCGACTCCGACTCCACGACTCTGACTCCGACTTCACAGTCCTGTCTTCAACAATACCTTTAGTCGCATACCTGCTGCTCTGTACTTTAGAAAACTCAAATAAAACATTTACAAAACAAAGAAGACATTATCCAATTTTTCAAAGGGGGTATTTTTGGCAAGACAGTATGCCTAAGGTGTGGAGAATATGCCACAGGAATGGTGACCCTTGTGGCAAATGTATACCATCTAGCGCTTCTATGAACTAATGTATATGTAATATTTTAAACACTCCCAAATGTGCTATATGCATTTTATTTTATTTTTATTTTTATTTAACAAAATGTATATACTCCTTGATCGTAAAAAAATCATCTAAGCAATTTATAAGAAATCCTTACATTATCCTTATAGCATTTAACTATTCATGATAGACCCAAATACTTATTATGGATTACAGACCAGTAAAAATTTACTGATATATTTTGCAACTCTGGATGTTAATATCTTTTTCACTGTAGTTCAGTCTTATTGCAAGGACAATTTCTTTTAAGATCCAGAAATATATTTCTGTACATCTAATGGAGAGAAAATAATCAAGGGTGCAATGCTAAAATTACATGTGGAGCGAAAGGACACACAGGGAATTAAATTTAAAATTTCAACGTAAAAGATAATTTGGATTAGTTTTTTGAGAGGGAGGGAGATTCATTCCCCAGTCTTGAAATTCAAATCCTGAATCAAAATGCAATCCACAACAAGATAAATTTCCCTCTTCCTTCTTTTTATTTTTGTATTACATCACTTACATTTTGTAACTCATTATTATGTACATTGAGTGCCTGGAATCTATAAATGTAATATATAAATAAAGCCCCTACATGTTCCAGGTGGTAAAACCAGATTTTTGAAAGATTTTTTTTTAAAAAAAATCATTTTGATTCTAATTCTAATAATCTAACACTAACACCACAACCCAAATCCAAGATCCTCTGGGATGAGAGAGTTTGAATTCTTTGGATCTTGGGCTCTGCAGGCTGAGCTGGGGCTCAGCTAGGGCTATGCTGGTGTAAGTCTCTCACCCCAGCTAAACTGGAGATATGTTGGCATAAGTCCCTTGCCCCAGCTCAGCTGGGTCTCAGCCAGCAAAATGCAAGAGGCTCCTGAATGGAGTTTGGAATAGGGGTCACTTACGCCTGTGTAAGTTACATCAGCCTAACCTACGCCAGCTTCCTATAGTTAGGATTGCTGTGCGAGCCCTTTGCATAGTCTGCTGCAAAAGGAGACAGGTGCGGATGTTTGAATATATAAAGCAGCCAAACTTTTGCCAAGGATTTCTTTGTTCCAATAAAGTTTGATGAGTTGCATTTTCCAAAGTTCTAACCTCAGCACAAAATCAAACAAGAGAAAGAAACAAATGATAAGACATATACAAAACTATGTCTTAAGCCGCAGATATGCTTCTTACTTCTAGCATAGATTGATCCACCAGATGCAGTTCTGAAACGGATCCTTTGAACGACGTGTACATTTCTATATTCTTTGCAGTGGGCTGGTATCTATGGGAAATCAATGCAAATTAGCATGCCTAGTTCCAAGAAATAAATGTCAAATATGGGTGTTTTGTAGACAGTGTAATAATTTCAGCAGATTACTGTGTTCTAAGCTTGATTTCACAACAATGAAAATTTGCACATATTTAATCAATTAATTGGAAAGAAATATGGGAGTTTAATATTTGCTGTTTTGAATCCATTAACTATTGCCATCTTGAGTAATTAACTACATTCCATCTAAATATTCTGTCCCTATCTAGATTGGGGAAAAAATCTCTTTGGGTCTTCACATAGGTGGGATAAGAAAGACACAAATTCTAGTGGTGTGTGTTTTATGCAATATATTTCTATGCTGCCTCACAACGAAAATGTTTTATGCTATTAAAAGTTAAAAGCCACAACATCCACAATAATGCAGTACAAAGTGGCAGATAAAAGCACAAGAGTTTAAAATAATCTCTGTTGAATAAATAGATCTTTGCTTGGCACCTAAAAGACAAGGAGGTGGCACCAGTCACATCTCCCTATCTGTTTATTACTTTCTTTACTGCAAGAAACACAAACCTGCTCTGACATGCAAAGGGGGCTTTCAGCAGTCTCTGTATTCTGTCTTCCTGTTGCCACTGCTGCAGTATGCAGTACAGTAGCCAATGTCACGTCCTTCAGAAGTTGTTGGATTTCAACTCCCCTTATCCCTGACCATTTACTATGCTGGCTAGGGCTGCTGGGAATTGAATCCAACATCATCTGGAGGGCCCCATGCTGACTACACCTGATGTAGTGCCACAGATCCATATGGTTCTTTCACATGCACTGGATAGTGCGCAAAACAGCACCATGGACTCTTTATAGGCCAAGTGGACAAATCAAGTGGAGAGAGGTTCAACACTTTATGGGGAAGGGCCATTCTTGAGAGGCAGAGCACCTGCTTTGCATGCAGAAGGTCCCAGGCTCAATCCCCAACATCTCCCGGTAGTGTTGGGAATGTCCTCTGCCTGAAATCCTGGACAGCTGCTGCCAGTCAGTAGAAACTAAACTGAGCTAGATGGGTCCATGATAAGACAGCTTCCTGTGTTCCTACAGCAGTGGCGTGGTAAGGCACTGTGGGAAGTTATTTCAAGTAGTTCGTTGATGGCCCTGGAGAAAGGCCATAGCTCAGTGGTAGACAATCTGCCTTGCATGCAGAAGGTGCCAGATTCAATCTCTGGCATCTTCAGGTAGATCTGAGAGACTCCTGCCTGAAACCCCCAAGAGCCACTGCCAGTCAGTGCAGACAATATTGAGCTAGATTACCCAGTGGTCTGACTCAGTGTAAGGCAAGTTCCTACGGGGGGGAAATAACACACAGGGTGGCGTCAACCTTCATGGGATTAATTCATTTTAAAACCAAGTCATTTGGCACAACTGAGTTCTGGCTGAACTGCTTTGTTGCTCGTTACACATAAAGCTCAGCATTATAAGCCACAATGTGGCTTGTGGTTCCTTTGGAGAACAATGAGTATCAGAGTTTTTTTTCCAAAAAAAATACATCCCTAATTTCCAATGCAGTGAGCTGGGTACATCAGCTGCTTCAGTAAACACATCCTTTTGCTTTTCCCTTCATTTGCCCAAAATGATGCTGTTTTCAAAAGTAATATCTATCATAAATAAAGAATTCCACCCAAAAGATTACCTTCTTAGTGCTGTAATCTGCTCATCGCTAAGTCCACCACTGTCTTCATGTATAATGTATAATTTTCCTTTCAGCTGGGTTGGCTTTATGCGGAAACTTTTAAGAAAAATGTCTGGAGGGGAAAATGATTCTTTGATTACTTGTAGATAAATGCACAAGGGAGTGAAGAGGGAGGGAGGAAGAGAAGGAACACAGTTGCTCAGCCCACAGAATTAGCTTGTGTTTTGTGCCCACTAAAAGCTAAAACGAAGTCAGTCTTCCAGGGTCTAGTACAAAAAATATTTAATATTCTAATACAAATAGCATCAGAGTATCCATATGGATGTATTTGATTGAAGTGCAGTCAAACCATTAGGCAGAAGAATAAATTAAGACAGCATCATCTGATGGCATTCAACAGCTCATTTTGAAAATTATTTTTGTTAAGAAATTGCAGGATCTGAGACTGAGCTTACAGAGTCTGCTGTTTTGTTTTCTCGAGTGAGCAGCCAATTCACTCTGGGAGCTCCCAAACTGGGTGCAAAGGTAACAATCATTCCCACTGTTGTTTGCCCCTAGTATCACATAAACAGAAGAACTCTGCTCCAGAATGAAAGTGGTAGAGTCTCATGGCTTATGGCCCCTTAAAGACCTACCTTTATTGATCTGCTCTGGAAACTCTCTGCACCAGGTGAGGGACAATTTGCCCATTTGTCTCTAAAGTCATCTATAAGAAGAACGCAGCCTAAGAATATTTTAAGTTGTAAAGCTGTTTATAGAGAAGGTGCACATTTACAGCATTATCTTTGACTTTCCTTCTGATAGTAGTCAGTACACTTGATTGTAGTGTCTTGGCAATCTGTGATCATTCCCTTTCTATCTGATTTATTCACTCTTCAAGAAAGGCACCAGATTTACCAATGCAAGTATCTGAATTATATCAAACCAACTTTCTGCTAAGGTAATCCTGCATAGGTCTGTTGCGGAACCCCTACTCTCATTGTAGAGCAGAGGTGGGAAATTAGATCTGGCCAGTGGCCCAGACTATCTCCCTCACCCTCCACAGGCCAAGTTTTATAGATGGGCAGGGTCTTTCAGAGCTTCACAATCCCTTTGTATAGTGCTCTGAAAGCCCAGCAAACAGCTAAGTGATGGGTCTTCCAAAGCCCCAGTTCACCTGATTTTGCAAACTCTCTGCATTAGTTGATTACTGGATCTTGTGAAGTCAAGTACACAGGTCTTGACAGGCAGCACCAATCAGATGACTGATGGTTCCTCCAAGCCCCCTTTTGGCTCAGCCACATCCTTACATGTCCCACACCTGATGCCATATATAACATCAGGTATAGGTAGGTGGAAGTAGCCTGCTGAAATGGCCTGGTATGCCAAATGGAGAGGTCTGGTGGGCCACTCTTATTGTATGGCATGTTCTAGAGCTCACACAATGCCTACCCAACTCAAGAACCACACTGGTTACTCTTGCCTTACATGAACTAGGGTGGCCATGTGTCTTATTTACAGAGGATTGCACTCTGTTTGAAAGGCTGTCAGAGAATCATGAGGATGATTCTCTATTTGAAGGGTTATCTGGTCCAAGTCCCATTTAAAGGTAAGGAAGTGTAAGGAGGGAGACCCATCAACAGTTGGTACCTGGGTAGCAGACTGAGCAGGCACACAGGTCTCCAAGTCACAGGACTTGTATTGTATTTCTATTTACAAGATGGCAACTATTTCTAGATTTGCATTTATCCATATAAATTAGTATTTTATTTTTATTATTAAACTTATATACCACCCGACTAGCAAGCAGCTCTCTGGGCGGTGAACATAAGTATAGGCAAATTTTATAGAAATCTGTGTGCTCATTTTTGGTGGTGCATAACTAGCCACACTTGTGTGACCAGAACTTTCCCAATACACCCATTATTGGTTCAGTACCCAGTAGGATAGCAGGGGAACATATGTAGTTGTGGACAATCTGTTCTTGAAGGATATTGGATATACCTCTTTAAATCCCACAACCTTTAAACAAGAGACAAGGTAGCCACGGATCTTCCCATCCATTTATCACCCCCACTCTCCTTCTCCTGCTTTGGAAAATAGGATATTATGCATGGACTGCAGGTGAGGGCAGATGATAGAACTATGAAGGGTGCAAAGGGAGGAGCCACACCTTAGGGAAATATTTAAAGGGCTCTTTCCAGTATTTGGGTTACAGTGTGCATGTCGCCAGAATATGTCATCAGAGTAATCAGCTTTCCCTCTGAGCAGCCTTGTTCTACCTTGAGGTCCCAGATCTTGTTGGACTACAACCCCCATCATCCCCAGCCAACTTAGCCAAAAGTCAAGGATGATAGGAATTGTAGTCCAACAACAACATCCTGGTACCCAGTACCTGGTGACAGAAGATCAATGCAATTTTCAATCAAAGTAAATGCAGATGGATCCACAAGAAAATCAAAGCCTAGGGAAATACATAGTGCCTAGAAACTCAATCAAAAATAGCTGAGAGCAGGGACTTGCCCAATCCACACAGCAGAAAAGAGTGCCTTCCTGGAAGAAACAGGACTAATTTAGAGCAGAGGTTCATAGAATGTGGCCCGTGGATCATCAGTGGTCCACAGCATGTCCACTTTAAATGTTCATATTGATTTAACCGTATTTTATTGCTTCTTTTATTTCTTATATTGCATTTCATTGTAATACATTTTTAATTCTATGGAATGTAAATTGTAATAGTATAAAATATAAGAAGAAATAAAAAGTACTGCTTAAAGATGTCTTTATCCTCACTAGCAACTTCTTACCATGCACTTCCCTTCTAACACTTTCAAGTGCCAGTTAGTGGATGTGGCAATTCCAATTATATATTTTCTAGTCCAGGTGTCCCAATTAACATAATGTTTACACTTTCCCAGATTTGCAATTTGTTGCAACGTCTTCAAAGGTAACTTAAAAGCAAGATTTTATCTTATACGAAAGGATTTTCAGCTTTGCTTCAGGGCCATGCCTGCTAAAGGTCACTTGAACAGCTGCCCTGAGTGTTACAAAGGAGCCTGAGAAGCAGTGTAGTGTGCACATGGTATGAGTGCTGTGCCAAAAGTTCTCTTCAGTTTTTCTCCTGACCATGGTCCATCAATTACTGAGAGAAGAAATTGCATTCAAAACTTATCAATGGGGAGTGTCATGAACTCACGCTCCCAAGAGCCACGAGGTACATGCTTCAGACCTAATTCCCTTACCTTGGGCAATTGATCTGGAACCCAATCACCAAATTCCCCTTGCCAAGGCTGTACAAACCAACACCAACCCTGCAAGGTCGAAGATAGTCTGCCACCACCCCTTCACTGGTTCAACTCTGAGCTAGGGGAACTCAGAGCCCAGAAATAGGTAAACCAAGGTTCAAAGAGACAAGAGCCAAACAAATACTCCTTGTCCAGAAACCTCTGGTAAAACCAAAATATGTTCCTGCTTAACCTTTTGGTAGTTTGTGGTCAGTGATCAAGGTACTGGATTCAGAACCCACTTATCTCACTCAATGAATACACCAAGTTAATAAGAAGTAGCTTTATTAAAATATAAGTGCACATTTAATATAGACATAGGAGCAAAATAATTCCTCAAAACCACACCCAACCAGGGGTTTAGGTATAAAATAAGAGAGTTCAACACACAACAGAAAATAATGAACTAACTAGCCTATTCTACTTACTGAAGAGATAGTTGTTGGTAAATCTCATCTCTCCTCAGAGAGAATAGCATCAGGTTGGTAAGAAGCAATGGAACCCCATAGAGGTATCCCAAGAAAACCCCAGGGGAACATCCAGTAGAATGGCCAGAGGAGAACAAAGCTATGGGTCACAACACCTATACTTAAGGAAAAAGGCACACAACGGTTCAGGATGAATTAACCAATCAGGGGCTTTCTGATGCAATCCTCTTCCCGAAGCTTCTTCACTTTTTCGTGCCTTGCAGGCCCCCCTCCCATCTCTGATCTCAACCTTCTCAGGCCCACATGGCCTTGAGTACCAGGCTCCCAGCAGATTAGCAGAGATAAACAGGTGTTTCTGTTCAGTCCTGCCAACTGCTTGCAGCTGGAAACGAAACTTAACATTTTCCTCTCACAGAGGCCTGTCTCCTTCCAAGGTGTAACTCCCACAATTCCCTGTATCTGAGCCATGTTACAAGAAAACCAGGTTAATAAATTTACAGGTTCATGACAGGGAGAGATTATAATGGGTGGGGTTCAGAGTTTTTGTAGGGATGGGGTTGAAATTTGATTTTGGTCAAAACCACATTATACATTTAAAGCACATTTAAAGCACATGGCTTCCCCCAAAGAGTTCTGGTAACTGTAGTTTACCCCTCACATAGGGTTGCCATATTCCAGTTCCACAAATCCGGGCAGGTTAATTTGCATATTATGCAAATTATTTGCATATTATTTGCATATTATGCAAATATTTGCATATTAATATTTGGATTGTCCAGTTGTTTTGTTTTTGTGCCTAGGAATTACCACCAAAAACTGGGGAAAGATGTGAGAAATCTTTTTTTTTAAGCAACATTTTCAGCCTTAAATGCCTAGACTGGTTTCCAACACTATGGAGTATTTATTGATTGATTAAGAGAATTTATATCCTGCCCTTTTGCTGTTAAAAACAGAGCTCAGGACAGCTTACAAATATAATAAAAACAATAAAAATACACAATCAATATAAAAACATAATAAAAACACAAAATAGCAACAAACATAAAGTAAGTCAGGGCAGCAGCACGGTTAACCATAACATATACAATATATTTCAGAGATGTGGTGGGTGGAGAAAAACAAGCCAAACTGTTAGGAAAAGGAGTCTTTCACACCACATGCTCAGTTCTAAATACTGTTGCAGCAAGTTTTACAAGTTCCTCCAGTGTTCCACTTGTGCAGGCACTCAGACATTCAAAGTATCTGTATGTTTCTTAGGTTTTATAAAAGCAGAGCTTTGCTTAACTCAAAATTTCTCAACCACATCTCTACACAGGTTCCACTTCCATACTCAAAATGAAACTGGGCCTGGAAGTGTGCAACAACCCCACACATACCTTGCTAATTAGATTACCAATGCCAGGATGTCTGTCTTATCAACTACTCTCCTGCTCCCTGGGCATCATGAAAGACCCAGTCCTGGGCTCAGAAAGAAAATAAATATCTGGTCCTCTTCAGAGTATTGATAAGCCTCTTGTTTTAATTGAAATAATAATTATAAATTCTTGTTCTTATCACTAATGGGAGTTGATTATCTCGCATATGCTGCTGTTGCTTCTATGGCTGTAACGGAGTGAGGTTAAAGATAAGTGAAATGCAAATAGGAAAAAAACAACACAAAAGGCAGTAACACTTTCCTAAATGTAATACCATACCAACCACAACAAGATTCCTATGAGTAAGGCAAAAAACTAAGCATCTCACAACCAGTCAGGATTCCTAACCAAAAACCAAAAATATGATAAATGAAGAAATATGTATATAAGCATGACTATCAAATATATTTATTATTTACACAAACTGTAAAGATATTTATAGTGCAATCCTAAGTTTATTTATTCAGAAGCAAGTCCCAGCATATTCAGTGGGGCTTGCTCAAACAGGGACAGAACTGCAACCTCAAGTGATAAGCAACTTCATTCACACAACCCAAAATTCCGAATCATGCCACTTTACGCTGTTTTGCAACTGTTTATACTTGTTTTTATGGTCATTGGATTTTAAATGGCTTTATTTCTTGTTGTGAGCTGCATTGGTTTCCAACCCTACCTCACAGGGGTGTTGGAAAGACTCCATACACGCACACGCACACACAGCAGATGTATAAATACATACAGGCCATATAATAGTTTATTGTCAAACCAGTTGGTCATTGCAGAAAAATCAGTATTAGTTTTTAAAAAATCAGTATTACTTTCCTACAGAATAAAAACTGTAATACCTAAGTAAGTCCTGCCTACTTGCTTTAAAATTGGACTGGAGACAGAAAGAGTTAGAACACAAACATAATTCTTTTTTACATTCACTCCAAAGTCCCATTGATTTTCAGCACATTCATAACATGTCTACTCAAAGTAAGTCCTATTGAATTAAATGGGATTTACTTTGGGCATATGGGATTAGCATTGCTTTTACAAAAAGCAAGTATTGGGAAGGTTTTCAAAACACTGCCCAAGCTCTGACTCCTGCACACAAGAGGAAAAAAATCTGAAATGTATATACTTACCCAATTTATGAGATTTTCAGATAAACGGGTGTGTGTGTGTGTGTGTGAAACCACCATTTTGTTTTCTAGAGACTGCCTGAGGTCAATGAAACCGAAACACAATCCCTGATTGGCTGCAATGCTGAACGGGCGGGGTTAAAGCTACAAAGTGCTATAGTACAGTATTGTTTAAAGAAAGATTTAACAGTCGAGGGGGGTGGCTGACGTTTTTATGTATATCTCGAGAACCAGACCACCTAGAAACTTAATTTTTTTTTAAATTAAAGCTGAGAATCCGGGCCACGTAAGGGGCTAGCCGGGCGCCGGGTGGCATGCATAGAATCCGGGTAAAACCCGGCTATCCAGGCAATATGGCAACCCTACCCTCACAGAGCTACAGTTTCCAGCACCCTTAACAAACTACAGTTCCCAGGATTCTTGGGGGAAGCTATGTGCTTTAAACATGTTTTAAATGTGCTTTAAATTTATGAGAAAGTACATTAATTCATATTTTTGAACCTATATGAGAACCAAAACACAACTAACATTGACATTTGTATTTCTCTGAATTTGGGAGTTTTCTAACCAGAAAATGTGCATATATTCAGGGAAAGCATGCATTAAAATGTATACATAAGTGGAAATAGCATACAAATGTGCAGTATATTAGGGGAAATTGCTTGCAAAGTGTACCTTAGTCAAAACTGCATACAAAATGTGTTTATTAGGATAAATTCTCACTAAAATGCTGAAGAATTTTCATGAGGATTTTTTTTTTAAATCCCCAACTTAAGAACATAAGAACAGCCTGCTGGATCAGGCTAGTGGCCCATCCAGTATCCTGTTCACACACTGGCCAACCAGATGTGGAAGCCCCAATCAAAACATACACTAGTAGCCCTGGAAAGACAGAATAGTGCACTGCACTCAGCTGTCAGTGAGGTGAGAAGAGCACTGTGATGTCCCTGTATGCAAATATTACTGTAAATATGGTAAGTGCAGGTTTTGTAGGGTAAATGTGGTAAGTAGAGTGAGTGAGAGGGGGGAGTACATGGGCTAGAATGCTGGAGAATGCTGTATTGTGATTGGCTGAGCGTTTGAGTGGCTGAAGGTATAAATGAGTGGATGATGGTTGAGAAAGGGTTCTGTTGAAGGAGTTTGGGAGTAATTGTTGGTTGAAGTGGGACGCATTTAGGAGTTGGTTGGTGGAGTTCTGAGGGAGGTTTGGATTATATTTGGCTGGTATTAAGGCAGATTATATATGACTGGAAACATAAAGAGTGACTCTATATGAAACCATACGCTTGTTAAATATACATTAAGTGATCTTGTTATTTCCTGGTGTTTATAAATAAATATTTTATTGGTTTACCAAAAGCCTGATCCTTGGCTGGGGTTTACACAGACCAGAAGGGAGGGCAGGGTAGTTACCAAGGTGGAGAAACAGTATCAAATAAATGGTGGCAGCAGTGAAGAGAGATAGTGTAACATTGTCAAGTATCCAGAGAAACCCAGGGCTGTATGCTTCATAGACAAAGATACAGGGGGGTTGTGGACAGCAAGGGCACCCAGACACAAAGTAACAATAAACCAGGAGAAGACTAAGGCAAAGTCTTAAGCAGTATTGTTTACAGGGAGTGGCTGGTGGTGCTGCCTAGCAGGGGGATCTTGCGAGATCTGTGCTAGAGCTGGTGAGAGAAATAATACAAACCAGGATCCTGACTGGAGGTGGCAGCAGGTGGGATCCTCACATGTGGTGGCTGTAGCGGTGGGACACAAACAAAAGAGAGTCCCTAAAAAGTGGTTTGACTGTGAAGGGAATAACTAATAAAGATTACTTGTGAGTGTGTGGTAAAGTGTGTGAGCTCTGAGAAACATGGCTGAGTTCATGAAAATGAAGAGAGAGGAGCTGGTGGAAAAATGTATAGTTTTTCATTTACCTCATGAGGGTAAAGGGGTGGATGAATTGAGGGTAGCATTAGTAACTTATACACCAGTCCAAACCAAAGAACCTGTAAGAGAAGAGACCCCAGAAGGGTGCTTAAGTAATCCTGCCTATGTGGAGTATTTAAAAGAGAAGCTAAGATGGGAATGTGAGGAAAAAGATAAGGATAGAGAGATTGAGATGGTGAAAGTGAGAATGGAGGCTGAAAATTTTAAAATGGTGGCTGAAAATTTTAAAATGGAGGGTGAGGAGAAGGAAAAGCAACAAATGTTGGAGACTGAAAGATTGAGTATGGAGTCTGAGGAAAAGGAAAAGCAATGAGGGAAACTGAGAGATTGAGAATGGAGGCTGAGATACAAGTGGAAAGGTTAAAATTAGAAAGAGAGAAGTTTCATTCTGTGGAGACAAGAAAAGAGAAAGTTGAAACAAAAATAAAAGTCACTCCAAAAGACTTTGCTGTGTATGAGCCTGGTCAAGATCCACAAGTTTACCTCACAACATTTGAAAAGGCAGCTCAGATGTGGGGGCTACCTGAAAATAAATGCATGCAGTATTTATCAAACTTAATTAAAGGGGAATTGGCTGAGGTGTATCAATATTTCCCTTCAGACAGGCCAGTGACATATGCTGAGTTTAAAGAAGAAGTGTTTAAAAGATTTAGACTGGGGCCTGACTACTTTAGAAAACTTTTCAGAAACTGCCAGATACAGACAGGGAGGTCTTTTGTGGAGTTGGGGGCAAAACATATGGACATATTTGGAAAAGGGATGATGAGTGCTAAAGCTCAGTCTGTGGAAGAGGTGAAAAGCCTCATGATATTAGACCAGTTATACCATCAGTTGCCACCAGAAATTAGATTGCTGGTTAAAGAACGTTCCCCTAAGTCTGTGCAGGAAGCAGCAGAGCTGGCAGTTCATTTTGCCTCAAACCGAACTGGTTGGATGGGAAAAGCACAAAGAGATTTTAAAACAAGACCAAATAATAATACCAGAAGGGATGTGGCACCACAGAGAGTAAACCCTCTAATAAAATCAGAAGGGCACAGGACACCTCAGATTGGGTCTGTGTATCCTAAAATGGAGGAGAAACTCTGTTTCAAATGTGGTAAGCCAGGACATCTCCGTTTCTAATGTGAAACTACAAACCCCATCAGTAATCCTGTTCAAGGAAGAGCAGTGAAAAGCGAACTGAGAGAGCGGGAAACGAAGAAAATACAATTCTGTCAAATAAGCTGGTCAAATGTTCAAGATTTTGATTCAAGCTTGAGAGAAGAAGTATGTGTGCAAGGGGCAAAATATTGGGCTTTGCTGGACACTGGTGCTGCTCAGACCTTACTGAGGCCAGATTTGGAAAAAACTGAGGAAATTTTACCTCAGGAAAAGTTAGTAATCCAAGGTGTGAGAGGTGAGCCAGAGAGCATTCCCATGGCCCTAATAAAATTGAACTGGAGAGGAAAAGAGGAGGCTTATAAAGTGGGTATCAATGCCCAGCAACATGAACCTGTAATTTTGGGCAGAGATGTGATGGGATCACAGGGAAAGATTTATGGGGTGACCAGCCAACAGCTTGGCAAAAGTGCAGAAGCCATTTTATCTGACGCTGAGTAGAACAGGGTGGAACCTGTAACTGAGCCTGAGGTCGCCATAGCAACCCCTAGTGAGCCTGGAGTGAATGAAAATTTGTTACAAATGTTTTCTACTGCAGAAGCACAACAGTTCAGGGATCAACTGGAAAATGATATCAGTTTAAAACCAATGAAGGAGCAAGCCCTGCCACAAAGAATCCCTTTTACAGAGAGCCTAAGGGATCAAACAGTGTGGGAGAATGGTGTGTTGTATAGACTGTGGCTACCTAAAGAGAGAGAGATAAGCTATGAACCAGTTAAACAGTTGGTTGTGCCTAGCAAATTCAGATCCAGATTGCTAGTTATGGCACATGATATACCTTGTTCAGGACATCTTGGTATAAAAAAGACAAAGAAAAGGCTGACTGCTCATTATTATTGGCCAAACATTTCCAAGGATGTCAAACAGTACTGTTCGTCATGTGTTATATGCCAAAAAGTGGGGTAAAAACAAAAGTTCAATTGAAGCCCCTTCCTATAATAGGACAGCCTTTTTAAAGACTGGGGACAGACTTGGTGGGTCCGTTTTCTAAACCCACAAGGCATGGCTGGAAAGACATATTAGTGGTGGTGGATTTTGCCACAAGGTACCCAGATGCTGAGGCTCTGAGATCAGTAGAAGCCCCTGTAGTGGCAGAGGCTTTGCTGAAGATCTTTATGAGGCTGGGTTTTCCACATGAAGTCCTGACTGATCAAGGCAGTGTGTTTATGGGAGAAGTTACGCAATGCATGTGGAAGTGTTGTGGGTTGAAACATATGAAAACAATCACATATCATCCAGATCCCAATGGGTTAACAGAAAGATTTAACAGAGTGCTGAAAGGGAGTGGTCCTAATTTGGCAGTCTTGGTACAAAAAAGCAAGGCAGATGAGGTGGATGACAAGGTCAAAGGGGGAATCCTACGTGTTCTGAGCGAACATAAGGATCTCTTTAATGTTAGACCTGGTGGAACCAGTGTTGCAAAACATACTTTAGACATTAGCAATCATCCTCCAATAAAATCTACCCCCGATTGTGTGAATGAAAGAGTGCTGGATATGATCAAGAAACAAGTGAGGGCATTTCTAGGTATGGCTGGTTTTTATAGAAAGTATATATTTATTTTTATTTATTTATTTAATTTAATTTATATACCGCTCTAAGCCAAAAAGGCTGTCTGGGAGGTGTACATAGAGGATAAACAAGAAAATATATGAATAGAACAAATATAAGAAAATCAAAAAGCAAAACAAACAAAGAACAAAAACCAAACAACATCAGAATATACCAGTAATGAAATACTGTTTTAAAATACACTATAAAACAATTTTTTTTAAAATAGAATATTTAAAATTTTTAAAATGCCTGGGAGTATAAAAAGGTTTTCACCTGGCGCCGAAAAGATAGCAGCGTCGGTGCCAGGCGTACCTCATCGGGGAGACTATTCCACAATTCGGGGGCCACCACCGAAAAGGCCCTGGATCTAGTCACCGCCCTCCGAGCTTCTCGATGGGATGGCACTCGGAGGAGGGCCTTAGATGTCGAGCACAGTGTACGGGTAGTTTCATATTGGGAGAGGCATTCCACCAGGTACTGCAGTCCCATGCCGTGTAGGGCTTTATAGGTCAAAACCAGCACTTTGAATTTAGCCCAGAAACAAATAGGAAGCCAGTGCAGACGGGCCAGAACAGGTGTTATATGAGCGGACCGTCTGGTCCACGTCAATAGTCTGGCTGCTGCATTCTGGACTAACTGTAGTTTCCGAACTATCTTCAAGGGCAGCCCAACGTAGAGCGCATTGCAGTAGTCCAACCTAGAAGTTACCAGAGCGTGAACAACTGAGGCGAGGTCATCACTGTCCAGATAGGGACGTAGCTGGGCTACCAATCGAAGATGGTAGAAAGCGTTCCGTGCCACCGACGCCGCCTGGGCCTCGAGAGACAAAGAAGGATCGAAAAGAACTCCCAAGCTACGCACCTGTTCCTTCAAGGGGAGTGTAACCCCATCAAGAACAGGATGAACATCCTCCATCTGGGCAGTGAAGGCACTCACCAGCAGCGTCTCAGTCTTGTCTGGATTGAGCTTCAGTTTATTAGCCCCCATCCAGTCCATTATCGTGGTCAGGCAACAGTTTAGTACGTTAACAGCCTCACCTGAAGAGGATGAAAAGGAGAAATAGAGCTGCGTGTCATCAGCATACTGATGACAACGCACCCCAAAACTCTTGATGACCGTACCCAGCGGCTTCATGTAGATGTTGAAAAGCATGGGGGACAGTACCGATCCCTGCGGGA
Source organism: Rhineura floridana (assembly GCF_030035675.1). Taxonomy (NCBI): domain Eukaryota; kingdom Metazoa; phylum Chordata; class Lepidosauria; order Squamata; family Rhineuridae; genus Rhineura; species Rhineura floridana. The sequence continues at coordinate 23,949,836 of NC_084485.1, read as the reverse complement.
CTCCACAACGGAGAGTCCAGGGTATCGAGCAGTGTTCCCCAAGCACTACCTTCTGGTGACGACCCACTAAGTAGGAGTGGAGCCACTGCCAAGCAGTACCCCCGACTCCCAACTCCGTGAGTCTCCCCAGAAGGATACCATGGTCGATGGTATCAAAAGCAGCTGAGAGATCAAGGAGAATCAACAGAGTCACACTCCCCCTGTCCCTCTCCCGACAGAGGTCATCATACAGGGCGACCAAGGCTGTTTCGGTGCCAAAACCAGGCCTAAAACCGGATTGAAATGGATCAAGATAATCAGTGTCATCCAAGAGCCCCTGGAGCTGGCCGGCAACCACCCGTTCCAGGACCTTGCCCAGGAACGGAACATTCGCCACAGGTCTATAGTTGTTCAGGTTATCTGGGTCCAAGGAGGGTTTCTTCAGGAGTGGTCTCACCACCGCCTCTTTTAGGCAGTCAGGGACCACTCCCTCTCTTAAAGAGGCATTTATTACCTCCTTGGCCCAGTCGGCGGTTCCGGACCTGCTAGCTTTCACCAGCCAAGAGGGGCAAGGATCCAGAACAGACGTGGTCGCCCGCACCAGTCCAAGGATCTTGTCAACATCCTCGAGCTGCACCGACTGGAACTCATCCAATAAATGGGGACAAGACCGTGCTCTGGATGCTTCATTAGGACCAACTGCTATAATATTGGAGTCTAAGTCCCGACTTAAAGGGGTTTGGAGAAATAGCAACCCCACTGCATGAATTAACGCAGACAAAAGTGTGCTGAGTGTGTGAGATGGGATGAAAGGTGTCAAAAAGCTTTTGACCAACTGAAGCAAGCATTGTGCCAGAGTCCCGTGTTTATAGCTCCAGACTTTGAGCAGCCTTTCATCATGGCGACAGATGTGTCTGATTTGGCTCTTGGAGTTGTGCTGATGCAGGAGAGGGAAGGCAGCAAGCATCCCATTGCATACCTAAGTCGTAAACTGTCAGCGAGAGAACGGAACTACTCATTGGTACAGAAAGAGTGTTTGGCAGTCATGTGGGGCCTGAGCAAGCTGCGTCCCTACGTGTGGGGAAGGAGATGCACGGTCATCACGGATCATCGCACGCTGCTGTGGCTGGACACGATGAGAAACAAACAACACCATGTTACAAAGGTGGTCCTGGGCGCTGCAGGAATATCAGGTGGAGTTTGTTTTCATCAAAGGAAAGGACAATGTGCTGGCGGATGGACTTTCAAGGCAGGTTGCTGATACTGCAGTCACATTATCAAGATGTGACACCGAAAGGACAGTCTACCCCTGAGTGACATGCACTTGTATATAATGCGTCGTATTATTCCTGGGCACAGGAGTAATACTTTGCTTTCATTTAAAGGGGGGGAATGTGATGTCACTTATTTATTTATTTATTTATTTATTAAATTTATATACCGTCCGACTAGCAATAGCTCTCTGGGCGGTGAACATAAAACAGCATAAAAATACAATAAATAACAAAACAATACTAAAATACAAGCAACAATCCAACACAATAAACATTTTTAAAATTAAATCAGTGTAACTTAAAATGCTTCAGAGAATAGGAAGGTTTTGACCTGGCGCCGGAAGGAGAGCAGAGTCGGCGCCAGGCGTACTTCCTCAGGGAGACTGTTCCATAGTTCGGGGGCCACCACTGAGAAGGCCCTAGATCTTGTCATCACCCTCCGGGCCTCCCTGTGAGTTGGAACTCGGAGGAGGGCCTTCGTAGCAGAACGTAGTGCACGGGCCGGTTCATATCGGAAGAGGCGTTCCGCAAGGTATCGTGGTCCCGCACCGTATAAGGCTTTATAGGTTAATACCAACACTTTGAATCTAGCCCGGAAACATATTGGCAACCAGTGCAAGCTGGCCAGAACAGGTGTTATATGCTCGGACCGCTTGGTCCTTGTCAGCAATCTGGCCGCCGCATTTTGCACTAGTTGTAGCTTCCGAACTGTCTTCAAAGGCAGCCCTACGTAAAGCGCATTACAGTAATCCAAACGTGAGGTTACCAGAGCATGTACCACTGATGTAAGGTCCTCTTTACTCAAATAGGGACGTAGCTGGGCTACCAACCGAAGTTGGTAAAACGCATTCCTAACCACCGAGGCTACTTGAGCCTCAAGTGAGAGGGAAGAGTCTAAAAAGACTCCCAGACTACGAACCCGGTCCTTTAGGGGGAGTGTAACCCCGTCCAGGACAGGGTATATATCCACCATCCGATCAGAGAACCCGTCCACCAACAGCATCTCAGTCTTGTCTGGATTGAGCTTCAGTTTGTTAACTCTCATCCAGTCCATTGTCGAGGCCAGGCAACGGTTCAGCAAATCGACAGCCTCACCTGAAGAAGATGAAAAGGAGAAGTAGAGCTGCGTGTCATCAGCATACTGATGACAACGCACTCCAAAACTCCTGATGACCTCTCCCAACGGCTTCATGTAGATATTAAAAAGCAGGGGGGACAAAACTGACCCCTGCGGGACCCCATATTGGAGAGCCCGCGGTGTCGAGCAATGTTCCCCAAGCACTACCTTCTGGAGACGACCCGCCAAGTAGGAGCGGAACCACTGCCAAGCAGTACCTCCAACTCCCAACTCCGCGAGCCTCTCCAGAAGGATACCATGGTCGATGGTATCAAAAGCCGCTGAGAGATCAAGGAGAATCAACAGAGTTACACTCCCTCTGTCTTTTTCCCGACATAGGTCATCGTACAGGGCGACCAAGGCTGTCTCAGTGCCAAAACCGGGCCTAAAACCCGATTGAAATGGATCTAGATAATCAGTTTCATCCAATAGCGCCTGGAGCTGGCCAGCAACCACCCGTTCCAAGACCTTATGTAGATATTACTGTAAATATGGTAAGTGCAGGTATTGTAGGGTAAATGTGGTAAGTAGAGTGAGTGAGGGGGGGAGTACATGGGCTAGAATGCTGGAGAATGCTGTATTTTGATTGGCTGAGCGTTTGAGTGGCTGAAGGTATAAATGAGAGGATGACAGTTGAGAAAGAGTTCTGTTGGTTGAGTCTGTTGGTCGGTTGTTGTGGGTTGGAGTTGGTTGTGGGTTGGATTATATTTGGCTGGTATTAAGGCAGATTATATATGACTGGAAACATAAAGAGTGACACTATATGAAACCATACGCTTGTTAAATATACCTAAAGTAATCTTGTTATTTCCTGGTGTTTATAAATAAATATTTTCTTGGTTTACCAAAGGCCTGATCCTTGGCTGGGACTTTCACAGACCAGAGGGGTGGGCGGGGTATTTACCAAGGTGGAGAAACAGTATCAAATGGTGGCAGCAGTGAAGAGATAGTGTATCATCAAGTATCCAGGGCAACCCAGGGCTGTGTGCTTTATTGGCAAAAAGATACAGGGGGGTTATGGCCTGCATGTGCACCCAGACACAAAGTTACAATAAGCCAGAAGGAGACTAATGCAAAGTCTCACAGCAATATTGTGAAATAGGGAGCGGCTGGTGGTGCTGCCTAGCAGGGGGATCTTGTGAGATCTGTGCTAGAGCCGGTGAGAGAACAAATAAAAACCAGGATCCTGACTGGAGGGATCTGACAGGTGGTAGCAGCAGGAGGGATCCTGACACACTCATGCCCTGTTTCTGGGCTTCCCAGAGGCATTTGACTGGGCACTGTGAGAACAGGCTGTTGGACTAGATAGACCTTTGGTCTGGTCCAGCAGAGCTCATCTTATATTATACAGCCGCAAGAGTGGCTGTATACTATAGCCAGCATGGACTTTTCGTATTCCGCAATGTTACATTAAAAATACACCCCATGCCATTCTGATGCTTCCATAAATTCATTTCTAAACAAAACCTTACAAAATGTATAGCCCTGATATCAGAAACCCTCACAATTTTCATGGCGATAAACCAGAACAGTCAGAAAAAATTGAGAGTTCAAAGTCTCAAGAGAGAGAAAAACAGAACCCTTTTGGACTTTTTTCTTTCAGTGGTCTCATAATTTGTTGAAATTCATTAAAAATCAGCCATGTTCACAGAGGACCTGTAATCCTCTTACTGACCTTGCCACATAATTTGACCTTCATGTTCTGCAGTTTAAAAGTTAAAAAAAATAATTAATTTAAGAAATTTAACATTGAAACCTATTATAATGTTGGGCATGCTCAGTAAGAACCAACTGTCCGTGTTCTAAAAGCCAGACACACAGCTGTTTGGCTTACCTAAGCTGGTGGCCACACCCATGTCAGACATTTATTTCACTTTAGACAGATGGCTTCCCTCAAAGAAACCTGGGAAGTGTAGTTTGTAAAGGGTGCTGCGAGTTGCTAGATGTCCTGTTCCTCTGACAGAGCTCCAGTGGCCAGATTGGTTTAACAGTCAGCTCCTCTTCTGGGGATTGTAGCTCTGTGAGGGGAATAGGGCGTCTTCTAGCAACTCTCGGCACCTTTCACAAACTACACTTCCCAGGATTCTTTGGGAAATGTCATGACTGTCTAAAGTGAAATAAAGCTCTGGTGTGGATGTGGCCAGTGACAGCTTTGGTTTAAATCTGGGTGGGAAACTACATGTGCCTGCTGAAGAATAAAAAAGGTGGGGGAAACGCTGACAAAAATGATACTGTTCACAATGTTTTCCTTTTGGAAAGGATAGGGGCTTTCCCTCTGCCCAGTGCCCACCCACCCAATCTCCTCTCGTCCCCCATTCCCCACACCTCCCTCCCTCCCCCTACCCTTCCTCCCCTTCTCTCTCCCTCCCTCTCCACCCCTCTCCCTCCCCCAGGTCAGTTTCACTTATCCTAAGCATGATTGTACGGGAGTAAATCACATTGAACTCAAAAAGCATGCAAATCAAACCTGCCCTCTCCTCCTCCTCATCTCTCCTATCCCCTCCCTCTTGCCCCTTCCCTCCCCCTTCCTTTGTCCCTCCCTCCCCATTCCCTTCCAATCCCCTCCTTCCTCTCCCCTCCCCCTCCCCCTGGTCAGTTTTACCTGTCTTAAGCATGATTTCACAGGAGTAAATCCCACTGAACTCAATAAGCATGCAAATGATGAGACCTGCCTTTCCCCTACCCCTCTATCCTCTCCTTTTCCCTCTGTTATTTCCTTCCCCTCCTTTTCCTCTCCTTTCCCTTCTTCCTCCCTTCTTCCACCCCATTTATTCTTCCTCCTCCCCTGCCCACTCCAGCCCTGCCTGCCTCCCTCCTTCCCTCCCTCTTCTCCTCCTCCCCCCTCCCTCTTCTCCTTCTCCTTCACAGTCAGTTTCACCTATCCTGTGCATGATTGCACAGGAGTAAATCCCACTGAACTCAATAAACATGCAAATGATCAAAGCTGCCCTCTTCGTCTCCTCCCCCTCCCACCTGGTCCCCTCCCTTCCGTCCCTCCTGCCTCCTCCCCTGCCTCTGCCCTTCCTCCCCTCCCCCTCCTCCCCCATAGTGAGTTTCACCTGTCCTAAGCATGATTGCAGGGTAGTAAATTCCATTGAACTCAATAAATATGCAAATGATCAATCCATTCTCAGCAAACTTGCACAGGATCCCATTTCTTACCTTCCAGATTAAAACACAGAGAAACTCACTAATATGCAAAAAAAAAAAAAAAACCAACTCCTTGCGGTTTAACAATATACCTATAGCCAACAGATACCAAAATTCCAAATTCTTCCACGTTGCACAGGAAGTGCATGGGACAATGAAAAACCAAGCCAAATTGTGCTTGTATTTTTACAAATATGTAGGGCAGTATGACATCTCAGAGAGGAGGTCAGGTCTCCTGCTCCCCTGGTGCACTCACTATAGCTGTCCAATTTCCCTGCTTTTTAAAGTTTGATAGAAATAGCTATTGGCTATAGGTATGTTCTTAAACTCTAACATTATTTGCCTATTAGTGAATTCTCATGTTAATGGGTCTATGATCACATAATAAGGTTGGATGGATTGCTATTCTTATGATCAAAGGCAGTCAAATGAAAATTGATTACATTTCCTTCTGGCCCTCTTAAACATCTTAAGAATTACCAGTAAGGTTCTATTCCTAATAACCACAGTTATATTTTCACACTTACTGAAGTTATGTGCAACTTTTTGATTTAGCATAATGTGTTGTGTCACAAGAGGCTCGTTGCCAGGAATTCCCACCACCTCCTGAATACGAAACTGTTCATAAAACCTAGCTGTGTCTATGTTTTTCTTGCCCAGGTGGCGGGACGTCCAGATTGATTTCTGTATCTAAAAACATTTTAAAAAAACAGTAAGTGTATACATCTTGACATCACTATAATTAGGATGGGTAAGCTTCCTCAGGCTGGATTTGGAATGAGATTGCCTAAAGCAAGCTAATTTGTGCTCAGTTCAGATCAGGCCCCAAATTAGTTCATTTTAAACTCACTCATTCTCAACTCCAGGTCTCACCTGGAGACCTCCCGAATTCTAGACCCCTCACAATCCTCATTAATGTATTCCTTCCTCCCCAGACATACCTGGTAATGGTGACATGAAGGGCTAATGCTGTCTTTAATTGAGCCTTTATTGTCCTTTGGAATTCCCTCCCCTTCAATATTAAACAGGTGCTGTCTCTGTTGTCTTTTTGGCTCCTACTGAAGACCTTCCTCTTTCAACAAGCATTTTAAGCAGAGACCTTTATCTCAGTCTGCATCTCTATTAGAATTGATGTTAGGATGTTTTTATTGTTTTCTTGCTTCTTGTTTGCTGCCTTGGATTTCTTTGGGAGGAAGGGTGGGATACAAATGTAATTAATTAATTAATTGTCCCATAGCCTTAATGCAGCAAGACTGAACCAGGAACCCTGGGAATGGTAGTTACTATGTATCCAGGAGCCATGGGAAACTATAGTTCCCAGGAACCCTAACATATTCTTGGGTATGTTTCCAGAACCTTTGGAAGAACCCCAAAGCCCTGGAAGACAACATATCCCACGAATCCTGGCATTCAACAATGGCCTAATGAAAGCTGCAACAGCCTTTCTTATTGTTGCTGCCAGGTAAGTTCCAGCAGGAAAAGGAAATGGGGGTGCTGTGACAGTTGATCCTGAAGCAGTGGCTGAACTAATTATGGGTAGAGCCCAAACTTCAAAAAGGTTTAGATTTCTCTTGTAGTTATCCTAGACATTCCAAACTACAGAATTCCATGAACCCAAATGTTACATCTTTTTTATGTGTATAACTATCTTATAGCACATTTAGATAGAAGCAGGTTCCCACATTTCTGGTTTGGTATTATAAGAGGTGCCCTAGGGATAGTGAGTACATATTTTTTCCTAAGGCCACCTTGTGGCATGCAAAGGTAGCAAGCTGGTCAATACATTCTTTATGGACAGCCACACACGTAAAAATACAAATGGAGACCTTTCTATCAGCCTCAGAGATCACGACTGGAGCCTCCCCAGTTTGTCCTTATGATCATTGCTCCTTTCATATCAAGGGAAACTGTTTAATTTACATAGTATTGTAAGCTGCCTTCTAAGAAAGTTTATTTATTAATAAAATAAAATAAAGGAATGCATGTAAAAACATTACAGTGGCATTCCAGGCCCATGCAAGTTATTCAGAAACCACCCGCAAGCCAAACATTAGATTCCCACCTGCAAGAGCTCTTGGAACTTTCTTGAGAAATCCATGTAGATTTTGAATTCCATCATAGTGCTTTCCACTGTAGTCCTACAATTAAATGGTTGCCAGAGCACTGCTGTGGGTGGTGGCGTCCATCTAAATAGGCCATAAAAGAGCATGTTTAATTAAATAGCAGGGTCATGGTTTTCTCTATGGCTTGGTACTACCATATCTCTAGATGGGGCTAGAGGATAATCACGAATCAAGAATCTTTACCTCTTGGACAATGGTGGAGTCTGATTAGACCCACCAAGTTGTCCCATTTGGCCCATAAGGCCATTTCATACAAACCACACCCACCTGCCCATCGCCCAGCACCATATTGTGACTTCAGGTGTGGGACAAAGCATTGAATTCAAAAGGAAGATTTTGGAGTAGCCTCTAAATGCCCTTCATTCTTCCTTTGCAGCTGTGGCTTGAATTCAAAAGAATTTTCCTTTGCAGTTCCAGCCATGGTTGCAATCGGAAAAAATTTGCAGCCACAACTTTAATTCTTTTTGAGCAGATTGAAGCTACAGTCTCCTGACAACCTGTGCCATCATCTGATTAACATGTAGGTGACTCTGTCCACTGGCCCACAGGGTGTTGGGCACTGCTGTATCCAACCCTCTGGTGGACCCAATTTCTCATCATTGCTAGGGAAATAGGAAGTGCGGTATAGATTATTCCCAATGTTTATTGATTGCATTTGTCCCTTGTCCTTTTTCCTTCCAAGGAATTCAAGGCAGTAATGTAATCACAGCACAATTGCAACACTCTCCATTGGAAGGAGGCTTATTCCCAGAAAAAACTGAACAATGTCAGACATGGTGTACTAAGGATAGCAAGCATGGTGCCCTCCAGATCTTGTGAATGCCAACTCCCCAGCCAGCATTTCCAGTAGTGAGGGACAAAGGGAGTTGTTATCCAAACCATCTGGAGAGCAACAATAGGCAACCCCTGGTGTACTACTTACTTTCTCTGTGTTCTGTATGTTGATGCATTTCAAAGATTACAAAAGTCCTACATAGACAGCATTTCTGTTCTGTGTATGGATGAGTATCCCATTTTAACATGCATAGTCATAATGCAATGATGGAGAATCAAACTTCTATGCCTTTTATGCACCCTGGGATAATCAGCATATAGTTTCAGACCTTTTCCTGTGGAATAACTTCCCAGTGAAAAACTTCTGTTCTTGTTTATGCTGGAGGCTGGCTAGATGACTTGAGGAAAGGAGGCAGGGCCTTCATGTCTGTCGCCTTTACAGGAAGTTGACCTGATGCTGAAACCAAAGAGCAGTTCTCCTGAAGAGTGTGAGCTAAAGTCACAGCCAGTAGAGCTGTAGGAGATCCCAGAGTGAGACAGGTGGGCTCTTTCATCTTCCCTTCATTTAAATAGTGAGCTTCCTCACACACAGCTTCTGAGGCATTGTGCTTAGTCAAAGATTCTGCCTTTGGCAATGAGCAGTACCTGTCTATAAACATCATCCACTCATTTTGGAGCTTGTTAACGTCCTCTGGCTTGTTCTGGACAGTAAAGGGTATTTGGAATCTACAACTTAGAAATGGTGTGTCTGAACTCAAAATAGTGTACATGAAATGCCAACAAGCACAACCACAACTATCTCTGTTCTGTGCCGGCTGATGTTAGGCAGTTTCACTTGTCAAAAAGGCCAGCACTGCTGACTCTGACCTTTTCAGGCTGAGTTAATTGTTTAGACTGTTAAGAAAAGAGAGTATATATATATATATACTCAGATGAAGAATTTCCTCATAATTTTGTGGCCCTCTGGGGTGGAACTATTTCTTCAGGCTTAGCATGCTTCATGCTAAGAAGACATAGATAAACATTGTCCTCAGGATCTAGTATCTTCACTTGAGCCCAAAGTGGATTAATCCCTCCTTGGTTTGTAAGCAAAGAACAGACTGTTTTTGTCAACAGTGCCTAAAGATGTGTTGTTGGTTGAAACACATAGGCTCAAGCATCAGGGCTAGCCACCAGGAACCAGACCTGAAATATGTCCAGTATAAAGAAATGCTTTTGAGGAAGTGCAAAGTGTCCTTCCCATATCAGTAAGTGACCACTGCTTAATACCAGGAAGGTTTACAAGGTGGAAGGTATAAAACAGTTGAACCAAAATCCTAGCACATTTTATTTTAGAAACTAGGCACATATGTCCTATCATATATTCAGTGTAGAAATTATGTGCATGGACTCAAGTGACTGATTTGATATGCCCATTCTTAATATTTAGTGGGGGGGGGAAACACTTCTAACAATTCATTTATTCCCAACCCTGGAGCTGGTTCACACAATCTCCAGAGTAATATTTCTACCTATGGGATTTTGGTGCACATGCTCATGGATGTCCAAATGTAACATCTATTGCTTGGTGACAAATGCATGTACAAACTAAAGCTGGTGAGAACCAGTGACCTAAAATCTGTGAAACTGATACAGCAGTTGAAGGAAAAATGGTTCCATGAAATGACTCTCCCCAACTTTGTTTCACTAATTCATTTTGTGGATTTTTAGCATGTTTACTTGAGAGTGAATCCCTTTGAACACAATGGGGCTTATTTCTGATCCAATATGCATAGGATTACAGTATTTTAGTGTGAGGGAAATGGCTTCAAAATGATCATTGTCATTCTGAGCCAGACCTAACTGTAGGCTCACACCACACTCAGGGGTCTTCATGCCTACTCATCACCAGACATACAATGGCCCCATTTGCATGCAACACTAAGCTAAAATATGACTTACAATGAATGAGCAAACATGCTGGTGTACAGTAAGAGCATCATGGCTGCTTTGCTCCTCCCCCACTCCTACTGCTGCCATGCTACTGGGAACTAAGCTATGGTTGGGCTTAGCATTACAAACAAACAATGAGCAGTAAGTCAAGAACCAACCATGCTTTGTCTGGAGCAAGACGAATTACAAGCCCAGTTTGGGATGGATGGCTAAGCAAACTCATGACTTTGCTCCCAGCAGCACAGCTGCAACAGGACCAGGGGAGGGGTGAACTGGCACTGATTTTTCTTACTGTGCAACACCACACTTACTCATTCACATTACACCATAGTTTGGCTTAACATTATGTGTAAACTAGGCCAATATTATCAATACACTGGATGGCACAAATATACATCCATAAACATGTACACCTGAATCCACAATCCTCAGGGCCGGATTATCCATTAGGCTTAGTAGGCGGAAGCCTAGGGGCCCAGAGCTCTTGGGAGCCTGCGATCTGCAGAAGCAGGACAGGAGCCGTGGATCACGGGACAAGAGCTTCCGAATCGCCCGCCATCCCTCCTCTTCACTTACCTTTTTCTCCGCTGTTTTTTGCGGTTTGCCATCAATCAAGATGGTGGCCGAGGTTTCCCTAAGGGACTGAAGCCTCTGCTGTCATCTTGGTTGATGGCACGTATGCATGCTACACGCACACATTGCTGCCATCAACCAAGATGGCGGCAGAGGCTTCAGCCCCTTAGGGAAACCTCATCCGCCATCTTGATTGAGGGCAAACCTGTGCGCAGCCGCAAAAAAAGCAGAAAGGTAGGTGAAGCGGGGGGGATGGGATGGGACGGGATGACTGGCGACTCAGAATCAGCCTAGGGGCCCTCCTCAGCTTAATCTGGCCCTGACAATCCTTCAATATAAATGAACTGATGGAAAGATTGTGGCATATTAAAAAATGTATGCATGTGCACTGAATGCACATGAAGAAACTTTACTATGTGATAGACAAGTTTCACGTGGCAAGTCCTCCTAAAACAAAAGTAAGCAACATGGTGTCCTCCAGATGCTGTGGACTACAGTTCCCATCATCCTTGACCATTGCCCATGCAGGCTGAGGATGATGGGAGTTATAGCCCAGAACATCTGGAGGGCACCATGTTGGCTACCCCTACTCTGAAAGATACAGAGAGGGGTGGGAAAGTAATCAGTGTGTGTATAAGTGTAAAATCTAAGCCAATATGTGAGGCAAGTGAAAGGCAATAGGACAAACCCTTCTGTCTTCTAAACCAGAGACATTAACCAATCACACCCAGAGGGAAATAGTGTCCCAGGCCCATTTCAGTCAGTAATGAGACTGGCACAACTAGTACTCCACAATCTAAACATAACCCACCAGTTATATATGGAAGCCTGTCAAGAGGTCAATGATGTTGTTGCTGCCTGCTTAGACTACAAGAACAGGGAGGCTGAAACCACCTTGCATAGCTCATTGGCACCACTGTCCTTCGTTGCTACCACTTGTGTGGCCTTAGTTAGACTCTCCAGGGCCTCCGTTTGTGAGTTTCTACTATATTAGGTACACTTACAAATACTTGGCTTCTTTTGTTTGAAGTGAGAATGTGCCAGAGCCATCCTCCTTGCTGACAATTGCATCTCCACTTGACAGGTTAATTGTTTTTGCTACCGGAGCTGCCATCTCCATCTGGTGTTGGTCAATGCAATGTAAGCTCAGCTCCCATCCTCGCAGCTGCACAAAGTGCCTAGAGGACAAAAGAAAAAGGTGATGGTAGAAGCACACACAGCTAGTTAGGTGCACATGCCAACACTCATAGATCCTTTGATTCTTTGAAAAATACACATTTGAAATTGGTGAAAACATGAGCTTTAAAAGCGTTTTGCGATGGATCTTACTGATTTACGGTTTGAGAACCAATTGTAGTAGGTTATAAGATTTCTAATTAATGGAGCCTAAAATATTTACAATGTTGTTAGCATCTCTGTGATGTATCTTAATATTTTATACTTTGTATTTATTAGGCTAAAAGGGTTTGTGAATTGTTAGTTTGTCTTACCAAGATCTAAAATGTTTGAAGTGTTTCAGTGTTTTAACATATGTGATTGCAATGGTCCGTGTTTCATCAGCTACATTTATTAAGCAAAGTATGCCTTTCTAATGGAAATAAAATGCAAACATTAGACAATAAATTAATAGACATTCAGGGAAAGGAGTCAGGATGAAAATGAAGCAGAGATCTAGGAAAACATTGTCTTAGTTGGCACTAAGCCAGGTATGAGGAATCTGTGACCATCCTGATGTTGCTGAACTACAATGCCCATCAGTCCCAGACAGCAAAGCTAATGGTTGGGGATGTTGAGAGTTGCAGCCTAGCAACATCTGGAGGGCCACAGGTTCCCCATCCCTGAAACAGAGTAACTGTGTTCACTCCTCTCCACATCTCTCCTTCTTGGAACCATTTAAGTGTACTCTCATTCTGGTTATAATGGGGAGGGCCTTCTTGGTGGTGGATTTCTGATTATGGTGTAGCCCAGGGTTGGGGAACCTCCATCCCTCCAGATGTTGCTGGACAAAAACTCTATGCTGTATGTGTGAAAGCTTGCCCATGACTAGGGATGTCAGAAGGCGTTGATCTCCATTCTTATCTGTGTTTGTCACTTGCAGCACTGTTTCCATTCTGCTGCAGTTCAGCTTCTGACAAAAACTACATTATTTGTCTTGCTGTCAACTGTGACAGAATTTTCCCTAATTAATTATGTCATTAATTAAGTAATAAATTATGTTATTCCATGCCATTCATATCAGTGCAAAGGCCACCCATTTTCATGCATAGGAAACACAATGCAATTTGGGGGAGGGAGTCATCAATTATGTACTGTTTGCAGACTGAAAAACAACAGCAGATACCAATTGTATTTGCTGGACTGATTTCAGTTCTGGACATGGGACAAGTAAACAAATACGAGCAACAAATAAGTGAACTCCTGTTTCTGTTGGAATTATCCAACATCCCTATGCATGATTCAAACCCGCAGTTGTGCAGGGTTTCATGTCGCATGGAAGCCTTTGCATGTACAAATGTATATATGAAGGCCCTGACCCTACAGATGGACGTGTTCTTTGCATGAAGGGTATCGCACAGAAGCTGCTTGGCAAACCCCCACCCTTGTGTTAAGTGATACTGGAGCATCTTATGCAGACTACTACTACTACTACTATTAACAATAATAATAATGATAATAATAATAATAACAAAATTTATATCCCGTCCTTCCTCTCAATAGGAGCTCAGGATGGCAAACAAAAACACCAGAAACACTATAAAACATCATAAAAACAAACATTAAAATAAATTAAAACAAAACATCTTGAAGACTAGAGACATCAGGTGAGCCTACTGACTGAGTGTGTTTAGTTCTAATTCCTTTAGTGTCTCTCCTTAAAGCTTGGCTGGAAGATAAAGCATCTAAACCATTTTGGCTGCCATCCCTAACATTAAACTGAAAGCATCCATTATCTCTACGTCTATGTGCAGAGTCAGAGTTTTCAGTATTGTTCATCAGAGCTGGCAGTCCTATTGCATTTGACTGTTTTTGAAACAGGGAACTTGCAGCTAAATCATTTACAGTTTACCAAAAAGAGAGGGAAGGTTGCTTTGATATAGGAAAACAAACTGGGCTTTGCTCCATGAGATAAACAAACAAACAAAATCCTTGTGTCCCCATTGCCATCTCTATGTCTATGTGCAGAGTCAGTTTTCGGTATTGTTTATCAGAACTGGCAGTCCTATTGCATTAGACTGTTTTTGAAACAGGGAACTTGCAGCTAAATCATTTATAGTTCACCAAAAGTAGAGGGAAGGTTGCTTTGATATAGGAAAACTGGGCTTTGCTCCATGAGATAAACAAAGTGGCCACTGCCATCCCTGTGTTGGAAGAGAAGGGCCTAGAGTGTGTTATAGTAGTTAGAGTATTGGACTAGGACCTGGGAGGCCAGGGCTCAAATCCCCACTCAGCCATGAAGTTCACTGGGTGGCCTTGAGCCTGTCACTATCTCTCAACCTAGTCTACCTCACAGGATTGTTGTGTGGAGGTGGGAAAACATGTATACCACCTTGAGCTTCTTGGAGGAAAGATGGGATATAAATGTAATAAATAAATAAAGTGAGAACCTGATCTAAACATATAGGTTTCCTGCATGATGTAGAAGTCTGTGCGACCAGGGTGCTAAATCACACTGGACACCCAAATATCCCACTTTATCCCTTTCTCCTCAAACACATGGAGGGCAGCAGGGCTGGACAACAGTTCAGGCGAGACAGAATGCCTTTCCTGGATATTTTTTTTGTTATTTGCTATTTAATTTAATTTTTTGTACAATGTATTGCTTATTGATGTATTGCTTTATTGATGTATTGCCTTGTTGATGTATTTGTGTTTACTTTTTCTGTAAGCAGCCTTGAGGGCCTTGCGTCTGATAGGTGGGGTATAAATAAACATTAACATAACAACGTAACAGATCATAACAACAGTGATCTGAAGGAAAGAGAGAAGTCAGCAAGCATGAGCTCATTTTGCCTCTCATACAATCCTGATTACGTGAGGAACTGAAGACCCAGATAGGTCTCTTGTGCAGACAATATACGATTATTACCAGGGGAGGCTGATCCATTTGGGCAAATGAGGCACTGCCTCACCAGCCTCAGACTGCCCTCAGCCAGCCCCTGCCTGTCTGTCTTCTTTCTTTCCACCAAAGGTTAGCACTGCCTGTCACCTTCTGCCTCCTCCTTCACCTCAGTGTTGCCCTTGTAGAACTCAGCAGGGAGGAAGAGAGGGACAAAACTACACATGTGTCAGCTCTGCCTGTCATTGGCTTTGGCTCCGCCTACCATTTGGGCTCCCTGCCTTCCTCCTTACCAGCTACCACTGATTATTCCTGATCATTATTCTGACCATGTCCTTCCAGGTGGAGTCTTAATACTGTAGAATGCTCAGACATCACAAAAGGGTCATTTGCAACAGGTATTTTTGGTTGTTGGGTTGTTGGTTGGTTTTAACTTATATATTCAGCCAGAAAAGGTATTAGATGGGGGGAAATACAGGTTGGCCTTTTGATGCCAAAAATGTGGCATGGTAGCTGGAAAAAACTGCATGCATGAGAAGCACTCACCCCAAACTAAACACCTATCAGGAAGCACCCCAAGTCATTGATTCTTTCACACATTGACTGATGTAATGAATGTGCCTATCTAAGTATGATAGATGCACAAATCCTTTGCTGAAAAAAAAGGATTCTTTAACCTATACTGATGACAGTGCTATGATTATGATGAGGTTTTTTAACGTAATCTCATTGAATGCGCTTTTTATTTTATTAAAATAAATATAAATATACACATACACAAAGAAAAGAAACTCAAAATAATAAACAATTTCAACTATCACCATGTGTGTGTGTATATATCAGTAGTGTAATGGCAAACACAGAAGTACAGGGTCCCTTCATGATAGCCGCATCACACACCCTCACAGCCACGGCCCACGCCCTCTCACTCACTTGCTCTCCATCATCATCTCCACTCTCCTCATTCCTTCCCACAACAACAGATGTCCCTAGAAACCAATCCACATGAAAGGGGAGGGTGTTAGCTGCTGAGAAGAGTCTTCACAGTGGCTCTCCTACCTCCTTTCACTCTGGTTGGCTTCAGTTAGCAGGAAAGGACAAGGAAGCATGTTAGAAGGTTCTTCTCAATGGCTAACACACTCCCCTTTCATACCGATTGACTCGTAGGATGATGGAGACATAGGGACCCTGCTGGGACCCTACTCCCAAAAAAGTAAGGGGTCTAAAACTCCCTGAGACCCTGGATGATTATACCCTGGTGTATATAGTACAACATTATATTTCTTATTCTCATCTCTTGAGGAAATTATGTGTAGCCATTTATCTGTGTTATTTCAAAGCTTATTTATCATTTCAACAAATGAAAATGCATCAAATAATATTACGTTGTATTTATTTTTCATATAACTGATGAACAGGGATCATGGACTTTCAAACTGCTCTCGCTCTTGTCTTTCTTCTCTCCATCTTACTATCTCTGTAACCTTTGACATGTTCACAACATAACAAAATTTATTCAGCCAATCTCACTCTCCATTTTGCAGCCAACACCATTGTTGCAGCTCTTATTAAATTCCCAGTCAATATTGCATACTGCTGTTTAATATGTGAGAATAGCCCTGCTGGATCAGGCCAAAGGCCCGTTTAGTCCAGCACCCTGTTCTCACAGTGGCCTACTACATTCCTGTGAGAAACCCATAAGCAGGACATGAGGGTAACAGCATTCTCCCCACTTGTGATTCCAGCATCCGGTATTCAGAAGCATACCATCTCTGATACTAGAGGTAGTACACAGACCCTCTCAGAGAGCCAGAGAGGCCCACCTAGCTTTTGAGGGCCCAAGTCACAATAAAAATAAAACATTATGACACATGAAAAGGAAAGAAGGCATCATGAAAAGAATGAGTGGTTTGTTTATATAATCAGCTGATCTGACACAACATGTTCTTCACGGTTTCATCTTGTGTCATTAGCACAGATATATTTTTATTCATATTCCTGAACATTTTTAACTCTCTAGCATGGCAAAATCTATATCAATTACCAACAAAAGTTTTACCAAATCATATATCTTATTTGCTTAAATTTCCAGCTCTAAGCTGAAAAAGAAGTTGTAAAACTTGTCAAATGCCAAAAAATTGACAAGTGTCTAATTCTGAGGGTCCCTTTGAGCTTGAGGTCCCAAGCCAAATGGCCCTCCTGCCCCACTCCCCTCTGATTGGCTCTGGTAGCGCACAGCCATCATGACTAGCAGGCACTGATAGACTTATCCTCCATGCATTTGTCTAAACTACATCTTGTGGTCATCACTGCTTTTGTTTAGGTTATGGGGTTTGTCTATTTATATTTGACAATTTGGTCTTGAGTGTTTTCAAGAGTGGGCCTTTAAATCTTAACCTTTCCCCCAATCTCTCCACTGAAATCTCTTCCATCTACTGATAACCAAAACTGGCATCCTTGTCTATTCTCGTGGGTGGGTGGGTGTATTTCTCCTAAGACATTTTTGCATGCAGTTTTGACTAATATGCACATTTTTGCAAGCCATTTCTCATAATATAATCCATTTTAAATCTCATTTTCACTAAGATATTCATTTTGTGCACATTTTCCCCTGATAAATGCATTATGATAAACAATGTTTGCTTGGAGAACGGCATCACAAAATTTTGATACATGTGGATTTCGAAGGATGGCTGTTTCAGCTCTCATATTGCTTTGGAAAGTGTGAATTTGGTAGATTTGCCTTTAAATGTGAACTGAATCAAATTTCTCCCCCATCCCTATCAGCCATTGCTTGTAGAAAAACAGGGCGGTAGAGAGGAGTTCTAGGGTTTTCTAGGGGCTGGTCTTTTTCCACATTCACTCCACACCTCCATTCTGGCACAAGGTGACAAGCTACAAAAATAGCTGGGCCAGATAGCAAAGAAAGAATACACCCTGGGCTTGGGGGCTCAAAGGAGTGAAAATGAAGAAGGCTAGTTCTGGGTATTGGGTGGCCTTGACAGGGTTGTTGTATAAACAGCGATGTAGAAGAGCCCAGAGGACTGTGAGCATTTTCTTCCCCAGTGCCCAAAATGTGTCTGAAGAAATGTCTAATTCCATGAATCATCATCTGGCATTGCAGCCACGCAAGCAAGCAAGCAAACAAAAAAAGGTCTCACATTGCTCCCATAGAACAGCTTTGTTTAATTTTTTAACAGTTGGCTTCTATGTTCCAATGCATTAAACTGCTGCATTTGAAAATCAGAGCTGCAGAAAAAGATCAGAGACTCAAGGCCAAGCTACAGGGATGGGGAACCTGTGGCCCTCTTGATGTTGCTGGACTCCATACTCCATCAGTCCCAGCCAACCTGGCCAATGAACAGGAATGCTGGGAGTTGTAGTCCAACAACATCTGATATGCCATAAGTTCCCTGTCTCTGGTACACATGATGTTAAAGGTGTCTTTGCATCTAAAGTGCAGGATTTTAAAAAATGGAATTGGAACAGCTGGTGGAGGGCCGATACTGAGGGGGGATCAGAGGAGCCACAGAAGAGAAATGTAATTCTTTCTTTCCCCACTTTGGTTCTGAGGACAATCCCTGTTCTGCAATTAGAATTTGTTTGTGGAAATCCTCCATTGGCACCTGCTTCATGCCCATTCTGATCCCATTCATTATCATCCCAGCTTCCATAGATGCCTCCTGCAAACCTGCACATAAGACCATATAACATCTAGGGTGACCCTCTGTTTCACTTAGAAAGGAAAGTTCTCTATTTGATGGGCTATCTGGTCCAAGTCGAGTTTAAAGATAATGAACTCTAAAAAGGAAGAACGGGGGTCTTGAAGTTGCCCAGCAACAGTTAGCAGCTGGACTGCAGACTGAGCAGTTAGGTCACCTAGTCCACAGCTTAGAAGTAATTTGTTAGGAAAAATGAATTACTTGTAATTTATTACTTTTTTGAAGAACGAGTGGGTAATTTCTTTACATTTTGATTGTAAAAGAACGAGGAGTAATTGTAATGTTTCCAGAAATACTTTGGGGTGTTATTTGGGGGAGAAGCAGGGAAAATATTCTGCTCCTCTGATTCGTGGATAAAAATCACATGCTTCTGCACAGTGTTGCTCATCCCGCATACTCTATGGGTGTTTAGCAGGCAATGAGGGAGTAGGTGGAGAGGAAGATGGTGGGGGTGGAGTGGAGAAAAAATGGTTTAAAAAATGGATGGTGGTAGAGAAGAATGGAGTGGAGGGATGGAGGAGCTAGAGGGCAAGGAGGCAGCAGCAGAATGGACATGAAAAGCTGTAGACATGAGAGACGATGATGTGTGTGTGTGTTAATACTGTGTTCACACTTGGTGCGAGGGAGTAGCCCTCCCTGGCTACTTTGCTGCATTTGCAGTTTTAACTTTTTTTGCACCACAAAGGAAAATGTTTGCTTTGTGGCAGGGTGCTTTAGTGAGAGACTCTGTTTGCTGGCTGAGAGTGTGGGGAGTGCCCATGGTTTAGCATGCAAAGCTCTGGGTGGTGGCCTATCCCTCCCCTCTCTTACCAGCAGAGAGATGAGAGATCACCACTGCTAGCTAGCTGCCCAGAAGTATCAGGGCTGCTGAGAGAGCAAGGAGCAGAGTCAAAAGCCTCCTCACAGCTGGGCTTCAGGGTGCACGAGGGAAAGGCAAAAGTTGCAGCAGCAAGCAGCCAGGGTCCTAGAGCTGCTGCTTCCAGTTTTCTTTCCTGCCCTTCCATTCTTCCTAACAACCAGGATGCATCTTGGTTGTCTGAGGAAAGTATTCCCTGTAAGTTCTTTTGTGCAAATTAAAAAATCCCCCTCCCGATGGCAAATGCAAAGAGTTCCAAACAGGCACTAGACCAGGCACTTATTAAAAATCAGACAACATAACCAATTATCAGAGATGATGGAAATTGTAGTCCTACAACATCTGGAGGGCACCACGTTGGCTATCCCTGGTCTGTAAGGCCCCACAAGTAACTTTTGTTGTTTGTCGCAATACATACAAGAATGTAAGAACTGCCTGCTGGATCCAGCCAGTGGCCCATCTAGTCCAGCATCCTGTTCTCACAGAAGCCAACCAGAAGCCCTGAAGGGAAGCCTACAAGCAGGACCTGGGTGCACGAGCAGCACTCTCCTCACTTACATTCCCAGCAACTGATATTCAGATGCATACTGTCTCTGTTCAACGTTCATAGCCATCATGACTAGGTGCCGCTGATAGCTTTATCCTCCATAAATTTGTCTAACCCTCTTTTAAAGCCATCCAAGTTGGTGCCAATCACTGCTTCTTGTGGTAGCAAATTCCATCGTTTCACTGTATGATGTGCAAGACTACATTTTTAATTGCAGGAGAAGGGATAACATTTATTCTGGTGAATTACTTTTGATATGTGCATTTTCTGTTTATCTATGTTATGTCTCTTAAGTTCTACCACTGACAGTTCAATCAGGTATACATATCTACCCAATGAGTTCAATGGGACTTACTCCCAGGTAAGTATGTACAGGTACTTCTAAGTTATACTGTTGACAAAAAAATTACAAAGGCAACTAGTAAATTACTATTGCGGCCTATTGCCGAAATAAAACACAAACACCATTCATTGGGTTAAATCATGGGCCACTTTATTAAACGGAATCAATTAGAATAATGAACCTGCAGAGGGGAAATCGAGTGCGGGAGCATTCTGATGATCCAGGCAAAGCCTGCTTGCAGCCATAGGGCGACTAAACCTTGCCTGAGCCCGGGGCTGCCCTATGCCAGACCCCAGCTCAAGCCACACCCTGAAGATGTGTAGGGGGTCCAACCCGCATCACCGCCCCCCGGAGCCGTGAAACTCCGAGCGGATGAGGCACGTTGGCCCCAAAGGCGGCCCGTGTTCTGCCCCCCGGGCCGTATAGCCCTGAGCTGCAGGCCCCCGGACCGCCAATCGCCCCCAAAGGTGCCTAAAGGTGTCACCTAGCTGCCCTTTCCCTTTAAACCTTTTCCCGCACTTCTTTGCCACAAGTGACCGTTGACATATTGAAGCTAAAAACACACCAATCAGCCTATTAACCCCAAAGGCACCCGTGCTAACCCTTGACCCGTCCCCCCAACCACAGTGTGGAGTAGGCAAAAGAAACCTGCCAGCAAAGCGAGGCAGGCAGGCCAAAAATTCCTAGTCGGCCCCGTAGCGACCAAATGAATCACACTGCAGTAGAGGGAGGGTCGGGCGGGCGCCGCCAAGATTCAAAGGAGGGCGGGAGGCTGGTGGAGTGGCCTTAAATGGCCTTCAGCTGCCCCGCCTCCTTACTGTGCGTCACGACGGCGCGCTGGCGCGCCACGTGCGCACGCACACACCCTTGATGGCGGCCTGGCTTCGGCAGCAGCCGCAAACACGCCCCTTTTGCCCGGCAGGTACCGGGCACGGAACGGGATTGCGGCCTATTGCCGAAATAAAACACAAACACCATTCATTGGGTTAAATCATGGGCCACTTTATTAAACGGAATCAATTAGAATAATGAACCTGCAGAGGGGAAATCGAGTGCGGGAGCATTCTGATGATCCAGGCAAAGCCTGCTTGCAGCCATAGGGCGACTAAACCTTGCCTGAGCCCGGGGCTGCCCTATGCCAGACCCCAGCTCAAGCCACACCCTGAAGATGTGTAGGGGGTCCAACCCGCATCACCGCCCCCCGGAGCCGTGAAACTCCGAGCGGATGAGGCACGTTGGCCCCAAAGGCGGCCCGTGTTCTGCCCCCCGGGCCGTATAGCCCTGAGCTGCAGGCCCCCGGACCGCCAATCGCCCCCAAAGGTGCCTAAAGGTGTCACCTAGCTGCCCTTTCCCTTTAAACCTTTTCCCGCACTTCTTTGCCACAAAAGGGGGACAAGCCTCTGCTTAGTCTCCCTTTACCCCACACCCGATAAGAATCTCATGCAGACCCCTCTGCAGGTCCATCAGGAGGATGGCATCGTTGCCTCCCGAACTGCATGTCCAAGCATGTCTGCCACTGAGGGCCTTGCCCTCCATGTCTGACCACAGCAGACGACCCAAGGCTACCGTGGCCTCAACTGCATGTCCTCACATGCCTGCCACTGAGGGCCTTGCCCTCCATGTCTGACCACAGCAGACGACCCAAGGCTACCGTGGCCTCAACTGCATGTCCTCACATGCCTGCCACTGAGGGCCTTGCCCTCCATGTCTGACCACAGCAGACGACCCGAGGCTACCAAGGCCTCAGCTGCATGTCCTCACATGCCTGCCACTGAGGGCCTTGCCCTTCCTGTCTGACCATAGCAGACGACCAGAGGCTATTGTGGCCTCAACTGCATGTTCTCACATGTCTTGCCCTTCAGTAACCTTCTGCCCTGAACCCTGCTGGAACGACATGGGTAGGAGACCATTCCAGCGCATACTCTGTCGACCCAGTTACCAAACCATGGCCCACCATCAGAGGCCCAGCTGTGAACCAATGTGCGTTTGCGGCCCCAAGGCCAGCCTATGAGCTCATGCCATGGCTGCAGAGTAGACTGCGCATCTGCTCCATCCCCGTCCAGCAACCTGCCAAAAACAGAAACAATCGTGAACAGTTGGGTCCCAGACCTTCAGACTCGCCCCTGGGGTGAATGTATTCCATGCGCCCCCTACTTCCACCTCCTAGCGGCCTGCACCTGCATATACAAAACCAAATAGACCGTCCCAGGTAGGCAATTCCACTGCCGGGTAGGCAACCCCAATTCCGGGGGGCATGGCCCTCAAACCCCCATGGGTCCGCTCCCAGGCATCGCGACACTAGACCGAAACTTTATGAGGGAAGATCCCTCCCCCTGAATATCAGGCAGCCAGGCCTATAGCTTCCGGCCAAAAACACTATGTCGCCGTCATGGGGAAGTGTCCAGTCCAGGGGAGGGTAAAATAATGTGGAATGACTCTTGTACCCCTGGTCTGCCTGGAAACAAACCTTGGACCCCAGGATGGCTCGAAGGGAAGTCTGACCTGGCCCCAAACACCCCCACCCCCCATCCGGAAGGCTCCAAAATTAAGTGTGAGGGGTGCTACATGTAACCGCTGAGCTTTGAAGCATGATGGTCACAGGGCACCTCCCTGATCAACCATCCCTGGCGGGTCAGGTGAACATGGAGGGTGAGGATAAGGGGTATGGGGGTGTGCATGGGCCAGCTGGCCAGCACATGACATATCCCAAGACATGTGAATGGTCCTAAAGGCCCCCTGCAAGCCTACCTTGCGACACACTGGCAGACAAGCTTTACTCCTACCATCTGTGATGAATTCCAGGACGAGATTCCTAGGAATAGGCCACGCTTTGCATAGCCCCTGCCATCCCCCAACTCCCAGGAGTCCCCTCCTGCCCTGACCATCTCTGACTCCCCTCCCCCATCTCCCAGTATGCGGTATGGGACTAGCAGAGTCGGTCCTTCCTCTAACTGGAACACCATTGACGCACTGCAGGAACGGAGGGGGCCACACCGCAGGTTGGCGCATAAGGCAGCCAAAACCCTGAACCTGTGGTGAGGCTGTGAAATCCCTGTTATGGCACTATAAACCCCACCGCAGAAGGCCCCCAATACCTGAAGGGCAGAAAGCAAACACTTTCCCAGCCCCTGAAAACTTCAGGATCTTGATCTGCAACAATTCAAGCTTTTTCCAGGCAGCCTGCAGCCCTGGGTCCAAAAGTCGATTTTAATACCCTGGAAGGTGAACACTGGGGCAGGATCCTCCACTTTCCCAGCTGCCAAAAGAACTCCCCAGCTCATAGCTACGCTATAAACTGTGCCATCAAGCGCTAACATGCACCCAAAGTCTGCCCTACCCGAGAACTGGACATCATGAAAATAGTGCCCCACCGCTTCTGGGGCCTCTCGTCTCCTGGCTGTCCCTTCCCAGAAGGGGCTGAAGTGCTCCATGCAAGAATACAGCAGCCCATAGGTAATGCTCTGCTGCATAGTTGACCTAAAAGGCAAAACTCAGCAGCTCAAAATCCACCATGTGTAACAGCTGGCAACGCAGGCAGATTAGCTGCCACACTTGCCCATAAGGCATCTCTGCCACAGGTGCGCACTATATTGAATGAAGTGTAGTGCACTGTGCATAGACTATCTGGTATGAAGCCATCACTGACTGACCCCACTTGTATGACGGATGGTGGATCAGGTAGACTTTGCCCACTGCCACTTTGGGCACTATACAGGGGGGGCACTGAGAGAGCAGAGGTAGGGGATGATGGGAAGGGGCCAATAACCCTGCCCAACTGTGTGTCTTCATCAATTGTCCCCTGGACCAGTGCGTCCATAGGATCCGGAAAACCGCATAATAAAGAAAAACCACATCATAAAATGAGTCTCCCCATAACTGGGCAGTCTGCAAGCAAGGTCCATAGCCCTCGAGCGTAGCTGGGAAGGGACACTTTTCTCAAGCAGCCTCTGCTGGGGGCTGCTTCCCACTCCTTTGGGGGGCCCTGGCCCCACATATCCTTCTGGCTTGTTGTTGTGCCTTTAATAGCAGGTTCGTATTCAGCAGTTATTAGATGGCATGGAGTTAAGCAATGTCATCTTCTAATGTCTGCAGATCAGATGACTCTTAAAAGCACAGGACTAGAGGCCTGTAAAAAAGGTGGGCACCTTATCTACAGACCAGTTTGTAAACTAGCTAAAGAGAAGATGCAAGCAAATGTGCAGCCTGCACGTGATTAATTCCATTATGTTTAAATAATTTACTCAGAGAAATATGAATTGGACCAATTCTATGCATACTTACTTATGAGAAAATCCCCGAGTGTATCGTTACTTCTTCCCCCGGAAGGGTGCATGTGATTGCACACATACAGCAGAATCCTATGTGTGTTTACTCAGAATACCACAGATTAAATGGGTCTTAGGACAGAGGTTTATGGGACTTAACTGATGGAAAGGTTCATATATTTTACCTGGGTTTTGAAGAACGTATTTGGGGGGGGAGAAGCTTGACAGTGAAAACAGGGGGAATGAGTTCCCCTTTGCATTTGGAGTTGAAGTAGTTTTGGAGGTGAGGTTGCAGCACTAACTGGGGGTCCCTACTGGCTCCTGCAGCCTCCTTTCTGTCTCCAGCTGCCCCCCACCCTCATCAGAAAGCCTCTGCTCTTTGTAATTACATTGCATTGCTCCAATCCAAATGGCCGCTACGTTATGACAGAGCATCTTTCTAGGTTATTCTGCAAAAGAAGTGGCGGCCACAGGCAGCAGGAGGGTGAAGTTCTCCCTAATTGACTAACCCCTTCTCTGAACTTTCCTGGTTTGCAAAACAGTGAGGAAGTGGGATGGCCTTCTCAGTACATCCCTTAATAAAAGCATCCCCTTTCCAGCTGCCCCTGGAATGCCCCCAGTGTCAGATAGCCCACTACCTCTCTAGGTATCCAGCTGCCCCTGGGTAACTGAAAAGTAACATTTAGTTTAAACTAAAAATACACTTCAGTATCGAGAAAAGGAGTCTATTCCTATTTTGCTTTCTGTAATGGGCAGGGGACCCCAATAGAAGTATCTCCTGGCCCTAACTGGAGGTTTGCCACCCATTACAGCATTGTGAGAGACATGTAGTGAGCAAGTGGCAATGTCAATTGCCACATAAGGTGTGGAACTGGACCTAAATACATAGGAGAGGAGAGAGGCAGCTCTTCGTCTATGCATCATCCCTTTACCTGCTGCATTACTATGCTTAGAGAAACAGACAGGAGCTCTCCATGAATACTTGCCTCTATGTTCTGCACAGAAGCCTGCCTGCATAAATATTTTGTTTAGTTTAAATAGAAAATCCTTAAAATAACCTTTTTCCCTACTGTTCTTTTCAAATTATATTTAATCCATAAAATGCTGACTGTAATTCACCTTCCGCTAAAGTAAACATTTCTCTCTGCATACTTAAAACACAGACACACATGCCCTGGGTTGTAAGACATATTTGGCCTTTTCAATCTCTCTTTTACTATCAGCATAGAATTAAATTTTAAACATTGTCTCTCCCCCTACTCCACATATTCCAGGTTTATGATAGAAAGTCTAGGGTACTATTTAACTAGAAGTAGGTTGTTGTGTTTCCCTTAATCCCAAACATTATTTCTATGATAAATGATGGAATCAGAAGGTGATAGTTTGAAGGAAAGAAACAGGAGAGAGCAGAAGAGCATCAAAGGTGCCCCCATAGCAGTGCAGTTTGTTTAGGCCTGACATGTTCTGAATAAAGATTCTTCCTCAGGGGTAACTGAAACTGAAACCGTAACTGGAAAGCCACCCGTGCCCCGCTGCGGCTGAAAGTCCTCACGCGTCTCGTCGCAGCCGCAAGGCCGGCCCATCAGAGGCCTCACCGCGGCTGAAAGTCCTCCCGTGCCTCGCCGCCGCTGGAAGTCCCCATGTGCCTCGTCGCAGCCGCGAGGCCGGCCCATCAAAGGCCTCGCCGTGGCCGGAAGGCCTCCCGAGCCTCGCCGCGGCCCCAAGGCCCCTCGCGTCCCGCTGCCGCCGCTGCCCCCGCTAGGCCGGCGCACCAAAGGGCCCGCCGCGGCCGGAAGGCTCCCCGCGGCGCGCAGCAGCCGCCGCCACAAGGCCTCCGCCGCCAAAATTCAAAGGAGGGCGGGAGGCCAAAGGGCCCGCCGCGGCCGGAAGGCTCCCCGCGGCGCGCAGCAGCCGCCGCCACAAGGCCTCCGCCGCCAAGATTCAAAGGAGGGCGGGAGGCTGGTGGAGTGGCCTTAAATGGCCTTCAGCTGCCCCGCCTCCTTACTGTGCGTCACGACGGCGCGCTGGCGCGCCACGTGCGCACGCACACACCCTTGATGGCGGCCTGGCTTCGGCAGCAGCCGCAAACACGCCCCTTTTGCCCGGCAGGTACCGGGCACGGAACGGGAAAGTTTGCATTCTTCTTTGATTTTGTACTTCACCCATTTAACAGATGTCGGCATCTGTAGCTGTAGATCCCACAGTCCTTCATGAATCACATCATAAGTTTCAGACTGACCGCAACAAAGTTCTGCTGGTCCTCTACAGGCATTACTCTGTATAACCTTACTCACAAGATGTGTTATCTGCAAAACAAATGATGGAAGAAGGGAGGGGGTTTGCTTTACACACCACAATTCGCGACACAGCTGTTACTTAGCATGAAATAGAGTGGCTGGGAAATTGTGAGCATACCAACATCTCAGACTAAGGCTACAAGCCACATACTGGCTGCCAACCAGTGGAGCTTTATGGAGCTGTGGAACCACTGCTGCATTTGCAGCCTTGCTGTGTGTGGAAACTGGAATGGGAGGGCAGGATGACTGCTGCCTCAGCCTGGAGCTGGCACAGTGATCCATCCTGCTGCCATCCTGCAATAGCAGTGGGATCTAACAGATCCCCAGATCAGATCAGACCCTCCCCCTCCTTGCCTGTAGAGGACCCTGTTTCATGGGTATATTCAGCAGGAGGAAGAGAAAGCTCTGCACCAGCAGTGTGATGCTTGCGGAGATGTCACTCTGCCCAGTCCCCCCCCCATCCTGGCGCAAAGAGGGTTAGATTGCCCTGTTATACCACTGCAGCAGTTATTCTTTCTTCCTATGGACCTTAGGGGACTACCAGGATTCCTCAGTTAAAGGGCAGTTAAAGTGATCATCATCATCATCATCATCATCATCATCATCATCATCATCATCATCATAATCTTTATTGTTACGGTCAATGACCAGCATGAGGTAATCAGATAAAATTGTTAAAACACAATACTATAAATACTGACTCTAGCCGCCTTGTAATTCTTGGTTGTTTTGTTTTGTTTTGAACTATGCCTTTGACCATTTCTATTTTATAGTATTGTGTTTTAACAATTTTATCTGATTACCTCATGCTGGTCATTGACCGTAACAATAAAGATATAAAATGATAGTAAGGTATGACCATGAATTGTTGCTATTATTTGACATGTTTGGCTGTGGGAATAGCAGGTGCCTTGAGTTTTGGATGCCTGATACAAGCACAATGCAATGAAAGAATGTGAACTTTGACAGAAGAGGCCAGCTTATTCTTTGGACAGATGCTAATAACCAAGAATTTTAAAACCCAATATATAAAATATTCACTCATAAGCAAAAATCCTTGCGGTTTAAGAATGTACCTATAGCCCACAGCTATTTCTATCAAACTTTAAAAAGCAGGGAAATTGGGCAGCTATAGTGAATGCACTAGGGGAGCAGGAGACCTGACCTCCTCTCTGAGATATTGTACTGCCCTACAAATTTGTCAAAATGCAAACACCATTTGGGTTGGTCTTTCACACTCCAATCCACTTCCTGTGTAGCTTGGAAGAATTTGGTAACATGTGCCTCTGAGCATATGGTGAGTGGTGGCAACACCTGCAATCAGCCCAAATAATAGAAAGAAGACATGTGCTGTGCTGATCTTGTTTTAGCAGTGACTGCTAAAGCAGCCACTGCTTCTACTCTCTTATTCAGGTATCTGTCCTCTCCCCGTTTAAAGCGCGTGGCTTCCCCCAAAGAATCCTGGGAGTTGTAGTTCTCAGAACTGCAGCACTGTGAGGACTAAACTACAGTTCCCAGGATTCTTTGGGGGAAAGCCATATACTTTAAATGTACCGTCTGGATGTGACCTGGATCTGCAGGTCCCAATTACCACTGTTGCCCAGAGAGGGCAGTAGGTAGCCACTCCTTGTAGTACAGTTGTGCCTTGTTCCTCTACCTGAGGAGGCAAGAGAGGAGGTGGCTATTTCTTGCCATTGTCACTTGCTCGTTTGCCCATTTGGGGGCCCACGGCAAGGATCAGCCTCCCCTGCTTGCTTGCCCTTCAAAGACAGAGTGCACACACTAGTGGCCACTCCTTCCTTATTTATGTAGCACATTTATATCCCATCTTGCCTCCATCATAGAATTCAAGGTGATGCACATAGAATTCCCTGATGGTCTCCCATCCAGGCCCTGATCAAACCTACTTAGGTGCTCTGTGTGCCCCGAGACTGTTCTTCTTGCACTGCTATCACCGTGCAGTCACCTGCCTTAGCAGACAAGCAGAAAAAGCCATGGTTTGGTACTGCCTCTGCAGACTTGCCTGCCCTCTCCCATCAGGAGCTCTGTAGTGCAGCTGATGCCTGCCCAAAGCCAGCTTGCTGTAAAGCACCAGGCAGCTGATCAGGACTTACAAGAAGCTCATTGGGATCTGCTACAAGACTGAGTTCCTGGCAGAGCACTCTATGGTGTAGCTGATGCCGGCCCAAGCCAGGTTTTCAGTAAGTGCCGATCAGTTGCTCTGCGCTTGCAGCAAGCCAGCTGAGATCTGCACTTACAGCAAGCCTTTACGGGAAGCGCAAGTATCCCTTTGCATTGCTGGCTTGATGCAACAGATCTTTTTCTGTAGGTGCAGTTTGAGCCATGCCTGCAAAGCTCAGCATCTGACCTACGGGCTGGATCCTGTTCCCCATTTCCACCCTATGGGTAGGGGATGCCATCAGCTGCCCAGCAGTTCCAAACGCTGCTGCCAGTCCTGGGAGTGTGATCCTCATCTGCTATCTCAGCTGATCCTGAAGCGTCTGCCTTCATTGCATGTGCAGGATTTGACTTGGGAAAACTGGAACTGTTTTTTGACTATCCCTTTCTCTATGTTAAAAATTGTCTTTGTGCTCAAATCAATCTGGGGGAAAAAACAGTGATTTTTGTTTCTTGGTGAGGTATGTTTCACGGCCAACTTTTTCTCCCTGGTGAAGATACAAAGGCCTCTCCTCAAATTAAGATGCGCAGCCACTTGGTAAAATAAAATAAAATAAGACTGGCTGAGAAAATGTATCTTTTTATTGATGATTATAATCAAGACAAACATTCTCTTCATCACTTAGTCACCATAACACATTTATTTAAGTTAGTGACCGAATAGAGATTGATTCTGTCTGCTGCTTCCTTATCCCTTTTTTTGGTGATAAATATGCATCGATTTATCATTCTGAAGTGTTATTTCCTTTGAAATTTTCCACCGTCTTGCTCTACCCAAGGCAAGAACCTCAGCTTTTATGGAAGGATATTTGCTTGATGCAGATATTTATTTCATTCTCAAACCCTCAGTGGTGCCATGGGGGGAGGACTTCAGGGCAGGCGTCCAGGGTCCCCCTCTGCAGAATGAGCAGGAGAGCCCCCAAACACAGCCAGGCTGGCTTACCTCGTTTTGAAATCCTTACAGATTCAAATTTAGAAATAATTACTATACATTAAATAGAAATACATTCCATCTTGCCATTGTGGAAAAGACTGGGACCAGGTGATCTGCATGCCTCCTCAGTCTGCTTGTCCATGTGCTGGTGCAACTGTTGATGGCCACCTGGAGCAAAGCACCAGGATACACACGTGACATATGTGTATCCTGTGCTGAGGGAACTGCACTAGCTGCCAATCAACTATCAAGACATGTTCAAGGGTCCTGAAATGTAAACCCCAGATTATTTAAAAGATCTTTCAGATGAATAAAGGGGAGATGAAAGACATCTGGAAGATCATTTAAATAATTTTGGGACATTTTACTTGTGGCACTGCACCCTACAGGGCAGTGGCCTGAATATGGGCGAATATGTTAATATTGGTTTCTCTCAGTTTCTCTTTTTTCCAGTCTCATGTTTCGTCCTCCACATTTCCACACATCAGCTGGGAAAAAAATAAAAAAATACGTTCTCATGAAAATCCATCAGCATTTTTGTGTGAATTTCTCCCACTATACATATTTTTGCTAGGCAATCTTCCTTAATATAGGCGTTTCTATGCACACTTGAGTATAAAAAGGCAAACTTGGAGCAATGATTTATCAAGAACAGGACAGGTGCAAGACAGGTGTCATCTGGAAAGTGAATCAAATTTGGTGCATAGAAGGGATCAGATCCTAGGGCAATACAGGATGGGGAAAAGACCAAAAACAAAGGGAGAAAGTTGCCACATATAATTTTATTTATTATGATGGCATTTGTGTCAAACAGGCAGATATCAGCATCAGAAACTTTTCCTGCTGTAGAAATTTACTGATGGGGAAAAGCTACCCTTGAATTTGTACCCTTCCAAAGGAGCAAAAAAAGATTGGCAACTCTGCTCCATTGCAGCACTACCGCCTTTCATGTTTGTTGCAGGTGTCCTGCTAGGGTGAATAAATTTATAGTGGTTGAGTTTTCCCAGGCAACAGTATATGCCATCACGTACAAGTAGCGCATTGGATACAGATAGACAAGCCATTATAACTCTAGTTGCCATGCACAATTTGAAAGAGACTAATCAGTTTGTGTTTGTGTGTGTGTGTGCTTGCGTGCACGCATGCGCATGCGCATGCATGCACGCACACAAGTAAAGTAAGATGTTATCTACAGATAGATAGTCCTCTAGAAATGGGGAAGAAATTCAATTCAGTTTGCACTGAAAGGCAACCTAATTCATTCTTTCCAAATTCATTCATAACGCATTCTTTCCAAAACTATACATGAATCAAAACACAGCCAACCTTCAAAATTTGCACTTTTATGAATATTGCAATGCAGTTTGACAGCAAAGTAGTGTGTGCAGTGCACATACTGGAGCAGAATGTGCATAAAAGCACATATATTAGTGACAATAACATCCAAAATGCATTACATTAGGGAAAACCTCTGTGCAAAAATGAGTATATTAGTCAAAATCTCATACAAAAATGTGTACATGGGGAGAATTTGCATTAAAATGCTGGTGAATTTTTACAAGAACATGTTTTGTTTTGTTTTTAAATTGCAAACTGATTTGGCAATGTGTGGCAAACTGAACTTAGGAGTGGGAAACTGAGAAATGAAGAGAAACCAACATTGTCACATTTGCCCATTCCTAATTTTAACCCAGTCAGCTGCTCAGCTATCACACTGTTTGACTTCCACAGATATCATGCTGAAGCAATCTGATTTTTTTTAATGCAATTCATCAGAAGGTTATCACAATGTATAAAAGGCCAGAATATCTGTTTCTCTGTTCAATGAAAGTGCTGACATCATATTAGCCCGAAGGTGCTTTCCTCCTCCACCAGTGTAATTCTGCTAGGAAATGACCAATGAACACAGACTTAAGGTAGTCTCTTCAAACAAAGAATTCCCCTGTGCTGTGAGTTGTTTGTGCAGCAGGATACAGTCGGAGATGAAAATCACAGTCAGGAGGGTATCCTGTCTCACTCTAGTACACAGCACTGATTTCTAATCATGTGTGAAAATGTAGTAAGTGGCTGAAAGAGAAAGCACACTCCAGGCTGGGTGGCTAAGCAGCAGCACTAAACCTACACACTCCAGGTTTCCTGTGATTTCCTGCGAGCTATTTATTGAAAATGGAAATGGACTGCCTTCAAGTCGATCCTGACTTATGGTGACCCTATGAGGCTGAGAGGCAGT
Organism: Rhineura floridana; assembly: GCF_030035675.1. Taxonomy (NCBI): domain Eukaryota; kingdom Metazoa; phylum Chordata; class Lepidosauria; order Squamata; family Rhineuridae; genus Rhineura; species Rhineura floridana. Next base: position 23,917,485 of record NC_084485.1, on the reverse strand, counting down.
GACTTGCCCAAGGTCACCCAGTGAGCTTCATGGCACTATGAGGATTTGAACCCTGGTCTCCCAGGTTGTAGTCCAGCACCTTAACCACTACACCGCACTGGCTCTCAAGCTATTTATTAAATACATCCAAGTTTTAGTAGCAAGGGAGGCAAAACTACTAATGAAAATAATGGCAAAGGAAGGTAAACCATCAAGTAGAAATTGATAAGGGTTAAAGTATGAAGTATGAAAAAGGTACATATAAAAAAGAGTTGGGTAATTTTTGTTGCTGCATGTGGAGTAGTGCAGTGGAAAATTCAGAAGTGCTGGGTCCCTTTATGCTAGTCACACCACATCTCCTCACACTCACACCCCCTCTTCCACTTTCTCTAATCTCCCTTGCTCTCTGTGTTGTCTTGCAAGCCCACATTCCATTACAACAGATGTCCCTAGGAGCCAATCAGCATGAAAGGGAAGGCTGTGTTTTAGCTACTGAAAAGAGTCTTCCGTTGGCTGACTCACCTCCTTTCACTCTGGGTCCAATCAGTATGAAAGTACTAAGACTCTTCTCAATGGCTAACATGCTGGCCTTTCATGCTGATTGGCTTGTATATAGGCACCTGGCTGGGACGCTGCTCCAAAAAAGTAATGGGTCAAGACCCCCTCTGACCCCAGCTGACTACACCCCTGTATATGTCAACCATGAACATCCAAAATCTGCTGAACGCTGTCATTCACAAAACAATCCAAAATTAATTTTATGAATGTCTGAGCAGTACATGAAATTGATGCAAAGATTCAGGTCAGTTTCTCTTACTCCCTGGAAAAAGGTTTTGGGGGTTGCTGTTGTAGCTCCTGTTCCACATTTTGAAGCACACACACTGATTTTGGCTCAACACTTGTGACTGCATGCTTGAATACTACCTTATGAATAAAAACTCCTTGCATAGAAAAATAGCATGTCAGGAAGAAAGCTTCTCACTTACATGCTTGTTCTGTATATGCAGAAATGTTTTAGATGGCAGTGGTAAAGTCCAGGAAAAGCTTAATTTTGTGGAATGATCTGGCCTGACAACTTATCAGAACTCTGGCAACCCTCACAATGGGTATCCTGCATCTAAATTGTGGGGTTTTCTCCAATAAACTGTAAAGTTGTAAAGTTACCTGCAAAATCCATTTCTGCCAGCGGTAGCAATTATATCTGAAGACAATGAAGTTGAATTGCAAGCTGTTTGGCATATCCTGGGAATCCTGCAAAAGATTAGCGTACTTGAATAAGTCATTGTGCTCCTTCTGTTCATCTTACTGCCCTGTTCCCTTTTGTGTCTCCATGATTTGTGGCACATCTGCCCTGGGATGAATTGTAGCACCTTAATGGGTTGATTTTTGGAAGTGTTCCACATCCACAAATCCTAATGATTTGTGAGCAATGGGAACTTGGAGTTGTAAAAGAGAGAAAGGAATGTGTAAGCAAACCAGTCAAGACAGATAAAGGGCAGGCCAATATAGTTCAGAATAATGCAGAAACAAGGTACAGTAGGGCCCCGCTTTACAGCGCTTTGCTTAACAGCGCTTCGCTAATGTGGTGGCTTTCAATTAGGGAAAGTCCCCGCATTAAGGCGCTTGTTCCGCTTTTACGGCATTTTTTTAACGTCGCATGCCATTTTGACGTCATTTTCGCGCAATGCACCACAACTCCCACCAGCCTCAGCCAGCATTGCCAATGGTCAGGAAAGATGGGAATTGTGGTCCAACAACATCTGGTGGCCCACTAGTTGGGAAAGGCTGTCCTAGAAGAAGCCCAGGGTGGCAAACAAAAACACCCTAAAACATCTTAAAAACAAAAGACTTTAAAACATATTAAAACAAAACATCTTCAAAACACCTTTCGTAAAACATCTTCAGTATTGGATGGAGCCAGAGACAATGACAGGCAAAGCCACTCCCTGACTGGTTAACAGTAAGTAGACAGGCAAGTGGGGGCTGGGTGAGGGGAGACTGAGATTGATGGGGCAGTGCCCTATTTGCGCCAATGGGCCAGCCTCTATTGTCCCAAAGAACTTAATGGGAGCTATTGAGAACTGAGCCTTTTCCTTCCCTCCATTACTCATCAGTGGATTTTTATTTCTTGGTCATATTAGAACCTGTTGTAACATTGAGAACTGGCTTATTCATACAGGGAGCCCTGAAGCTGACTGGGAGACATTGGGCCAGTCACCATCTCTCAGCCTAACCTACCTCACAGAATTGTCATGAGGATGAACTCAGGAAGGGGGAGAGCCTTGTATGCCACCTTGAGCTCCTCAGAGGAAAGGTGGGATTTAAGTGTAATAATGCATAAAAACAAACAAAGAAATAAAATATGTTTTATTAGTAAACATACTGCACAAGAAAAGAAGAGGGGGACCTTACCACCCATAGTGCAACCTGCTTTTCTTCTGCGTTTTTTTCTCCTTCTGCCAAATGCAAGGCTTCTTCAATGCTCAGCTCTTTGTTTTTCACCATCTTCATAATTTGCAGGATTTTTCCTTGGCTTAGCTGGAAAAAAAGAAATGTTTTTGAGTTTTTTTAAAATAAAAACAGAGGTGAGGCTCACACCACCCACCTGGCAAGCCAGGCTGTGGCAAGGCTCGTGACAACTACATCGGCAGTATCAGTCATAAAATTACTATTTCATTCATTTTTTATGCTTTATCGACAACCTGCCCAGCAAATATAATCTCTCTTTGAAGCCAAGCAAGAGCCTACAAGATATCAAATATACAGGGCTTTGTACATTTTTGAAATGCGGGGTGGTAGTATTTGGTGCTCAGATTGCTTGGAGGAAATCTCTCTCTCTGGCTTGGCTGAGCCTAGGAGGAACTAAGGAAAGGATATCAATTCTGAATGCATTGTGCCTGGGTCTCTCTGCTTGCACAAAGCACTGCATGACAAAGAAGAAGAAGCTAAACTGGTATCATCAGATACTTAGAGGGAAAGAAGCTAGATTTGTGTATGAAAATGAATTTGCTCCAGGTTTTAGCTGTCTCTGATACTTGTCAGGAAATGTTATACTTGCTTGTTGCACATCAACAAAAACCAGGAGACGCTGTTAATAAGATTACCACATACACTAATTATTGCATTTCAGTCAACAAAGGGCACAATCCTATGGCCCCTGGGAGAGCGGTCCAGGGGCCATAGGATTTTGCAACCAACAAGAGAAAAAATATATTTAAAATATAAGGTGACATTTGTTCCATACATTTAAAGCAGTATCATACCATTTAAAACAGTCATGGCTTTCCCCAAAGAAATCTGGGAACTGTAGTTCATCAAGGGTGCTGAGAGAAGACCCCTATTCCCCTCACATAGCTACAATTCTCAGAGCGGTTTACCAACCAATCCATCTTCCCATGGAATTCTGGGAATTTATTTATTTATTTATTTATTATGAGATTTGTTAGTCACCCATCTGGCTGGATAGCGAGCCACTCTGGGCGACGTACATGATAAAACAGTATATAAAACAGTTAAAAAATTAAAAACACAGTAAAACTAGCCCATTCCAAAAGCCTGCCTAAAAAACCAGGTCTTCAGGGTCCGGCGGAAGCTCATTATAGACGGGGCATGGCGTAGATCATTTGGGAGAGAGTTCCATAGGGTGGGGGCCACAATTGAGAAGGCCCTCTCTCGAGTCCTCACCAGTCTAGCTGTTTTGACAGGTGGGATCCAGAGAAGGTCTTCTGAGGCTGATCTTGTTGAGCGGCATCCCTGTCAATGCTGGAGGCGCTCCTTCAGATAAGCTGGGCCACAACCGTATAGGGTTTTAAAGGTTAAGACCAACACCTTCAATTGGGCTCGGTACACAACCGGTAACCAATGCAACTCCTTCAACACAGGAGTGATGTGATCTCTACGGCGGCCGCCTGTAATCAGATGCGCCGCTGCATTTTGTACTAGCTGTAACTTCCGAACCGTTTTCAGGGGTAACCCCACGTAGAGCGCATTACAGTAGTCTAGGCCAGTGGTGATCAGGGCATGTACCACCGGTGGGAGCAGATGATTGGGAACGTAGGGGCGTAGCCTCCATATCAGATGGAGTTGATACAGAGCTGCCCGACTCACAGCCGAAACTTGAGCCTCCATGGACAGCTGGGAGTCAAGAATGACCCCCAGGTTATGGACCTGGTCTTTCAGGGGCAGTCGTACCCCGTTAAGCACCAGGTCTATATCTCCCAACCTTTCCTTGTCTCCCACAAACAGCACCTCGGTACATAAATTGTAGGTACATGAGGGGATTCGGGGTCTCCTAACAACTCTCAGTACCCTAAACAAACTACAGTTCCCAGGATACTTTGGGGGAAACCATGACTGTTAAAATGGTTTAATAGTGCAACAAAACAATAAAAACATCTTTAAAACAATTTCAGTTCAGATGCAGACTGGGATAAATGCCTCTTCTTAAAAGCTTATTGAAAGAGGAAGGTCTTCAGCGGGCACTGAAAACACAACAAAGATGGCAGCTGTGTAATATTTAAGGGAGGGAATTCCTTAGGAAAAGTACCACAACACTAAAAGCCCAATTCCTATATTGTGCTGAACGGACCTCCTGATGAGATGGTATCACAAGAGGCCCTCACCTGCAGAGCACAGTGATCGACAGGTATATAAGGGGTGAGATCTTTCAGGTATCCTGGTTCCAAGCTGTGCAAGGCTTTATGGACCTGAGAGCAGCAGCACTCTACCCACTTGTGCACACAGCAACTGGTATTCAGAGACATGCTGGCTCTGGTACTGAAGGTAGCAACACTCTTCCTTTCTTTTCAGTGGGAGATCCTCATATGTTTGATTGAGGGTCCCTCCAGATTGGTATTTAATCGCGAGTGTATTCTGTGATATGTTAGTGGCACAGGACCCATCCGCACTATACAGTTAAAGTAGTGTTATATCATTTTAACAGTCATGGCTTCCCCCAAAGAATCCTGGGAACTGTAGTTCATTAAGTGTGATGAGTGTTCCCCTATTACCCTCACACAGATACAGTTCTCAGAGTCCCCTGGGAAGAGGGATTGACTGCTAAACCACTCTGAGAATTGTAGCTCGGTGGGAATAGGGGTCTCCCAACAATTCTCAGCACCCTTTACAAACTACACTTCCCAGAATTCTTTGGGGGAAGCCATGACTGCTTAAAGTCGTACAATACTGTTTTAAATGTATAGTTCAGATGGGGCCACAATATTAGTACATTTGTGGTGGATTTATTCTGCTTTAGTTTGCTACCACATTTTTGCTGTCCAAAGCAGCTATAGGGCAATAAAAATAAACCAGAACACTTGTCAGGATATGAACTGACTGGAAGTGAAGCCACTGACCACCCCAAAACGTTTGCTGGTGCTAAAAGCAGGATTACATATGACCACCCCAATAGCATCATGAGCACAATCATCATGATTGTGCAATAATCAGGATGTCTGAAAGGGCCTTGAGAGAGTTCTGTTTCCTTGTGGTATGAATGCAACATGGAGTAGTCTTCTTGATTCTCTTCATAATGTATGAAGACAAGCAATTTTCAGCAGGGAAGCAAGTATCTTTCTTATGTAGATTTTTCTCCCCAAAGATTAGTTACAAAGTTTCCTGTCCCATGTCTTCCCGAGAGACATAGCAAAGGAAAAACCAATGCAGAGGGAGAGTTTTTGTAAAAGATGTTACTTTTTGGTCTCCTAAAAGATGCTACTGTTTGTTCACAATATCACTGCACATCTGTAGCCAGATGTTGGAGGGATAGGAAAGTGTTTGGAGGTTGTTAACATAGTAAGAGAAGGTAAATGACACTCCTGTTGGTGAAATTTTTCAAAATTATTTGCCTGAAGACTTTTGATTTAGCTGATCTTTCTGACAGCAAATAAATTAATTCAGTGGGTGTGTTGTTGTTTTTACTTGAAACCAGGTACTTGAAAGGAAGAAGTACATCCTGACATTTTTCATTTAGCTTCTAGATGGTATGTTTTTCTTCTCTGCTATCCTTTCCGTGATGCTCAGGACATTTCTTTTCCTATTTTTTCTCCTGCTTCAATGGAAAGCAGGTTTCTCCCAGTGAAATGTCACAAAGACAGATGATTGTTCAGAGGTCTAACAAAATGCGACTGGTGCAGCCAGCTGTAATGAGCCAGATGTAGTGCTGTGAACTGGACTAGGTGGAAACATGTTTTCAATCATGTAAGCATTGGACTGTAGGGCTGGGAGGCACCTGAAGGTCATATAGCTCAATCCCCTGGAACAGAGGAAGGATTGTGCACACTGGGACATCATTAAGTGACAGGCACTTTAAAGTATCATCTGCATTACAGAGCATGTCATTTCTGCAGCTCCCAGTCAAATGTGCTTCTCATCTCTGTCCATTCTTTCTCTCAGTTTGCCTTACAAATTCTTCTTTCCTTTAGGGTGGCAGCTTACACCTCACCCCCCAAAAAATGAGAGCAAGAGGACACACATTTGCATGAACTTTGCATATGCAAATGTATATGTACAGATGAAAGATTAGAAATAATTGCTAGTAGTAGTATTAGTAGTAGTATATTTATATCCTGCCCTTCCTCCAGCAGGAGCCCAGGATAGCAAACAAAAGCACTAAAAACATTAAAACATCATGAAAACAAACTTTAAAACACATTAAAACACAACATGTTCAAAGACGTTACTTAAAAAAGCTTCCAAAACATCTAAGATTAAAAACATTTTTACAAAAGAAGGTTTAAGAACATATTAAAAAGCAATTCTAACACAGGCGCAGACTGGGATAAGGTCTCAACTTAAAAGGCTTGTTGAAAGAGGAAAGTCTTCAATAGACGCCAAAAAGATAACAGAGATGGCGCCTGCCTAATATTCAAGTGGAGGGAATTCCACAGGGTAGATGACGCCACACTAAAGGTCTGTTTCCTATATTGTGCAGAACGGACCTCCTGATAAGATCGTATCTGCAGGAGGCCCTCACCTGCAGAGCGCAGTGATCGACTGGGTATATAAGGGATAAGACGGTATTTTAGGTATCCTGGTCCCAGCTGTATAGGGCTTTGTACACCAAAACTAGAACCTTGAACTTGGCCTGGTAGCAAATGGGCAGCCAGCACCAGACTGAGCCAATTTAAAAAGAAATACAGGTGGGCCCCACTTATATGGAGGGTTCCGTTCCGGACCCCCGTTGTAAAGTGGAAATCACCGTAAAGTGGGACCCCATTGAATATAATGGTGCCGTCACGCGAAAATGACGCAAAAATGTCGCAAAATGTCACAAAATGTCACAAAATGGCAAAATTGGCTTTAAAAAGGTGAAATCAAAGCCACCACATTAGTGGAACGCTGGGAAGCGAAGCACTGGTAAGCGGGGCCCTACTGTACAATACATCTCAGCAAAGCAGGGAAGACTGTGACCAGGTGACCTGTGTGCCAGCTCAGTCTGGTGTCTAGTGTAAGCACTGGAGTTGAATGTTGGCAGAAGCTGAACAGTAACAGGATCCCTGGTGAAGGAGCACACTTTGCCCTGGATATAATCACATGGAGATTCTGGCTTTAGGAAAACAAAAAAAAGCTTACCTTTATTGGAGGAAATACATACTGGATAGGAAAGATCCTATTTCTAGCTAACTAAAGGTGGAGATGCAAAGAGACATGCTTGCTCTCTGCAGGAGAGAAAGACAAAAGAAAAATGTCTCCTGTCCCTAGGTGGGTTGAAGATGAAGGGGAAAATGAAGTCAGCAACCCTAAGAATATCAGTCTAGCGCCTGGAGGAAGGTCAGCACAGATTAGGTCAGAGAAACAGTCTAGGAAGCATGGAGGTCCCCTCTCTATCTACCTTTCCTCATGCAAATCCACCAGCAAGCTGAATTACATCCCAGCACTTCCAACATCTAGGTCAGCCTTTCCCAACCGGTGTGCCTCCAGATGTTGTTGGACCACAACTCCCATCAGCCTCAGCCAGCATGGCTGAGGCTGATGGGAGTTGTGGTCCAACAACATCTGGAGGCACACCGGTTGGGAAAGGCTGATCTAGGTGCTAAGCGAGTGATGGGCTAATTCAAGGCCTCCCCCTTCTGATGCTTCTTTACCTTTAAACCAGGCTTAGACCAAACAACCCTTTAACAAGAGAAGTGGCCTTTGTAAAGTAGGAGACATGGTTCACCTTTCCTTTCTCTTTCCCCCTTCCATCTCTTCTTCCAGCCCTCCTGTCCTGGGCATTTTGCTTCCCTTGGCCTAGTCCATGCTTCTGTTCTGCCAGTTGCTGATGGGGACAAGCATCTGCTTTGCATGCACAAGGTCCCAGGTTCAATCCCTGGCATGTCCAGGTAGGGCTGGGAAAGATTCCTTACCTGAAACCTGGAGAGCCGCTGCGAGTCAGTGCAGACAATACTGAGCTAGATAGATCAATGGTCTGACTCAGTATAAGGCAGCTTCCTATGTTCCTAACCCTGCCAACTTTTGAGAATAGGAAAGCTCAACCAATCACTGCCACAGGCTTTTTCAATACAACCATCATCACCACTATGACCACACATTCCCTTACAGTAGGGATGCCTAATCCTCAACCCAGGGGCTGGATGATCCGCCCCCTGCCCCAAGACCTCCACAAATGATCGTGGCAGCAGGAAAAAACAGATACATGTAAATCGTCCCCACTCCAGTCATCAGACGGATCATTTGATGATCATTTACTGCATTTGGGGGCACACCAGCTCATTCTGTTGAGTGGGGCCCTGGACTTCTGCCCTAAAGTCCTGTTCTGACAGCACCACTGAGCATCTTGCTTCTAGCAGTGCCTAGCCAGAAGCCTCAATGACGTATACCAGCTAGCCAGGAAAACTACAGTCTTGCCATGTTTTTGGTCCTTGGTGTCTAGGTCTTTCATAGAGGTTTAACTTTAAATGCAAATGAGCAAAAGGCCATTACTGTTGTTTTGTAACTCTAGGAGAAGTAATGAGTCTACAAACACAAGTGCCAACAGACTGCAGACAATGATAAGAGAGCAAATGTGGAAACATCCGGCAAAAAAATGTCATTAATATCAACCAGCTTTTTAAGCATACAAATGAAGCCAGCAGACGTGTGTATAAACAGTGCCAGAAATGTTCATAAATGTTGCTTTTCATTATACATTATACATAATAAAATGTAAAATATTCATGCCAAATGAATGACTCACGTAGACATAAAAATATCATCCGTTCAATGATTATTAAGGTAGCTTAGTCCATTAAACCTATTTAGAGGACAGAGCTATCACAGAAATTGCAGATTTGATCAACATGCCAGCTGAGTGATGAATTAAAAGCACAAACTTTGTCTTACCATTTTTTAAAATTCAAAGCACAATCTAACATCTCACTGGAATGAGAGGCAAAAAAGCATTGTTGATTTTTAATAGAATTGGATAGCATCTTCAATAGACCAATACATATGGTCTTGACTCACTTTTCGTCAGAAGTTACCATGGTGAACTTGTCATGGTGAACCTCCACAAGGACTCTTCCCAAATTAAAGCCTTCCTAGGTCCGTTCTACTCATTCATAATCCAGATAGGAAATTGCAATCTAGCTCCATATCTGAGTGAGCCTTGGGCAAAGAGCCCAGTAGTAAGCTCCCTCTTATGTTAAATCATCCCTCAGGCTTATGTGGTATGAATGAATGAATGAATCTTTATTTTTACCCCACCCTTTTTCCAAAACTGGAACTCAGGATGACTTACAAATAAAAAACTACACATAGGTTAAAAAAACATACAAAAATAAACAATTAAAATAGAATTAAACTATTCGCGATATTAAAACCATGAAACATACACTCAAAATACTAAGACAATTTAAAACATTAAGAATAGGACCATAGAACAATACAACAGACCTTATGAGGCCCTATCTTAAACATCTTCTAGTCCAAAAGCCTGTCAGAATAAAAAAGTCTTTGCCTGCCGATGGAAGGATAGCAAGGAAGGGGCTATTTGTGCTTCCCTAGGAAGAGAGTTCCAGAACCTGGGGGCAGCCACCGAGAAGGCCCTATCTCACGTCCCCGCCAATCACGCTTGCGAAGGTGATGGGACTGAGAGAAGGGCCTCTCCTGAGGATCTCAATGCCCGGGCAGGCTCATATAGGGAGATACTGTCTGACAAATAGCCTGGACCTAGGCCGTGTAGTGCTTTATAGGTCAAAACCAGCACTTTGAATTGTGACCGGAAACAAACTGGCAGCCAGTGGAGCTGTCATAACAAGGGGGTTGTATGGTCCCTGTAGCCAGCCCCAGTTAGCACTCTGGTTGCAGCTCTTTGTACCAGTTTAAGTTTCTGAACAGTCTTCAAAGGCAGCCCCATGTAGAGCGTGTTACAGTAATCTAAACGGGATGTAACTAAGGCATGCATCACCATAGTCAAATCAGGTGTCTCCAGGAACGGGCGTAGCTGGCGCACCAGTCTTAGCTGGGCAAAAGCACTCCTGGCCACTGCAAAGACCTGGGCCTCCAAGTTCAAAGCTGAGTCCAGGAGCACACCAAAACTGCGAACCTGTGTCTTCAGGGGGAGTGTAACCCCATCCAGCACTGGCTGAATCCCTATTCCTGATTTGCCTTTCGACTAACAAGGAGCACCTCTGTCTTGTCTGGATTTAATTTCAATTTGTTCATCCTCATCCAGTCCATCACTGATGCCAGGCACCGCTTTAGGACCAGGACATCTTCCTTGGCTTTAGGTGGAAAGGAGAAATAGAGTTGGGTGTCATCTGCATACTGATGACACCAAACCCCAAACCCCCGGACAACCTCACCCAGCGGTTACATGTAGATGTTAAATAACATGGGGGACAAAACTGAACCCTGAGGGAACCCATATGTCAATGGCCAAGGAGTCGAACAGGAATCCCCCAGCACCACCTTCTGGGTTCATCCCTCCAGGAAGGAGCCGAGCCACCGCAACACAGTGCCCCCAAGTCCCATCCTGGCAAGGCAGCCCAGAAGGATACCATGGTCGATGGTATTGAAAGCCACTGAGAGATCCAGCAGAACCAACAGGGACACACTCCCCCTATCCAGCTCTCTGCATAGGTCATCCACCAAGGCGATCAAAGCCATCTCTGTCCCGTAGCTGGGCCTGAAACCAGACTGAAATGGGTCAAGATAATCCATTTCATCCAAGAATCTCTGGAGCTGGGCAGCCACCACACGCTCTGTTACCTTACCCAGAAATGGAATGTTGGAGACTGGCCGATAATTACCCATTATAGAGGGATCCAGGGAGGGCTTTTTCAGCAAAGATGTTACAACTGCCTCTTTTAGGCACATTGGAATTCTGCCTTGTTGTAAAGAGGCATTTACCACTCCCCTCACCCAGTCGGCCAGTCCCCCTTTGGCACTCTTAATGAGCCAGGAAAGGCAAGGGTCTAGCAAACATGTGGTGGCTCTCGCCTCTCCAAGGATCTTGTCCACATCCTCGGGCAGTACAAATTGAAAAGAATCCATTGTTATTGGACAAGCAGGAGCCAAAGTTACATCCCTTGAGACTGTATCAATTTTAGCATCCAAGTTGGAGCAAATCTGAGTGACTTTATCTGCAAAGTGCCGTGCAGATTCTTGACAGCGGGCTGTTGAGTGGTCTATATTACCCTCTTGGGGGCCTGAATGTAAAAGACCCCTGACCACTCGAAACAGCTCTGCTGGATGGCTCCCAGCAGACGCAATGGTGGCAGAAAAGAAAAGTTTCTTCTTTGCCCGCACTGCCATGGAGTAGGCCTTCAAATAGGCTCTAGCCCGTGTTCTGTCAGACTCATTCCAAGTCTTCCGCCAATGTTGCTCTACTCCCCGTCTTATTTGTTTCATCGCCACCAGCTCCCTGGTAAACCAAGGAGCTGGTTTGGCTCCACTCCATGAGAGGGGACGCTCCAGGGTGATCGTGTCCACCGCCCTGGCCATTTCCCCATTCCAGAGGTCAACCAGGCCTTCGTCAGAATCGCCTGCCGAGGTGACAGGAAAATCCCCAAGAGCCATCAGGAAACCATCTGGATCCATCAGTCTCCTGGGGTGGACCATCCTAATCGGTCCCCCACCCCTGCAGAGGTTCTGAGTCCCAGTGAGTCTAAACCCAACCAGGTAGTGATCTGTCCATGACAATGGTACTACAGAGAGTTCCTCCACACCAAGATCACCATCATCCCAACCCACACAGAAAACAAGGTCAAAAGTTTGGCCAGCGGCATGAGTGGGGCCAGATAATACTTGGGACAGACCCATGGTTGTCATGGAGGCCATGAAGTCCTGAGCCACTCCCGACAGAGCGGTCTTGGTGTGGATGTTTAAGTCACCCAACACCACAAGCCATGGGGACTCCAACACCAACCCCAAGACCACCCTGGCTAGCTCAGGAAGGGAGACTGTTGAGCAGCGGGGTGGGCGGTACACCAACAGAATCCCTATTCTGTCCCGGCCACCCAACTTCAAATATACACATTCAAACCCTGAAGACTGTGGGAGAGGGCACCTGGTCAGGAAGATGGTATCACAATAGATCACTGCAACTCCACCTCCCTGTCCCCCAGGTCTCGCCTGCTGTTGCACATAGAAACCTGGTGGGCAAAGCTGGGAGAGATTAACCCCCCAGCTTCATCCAACCAGGTCTCTGTGATATAAGCCAGGTCAGCATGCTCATCCAGGATCAAATCTTGAATGGTAGCACATTCCAAAAGTGTCTGGAAGCTGCTAAATTGATGATGATGATGATGATTACCCACCCTTCATCAGCAGGTCATAAGGCAGGTTACAACCATTTAAAAATCAGCATTTAAAACAGTTAAAGCAAGTTTTTGTTAAAACAAAACAGTGGGGTGGGACCTGACAACAAACATCTCAGGTGACAAAGGCCAGGGTGAAGAGGTGCATCTTCAGCATTCACTGAAAACTATACCAACTACCAATAGGCCCCTCTTGACAGATCTTAACATCAGAGAGGATCTGTAGGGAAGAAGGCAGTCTTTCAGATGTTTGGGGCCCAATTCACTGGGGGTGTTAAACGCTTTCATGAAGAGCTTGAAGTGGGGCCGGAAATGAACTGTCAATCAATGCAGCTGTTTTAGAACAGAGGTTATATGAGTTCTAAAGGCAACCCCAGCCAGTAATACGGCTACTGCTGCTGAAGTTTCTGAGTCATCTTCGAAGGGTAGCCCCAAATAGAGTGCATTGCTATAATCCAATGTGGAGGTCACCAGAGCATGGAGTTCCATGGCCAAGTCATCTCTGTCCAAAAGGGGCCATAGCTGTGAAACCAGTCAGAGCTGGACATAGGCACTCCAAGCCACTGAAGCCGCCTGGGTTCAAGTGGCAATGTTGGATCCAGCAGTACCCCAAGCTATGAACCTGCTCTTTCCAGAGGAGTGCACCCACATCCGGGAGAAGCCAACTCCCCACCTCGTGGATTTGAGAATTTGGAACACCTCTGTCTTTTCAGGATTCCGTTTCAATGTATTGGCCCACATCCAGCCAATAATAGCTTCCAAACACCTGTCTAGCACCTCAACCACCTCCCCTGATTCAGATGGAACAGAGAGATAGAGCTGGCTGTCATCTGCATAGGATGACACTTGACTCTTGATGATAGCTCCCAGTGGCTTCATATAGATGTGGGGGATGAGATGGAACCCTGTGGGACACCACAGGAACTCCCATGGTATCAAACAGTGCTTCCCCCATACCTACTTTCTGGAAATGGCCCCAGCGGTAGCAGCAGAACTTCTGAAATACAGTGCCCCCAAGCCCCACCTCCCTGAGCAGTTCCAGAAAGATACTGTGGTCAATGATATCAAAAGGTTAAGAAGGTTAAGCAGGGCCGCACTCCCCCTATCTTTCTCCTAACAAATGTCATTACACAGGGCGACCAAGGCCATTTCAGTGCCATGTCCAGATCTGAGGCCAAACTGAAATGGATCCAGATGCTGAATCTCTTCCAAGCATGCCAGAAGCTGGACTGCCACCACTCTATTGAGCACCTTGCTCCAAAGGGGGATATTTGCCACTGGGTGATAGTTATTTAATACTTCTGGGTCCAGAGAGGTCCTGTTAAGGAGAGGATGTTGGGGAATTTTAGAGGGTCCTTGGGACTCTCTTCAAGAACTGGGGGCCCCTGAAGAAATTTGTAGACACAGGCTTGAAGCAAAAAGGTAGGCCTTTATTCTTTACAAGCATACGCAGGGTCAGCCTCCCAGAGTGTCTGGTGAGGACTACACTGAGGCACTGTCTGCATGGTTCTTTTATACAGTACTAAGTGTAGCATGTGACATTAGTTCACCAATCCCACAAGTTCCTTCCCACATAACACAACAGTTCCTCCTCTCTGCAGTCTTTCCAAACCAATCAGAAAACATTAGGTAATTCTACTCTATAGTTACATGAACACATGTACAGGTAATTTGTCATTGTCTTAATATACTTCTTATTCCAATATTCTGTCTGTCTTACTAATATCACAATTGTTCTGCTGTCCCCCTTGACTAATGCTCTTCCAGGCCAGTTGAAATCAGTTACTACCATACACTACCTTCTTCTATTGTGAGTGGGCTTTCATGCATACCCAGTACTTTCTATAATTCCATTGTTCCTGATCAGCCAGGCTAACCCAGGTACACCTGGAGATATTACAACATGTTCTTTAACGATACCAGGTTGGGTTTGGCTCATCTCTAGGGTGATTGGAAGTTCATGAGCAGCACAGTTCTATTAATTTGCTACAGGGGTTCTCATTCCTTATATTTTCTCAGAAATCCCATTCCTAAAAGAAAATGCATGGCTATAGAGAAAGGGTTATGATTAAAAGTACTGGACTATGACTGGAGACCGCACAGTAAGAAAGGCACTGGGGGATTCTGGCCAGCCCCAGAGGCTCACAGGCCTGATTTTAATGCTAGGATTCAGGGTTCTCTGTGAGACTGGATTTTAGGGGTCTTCAAAAGCCTGTGGGTCTTTTGCTTAGTTCCTTTTTATTTGTCTTATCTTTCTTAAATATATACTTTCTAATATCTATGTTTATATGTGTGGATATATAAAAATTCTCCATTAAGGATGCACCACTGCCTCCTGCAGGGTGGATGGTACATCCCCCTTTTCCAGTGAAGCATTGAACACTCCCTGGACCCACCCAGTAATTCCCCTATAGCTAGTTTTAAGAAGCCAAGATGGGCAAGGGTCAAGGGGGCCAATGGTCAGCCGCACTTCTTCAAGCAGCTTGTCCACATCCTCAGGCAGCTATAATTGAAATATATCAGTATTCTGCTCTAGATCCTTGTCCATCTTGGCTAGTGAAGGCTAGCAGGACTGGTACCACCGGCTGGGCCAAGGAAGTGATAAATGCCTCCTTGAGTGAGGGAGTAGTCCCTAGCAGCCTCAAGGAGGCAGTAGTGAGACCTCTTTTAAAGAAACCTTCCTTAGACCCAGATAACTTGAACAATTATAGACCGGTGGCGAATGTCCCCTTTTTGGGCAAGGTTCTGGAGCGGGTGGTTGCCGGTCAGCTCCAGGTGCTCTTGGATGAGACCGATTATCTGGATCCGTTTCAATCCGGTTTTAGGCCTGGTTTTGGCACTGAAACAGCCTTGGTCGCCCTGTACGATGACCTCTGTCGGGAGAGGGACAGAGAGAGTGTGACTCTGTTGGTTCTCCTTGATCTCTCAGCGGCATTTGATGCCATCGACCATGGTATCCTTCTGGGGAGACTCGCGGGGTTGGGAGTTGGAGGCACTGCCTGGCAGTGGTTCCGCTCCTACTTGGCGGATCGTCGCCAGAAGGTAGTACTTGGGGAACATTGCTCGACACCGTGGGTTCTCCAATGCGGGGTCCCGCAGGGTTCGGTTTTGTCCCCCATGCTTTTCAACATCTACATGCAGCCTCTGGGTGCCGTCATCAGGAGTTTGGAGTGCGTTGTCACCAGTACGCTGATGACACGCAGCTCTAGTTCTCCTTTTCATCTTCTGCAGGTGAGTCTGTGGATGTGCTGAACCATTGCCTGACCGCGATAATGGACTGGATGAGAGCTAATAAACTGAGACTCAATCCAGACAAGACTGAGACACTGTTGGTGAATGCCTTCCCTGCCCAGATGGTGGATGTTTACCCTGTTCTAGATGGGGTTACACTCCCCTTGAAGGAACAGGTTCGTAGTCTGGGGGTTCTTTTCGATCCTTCCTTGTCTCTTGAGGTGCAAGTGGCCTCGGTGGCAAGGAACGCGTTCTACCACCCTCGGCTGGTAGCCCAGCTACGCCCCTATCTGGACAGGGATGACCTCGCCTCAGTTGTTCATGCTCTGGTAACTTCTAGGCTGGATTACTGTAATGCGCTCTACATAGGGCTGCCCTTGAAGACAGTTCGGAAGCTCCAGCTGGTGCAAAACACAGCAGCCAGACTGCTGATGAGGACCAGCCGGTCAGAGCATATAACACCTGTCCTGGCCCGTTTGCACTGGCTACCCATCTGTTTCCGAGCCAGATTCAAGGTGCTGGTTTCGACCTATAAAGCCTTACACGGCGTGGGACTGCAATATCTTGTGGAATGCCTCTCCCTCTATGAACCTACCCGGTCACTTCGCTCAGCATCTAAGGCCCTCCTCCAGGTACCAACCCATCGGGAAGCCCGGAGGACAGTTACTATATCTAGGGCCTTTTCTGTAGTGGCCCCCAAACTGTGGAACAGCCTCCCCGAAGAAGTACGCCTGGCGCCTACGCTTCTATCTTTCCAGCGCCAGGTTAAGACCTGGCTATGCTCCCAGGCATTTTAAGCGTTTAATGTTATAATTTTAAATTTTCTACTTTCTTTGTTGCTGCTTGTGTTCCTTGTTTGTAGGCTGGTTTTATTGTGATATTTTGTATTTTAACTTTTTTGTACACCGCCCAGAGAGCTACTCACTATGGGCGGTTTATAAATGAAACAAATAAATAAATAAATAAAATATCCAGTGCACATGGAACAGGCAGTGCATTGGATGACTCCACTGGAGTTACTCTAACTGTGGCATCCAACTTTGTCCTAATTTGAGTGAATTTGTCCCTAAAGTGCCTCCCAATGATGTTGTTATAGCAGACTGCTGAGGATATCAGAGCAACACTTTCTTGGCCAGATGACAAAAGCCCATCTGCCCCTTAGAAAAGCTCTGCCCGATGGCTTCTTGGGAGCACAGTGGTGGTAGAGAAGTACACTTTCTTTGCCGCTGCCACCACCACCATGTGGTAGGTGCAGTAATGGAACCTCACACATGTTCAGTCAGGTTCATACCAAAATTTACACCATCTACACTCTAGCCAGATTTCCAAAGTTATTGATGAGGAAACCATGTACAGGTTGTAGCCAAATAAAGACACAAATAAACATTAATTACACATAAGCTTAAAAACCTATCAAATACAACAATTTTAAAAAAGGAGAAATATCTTAAATCTCAAGACTGGCCACATGCACAGCAGCCTTCACTGTGAATTTTGCTTATTAAACATTACAAGCCTCTCCATACTGGACAGCAAATATTTGATCTTATCATATCACTAAGTGTAGGATCTAGGACTGTTCACCAGATTTGGCTGAGGCCCAAAATTCAGATATTTTCTGGGCCTCATCCAAGTTGGATTCTGAGAGCTATGGATCACCATGGGTCAGATTTGATTACCCAGAGTGACCTGGGGCTGTCAGGGGGTGGGGCATCAGGCAGTTAGAAGAGGCCGCTGATGTTCTCCTGCCTGTCTGATGAGCAGAGGCAGTGATCCTTTGGTGGTGCGCATGCTGTTTTGTAAGGGGCTTTCCTTCAGGATTGCTCCCGACACCCAAGAGCTAGGGGGATGATCCTGGTGGATGCTATTTTGCAAAATGTTTTGCACAACAGCATACATCAGGATCTGTGCTCTCAGTTGGGGGGAGGGAAGGAGATGCAACATCTCCTTCCCCCGCCTCATCTTATTTTAATCAATTAAAAAAATTTACCTTAATTAAACATGAGCCTTGCCCCCAAACTTATTCAGAAGTGTCTCCAAGCCAGCATGGGTGATCCCTGGGTTGACACAGGAAGGGCAGGCCTGATCCAGATTAGAGCCATGGGGTGGATAGGGAGGTCTATGCACAGACCTAGTGCCCAGGTTTCTCTAAGTGTTTTTGCCAAGGTGTTTCATACAGTTTACAATATAACTTAAAGTGTATGGTGTCCTTTACCCAATGGCTGATGCAGATGCAGAAATGCTGCACTCTAGGGATTTTCTTAAATCTCCCTTCCAAGAAATTAGACTTCATTGTCTGAAAACTCAGGGCTGTAAACGCTTTGCAAGAATAAGGTAGATTTAGCTTGGATAAATATTTCTCTTCCCCATGGTGTAATTTTAAAATGGGGAAAAGCAATAGAAAAACTGGATAAAATAATTGCATCCATATCCTGTCCTACAAACAGATCTTGGAGCTGTGCTTTAATATTGCATCAGCTAGATTGAATTTGAATGGCAAAAAGGGCCTTTGAGTAGAATCCATATTTCCTCAGTAATAATTTACTATTAGCAATCCAGTATTCTGAGAAGATGAATGTGACTGCTCTGCTATACATTGTTTGACCGGTTCATTTGCCAAATACTTTAGAAAGAAAATAACCCTCAAAATAAAATATAAAATCAGTATTACTCTCACTTCTGTCCACAAATAGACCATGGGTGTTCCTGATGGGAGACCCAATAAAATACGAATGCATTCATTCTGTACTAAGTCCAACTGCCTTGGCTCCAGAAAACCCCAAATCTCCATCCCATATGTCATCTGAGGAATTACCTTAGCAGCAAAACTTCTTAGAGCTGGCAACACAAGATTCCCACCCTTCACTCTGGCAAATTTTAACACCAAGTGCATTGAACTTTGAACTTTTTGTTTGTTAGTTTGCTGGTGACTGTTCCATGAGCCATTTTGAGAAAAACAAATCCCCAAATAGTTAAATCTATTAGACTGTTCCAGTTGGTGACCAACTAATAGCGATTTATGTTTAATCACACGGTTGCCAAATACCATAACTTTGGTCTTAGCATAATTTATGCATAACTGTTCCTTATAAGATATTTCCCCAAATGTTTTCAACAATCTCTTCCTACCAATTTGTGTCTGGGATAAGAGGACCATATTGTCTGCACATAGCAGTATATTCCATTTCCATGGACCTACAGCTACAGGAAAGTTGGATTTATCAGCTAGTTGGTCAATGACGTCATTCATATATATACTGAACAAAAAGGGAGCTAGTAAATAGCTTTGTCTTACCCCCTTGGTTGAGTCAATTTTGTGTGCTCTAGCACTGCATGCAGTTTCATCACATGCAGGTCACTAAAATGCTAAGGTGACCTATGTACTCCACAGTCACAGCAAGGGCATTCCGGAGTGATCATGTTGATGACTCTATGCTTGTCACCATTTCACAATGTGGTGAGAGCCTCAACAGGAGTGCCAGTCATGTCGGCCATAAAAATCCCCAGAGCATTCAGGAAGCCATCAGATTCCATAAGTCTCCAAGGGCAGACCATCCCAATAGGTCTCCCATCTCTGCAGCATGAAATAGCCACGTTCAACCTAAACCTCACTAGGGAATGGTCTCTCTGTGACAATGGACTCACAACAAGCCCCCCGCCCCAATCAATGGATTATTACCAATCCACAAAGACCAGGTCAAAGGTATGTCTCGCCACATTTCTCACAACGCCCCAGAACATTCAGCATAGAGTCACTCCATAGCATTGTGGGGAATTTAAATGGAGGCTGCCCAATGTGGGGGAAGCTCAGAGCATATGTTAGTATTGGGGGGGCGCTAGGGCACTGGGTCCCTGGCAATTGCCCTAGGATTATGGGTGCTAATGGCAGGCCTGACAGGCTACATAATTGAATGGTTCCTTACAACAAAAACTCTCTACACAGGGGAAACTAACGTAAAACATCATTTAAACAACAAAAATAAATACAGATAATCATTAAGGGAACTGGCTAATCAAAAATTAAACAGCTCCAAAGGCCTGTCAACACAAAAAAGTCTTCAAGAGGTACCTGAAAGTCAAAAGTGAGGAGGCCTGCCAATTCTGTGCTGAAAGAGTGTCCCACAGCATGGGACCAGCAACACTAAATGCCCAACTTCTACTTGAGGCCATTCTGGCCTCTGTAACTAAGGGACAACTAATAATTTTCAAGAGTTTTAAAGTGGTACATTTGCACATTTTTTCTTTTTATGTCTTGAGTTTTCGGAAACAGGTTTTACAGATTTCTGAAGCACTGCCAAAAAAAGAAAAGGGAAGGGAAAGCCTGCAAAACCTGTGCATGTGAAATAAAGTTTCACTGCATAAACCGTGATGCTTCTCTGTAGAAAATAATGCTTCTATTGTACCATCTTTCATTTGCACACAGTTGCCTCTCTTCAGCAATAGGAAAGCAAGCAGCCAGCACCCATCCTCAACAGTATTAATTAACACACGAGAGCAACAGACAGTCCACTCAATATAACCTACGTTGCATCATTCTCTGCAAATGAATTAAGCCCCAAACCCAAATACCATACTAATATAAGACTGTATATTGTTTTGTTTTTTCTCCAAGCAAAGCTTCTAAAGGACTCTCCCAGGTAGATCTCAATATATTAAACCAGCACACATTCTCCATGGCTGTTGCATGCTGTCACAATGGGATGCAAGAGACGGCGTTCTTTACCACAATAACAACAAGAAGGAGTAGAAAAATAGCTTTGTTACAACTGAAGCTACAGACCACTTCATCAGAGCTGACAGTGCTTGGTTGGGTATTACGCAGCCTCAGCATTACTGGCATGATGAAGTACCAAAGAGCAAGGCCCATGGAGAAGCCCTTTGCAGCAAAGGGACTCATCACAAGAAATATGCTGAGGTTTCCCCGACTCTCATTCCGCATAGACCCAGATCCCATTTGAACATGACATGAAAAATAGCCTGGGCAATAGAGAGGAAGATGCCCCCACCAAAAAAGAAAAGCCCACTTTGAAAAATTGCATTTTGATGCACAGGCTCCCAGGATAATGCTGGTTTGTGCTGTGCAATTTATATATAGGTGATCTATTTGAAGAAGAAAAAAGATCTCCCCAAAGGCAGGCAGAAGGATGGGGAGGAAGGTTGCAAAGGGGAATGAGGGAACTTGTAAAATGTCTCCATCTTTCTTTAGTGTTAAAAATGACAGAAATGCCAACCAGCTGGACTCACAGCTACAAGGCATAGGAAAGAAGCTGCTTTGTAACACACATCCAACTAATTGTCCATCCAGTTTTGTATTGCCCACAAGCGGAGGCCTTTCACATCACCTGCCACCTGATCCTGAGGATGCCAGGAAGCAAAACTGAGACCTACATGCAAAGCATGTGCCGTACCACTGAGCTATGGTCTCTTCCCTAATACTGCCCACCATTAGGAACATAGGAAGCTGCCTCATCCTGAGTCAGGTCATTGGTCCATCTAGTTTAGTACTGGAGATGCCAGGGATAGATCCTGAGACCTTCCGCCAGACGTTCTACCATTGACCTACAGCCCTTCACCAACAGATTCAGCAGACAGTTCTACCCAATCCAAACTGCAGTGCAACACAACTGCAAGCCTACATCAGAAAAAGGCCATGTAGAGCAAATTGCTTCAGGCATAGCACCACAGGTGAGCCAAGTCAAGGCAAAAACTAACAGAGATTATTAACATGATGTTGTTTGGCCAATCCTGTGTTAGGCGGATCAAAGTTTGGGAAAATGCCACCTAGGTTTGAAGAATCTGTCTATTTTCGTTTCTTTCGTTCCACATTTTTTAAGTCTTAAGTTCATCTCACTCAATTTTCTCATCAGTTTTCAAAAATAAAATCACAGGAAAATTCACCGTTATTTTCCTTCATATTTCTCCTAATATACCCCTTTTGTGGTATATTACCTAATATGCACATAAGGATGGAAAGATCTGTTGATTTCGGTTCTCTGAGTTTGTCATTTTCTTAATCTTAAATGCAGTTCTCCACATTCCTGCAGCACTTGTGCAGTAGATTTTTTTAAAAGTCCTCATGAAAATTCTCCAGCGTTTTAGTGTGAATTTCACTAATATGAAAATATTAGTCCTTCTGGGAGGAAGGGTGGGATATAAATCAAATAATAAATAAACAAATAAATATAAATATATTCATTTTTATGCATATTTCCCCCTAATATATCTGTTTTTTAAAACTTTGGTTAGAGAACTACATCGCAAAATTCAAATGTGTGAATTTTGAAGGAGGGTTGTGCGTTGGTTCTCATGTTGTTTTGGATAGTGCAAAATTGATAGATTTGGCTTTAAATATAAACTGAATCAAATTTCTCCCCCACCCTTATATGCACATTTTAACAAGCAATTTTCCCTGATAGAATGAATCTTTGTATCATATTTTCACTAAATATGTGTTTTAGCATACTTTCCCCTAACATATGTTCTTTTGTAGGGCACGTTTTGGTTGGAGAACTATGTCACAAAAGTCAGAGAAGTGTGAATTCTAAAGGAGAGTTGCATAATGCAACTCTCCTTTGGAATTCATTCCTCTGAATTTTTGCATTTCAGTTCACAGATTGTTTTGGAAAGGGTGTGTCAGATTGGTGATGTAGGTATGCATTAAAATGCAAACAGAACAAATTTCTCCCCCATCCCTAATGCCACCCCTTCTTCAGCAGAGAAAAAGGGGGCAGATGTATGGCAATTATTATTGTTGTTGTTGTCCGCCTCTCATCTGGAATGTGGGTCCCAAGGTGGATTACATAGATTTAAAAATACAAAGCGTACATAAAACCATACCAAAATTAAAAAATACAAACACATACAAAGAGCCATACATAAACAAATCCATAAAATCCTTTAAAACATCCGTACAAAGGGGTACATATTTAACCAAATGCTTGAATAAAAAGATGGGTCTTCAGCAGCCATCTATAAATGGGAACAGAGGGGGTTGATCTTACCTCATGGGGAAGGGCATTCTATAGTCTAGGGGCCATGACAGAGAAGGATGTGACAGCCAGGCAGCTGAACATTTCCAGCTAGACTTAGATAAAACTGGGCAGAAGTGGCTTGCCAGGTGGGAAGGAGCCGCCATGGTAGCATCCTGGCAGAGGGGACACTGTTAGTTACTGGGAGGGAGAGGGAGGAAGTAGTGGGAGATCAACATGGCGCAAACACACCAACAGGAGTGCCACATTTGCTCCACGTGTGTGTGTGTGTTTTGCTTGTCCTCTGCTATACTTTAATATTTGGGCTCATTTTTCAGCAGTAGCTATGGACCAGATTTGACTGTACTCTAAATCTTTATTTTATTTTAATATGTATTTAATACCTTATTTTAATTAAGGATTTTTTTTGGTTTATTTTAAACACCATATATTATTTGACCGATGAATTGTTTATTTATTGTTCTCTAAACCACTTTGTGACCTTCTATGCTGAAAAGCAGTCTTTAAAGGTTGGAAATACATAAATGAATAAAATTAAGGAGTGGGCCTATGGAGATAGGGGCCAGATCAGTTCTTAAAAACATTCATTGCATTCTGTGAGACAAAGCAAACAAACTGTACTTTGGAATACGGGCTGTGGAGGATGGTGGGCACTACCAGGGCTGGTTTTAAAGGGTGGCCAGGTGGGGCCCTGGCCCGAGGGCCCCTGAAGCTACAGCAGGCTACAGGACCACCATCCCCCTGCTATCCCCTCCTTTACCTACCTTTCCATTGTTTTTTGTGGCGCGCAGATTTGCCATCAATTAAGATGGCGGCCGAGGTTTCCTTAAGGGGCTGAAGCCTCTGCCGCCATCTTTGCTGATGGCACGCATACATGCTACACGCGAGCATTACTGCCATCAACAAAGATGGCAGCAGAGGCTTCAGCCCCTTAGGGAAACCTCAGCCGCCATCTTGATCGATGGCAAACCTGCGCGCACTGCAAAAAACAATGGAAAGGTAGGTGAAGCGGGGGGATAACGGGGGGATGGCGGGCGGTGCAGAAGCTCCTGTCTTGCGGTCCATGGATGCTTAAGTTCCATGGATCGTGGAGGGGGAGCGGAGGCGCCCAGGGAAGGCTGGTACCCAAGGGGCTGGCCCTGGGCACTACCCCCGCATCAGACACCAGGGTCACCAAAGGTAGATGGCAGGGTTATGCCAGTGGTATGCTTAGCAAACCCTTTCTGTGACCTCCATATACATGACTGTCTTTCAGTCCGGGGGGGGAGAATAAGGCATTGCATTAAAGTTCACTTACACTCTCTGACATTAGGTGGTGCAGCCTCCACCAGCACAGACTTTGTGGGTGTTCATAGACTATACAAATTGTAGCCCCCAAAAGTGCCCCCCAACTCCGCATACATCCGGCCCATCATAATGATGGACATTTTGCGAGCGATCAAATAATAAACAGACTATTGAGCGTTCAGTTATCAAAACATTGTCTGGTCAACATGACTGGCTTCTGCTACCCTTTTCCCCCTTCCCAGCATACCACAAACTGTTATGATTTTCAGAGAACAGCCACAATACCTCTATAATGCCCTTTGGTTTGCTTTATTTTACTTTATATCTATTTATTTGTAAAATTTTAACTCCATCTCCGAGGCAGAAACTGTCATTCCATAATTGTTGCAAACCGCCAAACCTTGTGCTGCTGGCTCTTTCAGTGCCGTCACAAAGTTCTCCCGAGCCATTTCAAATGTTTATTACTTAATGAACTACATGTAAAATAATATAGAAAACTGTTGACATATCACTGCATCTGTTCATTACCAAGGTAATAATGCCCTGTGTCTTTTAATGAGTGATTAAAATTATCCAAAGTAATAAGAACCGCATTATCATGTTGCTTATTAACATGATAATCCAATTAGCCTTGTGTTGAAACAATGATTATCAAGCCATTAGACAGTGGCACCTAATTATTTTAGAGACAGTTTGGTACGCTCCAGCTCACAGGTCTGTATGCTTGACCTATCTTATTCAGTGGAAAGAACCAGTAAGCGCTAAATCAAAGATGGAGAACCTGTGGCTCTCCGGTTGTTGTTGTACTACAGTTCCCATCATCCCTGACCACTGACCATGTTGGCTGGGGCTGATGGGAGCTGTTGTCCACAGTATCTGGAGGGCCACACGTTCCCATCCCTGCACGAAATACTTGTTGGACTGCTTAGAGATTCACTCAAGGCTTTAGGCCAGGAGCGGGAACCTTCAGGCCTGGGGGCCAAATGCAACCTTCTAGGCCTCTCTATCTGGCCCTTGGAATTCTCCTCAGGCCTCACCCTAACTGACCGCAATTCTCACTCCAAATATTTTTGCCTGGCTGGAATGTATTTGTGAACTGATAATGCCCCTTGCTTGTCTAGAAAGGGGTATGTGAGCGTACGTAGAAACTGGCCTACTGTACAATGGTAAACTCTACATGTGTTGCTCTGCTCACCTTTACCTCTGGCCCCAAACACACACCTTGGAAGGGAATGTGTCCCTCAGGTTGAAAAAGGGTTCCACATCCCTGCTATAGGAAGAAGATTCCAACCCACAATTGTATGAGCAGGTCAAGGAAGCCACAAGAAGGCCTCATGCTGACCTTCCTCTAACCCAGCCTTTCCCAACTAGTGGGCCACCAGATGTTGTTGGACCGCAACTCCCATCAGCCTCAGCCAGCATTGCCAATGGTCAGGAAAGATGGGAATTGTGGTCCAACAACATCTAGTTGGGAAAGGCTGCTCTAACCTATTCCGTTGATTGGCCCCAAAAGCATGATATACTGGCAGGATCTCCAAGAAACGCACAAGCAGGACATGAAGACAGCTCTCCCCTCCCCCCACCCTGGCATTTCTTGCCAGTATCTAGTATTCAAAGGTGTGTTGAATAATACCCTTTTTACCCTTACTAGGGGTGAATGGCACTGGCAACATAATGGTTGCTTCCAGTTCCCAGTCGACCTGTTTATTGCACATTCATCCTGATTTGTTTGCAGGGAGATTTATATGGTGTCACGTCAAGCCATTGTTATCCAACACTGTCCAGTGCATTTCCCCATTACTTTCCTTACTGCCAAGGTCCTTTTTTTTTTTTTGGAAGAAGGTTTGTTGCATAAGTGCCAAATCCACTCTAATTTTGTATCCTGAATATGTGATTGAACCCCAGTCACAAAATAGCAACCAGCTGGAAGTGCCCAGATGTTTAACCACCACAAAAGCAGTCAGGGGGATTTGCACTCCAAAAGAGAGGGGAGGGATTATGTGATCCCAGTCCTCTTTGAAAGCTTAAGCAATCACCAGCAGTACATCAGATCTGGCTCTGTGAGCAAAATAGTAATGACGGAGGAGCTACAGGTCTCTCCTCTCCATTCTTACCTGATAAAGGCTTGGGATAATCCACCCAAGCATAATGAAACCAGAACATGTGTCACATCTGCTGGGACACAGTCCTAACACACACACACACACACAACACCCTGTTTACTGTGATTCGGCGCTTGCCTTTCTGACACTAGTGGCAAGCAATTTCCTAGGAGATGTTTTATCATTATTCCTTGCTCCGTTTGGCCAAGCACTTTAGCTGCCAAACACTTTGACAAAGTGTAGCTGCCGACTCGATCGACACTATAACTCTGCTCATGGAATGACCCTGTTTCAAAAGGTCTTATGACACCTAACCAATATTCACAGCCCATCTGGCTTATGAGCATCGCAGAAATGTGGGTAAAGAGACAGTGAGGAATCGGTGATTGATTACAACTGAGTCATTTTTCATGGATCTTAAATGTTTGTCTGATTAGACATCTTGTCTGCTTTCACTTAGACCTTGTTGCCACAGTCATAAGGGCTGTAGCTCAGTGGTAGAGCTTCAGCATGGCATGCAGAAGGTTCCAGGTTCAATCCCCGGCATCTCCAGTTAGGGCTTGGAGAGACGCTTGTCTGAAACCCTGAAGAGCCACTGCCAATCAGTCTAGACCAGCCTTTCCCAACCAGTGTGCCTCCAGATGTTATTGGACCACAATTCCCATCTTTCCTGACCATTGGCAATGCTGGCTGAGGCTGATGGGAGTTGTGGTCCAACAACATCTGGAGGCACACTGGTTGGGAAAGGCTGGTCTAGACAATACAGAGCTAGATGGAACAATAGTGTGACTCAGTATAAGGCAGCTTTCTATGTTCCTATGTAATCCCACAAGCAATAGCTGTGTACCCACATGCACATGGATACAGACATGCATTGCCATTTATATCCCATCCCTACTGAATTTTGTTTGTTTCTTTGTTTCTTTGTTTGTTGAATTTCTCTCCTGCCCTTCCTCCCAAAGGATCCAAAGGCAGCAAACGTAAACAACAGAATTTAACAAGAAAAATAAAAGCATACTAAAAAAAACAGTTACAAACATCCCAAAACACAATTACAGTTAAATATATTCTAAAACACGGCTTAAAAACATTCTTTCATCAGCAGTCTTCAAGTTGCCAAGAACGGTCTCCTTCAGCCATCAAATGCCTGGCTCATTCCTCCTGAATGTTAGTAGTGATGTAGACAGACATACCTCACTGAGGAGGGCATTCAACAAACAGGGATCCACCACTGAAAACGCCCTGTCATGGGGCAGCGCTGGTAACAGCACCACCAACAGTGCCTCATCTACCGATCGTAGGGTCTAAGGTGGTTGATACTAGATATGTCTATTATAGATATAATGGAGGATGCTGTTATTAGATCTGCTAGTACACCTGCACATGTGAACCTGCATCTTACATATAGGTTCATTAGAGATGGGTGAGAATTTCAATTCAGTTGCATTTCAAGCAGAATTTATCAAATTCACAATTTCTGAAACAATATGAGAACTGAAACACAACCTTCAAAATTTGCATTTATTAGGATTTACACACGTTAAGATTTACTAAACATTTACAGAAATGCATATATTAGGGGAAAGTGTGCTTAAAATGAATACATGAGTGAAAATAACATGCAGAAAGGCATGAAATGATGAGAAATGGCTTGCAAAAATGTGTACCTTTGTCAAAACTGCCTACAAAAATGTGTTTATTTGGAGAAATTTGCACTAAAATGGTGGAGAATTTTCATGAGGATTTTTTTTAAAAAATTCACAGATTGCTGTAGAAACGTAGAGAACTGAATTTAACATTAGAAAAATTAGAAACTGATAAAACCGAAACAGACAGATCTTTCCACCCCTAGTGCTCATGGACATATTGCTTTACTGGAGATGACTGCACTCCACAGACATTGTTGCAATGTACATTATTACTTTAAAAATACCTACATTTATTTGGCTTATAACAAAGAACCAGCGAGTGCCAACCTAAATTAATATAGATTATTTATTTACACAAAATGTCAGGGAGTAAAAAGGCTTTGTGGCTTGAAGCACCAGTAAAGAAAGAGAAAACAGCAAAATGGATAGTGAATCATTCATTCATCATTCATTGGCAATCACTCGTGGCTGAGTAAGATTGTCTTCCAAGATAAGGTCTTTGCTTGGAAGACGCCTGTACATTAATTTGTTTTATGTGGGGAGATCGGCGCACGACGACCAACACACAATCTTGACAGAAAAAGGCTTTGATCCAATGGCATGGATACCATGACGATTGGAAGCTTTTATCTGCTGCAGCCTTCATCCGCCTTCACAGCCGTTGTAACGTACACATTGTTATCCTCCGCCTGTTCTGCCATTGAGGACTTTCTTGGATTGTTCTTTGTCTGGTTCCTCTCCTTTGACCTTACCGCCATGGGTGACCCTGCTGGGAGTACATGACTCCCGACGGCATCACTCACAGGGTTCATTGGAACACACAAGCCCACTCACCACTGCAAGGTGACGATGTACACAGGCTACCCACACCCACATTGCCTGGACCATAAGCTTGAAAAGTTCATATAAGAACTTAAGAACATAAGAAGAACCTGCTGGATCAGGCCGATGGCCCACCTTATAAGTCCAACTTATTGTTCTCACAGTGGTCAACCAGATGCCCCTGGGACTTGAGGGAGGACCTGAGTGCAAACAGCACTCTCCTCTCCTACAGTTTCCATCAATATGCACACCAGATTATTGTGGGAAATATCCCTGTACAGCATCTACTGTGGAAATGATAGTTCATGGGAGCTTCTTCTGATGGGAGTATATTTAACTTGAATTATCACAGCTTTCTCTGGTTCCTTTGCAAAGGTATCATGATCACTGCTCAGAGCAAAGCCAAACTAGACACATAGGGATGTATCAATGTCGCACTAAGTCAGGGATCCATCAGTGCTCATCCCCTAAATCTGTTCTAGGGGTTCCTTCAACCATCCAGAGCAGATTGAGGAGGCTTCAGGTCATGCACAGGGAGAGAAGGGGGAAGTCCTATTGCACTAGTGATAATTCTTACACTGACGGGACAATTAGTTGAATACCACCCATATTTTTAGCATGTGCAGAGTTCCAGTTCAACACAGTTTCTCAGTAACAATTAGTCCATCTATGGCTACTAGTCAGGATAGCACCCTCCATGCAACCTCCACATTCAGATGCAGTATGACATTGAATACCAGCAGCTGGGATCCACAGCAGGAAAGGTCCTGCTTCTGAGTTTCCCAGTGGCATTTGGTTAGCCACTGTGTGAAACAGGATGCTGGACAAGATGAACCATTCATCTGATCCAGCAGAGCTCTTATGTTCTTACATCCCTATCTGAGGCTGCTAGTCAGATGCAACAATGCACCACTCGAGTTGGATCAGGATGTTCAAAGCATTGCAAATACATTGTTTGTCAATTGTTACAACCCTATAAGGCTGGCCAGCATGATGCAGGTGGGGCAGAAAGGCAAAATGGGTGCAAAGATGGTCCTCCAGATGGTGCACAGATTGGCTATATCTCAATATTAGAGCATCTGCTTTGCATCCAGACAGCCCCAGGTTCAATCCCTGGCATTTCCAGTTAAGAATGGGAACGTTCCCAGTCTGAAATCCCAGAGAGCTCTTGCTAGTCATTGACAATACTGAGCTAAATTGACCAATGACAGCTTTCTATGGCAGCTTCCTTTGTATGTATTTTTTTAATTTATAAAAAAAAATATTGAACTGCACTCTGGGATGATCAAGAAGAGATCCTGGCCCTCCTCTGTGCGGCAACCTTTCAAGTACTTGAAGAGTGCTCTCATATCTGCCCTCAGTCTTCTCTTCTCATGGCTAAACATGCCCAGTTCTTTCAAGTCTCTCCTCATATGGCTTTGTTTCTAAAGATATAAAATGTATTATACTAGGGGAAATTGCATTTTAAAATGGATGTATAAGGCAAAATCACATACAAAAGTGCATATTAGGAGAACTTAACACTAAGATGCTGATGAATTTTTATGAGAACTTTTTAAAAAAAACAATCACAAGCTGATGTGGAGAGGTGGGGAACTGAACTTAGAACAGGAAAAAAATAGAAACAAAGCAAAACTGACAGATCTTTCCCTCCCTAATTAATGATATTGCTCATTTTGTAGCGCTAGACTAGTCTTCCCCAAGCTGGCACCCTCCAGATGTTTTGGATTACAACTGTTATCGTCCTTGGCCATTGGCCATGATATCTGAGGCTACGTGTCCAAAACACCTGGAGGGCAGCAGGTTGGAGATGGCTACACAAGCTGTTACTGGGAGGAAGACTAGTGCTTTCAGCACCAGCCACACACCTATTGTTATTGTTATTATTTCAATTTATATCCTCCCTTCCTCCCAGAGAAGTCCAGAGCAGCAAACACATCAAATTTATGTGCATATTAGGGTGCTGCTGCTCCTGCTTGCTTCACTCACCAACCCCACCTTCCATCACCAAAGCTCCCCCTTCCCCCACAGATTTCCAAAGCTGCCCCCTTCCCCCTCACACACACACCGGTTTCTAAAGCTGCCCCTTTCCCCTCCCCACAGGTGACCAGAGCTCCCCCTTCCCCCCCCCGGTCACCAGAACTCCACCTTCCCACCATGGGTCACCAGAATGTCCCCCCACCGGTTGCTGAAGCTTCCCCTGCCCTCCCCCACAGGTCATCAAAGCTCCCCCTTTTCTAAGTACGATGCTTACAAATATATGAGGATATATAAAACAGGCATTATAAAACCATTGAAAACGTCCTAAAAACCCTTAAAAACATTCTCTGCCCCAGTGATTTCAGCTTCTAGGAATAGTATCTTTCAGTCCTCACATGCCTGGATAAATAGGAATGTTTTTAAATTCCTTCTGAAAATCAATAATGAGGGAGACAGACACACCTCACTAAGGAGGGCATTCCACAAACAGGGAACTTCCTCCAAGAAGGCTGTATAACAAGTCAGCACCAACCAAACAGCCCCCATTGACAGCACTACCAACAAGACCTTGCTTTGGCCTCAGTTTCATGGTGGCGGCTGCTTTCCAGATGCCTCCATGCAGTTCAAGTCACAGGCAAAGCTTCCACCTACACAATCACAACAGATTGCCTTGTTCTGTGCCACAAATTATGTTGATATTTCACAGCCACATTTGTAAATCTCTTTCCTTAACCACAGTCCTATGTATCTTGCAAACGCTGGCAAGATCACAACTCTTGGTGTCAGGGCTGAAAGTCAAATGACCTCCTCCTACCTTTACAGTTCACTTTGTTTTAATCAACCACTTTGCAGCACCATATTCCCCAGGCCTCTTATCAATTTTGTTAGACTTTTAGTTAAAGGCCACCTCTCCTATGCAATTGATTTTTTTTCCCCACTGGTCCTTTGCAAGATTGTTCAGGACTGGTTTTTCACTGTATATATACATCAAGTGATCAATTGCATTTAAATAAGGCAAAATTAATCTATATCTCTTGGTATGTATATTCATAGGCTCCAAAGGGATTTTTTGCAGCTGAAAGCATGGTCTCGTTTTTCATAAATGTTACATTTAGATGTCATCTTGAACAGGGACTGGAGAAATTTTTAAATAAGACCAGCCAGGAAAGTTCAGTAAGCAGGAAGGTCTTGCAGTGTACTTATAGGGATGCTCACCACTCCAGATTCATATGGAGAAGCCAGTTTTTGTCCACATGAGGTGCGCAGTTTGGCCATATCTCAGTGGTAGAGCATCTGCTTTGCATCCAGAAACTCCCAGGTTCAGTCCCTGGCATTTCCAGTTGGGAATGGGAATGTCCCCGGTCTGAAACCCTGGAGAGCCCCTGCCAGTCAGTGTTGACAATACTGAGTTAGATGGACCAATAACAGCTTCCTATAACAGCTTCCAATGTGCGTACATCACTATGTAAGGTTCATCTGGGCCCCACTGAACTACCTTAGGGGTAGCCAACATTGTGCCCTCTAGAATTTATTGGGCTATAACTCCCATCATCCTTCAGTATTGGCTATGCTCTCTGGGGTCCATGGGAGTTGGAGTCCAACAAAATCTGGAGGGTCATGTTTACTGGTAGGAGCATTTTTTACAAAAATGAATATATTAGGGAGAAATGTTCCTAAAACTGAATATATTCGTGAAAACAACATAGAAAATATCATTATAGTAGGAGACACTGCTTGCAAAAAGCAGTGTACATCAGTCAAAACTACACACAAAATGTGTTTATGAGAAGAAATTCACACTAAAACGTTGAAGAATTTTCATGAGGATTTTTTTTAAAAAAAGATTGCAAATTGCTGCAGAACTGAATTGAAGATTGGAAAACTGAGAAAACGAGAGAACCAAAGTTGACAAATCGTGCCATCCCTAGGGTGGAGCAATCACTTTTGGTGCCGATGGAATAGCAGAATGGCAATTTGATAAATAGTAGAATATAGAAAATTTAAAAGGTTTGTATTACTATAGCGGTGGTATTATGAATTAGAGCTTTTTTATCTAGTTAATCTGTACAAATATATTTTACATCATACTAATAGAGTACAAAACCTAGTTATTTGGGAAACCATTTAAAATGCATCGCCTAAGGGAGCAATCCAAACCCAACCGCCAGTCCAGAGCAAAGCAGGTTAGATTGCTCGGCCAGTCAAGAAATGTACATTCTGTTTGTATGACATTGACTGCAACATGACATGCTACTTCACTGGGAGGAATTTCTGATTAAAACCCATTTTAAAGTCCTCGTTTTTAATCTCAGGTGAATGAAAAGATCAGCAAGCTGCCACAATTAATCAAATAATAGTAATCCAAATTATGTCCTGCACTCTAATACGTATTGTTGTTGTTAAATTTATATCCCACCCTTCCTCCCACTAGGAGCCCAGGGCGGCAAACAAAACACTAAAAATACTCTAAAACATCTTAAAAATAGACTTCAAAATGTATATTTTTTTAAAAAAAAATTAAAGCTTTAAAAACATCTTAAAAAGCAATTGCAAGACAGGCAAGATCTACAACTGCGAGCAGTATTGGACACGCTGGATATTTGTGCACATGTGTACTATACACTGTACTGTGTGAGCCTCCTATGTTGAAAGTAACTGCAGAGAAGTTGATCATACATGGTTAAAAACAAGGATGCCTTTTTATTGGGAGGTTGGACTCAATGGCCTTATAGGCCCCTTGCAACTCTGCTATTCTATTATTCTTTCAGTAGGAGTTGATGGGGCAGGACAGGTAGGGTGGCATTGTCCACCTGCCTTCCCAACCTCAAGCATCACTGCCAGTTCCTGAGAAGGGACACAAACTCTGTCAGGGTCCCATCAGCTCAAGAATCACCACTAGCACAAGACTTTACCCTCTCCCCCCAGGTGCACCTAGGCAGGCTCCAGGACCAAAAATCAGCCTCAGTGGAAGAAAACAGCCTGTGGGGTTGCACAAACTTACCCTACTCACTGGTCACTATTTTTCTGCAAATCAACGTTCTACATGATTGTTTGCTGGCTTAATGTTGGCAGCTCCATAGCATGAGATTTTGTGGTGAAGAAGGCCTAATGATTTTTTATTTATTTATTTAATTAATTTAATTTATATACCGCCCTAAGCCCGGAGGCTCTCTGGGCGGTGTACAAAAAGATAAAAACCAGCACAATATATAAATACAATAAATACAATAAATCAAGAAACAAAACAAACAAACAACAAAAGAACCAAACAACGTCCAAAATACAGAAATGCTGTTAAAATACACTTTAAAATGCCTGGGAGTATAAAAAGGTTTTCACCTGGTGCCGAAAAGATAGTAGCGTCGGCGCCAGTCGCACCTCATCGGTGAGACTGTTCCACAGTTCGGGGGCCACCACTGAAAAGGCCCTAGCTCTAGTCACCACCCTCCGAGCTTCTCGATGGGATGGTACTCGGAGGAGGGCCTTAGATGTTGAGCGCAGTGTACGGGTAGGTTCATATTGGGAGAGGCGTTCCACCAGGTATTGCGGTCCTATGCCGTGTAGGGCTTTATAGGTCAAAACCAGCACTTTGAATCTAGCCCGGAAACAAATAGGAAGCCAGTGCAGACGGGCCAGAACAGGTGTTATATGAGCGGACCTTCTGGTCCGCGTCAACAATCTGGCCGCTGCATTCTGGACTAGCTGTAGTTTCCGAACAGTCTTCAAGGGCCGCCCAACGTAGAGCGCGTTGCAGTAGTTCAATCTAGAAGTTACCAGAGCATGAACAACTGAGGCGAGGTCGTCACTGTCCAGATAGGGACGTAGCTGGGCTACCAATCGAAGATGGTAAAAAGCGTTCTGTGCCACCGAGGCCACCTGGGCCTCAAGAGACAAGGAAGGATCGAAAAGAACTCTCAAGCTACGAACCTGTTCCTTCAAGGGGAGTGTAACCCCATCAAGAACAGGATGAACATCCACCATCTGAGCAGAGAAGGCACTCACCAACAGCGTCTCGGTCTTGTCTGGATTGAGCTTCAGTCTGTTAGCTCCCATCCAGTCCATTATCGCGGCCAGGCAACGGTTTAGCACGTTAACAGCCTCACCTGAAGAGGATGAAAAGGAGAAATAGAGCTGCGTGTCATCAGCGTACTGATGACAACGCACCCCAAAACTCCTGATGACCGCACCCAGCGGCTTCATGTAGATGTTAAAAAGCATGGGGGACAGTACCGATCCCTGCGGGACTCCACAATGGAGAGTCCAGGGTATCGAGCAGTGTTCCTCAAGCACTACCTTCTGGCGACGACCCACCAAGTAGGAGTGGAGCCACTGCCAAGCAGTACCCCCAACTCCCAACTCCGTGAGTCTCCCCAGAAGGATACCATGGTCGATGGTATCAAAAGCAGCTGAGAGATCAAGGAGAATCAACAGAGTCACACTCCCCCTGTCCCTCTCCCGACAGAAGTCATCATACAGGGCGACCAAGGCTGTTTCGGTGCCAAAACCAGGCCTAAAACCGGATTGAAATGGATCAAGATAATCAGTGTCATCCAAGAGTGGGAATGAATTGATACAGAACTGAGCCTGAATCTAAAACCATCATCTAATCCAGCCTTCGTCTGCCCTCCAGATGTTTTGGACTACAACTTCCATCAACCTCAGCCAGTACACCATGTCCAGTCTGGTATTTTAGTACTATTGAAGGCTTCTTCTAGAAGGAAGGGTGGGATATAAATTTAATAAATAAATAAATAAAATGAATTTAACATATTAGACTAGCCTTCGCCAACTTGGTGCTTTCCAGATGTTTTGGATTAAGCCCATCAGCTCCAGCCAGCACACCTTCAATGTGACTAAAATTAAAATAAATATTATAAAATGTACAAGTACCAAGCATTGTCAATAATCTAGGGCCTTTTCACTCCAAGATCTGAACACAGAAAGACGGAGACGCTAACACTTAGGTCACATCCACACCATACATTTAAAGCATATGACTTTCCTCAAACAATCCTGGGAATTGTAGTTTACCCCTCACAGAGCTACAGTTCCCAGCACCATTAATAAATGATGTGGATGTGACCTTAGTGAGTAATCAGCTCCTAGGACCAAATTAAATGCGATGAGCCAGCCATTGTATGCTATTCAGATACCTGCCCTATTCAGCAGGAGACAGACAGACAGACAGACAGACAGACAGACAGACAGACAGACAGACAGACAGACAGACAGACAGACAGACAGACAGACAGACAGACAGACAGATAGATAGATAGATAGATAGATAGATAGATAGATAGATAGATAGATAGATAGATAGATAGATAGATAGATAGATAGATAGATAGATAGATAGATAGATAGATAGATAGATAGATAGATAGATAAAATGGAACCTGTAGGTCCATTGCTTGAAGCATTTTAATCTTTTTTTCAGCTCAGCTCACTGTCAGTATTGAAGCCAGCCAGGGAATATATAAAGTGACAGAAAGCAATGAGGGAAGGAAGTGAAGGGAGTCTCTCCTCGTCTGCACGTTCCACTTAATGTAAAGCATAGACACACACACACACATCAGACTTAATATATGAATGGAGCAGACACAGGAATGAATACCCATGTGCCCATCACATCTAGTTTGGTTGCTAAAGTTACTTAATGATTGTCCAGGCTCTTAGGCTGCCAACTCCAAATCACTTAAGCTTGCTTAATCCTGACAATGGAACAAACACGGATCCTGGGAAGTATACTGTACTGAGCAGTCTATAAATCTCTCTGTAAGGAACTGACTCAAGCTGATACTTGTTTCAGTCATAGCAAAAGTCACCCATCAACAGCCTGACCTTATGTATATTTATCCAAAAAACAAAGTGCCTAGAGATGGGAGAGAAATTTGATTCAGCTGTCATTTAAAGCCAGATCTATCAAATTCACAAATTCCGAAACACAGCCATCCTTCAGAATTTGCACCTGAATTTTGTGATGTCGTTCACTAAACGATGTACACCGAAATGCATATATTGGGAGAAAGTGTCCTTATATTAGTGAAACTCTAGAATACAAACATGCATTATATTGGGAGAAATTGCTTGCAAAATGTGTACCTTAGTCAAAACTGCATACAAAAATGTGTCTATTAGGAGAAATTTGCACTAAAATGATGAGGATTTTTTTAAAAAAAGAAATCGTAACTTGCTGCAGAAATGAATTTAAGACTGGAAAAATTAGAGAACTGAAACTGACAGATCTTTCCATCCCTAGTTGTGCCTAGCACATGTAATTTGTAACTAAAGAGGGAAAGTATTCCTTTACCTGTGGAACAGCATCCAATGTTCTCCATAGCTTCTTCTTATTTCACCAGTATCCTGTAAGAGTCCGTTCTATTATTTATTCATGAAGAACACTTACTTTCCTACAGAACAGCTTTAGCCTTTTCCCACTCTTCATCTCAGAATCTCTCATCCAGTACAATTATTAATTCATTTACTAACTTCCTTGTATGCTCATATCTCAAAGAGAAAATGAAGTTGCCCAGGTGCCGAACTGGTAATCTCTCTCTGGAGGGAGGGAAGGCCAAAAGTTGTTTGCTTTTTTCCTTAAATAACTTTTTTGTCTTTTCGTTACTTCCTTTTAGTGGATAAATCAAAGACACAATATACTATTAAGCCCAGGTTTATTTGAATGCAGTGCCTGTTTTTTGCTGAAGCAACATTTAGAGCAAGGACAACTAATTTCTGTAATCTACAAGGCCACTCAGTGCTCCAGACAGTGGTTATTAGATGTGAGAATGTTATTTTTGTAATATTCATTTGGCTTATTTTAGATATCTGTTGTAATCTTGTTACTTTATATTACTGTATTTTTGTTTTGCATATGATTTGCTTTTGTTTTCATTTTACTTATGTACATTGCTTAGAGATTTATTGCTCAGTTATGTTACTTAAAATGTGAGTGGTTGTCATTAACAGCTGTATTGACTGTGGAATTTTTATTTTTACGTAATGCATATTGATTGAAATTTCTTGATATATAATGTGGTATACAGATAAATAAATAAATAAGTTATATAGTACAAAATCTAAAAGAAAGATGTGACATTGAAGTGTGGGATCATCTCTATTAAAACAAATGTGACATAATATTAACATGTCACATCTCTGTTTCTCACAACTTGAAGTTGTATCCAACATAGCACTATATCAAAGTCATTTAATGGTATACTTGTTTCCCTGGCGAAATGTTTTGTGCCAATGGAACATTAATGCATAAGCAGGTTGCTGGTAACTTTGTTGTATAATAGATTACACAATCTGTTGTGCAATGAGTTTCCACTAGCACAACTGTTGCATTAGATTGTTGTGCAACATTAAAACTCATCCATTCATTAGCACAAAAGCCCTTGTTGGAAGGGCTTAAACATTTTTGGTAGGCCCACTAGGGCCTGACAAATTGTTTGGGGGCTGCTGATTGGCAATCCCTGACATATGATGCGTAAAAGTTTATGTAAGAAATCAAGCATTGCTTTTAAATGCACTGTTTTTAAAAACCTAGATTAGATATACCACATGCATAGTATCACAAGATATTATTTTTTCTCTAGGGATGCGATCCTATAAACCAGAGTTTGGAAAAGTTACTTTTTTGAACTACAACTCCCATCAACTGGCTAGGGCTGATGGGAGTTGTAGTTTAAAAAAGTAACTTTTCCAAGCTCTGCTATAAACACACTAACCTGGGAGTAAGTCCCACCAAACTCAGAGTAGACATGTAGAGCATTGCGCTGTTAGTGAGTTTATTGAAAAGGATTACAAAGTCCAATGGAAGATAGTGGAAAGTCCTTGCGCAACAGATTTGCAGTATCAATATACTGTAAAAAAAAAAACCTCACTGAATTCATTCCCAAATGATGGGGTAATGGCCAGCAACCTAGACTGCTTTTCAGATTATTTGACACACTCATGGAGGATTGATCTATCAATGGCTATTAATCATGGTAGCTAAAGAGGAGCTCCATATGGAACAATAGGACTGTTCCCACATTATATCTCTGTGTACTCCCAATGTCATGTCCCACCCCTGATGGCCAGACTGATGATCAAAAAGCATAGCCTATGCACATACAAGGGTATATACATAGGCTTTTGGGGTTCTCAATCAGGGAAAGAGCCTACATGTTTAGAGCTTATGTGCTTAGACTCTTCTTTCTGAAAGTCCATTCAGTGTGTGAATACCAGAGGTGAAGGCATGCACCTACTGGGGGTGGCCATGGTGCCCCCCCAGTGTATAAAACAGTGTATGAACAGCCCTGATATGCTTCTGAGTACTACCAGATGCTGGGAACAACCAAGTAGAAGGAGGGGAATCTCTAGATAGACAATGCTGGAATCAGAATCCTAGACTTGATGGTTCCAGCTGGACAATTCTTACTTTCTTAACCAATGGTAGAGAACCTTTGACCCTCCAGATGTTGTAGGACTCCAACTTCCATCAGCCTCAGCTAGCACAGGCAATGGTCAAGATTATGAGAATTGTAGTCCAGCAACATCTGAAGGGCCAACACTGTTCTTAACAATGCTTGGAAAGTTGATTTTAAAAATGAATTAGTTCCCGTTCTAGTTCATCCCCTCCAAAAAAGGAATTAATTCCATTTTGAGTTCAGGTTCACCCTCTCAAAAAAGAAAGGAACTAATTCTATCCCAGTTCAATTCATAATTCATTCACATGAATTTTTTCAGCCTTTTTGGAGGGGGGGGGTTCCAGCCTTCAGAATTTTACAAGCTGCACTGCTAAAGTATAAAATATACCTAAGAAGACTAAGAAAATATCAATACATACATACAATGTAACATGCCATGGCCAAAATCAAACAGACTTAAAAGTTCCACTGCAAAAGGAACTTAATTCACATTCAGTTCACTTGGAAATTACAGAAGATGGATTCTTTTAATTCAGTTAATTAGTTATTCTGAATTAGTTCATTCCAATCACTGGTTCTTAAGCACTCTGTGCCACATCTGCATTTTGCCCTAATTTCATTTTATAGGAAAGTCTGCAAGACACACAGATAAATGTTTCAAAAACAATTTCTGAACATGTGAATAATATATGAATATACCAAATTAAATCTGTTTAGGCCTGACAGCTTCAAAAGAAGATACTCTTATGAAAACAGGACTTTGCATTAGAGGAAAGGCTCCATCTGCGCTATACATTTAAAGTAATATTATACTACTTTAAGTAGTTATGGCTTCCCCCAAAGAATCCTGGGAACTGTAGTTGGTTAAGGGTGCTGAGAGTTGTTAGGAGACCCCTATTCCCCTCACATAGCTACAGTTCTCAGAGTGGTTTAACCATTTATTTATTTATTATTTGAATCCCTCTTGCCAGTGAACTCTGGCAAGTTTCCAGGATTCTTTGGTGGAACCCATGACTAGTTAAAGTGCTGTAACAGTGCTTTAAATGTATAGAGAAGATTGGGCAGCAGTTAATAATGAACACAGTATCTTGGTTCCTACCAGTGCTTTAGCCTCGTGCCCCTTGTGTTTCAGCATCCATCCATCCTACTCAAAAACAAGGGCTTTGACAACACAGGACTATTTAGACATTTTTATGGGGTCTTCGTGAATCATTCTGATATCACCTTGATATAAATAAAGGTTTCTTTCAGACCAAATCTGTAAATGGAGATCAGTTCTGTAATTTGAAGTTCCTGCAGCCCATCCAAGGACTGTGGGGGTTTTGTTTTTAAATGAAAGAATCTCACAGCCCTCTTTCTATAACCTGATAGTCATCCGGGGTCTCAGGGAGTCTTAGATCCCTTACTTTTTTGGAAGCAGGGTCCCAGCAGGGTCCCTATGTCTCCAGCATCCTATTAGCCAATCAGCATGAAAGGGGAGTTTGTTAGCCACTGAGAAGAGTCTTCTGACATGCTTCCTTGTTCTCTCCTGCTAACTGGAGCCAATCGGAGTGAAAGGAAGTGAGTCAACCATGCTGATTAGCTCCTAGGGACATCTGTTTTTGTGAGAGAAAGCATTAACAATGATGTCATTCTCAACCAAGCAACAAAAGAAAAAAGAGGAGAAGGGGTGTGGCTGTGACTAACATGAACAGGCCCATGCACTTTTGCCACTACACTACTGATTGCAACCTGACAAGCCCTTTTGCATGATGGAAGAATTACAATGCAATCCTATCCCCCCAACAACCCCATTGATGGCTTGGGACTTAGTAGGATGATTTGTATGTTCCTCACAAGTGGAAACGGGGAGGGGCTTCACCTGGCAGGGGCTCCAGCTTTCCCCTAGCAGACAGAAAGTTGCCACCAAGCACCAGCAGTGTGCTACAAAATGGAGTGCTGCATGGTGGGCCTATGGATCCTCCAATATAACTCATTCTCAGGCCCTTCAGCTGCCCCAGCCTGGAGCAGGCACAGCAAAAACTGAGAACGTGGAGAGGCTTGTGGAATCTTTTGCCTCAGGTGCCAAAATCACTTTGCCAGCCTTTGGTATCATGCACCTTGACCTGGAGAGGGCACCAAGGGTGCCATTTCCTGTTCTGCTTCAGGCAACAAAATGTTTTAGGACGGCCCTGCTGCTGTTGCAATAAGGTTCACAGGAAACTGATAGCCAAGGAAGGAGGAATAAGACTCATTTTGATAGAATATCACAGCTAAACCAGAAAGACTGCTCATTACAGGCATAGTTGCCAATTTTTGACATCAAAAACAAAAATGGTTAGTATCTCTGGGCAAGTGGTAAATCTGAGCACATGCTTTGTATGTGGAAATTCCTAGGTTCATTGCCTAGAATCTCTAATTGAAAGGATCGGGTAGAAGGTGATGGAAAAGACTCTTTGCTGCAGGCTCTGGAAAGCTACTGCCAGACACAGCAGATAATAATAGGCTAAATGAACTAACAATCTGAGCCGGTATAAGCCTTCTTCCTATGCTGCTATTTACTTAGAAGTGTATCACTTTAATAACGGAGAGAGAGAGAGAGAGAGAGAGATTGGATCTTGGCTGGTGCCCGTTGGGACTGGTAGGATGGAAGCCATGGAGGTCAACCAGAGAGCCAGGAAGTGGAGTCAGAGCCAATGACAAGCAGGGCCAAACCAAGGACAGGGAGAACCATCTAATTTTAGTTTTGTCCCCATCCTCTTACCTGCTGAGCTCAACAAACGCAGAACACCAATGCTAACAAGCACACAACTGGAGAAAAACTGTATGCACAAATGCATAATGATGAAATATGGGGAAAATAGAACAAATGCTGAATGAATACTTAGAAGAAGCTGGTGAAATACACACACATGTACAAACATTAAAACATGCTATATACAATTGTGTTGAGTACCATCTTATTGGTAAAGATGCTGTACAGAAAGAAGTAAACATGAATCTTTATATGAATGTAGATCTTCTTCCGATCCTCTTCAACGAAAGCAACACTGAGACACAGAGGGAGGAAGCCAACAGCCAGTGCCACCCCTTGGACTGGTTGTAAGGAAGAAGGCAAGCAGGTGGAGGTTGTCTGGGGGCAAAAGGAAGTTAAAGGGGCAGTGCCCGATTTGCTCTAATGATATATTGATATACATGTTAACAAGTGTCCTATAAGGAAAAGAGTGGGGGAAGTCATACCTCAAGTCAGGGGTCACCAATCTTTTCTAGGTAAGTTGGCACATGTGGAATATTTAGAATGTGCCATGGTCACAAAATGGCTGCTGTGGGGTATGTAGCATAAAACAAAATGGCTGCCACATGTAAAATAACAGAAAAGGAAACTGGACCACAAAGTGGTGTGGATATGCCCCCATCAGCCGCACCCATCATTGGAGGGGGGGGAAGAGAAGGAACCTACATCAGCAACAACCACACTCACTCACAGAGAAAAGGTCTTTGTATCTCTCCTTTGTTCAGAATGGTCCAATCCTGGCATCCAATGAAAAGGATGTATTCAATGTAGGAGAGACTAAGCCAGTACTAACAAGAACTAAGCAGGAAGAACCAACAGTGTCTCGTGGTTTTTTTAAGGGGGTATTTACTGAGACCTTTCACGGGCATCATAGGCGGTACTGGGGGGCAAACTGGTGCCCATGGGTGCCATTTTAGTAACCCCTGTTTTAACTACTACAACACAGTTAGCCATCTTAGCAGAACACTAACACTCCTAAGTAGATTCGCCTTCCTAGAGGCAGGTGACTCTCCCTTCAGCATTAACCCTCAATGCTGGCACCCCCTGAATACACTTCACCACAACTGCCTGAGGTCACAAAAACAGTGCTTCTAGTCATCACCTCTGTCTCATGTAGAGATGGGTGAATCTATCAATTTCAGTTTCTCTCAAGTTCTCATTTTTCCAATCTTAACTTCAGTTTTTCCACATTTCCACATCAGTTTGCAATTTTTTACTTTTAAAGTCTTCATGAAAATTAATCAGCATTTTAGACAAATTTGTATGCAATTTTGCCTAATAGACATATTTTTGCAAAGCAATTTCCCCTAATGTAATGCATTTTATATGTTTTATTATTTATTATTGTTGTTGTTGTTTATTCACCAGTAGGCCCCAGGGTGGGTTATAAAACCTAAAATAAAATATTTTTAAAAATGGAAAGACGTATGCATGCATATGTACACTTTCCCCCAGTATATGCATTTTTGTACAGATTACTTTGCTGGAGAACTGCCTTGCAAGATACAGAGAAGTGCATATTTCAGAAATGGCTGTGCTTTGGTTCATGTATTGTTCCAGAAACTGTGAATTAGGTAAATTTGCCTTTAAGTGTGAAGTGAATCATCCCTAGTCTCATGGGATTGTTGTGAGCATTAAATGAGGGTGCAGGGAGAACACAGAATAGAAAAGGGAACATATATTTAATCTTGATCAGAATCCTCTTAAGATGGGGGTAAGGAAGATGGAACACAACTTTTTACTCATCTAGGGCTGCATTTACACTGTACATTTATTCCACTATTATTCCACTTGAATAATGGCTTCCCCCAAAGAATCCTGGGAAGTGTAGTTTGTGAAGGGTGCCGAGAGTGGTTAGGAGATCCCTATTCCCCTCACAGAGCTATAGTTCCCAGAATTCCCTGGGAAGAGGGACAGACTGTTAATCCATTCTGGAAACTGTAGCTCTGTGAGGGGAATAGGAGTCTCCTAACAACTCTCAGCACCCTTCACAAACTACAGGCCCCAGGATCCATTGGGTGATGCCATGACTATGGTAATAGCGTTATAAATGTATAGTACAGATGGGACCAAGGTAATACTTTTATACCATTTTAACAGTCATGGCCTCCCCTGAAGAGTCCTGGGGACTATAGTTTGTTAAGGGTAATGGGAATGGTAACTCTGCCTTAACAACTACAGTTTCCCAGGATTCTTTGGGGGAAGCCATGACTGTTAAGGTGGTATAAGAGTGGAATAAATGTATGGTGTGAATGTGGCCTAGGGCATCAAAAAAGCTTAAACTGGGTTTGCCCCATAGAGTGCCTTGGATTTCCCCTCCAAAGCCATTATGAGTTTCCCCTAATCTGCCTGTGTTTGGTGTACCTGGTAACAGGATTATCATACTGCTTGATAAGGACCATTTACTTCCTCATTCTTAACCTGAACTTCATGTGAAGTCATAGGTAGTGTTTTCTGCTTCAATAAAAGGAGAAGA
Organism: Rhineura floridana; assembly: GCF_030035675.1. Classification (NCBI taxonomy): domain Eukaryota; kingdom Metazoa; phylum Chordata; class Lepidosauria; order Squamata; family Rhineuridae; genus Rhineura; species Rhineura floridana. The sequence goes on along the minus strand of NC_084485.1, from coordinate 23,873,043 downwards.
CAAAGCTGACTGGGAGCACTCCTACACTAAGGCTGAGAAGGGATGGATGTTGAAGATGGGTGTGTATTTTACATCTATTCCACAACAACTAGAGTTTAATGAATTAGTCGGCAGATTACATTATTCATATATTTATCAGTTGTATTGTGTTGTTCTCAGATGAGGCTGGCCCATTAGGGCAAATGATGCACTGTCCCACCAACCCCACTCTGCCCTCAGCCAGCCCCCACCTGCCTGCCTTCTTACTTACAAAACCAGAATGAGTTGGTTCCGCCTGTCATTGGCTCTGGCTCTACCTACTGTTGACCTCCCTGCCTTTTGCCGTACCAGTCCCAAGGGGCACCAGCTACCACTGGTTGTTCTCCACATTAAGGGACTACTCTCTCTAAGATTCCATACAGCTATCATTTCACAGAGGTGGCTATCTGTAGATTATAATTTAAATAGCATTAGCTAGTTGGCTAGTAAGCTGCCAACACACCCCATACAATGGGTGCTAGAAAAGAACAGACGAAATGTAACCAGTGAAGGAGAAATCTGCGTTTTTGCAGCTGGCATTGAAGCATGTGACTGTGTTGGAGTTGCCAATTACCTTTATATCCAAAAACACGGCATGGACAAGGTTTTTTGCTTTGGGGGCAGTTGCCCCGAAAGCAAGAGGCAAGGTCATTTTTCTCTCTTTTGGTTTTAACCTCTGCACCTTAGGGTTTTTTTTAAAAAAAAAATGCCAGAACTACTAGCTCAACCCTACCACTCTACTCCAGACCTGCCCTGGGCTCTGTCCCCAGTATAGCACTGGGATTCCCAGCACTGCATCTCTGTGTGATCTCAGTGGCTAGATTTCAATACAAGCCAACACATCTGGGGCATGGTCATGAGAATCAACTCAACAGCAGAAGTAAGCAGAAGTATTTTGTACTGAATGGCCTTATTAAAAAAAAAAAGTATTCCCTGTTTAAAAGGCATATCGTGTGAATCTTCCCCACCCTTCCTCCTCCTATAGCCAAAAGGCGAGGGGTGGGGGAAGAGAGAGACCTGAAGGAGTGAGAGGTGACTGTCCATTCTTATACTTGCTCCCTGATTACAGTGAGTTAAAACAAAGCTCAGCTAACAAGGATCAGACGGGAAGCCCGCATGCACCAAAGCAAATACATATTGCACTTGGAGAGAGAAAAATCCATGAGTCAGTCCAGGCTAACAGGCACTTGCTAGGATGCTGGATAACAGTACAGTGACACTGTGGGTCTCCAAGGACAGCAATATCACAAGTAAAGGCTGGCACAGACGACGCACCAAATAAAGCAGAGATTTTGCATTGAACTGCAGCACACAAAGGAGTGGAAAGCAACACATTTAGCAGTTACGGATCTCCAGGGTGAGATAAAGAGACAGGTCAAAAAACATTTACAGGAGGAGAGAGCGTGAAGAAGAAGAAAAAACACATCCTTCCACTCTCTGGGTTTGTTGTACTTAACTGCCACAGTACAGCAGCGTGGCTTCAAATGGGGAAATGATCGGCCTAGTTTGCTTCACTCAGGTCTGGACTATACAACTTCAGACTGTAGGTGGGGGATCACACAATTTGACTGTCTCCATACAAATAGTTTCTGCACATAGAAAACAAGCATGCTAGGTGGGAAGGGCAGTTTCTCTTTTCTCATTTTTTTCTTAAGTTCGATTCCCCCACATTTCCACATCCATTTGTGATTTTTTTAAAAAAAAAATTAAAGTTCTCATGAAAATTCATCAGAATTTTAGTGTGAATTTCTTCTAATGCTCACATCTTTGTATGCTTTTTTGTCTCCTACAGGCATTTTTGGAAAGCAATTTTCCCAAATATAATGTGTCTGTATGTTATTTTTTTTAATATATGCATTTATATGCACATTTTACCCTATTTTATTTATTTATTTATTTATTTATTTATTTATTATTTGATTTATATCCCACCCTTCCTCCCAGCAGGAGCCCAGGGCAGCAAACAGAAGCACTAAAAACACTTTAAAAACATCATAAAAAAAGACCTTAAAATAAATTAAAACAATACAACGTTAAAAACACTTTTTAAAAAAAGCTTTAAAAACATATTTTAATAAGTGGTTAAAATTATTTTAACAAAAAAATATTAACAAGCAATTCTAACACAGACACAGACTGGGATAGGTCTCAACTTAAAAGTCTTGTTGAACGAGGAAATTCTTCAAAAGGTGCCAAAAAGACAGCAGAGATGGAGCCTGCCTAATATTCAAAGGGAGGGAATTTCACAGGGTAGGTGGCGCCACACTAAAGGTCCATTTCCTATATTGTGCAGAACGAACCTATATTGTACAATGTTCTTCAACCTTGGGTTCCCATATGTTGTTGGACTACAACTCCCATCAACCCCACCCACAACAACAGCTGGGGACCCAAAGCTGAAGAACAGCGACCTAGTTTGTGCATTTTTGAACATATTATTTGGCTGGAGAACTGCACTGCAAAATTCAGAAAGGCGCAAATTTCAAAGGATGGCCATATTTTGGTTCTGAAGTGATACACTCACAACACAGGGCCCCTATTCAGACAACATATCCATAGATATAAGCACATGGATGGGGAACAGCGAGATTTCACTCACTGCCTGTCCCTCACTTCCTACACCAATCTACACATTTATCTGAAGCAGTAAATATTAGCAATGCCTGTGACCAGGATATTGCAAACATGGAATTCCCTACATCCTCTAAAAACCACCACCACCCACAGAAATTAACTTGTCAGATGCAGGTAGGGTCTACACAATTATATCTCAGCTTAATAGGCCAAGATAGGAAGGAGCCCTTGTACATGCAAAACATTTGTTCCTCCATTCACGATGGGAGCAAACAAACCAAGAAATCTTCAATTAACTATAGTTTCCCATTTCATCTAACCCAGAAAACTATGGTTAACAGCTTTGGAACAAGCCCAGATATTAACCCAGCTTCAAACAGTGGTTGAATATCCTGTCTTGTTTCGAAGCTGTTAACCACAGTTTCCCAGTTTGAATAAAGTAGGAAGCTATAGTTAATTGATGACTTGATTTGTTCACTTGAAGGGACTATATGTGAAGCCCAAAGGCTTACTGATATCTTGGCTTATTAAATTGAGATATTTATTTATTATTTGATTTATATCCTGCCCTTCCTCTAGCAGGAGCCCAGGGCAGCAAAGATATGATCATATGAGGTCTCAATATTGTCAATTTCTAGATGAAAATAATAATAATCATTTCAATTCAGTCTTGATGCCCTGTTCCTAGAATAAACAAGAGAGAAATTCATCTCCGGCTGCTTTCAAATGCAACTATAGTCCAGTGTTCTTTTTCATCACTTAATAGAAATTTATGTTCTAACAGATGGCACTGTCTGCCTTATGATGTGAATGAACTTATATCAATTGAAGGACTGGAACTACTGAAAGCAATGTATCCAAGGAATTCATCAACAGAACTGTGCAAAATTGCAAGAAAACAAAATAAGAGTGTAAATGTCACTAAATTTAACTAAAACATGGATTAAACCCAAAGCAATGGTCACGGATGTGAAATTCTTTTTTACTTTTCCTGTGCACATTCCAGTTCTCTGAGTGATAAGAAGTTTCAGGGGCTCCAACACTAACATGAATTTTGCCTCTTTTGGAATTTAGGTCACTGGAAGTGTGTTGGTGCTTTCTAATATTTGTGTGTCTTTACAGCTATAAGGCTGAGCCTTGAGATTGAATGGGTGCTTGGTCCTAAAACTGCATATTATTTTGTCTTCCTAATTCTTGTTGTGTGCTCTTTCATTATTATATAATAACAGCTTAATTTAAAAACCCCACATGGAAACTGAGGATCCCCAACTGACCTGGAAGGCTCCTCCCCTTTTGTCTCTACTACTTGACTCTCCCATGGGCACCCAAACTGGACATCTGGTGACTTTCCAAAGGCAAGCACATATTTGTGACCCTCCAAGCCAGGCATGAGATCCTTTGGAAGTTGTAGGCTACAACTCCCATTTACCTGATTATTGACCATGCTGGCTGGGAATGATGGGAGTTAGTCCAACAACATGTAGAGGGCCTCACATTGGCTACCCTAGCTTCAAGTCATTCACTGTGTATGATGGCCCACCAGGAAGTTATAAGCTTCCTGTGTATATTTTTCTATCTACCTGACACTGCAAAAATAGGTGGGCTGTCAAATCACTAGCTAATTATATTAATATATGGCTGATGACTTCGTTCATCTTGATGACTCACACATTCTGCAGGCCTTACTTTAACCACCAAAGTCAATCTAAATGCATTTTGTCTTCACTTCCCCAACTCAGTTGGCTTGTGAAAATCCATTAAGTATTGGAACAGACTTCACGTGCAGAGTTGGTACACTCCCTCTGCCTTTACATTCCGCAGATTAACAATTAAGCAGCTCTGAAATTAATTTGAGCCCAGGCTTCAGCCCTGGAACATCTTTCCGATGCTCCAAGAAGTGGGATATTTTGTATTAATATCTGAGGACTAGACAAGAGCTTTGTGCCTCTGACTATATGTAGCAGGCCTTTTGTTCCCCATCGAGATGCTGAATCTGGCCCCTATGTAACCATGGTCAAGAGGACAAAATTAAGTACTGCAGCTGGTCTGTAAAAGTGCCCTTTAAACATAAAAATTTAGCATAAATTCATTTCAGCCCAGCTTTCTTCTTTTCCCTTTGCTGAGGATATTTCAGTTTTTATCTTCAACCACCCCTTATAAACTCAGGAAAGTTTAGCTACAAATAAATATCAAGCCAAAATCTGTCTGAAATTTTCCCCAATTACTTTTGCTGAAGAAGCTTCATTCATCAGTAATCAAGGATGATCACACTTCATTATCCTTGATGTAGTTTCCTGAACCTGATATAACCTGCTGACTAACACGACCTGGGAAACTAGACTTCCTATGATCCCTGGCACCTGTGATGCTGCTGTTTTAGCACTCCAAGTACCAGGGAAAAATGGAGGCCTTGCAGAGATTCCTCCCAGTCATGGCTGGTACTAAATTCAATAGGTAGGTTAGCCACTTATGCATTACTAAAAAGGGGGGCACAAATTTGCATAAAATTTGCATCTGATCATTTATATGTATTGATGCACATTTAGTTAATAAACAAACACAATCTATCTTACTATAGTGAGGAAGACTGTGACCTGGTGACCTATGTGTCTGCTCAGTCTGCTCTGCAGATATTACCTGCCAACGGACAACTTCAAGGCCCTTGACGGCTCTTCTTATGGTTCTTTGTTTTTTTAACTGGACTTGGACCAGATAGCCCTGCAAACAAAGGACTCCTTTAAACAGAGGACTGTCTTCTGCCACTCCTTCAAGCAGAGAACAGGTCTCTGCAAGAAAGGACACGGCCACTGTACAGTGTGGCTGCATTTAGCTCAGCAGGCCACAGGTTGTGATGGTCTATATCTTATACTAGGGTGGAGCAGCAATTTCAGCCCAGGGGCTAGATTTGGACCCAGCCAATCTTTCAAGAACCACATTCTAATGGAGCACAGGGCAAAAACAAAGCAAAGAATAAACATTCTCCCAAACATCCATTCCATTGTATTAAAATTTGAATTCTATGAAAAACAAATTGTCTCTATAAAAATAAATGTAAGCCATGATGCTGACGTGATGTCATGCGGTGTGACGGCGGGGGCGGGGCTGGGAGAGCAGGTGGGCTATATAGTGGTGGAGGAGAAGGTCTATGGTGGTGGCAGAGGGTGCAGGGGTGGGAAGGCCATGTTGAGGAAGGCTGCGATGATGGCAGAGGCCTGCAGTGGCCATGCAGGCTTTGCTGGCAGAGGCCATGCAGGCAGAGGCTATGATGGAGGCCTGTGGTGGCTGTGCAGGCCATGCAGGTGGAGACCCATGGAAACTGTGTCAGTGGTGAAGGCCCATGGTGGGTGGGAGGGCTGTGGTCTGGGCCTTAGCCTAGGTGGGTAGGAGGCCAGCGGTGGCAGACATCCAACAGCAGAGGCAAGTAGGTTGAGGTGGGGAGTGCCAGTGCCTGGGGGGGGTGATAGTGAGGAGGAGGGTGGCAGGCAGGGCTGGCACCAGGGTGGCCGGGTTAGGCCCTGGCTGAGGGCCCCTCCTTAGGGTGGGAGGGTAGTACTTCTGTTCCACGATCCGTGGCAGTATCAGCTCCTGAGCTTGCCACAGATCACGGAGAAGGGGCTCTCAGGCACCACCCGAATACAGACAGCATGTGGGTTTCAATAAGCCAGCACGCATGCCCCCATCTACCTTTCCTGTTGCTGTGAATGCTTCCCCTAGGGGCTGATGCCCCACCACCATCTTGGTTGATCACAGGCATGCGCACTACACATGCACATTATTTCTGTGAGACTATGTGACACAAGAGGTAGGTGGGATGTGCAAGCGGGCACCGCAGGCCCAGAGCTGGCTGGTGCCCAAGGGCCCAGTCAAGCCTGGCGCTGGTCCTGGTGGCAAGGAAGGGGAGGGGAGGGTTGATGAGAGGGAGTGTATTTGTGTCTGTATGTGTGTGGGTGCCTGGGGTGTGCTGGGTGCAGGGGGGCTTTTGTGATCCATTTGGTTGCTTTGGCACTGGGGGAAGGGGGCATTGGCAACCTGTGAGGGGAAGGGGGGAGCATCAGCGAGCTGTGGGGTGAAGGGGGAGCTTCAGCGATTCATGGGAGAAGGGGAGGTTGACAATGGTAGGCAGGGTTGGCGAGCAAAGTGAGCAGGGATGGAGAAAACAGTAATACAATAAAGTACAATGTATATGAAATAAAAGAAGTAATAAAAATACAATTAAAAATCATTCAGCACTAGCATTCAGCATTCAGCACTAGCACAGTGCATTATATTTGCTACAACAGGCAGAAAAACCATTGTGGTCCGCCAAGACCATCAGTAATTTTTAAGTGGCCCATGGGGGAAAATGTTTGGGAGCCACTGATGTAATCAAATAAGAGCACTTTAAGAGTGCAAACCTATGCAGACTTTGATATCCACTGTCCACCAAGGTTTACACCCTAGTTACAGGGATGAAGAACTCATGACCCTACAGATGACGTTAAGCTCCAACTTCCACCAGCTCCACCAGCTTGGCCACTGGTGAGGGATTATAGGAACTGCAGTCCTACTACATCTGGAGGGCCACGGGCTTCCCATTCCCTGCCTTAGTAAGCGTATATATACACTTACCTGGAAGTAAGGGAATTCAATTTGCACTCTGAGTCCCATTTATTTTAATGGATGAGTTAAACATGTGTTTAGCTCTTTCCCGTTTAAATCAATAGGACTTAAAGTGTTTTTGGTTAGTTCATGGCCACAGTGAACGATTTGAGTTCATATACACACTGGTTTGTCTCTTCAGTGAGAATTTAGAATGAAGACACAGAAAAATTTCATCCATGTATGCAGCCAGATTATGATCCCATTTTTAAGCAAGAAAAGTATCTTGCATTGCAGCTTCAGGGTGATCTAATTGAGATTTTGTGTTTGGAAAAAGGAAGGCAATTAATTATTTAAATGTGTGGGGTGTTGTTTTTAAATGTAGAATAAACTTTGGGCAGAACTTGTGAGAATGAATACAGAAAGCCAATAGAGACATCTAGTGGAGAAGTCATTGCTTACAAGTAAGATAAAAACTCATTTAGGGTGACCAGTTATAAATAGAGAATAGAAATCCTGTCCCTTTAAGGGTGCAATCCTAAAGACAACGCCCGGTGCTTCACACAGCATAATCCTAAACATGTTTATTCAAATTAAATTTACATTGTCCTCAGTGGGAATTACTCCCAGACACATGTTCATACATATTTTAGCAAGTTCATCTTGTCTCTCACCTTTAACACTGTTACGAACATAAGAAGAGCCTGCTGGATCAGGTCAGTGGCTCATCTAGTCCAGCATCCTGTTCTCACAGTGGCCCCAACATCCCTGCAAGCTCTATCACAGGGTGTTGTGAATGCATCATTGCATGATGGTGAGGTGCCAGAGATGGTGGTGTGACTGCACCTTAAGAAGCCCACCCTAGGCTCAATTGTGTGTGACAATTACTGGCCAGTTGCCAATACCGTTTTGGGGAAAGGTGATGGAGAGGGGGGGTGGAGCAACTGAAAGTGTTTCTGGATGACACACTGGATGACATTGATTATCTGGATCGACTTCAGCCTAAGTTTAGGCCTGGCTTTAGGACTGAATTGGACTTGGTCACCCCGATAGATTACCTATATCAGGAGAGGGACAGGGCCCATGCGACCCTGTTACTATTACTTGACCCCTCAGTGGCATTTGATACCATTGGCTATGGTATCCTCCTGGACCAATTCAATGGCATGAGTATCAGAAGCACCATATTATGGTGATTCTGCTCTTACCTTCAGGGCCACATCTGGACAGTGGCCCCCTAACACTTGTGCTATGGGGTGGCGCACAGTACAATTCTCTCCACAGTGCTATCTAACATCTATATGAAGCCGTTGAGAATGGCCATTAGGAGTTTTGGAGCACAGTGCCATCAACTCTACTTCTCCATAACATCTGAATCAGGAGAGGCTGTGCAAGCTCTAGACCAGCCTTAATTTCACATATATGCTCATGAGGTCTGAACTGGCGGTGACCAAACAGTAGAGAGACCTCGGGGTTGTAGTGAACAGCACGATGAAAATGTCGACCCAGTGTGCGGCAGCTGTGAAAAAGGCAAATTCCATGCTAGCGATAATTAGGAAAGGTATTGAAAATAAAACAGCCGATATCATAATGCCGTTGTATAAATCTATGATGCGGCCACAATTGGAATATTGTGTACAGTTCTGGTCGCCTCATCTCAAAAAGGATATTCTAGAGTTGGAAAAGGTTCAGAAGAGGGCAACCAGAATGATCAAGGGGATGGAGCGACTCCCTTACGAGGAAAGGTTGCAGCATTTGGGGCTTTTTAGTTTAGAGAAAAGGCGGGTCAGAGGAGACATGATAGAAGTGTATAAAATTATGCATGGCATTGAGAAAGTGGATAGAGAAAAGTTCTTCTCCCTCTCTCATAATACTAGAACTCGTGGACATTCAAAGAAGCTGAATGTTGGAAGATTCAGGACAGACAAAAAGAAATACTTCTTTACTCAGCGCATAGTTAAACTATGGAATTTGCTCCCACAAGATGCAGTAATGGCCACCAGCTTGGATGGCTTTAAAAGAAGATTAGACAAATTCATGGAGGACAGGGCTATCAATGGCTACTAGCCATGATGGCTGTGCTCTGCCACCCTAGTCAGAGGCAGCATGATCTGAAAACCAGTTGCCGGAAGCCTCAGGAGGGGAGAGTGTTCTTGCACTCAGGTCCCAATTGCGGGCTTCCCCCAGGCACCTGGTTGGCTGCTGTGAGAACAGGATGCTGGACTAGATGGGCCAGTGGCCTGATCCAGCAGGATCTTCTTATGTTCTTATATTGCTGTTTTGAATCCAGTGGAGCCTGGTCTATTAGGGCAAACAAGGCATTGCCCCACCATGCTTAGTCTGCCCTCAACCAGTCCCCACCTGCCTGCTTCCATATTTAGAACCAGTGCAGGGGATGGCATTGACTGTCACCCTCCACCTCCTCAGTCTCAGTGTTGCCTTTGTAGAATTCACTGGAGAGGAAGACAGGGACAAAGCCAGAATGAGTTAGATCCATCTATCATTGGTTCTAACTCCGCCTGCCATTGGCTCAGGCTCCACCTAGTGTTGACCTCCCTGCTTTCTGCCCTGTTTGAATCCCCCGCCCCCCATGAGCAAGATATTTTACTTCCACACCATCATTGCCCAGTGGAAGAAATATACTTCTGTGCCACCAGAACTGACCTGCCATCAGTGAAAGGCATGGGGATGGGTTGAAGGGGTACAGGATATAGCAGGGGTGGGACCACATTCACTTCTTGTGAACCTTTGGGGCCATATGCCAGTGGGGGAGGTGGAGCCAGCAGGACAGAACAAATGAAAAACTTACCTTTCTACAGTAAGCTAGTTCTGCACACACTCGCACAGCTCTCTCTAGCCTCCATTCAAGCAAGCAAGAGGCATGATCAGAGTTCAAGGGCATATGCCAGCCAGGCAAAAACACTCAAAAAGGGTGCAAATTACAGCCAGTGAGGGGTGTGGCCTCGGGAGCATTCCAAGGGCCAGACAGAGAGAGCCAATGGGTCACATTTGGTCCCAGGTCTGAGGTTCCTCTGGGATACAACACAAGTCTGTTTCTCCCCTTGTGCTGCCCATGTGCCACCCACATCCTCCCTCTGTTTTGGCAGTTGCACCAAGCAACAACAGAATAGTTTCACTGACAGAACAGCTCTACCCAGGGAGTCTTTTGCCAGCATATCTGCATTGTTCCACTGGTTTATATTTCATGATACTGGCACCTCAGGCCTTCTGACAAATCCTCTGGCCTTTCAGTTGGCCCCTCAGATTTTCAGTATAGGATTTCTCTCTAAGGCAAAGTTTCTTTAGGACGATAACAAGAAGCATGCTGTATTTTCTAAGAGCTGCATTCCCCCCCCACACACACACACACAAAATACTCAAAAATTCAAGCCATTGTTAAAAGATCAAATAGCTCCAAACAACTCATGCAGAAACACTTTATATGTTAAGGTCTTCAGGAAAGAATGGCTTGAAGGTACCTGATGTACTTCTACCTCGGAAACTAAATAACTCCAGGACCTTGTCCAGTGCCTGACAGAAGATTGCTTGCAAATGCACTTCGTTTTTTGAATGAAGGGCAGGGGTTGGAGACATATGCTTTAAAATGGAATAGCTTAGTTGGGTTTTATATGTTTTCATCTGTTTCTTTTTATTTAGCTGATGTATTTTGACTTTGATCTGTCTGTCTGCCAACTGCAGACATTGGCCCAGGGTCCAAAGAGCCTCTTGCACCTACAAGAAGCACTTCCGTGCATACTCAGAGGGGCTAGCAATTTCCCCTTTCAACTAAAAGCCCTTGTGACACATCAGATGCTGCTCCAGAGGGGTCCTCAATTTTGTAGAGCAGTGTTAGAAAGACAAGCAAAGGATGGTGGCATTAAGGAGCATCTCTGAATACAGAGTGTGGTAGGGATGGAAAGATCTGCTAATTTCCGTTCTCTCAGTTTCTCACTTTTCTAATGTTAAATTCAGTCCTCTACATTTCTGCAGCAGTCTGCGATTTTTTTTAAAAAAAATCCTCATGAAAATTATCCCCCATTTTAGTGCAAATTTCTCCAAATAAACACATTTTTGTAGGAAGTTTTGACAAACGTACACATTTTTGCAAGCCATTTCTCATCATATCATATCTTTTTCTATATTTCACTCATATATTCATTTCTATGCACATTTTCCACTAATATATGCATTTTTATAAATATTGTTTAGTTGGAGAACTGCATCCCAAGATTCTAATAAATGTGAATTTTGAGGCTGTGTTTCGGATCTCACATTGTTTCAGAAAGTGCAAATTTGATACATTCTGCTTGAAATGCAAACTGAATCGAAACTCTCACCCATCCCTAGAGTGTGGCCCTTGGGATCCTAACCATTGTTTGCCACTTCGTGCAGAAATGCTCAGTACTTTATCCCCAGAGGCAGCGTAACACAATTCTTCCAGCAAAACCAATTTTTTTCTTAATGTGATTAACACTATTTCTCCCCCTTCAGCAGTAGCAGCTGGTGAAGTGGTCTGGTGGGGCACCGTTGATCTCCGGCTTCCAAACAGTGGGTCACTGTCACTGAGGGAGAGGGATAAAGTGTAGGGATCGTGGCACACAGGGGCAAAGCCAATCTGATGATCCTGCTACCAGTGCAGATGGTGTCTCTGATGTCAGTGGGGCAGTGAATCCACTCCAGGTTTTAGTCCAAACTTTCAAGGAGCTCCTTGAAATTTTGGACTAAAACCTGGAACAGATTCACTGCCTCACTGATATCAGAGCCACCAGTCTCCACTGCCTGCTGCCGCCCACCACACTGAGCTCCCTGCACCTCACTCTTACCTTCTCAGACAATGGACTACCATGTTCAGAAGCCAGGAGAGCAAATGCTCAGAGGCACATGTTACCAAATTCTTCCAAGCTACACAAGAAGTGGATTGAACTCTGAAAGACCAACCCAAATTGTGTTTGCATTTTGACAAATTTGCAGAGCAGTACAATATCTCACAGAAGAGGTCAGGTATCTTGCTCCCCTGGTGCATTCACTATAGCTGCCCAATTTCCTTGCTTTTTAAAGATTGATAGAAATATCTGTTGGCTATAGGTACATTCTTAAAACAACAAGGGTTTTTGCCTATTAGTGAATTTCTCTACTTTTTAATCTGGGAGGTAAGAAATGGAATTCTGTGCAAGTTTGCTGAGAATGGATTGATCATTTGCATGCTTATTGAGTTCAATGGGATTTACTCCCCTACAATCATACTTAGGATAGATGAAACTGACCACAGGGGAGGAGGGAGGAGGGGAGGAGAAAGGGCAGAGGGGAGGAAGGGAGAGGGGAGCAGACAGGAGGGGGAGGGGAGGGGAGGATTGATAATTTGCATGCTTTTTGAGTTCAGTGGGAACGGGCAGGGGAAGGAGGGAGATTATCAAGGAGGGGGAAGGGATTGGAAAGGGGGAGGGGGCAGGATAGGGGAAGAAAGGGAGAGGGGGTGGAGGGAAGGGCAGGTTTGATCATTTGTGCGCTTATTGAGTTCAGTAGGATTTACTCCTGTGCAATCATGCTTAGGATAGGTGAAACTGATCTGGGGGAGAGGAAGAGGGAGGAGGGGAAGGGTATGGGTAGGGAGGAAGGGGAGGGGGAGGAGATTGAGTTGGCAGGCACTGGGCAGAGGGAAAGGCACTTCGTTTCCAAAAGGAAAATATTGTGAACATTATCATTGTTTTTCAGAATTTCCCCCAACTTTTTATTCTTCAGCAGGCACATGTAGTCTCCCAACAAATTTAAACCAAAGCTCTTCCTGGCCACATCCACACCAGACATTTATTCCATCATACACAAGCATGGCTTCCTCCAAAGAAACCTGGGAAGTGTAGTTTGTGAAGGGTGCTGAGAGTTGATAGGAGACACCCTATTACCCTCACAGAGCTACAATCCCCAGAAGAGGGGATGTCTGTTAAACCACTCTGACCACTGGAGCTCTGTCAGGGGAATAGGAGTCTCCTAATAACTCTCAGCACCTTTCATAAACTATACTTCCCAGGATTATTTGGGGGAAGTCATGTCTGTTTAAAGTGGAATCAGTGTCTGGCACGGGTGTGGCCCCCTGATTAGCCAAGCCAAACAACTATGAGTCTGGCATTTGGAACACTGGTGGTTGGTTCTTACTGAGCATGCCTGTGCTATCATAGACTCCAATGTTAATTTTCTTAAATTAATTAAAAATCAGGCATGCCTTTTTTTTTAACTTTTAAAGTGCAGAAGTTGAAAGCCAGAGTATGCGGCAAGGTTAGTAATAGGATTACAGGTACTCGGCTGATTTTTAATCTTTAATCAATATGTAATTAATTTGAACAAATTATGAGACCACTGACAGAAAGAAGTCCAACAGGGGTCTGGATTATTTTCCTCTCATTTTACACTTTAAACTCTGGATTTTCTCTGAGTGTTTTGTATATCACCACAAAAACCTAGAAGGTTCCTAAGCAACTGTTTCTGAGTTCAGGACTATAAGTTTTGTAAGATTTTGTTTTAAAATGAGCTTATGTGAAACAGCAGAATGGCATGGGGGTATTTTCAATTTAATATGGGGGAATATGAAAACTCCATGCTGGCTATAGTATACAGCCACTCTTGTTGCTGTATAAGTCTCTTTTTCCAGGAAGCTGACCCTTAAAATAACAGTCAAAGCCAGAAGATGGCACCAAAAGCTTCTCTGCTGTCATTAGAACTGGTAGAATAATTGACAGAATAGGAGAAGGAAAAACTGCTATATATGTATGTATTATTATTATTTATTCATTAAATTGATAGCCTACCCTTCCTCCCAGAAGGAATCCAGGGTGGCAATCAAAACACTCTAAAACATCTTAAGACATATTTTAAAATATATTAAAACAAAACATCTTTAAAAACATCATTTTTTAAAAAAAGCTTTAAAAACATCCTAAAAAGCAATTCCAACACAGACACAGACTCTGTGGGTCTCTACTTAAAAGGCTTGTTGCATCATTTCATACACGGTTGCATCATTTCATACATTTTAAAACCAATGTGTCTGCAGTTGAATCTGGGGGTGCTATAGCTCAGTGGCAGAGTTCATGCTTTGCATGCAGAAGTGAACCTTCTCCTATGCATTAATTTCCATCAGCAAACCGTTCTGGACTATTAACCAGCAATTTGCCTAACAATGAAATTATCACCCAGAAGCAAACTACAAGCCCATAAAAAAAGCTCTGCTAGATACAAGGAAGGCCCATCTAGTCCACCATCCTGTTCTCACAGCAGCCAACCAGATGCCTACAGGAAGCCCGCAATTGGGACCTGAGTGCAACAATACTCCCCACTGAATCTCAGCAACTGGTTATTCAGAGGTATACTGCCTCTGATCTTGGGGGTCATACAGTCATCGTGACTAGTAGCCACTTAGAGCCTTATCCTACTTAAATATGGCTACGCCCCTTTTAAAGCCAGCCATGTTGCTGGCCATCACTACATTTTGTGGTAACAAATTTTACAGTATAAGTATACACTGGATGAAGGGTATCTTTTTGTCTGTCCTGATTCTCAATCTTCCAATATTCACCTTCATTCGATAACCCCAGATGCTAGAATTATGAGAGATGAAGAAGAAAAACCTCCCTATCCATTTTATCCACACTATGCATAATTTTAGATACCTCTATCATATTCCCTCCCCCCAGGGGTGTAGTCGTCCAGGGTCTAGGGAGGTCTTAGCAGTGGCATCACTAGTGGGAGTGCGGGGGGGTGCGGACCTCCGGTGCGCGCCCTCCCAGGGGCATGGACGAGGTGGCTGGGCTTGTGTGATCACACCTGTGCGCACGCACTTGAGGCCAGCCACCCTGTCTATGCCCCTGGGAGGACGTGCGCCGGAGGGGCACCCAGCCTCAGAAGGCCTGGGAATGCCGGCGAGCCTCCCTCGCCCCACCTACGCTGCTCCCGCTCCCGCTCTTGTCCGCCTGTCCGTCCGCCTCCGAGGAGGAGTCGGCGCGGCCTTGCTGGGCAACGGCACGGGGCAGGGTGGCTCTGGGTGTCACCCCCCTCAAGGTGACACCCGGGTGCGGGCCGCACCCTCTGCACCACAGTAGGGATGCCCCTGGGTCTTAGACCGCTTACTTTTTTGGGAACAGGGTCCCAGCATGGTTGCTATGTCTCCAACATCCAATGATCCAATCAGCATGAAAGCAGAGTGTGTTAGCTGCTGAGAAAAGTCATCTAACATGCTTTCTTGTCCTTTCCTGCTGATTGGAGCCAGTCAGAGTGAAAGTAGGTGAGTCAGCCAATGGGAAGACTTTTTTCAGCAGCTAACACTCTCCCCTTTCATGCTGATTGGCTCCAGAGGTCACCTGTTGTTGTGGGAGAAGGTCTTAATGCTGATCTCATTGTCAAAAAAAAAAGAATGGAAGGGTGTGTGGCTGTGACTATCATGAAGGGATCCTGCACTTCTGAATTTACTACTACACTACTGTGTATAGCAAAATGTCCAGGGGGTAGATCAAGCTTCTATGGAATCCCTGCCAATGAAGGCCAGGATACCAGCTGTCAGTAATACTAACTGGAGGTCATCCCTAAGTGCAATTGTCTAACTTTCCCCATGGGAATGAATGGCTTTCAAACTTATATGGAAGAAAGGGGTGTAAAAGTTTTTATTCTTCTGTGCACCATCCTGAAATAGAATACAATGAAGGGTGGTATATAAGTGCTTTATATAAATACAAAATATATTTGAGGACTAATCCTATCCTCTGGGGCTACTAGACAGTAAGAAGCAAGCTAAGCCCTGACAGTATACGACCACAAGAGGAGTGCAACTGAATCAAGCCAAAGGCCTATCTAGTCCAGCACTTGCCAACAAAATGCTTATTAGATAGGAGAGCATGAGGGCCTTTTCCTGCTGGCATTCCCCGCAAACTAGAGGCACACATCCTCTGAACCTGGAGGCAGCATATAGCCACCATGACTGGCAGCCAGGGATGAAAATATCTGTCAGTTTTGGTTATCTTAGTTTCTCATTTTTCCAATCTTAAATTTGGTTATCTGGGTTTCTGCAGCAATTTGTGATTTTTTAAAAAAAATCCTCATGAAAATTCTTCAGCATTTTTGTGCAGATTTCTCCTAATAACCTTATTTTTATCTGCAGTTTTGACTAATGTTCACATTTTTGCAAGCAATTTCTCCTAATATAATCCATTTTGTATGTTATTTTTACTAATATTGGCATTTTTATACACATTTCCCCCTAATATCAGCATTTTTGTAAACATTGTTTGGTTGGAGAACTTCATTGCAAAAGTCAGATTAATTGCAAATTTCAAAGGATTGCTGTTTCAGTTCTCATATTGTTTTGCAAGTGCAGATTTGATCGATTCAGCTTGAACTGAACTGATAGAGAAATGTATGGCGAAAAAGACTAACTCCCTTTTAGAGCCATCTAAGGCAATGGCCATTATCTTGTGGCAGTGAACTGTATATGTTAACTATGCACTGTGTGAACAAGTATTGCCTTTTGTCACTCCTGAATCTTCCACCAGTCAGCATCATTGGATAGCTCCATCTTTTACGTCGTGAGGGAGAAAGAAAATTATTGACATCATGCATAATTTTATACTCTTCTATCATGCTCCCCCGCCCCACTACCACCAAATGTTGAAACCTTTCCTCAGTATCCTTTTTGGAGATGTACACAGTATTCCAAGTGCAGTTGCAACATATATTTATATAAAGAGGAGGGATGTAAGAAGGCATCATTCTCTATGCTGTCCTGTATTCATCACATGCAGTACTGTTTCCATTCTGCTGCGATTCACCTTCCATCAAAAACTATGTTATTTGTCTCACTGTCTGCTGTGGCAAAATAATTTACATAAGTTACATAAGTTATGTTGTCATTACATTATTCCACCCCATTCATCTCGATGCAAACGAAACACAATGTAAATGGGGGAAACATAATCAATCATGTATCATTTGCGGACTGAAAGCAACAACAGAAACAAATATCAATCATATTTGCTGGATTGATTTCCATTCCAAACATGGGCCAAATAAGCAAATATTGGCAATTTCTGCTCCTTTTTCTGTTTTTGATGGAATTCCCCAACATCCCTAATAAAGACAAACACTCCCCTTTCCTAATGATCCCTGGTATGGAATCCATCTTTTTCACAGTTGCCACACACTAGGCAAACATTTTCATCAAGCTCTATACCAATGGTTCCCAACCTGGGGGCTGGGACCCCCAGGGGGCCCGTGAAGTAATCCAGAGGGGGCCATGAACAGTAAAGAAATGATTTTTTTTTAAAAAAAAAAAAGTCTTCACTCCCTCTACACTGTCTGCTTTCTGCTGGCACTGCAGATGACACCTCCCCCTTGCTCCAAACAAGAGGGGAGGCCTTTTGCTGAAGTGCCAGAGCGTCTTTCAGGAGCACTAAAGGCAGGCATCTGCCTATAAAATACATGGCAGATGCCAAAGGAGGCTGAGGGTGGAGCTACCAGGAAGAAGAGGGGATTACTATCACTGATTCCCGTCTCCTTACACTGCCGCTACTGGCAACGCCCTTACTTAGAATGAGAGGAGAGGGCTTTTTGTGAAGCAAAAAGAAGCAAGCCTGCAAGAAAGGCTACTTTCCCCCTTCCTTCTTGGCAGCCAGCCTGCCTCCCTGGGGGGAGGGGGTCACAATTTTTTCTAAAGGGGGTTCCGTGCTCATAAAGGTTGGGAACCACTGCTCTATACCATAAATCTCAGAAATCTTTCCTAGTCAGTCACTACCAGCTCAGACCCTATCAATGTACATGTGAAGTTAGGGTTTATTTATTTATTTATTCCCACAGTGTGGATCACTTTACACTTAACATACCTTGGAATACATTTGACATTTAACTGTCCATTTTCCCACTTTGGAGAGACCCTTTTGGACACATTTCTTGGTCATGCTGGAGAGTGACAGAATGTTGGGGAAATGAGATGCAATGTTGGGAACTGCTGATAGATAGATATTCATTGCCCCAAAGATCTAATTTGAAACATATTGTACTTTGAAAGCTGTTTTCACTTTGCCTATGATTATCAGTACCATTCTGAGGTCTGTCTGTCTTTCATAAAAACATTATTAGGCTACAATCCTATATTCACTTACCTGGGAGCAAATCCAGTTGAACTTAATGGAAATTATCTCTGAGTAGATGTATAGGATTGCACTATTAATGGACTTGGAGGATGCATAAATCTTATAGCCCTTCATCAAAAGAAAACTGTTCATACTTAAGTCCCACTGAAATCAGTTAAATTAATTGAGGCTAACTTATCTCATTAATTGTAACAGGACTTAAGGGCAACTGGTCTTTTCTGGATAACAGCCATTGAATTTAAAGCAGGGCTGTTTAACAATTGATTTTTGCATAATTATACCTTGATTAGCTGCTACAACAGTACACTCCTTTTTGATAGCATACATGACTTTGTGTGTGTGTGAGAGAGAGAGGTTTATACTCTGTTTTTATGAATTTTTTAATCATATGACAATTGAAATGTACTGGTTGTTTAAAATGACAGAAAAGCCAGCACGTGATTAAAAATCAAATATGATGGCAGTCAGCACACAGGCAGCCCTCATATTCAGGAGGGAAGGAGTTAAAGGGCTGAATATAAATGCTTTGACCTCCTCACTTCCTCCACCATTATAGAGTTACTCACTGCCATTCTAAAGCTGCTGCAGACACACAAGCCCCATCTGCAGTAGACATTTAAAACAATATCATGGTTTAAAGAGTCATGGCTTCCCCCAAAGCATCCTGAGTGCCCTAGGGAGACCCCTATTCCCCTCTTAGAGCTACAATTCCCAGATTTCCCTGGGAAGAGGAATTGATTGTCAAACCACTCTGAGAATTTTAGCTCTGTGAGGAGAATAGTGATCTCCTTGAGTACTCTCAGCACCCTTAGCAAACAACAGTTCCCAGGATCCTTTGGGGGAAGCCATGACTGTTTAAAGTCAGCCTTGGGCTCCTACTGGGAGGAAGGGCAGGATATAAATGTAAATAAATAAATAAATAAATAAATAATAGTGCTTTAAATGTCTAGTGCAGATCGGGCCTTACTATGCACACGTGAAATCAATGGCGCTTACTTCATTCCAGTTAGTATCTGGTGCTAAAAGCAGTTGGAATTAACTTCCTTGCAAATAAGCTATTGGGCAGTCATATGTCCTATTTTACAGAGGATAGTCCTCTACTTGAGGGGCTGTCAGAGAACAATATCTGAAGGAGTTCTCTATTTGAAGGACTGCCAAGTCCAGTTAAAGATGACAATGATGATTAATTTGATTGATTCGTCACTTACTATAGAGAAGTCTCTAAGCATGAAGAGCCCATAGCATAAAATCAAACAATACATTACTATAAAACCATTTCAATAACCCATAAGAAAAAAACCACACTAAAGAGCACAGAAAAAATGTCAGTAGCAAAAACATTTCTATGAAATAGGCCATCAACCAACTTACCATATTCCTTCAAATGGACGGGATGAGTGAAAAGTTTTAACCTGGCACCCAAAATATGTTAATGATGGTGCCTAGCAGACATCACTGAAGAAAGCATTCCAAAGATGGAAAATCAAAACCAAAACAATAACCACAAGAAGGTAGATTGTAATTCTGGCTTTGGGAGCTATCACGTCCTGAGGAATAAGGCTCAGTGATTCTTGGATTTTCCAAAATTTATGTGGCATAGCAACCCCCTTCACAAGTTATTCATCCACCCAAGAGGGAGGGCAGGGGAGTGGCCCACCCAGAGGTTTGAGTGTTCTGTTGGAGGTCTGAAGACAGGAAGTCTGCTGACCACAGGCTCCTCCACACAACTGGTCCTTTAGGGTTTCCAAGAACTTGGAGGAGCATTCATAATGATTTGTGCTTGTGATGGTTGTGCACAATCCTGCTTTTAATACTGATTGCACCTTCAAAGGATTTGGGGTGGTCACAGTGCTTCATTTGCAATCAGTGTGTATCCCATTCCTTCCTGCTGAAATCCCATACCTTTTTATACCACAAATTATCTGGTTTATTTTGTCCCATTTCTGTTGTGCAATAGTGTCTTCAGACAGCAATTGTCATGACTCCTGAATCCAGTAGTGATCTAGACACAGAGTCAGAGACTGCAGGGGCACCCAATGGGGAGCTGGGTCAGCTTCAGGTCTTGGAGCTGACTGTTGAGCATAAGAAGACCATTGCACCTGAGGCTGTTGGACAGGAGCCCTCAGAGGAAACTCCCAGACCACCAGGATCTATTGGGCCAAAGTCCAGGCCATCACAGTCACCTTCTCTTGAGCCTGAAGAACCAGATGCCTCCCACCATGGCGTGGGGGAGCACACCAGGAGGAAGGCTATGGAACAGAGGAGTGCCCAACTTCAGGCCACAGGGTTAGCTCTTTAAGACTCTCAGGTTATAGCAACCTTTGACCAGCCTCACTGCTTTCTCCCTGGGATCTGAAATTGGACTAGAACGTGGCAGCAATAATGTGGTAGCATTGGGGAAACATGGCAGAACAAACTACAGCAGAATAAATATTCCACTAATGCGCTGTTATAATGTCAAGAACATGTTGCAGAATACACCCACAATAAGACACCAGTCTGGAGGGGCCCTTTGACCTTCCACTCAACACATAAAGGTCAAGAGTGAATCTGATAGGGATGCAGATCTTGGGGACAGGAACAGGACAAGGTGGACAAGGTGCTTGGACAGGTACGTGCGACCACTTCGGTACTGGATCCTTGCCCCTCTTGGCTAATAAAAACTAGCAGGGATGGAACAGTTGGCTGGGCCAAGGAAGTGATAAATGCCTCTTTACAAGAGGGAGTGGTCCCTGGCTGTCTGAAAGAGGCGGCGGTGAGACCACTTCTGAAAAAACCTTCCTTGGACCCAGAAAATTTCAGCAGCTACAGACCAGTGGCGAATGTCCCATTCCTGGGCAAGATCTTGGAACGAGTGGTCGCTGGCCAGCTCCAGGCGCTATTGGATGAAACCGATTATCTAGATCCATTTCAATCGGGTTTCAGGCCTGGTTTCGGCACTGAGACGGCCTTGGTCACCCTGTTTGATGACCTATGTCAGGAGAGAGACAGAGGGAGTGTAACTCTGTTGATCCTCCTTGATCTCTCAGCGGCTTTTGATACCATCGACCATGGTATCCTTCTGGAGAGGCTCGCGGAGTTGGGAGTTGGAGGCATTGCTTGGCAGTGCTTCCGCTCTTACTTAGCGGGCCGTCTCCAGAAGGTAGTGCTTGGGGAACATTGCTCGACGCCGTGGGTTCTCCAATGTGGGGTTCCGCAGGGGTCGGTTTTGTCTCCCATGCTTTTTAACATCTACATGAAGCCGTTGGGTGCGGTCATCAGGAGTTTTGGAGTGTGTTGTCATCAGTACTCTGATGACACACAGCTCTACTTCTCCTTTTCATCATCTACAGGTGAGGCTGTCGATGTGCTGAACCGTTGCCTGGCCGCGACAATGGACTGGATGAGAACTAACAAACTGAGGCTCAATCCTGACAAGACTGAGATGCTGCTGGTGGAGGGTTTCTCTGATCGGATGGTGGATACATATCCTGTCCTGGATGGGGTTACACTCCCCCTAAAGGAGCAGGTCCGTAGTTTGGGAGTCCTTCTAGACTCTTCCCTCTCACTCAAGGCTCATGTAGCCTCGGTGGCACGGAATGTGTTCTACCAACTTCGGTTGGTAGCCCAGCTATGTCCCTATTTGAGTAAGGAGGACCTCACATCAGTTGTACATGCTCTGGTAACCTCGCGTTTGGACTACTGCAATGCGCTCTACGTAGGGCTACCTTTGAAGACAGTTCGGAAGCTACAGCTAGTGCAAAATGCGGCGGCCAGATTGCTAACTAGGACCAAGCGGTTCGAGCATATAACACCTGTTCTGGCTCGCCTGCGCTGGCTCCCAATATGCTTCCAGGCCAGATTCAAAGTGTTGGTATTGACCTATAAAGCCCTATACGGCGCGGGACCATGATACCTGTCGGAACGCCTCTCCTGGTATGAACTGGCCCATACACTACGGTCTTCTACGAAGGCCCTCCTCCGGGTCCCGACCCATAAGGAGGCCCAGAGGGTGGTGACAAGATCTAGGGCCTTCTCAGTGGTGGCCCCCAAACTGTGGAATAGTCTCCCTGAGGAGGTGCGCTTGGCGCCGACACTATTATCCTTTCGGCGCCAAGTTAAAACCTTCCTCTTCTCCGAGGCATTTTAATCTCAATTTAAGTTAATTTCAATTTAAGTTAATTCAATTTTAAATATGTTGTAATGGATTTTAGTTTGTGTTGTTTTTATATGCTCTGTTGTATTGTACTGTGTGATTTTATTGTACTTGTGTTCACCGCCCAGAGAGCTATTGCTAGTCGGGCAGTATAAAAGTTGAATAAATAAATAAATAATAAATAAACAGTGCACAAGACCAGCATGTGGAGCCTCACACCTCCCTAAGGATTTCTTAATACATGGAGTAGTAATTTTAGAAGGGGCTCTTATATATATTCTGAAAAGTCAAAAAACCACCAAGCCTCAGTCCTAAATCCCCTCCAGACTGGTAACCTCATAGCATCTGGATATATGTGTTCCATGCCTATTCAGCCTCCAGTATTGATGGTAATAGTGCCGAGCCAAACATTTCTCCACATTTTTAGGCCATTATCAATGAATGAGAAACTTGCAACTGAAATTTGTCAAAGGGAAGAGAAAGTTTTGGTGACTTTCTCACAGGTGGAATGCAACACCTTAGTGATGAGGTGGTTAAGGAATATTTTGTGAGTGTCCTTTCTTTAACTCTACATATCTCTCATGCTCTGCACTCTGCAACCTTCCCAGATGCCCATACTTCCTGAAAAAAACATGAAATCTTTGGCTGGGCTTTCTTGTAAGCACAAGAAGGTGGGCAGGCTGTTATTGTGCCCCTGAAAGCTGATCTTTTTAAAGTGAAGTCTTTTTATTTTTAAAGAAATCAGGGTGGAAAGATTTTTAAGGCACAAGGAAGGACTTTCCTTAAAAACAAAATCTGTGAGTGCACCAGTCTCAGGTACTCAGTAGCCTGCTTCTCCGGGTTCCCGTCCTTCAATTAAAACTCCTATTTTTCAGATCAGGAATTTCAGGCCACCAGGAAGGCTGCAGAACACTGGAGAAATTTTTAATGGAAAGAAAAACATAGGCACCACTGTTGGTCACCTTACAACATTAAGATAAGCTCAACCCTACACCTACTAAAGAAGTTTTGAAGCACTCTTGAGAATGAAGCAGAAAAATGCAAGACTCTTTCAGAGAGGAAGAAAAATTTTGAGAAATTGGAGAACGGGTTTGCAAATAGCTTTAGATAACAATTCTTTTGTAAAACAGGGATGGGGAGCCTGAGACCATCCAGATGTAGTTGGTCTCCTGATTCTCAGGATTCCTGATGACAGCTGGAATCCAACTTCTAGAAGACCACCAGTTCACCATCCCTCTTATATAACCCGACTACCCAGGGAGAGGGTCAGATTGTTCTGGCTCCCAGATTTGTATCTGGAGTATACAATGCCCTCACTCCACAACAACAAATGCCAACCATCTCTACATTACATCACATTGTTTAAAAGCTTCTTCTTGTAGCCAGGAACTATAAATGTGCTTGAATTTTCAGAAAAGCAAAGCTCCTATTTTGACACGTCTACATCCTGCAGTCCAGTGACGCAAGCATACCCCAATCTGTGCAGATGCAGGAAATACTTGTAAGATCTGGCCATAAGAAGGCACAGAATACCATGTTCTAATACATTCTAAAAGTGCTTCTATGTGTTTTCTCCCCTTTTAAAGGGCTGTTTTAAGAGACCCTGAGAAATGCTCAACATTTACTAGTCAAAAGCACTTGAGAGTCCTTTGACTTTTACAAAAGATGTTGCAGGGGCCATCAAGCGTGTGTGTTTTTTCCCCCAATATAGCCTGCCTGCCTCCAATTCAAAGAAGACGATGGAATGGAGAATTATGTTGAATCCAGAGGAGGATGACTATTGAGTTTTTCCTTGCTTCCCTCATTGATTAGTTGCAGGAATACTCCTCAATCACCTTCACAACTCACAAATGTGATTCAGCTAATAAAGAAGTGAGACTGCACAAAGGAATACTTTGATCACTTTCACATCTTCCTTGTTTTCTCTCCAGTTAATGTGACTTCTTTAAAAAAATTAAATGAACCTGTTAATTTATTTATTTTTTAAAGATCCTCTGCTGCTGTGCTGTAACAAAAAAAGCAGTCTAGAACTCTTCAGTGCTCTGCAGGCAACCTTTTGCACAGCCTCACTTCTTGCAAAGCCCATGGATCTACAGAAATACAGAGATATATGAGAAGGAATAAAGCTGGCCTGGGATCTGCTGGGTCCCAAGCTTGCCCCACTGCCATCATGTGATGACATCGGGCCTGATCTGGTCCCAATCACAGGCTGGTGCGCCACTAACACTTTCCATCACAGCCACCACGCATGGCAGAGCTAAGGATTCTTGCAGAGGCTATGCCGAGCTGGAGGAGGAGGGAGTTAGGATTGTTCCCTTAATAAATAAATGCTACAGGAGTGTGAAGGACCACCAAGGACCACCCCACTGCCCCCTGGGTTTCACTCCTGTGAGGATGCAGAATCAGGACCCTGGTCAGCAGGGCTTGCTGGCGAAGAACAACTGGGAGACCAGCCAGATAAGAAACAGCTAGGGAGGTATTGGCAGCCAGGCCTCAGAGTTCCACACAATGAAGGGAATGGGGGACAGCAAAGAGGGCCTGACTGGAGTTCCAGCTGAGCCAAAGACCAAAGAGAAGCTCTGGGAAGGAGTTTGAGGGGCTGATAGGGCCCAGGGTGAAGAATGAAGTCTCAGCCTAGGCCCAAGAAGGAACTGCTGGACAGTAGTCACTAGGGGAAGTGTGTATGATGTAACACTCTGACTGCATTCACACTGTCCTTTTATTCCACTATTATTCCACTTTAGACAGTCATGACTTCCCCCAAAGATCGCTGGGAAATGTAGTTTGTGAAGGGTGCTGAGAGAGTTGTTAGGAGACTCCTAATCCCCTCACAGAGCTACAATTCCCAGAGTCCCTTGGGAAAAGGGATTGATTGTTAAACCACTCAGGGAATTGTAGCTCTCTGAGGAAAATAGGAGTTTCCTAACAACTCTCAGCCCTCTTCACAAACCACACTTCCCAGGATCCTTTGAGGAAGCCACAAACATTGAAAGTGGAATGATAGTGGAATTAGGGTTGCCAGGTTGGAACCATTCAAAAACCTGAGAAAATGGGGGCGGGCCCTAGTGACATCACGGGGCGGGCCCTAGTGACATCATTAAACATGATACATTGTATCAACCACAGTTGCTTGGAGCATACCATTCAAAAAAAATTCTCTGGAGATTAAAATAGAAATCTTACCTAAAATAGGGTGTTCCTAGGTCCATCTGAAGTGACAAAATCATTCTTTCTCACAAGCTTAGGGTGATGCAAAATGGAAATGGACTGCCTTCAAGTTGATCCCAGATAGGGTCTTCATGGTAAGCAGTATTCAGACAGAGGTGGTTTACTATTGCCTTCCTCTGAGTCTGAGAGGCAGTGAGTGGCCCAAGGTCACCCGGTGAGCTTCATGGCTGTGTGGGGATTCCAACCCTGGTCTGCCAGGTCACAGTTCAACGCCTTTAGGGAACATTTAATCTAGCTTACTTGCTTCTGGCAAGAAGGGTTTACGTGCCCTCAGGCCAGGCCATTATTGGAAGAAAGAAGCTCAGTGTTGCAGAGATGTTAGATGGGAGCACAGATGGATGCCCCCGAAGGCAACAACTGTAAACATGCTTATTAAGGAACTAAGCCCCATAGAACTCAATAGGACTTACTTCTGAGTAGATATGGTTGCAGCCATGTTAAGGACAAGGGAGGGCATTCTAGGCAAGCAGTTGGCAACTGCCTGTCAGCATTGTGCTGTTGCTAAGACTTGACTGGGGATCATCCACAAAGTTATCCATAAGGCACTGCAACTTTATGTGTTGGCTGGCTACTGCAGTGGGTGTCCCCTAATATTTATGGCCATACAAGCAGGGTGAGTGTAGGCAGCAATTGCCTTTCTACTTTATGAGGCCTTATATAGGACCGACAGGCAGCAGGAGAGAGGGGAGGACCAGAAAAAGAACAAAAATAAAAATAAAGGAAGAGAGCGCCTCCTCCTAAGCAATAAGCATGTGCACTGTGCAGAGCGCCTGCCTCCGTTTCCCCCCGAAGCCGCCCCACCCAGCCTCGACGCCAGCGCCTTCTGGGCCAGGCAACCTTGGTGATCTCTGGGCCGCTTCAGCCCCAGCACCTCTCTGCCCTCCCCCCCCTGAGAAAAATCAACTCATTTGAAATGTGGTGTTGGAGGAGAGCTTTGCGGATACCATGGTCTGCAAAACAGACAAATAATTGGGTGTCAGAACAAATTAAACCAGAACTATCACTAGAAGCTAAAATGATGAAACTGAGGTTATCATACTTTGGACACATAATGAGAAGACATGAGTCATTAGAAAAGATAATAATGCTTGGAAAAACAGAAGGGAGTAGAGAAAGAGGAAGGCCAAACAAGAGATGGATTGATTCCATAAAGGAAGCCACAGACCTGAACTTACAGGATCTGGACAGGGTGGTTCATGACAGATGCTCTTGGAGGTCACTGATTCATAGGGTCACCATAAGTTATAATCGACTTGAAGGCACATAACAACAACAACAAACCTTCCTGATAGACTGTGGGAATGCTGTGGACACAATATATTTCAACTTTAGCAAAGCTTTTGACAAAATGCCACATGATATTCTGATTAGCAAGCTAGCTGAATGTGGACTGGATGGAACAGCTATTGGGTGGATCCACAGTTGGCTACACAATCATATTCAGACTGCTAATCAATGGTTTCTTCTCAACCTGGGGGGGGGTAACTAGCTGGCTACTATAGGGCTTGGTCTTGGACCCAGTGCTCTTCAACATTTTTATTAATGACTTGGATGAGGAGGGGCAGGGAATGCTTATCAAACATGTAGATGATGCAAAATTGGGAGGAATACCTAATTCCCTGGAAGACAGAAACAAAATTCAAAGGGATCTTAATAGGCTGGAGCATTGGGCTAAAAACAGCAGAATGAAATTTAATAGGGATAAGTGCAAAGTTCTACACCTAGGAAAAAGAAACCAAATGCAGTTATTAAGATGGGGGATACTTGGCTCAGCAATACTACATGCAAGAAGGATCTTGGGATTGTTGTTGATCACAAACTGAATATGAGCCAACAGTGTGATGTGGCTGCAAAAAAAGCAAATGCTATTTTAGGCTGCATTAACAAAGTGAGTGAAGTACTAGTTCTCCTTTATTCAGCACTGGTTAGGCTTCATCTTGAGTACTGCGTCCAGTTCTTGACACCACACTTTAAGAAAGATACAGCAAACTAGAATGGGTTCAGAGGAGGGTAACGAGGATAACCAGGAGACAGGAAACAAAGTCCTATGAGGAGAGACTGAAAGAACTGGGCATGTTTAGCCTGGAGAAGAGCAGACTAAGGGGAGATATGATAGCACTCTTCAAATACATGAAAGGTTGTCACACAGAGTAGGGCCGGGGTCTCTTCTTGATCGTCTCAGAGTGCAGGACATGGTATAATGGGCTCAATAATGCTGGAAGCCAGATTTCGACTAAACATCTGTGCATTAAATTGAGAGAGAGACAGTGACTGGCACAAGATCACTAAGAAACTTTTATAGCAGTGTGAAGCTTTGAACAAAAATCATCCTGGTTACTGTCCAAATACTTTCTAGCTGATACAAGTACAGTGGCTATTTATTGTCCTGGTTCTACCCTACAGATCCTCCACCTGCCTTTCATTTCCTCTAACCTCCATAGTCTCTCCAGTCAATCCCCCTTTTTAAAAGGTCTTGTTCCTTCCCACTCTATTGTCTATATTTTGGTACATGCATTTTCTTTACTGCTTGCCTTTTTAAAAAAAACCAGTACCGCTGGTTTGGACTGAGGAAAAGGTGTGTGGCTTTGCTCTAACTCCCGTCTCAATAATAATAAACGGGCAGGCAACCTGTCAATTAGTACAGGCTCCATCTACGCAAAACAGGAACGTGTAATGATTATTTTCTTCCGCCGGCTTTTCTTGCTAGGTTACTCACTGCTCCCCCAAATCGCCCCCGTTCCCATTTCTCCCAGGTAGGGAGGAAAGAGCGCGCTGAGTCTCCTACCCGCCTGCTGGGAAGCCTCAGCTGAGGCGTGTGATCTGGAAGAGCACCGGAAGTGCCCTCTCACTGACGGGAAAAATCGCCAAAATAAAATAACGTTTGATATTGTTTTTAAAATAAATAACTTCATTTACACTAGGCAGGATTTCATTTCTTTTTTTAAAAAAAGCAAAACGTTAAACATGTAAAAGTGAGCTATTTTACTTTTAAACCATTTAGGAGGGCAGGCGGGGGGAGAGAATGGGGGTGGGGGCAGGGAGAGTGAGCGATCTGATCTCTTACTTTTAAACCATTTAGGAGGGCAGGCGGGGGGAGAGAATAGGGGTGGGGGCAGGGAGAGTGAGCGATCTCTTACTTTTAAACCATTTAGGAGGGCAGGCAGGGGGAGAGAATGGGGGTGGGGGCAGGGAGAGTGAGCGATCTTACTTTTAAACCATTTAGGAGGGCAGGCAGGGGGAGAGAATGGGGGTGGGGGCAGGGAGAGTGAGCGATCTCTTACTTTTAAACCATTTAGGAGGGCAGGTGGGGGGAGACAATGGGGGTGGGGGCAGGGAGAGTGAGCAATCTTACTTTTAAACCATTTAGGAGGGCAGGCGGGGGGAGAGAATGGGGGTGGGGGCAGGGAGAGTGAGCGATCTCTTACTTTTAAACCATTTAGGAGGGCAGGCAGGGGGAGAGAATGGGGGTGGGGGCAGGGAGAGTGAGCGATCTTACTTTTAAACCATTTAGGAGGGCAGGCGGGGGGAGGGAATGGGGTGGGGGCAGGGAGAGTGAGCGATCTCTTACTTTTAAACCATTTAGGAGGGCAGGCAGGGGGAGGGAATGGGGTTGGGGTAGGGAGAGTGAGCGATTTTACTTTTTACTGCTGGGGGGGTCCCTGCAGGGACGGCGGCTGCTCAAGTCCTCCTGTCTGTCTGCACTGCAGTCCCTGCTGCCTGACTGAGAAAGAGCGGGAAGGCGGCCAGCTACAGCCCAACAGTATGCGTGTGTCAATCACGCATGCGTGGCTGAGGGGGCCAATGAAAAGCCGGAGATCCTCCAGTTTAAACAAAATATTGCCGGAGGCCGGAGACGGCCCCCTTTTGCCGGAGACTCCGGCAGAAAACCGGAGACCTGGCAACCCTAAGTGGAATAAACGTCTGGTGTGGATGTGGCCTATGTCTCTAATAAACACGGATAAACTGAGCAATCCTGTGGTCATGGCTATTTGTATGCATGGACATCAGGCCTTTTGTTGTACCCCAGGCCATGGAAGCCCAACAAGGAGACCCAGAGTTGTGTCTTTCCCCCCAGTTCCTCATAACATTTAGGTAAGCACGTGTGATATGATGTCAGTCTTGCCCAGCCCTCATAGCTGACAGCCAGCAAAGTGAGGCAGAGGTGAGACAACAGGAAGCATGGTGCACATTGTGTTTACCTAGACTTTATGATGGTGAGGAGTAAATAATCCTGGAACTTCATTATTTTCGGGGGGGGACTTCACTTTCTGTGTGTTTTTAAATAATGAGAAATGAAACAATAGAAGTTTCTTCTTGGCATTTCTCAAGAATATTTTTGTGCTGTGTAGCGGGGAAAAAAATGCCACGGGGAGTTTTGTCCTTGTTGATTTGCCTTAACTATAACTACACAGATGATCAACTGTCAAAGCTATGTTGATATTCAAATAAAAAACCACCGAGAGGGATCCAAGACACCGACAGAATCTAGAGAACAAAGGGTTAGACTGACACTTCGAAGACATGTAAAAAAAGAAACATGAGAGAGTTTCTTAAGAACTTGCTAATAGCTGCCAAAATGATTATAGCCATTTGGAGGGGGGAAATAACAAACCATCTATCTGGGAATGCTTCAAGAGAAGGTTTGACATGATGTGCGTTTAATGAGTAACAGAGCAAACCTAGCTCTGCCCAGGGAGCTGTGGGTCAGAACAGAGCAGAGGAGCTGCCACCACATCTGAAGCCCTGCTGCTCGAACCAGCCAGGGAAAAAGTAGGGGGGCAAGATTTATTCACAGTTTTTTCTGTGCCATCTTCTGGCTGTTGTGGCAGTGAGGCTTGGGACATAGTAAGCTGCCTTCTACTGAGTCAGGCCATTGATCTATCTAGTTCAGTATTGTCTACACTGACTGGCAGCAGCTATCTAGAGTTTATTTTATTTATTTATTACATTTATATACCGCCCAAAGCCGAAGCTCTCTGGGCGGTTTACAACAATTAAAAACAATAAAAACAAATACACAAATTTTAAAACACAAAAAACAATGTAAAAACACAATTAAAAAAAAAATAATTTAAAAACACATGCTAAAATGCCTGGGAGAAGAGGAAAGTCTTGACCTGGTGCTGAAAAGATAACAGTGTTGGCGCCAGGCACACCTCGTCAAAAAGATCATTCCATAATTTGGGGGCCACCACTGAGAAGGCCCTCTCCCTTGTTGCCACACTCCCAGCTTCCCTCGGAGTAGGCACCCGGAGGAGGGCCTTAGATGTTGAGCATAGTGTACGGGTGGGTTCATGTCGGGAGAGGCGGTCCATCAGGTATTGTGGTCCCAAGCTGTGTAAGGCTTTATAGGTTAAAACCAGCACCTTGATTCGAGCTCGGAAACAAAGATATAGAGTTTGAGACAAGGGATGTTCCCAGACTTACCTGGAGATCCCAGGGATTGAACTTGAACCTTCTGCATGCAAAGCAGATGCTCTGCCACTGAGCCATGGCCCTTCCCTTGGATCTGGAACCATTCCAGGAGTGAGACTGGTTTAGGATCCAGTGGATCCATGGCTGGCCTAGCTCCACTCCTACCCCCATACTACCCCATTTCTGGGTCCTTCTGCACTGTCATGCTTTCTGCAGGTGCAGTGGGGGTCTACACAGTGGCAGAGCCCCCTTCTGGTGAAGGCTGGCAGATGCAAATGTCTACTGCATCCAAACCCCCTCCAGCACCATAGACTGGGAGTTAAGATTGCAGCCTTAGCTTGCTGCTAGCTATCGTGCATTATGTTCTTCTTAGAAATCTGACAACCACTGACAACCTTTTGGGAAAAAATAATCTTGAGGATGGAATATGGTCACAAATGCACTTTAAATGTACATTAATTCTGTGTTTGGACATTGCGGGGGGTTTCTTACATGTTCTATATCTGTTTTTCTTGGTTGTAATGTTTGTAACAGACTGTCAGACTAAAAAAAAATGCTTACAGATAATCTTTCTGATCTGCAGAGGGCACCAAATAGTTGCAACAGAGGCTTAGAGCCATGGGGATTCTACAGCTTGCGAATTGCAGCTGTCAGTCAAAGAGGTACTTGCTCTCCAGTGGTCATTGTGAGGCACAGAAGATTAAGTAGGAGTGTTTTCCCCCCATTCATGAATGTATAAAATCCAATGCTCTTTTACTGTTTCTGCCCTCCTTCTCACAGATGAATCAGGAAGAAATGCTGCGAAGTGCTTTTTCAACCTCCAATCCAACAGCAGTCCCAGGACATGGGAGCAGATCACAAAGGGGCTTGCTTTAAATTCAACAGGTGAATTATTTAAAAAGGCTGTTGTTTCTACAGTTTCAGCCTCCTTTCAGAAATATCTGTAACATTTGCTGCTTCGTCTGAATTCACGGGAGGAGGGGAGGAAACTTGTCAGCATTGGCTTCAGAAATCTAAACTGAATAAAGGAGATGTTTCCCCAACCAAGACTCGCTTGATCTCATCCAATAAAGAACACTGAGACAATTCTGACTGACTTTCTCTTTTAATGATGCTATTTCCATAACTGCTTGCAAACCTGAATATCAACTCCAGCCATGAACACGACTGTACGCTGGGCTCTAACATTTCAGTCTGTGTTAGTTAATGCCACTGAAGAGGTCAACGATTCAGTCCTTTTCAGCAGCGGGAGCGACAATGGATTCTGTGAACAAGTCTTCATTAAAGCCGAAGTGTTCCTGACACTGGGGATCATCAGCCTTCTGGAGAATGTCCTTGTCATCCTTGCAGTGATCAAGAATGGGAACCTACATTCACCCATGTACTTTTTCCTTTGTAGCCTGGCCGCAGCAGACATACTGGTGAGTATGTCCAACGCCCTGGAAACCATCATGATCGCCATCCTGAGCAATGGGTATTTAGTCATCGACGACCACTTCATCCAGCATATGGACAATGTCTTTGACTCAATGATTTGTATCTCTTTGATTGCCTCCATATGCAACCTTTTGGTCATAGCTATTGACAGGTACATTACAATTTTCTATGCGCTCCGTTACCACAGCATCATGACGGTGAAGAAAGCTCTGGCTCTCATCGGGGTCATCTGGACTGCTTGCATCTTTTGTGGCATCATGTTCATTGTCTATGAGAGCAAAACTGTCATTGTCTGCCTCATCACCATGTTCTTTACCATGCTTTTCCTCATGGCCTCACTTTATGTTCACATGTTCTTGTTTGCACGCCTGCATGTCAAGCGCATCGCAGCCCTCCCAGTGGACGGTGTCCCCCACCAGCGTACCTGTATGAAAGGGGCTGTCACAATCACTATTCTCCTTGGGGTCTTCATTGCCTGCTGGGCACCATTTTTCCTTCATCTCATTCTGATCATTTCATGCCCAACCAACCCACACTGTGTTTGCTACGCCTCACATTTCAACACATACCTGGTTCTTATTATGTGCAACTCGGTCATTGACCCCCTTATTTATGCTTTCCGGAGCCTGGAGATGAGAAAGACATTCAAGGAATTAGTTTGCTGCTGTTATGGCATGAGCTCAGGACAGTGCATGCTCTTAACCCTCTAATAATCTATGAAGATATAAGAAAGTCACCATTGAGACAAAAATCCTAAAACAGTGACTCATATAGCTAAGAGTGAGCGAAGGAAGGCTTAAGGGCTGGGAGGGAAAAGGGGAGAGCAGTGATTCCCCCCCCCCCACTACTTCCCAGTAACAATTCTGATGCAAAAGAGTACATTTGTGCAGTATACTTCTACTTTTGTAGCGATAACACAAACAAAATCACACTGGTTTGGGAGGAAGGGAGGAGAACCCCTCAGTTACCGTTCTGCTTTTCACAGATGTACACAGCAAAATTTCAGCAGCTATACCTACCTTTTCATGTTGCGACACTACAGGTGCTCGGAAAGTTGCACCTGCTAAAAATTAGAGCTATTAAAGCTCTAGCACTGATTGAAAGTTGGGCCATCCTGGGTGAAAATGTTTCACTGAAAAAGACTAAGACTTCAATCCTACTCGCAGTTACCTGTGAATAAGCCCCTGTGAACACAGTGGGACTTCATTTAAAAAGAGAGAGAGATGTACAGAGTTGGACCAGATGGCTGCAACCTCATGGACACTTTCTCAGTTGTGAAAGTAAACCTGTTTAGGATTGCACTCTAAATAACAAAATTCTTTTTACTCTTCACTCGCAAACCACAACTACTACATTTTTTTAAAAAATGTGTGTCATCAGCATTGTTTTAAAGGCATTATCTTGAGCAGGTTGTACAATGACGGCACCTTTTTTTCCCCAGAGAGATGCAAAGCTAGCAAGTAGCAGAATAGCTTTTGAAGAGTCTTTATTTACTCATCCGTGTGTTCTCAGAATGAACACAATAAAAATGCAGTCAGGTCAGGGCCGGTTCTAGGCATGCGGGGGCCCTTGGGCATCAGCTTGCCCTGGCCCCCCGGTGGGTGGGTGGGTGTGCATGCACATAAACGCACATGCGCGGTCCCCCCTCTTGCCCTCCCATGGCCCCCCTACCTGTCTAGTCTTTACCATTGCCCTTAATGAAGATGGCGGCTGCGGTTTCCCTAAGGGGAATGAAGCCTCCGCCGCCATCTTTGTTGATGGCACACATGCGTGCTACACGCGCACATCTCTGCCATCAACTAAGATGGCAGCAGCAGCTTCAGTACCTTAGGGAAACTGCAGCCGCCATCTTCATTAAGGGCAATGCTAAAAAGCTGGCTGACAGGTAAGTGGGGGGCGTGGAGGGGGTGTGGATCACGGAAGGGGAGTGGAGGGCCCGTTAGGGGCCCCTCAGGGGCTCCTGTAGCTCTGGGGCCCACGGGCCAGTGCCCAACCTGGCCGCCCAGAACTGGCCCTGAGTCAGGTGGCAACTTTCACTACCCACACACCTTCCAGTTCCTTTAATGAATATGGGAAAATGCCAGATCACAAGTGTGTTTCCTAACAGTGTATCCTATTGTTGTGCTTTCAGAGAGGGAGAATAAGCCTTTCTTGTCTAGCTTCTTGAGTGATGTGTCTCCTAAGCTTTTCATGACAACAGACTTGTTCACAAAGTGAACACTTGCTGATTTGTATAGCTCAACTGTTTTATTGTATACATGTTGTTGTACACCTCCTAGATATTTTATGGGATGGTGGTATATAAATACTTTTATAAATAAATTAATTATTCCGTACACAGACCTTACACTCATTGAACATTACATGTGAATAACTGGATGAGTGTCCAGCTCAGCTATTTGCGTACACAGAAGGCTTGCTCACACGTTACACTGAATACAGTGACAAGCTGTCTGTACACATGTAAAAATATTCATGTGACAGAGTGCACACCTGTTGATTTATTCAGCTCAGCTGTTGTGTACACAGACTGTGCACTCAAACACAATGTGTGAACGCCCATACTTACACAAATTGTACTCTTGTTAAATATAATATAGTTTTCTTTTTAAGGATATGAGTAGCGAGCCTCAGTGAAGGGTCGAAAATACTATCACTTCAGCTGTTTGTTCTGTGAAACAAAATGAAGAAGCAAATCTGCACAGACATTAACTTCACCTGAACTACCAAATACCTTCGCCCTCGCCCACAACTCTGTCAGCTAAAGCATGCAATCAGTTTAAAAAGTCATTATTTTATCTCTTCTGGTCATTTTATTCTATATTCCCTGTCTTGATATAAAAAGAATTGTAATGTTTAAGGCAATGCAGTTTTGGGAAGTTAACTGCACAAAGTTGCTTCTAGAGAGGTTTGATGCAGAGCTGATTGTATAATCTCCCCCTCCCCGCCCGCCCCCCCAAAAAAACCATACGGGAAGAATATCTGTTTTTAAATTAGAAGAGATCCTTCATGGAGCTATTCCACTTGATTCACCTCTAAGAATGGAACTGACTTTGAAATCAATCCAGAAACTGGTTAGTTAGGGTTGCAAGATTGTTACCTGGGACTGGGCCAGTTTGATCAGTTATACCAGTGCTTTGTCATCTGCACTGGTTTTCAGGCCCAAGTGAATGTGCAGGTTTGATCTTTAAAGCTCTAAATGGCTTGGGACTCGCTTACCTAAAAGACTGCTTCCTATTATGTGTACCAACCTGGAGCCTGGCATCATCCTCAGGCTCTTCTGCAGGTTCCACTGCCAAGTAAGGTGTAGCAGCTTGCTACTGGGGAGAGGGTCTTTTTGGTGATGGCACCACAGCTGTGGAATTTTCTCCCCAGAGAGGCTCACCTGGTACCTACTTTGTTTTTGTTGTTTCAACACCAGGTGAAGTATCATTAATTTTCCCAGGCCTTTTCTACTCAGTAAGAACAATCCAAAAGCAGGGGGAGGGAGAACTGAAGATAAACTACCTAATATAGAATCCTGCTAGGGTCGTCCCTGCAGGGCAGAAGGTAGGCGACATGTTTTCCTCCACTAATTTTTGTTTTTAATTATGCTTTCCAATGAACGAAACTGGAAGTAAAAAAATTAATACACCAACTTCGGGTATGATGTATTTTCTGCCCAATTCGGAAGAATATCCATCTATCCATCTAGGGATCTTTTATGTTTATATAACTTATATTGAAAAAAATCTTCTGCAAATCAGATAAAAATAGGGCTCACCATTTTGATGATGTGCTGCAACAAAAATTCCTTCCAAATGTCCAAACTGAAAAATTTAGTGTATATATATATATACCGCCCTTCCTCCCACTAGGAACCCAGGGTGGCAAACAAAAGCACTAAAAACACTTTAAAACATCATAAAACTTTGAAATGAAATAGACTGCCTTCAAGTCGATTCTGACTTATGGCGACCCTATAAATAGGGTTTTCATGGTAAGCGGTATTCAGAGAGGGTTTACCACTGCCTCCCTCTGAGGCTGAAAGGTTGTGACTGCCTCAAGGTCACCCAGTGAGCTCCATGGCTGTGTGGGGATTCAAATCCTGGTCTCCCTGGTCGTAGTCCAACACTCTAACCACTACACCTTTAAAACATCATAAAAACAGATATAAAAACCATAAATATTTAATATAAAATATATTAAAACAAGATATCTCTAACCACATTTTTAAAAGCTTTAAAATGTTTTTGTAAAAAGGTTTAAAAACATATTAAAAAGCAATTCCAACACAGGCGCAGACTTGGATAAGAAGATGGCTTAAAATATACTTTTTAAATAGGACAAAACTCACCACCATTTTCAAACAAATTAGGGCACAATCCAACTGCTATTTACACTGGGCTGAGGGGAGTTGGATATGACTGGGTCCTGGCTCAGCCAGGCTACACCAGAAGAAGCCCCCCATCCCAGCTCCGCTGTGGCAGAGCTGAGACTCAGATGGCTCAGCCAGGGATCCACCAGGGAAACCCAGCCCAGTGTAAGGGGAGCCGGGGAAGCTGGTGAAACTCATGAAAAAGGGGCATTCATTCCATGGGTGTGTCAGAGGAGGAGCCGGGGGACGAACTTATACAATATATAGGTCCCATTCAGCTCCCTCCTGCGGCCCGCCATCGCAGCAGCCGGTGTGCCAGGAAAAGGGGTGGCGGAAGGAAAAATGTATTTTCTTTCTTTCCACCGTGCCCTCCTGGCGCAGCCAGCATCCTTCCCTCCAAGAGGCCTCCAAGCAACAGCTCAATGTGGTGGTCCCTTCCGCCAGCTCTGACTCTGCTGGCTTCTCTCCCACTGGCCTCCCACCAGTCAGATTGCTTTGCCCCTCACTCAAAGGATTCTTCTTTCAGATAGTAACTACCAGCATTATGCATGCTGAAGCATACCAGTGCATGCTGAAGTCAACAACATACCTGCCAAATAGGAGCAGGAGTCTTGCCCATCTACAGTTAGCACCTGGAGAGCAGACTGAGCAGGCATATAGCTGACATCATATTCCGCTTTATGGTGAGAGGCATTCTGTTTCATTTTAAAATTAAAGAACAGCATGCACCTAAACAGTTCTGCTAGTGCAAGGAGTTTTAGCTGCACAATTCCCCTGTTCTTTCTTCTCCCCGTGCACACCCTGTTCACTCCCAAAATCTATTCCAGGGGTTCCTCCAATCCTCCTCCAGAACAGTTTTATGGGGAGCGTGGGGAGGTGAGAGGAGGGGGAAAGTTCCATTGTGCAACTAAAACTCCTTGCATTAGCACAACTGTTTAGTTGGATGCCTCCCATAGTAATTATTTCTAAATGTGCATCTAAATATATTTGTGGGGGTGATGTATACATGGCCAACTGAGGTGGACCAGCTGTCTTTCAAAGACGTTTTTCATAACTGGGCTTCTCATGGTGGGAACTCCAGGGTTCCCTGGAACACAGTCTGAAAACCATGGGTCTAGTGATCAGCATTAATATATTATGAGCTATATTCAATGTTAGTTCTATTCAGAGTAGACTCATTGAAATGAAGGGGCATGACTAACTGAAGTCTATTAATTTCAGTGGGTCTACTTCAAGTAATACTAGTTAGATACAACGCTATTTATTTTAATTTAGTTTACAGATTTATACACCGCTTTGCAGCCAGAAGCTATCAAAGCGGTGTAAAAATAGGATAAAATGTGATGCAATCCAAATGACACAAATTCTAAAATATATTCCATGAATCAGCTGAGACACGCTTCAGGGAAAACCTTCTTAAACAAAAACATTTTCAAATAGCTGCCTAAATGTTAAAATGCTAGACATGCTATCCAGAACTTTTTGTGTGTTGGTATTCACCAAAACAGAATGCCGTCACCTCTGTTTCCCCTTCCACTGGCAGCCATTTTGTCTTGGCACCCATGACACTTTTATCAGGGTATGAATACCAGCATCTCATATTTTATCAGAAAAGCACTGTGCCTGCCTAATTTTAGCTGATAATTGATTCCAGAGGACTGGAACTGCAGCACTAAAAGCCTGGTTTCTAGTACAAACTAAGCACACCTCTAGAGCATATGGTACTCTCCGCAGTGCCTTCTTATTTATTTAACAAAATTCGTATACCACTTAATTATCCATAACCTCTGCACAGTTATCTGAGGAGTGCAGTTGCCAGACAGGGATATATGGGGCGAAGCATTGCTACAGATGATGGTAGATTCTTGCATAGAAACAGCCTGGCTGCTCAAAGTTCCACAAACTCTTCAGGGCGTCAATACCTCAAAGTTCTGTTTGGGGAAGAGCTCTAGCTCAGTGCACATGCTTTGCATGCAAAAGGTCCTGGGCTCAATCAGGAGCACCTCCAGGTAGACAGGGAAAGACACCTGTCTGCAACTGGGAGAGCAATGGGCCTTGCTTGACAATCAGCCCTGCATGTCCCCGTTCTCGAGGTTCTTCGCTGTAATCTTTTTAATATCCTGCAGTTCTGCTTGTTGTGATATTATGCCTCAGGATAGTCTCTTGTAAGCTCTTTTGAAACCCAATGTATTTGGGGAGGTTGTCATTTCAACATCATTTTTGTGACATTTATTTAATCTGCGCTCAATGTTCTCTGCAGCTCCTTTGCTGGGAAAAAAGTAATAATCTCTCAAATAAAACTGCTCTGAAATCACCTGCCAAGGGTCCTGTGCTTTATATAAGATATTAATGGATATCAGCTCAATAATTGACAAATCATTCTAACACAGAGGGCAAGAAAAGGTTCCAACAAGGGATAGCTACCTGCTGTTCAATCTTCCTGCAGTGAAGTCAATTACAGTGGCATTAGCTCTTGAGAGATCTTTATCTGGGTTGTGTTTCTTAAAAACGTTTTACCACATTCATTTGGCAACTATTCTTCCTGTTTGAAAATGTTCCTTATAATATGGTATAAAGGTTGCTCGTAACTGAAAGAGCGGTGTAATGACTCTTAAGGCCAAACTACATGTTACATTAAACACGATCATACAATTTCTATATCTGGGGTTTCCTCTTTTAAAAAGCAAATGGTATATGTGTGAGAGACAGGAATAAGCTATTACCAAAGACCTAGAGCTAGCTGATCAGACCAGGCACAGGAGCACACTGCTGTGAATGCCATTGTGGATCACCCAGAAAGAAAATGGACAATGCAGACTAGTTACTCCATATCCCTATCCATGCATACTCACACTCATGCAAGCTTGCCTTGGCCTGGGGAAGCTGCAGCAGAAGAGACAGGAGAAATGGTGGTGCGCTGGGCTGTCTTGATGGTAGCTGTGGGTGCGTCTCTGATTTGCTTCTAGATTTGGGAAGCTTTTATACCCAAGAGCCCATTTGATGTCTCCACTGGGCCTCCTCTCCCGCCAGCCACAGTATGGCACCAATGTGCTAAATAGGTCAATAAGCCCTCATCTCCGCTCTTCAGCACCAAGCCTCACCTCCACACCAATTTCAATGCCTAGGTACCTTCATTGTTATGAATCAGGGCTATAGCTTGGGTCATCCTGTTCTTTTGCCATAGCTCAAGGGGGCCCAAACTGGTACTTTATTGCTATAATTGTTGCAAACATCCTCTTCTTTTATCAACATCATGGCCTTCACGCTCTCGCCATTAGGCCTCCCACAGTCTCTGGCCTTTTACCTAAAAAGAATACATTCACACCCACATACGTACAAACACTCTTTCATTAGGATAAGCTACTAGCAAAGTATCCTGTAAAATGCAGGATAAAGACAGACATTTGCAATTGCCTAGAGACGTGGACATTCATCACAGAAACTGGTGACAATCTATAGGATCAAAGACAGCTGCTATGCACACTACTATTTGTTCTTTTAGCTTAAAAAGCATTATATGAAAGGGGATATGTTGTAATTTATCTGTAGAGCATACTAAAATATAAGAGTAGCAGAGAAGCATGCATGAATGCAATCAATAGTAAAGGCTTTGCCTGATGTCAAGGGGATCATGGGATTACAGCACATGGGGAAGAGGGTTAACTCTTTGCCTCATGCTGCAAACCTGATGAAAATCGCACATATGCAGAAGAACCTATTCATCCAATAAGAGAAACTGTCCCTTACCAAGGCAAATAGAAGCTAGCAGGAACAATTTTTATTGCAATCATGGCATGGGGAGGAAAAGGTTAACCACCCCTTCCTGCCCAGCATGGTCTCAATCCTGATCAAATTCCCCCTCTCCTCAGAACAGCAGCTATTGGGGAGGGGGAGCACTCACATAACCATGTCCATTATATGCGCTCCTGCATTTAATGCATAGGTAGGGAAACTCAGGCCCAAAGACGAAATGTGGTCCTCCAGGACCCTCAGACTGGCCCTTGGGGCTCTGCCCAAGCCATGCCCCTCCCTAAGCCACGCCTCTTGCTTGCCCTGCTCCACTCAAGTGCTGTTCTGTGTTCTTGAACTGTGACAATATCCTCTTGCTTGCTTGAATTGAGAAATCTGTGAATGGAATCTCTGACTGAATGTAGCCTACTGAAAGAGGTAAGGATCACATGTGTTGCTCCGCCCACTTTTGCTTCCACACACCATGGGATTTGCCTCCCCCCAAAAGTTTTCCCATGAGGGAATGCAGCCTTTGGGCTGAAATTTTTTTTCCAGTGGTTGGCAGGCCAGGGCTGCAGCGCTTACCTGACCTCCCATCACCCACATTGTTGCAGTGTACCAGGATGGAGAGGGGGATGGGTGAGACAACACTGAGATCAGCATGGTGCAAACATACTGGAGGTACGGATTTGACACTCCCATTTGCACCATGAAAATTTTGACACCATCTCACCACTCTACCTCCCAGTATGCGGCAGCAATGTGGGTGACAGGAGGTCAGGTGAGCACTGCTGTCCCACCTGGCCAACCCTACTGAGTTTGGTCCATGGGATGGTAATACATGCCTGGCAGCAAAATCTGGGCTAGGAACACCCAGGGCTGCCTCAATTGATTTTGCTGTCTGTGACAAAGCAGTAAATAGCACACACACACACACATCTCCAGGCGCATAGTACCCCTCAGCATGCATAAAATTGGCTTTAAAAGAACATTTTGGTTCAGATCAATAAATGGAGCAATCTCTTGACCAATGAAAACTTCAAATGAATGCAAGAAGGTGTTCTTTCAAATGGGTTTTTTTAAATGCTGAAACTGATTTCTCCAGATCCAAATTCTTGTTCTGTAATAACATAAGAAGAACTCTGCTGTATCAGGCCAAAGGTCCATCTAGTCTAGCATCCTGTTCTCACTGTGGCCAAACAGGTGTCTCTGGGAAGCCCACAAGCTAGACCTGCGTGCAACAACAGACTTCTCACTTGTAATCCACAGCAACTGGTATTCAGAGTCATACCACCTCTGACACTGGAGATGGTACACATGGATATTCTTATCCTGCATAAATTTGACTTAACCCCTTTCAAAAGCCATTTAGGTTGGTAGCCATCACCACATCTTTTGGGAGCGATGTGTGAAGAAGTGCTTTCTTTTGTCCATCCTCACTCTTCCCACATTGGAAGGCCCTGGGTTCTCTAGTATCATGAGAGAGGGAGAAGACAAGCCTCAAGCCTCTGCACGGGGCGCTAATTGTGGAGTGGAGTGCGCCCCAGGCAGTGACGGGAGGGAGGAGTTAGAATCCTCCCATCTATGACCCGGCTCTTACGAGATCACCCACAATCCTGGG
The DNA here is from genome assembly GCF_030035675.1 of Rhineura floridana. NCBI lineage: Eukaryota > Metazoa > Chordata > Lepidosauria > Squamata > Rhineuridae > Rhineura > Rhineura floridana. Next base: position 23,830,822 of record NC_084485.1, on the reverse strand, counting down.
CAGTCTCGCGAGAACAGCCAAGGGGTGGAGCCAGACCTGGCCCTTTGAAGGCCCCAGTCTCCTGTGAGCCGGCCTCTTTCTTTGTGTGCTGGCTTTCCAACCCACCCTCCCTTGGTCTTAGGGCATGACTGAGCTGTGTTTAACTGGGTTGCTGGTTGACAGGGCCGGATAGGAATTTTTCCTGTCAACGAATCTGGCCCCATGGTTGAGCAGGTTTTTTCGCCTATCCCTCAGTGGTTCACTGTGCAATTGTTAGGCGTTCACTCACTTCTGTCACAACTTTAGGAGGAAATGGCATTGGGTAGGATCAATCATAAGGGGGACTCCCATAAGGAGTCCAGTGGGGGTCCACGATGGCCATGCCCCTAGCTTGGGAGGGGCACAGCCTCATCCAGCTCACAACCCCTCCCACTGGTGGGTCAGCGGGACCACAGGTGCCTTGGGTTCACAGCCCACCTGGGTCTAAAGCAAGCCAACTCCCAAGGGTAATTCCCAACTGTTTGTTGGTTGATTCAGCATTCCTCCAGCATGGGCTGCCGGAATGAAGCGGATCCTTGCCCTGCTGCCATGCCAACCCCACTTTACTTGCTCTTATCAATAAAGTTGTGGCCTTACTTCACCCATAAACCTGTGTCTGGCTGTGTTATTCCCATTGCTAAAGGGGGCGCAACATGCTCCTACCACACGAAAGCTTCTCTCTATTTCCTTCACACCATGCAAATTTATACACATCTGTACACATACAGGCTTCCCTCTCCTTTTCTCTAAATTAAAAAGCCCTGAATGTTGCAACCTTTCCTCACAGGAGAATTGCTCCACCCCCTTGATCAATTTGGTTGCCCTTTTCTGAACCTGTTCCAGCTTTAGAATATCCTTTTGGAGGTGCAGTGACAAGAACCGTGCACAGTACTCCAAATGTGGTCACACCATAGATATTTATAACAGCATTATGAAAGTGGCAGTTTTATTTTCCATATCCTTAGGTCTATTTTTTTTATGTAAGCCCCATAAGGTAGAGACATATCAAATATGCCCCTTGTACAGAGGGTGCCATATAGATAACAAGTGGGACATGCAACAAAATGTTGCAGCATGGAGCGCTCCTGATCAGGGTTTCAGCTAGTCATGCCCTTTTCCAGGATACTCTATTTCATCCAGGGCTGGCACCAGACTGCAGGGGCCATTGGCAGTGGTGGCAGTGGTGGCAGAAGTGGTGGTTGCAGCACTGCTCCTGCCACAGCAGGCTTAAATAAACCTGGCTGTGTCAGGGATTAGCACGCTATGCACGCATGCCTGCCATCATCCAAGATGGCAGGATCATGCTGACATCCTCATTGCCATCTTGGATGATGGCAAGCACACTGCACAGCCATACATTCACAAATGCACAGCACTGCATGGCCAGCCCGTGCCAGCGGTGGGCAGAGCTTGGAAAAGTTACTTTTTTGAACTACAACTCCCATCAGCCCCAGCCAGCATGGCCACTGGATTGGGGTGATGGGAGTTGTAGTTCAAAAAAGTAACTTTTCCAAGCTCTGGCAGTGGGGTTGTTGTCTGGAAGGCTGCCCTAGAAGCAGGGGCCCCTCCCAGTGCCAGGGGCTGTCGGCCAGTGACCAACTTGGCTACCTGCTGGTGCCGGGCCTGATATCATCGCCTATCCCCATCCCAGTTTTCTATCCTGCCCTCCCCACAAAAAGTCAGTATTCTGTGTCCATTGAGCTTGCTTGCTGTTGTTGTCGTAGTCATCTGCAACATCATAATCATCTGTTAGACTTGTTGTTAGTCACTTGTTAACCAAAGCTCTCCAAGCAACTTACATTGAAAAACAAATAAATTATACAGTTAAAAGAATTGTTACGAGACACCTGAAATCATTTACACACACACAAACATACACCATAACACCTACAGGAAGCTTTGACAGCACACTAAATAGCACAATATAATCACAGTCCATTGAAAGCCTGGGAAAAAGGTGTTTACCTGGCACCAAAAAGATGTCAGATGGGGAGTGCCTTCCACAGATAGGGAGCCACAACTGAAAAAGTGTGTGCGTGGAGCATACACACACACACACACAAACTTCACTTTTTCATGGGATCTGGGTAAAAGGTTGGATCCATTAGAATTAATCTGAACCTTGAAAAGTGCATAGAGTAAAAGAGGACGTGGGAAAGGGTGTCCCTCTTCCAGTTTCCTACTTCAGCTCTATTTACTTTTCAAGGAAGAAAAAAGGCAGTGGTCTCTCAGCAGAGCCGATGAGGTGGCCCTGCTTCCCTCTTTCTCTCTTTCTGCTGCAGCCTGATGGAACGATATTATGGAATGGCCTTACTTTGCAGGCGAGGAGGCATTCAATGCTAGTCCTACTCAGAGTAGATCCATTAAAGTTAATAGGCATGGCTAACTTAGCTTCATTGATTTCAATGGGTCTCCTCTGAGTAGGACTCAGCTGAATGCAATCCAGTGTCACTAAGCTGGGCTCAGAGAGCACTTTGGGCAAGACAAGCCCAGTAATGCATTCCGGATGATCTCCTATCATTTATTTGTTTTGGAGATATATTCCCCATCGTTCAATCAAATGATTTTCAAGCTGTCTTCCAAGCAGCAAGCAATAATACCCAGATCCTCCTCCAGAAAACCCTCTCTCATGTGCACGCACACGCGCACACACACAAACTAGCAGCCCTTAGTGCTGTGGCTGAACGTGGGACCAGAATATCATGCTTCCCTTTGGTTTTTCAGTCCCAGGACAAATAGGAGTTAAGATCTGAGTGTTCTTTCAGGGGGGGAGAGTGGTGGTGTCTGGACAGGACTTTGGGGGCATATCTGAGTGAGCAGGAGAGTCTCCCAAACACAGCAGGGCTGGCTTACCACACTTTGAAACAGGTGAAAGTAAGTATTACAAAATACAAAGCATGAGTGAGGCGTGTCAGGCCAAGGAGCCGAATGTGGCCCTCCAGGCCTTTCCAACTGGCCCTCAGGACTCTCCTCAGGCCTTGCCTCCTCCCCAGGTCACATCCTCTCTCTCCAGAACACACCTCTCACTGGCCTTGGCTCCAGACCCTCCTCCATTTCTTTTGCCTGGCTAGAATGTGTCTTCAGATTGTAATAGTCTGGTTGTGATTAGGGTTGCCAGGTTCTTGGCCTGAGACTGATCTTGTATCTTTAAGAGAAGAGAAAGTTAGCCAAGTGCAGGTGTTCTTGCAACCCTGTAATGGGAAAAACCACAAGGTGGAATTCTCCCTCCCCCCGCCACAACTTTTAAAGATACAGAAGACCTCTTGGTTGCCAGGCCCGGCCTCCCAGAGGTCTTCCGTATCTTTAAAAGTTGTGCAAGGGGAAGGGAGAATTCCACCTTGTGGTTTTTTCCATTACAGGGTTGCAAGAACACCTGCACTTGGCTGACCTTCTCTTCTCCTAAAGATACAGGATCAGTCTCAGGCTATGGACCTTGCAACCCTAGTTTGTGATGGACTGTAATTGTTTGCCTGGGGAGAGAGATGTAAGCATAGAAACCTCTGACTTGTGTGTGGCTGCAAACAAGTTCGCTTCCGCTGCTCCATATTTGGCCCACGGATGGGGCCAAACTGGTTGCCTCCTTGCAGCAAGTGCAACATCCCAGTGGCTGCCTTCTCCTGGGGGAGGCCAGAGTGTGTGGCTCTCCAGGCGCAGGGCAACTCCAGTGTCCCAATATGTTGAATTTGTTTCCTTAAAAACATTAATCAGCCGTCTTGTTTTTTTAAAAGAACATACGCAAGCTCTTGCGAAGTGCAGTGCATGGGCTTGTAGCATCATATGAAATCCCTGACACTAAGTCCTGTAGGAGGCCCAGCATGAAATGTTACTTACTGGGGACTTGTTCTGTCATATAAGGCCTAAATTCTTATGAATTAAATTATAGATTTTAGGGACTAAACCAGTGATTCCCAAACATTTTTTCCCCACAGACCACTTGAAAATTGATTCTTTTGTTGCAGCCATTGTAATGCGCTGTGCTAGTTGTTGCATGACTTTTAATTGTATTTTATTCCTTCTTTTATTTCTTATATTGTATTTAATTGTATTGTTATAAACAAAACGCCCTAGCCCCTTTTTGAGGTCTAGTGGCTTGGGTTCGCTTCAAAATACTCACTCAATAGAGCTCAAGAACGAATGAAACAAAATGGAGTAGGAGTGTATTTATTTCTTAGATCCAGTGCCTGCAAGGGAAGAGGACCATCACCGCCCAGGGAGGGAGAGCCATCTGCCTGCTTTGCTGCTGCTGCTGCTTGGCCAACATCTCTGCTCTCTCCTTCTTGGGCTCCTGCTCTGCACATGGGCACCTTGCAGGACCAGGCCCCAGGTACTCAGCCAGCTGTGCCTGATACTGTTCCACCTGTCCCTTCTCTGGAGGGGATATATAAGCCGGCTGGCTGAGGGGGCTTGGGAGATCCAGTGCCTGCAAGGGAAGAGGACCATCACCGCCCAGGGAGGGAGAGCCATCTGCCTGCTTTGCTGCTGCTGCTTGGCCAACATCTCTGCTCTCTTCTTCTTGGGCTCCTGCTCTGCACATGGGCACCTTGCAGGACCAGGCCCCAGGTACTCAGCCAGCTGTGCCTGATACTGTTCCACCTGTCCCTTCTCTGGAGGGGATATATAAGCCGGCTGGCTGAGGGGGCTTGGGAGATCCAGTGCCTGCAAGGGAAGAGGACCATCACCGCCCCGGGAGGGAGAGCCATCTGCCTGCTTTGCTGCTGCTGCTTGGCCAACATCTCTGCTCTCTCCTTCTTGGGCTCCTGCTCTGCACGTGGGCACCTCGCAGGACCAGGCTCCAGGTACTCAGCCAGCTGTGCCTGATACTGTTCCACCTGTCCCTTCTCTGGAGGGGATATATAAGCCGGCTGGCTGAGGGGGCTTGGAAGATCCAGTGCCTGCAAGGGAAGAGGACCATCACTGCCCAGGGAGGGAGAGCCATCTGCCTGCTTTGCTGCTGCTGCTGCTTGGCCAACATCTCTGCTCTCTCCTTCTTGGGCTCCTGCTCTGCACGTGGGCACCTCGCAGGACCAGGCTCCAGGTACTCAGCCAGCTGTGCCTGATACTGTTCCACCTGTCCCTTCTCTGGAGGGGATATATAAGCCGGCTGGCTGAGGGGGCTTGGGAGATCCAGTGCCTGCAAGGGAAGAGGACCATCACCGCCCAGGGAGGGAGAGCCATCTGCCTGCTTTGCTGCTGCTGCTGCTGCTTGGCCAACATCTCTGCTCTCTCCTTCTTGGGCTCCTGCTCTGCACGTGGCACCTCGCAGGACCAGGCTCCAGGTGGCGCTTTTCCCGGGAAGAAGAACGGTTTGAGAGCTGCGTTGGTGCGCATGGAGCACGGGACTGTGGTTGTTGTGTAGACCTGAATGGAATGAGTGGATGCTTGTATGACTGTATGTTGTGAGTGTGTGTGTATTTTTATTTTATTTTATTTTTATTTTATTTTATTATGTGCCTGGGCGGGAGGATAGGGTATTGGGAGGGGGGACCAGAGGGGGCCCCTGTTAGCGTAGTGACGGGTAATGGGAGGTATGGCGTTGTGAGGAGGACATGCCGGTTGAGGGGAACTCGGCACAGACAATTGGTGGCTGTACCGTGTTCCGGTCCTCCCCACATCCACAGGATTGCTGGTAGTTCTATCAGCCAACTCTCGGATCTCCAGTTGCTGCTTCTTAATGCCAGATCGGTAAATAATAAAGCTTCCCTCATCCATGATTTAATTGTGGATGAGGCGGCCGATCTGGCGTTTATTACTGAGACATGGGTGAGCGATCTGGGAGGCATTAATCTCTCCCAGCTGTGCCCACCTGGGTACTCGGTTCAGCATCTGGGTAGATCCGGGGAGGGGGAATCGCTGTGGTCTATAGAAGTTCCATCCCTCTCATTAGGCTCCCTATCCAGGTAGCTAATGGTCTGGAGTGTCTCCATATTACGTTGGGCCAGCGAGACAGACTGGGAATACTGTTGGTGTACCGTCCACCCTGCTGCCCAACAGCCTCCCTAACTGAGCTGACGGAGGTGGTCTCGGGCTTGGTGTTGCGATCCCCCAAATTTATGGTATTGGGGGATCTCAACATTCATGCCGAGACCGCTTTGTCTGGGGCGGCTCAGGACTTCATGGCCTCCATGACAGCCATGGGGCTGTCTCAATTTGTTACTGGCCCTACGCATATTTCGGGGCACACTCTAGACTTAATTTTTGCTACTGGAGCAGGGGATGGTGATCTGGGAGTGAGGGATTTTACATCTATTCCTCTGTCATGGACAGATCATCGCCTATTGAGGTGTAGGCTCACAATGTTTTCTCCCCTCTGCAAGGGTGGAGGACCTATTAAGATGGTCCGCCCCCGGAGACTAATGAATCCTGAAGGTTTTCAGAAGGCTCTGGGGAGTTTTCCGGCTGATAAAACTGACGCTCCTGTCGAAACCCTGGTCAATCTGTGGAATACGGAAATGACCCGGGCAGTTGACACGATCGCCCCGGTGCGCCCTCTCCTCTGCAGAGCTCAATTGGCTCCGTGGTTTACCCCGGAGCTAAGAGTGATGAAGCAAGAAAGGAGACGGATTGAGTGCAAATGGAGACGAACTCCCGACGGCTGTGGTCTTGCACTTGTGAAGATCTCTACCAAGCTCTATGTGAAGGCGGTGAGGGCAGCGAAGAAGCAGTACTTTGCTGCCTCCATTCAGTCATCTTCTAACCGCCCAGCGGAACTTTATAAGGTTGTTCGGGGACTTTTACACTCTGGTCCTCAGAATGCAATAATACCATCAATAGCCCGCTGTAATGAGTTTGCGAGACACTTCCAAGATAAGATCGCAAACATCCGCCGGGACCTTGACTCCAATATTGTAGCAGTTGAGCCTAATGAGGTGTCCAGAGCACAGTCCTGTCCTGTTTTATTGGATGAATTTCAGTTGGTTCAGCTCAAGGACGTGGACAAGGTGCTTGGACAGGTGCGGGCGACCACTTCTGCTCTGGATCCTTGCCCCTCATGGCTAATAAAAGCTAGCAGGAACGGAACAGCCGGATGGGCCAAGGAGGTGATCAATGCCTCTTTACGAGAGGGAGTGGTCCCACCCTGCCTGAAACAGGCGGTGGTGAGACCGCTCCTAAAGAAAACCACCTTGGACCCTGAAAATCTTGACAACTATAGACCGGTAGCAAATGTTCCGTTCCTGGGCAAGGTTTTAGAGCGTGTGGTCGCTCACCAGCTCCAGGCTCTCTTGGATGAAACTGATTATCTGGATCCATGTCAATCGGGCTTTCGGCCAGGGTTTGGTACAGAAACAGCCTTGGTCGCCCTGTATGATGACCTCTGTCGGGAGAAAGACAGAGGGAGTGTAACTCTGTTGGTTCTCCTTGATCTCTCAGCGGCTTTTGATACCATCGACCATGGTATCCTTCTGGGACGTCTTGTGGACTTAGGAGTTGGAGGCACTGCTTGGCGGTGGCTGTGCTCCTACCTCAAGAATCATCTCCAGAAGCTGGTGCTTGGGGAGCATTACTCGAGTCCCTGGATACTCCAATATGGGGTCCCACAGGGTTCAGTTCTGTCCCCCATGCTCTTTGATATCTATATGAAGCCGCTGGGCGAGGTCATTAGGAGATTTGGAGTGCGTTTCCAGCAATATGCTGATGATACGCAGCTCTACTTCTCCTTTTCATCTTCTTCAGGTGAGGCTGTTAATGTACTAAACCACTGCCTGGCCGCGATAATGGACTGGATGAGAGCTAATAAACTGAGACTCAATCCTGACAAGACTGAGATGCTGTTGGTGGGGGGGCTCTCTGCCCAGATGGTTGATGTCCGACCTGCCCTAGATGGGGTTACACTCCCCCTAAAGGAGCAGGTCCATAGTTTGGGGGTCTTATTAGATCCGCTCCTGTCACTGGAGGCTCAAGTAGCCTCGGTGGCACGGAATGCGTTCTACCAGCTTTGGCTGGTAGTCTAACTACGACCCTATCTGGATAGGGAGAACCTTGCCACAGTTATCCATGCTCTGGTAACCTCTAGATTGGACTACTGTAATGCACTCTACGTAGGGTTACCTCTGAAGACGGTTCGGAAACTTCAGCTGGTGCAGAATGCTGCGGCCAGAGTTCTTACTGGGACAAAAAAAATTGATCATATAACACCTGTCCTGGCCCAGCTGCACTGGCTACCAATATGTTTCCAGGCCAGATTCAAAGTGTTGGTTCTTACCTATAAAGCCCTTAACGGCATCGGACCGCAATACCTGGCGGAACGCCTCTCCCGCTATGTACCTACCCGGTCGCTGCGCTCGACGTCGAAGGCCCTTCTCCGTGTCCCAACGCATAGGGAGGCACGGAGAACGATAACTAGAGCTAGGGCCTTCTCAGTGGTGGCCCCCGAACTATGGAACGCCCTCCCTGATGAGATACGCCTGGCGCCTTCTTTGCTATCTTTTCGGCGCCAGGTAAAGACCTACCTCTTCACCCAGGCATTTTAAAAATTTTAAAATTTGAATTTAAAATTGAAAATTTTTAATTATGTTTTATTGTGTTTTTGTATTTTAACCTGTTTTATTATGCTGTACACCGCCCTGGGAGCTTATTGCTATAGGGCGGTCTAAAAATGTAATAAAATAAATAAATAAAATAAATTTCTTAACACGTGCACATGGAGAAATAGCAAGCTAGTTCTGGCAAACTATGCCTTGCTGGCCTTTTTATCCTTTGTTTTACTAATTATGCATGCATCATTATGATCATAATTACATCACTTTAATCCCTGCCCATCTTCTTCTGGTAACGTCCCCTCGCTTCCATATCCATATATGGAACTTGTTTTTCACACTATTCCACCTTGAATGTTGCAACAATATTTGATACTTTTCTACAATACAGCTGGACATTGCAACTAAAGCCTGAGACCTTATTTTTGCAAACGCAGCTTTAAACAAACAATGAAAATGCAAGTTAGCAAATTAGCATTTCTTCTAACACACACACAAGTAAATTAACTGTCAGCATTTTAGCACACAAGCAAGTCATACTGTGCTACAATTTCAAACAGGCCCAACACTTTTTACTTTAAGCAAACAAATAAGCAAAATACATTTGTTTAATTCAAACAAAGTCCATTGTCACAGTATGACACTTTGAATTCTATTTTATTGTATTACAGTTTGCATTCCCTAGAATTCAGATTGTCATACAATAAAATACAATATAAGAAATAAAAGAAGTAATAAAAATACAATTTAAAATCAATATGAATATTTAATGTGGACATTCCACAGACCATCTGGATGAAGCTTGTGAACCACTAGTGGCACGGACCATGGACAGTTCAGTCCATCTAAAATCTAAAATCAACAAGGCTAAAACTTGCCTAAATCCCTATTGTTCAGGGATGGTGATATCAGAGCCACAAGCCAAATCAATCTCTTTGCAGAAATAATTTGATCAAATGAGCCAAAGAAAGGTATGGTCAGGCTGGCAGTGCATGACTTGCTAGGCTATAAGAGGAAAGATCCATTAATATTCATCACACTTGTGCTGGATATTGCTTCAGGTTAGAATTCTGCATGAATGTCCACGCCTATTGAAATGAAAGTTACATTTTGTGCTCTACGAGATGCATCCCTGTCATTACTTGGAATTCGATCATTTAGGGCTCTAAGGAAAGGACATTTCCTATCATGCTGCTCCCCTACAATTGCATTCCCTTTTTCATGCCAGCAAGCAGTCTTCTTGTTGTAAATGTTTCTGGCATCACAGCAATAACAAGGAGACGCAAAGAGGCCTGAACATCAGTGGCATTGTGGAGAGGAAATGTAGAGGAGCATAACTCTGAGACTGTTGTTTTCCAAAGCTAAAAGAAGGAAGGGCCATCAGTTATCTGGTGCTCTGGTAGATGTAGATGACATCATCTACCAGGTAACTGATGGACCTTCCATGCTCTAGCAAATGAATGAGGCAATAATGAGGCTCTCTAGTTTACATCTAAGCAAAAGTCAAAGAACGAGGGAAATAATCAGGCAGAATCAGGATATTTCTTTCCTTTGACTGGTTCCTACTTCATACAAGCATTTAAAGGGTATCACTTTTTTGCAGGATTACTTGCATTTCTAATTAAAAGCTAACGTTTGCACTTCAGCTGGCTGAAGATCTTTTGTTAAAGCTCAGCGTGTTTTACAAGTTGCACCACTGCAATCAGAAATAAGTCCCTCTGAGTTCAATGGAGCTTATCCCCAGGAAACATTGCACAGGATTGCAGTCAGGCTATCCTAAAAAATTGTGTATTATGGCCATGGCTTTGGACTCTCCTTGGGGGGCATGACTATGGGGACTGTCATGATGAGTTTCTGCACATCCAAATTTACCACTGCACCACTGTTGTACATGTACATTCCTTGTAAGGAAGTTAGTTGCCAGTTCAAGCTCTACCCCTTTGTGCTACACTGAATGGAGGGTGCCTGGATTTCAAAGAGCCAGATTGGCGATGGTGTTTTCCATGTAGTTTGCCCATGTAAAAAATTAAGTAGTCAGTGTAAGGGGGATGCCAAGGGGAGAAGGCTTTGAACCTTTGCTCCCTGTGCAGTCCCAGCTGGAACTGCCACACATACACACACAGAGAGACAAATATCTGATACAACAAAGGTCACGTCTAGTTTGGCTCTATGACTGGCTCTTCAGGAATGGTAAAGGTAAAGGGCTGCAGTAGGACACAACACATGCATGAAAGGCTCTTTGGGTCTCAGTCAAAGATTCCACCTGAATTGATGCATTGTTCCACCAAAGGCCACCCCCACACAACAGCAGACTTCTGTGCATAGATCCCATTGATTGACTGGGTCCCAGTAGGGTTGGGGAAGAAATACGGTTCGCATTCCTCCTGCCGGCAGGAAGGGCGGGATATAAATCAAATACTAGATAAATAAATAAAGGCAAGCTTACCTAATTTGCATTTTCTGAAACAGTACGCAAACCAAGACCACAGACAGCTTTGAAATTTGCAGCGCAGTTCTCCAACCAATTGATGTGTACAAACATGCATATGCTAGGGTAAAGTGTGCAGGTAAATGCATATATTAAAGAAAACATAAAAATGCTTTGAATTACGGAACGTTGCTTTGAAAAAACATATACATTAGGCAAAATTGCATACAAAATGTGGGGAAAAAATTAAAGTGTGTTTTAAATTGTTTTTAAAAGATGTGTTTTAAATTTGTATATTTGTTTTTAATGTTTTTAGTTACTGTAAACCGCCCAGAGAGCTTCGGCTATGGGGCGGTATACAAATGCAATAAATAAATAAATAAAATTGGGAGAAACTGTCCCTAAATGTTGATGAAATTTCATAAGGACTTTTTTTTAAAAAAAAATTGCAAATGCATGTAGAAATGTGGAGGACACAACTTAAAATTGGATAAATGAGAAACTGAGAGAAACCAAAATTGTCAAATTTGCCCATCCCGAATTCCAAGCAACAAAAGATATGTGGGGGAGGAGAAGCCATTCATCCAGCACCTTTGTGCATTTATTTTTTACAGCATTATCCCACCTTTCTTCCACAGAACTCAAGGTAGCATTAGGGACCTGTCAATTTCTGTACTCTTGATTTCTAATTTGTCCAGTCTTAAATTCAGATCTCCTCATTTCTGTAGCAAGTTGTGATTTTTTTAAAAAAAAATCCTCATGAAATTTCTTCACCATTTTAGTGTGAATTTCTCCTAATAAATACATTTTTGTATGTTCTCATACCATAGTGGATTTTTGTATGTTATTTTCACAAATAGATTCTTTTTTATACACACTTTCACCAAATATATGCATTTCTGGAAACAATGGTTGGTTGGCGAACTGCACCGCAAAATATGGATAGGTCTGAATTTCAAAAGAAGGTTGTTTCGGTTCTCATATTGTTTTGGAAAGTGCAAATTTGATTGATTTGGCTTTAGATGCAAACTGAATTTAATTTCTCCCCCATCCTTAGGTAGCATACACAGTTCTTCCTCCGTCTCCCCTTTTCATCCATACAACAACCTTGTAGGGTAGGTGAGGCTGAGAGAGAGACTAGCCCAACGTTTCTCAGTGATCCTCTTGGCTGAGTGAGAATCTGATCCTGCACAAGTTCAAAATCTCCAAAGTACAAATCTGACACTCTAACCCAGCCTTTCCCAACCAGTGTGCCTCCAGATGTTGTTGGACCACAACTCCCATCTTTCCTGACCATTGGCAATGCTGGCAGAAGCTGATGGGAGTTGTGGTCCAACAACATCTAGAGGCACACTGAAGGCTGCTCTAACCACTACACCACACTGGTTCTATATACTGCACTGTGTAGCAAGATATTCTGGATCAGGTTGCTGTATCATGACAACCACCACTTTTTGAGATGTGTGACTTATGTAAAATGGGCCCACTTTATGGATGGTTCACATATTAATGAGAACCTACAGAATATGCACTTCCTGAAACAATATGCAAACTGAAACACCGCTGTCCTTCAAAATTTGCACTTTCCTCATTTTTGTGTGTGTGATGCACTTCTCCACTTTTAAGGAAAAAAGTGCCCCAAAATGCATATATATATTAGGGCAAAATGTGCATTAAAGTTAATGAAAATAAAAAATAAAAATAAAAGGCAACATACAAAATTGCTTGATGAAATGTGCATATTAGGGCAGTGTTGCATACAGCAATATGCATATTAGGAGAAAGCCACATTAAAATGTTGATGAATTTTCAGGAAGGCTTTCTTTTTTAAAAAATGTGCAAACTGATGTAGAAATATGGCAAATTTAAGATTTAGATTAAGATTACGAATAGAGAAAAACTGACATTGACCAGTTTGTTCAGCCCTAGCAGAGCTATACGGCCTCTTTCCACAGCTCCTTAATGATGCTGCCTTCTAAAATTTCCTCCCAAAGCAGCTTCTTCTGCCATACCTTCCATGAATCATTACAGCCTTCACCTTTTTTCACATCATAGTGCCTATATCCACGCATCTCCCTTGCCAAAGCCTGCTGAATAGATCAAGCATTAACCAACTGCTTCCCCACCATCAGCTTTCAAAGGCAAGGAATATTTGGAAAGGGAGAAAATGAGTGGTGAACCTGTCCCAAAGCTCTCCACTGTGGTGGGTTTAGTTGAAAAGCACAGGGGATGAAACACAAAGTACAGCTAGAATCAGGAGTGCATTAGAATTCAGAGCCATTTTAAAGCACTTCCCTCCCTGCAGTTCATCGCTGACAACTGTAATTTGCCTGCACATTTTTGAGACTATCCTATGCAAACAGTCCTTACTTTGAATGTAGGAGATTGGTTATTGTCTCTGGCAGAGGAACAGAGCAGCACCTTTGCATCCTTCAGTCAGCAGCTCCTCATTTTTAGTACTTAGCTTTCAAACAGAATAGCATCCATTCAACTAAAGAATCTGATGGAAGGGAGCCATTCACTGGTACAAGGATAAATAAATGAAAGGATATAAAGGGATAAAATAAAACAAAATGACATTTTGGTTCATCCGAAGAAGCACAAAGTCTATGTGATAAGGAGTGGCATTCAGGGCTCAAACCCACCATGGCCATATAATGCAAAGCAAAGTTTAATGCCCAGTATATGCGGCGTACTGGTTAGAGTGTTGACATGGGAGACCAGGGTCTGAATCCCCACACAGCCATGAAGCTTGCTGGGTGACCTTGGGCCAGTCACTGCCTCTCAGCCTCAGAGGAAGGCAATGGTAAACCCCCTCTGAATACCGCTTACCATGAAAACCCTATTCATAGGGTTGCCATATGTCAGAATCAACTTGAAGGCAGTCCATTTTCCATTTTTCATATGTGTATCATAGTGGTTAAGGTGTTGGACTATGACCAGGGAGACCAGGGTTCGAATCCCCACACAGCCATGAAGCTCACTGAGTTACCTTGGGCCAGTCACTGCCTCTCAGCCTCAGAGGAAGGCAATGGTAAACCCCCTCTAAATACTGCTTACCATGAAAACCCTATTCATAGGGTCGCCTATAAGTCAGAATCATAAGAACATAAGAACATAAGAAGAGCCTGCTGGATCAGGCCAGTGGCCCATCTAGTCCAGCATCCTGCTCTCACAGTGGCCAACCAGGTGCCTGGGGGAAACCTGTGGTCCTGTGAATTGAAGCGTTGCCCAGTGTCCAGACTAACTCAGGAACAGTTCCGTTCGGTAGGAAAGATAGGCTCAGATAGTTGAAATATGAAGAGTCTTTACTAAACCAAAAGACATTTCACTACAACAGTTTCCAGCTCCAACAGACTTCTCCACAACAGTGTTCTCCTGCAACCCCCACACCGTACTTTCGGTTTGAACTGAACTAAATACAGCTTGGTGCCCTTGTGAGCCACAGCTGCATTCCTTGGCCTTGGCACATCTCAGTTACTGGCTTAACCCCATAAGTACGTGTTCCAAACTGTCTTTGTGGAAACTAACACAGAATCATGCTCTTGGGTGTTCAACAAAACCCACAAGCAGGACCCAAGTGCAAGAACACTCTGCCCTCCTGAGGCTTCCAGCAACTGGTTTTCAGAAGCATGCTGCCTCTGACTAGGGTGGCAGAGCACAGCCATCATGGCTAGTAGCCACTGATAGCCCTGTCCTCCATGAATTTGTCTAATCTTTTAAAGCCATCCAAGCTGGTGGCCATTACTGCATCTTGTGGGAGCAAATTCCATAGTTTAACTATGCGCTGAGTAAAGAAGTACTTCCTTTTGTCTGTCCTGAATCTTCCAACATTCAGCTTCTTTGAATGTCCACGAGTTCTAGTATTATGAGAGAGGGAGAAGAACTTTTCTCTATCCACTTTCTCAATGCCATGCATAATTTTATACACTTCTATCATGTCTCCTCTGACCCGCCTTTTCTCTAAACTAAAAAGCCCCAAATGCTGCAACCTTTCCTCGTAAGGGAGTCGCTCCATCCCCTTGAGCATTCTGGTTGCCCTCTTCTGAACCTTTTCCAACTCTAGAATATCCTTTTTGAGATGAGGCGACCAGAACTGTACACAGTATTCCAATGGTGGCCACAACATAGATTTATACAACGGCATTATATCAGCTGTTTTATTTTTAATACCTTTCCTAATTATCGCTAGCATGGAATTTGCCTTTTTCACAGCTGCCGCACACTGGGTCGACATTTTCATCGTGCTGTCCAATACAACCCCGAGGTCTCTCTCCTGGTCGGTTACCACCAGTTCAGACCCCATGAGTGTATATGTGAAATTAAGATTTTTTGCTCCAATATGCATAATTTTACACTTGTTTATATTGAATTGCATTTGCCATTTTTCTGCCCATTCACTCAGTTTGGAGAGGTCTTTTTGGAGCTCTTCACAATCCCTTTTTGTTTTAACGACCCTGAACAATTTAGTGTCGTCAGCAAACTTGGCCGCTTCACTGCTCAGTCCTAATTCTAGGTCATTGATGAACAAGTTGAAAAGTACAGGTCCCAATACCGATCCTTGAGGGACTCCACTTTCTACAGCCCTCCATTGGGAGAACTGTCTGTTTATTCCTACTCTCTGCTTTCTGCTTCTTAACCAATTCCTTATCCACAAGAGGACCTCTCCTCTTATTCCATGACTGCTAAGCTTCCTCAGAAGTCTTTGGTGAGGTACCTTGTCAAACGCTTTTTGAAAGTCTAAGTACACTATGTCCACTGGATCACCTCTATCTATATGCTTGTTGACACTCTCAAAGAATTCTAATAGGTTACTGAGACAGGACTTTCCCTTGCAGAAGCCATGCTGGCTCTGCTTCAGCAAGGATTGTTCTTCTATGTGCTTATAGTTAATCTAGCTTTAATAATACTTTCTACCAGTTTTCCAAGGACAGAATAATAATAATAATAATAATAATAATAATAATAATAATAATAATAATAATAATAATAATAATAATAATAAATTTAATTTCTGTGTCGCCTATCTGGCCAATGGCCACTCTAGGCGACGTACAAAATCATTAAAACACAATATGATAAAATACAGTAATACAATATAAAAACAGTATAAAAGCAATACAGCTGGAACAACAATATTAAAACAGGGCAGGAGGCATTTCAGTCATGGCAATTAACCCTCCCCGGAGATCCCGAAGGTCTGTTGAAAGAGCCAGGTCTTTAAGGCTTTCCGAAATACATTTAGGGAAGAGGCGTGCCGGAGATCTTGTGGGAGGGAGTTCCAGAGGGTGGGGGCCGCCACTGAGAATGCCCTCTCTCTAGTACCCGCCAATCTAGCTGTTTTTGTCAGCAGGACTGAGAGAAGGCCCTGTGTGGCCGATCTTGTCGGGCGGCATAATTGGTGGCGTTGAAGGCGCTCCGTAAGATAAACTGGGCCGAAACAGTTTAGGGATTTAAAGGTTAATACCAACACCTTGAATTGGGCTCGGAAAACAACTGGAAGCCAGTGTAGATCAAACAACACTGGTGTGATGTGATCCCGGCGGCAACTGTTCGTAAGTAGTCGAGCCGCCGCATTTTGTATAAGTTGTAATTTCCGGACCATTTTCAAGGGTAACCCCACGTAGAGCACATTACAGTAATCCAAACGAGAGGTGACCAGGGCGTGTACTACCAGTGGGAGCTGATGAACAGGAAGGTAGGGTTGCAGCCTTCGTATGAGGTGTAGTTGATACCAGACTGCCCGGCTCACTGCTGAAATCTGAGCCTCCATGGACAGCCTGGAATCAAGTACAACCCCAAGGCTGCGGACCTGGTCCTTCAGGGGTAGACTCACCCCATTGAACTTCAAGTCAACATCTCCCAACCTCCTTTTGTCCCCCACGAGCAGCACTTTGGTCTTATCGGGGTTTAGCTTCAGCTTGTTCCTTCCCATCCATCCACTCACGGATTCCAGGCACTTGGACAAGGTCTCCACAGCCAACTCTGGCGAAGATTTAAACGAGAGATAGAGCTGAGTGTCATCTGCATATTGGTGACACTGCAGCCCAAATCTCCTAATGATTGTCCCCAGCGGCTTCATATAAATGTTAAATAGCATGGGAGAGAGGATAGAACCCTGTGGCACACCACAATTGAGAGGCCAAGGGTCTGAAACCTCCTTCCCCAATGCTACCTCTTGGTACCTGTTGGAGAGAAAGGAACGGAACCACTGTAATACAGTGCCTCCAATTCCCAATCCCTCCAGGTGAAGTAAAAGGATACTGTGGTCGACAGTATCAAAAGCCGCTGAGAGATCGAGGAGGACAAGAAAGGTGAATTCTCCCCAATCTAATGCCCTCCTCAAATCATCTACCAGAGCGACCAAGGCTGTTTCAGTTCCGTGACCAGTCCTGAAACCCGATTGGTATGGATCCAAGTAATCCGTTTCATCCAAGTGTGCTGACAACTGGTTGGCCACCACTCGCTCAATGACCTTGCCCAAAAATGGTAGGTTCGAAATTGGGCGGAAGTTATTGAAAACTTGGGGATCCAAGGAGGGCTTCTTTAGGATGGGCTTTACAATTGCCTCCTTGAAGGCTGATGGCATCACACCCTCTTTCAAGGATGCGTTTACCACCGCTTTGATCCCCTCGCCCAATTTGTCTCTGCAGCTCATAAGGAGCCACGAAGGGCAAGAATCAGTAAGGCAAGTGGTAGGCTTCACAGACGAAAGCACCTTGTCCACTTCCTCAGAAGGGAGAAGCTGAAACCGATCCCAACTTACCGGCGTGCAACTGGCCAACTCTGGTTCATCCACTGTATCCACGGCGCACGGGATCGAGCTCTGGAAGTGTTCGATTTTATCAGCGAAGTGCTTTGCTAATAAGTCACAGGAGGCCTTTGACTGTTCCAAGGGTTCCTGAGCAACTGGACCGACCAGGCTTCGGACCACCTGGAACAGCCTCCTGGGACAGCACTCCGCAGATGCAATAGAGGCAGCAAAGAAAGCCTTCTTTCCTGCCTTTATTGCCACTTGGTAGGCAGCTACTGCTGCTCTAACTTGTGTCCGGACATCTTCGGAGCGGGATTTCCACCACCGGTGTTCTAGTCGTCTCACCTCCTGTCTCAGACTACGCAACCGCAGTGTATACCATGGTGCTAGCTGAGTTCTATTCAGGGGGAGAGGACATTTTGGAGCCACCCGGTCTAATGCCCTGGTGATCCCCTCATTCCACTCCTTCTCCAGGGTTTCGACCGGGCGACCTTCAGCAGGTTCCTTTTTTTTTTTCAATTAATTTTTATTCAAATTTTCAAAACCAAAACAATACAAAAAAAACAAATCAATAACTAATACAATAAAAAAAGGAAAAAATATTAAAATATTGACTTCCGGTTTGTCGTAGTTCAGCTATAAGTCTATAATATATAACAAGCCTGTCTCTTAATAGATTATAAAATCACCTTCCTCCAGCGGTTATCTTCATTGGTATCAAATCTCATTAACATCATATCATTTTATTCTTCCACAAAAAGTCAAAGAGAAGTTTCCAATCCTTGAGATATATGTCCATCAATTTTTTTTCTAGATAAACATGTCAATTAATCCAACTCATCAAGTCTACTAAGTCCAGTAATTTCAAATCGCTCTTCTTCCATTACCCGTGTTGGTTCCATCTTCCATCTTCCATCTTTACGCACCCAATAATCTTGCTGTCATAGTCATATAGTAGGAGCCTGATAGGAATATCCTTTATCACAGATATTTCCTTGCCATCAATTCCGAACATATCACTGAAGTATTGTTGCAAAGCCGCATCTCTGTTCCTCTTTTTTACAGAATACACTAGCACATCTCTTGAAGATTTTTCCATTGACACAAAACAGGGATTAATTCTGTTAACTTTCTCCATATCAAGTTCCATCAAATCCTTCCAGTCCAGGAATTTTTTCGAACCGATAATATCTTTATCTCCAATCTCTTCATCAATTCCTTCAGGGACAGCGCTGAGTTCCAAACCGTAATATTTGTCTCCAGGATCCATCACAGCCAGGAAATCCAAATCTTTTTCCATGTCCATATTTAATCCAATCTCCATAGTTTGAACCTTGCCTTTAATTTTTCTTTCATCCTTTTTTGGTTTTCCAGGTCTATCTTTATTCTCCTTTCTCATAGAATCCTGAATTTCTTTCAGCTCCTGTCTCATTTCGTCAAATTCAATTCTCAACGCTTGACTATTATTTCTTAGTTCTTGTTTTATTGAATTAATCCCATTCATTATTTTCTGAAACATTTCTAAAGATAAAGTCCCTTCTTGTACATCCATAATCTTCTTAATTGTCATTTTAAAACCAAAGGAACAAAACTCCTTCAATTTTCAATGTCCCAAGCAAAGAGCAGTTTATTTCTTTATCCAGTTACAAAGGAGTTAATCTTTCAAACCAACTGACGTCACACTCTAGACAGCCCTTATCTCTTATATGCCCAGAAGTGCGAAAACAGCTTTAGTTCACAGCGTCCAAATAACTAGTAGCAGAAAGAATGAGCAGATTCGTCAAAAAAAAAAGTAGACCAGAAAAAATAGTCCCAGACATATATTACATAAAAGTCTTATAAATCAAAAAGATTTTTATTTTCTCTTCCAATCAGAAACCCCTCATCCGTTGTAATCTTTATAATGCTAATTTCCATGTCAGCTTTTTGCAATTAAAAAAAGATAGGCTATTTTTATTTTCTTCCCCCTTAGTTCCGTGAGTAAAAGAGAAAGTTTTGGCTCACCCAGGTTTTCTTAATTGCTGGTTCTTTGACAAATCTCTTTAGCTGTATAGATATCAAAATAATGAGCATAGACAGGAGAGTGCCTGCCTGTTAGTCCGCTTTTCTTTGAAGAAAAAAAAAGGGTCACTTATTCAGCTGAGCTAGCTAGAAATCCTCGCTCCGTCCGAGCTGCTGGAAGACCTTCTTTCACAGACAATTCTGACGAATTCCAGTCTCCAACAAACACAACAAAGCTGTGTGGGAAATCTCACGTTTCTTCCTTATCCAGAAGAAATTATCCCCAGTCAAAAAAAAAACCTTCTGACTGGATTTAAAACTGAAAAAGTTTCATCCAAGACGGGAGCCCGTCTCAGAGGCTGCACAGGCGGAGGGATCCTCCTGGGAAGTCGACCTTCAGCAGGTTCCAATTCCCCTAGCGCAGTCAGGAATCCATCCGGATCCATCAGGCGCCTGGGGCGGACCATTCTAATAGGTCCTTCACCCCTGCGGAGGGGGCATCGCAACGAGAAGTCCATATTTACCAGGTAGTGATCTGACCATGACACAGGAGTGGCATAAACCACTCCCAACTTCAGACCACTTCTCTCCTCTCCCAGGACAAACACAAGGTCGAGAGCATGACCGGCTACATGGGTGGGCCCAATATTACTTAGGTGCAGTTCCCAGGAAGCCATGGTTTCCAGGAAATCCTGAGGGGCTCCTGTGAGGGCGGCCTCGGCATGCACGTTAAAGTCACCCAGCACTAACAATTCTGGGGACAATGCCCGTACAGCCGAGACCACCTCCAGCACCTCGGCCAGGGAATCTGCTGTGCAGCGGGGTGGGCGGTACACCAGCAGGATCCCTAAACTGCCCTTCGGGCCCAACCTCCAGTACATACAATCAACAAATCGAGTCCTATGGAGAGGAGGTCTGGCAAAAACCAAGGACTCTTGATAGATGACTGCCACACCCCCTCCCCGCCTTCCCACCCTCGGCTGCTGTGCATAACGGAAACCTGGTGGACACATGGCCTCAAGAATGGGAGCAGAGGCTTCGTCTAGCCAAGTCTCCGTAATACATGCCAGATCTGCCTGCCCATCCAAGATCATATCATGGATGAGCAAGGTTTTCTGAGCCACAGACCTGGCATTACATAACAGCAGTCGAAGGTCGGTAGGAACCTTGCGTCCCCCAGTTTTCGTCTGGTTCTGAGCAGACCTGGAACATGGGATGGATATAATGCATCTGTCCTGCGTTCCCCTATTCCGGCAGGGTCTGCCAGCAGCACCCTTCCAGCGCCTGCCGCCCAAACTTCCTATAACTTGGCCCCCCACCTCCCTCCCTGGCTTGCACATGCCTCTATCCCTATCTGCCAGTCAACAGGCCACCCACCCTAATAAAATTAATCCGGAGACCCACCTCCGTACCCTATAACAGCTGTAATACTAAATTAAATTAAATTAAATTAATTAAACCAATCAATATAATTTCAACCCAATTTCACATTCACACACATTCATACATCCATACATCCATACACACTCCAGCTTAAATTGGCACAATTCCTTCCATATTAAATAATCAGCCGTGTCAGCAATAATGGCCAGAATTAACAAAACGGCCTAAGCAGCCCCCGCAATAATAAGAAGGCAGCACCCGGGTCGTGATAGCCAGCTAAAATGGTAGTCGCAGCAGTAGCCCAAGAGCCATCTAACTGCAACTGGCCACAATAATGGATCACCCGAGCAAGCAAAAGCATTGAAGCTGCAATGACAGGTCCGCAGAATGCCTGGTCCGGGTCGCAGCGATGAAATCCCAGTTGGCACGGGCGGGTGAACAACAGCAACGGTGACAACACAACAATGACGTAGACAATGTCCCATCAGCAGCGTAACCCGCGAGTAGGACGGCCCACAGCAGCAACGACGACGTCGGGCAACAGGAAAGCGGCAGCGGCACGATGACAGTGATGCAGGGCCACAGGGCCCCGGCGTCCCAGCAGTGGCCCAATCCGCAGCAGCGGCCACAGCGCCAACACCCGCACGCAAGCAGGAAGGGCGGCGACACAAGGCCCAGGCAGGCAGGGAGCAGCCGCAACGAAGGAGAGACAAACGGGCCCCGGGGGCGGCACGACCCCCCAACGGCAGCAAGCAGGTGAGCAGGCGACACAGAGTGACACAGGGCCGCAACAGCGCCCCGACCACAGCAGCAAGCAACAGAGGGGCAACGAGCCACAGCAAAAAGAAAACGCAGCAGCAGCCGCAGGCCGCAGCAAGACCCCGAGCCACAGCAGCCGCAACGCCGGAGGAGCCAGCGCACGCCAGGACGGAAAGCACGACCGCAGCAGGCGAAACGAGAAGGCACCGGCCGTGACGAAAAACGCCAGCCGCAGCAACCCCACCACAAGAGAAGGTAAAGGCTGGGGGAGATCTTTGTGGTATGGTATCAGTGGAAGGGAGGGAGGGAGACAGAACACTAGCTCACCTCCTACACAAGTCCAGGGATGTTTTAAGATGTTTTAAAGGTGTTAAATGATAAACGGCGGAGGAGCTCCAACTCTACAGCCTCCTACTCCGCCGCCATTTTCATGGATGCTAACAGAAGTTAAGCAAACTGGCCTGTAATTTCCGGGATCCCCTCTGGATCCCTTTTTGAATATTGGCGTTACATTTGCCACTTTCCAGTCCTCAGGCACGGAGTTGGACCTGAAGGACAAGTTACATATTTTAGTTAGCAGATCAGCAATTTCACATTTGAGTTCTTTGAGAACTCTCAGGTGGATGCCATCCGGGCCTGGTGATTTGTCAGTTTTTATATTGCCCATTAATCGACTTGAAGGCAGTTCATTTCCATTTCACTAATTGGATTTTTAAAAAAATAGGTATGACAAATATCCCCTCCTATCAGGAAATGAGAGTTATTCCAGAATATGGGCAGAATGCAACTAGCATGTTCTGTCAGCACAAAGATTACCGCTAGCACAATGGGATTTCCCTCTTCTCCTCCACCTATACGCAGCCGGGAATGGAAAGATCGGTCAATTTCTTTTGTAAACCACTCAGAGGTTTCTTTTTAAAAAATCAAGTAGTATAGAAACTTTAAAAATAAATAATAAACAACTTCAGTTCTCTCCATTTCTCATTTTTCCAATCTTAAAATTCAGTTCCTCACATTTCTACAGCAATTTGCAATTTTAAAAAAATCCTCATGAAAATTCTTCATATTTTTTGCTAGCCGTTTCTCCTAATATAATGCATTTTGTATGTTATGTTTACTAATATATTCATTTTCATGCATACTTTCCCCAATATAGGCATTTTTGTAAACATTGATTGGAGAACTGCACTGCAAATTTTGCATAAGTGTGACTTTTGAAGGATGTCTGTGTTTCAGTCTTCATATTGTTTTTGGAAAGTTGGCATCTGATGGTGCTATATAAATATAAATAATTTTTTTAAATGCACTGAATCAAATTTCTCCATCATTACATGCAGCCCATGTCCTCCCCAAATGTCCCCTGGAGAGTTGGGGGAACCCCTAGAACACATAGGAGGGAGGAGGGGGAAGTCCCATTGTGCTAGCAGAAATTGTTGTGCTGACGGGACATGTTCCTTTGTGCTACATTAGATACAACAGTATGTCATGAAGCTCTTTCTTTCAGAGATAATGTTTCTGTAAAGAACTTGAGATAGGACATTCGGACTGTGGTCAGGATGGTTCTGTTGGCTGTGACTGGAGGGCACTTCATTTTGTTTTAGATGGTTTGTTGGACAATGTGTCCTTTGTTCATGTCCACTTCTGTGGCTCTTGGAGTCTAATTAACAACAATCAGCATATAGCACTAATTCACTGCTTTTCATTCATTATCTCAGTCCATACAATAACCCTGTACAGCAATGCGGGACAACCTCCAGTCTGTGGCCAGGGTGCCCAGTTTCAGAGGTTGGTCCGCCAGACTATTCTCAGAAAACCCAAAAGGCTGTCTTTACCATCATATGACATTGACCAATAAAAAGGCTTTGAAATTAATAAAAATAAATTTCACACAGATTTCTAGGATAAATAATGAGAGAAATATAGCTTTCTATGTTAGATTCTCTGGAGAAAGATAGTAACACACGAAAGAAGCAAAGTAAGAAGAACACCAACAAACATACAAAAATGTAATTCTCCATCTTTGGAGATGGCAGGTGCTCAGAGGCACATGCTACCAAATTCTTCCAAGCTACACAGGAAGCAGATTGGCATGTGAAAGACCAACCCAAATGGTGTTTGCATTATGACAAATTTGTCGGGCAATACAATATCTAAGAGAGGAGATCAGGGCTCCTGCTCCCCTGGTGCATTCTCTATAGCTGCCCAATTTCTCTGCTTTTTAAATATCTGTGGGCTATAGGTACTTTTTTGAACAGCAAGGTTTTTATTGCCTATTAGTGAATTTTTCTGCTTTTTAATCCAGGAGGTAAGAAATGGGATCCTGTGCAAGTTTGCTGAGAATGAATTGATCATTGGCATGCTTATTGAGTTCAATGGGATTTATTCCCCTTCAAACATGCTTAGGATAGGTGAAACTGACCACAGGGGATGGGGAGGGGAGGAGGAGGAAGGGCAGAAGGGAGGATAGGAGCAGACGGGAGGAGAGGAGGAGGGCAGGTTTGATCATTTGCATGTTTATTGAGTTCAATCGAATGCAATCATTCTTAGGATAGGTAAAACTGACCATGGGGGAGGAGGAGAGGGAGGGGAGGGGAGAGGAGAGGAAAGGAGGAAGGGAGGGGAGAGGGGAGTAGAAAGAGGGGGAGGGGGAAGGAGGGGATTGGAAGAGGAGAGGGAAAGGGCAAAGGAAAGGGGAGGGGAGGGGCAAAAGGGAGGTGATGGGAAGGAGGAGGAGGGGAGGACAGGTCTGATTATTTGCATGCTTATTAAGTTCAATGGGATTTGTTCCCATACAATCATGCTTAAGATAGGTAAAACTGACCATGGGGAGGAAGAGGGGAAGGGGAGGGGGAGGAGGAAGGAGGGGATTAGAAGGGGAGGGGGAGGAAGGGGTAAAGGAAGGAGGAGGGAAGGAGCAAAAGGCAGAGGATAGGAGGGAGGAGGACAGGTTTGATGATATGCATGCTGTTTGAGTTCAGTGGGATTGACTTGTGTGCAATCATGCTTAAGATAGGTGAAACTGACCTGGGGGAGGTGCAGGAAGAGGGAAGGAGGGCAGGAAGGGGAGAGGGAGAAGGAGGGGAAGATATTGGGTGGGTGGGCACTGGGCAGAGGGAAAGCCCCTTTTCTTTCCAAATGGAAAACATTGTGAACAGTATCACTCTTTTTCAGGGTTTCCCCCACCTTTTTATTCTACAGCAGGCACATGTAGTCTTCCACCCAAATTTAAACCAAAGCTGTCCCTGGCCACATCCATACCAGACCTTTATTTCACTTAAGACAGTCATGGCTTCTCCCAGAATCCTGGAAAGTGTAGTTAGTTAAGGGTGCTGAGAGTTGCTAGGAATGCCCTGTTTCCTTCACAGAACTTCAGTCAGAGCAGCTGACTGTTAAACCACTCTAGCAACAGGAGCTTTCTCAGGGGAATAGGAGTCTCCTCTTAGCACCCTTCACAAACTACACTTCCCAGGATTCTTTGGGGAAAGTCATGACTGTCTCAAGTGAAATAAATGTCTAGTGTGGGTGTGGCCCCCTGATTAGGCAAGCCAAGGAGCTGTGAGTCTGGCTTTTAGAACACTGACAGTTGGTTCTTACTGAGTATGCCCGAGCTTATCATTGACTCCAATGATAAATTTCTTAAATTAATTTAAAGTCAGCCAGCAGCTGTGAGTCTGGCTTTTGGAACACTGACAGTTGGTTCTTGCTGAGCATGCCTGGGTTTATCATTGACTTCAATGCTAATTTTCTTAAATTAATGAAAAGTTGGCCAGGCACTTTTTTAACTTTTAAACTGCAGAAGATGAAGGTCAGAGTATGGGGCAAGATCAGTAATAGGATTACAGGTACTCTGTGAACATGGCTGATTTTTAATTAATTTCAACAGATTATGAGAACTCTGACAGAAAAAAGACCAAGAGGGGTCTGGGTTTTGGTTTTTTTTCTGTCTTTTTACACATTGAACTCTCGATTCTCTCTGACTGTTTTGTATATCGCCATGAAAATTTAGAGTATTTTCAATTTAACAACGTGGAATGCAAAAAATCCATGCTGGCTATAGTATACAGCCACTTTCATGACTGTATAATCAGGTGCGAGAAAGTTCAAGCCGTGGCTAAAAGGAAGAAGAATCAGAAACACACTCTTTCTCTGCAGCCAAAAGCCAGGGCTTTTTAAAAGCTAGAGCCTTTAATTGTTGTCCTCCAATAGCGCTGACTTTTAGCTGCAAAGGAAGAATAATGAGTGCACTTAACAGTGTGTGCCTCATTCTTCCTTTGCACCCACAACCTGAATTCAAGCTGCACCTAGAAAAAAACATTTACTCCTTTGCAGGGGTGACTTAAAATCAAACCATGCCTGCAAAGGAAATATCCTTCCTTTGAAGTTGTGTCACTTTATGTCATTATGTCATCCGGTGATTTATATGTAGATTATTCTGCCTATCTGTCAAAGTGACCTGCGAAGGGATGAGGTATTTCAGGATCTGGCCCACTAGTCAGCTCCAGTTCTCCACCCTCCTGTAGGGTAAACTACCAGTATAGCACAATCCTCATAATGTAGAAGGGATGGGAGAGAGGGAAGCTGAGAGACAGCAACTTGTTTAAGACTAGGGCAGGAATGGGTAATCTGTGGCCCTCCGGGTGTTGTTGCCAGTCAGACTAGACCAGGGGTAGCCAACATGGTGCCCTCCAGATGCAGCTGAACTGCAACTCCCATCAGTCCCAGTTAGCAAGGCCAGTGATCAGGGATTATTGGAGTTGTGGTCCAGCAACATCTGAGGGCCAAGGTTATACATCCTTGAACTAGGGACCTCCCAGTACACACCTCATACTCTGATCCTGCAATCCTGTGCAGAGTTTCCCAAGAATAATCCCTCATAAATACAGCGGGAGTTACTTCTGAGCAAATATGTATAGGGCTGGAATGTTAGCCTCTACATCAGCTGTTCCCAACCGGCGTGCCTCCAGATGTTGTTGGACCACAACTCCCATCAGCCTCAGCTAGCATTGCCAATGGTCAGGAAAGATGGGAGTTGTGGTCCAACAACATCTGGAGGCACACTGGTTGGGAAAGGCTGCTCTACATTACTCCAGCTCTCAGAGTACTGTGGGTGTTACTCAGAAGTATATATTTTTTTTTTGTATGGGTGTTACTCAGAGGTAGCTTTTTTTTTTGGTACATATATAAAATATATCTAGTGAACCTGTGGTGCCATGAGCAAAAAGTAGGTTTCTGTGATAGCCGTTTCACCTCAAAAAGGATATTGTAGAGCAGGAAAAAGTTCAGAAAAAGAGCAAGGCAAACTCCCCTATGAGAAAAGATTGCAGCATTTGGGACATTTTTAGTTTAGAGGAAAGGCAAGTAAGAGGCAACATGATAGAGGTGTATAAAATTATTCATGGCATGGAAAACGTGGAGAGGCTTTTCTCCCTCTCTCACAACACTAGAACTCATGAACAGCCAATGAAGTTGCATGTTGGAAGATTCAGGACAGGCAAGAAAATATTTCTTCACACAGCGCATAGTTCAGCTATGGAATTCGCCCCCACAAGAGGTAACGATAATGTCCACCAACTTGGTTGGCTGTGAAAGAGGAGCAGACAAATTAATGTAGGATAAGACTATCCGTAGCCGCTAGCCATGATGGTCATGTTCTATCTGCACTGTCAGAGGGTGTATGCCCTTAATGCCAGTTGCTGGGAATCGCAAGTAGAAAAAGTGCTGTTGCACTCAGGTGCTGCTTGCAGGCTTCCTATAAGGCATCTGGTTAGTCACTGTGCAAACAGAATGCTAGACCGGACGAATCTTTGCCTGATTCAGCTGGGCTCTTTTTATGTCCTTATGCCTGTGGTAGAGGCTGCTTAGATCACAGCAGAACCTCGAGTAGCAGGGTGCCAAATCAAGTAGGTAGTAATTAGCTCTGTAAGTTGTCAAATGAATTCATGCAAAATGTGAAATCCATAACATAACAAATTACATTCTTCAAGGCGAGCAGCCTGTGTTTAAGAATTCACATCTTCTTAACTAACAGAAGTGTTTAACTTTAAAAGTTTTTCTTGGGTTTCATGAAGACAATTATTTTTGATATGGAAGCTGTAAAAGCACAATGCTATAAAAGCATAAAGCTGTAAAAGCACAATGGACATGGAACTGAAACAGCCTTGGTCGCCCTGGTGGATGATATGAGGAGGGCATTGGATAGGGGAGAATATACCTTCCTTGTCCTCCTGGATCTCTCAGCGGCTTTTGGTACCGTTGACCACGGTATCCTTTTAGATCGCCTGGAGGGATTAGGAATAGGTGGCACTGTTCTGCAGTGGCTCAGTTCCTATCTCTCAGACAGACATCAACGGGCGGCATTGGAGGATGAGGTTTCAGACCCTTGGCCTCTCAATTGTGGAGTGCCACAGGGTTCTATCCTCTCCCCCATGCTATTCAACATCTACGTAAAGCCACTGGGGGCTATCGTCAGGAGATTTGGGCTGCAATGTCACCAATATGCGGATGATACTCAGCTCTATCTCTCGTTCAAGTCCTCACCAGAGTTGGCTGTGGACACCATGTCCAAGTGCCTGGAATCCATAAGTGGATGGATGGGATGGAATAGGCTGAAACTAAACCCCAACAAGACCGAGGTGTTATTTGTGGGAGACAGGAGAAGGTTGGGAGATATAGACCTGGTATTTAATGGGGTAAGATTGCCCCTGAAAGACCAGGTCCACAGCCTCGGGGTCATTCTTGACTCCCAACTGTCCATGGAGGCTCAGATTACAGCAGTGAGCCGGGCAGCTTGGTATCAACTGCATCTGATACGAAGGCTGCAACCCTACCTTCCTGTTCATCTGCTCCCACGAGTGATACATGCCCTGGTCTCCTCTCGCTTAGACTACTGTAATGCGCTCTACGTGGGGTTGCCCTTGAAAACGGTCCGGAAATTACAGCTGATACAGAATGCGGCGGCACGTTTGATTAAAAGCAGCCGCCGATGTGATCATATCACTCCGGTGTTAATAGATCTACTCTGGTTACCAGTTGTTTACCGGGCCCAATTCAAGGTGCTGGTGTTAACCTTTAAAGCCCTATACGGTTTCGGCCCAGTTTATCTGAAGGAACGCCTCCAGCATCACCAATTATGCCGCCGGACAAGATCAGCCACACAAGACCTTCTCTCGATCCCACCAGTGAAAACAGCTAGGCTGGTGCGGACCAGAGGGAGGGCATTTTCGATTGTGGTCCCCACCCTCTGGAATTCCCTTCCTTTTGATCTCCGACATGCCCCCTCCCTGATAGTCTTCCGTCGAGCCTTGAAGACCTGGTTGTTCAGGCAGGCCTATGGGATTTCTGGGGTGGGTTAGTTTTAATCTTGTTAGTTTTAATGTTGTTGAACAATTGTGTTTTTATTGGTTTATATGGTATTTTATCCTGTTGTACATCGCCTAGAGTGGCCGTTAGCTCGGCCAGATGGGCGACTCAGAAATAAAATTTTATTATTATTATTTATTATATCAAGCAGAGTAGTCCAATGAGGAGGATCTTAGATTTGGGCACAAAAGAATGAGGTTCGAATCCTTGCTCAGATACAAAGGTCAGCGGGCATTCAAGTTGCTCAGCCGGCCACAGCTAGGGATGGATGAGCTTTCCTGGGCTCAATTCAAAATGGGCTTGCCTGTAATGAAATAATTTCGGTTCGACTCCAGGAGCAGCCAGTGGGGCAATACTGCAAAGCCAGCCTCGACACAGCAGAGTTGCTGTCACTTACTGGGATAGCACAGAGCAGTAGTGAGGTTGGTTGGGTGTGGGCAGTAGTGCAGTGGCAAATTCAGAAGTGCAGGGTCCCTTCATGATAGTCACAGCCACTCCCCCTTCTAAAATTATTTTCCTTCTAAAATTATAATCTAGTCATGCTTCAACACTGCTTTCTGCTTCTCTATCACTGTCCCCATTTGATTGTCCTTTCTCAGAGATATTGTTTGAATTAACTGAATTTATTGTCTACACATTTATCTCCTGCCGCTACCAAACTGCTTGATGATGTAGATGGGATGCTATCATCAGGATTGCCTGGCACTTCTTCTGCAGTTACAGAATACTCACTCTCCACAATTTGCCTTGGCTTTTTGAAGTAAGAACTAGTAAAGGCTCACTTGCAGTTGACACTCATTTGGACTTTTCCCATTGGCTAACACACTTCCCTTTCATTCTGATTGGCTCATAGGATGCTGGAGACATAGCGACCCTGCTGAGACCTGGCTCCCAAGGGGTCTAAGACCCTCCCAGGACCCAGACAACTACACCCCTGGGTGTGGGCACACCAGCTGAACCAATCCAGTGCTCCTGCCAGTGCACCCATGCTGTCTCTATCTTGCCTCCAACCTACCCTGCCCCACACCATCTCAGTAATCAGCAGCAATGCCACTGTTGGGAGGCCAACACTGCCCTAGCACTCCACCAGCCACTCCTGCTCAACTAGACTTGATTTAGCTCATTTTAAGCTGAGACCCACTCCTGAACTCCAGCTCTCCTTGCTGTGGAATACAAGGCTAGAAGGGTCTATCCTTCCACCCTTTTCTCTTCATGACAGCGTGACACGGTCTGCTCCTGCATCAACCTTGACTGAGCCATAGAACGTTTGAGGAACAGAATCCTGGCCACCATGATCAATGAGGATGTATTGCTGCTCAGAGTAGGGATGGGGTTTGCTGCCTAGTTCCAATCCACCTGATAGTCCATCATTCCATCCCGATCCACCCTTTTATTGTTCTGGCTTGCTTTGACACTTGCTGATTTGATCTGCTGGTGGGTTGTTGTTGTTGTTGTTGTGGGGAAAAAAATGTGTAATTGTTAAATGATCACAATGTTCTACATGGTTTATTTTTTCCTATTTATTGCACCTACACACTGATACAAATGCATCTTGTTAGATGAAATTACAAAGAAAATTATCTAAAATTGGGGGGGGGGGAATCAGGAAAAAAAACTATGCTGATTACAGCCATGGCCCACCGCAAAAAATCTGTGCTGATTACAGCCTCAGCCCACCGCAAGAAATCAGTGCCAGTCTGAAAAGATAGCAGATTGTTAAATTCAGTTGCAATCCGGTACTAAGACCAATTTAGAAGATATTATCCCCCATCCCTAGCTCAGAGGGGTTTGACACCCACAATGCCAACATGAAATCAAAGCTGCTGCTGGAGCAGCTCTTCTCATCACCACTTCCAGGTCACTTTTGGCAGTCCACTGATTGAAGAGCTCAAATGGCGCACTTTTGTCATTCTCCGTGCATCAGCTGGCATACTTGTACTGCACTTTGGACATTTTGATATAACCTTGTATTTTCATACAGAGAGATCATCTAAGTTAAGTCAAACTGGAGGGTCTGAAGGTACTCTAACTTTCATTCAAAGAGAGCCAGAAGTGGACTTGTAGGCAGTGGCAGGTCATGGGATACTGTTCAGGTTGCATCAGCTATTTTGTGGAAGAATTAGCTGGTGCTCGTGTACCATTAGGTTGGGATGAGGAACCTGCAGCCCTCCATATGTTGTTTGGCTACATCTCCCATCATCCTTGACCACTGGCCATGCTGGTTGAGGCAGATGGGAGTTGGAGTTCAACAACTTCTGGAAGGCTGCCCACTCCTGATTTGAGTCATAGGCAATGATTAGATGAGTAAACTTCCGCACAGAGGAGGGAAGTGAAATAAGAAAATCCAACAGTGTATCATTAGTTGTTCTGCAATGTTAGTGATGTTTGTTTGTTTGTTTGTTGCATGCTGTTTGTGTCCCCCATGACAAATGGCCATTACTGGAATTTCAGAATAGAGAACAAACCTGTTTTGACTGGAAATATATGGTAATACATGACTAATGGATCCTGCAGGAGTTGCAGGGGAACTGCATACTTACATGATAACATGTTGCAAGACCTTTATGAATATAATTATAACCCTTGTTATAGCTGTCGAGAAAAGGAGAAAGCCAGATGTTACTCGGAGGGCTGTCTGATTAGAATATTGATAGCAGACTACAGTTGACAAGGCTTCTGGGTGAGAGTTCTCCAGCTTTTGGTATAGTATGTTTCCATATCTCTCTCTAAGCAGAGACTTCAGGCTGTGTAAATATATAACAGAGAAATCCTAACCGCTGATCCACACCACAGAGAGTTAGGATGCAGCAGAGGTGTCTCTTCACCTGGCTCAGGTGAGCTCTGTTTGGGATCTTACAGCAGAGACCTCCACCACCATGGACACCACCACTGAACCTGTCGACAGCATGGGTGGATGGATGCTACTGGCCAGCAATAGCCAGCATATATCCCTGAAATGGGGCATTTCAGGGGTGCAGGAAGGGCAAATCTGGGCTGTCCAAGGACCTGCAGGATCCTTAGCCAGCCCAGCTACCAGCAGTGAGCCTGATCCAGGCTTCACTGCTGTGCCAGCTTGGAGCTTGCACAGTGGGAAACCACGTTTTTGCTGCTCCCCACATTCCACCTTGGTTGGCAGGAGCAGTGGGCTTCTCCTAGCCAGGAATTAGGATTGCTCCATATATTTATTTATTATATTTATATCCCACCCCTCCTCCCAGGGCAGCATGGTCAGAGCCCAGGGCGGCATGGTCAGGAATGGATTCAAATAGATGCTTTAGACACAGTGCTTGACGGCTGAGCTTCCAAAAAGGAAAAGATCAAACATAGCAGTTCAGTTTTATTGATAAAGTTTGAAATATATTTTAAAGATGTAGGAACTTCTAGACTTCTAATTTTGATGGCAGAATGCCTCAAAACATGTGACATTTTGGAGGACAGTCAACATTAACTTATTGTCTTGGAAAGAGGGAACCACTGACAGTGCAAATCCTAACCATGTCTATTTGGAAGTAAGTCCTAATGAATTCAGTGGGGTTTATTCCCAGGTACGGGGTTAGGATACAGAGTGAAACACCAGTAGGAAGAGAGTGTCTGTTAACCATTTGCTCACCACTTTCTCTGCTCCAAATTACCTCCTCTCCAGTGGCATCTTGCAAGAAAAAATATGCATTAGAACCCTAAAATGTGCATTTGAGCCTTTTCCACACACACACAGTTTTTGCCTCAGACTAGCCAGCCAGCCATCAGCTTTTTTCTCCCTGTGGTTTTCAAAAGTTTGATTTTCTGAGCTTTAAGAGACAGAAACAGGAAGCTGAACTGGGAAATCATGAGAGGGGGATGCTTTGTTGATGATGCTGTGCAAATCAGGGTTGCCAGGCTCAGGGCCTGAGACTGATCCTGTATCTTTAAGAGAAGAGAAAATTCATCCAAGTGCAGGTATTCTTGCAACTCTGTGATAGGAAAAACCACAAGGTGGAATTATCCCTTCCTCCTGCACAACTTTTAAAGTTACAGAAGACCACTTGGAGGCTGGGCCTGGCAACCGAGAGGTCTTCTATATCTTTAAAAGTTGTGCAGGGGAAAGGGAGAATTCCACCTTGTGGTTTTTCCCATTACAGGGTTGCAAGAACACCTGCACTTGGTTGACCTTCTCTTCTCCTAAAGATACAGGATCAGTGTCAGGCCCTGAACCTGGCAGCCCTAGTGCAAATGCCCTGTAAAAGGTAGTGGCTACTAAGAACATAAGAAAAGCCCTGATGAATCAGGATGGGGCCCATCTAGTCCAGCATCCTGTTCTCACAGTGGCCAACCAGATGCCTATGGGAAGCCTGCAAATTGGACCTGAGTGCAGCAGCACTCTCCCCTCCTGTGGTTTCCAGCAACTGGTATTCAGAAGCATACTGCCTCCGACAATTGTAGTAGAACATAACCATCAGGGCAGAGCTTGGAAAAGTTACTTTTTTGAACTACAACTCCCATGTCGCTGGCTGGGGCTGATGGGAGTTGTAGTTCAAAAAAATAACTTTTCCAAGCTTTGCATCAGGGTTAGTAGCCACTGATTACTACTCCACAATATTGCACACACGTCAAAGGCTCAGTGTGAAGCAGCCCAAGTAGCATCGAGCTTATTAAAACAATTCCTCTGGCACTTGCCAGGTTAGAGTGAGAAATCTTCATTCGATCATGCACTGTGTGAGTCATCAGCATTTTGCTCCCGGCAGAGAACAAAGGGCCTTAACATCACATGCTGAAAATGCATGAAAGCCTATTGAGCGAACATCATAAGGATGGAAGCCTGCATAGGACTGAACCCTTTTCCACCCTCTACTCCACCAACAACCTGCACATAGCTTCTCAGTACACCTATTAGTCTTGTTGACCAGATGACCTTGCTCCCCACGAAGATGGCTTTGAATTGCAGTTATCTACTACTGAATGCAGACCGATGAAGGTGTTTGTATGATGAAGCTTATTACTAGTGTTTAATGGAGAGAAAATAACAGGCATAAAGGAAAGCTAAGGATGCCAACGTTTATCTTCCCACTAGCACAGCACTTCTATAATGTACATTTACCTCCGTATGCCTTTTCTAATCGGCCACTTTGTACAAGCTCTAGTGTAAACAGCTCTAACCTAGATCTCTTTAATGAACTAATTTCAGGTACTGAGAGCTTGTTCAAGAGCACTGAGGTACATGTGGGTTGCCTGACAATTAAAGGAAGACCTTCAGCTAAGTTGCTGGTTTTCAAACTTGGTTGCTTCACGGACACCCCCCCCTTTCAATTTCTCTCTCTCTCACACACACACCTTGCAGAGGGTTGTTAGTACTTCTGCAAATCTCCGGATTCACCCATGCATGCTGATACCTCCATCTTGTTTCTCAGTGGCCCTTATTGGGCTACCTAGGCTTTGTCATTCATTACCTGAGTTTAACATAAGAACATAAGAGCAGCCTGCTGGATCAGGTCAGTGGCCCATCTAGTCCAGTGTCCTGTTCACACAGTGGCCAACCAGGTGCCTGGGGGAAGCCCGCAAGCAGGACCTGAGCTCAAGAGCTCTCTCCCCTTCTGTGGTTTCCAGCAACTGGTATTAAGAAGCTTATTGCCTCTGACAGTGGAGGCAGAGCATAGCCAGCATGGCTAGTAGCCATTGATAGCCTTATCCTCCATGAATGTGCCTAATTTAAAGCCATCCAACTTGGTGGCCATCATTGCCTCTGGTTTGCTACTAGAGGGAGTGATATCATCATCATCATCATCATCATAGTTGTTGTTGTTGTTGTTGTTACATTTGTATACCGCCCCATAGCTGAAGCTCTCTGGGAGGTTTACAACAATTAAAACATTAAAAAATAAGTACACAAATCTACAAATTTAAAAACACTCCTGCCCTTCATTGGGATTTTATAATTATGACTTTGACAACTCTATTTTATAATATTATGTCTTAATATAACATAACATAATTTTATTCTATAATGTTTATGTTTTAACAACCTTATTTGATTTTATTCTATCCCGTTTTACTGTATGCTACCTTTGGGATGAGAGCCAGTGTGGTATAGTGGTTATGGTGTTGGACTACAACCTGGGAGACCAGGGTTCGAATCCCCACACAGCCATGAAGCTCACTGGGTGACCTTGGGCCAGTCACTGCCTCTCAGCGGGCAATGGAAGGCAATGGTAAAACCACCTCTGAATACTGCTTACCATGAAAACCCTATTCAGTTAGGACTTCCAGCAAGCTGGGCTGAAAAAAAGCGAGACGTTTTTTCTTTTAAACGATCCACAACGGGCGAGCTTTCTTCTGTCTAATCTTATCGTTTGGCTTAAATTACTACAGTAAAAGAGATTTGTTTTAGAATCAGCAATTAAGATACCTGGGTGAGTTACACTTCTCTCTTTTATACAAGGAATTAAGGAGGAGGAAAGAAAATTTTAAAAGCTTATCTTATTTTTTATGGCAAAAAGCAGGCCTGAATTTGGAATCTATAAAGATTAAAACGAATGAGGGGCAACTTATCCGAAGAGAAAATCTGATTTAGATGATTATTTGATTGATATATGTCTGGGACTACTTTTTCTTGGACTACTTTCTTTAGACGAATCTGCTGTTCGTGTATGTTACTAATTGTTCGGTGCTGTGAACCAAATTTGTTTTGCATTCTTGGACGTGCGGAAGATAAGAACTGTGCTGGCCAGATGTCAACAGGCCTGGAATATTAACTCCCTTATTGCTGGAAAAAGAAGCAAATTACTCTTTGCTTGGGAATTGTGGCTATATTGGAAATTTGAAGGGTTTTTTTTCGGCTTTAAGAATGACAATCAAAGAAGTGGCAGAGACCATGGATGTACCCCTGGAAGGGTTTTCCCCTCTGGATATGTTTCAGAAGATAATGGATGAGATTAAGATAATGAAAGAAGAACTGGGACAGAGTAGACAAGAGATGGCAACTGAATTTGGTAAAGTGAAACAGGAGTTGAAAGAAATAAAGGATTATATGAGAAAAGAAGCAGATGGACAAGCAACAGAATATGAAAAAGAAATTAAAGGGAAGGAGCAAATTCTGGAGATTGGATCAGATATAAGATATATCAAATGTGGAATTGGAAAAAGATTTGGACTTTATGGCAAAAATTGAAGGGAGGATGCAAGTCCTGGAGATTGGAACAGATTTATCAAATGTGGAACTGGAAAAATACTTGGAGTTTGTGGATCCTGGAGATAAAGATTACTGTCTGGAATTTGGCGTTGTCCCTGGAGAAATTGATGAAGATATCAGAGATAAAGTTATCAATGTTTCGATGGAATTTCTGGACTGGAATGATTTGATGGAACTTGAAATAGAGAAAAATTATAGAATTAATTCCAGATATGTGACAATGGAAAAACTCTCAAGAGATGTGCTAGTGCATTTCGTAAAAAAGAGGAACAGAGATATGACTTTACAACAATATTTCAGCAGCACATTCAGAATTGATGGCAAGGAAATATTTGTGATGAAGGAAATTCCCATTAGACTCTTACTATATGACTATGACAGCAAGATTATTATGGGTGCAAGGATGGAAGTTGGAAGATGGAATTAACACTGATAATGGAAAAATGGCTATTGAAATTATTGGTCCTAGCAGACTTGATGAGATGGATTAATTGACATGTTTATTTGAAGAAAAATCGAGGGATATATTTCTCAAGGAGTGGAAGACTCTCTCTTTGACTTTTTGCGGAAAGAATAAAGTGATGTTAATGAGATTTGATGATTAATTAAGATAACTACTGGAGGAAAGTGATTTTGTAATATATTAAGAGACAGGTTTGTTATATATCATAGACCTATAACTGATCTGCGACAAATCGGAAGTCAACATTTTATTTTATTGTTTAATTTGTTTTGTTTTGTTTTGTTGGAAAATTTGAATAAAATTAATGATAAAAAATAGAAAACCCTATTCATAGGGTCACCATAAGTTGGGATTGACTTGAAGGCAGTCCATTTCCATTTTCACCTTTGGGATAAAACATTTTTTTCTTTCTACCTTAGGCTGGTCACTGACCGTAACAATAAAGATATTGTTTTTTTAAAAACAATTAAAAAAAAACAATTTAAAAACACATTCTAAAATGCCTGGGAGAAGATAGTCTAAGATGGGCACTCAGCTGACACAGGGCACTGGCTTAGCTTGTTAGGCCTCACTGTCATTGCATGAGAACACTGCCATAAAACATCCTGGCAATCCTCTTTACATAACAGAAGTAGGAAAATTGTACGTCAGGGGAGATTGCCCACCATTGCTCATTTTCTCATTGATGAACCTCTGACTGCCCAAGAACACAGTTTGAAAGCCAATGGTCTTCCAGATAGGGCTGCTACCAAGGCACAGCAAGGGCCACACAGGGTTCCAGTCTGATTTTTGTGGCAATATTCCTGTACCTTTAACAGTTTAAAGTGGTGTAGTGGTTAAGGTGTTGGACTACTACCTGGGAGACCAGGGTTCGAATCCCCCACAGCCATGAAACTCACTGGGTGACCTTGGGCCACTCACTGCCTCTCAGCCTCAGAGGAAGGCAATGATAAACCACTTCTGAATACCACTTACCATGAAAACCCTGTTCATAGGGTCTGGAATTGCCTTGAAGGCAGTCCATTTCATTTTCATTTAATAGGTTTATTTACATTAAGACTTTACACAGGCAAAAGAGCCATATATCGGCAACTGTGGAAGTGTGACCCACTAAGCTAAACACAGGGGGTGCTGCCTCAAGTATGAGACCAGGGTGCAAGTTACACATTTCACAGGCCACACTACGTGAGAAATGGGCTGCATTAGGCTTGGTGGATCAAATTTGCATTGTCTTGGATTAGGAGACAAAAAGCTGCAGCCTTGATACCAGCTCATTTGTCTATAGGCACCATCTCCAGGCAAGGATTGTGGAAACTTATGGAGACCTTCAGTGGGACAGCGATACTGTCTAAAATGCCTGATAGCAGCTTTCTTAGCCAAGGCCTTTCCTAATTCTACTACCCAAGACCAGGGTTGTCAGATTCTGAACCTGTAACTGTCTCTAATACCACCTTGATCTGCAGCAAGTAGTGAGTGATCATGTGAAGAACAGCTGAACAGCCTCGAAGGCAAGGCCAGCCTGTGACACCCCTTGCTTACCGCTACCACCAGCCTTCCCTCAATGAACTCTAGTTTCCGAGCAACAAAAGATGAGCCTGCTGGATCAGACGAAAAGACCTATCTAGTTCAGCATCCTGTACTCACAGTGGCCAACCAGATGCTTGCGTGAAACCCGCAGTCAGGACCTGAGTGCAATAGCACTCTCCCCTCCTGCATGGTCCAGCAACTAGTATTCAGAGGCATACTGTCTCTGACAGTGGTGGAAGAACATAGCCATCAGGGTTAGCAGCCATTGATAGCCTTATCCTCCATGAATGTGTCCTCTTTTAAAGGCATCCAAGTTGGTGGTCATCACTTCTTCTTTAGGGGCAAATTCCATAGTTTAATTATGAGCTGTGTGAAAAGTACTTCCTTTTGTCTGTCCTGAATCTTCCAACTTTCAGTTTCATTGGATGTCCCCAAGTTCTAGTGTTATGAAGGAGAAAAGCTTTTCTCTTTCCACTTTCTCTGCACCATGCATAATTGTATACTCCTCTGTGATGTCACCTTCCATTCACCTTTTTTCTAAACTAAAAAGTCCCAAAAGTTGTAACACAGGGGAGTTGAAAACTTTCCTCATAGGCAAGCAGATCTCCAAGAACTGGGAGTTGATTTTCCACTAGGGAGGGGTAGGAGTGGTCAAGAATTTTTATTCAGTTTACATTTCAAGCAGAATCTCTCAAATTCACACTTTGCAAAACAATATGAGATCTGAAACACAGCCATCCTTTGAAATTCACATTTCTGAGAGCAGTTAGCCAACCAAACAATGTTTACAAAAATGCATATATTAGAGGAAGTGTGCATAAAGATTGAATATATGAGTGAATATATGTGCACTATATGGCTAGAAATGGCTTGCACAAATTTGTGCTATAGTCGCTGCCTACAAAAATGTGTTTCTTACAAGAAATTCACAATAAAATGCTGGGAAAAAATTTAAGAAATGCAAATTGCTGTAGAAATGTGGAGTACTGAATTTAAGATTGGAAAACATGAGAAACTGAGAGAAACAAAACTGTCAGATCTTTCCATACCAAGGAGGGGTCAAAGCCTAGCTAACTCATACCTAAGTGTAGGGAAAAACCCAGATTTGTTTTTAAACGTGCACCAAATTTGCAGGATCTTTTGGTACATTCAAATACTCAGGTGATACCCAGGACCACTACCTCCTCCTTTATATCAAATCCACCGGCAGGAAACTTTCCATGTGGTAATTGCAGTGTGTGTAATAATAACAATAAGACCAAATATTTCTTTAATTTGTTTTAATTTCTGTTAAGAAGGGAGTTATTTTGGATTCATACCTTAAAAACCATAAGTCCATATGGTCTTAATGAAGAAATTAGTTGGCTACCTGTCTTATAATCTTAATTTATTTTATGTTTATTAATTTTTCTTTTTTATATAAGATGATTATAATTTCATGACGCAATATAATTGATGTTTGCATTATACTTAGCACTTGTTTGGTTTTCTAAAAAAAATTCAGTATGCAGTAGTATTACCCTGTGTTATATTTCTTTAAGAAAACCCACACAGATGTACTGGTGTTTAGTAATTAGGCCTTCTGGCTTTAACTTGTATAAAAAGAGCATCAACTTTGCCAAACCCTTATTAAAAAATTTGTGGACAAGGACAATGTGTTAAAAGCATTAATTGCAATGTAAGTCTTTTCAATATAATATTTTTTCTTTTTTATGTGTAAAAAATTCTGTGATATTTCTTTGTATTATTTTTTTTTATTTATGTGTATATCTCTATATATTTTACAGAATTCATTGGATACTGAATTATATTTGATTCATGTTGTGAGCAAGTTTTATAGTATGTATATTTTATATTGTATTAGATTATATATAAAAAAATATTTTTTATATTAAGATATAAATTATATTGTGCTGTATACTCTTTCTATCTCTAAGGCCATTGAAAAAGACATTTTGTGTCGAAACGCGTCTGGCTGGACCACCTTGAAAACATCCTCACCACATTAGAATTTGATTTCTCCTA
The DNA here is from genome assembly GCF_030035675.1 of Rhineura floridana. Taxonomy (NCBI): domain Eukaryota; kingdom Metazoa; phylum Chordata; class Lepidosauria; order Squamata; family Rhineuridae; genus Rhineura; species Rhineura floridana. The sequence continues at coordinate 23,790,469 of NC_084485.1, read as the reverse complement.
CCAATCTTGTTCCATATCAGAAACAATATTCACATATATATTGTTCTTGACATATATTTTTGTAAAAAATTCTTCTTGTTTGAATTTAGATATATTCTGTTATATTGATGCATTTTTGGTTTATTTTACCTTATTATAATAAATATTTTCAGGATTTATACTGCTACATTCACCTTATTTTTTTATTTTTTACTTTTACCTTTGGTATTGAGGAAGCTTAGCAGTCATGGAATAAGAGGAGAGGTCCTCTTGTGGATAAGGGATTGGTTAAGAAGCAGAAAGCAGAGAGTAGGAATAAATGGACAGTTCTCCCAATGGAGGGCTGTAGAAAGTGGAGTCCCTCAAGGATCGGTATTGGGACCTGTACTTTTCAACTTGTTCATTAATGACCTGGAATTAGGAGTGAGCAGTGAAGTGGCCAAGTTTGCTGACGACACTAAATTGTTCAGGGTTGTTAAAACAAAAAGGGATTGCGAAGAGCTCCAAAAAGACCTCTCCAAACTGAGTGAATGGGCGGAAAAATGGCAAATGCAATTCAATATAAACAAGTGTAAAATTATGCATATTGGAGCAAAAAATCTGAATTTCACATATACACTGATGGGGTCTGAACTGGCGGTGACCGACCAGGAGAGAGACCTCGGGGTTGTAGTGGACAGCACGATGAAAATGTCGACCCAGTGTGCGGCAGCTGTGAAAAAGGCAAATTCCATGCTACCAATAATTAGGAAAGGTATTGAAAATAAAACAGCCGATATCATAATGCCGTTGTATAAATCTATGGTGCGGCCGCATTTGGAATACTGTGTACAGTTCTAGTCACCTCATCTCAAAAAGGATATTCTAGAGTTAGAAAAGGTTCAGAAGAGGGCAACCAGAATGATCAAGGGGATGGAGCGACTCCCTTACGAGGAAAGGTTGCAGCATTTGGGGCTTTTTAGTTTAGAGAAAAGGCGGGTCAGAGGAGACATGATAGAAGTGTATAAAATTATGCATGGCATTGAGAAAGTGGATAGAGAAAAGTTCTTCTCCCTCTCTCATAATACTAGAACTCGTGGACATTCAAAGAAGCTGAATGTTGGAAGATTCAGGACAGACAAAAGGAAGTACTTCTTTACTCAGCGCATAGTTAAACTATGGAATTTGCTCCCACAAGATGCAGTAATGGCCACCAGCTTGGATGGCTTTAAAAGAAGATTAGACAAATTCATGGAGGACAGGGCTATCAGTGGCTACTAGCCATAATGGCTGTGCTCTGCCACCCTAGTCAGAGGCGGTATGTTTCTGAAAACCAGTTGCCGGAAGCCTCAGGAGGGGAGAGTGTTCTTGCACTCGGGTCCTGCTTGCGGGCTTCCCCCAGGCACCTGGTTGGCCACTGTGAGAACAGGATGCTGGACTAGATGGGCCACTGGCCTGATCCAGCAGGCTCTTCTTATGTTCTTATGTTCTTATGTTCTTAACGTTTCATTCTACTTGTTTTGTTCACAGTCATTCTAGTATACCCTCTAGTAGGGTTTTGCCTTTCAAGTGCAATATGGATATGTTCTCATATAGTACTGACCATATTACCAATTTACTTAATGCACCTTCCCTCTTTTCTGACATGAGTGAGAACAAAACTTTCTCGTCAGATAACTGGGTTAGATATAACTCTTTACGTGAAAAAGCTATGAAAATGGAAATGCACTCAGCTGCTCTCAGGGATTATTGTAAAAATCAGCGTATCCCAAGAGGACTTCGCATTCAAAAAGAACCAGGGGTTTTTCTCCAGAACGAGCCATTCATTGATAAATGGCACGCTATTTTAAATAAATGTTCATTAGACTTAATGATTTTAATTATAGAAACATCCAAGGAAGAGGTAGCCATTTTAGAAGCGGAACATAACTTACTGTTTAATCAACTCAAAAAAGATACAGACGAAATGAAATTTCAGAATAATACAGATCAGATTAATGCGGATCTTGAGAAAAAATATAAAGAACTTAAGGAGATTAAATTGAAAAAGTTCCAAAGAGATCTGAAGGACTACGAGACAGGGAGAGTTTATAACTGGAAAAAAGTCACAGACACACGTTTACCAAGGAAGTCAGTCTCATTCCGAGAAAACACTGACAGTGAGGGAGATAAAACTTTAGATACAACATCAGTTGAATCAGCTGAAAGTCCACAACCTAGTACATCATCCTTTAAAAGACCCTTTCCTTTTATAAAACAGAGGGAAAACACATATGGAAAGAGACAAAGGTATGTAGAAAAAAGGGAAAACTTCAAAAAGAAAAAACAACAGAAAAGTTACAGCTGGTACAGAATGCAGCGGCACGCCTGATCAAGCACAGCCGTCGCTGTGATCACATCACTCCAGTGTTAATGGATCTTCACTGGCTACCAGTTGTTTACCGGGCCCAATTCAAGGTGTTGGTGTTGACCTTTAAAACCCTAAACGGTTTCAGCCCAGTTTATCTGAAGGAGTGCCTCCAGAGTCACCAATTATGCCGCCTGACAAGATCAGCCTCACAAGACCTTCTCTCGGTCCCACCGGTTAAAACAGCTAGGCTGGTGCGGACCAGAGAGAGGGCTTTCTCGATTGTGGCCCCCACCCTCTGGAACTCCCTTCCTCTGGATCTTCGACATGCTCCCTCCCTGATAGGTTTTCGCCGAGCCTTAAAAACCTGGCTATTCAGGCAGGCCTATGGGATTGGGGAGGGTTAGTTTTATGATGTTTTAATTGGAAACTGATTTTAAATTGACTATGACTGCGTTCTGTTTTGTATACTGTATACTATGTATTGTTTTATTATTGTAAGTCGCCTAGAGTGTCCATTAACCTGGACAGATAGGCGACCAATAAATAAAATTTATTATTATTATTATTATAAAACCCGGTGGTAGTAAACCTCTCCCGCCATCCACTATCTGATACTGAAACTATGCTTCTAGCCAAAGGACTCTCTTTTGTTCCTACTCCAGTACATAATGATTTTAAAACTATGTCTGAACTTCAAAAATTGTTCAGAAATATAAGATTGGCAGACTTTTTTAAGAATACTAATACTCTCTTACCTAATAAAGAACAGACTTTTAAACCTAAATCAATGTTTAATCCGGATACAAATAATTGTCGAATTCAAACTTTTGTGGAATTAGTTACAAATGAAGTGGAAAATATTGATAAACAAGAAATTAAAATTTGGTATAATCTCACTGCACAAGAAAAAAAGACCTTAGATAATTTAAAAAAATATACTGATATAGTTTTTAAACCTGCAGACAAAGGAGGAGCTATAGTAGTTTGGGATAAAAAAGATTACATCTCAGAGGCATATCGACAACTGTCATCACAAGTTGATTATTCTAAATGTAAATCGGATCCTACAAAAGAAATTAAACAATTGATAGTCCAGATACTGGAAGAAGCATTATTAGAAGGATATATAACTAGAAAAACTTATGATTTCTTATTGGAATCACAGGATAGAACACCTATCTTCTATTTACTTCCTAAAATTCATGAAGGCATCTTTCCAGTCCCTGGCAGACCCATCATCTCAGGATGTGGTTCTATTTTAGAACCATTATCTGAATATGTAGATTATTTTTTAAAACCATTTATACCAATGATAGGATCATATATTAAAGATTCAGGGGACTTTTTGTCCCATTTAAATAACATTAACACCTTGGAATATCATTCCTTTTTTGTTACAATGGATGTCATATCACTTTATACTAATATTCCACAAAATGAGGCATTACATATTATTGAAACCACTTTAAATAATAGAGAAGATCCTTTCTTACCACCGACCAATTTTATTTGTAATTTAGCAGAAATTGCTTTGACAAAAAACTTTTTCAGTTTTCAATCAAATCTGTACTGGCAGATATCTGGGACAGCTATGGGATGCAAGTTTGCCCCAGAATTGGCAAATCTCTATATGGATTATTTTGAAAATATGTACATTTTAACATCAAACAATTTATTTTCTAAATATATTTCGGCTTATAAAAGATATTTGGATGATATTTTTTTCATTTGGAAAGGAGACGAAGTTGATCTACATAAGTTCCATATATATGTCAATTCTCAACATCCATCTATTAAATTTGAAATTAACTATAGTAAGTCCCATATTAATTTTTTGGATATCTCAGTCAAAAAAGAGAACAATACACTCATAACATCTGTTTTCACAAAACCTACTGATGCCAACTCATATCTTTTTTATGATAGCTTTCATCCCAAATATATTAAGAGTAATTTACCCTTTTCTCTTATGATAAGAATTCGAAGGAATTGTAGTGATCTGAAGGATTTTGATGATCAGGCTAATTCTCTCATACAACAACTGCAACAGAGGGGTTATCCAAAGAAGTTTTTAAAAAAGGCTAAGTATAGAGCAAGAATTAAGGATAGAAAGGACTTACTACCAACCAGTATCAGCTGTGAGAAAAATAAAAAGGAAAAAAGAGACAAGAAATTACTCATACCATTAACCTTTGATGGTTTTAATGGGAAGATACAGAATATTATTTTAAAACATTGGCATTTATTGGAAAACATACCTAAGTGTAGGGAAAAACCCAGATTTGTTTTTAAACGTGCACCAAATTTGCAGGATCTTTTGGTACATTCAAATACTCAGGTGATACCCAGGACTACTACCTCCTCCTTTATATCAAATCCACCAGCAGGAAACTTTCCATGTGGTAATTGCAGTGTGTGTAATAATAACAATAAGACCAAATATTTCTTTAATTTGTTTTAATTTCTGTTAAGAAGGGAGTTATTTTGGATTCATACCTTAAAAACCATAAGTCCATATGGTCTTAATGAAGAAATTAGTTGGCTACCTGTCTTATAATCTTAATTTATTTTATGTTTATTAATTTTTCTTTTTTATATAAGATGATTATAATTTCATGACGCAATATAATTGATGTTTGCATTATACTTAGCACTTGTTTGGTTTTCTAAAAAAAATTCAGTATGCAGTAGTATTACCCTGTGTTATATTTCTTTAAGAAAACCCACACAGATGTACTGGTGTTTAGTAATTAGGCCTTCTGGCTTTAACTTGTATAAAAAGAGCATCAACTTTGCCAAACCCTTATTAAAAAATTTGTGGACAAGGACAATGTGTTAATAGCATTAATTGCAATGTAAGTCTTTTCAATATAATATTTTTTCTTTTTTATGTGTAAAAAATTCTGTGATATTTCTTTGTATTATTTTTTTTTATTTATGTGTATATCTCTATATATTTTACAGAATTCATTGGATACTGAATTATATTTGATTCATGTTGTGAGCAAGTTTTATAGTATGTATATTTTATATTGTATTAGATTATATATAAAAAAATATTTTTTATATTAAGATATAAATTATATTGTGCTGTATACTCTTTCTATCTCTAAGGCCATTGAAAAAGACATTTTGTGTCGAAACGCGTCTGGCTGGACCACCTTGAAAACATCCTCACCACATTAGAATTTGATTTCTCCTACCAATCTTGTTCCATATCAGAAACAATATTCACATATATATTGTTCTTGACATATATTTTTGTAAAAAATTCTTCTTGTTTGAATTTAGATATATCCTGTTATATTGATGCATTTTTGGTTTATTTTACCTTATTATAATAAATATTTTCAGGATTTATACTGCTACATTCACCTTAATTTTTTATTTTTTACTCTTACAAGAAATTCACAATAAAATGCTGGAAAAAATTTTTAAGAAATGCAAATTGCTGCAGAAATGTGGAGAACTGAATTTAAGATTGGAAAACATGAGAAACTGAGAGAAACAAAACTGTCAGATCTTTCCATCCCAAGGAGGGGTCAAAGCCTAGCTAACTCACTCACCAACAAGAGAGTTTGGTCTCTTTTCCCCCTACCTCCCCTTGGTTAAGGGATGTAGCATGAAGGAAGGGTCCAGACAGGGCTGGCCCAAAACATTTTGCTTCCTGAGGCACAGACCAAGATGGCTCCTCCTCCTCCCCATTCCACATACAGAAACCAACTTGACTGGCCGCTGAATTTTCCTTCAACACTAGAAATGTGATAGCACCCTCCTCTGCACCTGAGGGCAGCAGGCTAAATTAGGAGTCCAAGGGACAGGCTGTTTGACATACACAGCTGTGTCCTCCAACATATAGGATTGGGGGGGGGCTCCAGAAGAACAGCCAGGGGTCTGCTCCTGCTGCCCCCTCCCCCAGCATCTGCCGCATCTGTCTAAAAGGAAGACCGACCCTGGATCTGGCATGCAACAGATTCTTCCTTTGAGCAATAGTTCCTGTTGGATAGCACCTCATATTCCACACACACACAAGAATGTTTTGTAAATTCCTTGGTGCGTCTATACTGATCTTCCATATCCCTGAACCAAAATTTCTCATGCCACTCTTATATGACTATAGGGTCAGGTTTAAAAGGGGGGGGAGTCATAAAAGAATGCAGCATAATATCCAGGCTGCAGAACAGACAATCAAGGTTTCCAGATCCTTGTCAACACTCTGGCACTGAACACAAAATATGTCATATAAACAACTAAAATGAACTTTTAAAATAGCACTTGGGTTCATCTGCATTCAACCATCTAAGCACTGGCAGCTGCCCTGATTTTTGTCACCAACAACCTGGAAAATGACGTCACATCTTGAATGCAGCACTGTCACTTTTATAACAGGAAATGCCTTGCCATTTTAAGATACAGGCAGAAGATAAAATAAACACAATTATTTCTATTTCTAAACATCAACTCTAGAGTCACCACCTTTTCAACTTATAGAGGTCTTATGCTTTTTTTTAAAAAAAGATTTCTCTTGATCTAGCTACATTATTTAAAACACTTCTACTTTCCCCACTTTCTATTCTCATCTTTTTGACTCTTTCTTTACACCAGGCACGGAGAACCACAGGGCCAGTGAAGCAACCAACCATTCAGGCTTCTCTGTCTGGCCCTTGGGACTTCCCCCATGTCCTCCACCACCCTCCTTGAGGGTTTTTGCTTGAACTGTATGTGTCCTTGAATGTTGGATCATGTTTTCTTGGCTGCCAGGCTGGAGAGGTTTGTGTGAGGAAGAGAGAGTGCACATGGAAACCTCTCACTTGTCTGCCACCTACAGTTCAAAGTGAGAGTCACATCTGTTGCTCCACCAACTTTTGCCTATTGCCCTGCCTACTTGCCCACTACTGGCACCTGGCCCACTGGAAGATTGTCCTTTGGGAATGTGGCCCTGGGGTTGAAAAGGGTTTCCCATCCCTGCTTTTTCATTATGGATAGTTTATTAAAGTTTTCACATTCTTGCAATAAACAGCTCTTCCTTAATCCATTAACTTCTTGCACAGTTGTATTTCCTTTAAGCGGGAAGGGACCATAGATTACTAGCACATGCTTCATATGCACACATAGTCTCAGGTTCAATTCCTAGCATCTCCAGAAAAAGAGGGACTCCAGCCTGGTCTACACATGCAGCTGAAAGTGATGGTAGTATGCTGAGGCAGGGCTAGAATGGACTGCGCCACTTCAAAGTGCAGACGGGGAGAATTTGAATGCTCTCCTACTTTTTTTTTTTTTTTAACTTGCTGTAAATAGAAAACCGGCCTTGCAGACAATAAGTGGGGCCTAGAACTTTTCTCCCTGATGTGCTAGTTTTCTATTTACAAAGAGGAGTTGCTTATTTTGCATTGGGGAGCATTTAAAAGTGGTGCCCCTCCTCCATAGTTCTCTAAAGTGATGCAGTCCATTCTGGTCATCTCCACGTTCTATCATCTCATTCTCCTGCACACCACATGCACACAGGCAAAGTACATCCAAAATATTAGAAGTACAACTGGAACCTGCACTGAAATGTTGCAGTGGGGGTGCTCCTGTTTGGGATTCCAGCTGGCTGTGTCTTCTTCCAGGGTACCCCATTACATTACATGCCCCACAGTAGACAGTCAGGGTTCTGTTACTACTGCACATGTTCAGTCCCCATTGAACTCTTTTATTTGGGGGTGGGGATGAGGACTCCCTTAAGGGTTTTTTCCCTTAAGGTTTTTAATACTCCTGCAAACCACGGGGCTCCCCCAAGCCTGCTGTTATCTCCCTTTTGCAAATGGGAGGTGCCATTCTGGCTACATAAGGATCCACATTCAGAGAATGAGTTCACTGTTTACTATGTATGAGATTTTGCATGGAAATATTTAAAGACACTGAGGAAACTATTGAGTGTTTTGACAAGTAGTCAGTGGCAGATAAACATTGGCTGGGGTTGCCAGTGTGTCTGTCCTCCCAAGAAAAAGGGCTCCTATGGCTTTAAAAGTGGTGAAAATGCCAAAAACTCAACTGGTGAAGCACTCTTTCTGCCTTCATCATTGTACTAGGGCAACTGCACCTGTTCAATTTCTGCCTGCTGTGTCACTGTTTAAGACATGCATCCTGGCAGGAAAAAAAATTCTGAGTTAACCAGCCTATTTCCCAGATGCTTTCAAGAGGAACTTTAAATTTCAACAACAAAAGTTTTTGCACGCATCTTATGCATAGTTAGAACACACTGAAACTCCAGTTTGCAAGTTTAGTCACATATGTTTAAGCTGGCAATTACTTAATGTAGTCCCCACTGTCTGCTCATTTGGAATAATGTATTCCCTTGCTTCCAAGAAGAAGAAGAAACCACCCACAAAATGTCTAAATAAAATAGTTATAGGGCTAAAAGCTTAGCAGTTAAGCAGCCAATTTTATTGAGCCAGATAAAAGGCACTGATGTTGAATGAAATCATAGTAAACAACACATGCTGTATTTTAGCCAAGCTGTACATTCTTTAATGCCTTGTGACAAGGATGAATATTTTGGGTTGCCGGGGAAATTGGGGCAGAAGGAAGAACACGCCTCACTTGCGGACCATTGGCCAATTTTTGGTAGACCACCCAGTTGCTGGGGTGCTGATTGCTGGGATTCTTGCAAAAGATGCTGTACCTTGAACTGATCCAGGACTGATCAGTTGAACTGATCCATCACTTGAACTGATCCATCACTTCTTGTGTTTGTTCTTAAGTGAGAATGCATACTCAATATCACTTAAGACAGATAAAACCACAAAGGTCTTCAGAATCTTAGACTCAGCTATTTATTCAGACATATGCTTTCATTGACTGCAGTCTATTTCATCAGATGATAATTGTTTTAACACTTGAGAGATCCTGAGGATGCACTCTTACTTGGAACATTTTGAACACGTTGGCAGACTATGGAATTCTAGTAGTCATCGTAGTAGTATCAAAACTGACCTATCCTGCTCTGAAGCACACCCCAGGTTCTTCAAAACAGACAGTTGCCAGAGCCTTTGGCAGAACCTCCAGAACCTTCAAAAGCATGAAACCACTCCAGATTTCCAGTCTAACTGTAAAACACACACACACACACACTCAAACCCGCAGTAGGGTTTAGATGGAAAAGAAGCAAAGGTTTGGCTACTTTTAATATTTGCTTAAAAGAAGCAATTTTGGTCAGCACAGATTGTCCATTGGGGTGACAAGAAGCTTATAGCTGCCAAAATGCCCATTTCAGCACAACCGGCTTTCTGTGCATTCCATTAGCTTAAGAACCAGAAGTCCTTAAAGAGCTGCTGTGACTACCAATTGTAATTCCTTCCCTTTCCTTCCTTTTGTTCTTGTGAAAGCGCTTTCATACCCTGCTTTCCTTCACGTTGCCCAGAACAGATATTACTGCTTGGAGTGCAAGAAACAAGATAGAATATGCGTTGGTGGTATTGAGAACGTGCTGTTCTTTCTTCCTAGTCCAAAGTCTGTCTGTTCTTCCTCCGTTCTGACAGCAGCACAGTATTATTATCAATAAGTACAGCAGCTGATTTACCTACCAAGGCAAAACATACAGAGTTAGAACATTAATGCTTGTATCATGTACGTACCTCCTCCCAGTCATTGTCTCTGTACCCACTTAGGTAATTTCATAAACAAAGTTTTGTGCACCTTTGTCACCTCATCAGAGAAAATGGTCTCCATCTCCCTTCCCCAGCAGCAAACTTCCTTCCGCTAAACTGTGGAAATCAGAAACTGCTATACACACAGCAGTGAAACACCAATGTTTTGCTGATTAATGCACAGCCTGGAAGGAGCTTATTCAAGAAACATTGTTAGAAAGTCTGTTTTGGCATTTGTTCAGCGAGTGTCTATCAGCTGAAGTCTTCTTCAGTCAAAAGCAAACTAATTAAAAAGACTGAAACTAGAAGAAATGTAGTTCAGAACTTGTCTCATGTGACCAGCAGATTCGATACAGAACAGGGCTCTGATGTCTTTAATGGAAGGAGATATTTTGGCAGGTATTACTCGTACACAAATGCACAGGACAATGAGAGAAGGTTGAAGCCCTTGTTGCTACTTTGAGTGGGCAGCCGCAGAAATTGCCACAAAGTGAACTTGTTCTTATGGGCTGCTGGCTAACCAATCCTTTTGTCAGGTAGATGCTGGTAATTTTCCAGGAAGGTCAGCTGATGGTCTGCTAACTGTTAATTAGGTGGTGGTCTCTGGTGCCTAGAGAGCTCTCTTGAGCATTTCAAAGGAAATAAACAGCAGAGTTTGGATAAGGTGCTCCCCCAGCTAAGGAGGAGAGAGAGAGAGAGAGAGAGAGAGAGAGAGAGAGAGCGCGAATGCAGTTTATGTGAATTTCAGTGCAGATTAATATGTAGACCAGAAAGTCATTATTCTTCTGATTTTGCACTTCTTTGAACACTGTTATAGTTTTCAGCTCAAAAGAAGTGTAACAAAATGCATTAAAATGTTTACTTCAGAATAAAACATACCCTTGCGGTAAAGCATGCTGTGACTCAAGTACACGCTTTTAGCATTGTGGCACCACTTCTCTGGGATTCTCTTGCCTTAAAAAATGAAGCAAGTCCCAACTTTGTTATGTTTTCAACATTCCATACTTCTGCAGTTTTTAATTCTTGGTTTTTTATGTCTTAACACTCTTTTTTCAAACAGTAATTCTGTATTGTGTTTTATTTTCTTCTTCTGTTTTCCACTTGTAATGCTGCCTTATTGTCTACTGTACTGTATTTTGGGGTTGTATCTAAAGTAGCATTAAGTACCACACTTTGTCAGCACAAGGATTTCCGCTAACACAATGGAACATTTATTTATTTATTACATTTATATCCTGCCTTTCCTCCAAGGAGCTCAAAGTCAGGCCTGGTGCCAGTGCATGGCCAGGTTGGGCCCTTGCTGGGGGGCCCTGTGGCGTAGAGGGGAGCCTGAGGGGACCTTCCTTAGGGTGGGGGATGAAGACTGATCCATGGCAGCATCGAGTCATGAAACCTGACACTGCCATGGACTGTGGAGCAGGAGCTGACAGGCACACACCCCACATTGGTGGCATGGGCTTAAATAAGCCCAGCTGCCTCACCTAATTGTCACATTAGTGAGTCAGTGCACATACCCCACACCCAAAATGGTGGCAGGGGCATCCCTAAGGGGTTGATGCCCTCATCACCATCTTGGGTGATGGCAGGCATGTGCACACAGCATGCAAGGTGTGCACACTGATGCCAGAAGTAGATGGGGCAGGTGGGCCTATATAAGCCCTGCACCGCCTATATCAGGAGGGGGGTATTGGGCGAATGGCACTGCAGGCCTAGGTAGGCTGGTGCCCAGGGGCCTGCTCAAGGTGACAAACATGGTTTTCCCCACTTCCATTTTATCCTCACAACAACCCTGTAAGGTAGGCTAGGCTGGGAGGTCACCCAGCAAGCTTTATGGTTGAGACGAGATTTGAACCCTGGACTCGCAGGTCCTAGTTCAACATTCTAACCAGTACACATAAATAAATAAAGCAACTATTACAGAGACACCCTGAGACAACAGTGTTGTCTTATCCAAAGGAAACCAGCCTCAAATACTGCTGTCCCCAGATCTTTTTGTTTGGGGAAATGAGGAGCCCATTACAGTATGCACCATGAAATTAGCTACTCCAAAGAATGGGGACAGACTGCATTGACAAATAAGCCATTTTTTGACTGTGTGACTGCCAAATTTGCAATCCATAGGCACAAATCTAGGAGGATTGCAGTTATCTCCATGTTGTGAAAGGTTTCCTCTGCTAATTGCAAGTCTCTTCTAAAAGAGCAGAAGTAAGGGACAGTTGCCTCCTCTAGGACGCACACCTTAACATGGTGAGGGGGTTTGAGAGTGTCAAAGAAGCTGAGAGCAATGCTGTCAGGAGTCTAGACCAAGAGGCTAGACTCCTAGCAGGGGCACACAAGGCAGAACACAAGGCACACACCACCTCTGAATACCTCTTACCACGAAAACCCTATGAACAGAGTACCCAAAATGCAACACGAGATAGTGCGGGAAGATGAGGCACCCAGGTCAGATGGCACTCAGCAAGCTACTAGGGAAGAACAAAAGACCAGTACAAGTAGCGCTGTGACTAATAATGCCACTGGACAAAGCCAAATGGAAGCCCAGAGGCTGATGCACGCAGATACGAAAGATGAGTCTGGAGCTGTACAACGTACACAATAGGAACATGGAATGTGAAAAGCATGAACCAGGGAAAGTTAGAAATTGTCAAGCAAGAAATGGAACACATCAACATTACAATACTTGGCATCAGTGAATTAAAATGGACGGGAATGGGACACTTCAATCAGGCAACTACAAAATATTTTATGCAGGAAATGAGAAATTAAGAAAAAACGGGGTTGTTTTAATAGTGGGAAGTGATGTAGCAAAGGCAATTAGGAGCTATAACACAAAGTCTGAGCGAGTGATATCAATGAGATTAAACGAGAAATCTATCAACATAACCATCTTGCAAGTCTACACTCCAACAGCAAACACAGAAGAAGGGAATTGGGGAGATTTTACACAGAAGTACAGGAAGAAATAGATCACACACCAAAACAAGATGTGCTGATAATCATGGGGGGGGGGACTAGAATGCAAAAGTAGGGAACAGAGGAGAACTAGGAATTGTGGGGAAATAGGGCATAGGAGATAGAAATGAAGCAGGAGAAAGACTTATTGAATTCTGTGAAGCCAATAATTTGTGTCTTGCAAACACATTTTTTGAGCAACCGAAAAGACGACTGTACACGTGGACATCACCAAATGGTCAATATAGGAATCAAATTGATTATATAATTGGTAGCAGAAGATGGAGAAGTTCCATAGTTTCTGCGAAAACAAGACCAGGAACAGACTGTGGTACAGATCATGAACTGGTCATATAAAAAATCAGAATAAAGTTACAGAAGAACAACAACAAACATAATGCCAAAATACAATTTAAATAACATCCCAGAAGAATATAAAGATCAAATAAGGAACAGGTTTGAGGCTTTAAACTTAGTTGACAGAAAACCAGAAGAACTATGGATTGAAGTCAGAGATATTATCAGGGAAGAATGCGAAAAGACAATAGCTCTAGTTAAAAAGAGAGAAAGACCTCAATGGATGACTGACAAAACTCTTAAAATGATTAAAGAAAGAAGAAAAGCAAAATCAAAAGGAGATAGAAACATGGTTACAACCCTAAATGCAATAATACAGTGACTACTATGTAAGAACAAACAGAACTATTACAATACCTATTGAATAGAAAAAGAAGAGGACAACAAAAAAGGTAGAATAACAGCCTTATTCCAAAAGATTAGAGAAATGAAAGGGAAATTTAAACCAAGAGTAGGGATGTTGAATAATCATCAGGGGAGCACACTGACTGACCAAGATGAAATAAAAGGAAGATGGAAGCAATACAGTGAAGAACTATATAAAAGAAATGCAAGGATGACAAATTCATTCACGGAGGAACCATATGATGAAGAACCAGAAATTTTAGAATGTGAGGTAAAAGCTACTCTTAAAATACTTGGAAGAAACAAATCACCAGGAATAGATGGCATATCAACAGAGTTGCTACAAGCTACTGAGACTGAATCTGTCGAAATTTTGACAAAAAAGTTGTCAATATATATGGAAAACTAAACAATGGCTCACAGACTGGAAGTGTTCAACATATATCCCAAGTCCAAAGAAAGGGGATCCCAGGGAATGCAATAATTATCGAACTGTTACTTTAATATCTCATGCAAGTAAAGTAATGCTCACGATTCTACAACAAAGGCTCTTACTATATATGGAGTGAGAAATGCCAGATGTCCAAGCTGGATTTAGAAAAGGAAGAGGTACCAGAGATCATATCGCAAGCATACGTTGAATAATGGAACAGACCAAGGAATTTCAGAAGAAAATCACCCTGTGCTTTATAGATTACAGCAAAGCCTTTGATTGTGTACATCATGAGAAACAATGGAATGCTTTAAAAGAAATGGGGGTGCCACAGCATCTGATTGTCCTGATGTGCAACCTATACTTTGGACAAGACGCTACTGTAAGGACAGAAAATGGAGAAACAGATTGGTTCCCAATTGGAAAGGGTGTGAGACAGAGGTGTATTTTATCACCCTATTTGTTTAATCTATATGCAGAACATATCATACAGACAGCAGGATTGGACCAAGCTGAAGGAGATATGAAAACTGGAGGGAGAAATATCAACAATTTAAGATATGCAGACGATACCATACTACTACCAGAAACCAGTAATGATTTGAAACGAATGCTGATGAAAGTTAAAAAGGAAAGCACAAAAGCAGGACTACAGCTGGATGTCAAGAAGACTAAAGTAATGACAACAGAAGATTTATGTAACTTTAAAGTTGATAATGAGGACATTGAACTTGTCAAGGATTATCAATACCTTGGCAGTCATTAACCAAAATGGAGATGATAGTCAAGAAATTAGAAGAAGGCTAGGACTGGAGAGGGCAGCTGTGAGAGAACTAGAAAAAGTCCTCAAATGCAAATATGCAGAACCGCTGTCTATTATCTTTGCGAAATCACGGGGGACTGGTGAAGTGCTGAATGACTGGAGGAGAGATAATGTTGTCCCTATCTTCAAAAAGGGCAAAAAGGAGGAATCGGGGAACTACAGACCAGTCAGCCCAACATCAATCCCTGGAAAAACTCTGGAGCAGATTATAAAGCAGGCAATCTGTAAACACCTTGAAAACAACGCAGTGATTACTAGGAGCCAACATGGATTTATGAAGAACAAATCCTGCCAAACTAATCTTATCTCATTTTTTGACCGGATAACCTCCCTTGTAGACTATGGGAATTCTGTGGACATAATATATCTCAACTTCAGCAAAGCTTTTGACAAAGTGCCGCATGATATTCTGATTAGCAAGCTAGCTAAATGCGGGCTGGATGGAACAACTATCAGGTGGATCCACAGCTGGCACCAGAATCGTACTCAAAGAGTGCTTATCAATGGTTCCTTCTCAAACTGGGCGGAAGTAACAAGTGGGGTACCATAGGGCTCGGTCCTGGGCCCAGTGCTCTTCAACATTTTTATTAAAGATTTGGATGAGGAGGTACACAGCATGCTTATCAAATTTGCAGATGATACAAAATTGGGGGGCATAACTAATACCGTGGAAGACAGAAACAAAATTCAAAGGGACCTTGATACGTTGGAGCATTGGGCTAAAAACAACAGAATGAAATTCAACAGGGATAAATGCAAAGTCTACACTTAGGAAAAATAAACCAAATGCACAGTTATAAGATAGGGGATACTTGGCTCAGCAATATGACATGTGAGAAGGATCTTGGAATTGTCGTTGATCAGAAGCTGAATATGAGCCAACAGTGTGATGTGGCTGCAAAAAAGGCAAATGCTATATTAGGCTGCATTAACAGAAGTATAGTTTCCAAATCACGTGAAATATTACTTCCCCTCTATTCAGCACTGGTTAGGCCTCATCTTGAATACTGCATCCAGTTATGATCTCCCCACTTCAAGAAGGATTCAGACAAACTGGAACAGGTTCAGAGAAGGGCAACAAGGATAATCAGAGGACTGGAAACAAAGCCCTATGAGGAGAGACTGAAAAAACTGGGCATGTTTATCCTGGAGAAGAGAAGACTGAGGAGAGATATGATAGCACTCTTCAAGTACATGAAAGGTTGTCACATAGAGGAGGGCCGGGATCTCTTCTCGATCGTCCCAGAGTGCAGGACACGGAATAATGGGCTCAAGTTGCAGGAAGCCAGATTTCGACTGGACATCAGGAAAATCTTCCGAACTGTTAGAGCCATACGACAATGGAATCAATTACCTAGAGAGGTAGTGGGCTCTCCAACACTGGAGGCATTCAAGAGGCAGCTGGACAGCCATCTGTCAGGAATGCTTTGGTTTGGATTCCTGCATTGAGCAAGGGGTTGGACTTGATGGCCTTAAAGGCCCCTTCCAACTCTACTATTCTATGATTCTATGATACCATACTACTAGCAGAAACCAGTAATGATCTGAAATGAATGCTGATAAAAGTTAAAGAGGAAAGCACAAAAGCGGGACTACAGCTGAATGTCAAGAAGATTAAAGTAATGACAACAGAAGATTTATGTAACTTTAAAGTTGACAATGAGGACATTGAACTTGTGAAGGATTATCAGTACCTTGGCACAGTCATTAACCATGGAGATGTTAGTCAAGAAATTAGAAGAAGGCTAGGACTATGGAGGGCACCTGTGAGAGAACTAGAAAAAGTCCTCAAATGCAAAGATATATTACTGAACACTAAAGTGAGGATCATTCGGACCATGGTATTCCCGATCTCTATGTATGGATGTGAAAGTTGGACAGTGAAAAAGGCGGATAAAAGAAAAATCAACTCATTCGAAATGTGGTGTTGGAGGAGAGCTTTGTGCATACCATGGACCGTGAAAAAGACAAATAATTGGGTGTTAGAACAAATTAAACCAGAACTATCACTAGAAGCTAGAATGATGAAACTGAGGTTATCACACTTTGGATACATCATGAGAAGACCTGATTCACTAGAAAAGACAATAATGCTGGGAAAAGCAGAAGGGAGTAGAAAAAGAGGATGACCAAACAAGAGAAGGATTGATTCCATAAAAGAAAGCCACAGACCTGAATGTACAAGATCTGAACAGGATGGTTTATAACAGATGCTATCGGAGATCTCCAATTCATAGGGTCGCCATAAGTCGTAATCGACTTGAAGGCACATAACAACAAGGGACAGTTGAAAAGTTAGCGATAAGACTGCCACTCAGTTAAAGAAATCTTAATTGATTCATCATATGGGTTCCAGCCAATTAACTGATTAAGCAATAGACTTTGCATACATTTAGGTCATGTCCACACCACATGTTTAAATCACTGTTATATCACTTTCATAGTCATGGCTTTCCCCCAAAGAATCTTGGATACTATAGTTTGTTAAAGGTGCTGGGAATTGCAGTTCTGTGAGGGGGTCTCCTAACTACTCTCACCACCTTAAGAAACTATGCTTCCCAGGATCCTTTGGGGGAAGCCATGACTGTTAAAGTGGCATAGACGTGCTTTAAATGTATCATGTGGATATGATCTTGCATGTGAACAATCTGAACCAAAAAGAAAACATCAATTTCTTTTTTATGCTTTTGTAGCAGGAATCATCTTCTTGGGCAACAGAAAGGGAGTCCTTTTTTTAGAGATGGTGTTTGCTATCTACAGATTTTGTAAGTATTTATAACTAAGTATGCTGTGCTGGCTGGGGCTGAAGGGAGTTGTAATCTAGAGGGAACCAAGTTGGTGAAGGCTATTGTAAGTAATCTAGTCCAACCCTTTGCTTCATGCAGGAAATCTAGAACTAAATCCCCAAACAATGGTCTCTGTTTGAAGACCTTCAGTGTGGGAGACACACACCCCTCTAGATGCCATGCTCTAATTATTCTTGATATCAAGAAGTAGGGCTGTACACAGACACATCCGGCTTGTGTATCCAATCCAGAGGAGGGGGGCTTAGACTGACCCACCCTGTGCCAACCCAGGGACCACCCGCCCCACCTCAGAGCCCCTCCCAAATAAGTTACAGTTTAAAAAAATTCTAATTAAATGTATGGCAGGGAGGTGGTCAATTATCCTGCACAATGCTGGTTTGTAAAAGACTTTCCTGCAAAACAGCATCCCACAAGATTGTCCCCCAGCTCATGAGCGGAGGGAGGATCCTGTGCTATGCTGTTTCCCGCACCCCTGATCATCATTGTTGCCCTCTTCTTAGACAGACAGACAGACAGACAGACAGATAGATAGACAGATAGATAGACAGATTTCATCTGGTGCCTAATTAATCAGGTTAGGATTTCAGAGATAGTGATATTTTTTGTTATTGAGTAATCTAACCACTTGATCAATTAAACCATGTGTGGGGAACCCTTGGCCCATCCAGATGTTGCTGAAAGATAACTCCCATCATCTCTGGCCATTTGCTAAGCTTGCTGGGACTGTTGGGAGTTGTCACTCAGCCATATCTGGAGGGTCAAAGGTTTCTTAATTAAACCTAACAGCCTCAGCAGGGCAGCCATCATTGCTTCCATCCATTTCTCCTTGGTCATTTTGTTTAGACCCAAAAAGGGAGAAGAAGACCTCAAAAGTGCAGAGGAGACTCTTTGTGGCCTGACATGTTTCAGGTTAGAATTCTTTCTCAAGGGTGACCAAAACTGGTCTTCCACAGTACCTCCCTTGAGTCGCCTTCCTTCTGGTTTACCAGACAAACATCAGGTTACAATCCAACATCGATTATTGTCCTTCGATTCAAAGAGTCATGAAATGTCAAAGGAGACATGTGTGAGAAATCCCAGAACTAATGATGCCACCTCTTAGACCAGCAGGGACCCAGCAGTAAACAGAATAACAGCAAAGAGAAGCAAATCAATGATGGCAAACAGCTAGGTTCTCATGTTAGCTGCCTCTCAAGGATGTGCAGAAGCCATGCAGGTCTGGAATTGAAAACAATTTCCTGTATTATGCCCAAGTAATAGTTTTCAATTGTGACCAAAAAATTGGTGCAGAAGCATAAGAACTTATTGAAGGGATGCACTCAGAACCCAAGGTTGCAAAACCCATTACAGATTACAATGCTACAAAAGGAACAGGAATGTTTATTGTTTCTCTTTCTGTCTTTTTGGAGTCAGTACCTAGGATGAAATTCATTTCAACATACAAACATAGCAACTAGGGATGGAAAGATGTGTCAGTTCCTCATGCAAATTCTCCAGCATTTTAGTGCACATTTTTCCTAATCAACTTCTTTTTATAGGTAGTTTTAACTAATGAACACACTTTTGTAAGCAGTTTCTTGTCATATAATGCATTTTTGCATGGTATTTTCATTCATATATTCATTTTTATGCACACTTTGCATTTTTGTAAACATTGTTTGGTTGGCAAACTGCATTGCAAAATTCAGATAATTTGAATTTCTAAAGATGGCTGTGTTTTGGTTCTCATATTTTGGAAATAGGAGAAAAAGTGCAAATTTTGTAAAGTGCAAATTGACAGATTCAGCTTGAAATGCAAACTGAATTGTATTTCTCACTCATCCCTAATCGGAACAACCCTGTTGGATTAGATCAAAGGCCCATTTAGTTATCTTCCTGTTCTCACAGTGGCTAACTAAATGGCCATGGTTTGGCATACATTACTGAGAGTTGGGTGGATGGACCAGGATTAATCCAGCTTTGCCATCCTGGATACTTGATACAGCACCATCCAGATCTGTGGGCTGAGAGGGAAAGGGGTTGCAGTCATCCAAAAGGATTCCATCTTCCTCGCCAGGAGGCCAATTCTCTGGATAACTAGGTTTGAGCATTTGCTTGTGGTGTCAAGTCACCAGGATAGAGTGCTGTTAAAGTCCCACACGCACCCATTCCGCTATAGTATCCCTGGCTGAGCTGGTAGAGGTCATCTTGCACATGGTGTTGGAGAACCCCTCCAGTGTTGTGTTGGAGGACTTCAATGTTCATGCTCAGGGGGTCTCTAGTGCCACCCCAGGCTCCTACTGGGAGGAAGGGTGGGATATAAATCTAATAAAATAAATAATAGTGTGGTGGCTTGTAGTGGTAGCTGGTG
The DNA here is from genome assembly GCF_030035675.1 of Rhineura floridana. Lineage (NCBI taxonomy): Eukaryota > Metazoa > Chordata > Lepidosauria > Squamata > Rhineuridae > Rhineura > Rhineura floridana. The sequence continues at coordinate 23,770,463 of NC_084485.1, read as the reverse complement.
CCCATTGGGGCTGGTGGGGCAGAAAGCAAGGAGCCAGAACCCATGACAGACAGGGCCAACTAATTCTAGTTTTCTCCCCATTCTCCTGCTTTTTACAAAAGCAACACTGAGGCTAAGGAAGAGGAAGCAGACAACCAGATCCACCCTCTGGACTGGCTGTAAATAAGATAGCATGTGTGCTTTGAGGAATCAAGACTGAGGTTGTAGGAGCAATTCCCCACTTGTTCTAATGGACCAGCCTCCACTGGTGGATTAGATAACAATCATGGTCTGTCTTAGTACAGTGGTCCAGACCATATTACTGGACACATCCTTGATCTGTTTAAAAAGGATGCTGTTGTCAAAGGCCAATCACACACACACACAAGTGCTGGTATTAATTACTATCTGTATTGTTCATAGAACTTCTTTGTTTCATTATACAGTGGCTACAGCTTAGAGTTTGTTTAGTTGTTTTATTTTGTTTTTGTATTTGATACACATATATTCACATATGCTTCCATGTATATTTGTTTTTGTTTATATAACCATCATTTTTCTATCATTTCATTGACACATGGGTTCCTGTGACTGCCGTTGGTTACTAGTATAGCCATGGATAAGCCTTATTCTCCATGAATGTGACTATCCTCCTGTTAAAGCCATCCAAGCTGATGACTGTGACTAGATTCTTTGGCAATGAATTCAAATTCATCTTCCATGTGTCCAGAAACCACGTGTGATTAGGATTCCTAGATGTGTGGGGTACAGCTATATGCACAAAAATGTCCCTTTCTTAAGGGCACACAAACATCAGGAGTGGTATTCAACTATGTTCTTGCACTAGCGGAATGACTTCAACTAGTGGAAGGGGATATTCCCCCTTGCCTCCTCCTGCGCATGCCCATGCCATCCCCAATCTGCTCCAGAGGGTTGGTGGAAAACTAAGAACAGATTTAGGGGGGCACAGGGGGAGAAAGAGCGGGGAGAGATTCCTTCAACAGCATCTTGCACTCCTGACTCTCTTGGTCCAGCTTCCACCAAATGTAGGATTCATAATTCACCTGCCAGTTGGGGCTCAGAAGAAATAGCCTTGTGATGACAGAACATTTGCCTTAGCACTACTTTAAAAACAACCCCAGAGATGGGGCCAGTGGATCCATGGACATCAGTGGCAGGGGCAAACCTCTGCTTTCCCCCCTACACGTTTACTGAACATCTGAAGAGCCCTGTTGTTTCACCCCAATCCTTCAGATCTAGCCCTTTCTTCAGGGCCTATCATTTTTTCTGTCCAAATAGCCAATGTAAAATGTAGTTGTTTCGTATTTTCCTTTCTGCAACAATCGTCTTCAGTAATTGCAGAGAGGTGCAAGTCTGGTACTAGACAGACTGGAAGAGAAAACTGTTCTCCTAGCTAATCAGCTAGGAATTGATTGCATCTGTTTCATTCAGAGATATTTCCTGCAAGGATTTTATGAAAGAGAGAGGGGAAATGAGCAACCAGAAGCGTTCAGTGCACAGAAGCCCAATCAGGTTCACAAATTGACCCACAATTTCAAAATCGCTGCCAGGCCAGTAGAAAAAAGATGCCAATCAGGTTCCCCACACAGCTGAATTCAAGTCATTGCGAAGTCCCTTATTAGGGGCAGATTTGTTTTGGATGGAGCAAACAAAGTTGCAGTTCTACAGGTTCCCCAGGAGGGCATTCCAGATGACACAGGATCTCAGTCTCCGAGGGCGAACAGAGAGGTCCACCTTTAGACAGGGAAATCTGACCCCATAAGGCCTTTCTCTGCTCTCAAGGAAACTTCTGCAGTCTTTGCCTCCCTGATACTGAAACTCCAACGCTTCCAGAGGCAAGAAAGGGGCATGCCAGGGCGAATCAAGGAAAGTCAATAGATCCAAAGGAACACATACAGACCACCCTTGGTCACCTTGCAGTAATAAAGCAAGCTCAAAATCCCACAGTCTCAAGAAATTCTCAAGTGATCTGAGAATGTGGCAGAGAAATGGAAACCACTTCTGCAGAGGAAGAAAGCCTGTGAGAAACTGGAGGACAGATTTTGGCACAGCACTATTTGTAAGCATCTTTCTGGGAACAAGAAAATGGTGGCTGCTAGCTACTTAGCCGGGACAGCTCTTGCTCTGGCTGGCTAAGAGTATTGCCCCCCTCTAGGGATGGGGGGAGACATTCAATTCAGTTCACATTTAAAGATAAATCTAACTAATTTGAACTTTCTGAAACACAGTGGAAGTCAAAACACAGCCCGCCTTCAAAACCAGCACTTCTTTGAATGTTGCAATGCAGTTCTCCAGTACAAAGGTGTTCTGTGTACAAAAAATGCAGATACTAAGGTAAAGAATTGTATTCTATGGTAGCCCTACTCAAAGGAGGCCCAATGAAATTAATGGATGTGATGAACTTAGGTCCATTTAATTCCAATGGGTCTACTCTGAGCAGAACTTAGCTGGAGGGTGTATAAAAATACAAACATTAGAGTAAATAACATATGTAAATGATTACACTAGGGAAATATATTTTGCAAAAATGTGTACATAAAGCAAAATTGCATGCAAAAATGAGTATATTAGAAGAAACTTGCACTAAAATGCAGATGAATTTTCATGAGAACTTCTCTAAAAACTTGCAAACTGATGTGGAAATGTGGAGAACCAAAGTTAGAATTGGAAACATGAGGAACTGAAATTGACAGATTCACCCAGCCTACTCCCTCAAAGAGGGGAAAGAGATGGAGCCATCACTGTGCTTACCATGCTACATAACTAAGGAAAACACAATGTGAAGCTTCTCTAGCCGAATTAATTTGATTATCCCCCTCTCTTTTCATTTCAGGGGACTAGATTCAATGCCCCTCTCCCCCTTTCAATTTGTTAAAACAATGGCTAGCACAATTCTAGCCATGTCTACTCAGAAGTCGGTCCTACTGAATTCAGTGGGGCTTGCTCTCAGGTAAGTGGGGTTAGAATTACAGTCTTAGTGAACTAGAAAACAGCCCTAGGACAGACAGCTCTGTTATGCCCAGTTGGGATGTCTCCTACACACAGCTGTTGCTGTTCCAGCAAAGTGAAGGATCATTCCTTTGGGACACAAGACAAAAAAAATCTAATAAATGAATAGAATTTATTCACTGCAGATGAGGATGTGACATCAGTCCAAAACAGTCAAATGTTGTTGATAGATGTCAGGGCACACATCACCCGCTTTGAAAATTAGTGGCAATTTTGACTGCCTTTGCTCAAAAATTGACATTGCCTCTAATTGACCAGTTAACATTCCTGTTTCACTGTAAAAAAAATGGTGCAAAGTATTAATCTGGGCCTTGCTATGTAAGGAATCGTCATATTCATCAAACAGTAAAGCAGCCACAATGGATCAAAATGGATGTCAAGGAAGGAAAATCCAATTGTGCAGACTCCTTGGACCTTTTCCTGAATCCCAGGCTACATACACACCATATATTGAAAGCATATTTAAAGCACATGACCAGGGCTGGCTCCAGAAATGCCGGGGCCCTTGGGCATCAGCCTGCCCTGGGCTCCTCCGCTCCCCTTCCGTGATCCATGGCAGGAGCCATGCTACAGATCGCAAGACAGTCCAAAGCTTTCAAGCCACCCGCCGAGCCGCCCGCCATCCCCCCCTTCACCTACCTTGCTCTGTTGTTCTTAGCGGCTGCGCGTGCTGCGCTCTCAGGGTTACCATCAAACAAGATGGCGGCTGAGGTTTTCGTAAGGGAGTGAAGCCTCTACCGCCATCTTGGTTGATGGCATGCAGCGTGCGCACTGCTGCCATCAACCAAGATGGCAGCAGAGGCTTCAGTCCTTTACTGAAACCTCGGCCGCCAACTTAATTGATGGCAACCCTGCACGTGCAACACACGCAGCTGCAAAGAACAGCAGAGCAAGGTAGGTGAAGCGGGGGGATGGCGGGCGGCTCGGCGGGCGGCTCCTATCCTACGATCTGCAGCTCCTGCTGCAGATCGCAGAAGGGGAGCAGAGGGCCCCTCAGGAGCTCCTGTAGCTCCAGGGCCCTCGGGCCAGTGCCCAACCTGGCCGCCCTTTAGAACCGGACCTGCACACACCCCACACACACACGCTATTGGTAGTCACAAGCAAAAGCCAGAACTAATGATGGGCAGAGACAGAGAGAAAAAGCAGGAAAGGAAGATGGGACAATGGAGAGGTATAAAATGGGACAATTGAGAGGTATAAAATGAAATCAGGGTGATCTGAAGAATTTTTTTAAAAATTTTTTTATCACAAACAATTACAGTAAAGCAGATGGGACAATGGAGAGGGAGAGGTATAAAATGGGACAATAAAATGAAATCAGGGGGACCTAAAATGAAATCAGGGGGATCTAAAGCGCACGAGGTGCCCCCCCCACACACACACACACTGCCACCACCGACCTAGGCCGGGGCAGGCAGAGCTCCGATTGCTCTTTACAGTACTGTAAAGTAAAGTACTGTACTTAAATGTAAAATAAAATATCTTTAAATGATTACAGTACTGTAAAAGGTTCTGTCTCCAAGGCAGCAGCAGCTCAGATTGCTAGATCGCTCAATCGCTCTGCTCAGATCGCTCAGATCGCTAAGAAGATGGCGCTTCACAACGCACGTGGAACGCAAGTTCCGTCAGTGTCCGTTATTGCAAAGTGCGTACGTTAAAGTGGGGTATGGTGGAGTATGGAGCATGCACGTTATAGCGAGGCAACGTTAAATGAAGCGACATTAAGCGGGGTATGCCTGTACTTTGTTTCACATGCATGTCCCAGAACTTACTGCTGAAATTCTGAACTGTTTACACCACATATGTTCTGGTTTACTATTTGCCCTGCTTTTGTTGCACTGTAGTGCAAGAATGCCTCCTGATGGCAATAATGCAATAACATTGGGGAAGCATTGCAGAATGATGTGTGGATGGTCCGGTATAAATCCACCATTAATTCACTACTATTGTATCAATGACATGTTGCAGAATACAACCCCCCTCCAAAAAAAAACATCTGGAGGGGCTCCTAGTGAGAATTCTGTTTACTCTCTGTGCCAGCAGGTATCTGAGATCTCAGGCAGAAGTCTTGCCCAGTAGTGTTACTCAAGAAACATTCAGGAGAGGAATATGGCATTATGGAAGGTGGAAGCACCTATGCCCAGAGTTGTCTGTCCCTCCCCTCCCTCCTCTGCAGCTTCTGAGAGGGAAATGAATGTTGTGGGAGGAAGAATTAACTGAAGAACATCATTTGGGAGGCCTAAGGCATAAAAGATTTTGATGCGCTCTCTTTCTCTCTCTTTCTCTTTCTCTCTCCCTCTCTCTCTCTCACACACACACCCCTCCAGATGCTACAGTGTCCTTTCAATCTGAGAAAGCCACAGTTTAGGTTTCCAAAATAATCATTGTTCAGATGACATAATTATCATCCCTAAGTACAAAAAAACCTCTGAATGAACCCATTTAGACATCTTCATCTTTCATCCCTGAATATTAATAACATCCTGCCATTTGAGAGACTGATTTCAGTCTTCAGGTCCATTAGTTTCAAATTATCTGTGAATGAATGAACAAATCACCTTTGCGACTGTTTGAAAAGTTTGTTTCATGTCTTTCTCTTACTAGACAGCAAGTATCCTCTTTTGTTTTTAACCTGTGCTTTCTGCCTTTAAGTCTTTACTGTGTAATGCCGAGAGAGAAAATGCCACCAAGAAATTTATCCTGGATGAGCATTTCAATATGACATATATTACAGAGACCTGGTTAGTTTGAAGGGGTTTTTTTTGAAATAATTGCAGGTGTAATTTAGTACATGGTGGTAGAAGCGCTTGCTTTGCATGCTGAAGGTTCAATTCCCTGAATCTCCAAGTAGGTCTAGGAAAGACTCCTGCCTAAAACCCTGGAAAGCAGCTGTCAGTCAATGTAGACAATACTGAGCTAGATGAACCGATGGTCTGATAAAGCAGCTTTGTATGTACGGTAGTACTGGGATGTCCCAGGGTGATCTTGAGATGAAGAATTAAATCAAGGGGGCATCCAAAAGAGTAAATGTCCCCTCGGCTTGTGGTGCTGGGGGACTTCAACATCCATGCCGAGACCGCCCTGTTGGGAGTGGCTCAGGACTTCATGGCCTCCATGACAACCATGGGTCTGTCCCAGGTAGTATCTGGCCCCACCCATGTTGCTGGCCACACCCTGAACCTTGTTTTCTGTGTGGAGGGGGATGATGTTGATCTTGGTGTAGAGGAACTTTCTGTAGTTCCTTTGTCATGGACAGATAACTACTTGGTGGGGTTCAGACTTACTGGGACTCGGAACCTCTGCAGGGGTGGGGGACTGATTGGGATAGTCCGCCCCAGGAGGCTGATAGATCCGGATGGTTTCCTGATGGCCCTTGGGGATCTTCCTGTCACCTTGGCAGGCGATTCTGTCGAAGCTCTGGTTGACCTTTGGAATGAGGAAATGGCCAGGGCGGTGGACACAATCGCTCCTGAGCGTCCCCTCTCACAAAGCGGAGCCAAACCAGCTCCTTGGTTTACCAAGGAGCTGATAGTGATGAAACGAATGAGATGGAGACTAGAGCAACGTTGGCAGAAGACTCAGAGCGAATCTGACTGAACACGGGCTAGAGCCTATTTGAAGGCCTACTCCGTGGCAGTGTGGGCAGCAAAGAAATCTTTCTTTTCTGCCACAATTGCATCTGTGAGGAGCCATCCAGCAGAGCTGTTTCAAGTGATCAGGGGTCTTTTACATCCTGGCCCCCGAGAGGGCAATATGGACCACTCAACAGCCTGCTGTCAAGAGTTTGCATGGCACTTTGCAGATAAAATCGCTCAGATCCATTCCGACTTAGACGCTATAATTGATACAGTCTCAGAGGATGTAACTTTGGCTTCTGCCTGTCCAGTAATGATGGATTCTTTTCCATTTGTACGGCCCGAGGACGTGGACAAGATTCTTGGAGAGGTGAGAGCCACCACCCAAGTCTGCTTGACCCTTGCCTTTCCTGGCTTATAAAAAGTGCCAGAGAGGGACTGGCTTAGTGGGTGAAGGGAGTGGTTAATGCCTCCTTATGTCAAGGCAGAATTCCAGGTTGTCTAAAGGAGGCAGTTGTAAGGCCTTTGTTTAAAAAAGCCCTCCCTGGACCACTCTATAATGGATTACCGGCCAGTGTCCAATATTCCATTTTGGGGGAAGGTAATAGAGTGTGTAGTGGCATCCCAGCTCCAGGGATTCTTGGATGAAACAGAGTAACTGGATCCATTTCAGTCTGGTTTCCAGCCTGGTTATGGGACAGAGATGGCTTTGGTCGCCTTGGTGGATGACCTACACAGAGAACTGGACAGGGGGACTGTGTCCCTGTTGGTTCTGCTGGACCTCTCAGCAGCTTTTGATACCATCGACCATGGTATTCTTCTGGGTCGCCTTGCAGGGATGGGACTTGGGGGCACTGTCTTGCAATGGCTAGGTTCCTTCTTGGAGGGACGAACCCAGAAGGTGGTGCTGGGGGATTCCTGTTCGACCCCTTGGCCGTTGGCCTGCGGGGTCCCTCAGGGTTCAGTTTTATCCTCTATGCTATTTAACATCTACATGAAACCGCTGGGAGAGGTTGTCCAGGGGTTTGGGTTTTGGTGCCATCAATATGCTGATGACACCCAACTCTATTTCTCCTTTCCACCTAATTCTAAAGGAAGCTGTCTTGGTTTTAAACCAGTGCCTGATGTCAGTGGTGGACTGGATGAGGGTGAACAAATTGAAGCCTAATCCAGACAAGACAGAGGTGCTCCTGGTCAGTCGTAGGGCGAATCAAGGAATAGGGATACAGCCGGTGCTGGATGGGGTTACACTCCCCCTGAAGACACAGGTTCGCAGTTTGGGCATGATCCTGGACTCAGCTTTAAACCTGGAATCCCAGGTTTCAGCGGTGGCTAGGAGTGCTTTTGCACAGTTAAGATTAGTGCGCCAACTGCGCCCATTCCTTGAGCCGTCTGATTTGCCCACGGTGACACATGCCTTAGTTACATCCCGCTTAGATTACTGGAAAGCACTGTTGAGCCCAAGGGTGTTGAGCCCAGCCTCTCTCCTGAGAATCAAGGAGGGGGAAGGCATGAGTTGCAGGCGCCTCAGCTGTCAGCGGGCATGGACAATCCAGCTGTTGTTGAGTCTAGCTCAGACCTTGAGGAAGAGAGCGAGCTAGCCGCCCTGCTAGATCCCACGGATGGCCCTGCCCCTCAATGGGACAGCACTCAGTCATCAAGCAACCCCACGGAGCCATTAGGGGAGGATTCCAAAAGAGCAGTAACTCCTCCTGTGCCAAGCAGTATCCTAGAGACGCCCGACGCTTCCCAACCCTCTGCTTCCCTGCCTGCAGATGAGAACCCTGTTTTGTCAGATGAGCCCATGGAGACTCACCCCCCTTCACCGTGCTCACAACGTAGGGAAAAGCGGACAGGGCAGAGGGCATGTGTGCGGCGGAGTGAGGGGTTACACTCCAAGACCTCTCCTATTTAACACTGCCATGCTGTGAATGGGGCACTGAGTCAACTTTCATCACACGTTGCAGAGCATGTCTAGAGGATAGTTAGGGACTTGTAGTGAGTTAGCATAGGGTCTTTTCTATGAGGCGCTCAGCCATTGATGTATCCATTACATTAATAAAACAAGAGTTCCTTGCACCCTTGTCTCCGACTCGTGGCTCCCGCTCTGAACCGGACACGTGCTCTACGTGGGGCTGCCTCTGAAGACTGTTCGGAAACTTCAGTTGGTTCAACGTGCTGCAGCCAGAATGTTAACAGGGGTGGGTTACAGGGACCATACAAGTCCCCTGTTAAAAAAGCTCCACTGGTTGCCAGTCTGTTTCCAAACACAATTCAAAGTGCTGGTGATGACCTATAAAGCCCTATACGGCTTAGGTCCAGGCTATCTATCAGACTGTATCTCCCTGTATGAACCTGCCCGGGCCCTGAGATCTTCAGGAGAGGCCCTTCTCTCAATACCCATGCCCTCTCAAGTACGACTGGTGGGGACACGTGATAGGGCCTTCTCGGTGGCTGCCCCTAGGCTTTGGAATTCCCTTCCTAGGGATGTAAGAATGACCCCCTCCTTGCAGTCTTTCCAGCGTGAAGCAAAGACCTTTCTATTCCAATAAGCCTTTGGTATTGACGGCTGCTAAAGATAGGGCTTGACGGGAACTGCATTGCTAATGCCTAATTCCTCCATTTTTAAACTGGTTTTTTGATTCTCTTTTAGCTATAAGTATGAATGGTTTCAATATTGGGATTAGTTTAATTTTATTTTAATCTAGACTCTGTATGTTTTAATTATATGTGTTTTTTATCTGGAAGCCGCCGCGAGTTCCAGTTTTGGAAGGATGCCGGGGTATAAATAAAGACAATAATAATAATAATAATAAATGTAATCATGAGTGTTCTGTTCACATGGGCGTTCCAGCCACAACAGAGAACTAAAATTTCTAGATACCCTAAATCAGTGGTTCCCAAACTATAGTCTGCAAACCATCAGTGGTCCACAAGCTTCATTCAACTAGTCTGTGGTGTGTCTGCGTGGCAGGTGGTCTGGGTGCAGTGACTGTTAGCAGTGGCCACAGCAGCTGCTCTGTCATTCTTAGAACTTGGTGGTCTGCCTAGAATGGACCAGAGTAGGGTGGACCAGAAGTGACAGGAGAAGGAGACACCTGAAAGGAGTGGAGAGGATGAGCAGCAAAGTTAATGGGAAGCTAGAAGTAAGGCTTAATCTTAAAAATCATACAGCTTCTAGCACAGCACATTACAATTGCTTCAGCAGGCAGGAAAATCATTAAGTGGTCTGCCAAGACCCTCAGCTATTACCCTCAGCTAATATCAAGTGGTCCATGGGGGGGGAAGTTTGGGAACTCAATTGATTGTGCCCTAGCTCTATCCCTACCACCTGATTGCAGAGAGGGAGTGCTCATCCTAAACTGGTGCCTGGAGGCTGTGAAGGGCTGGATGTGGGCTAACAAACTGAAACTTAATCCATACAAGATGGAAGTACTGCTGGTCAAGGGAAAAACTGCACCAGGGACAGGGTTGCAACCTGTTCTGGATAGGGTTGCACTCCCCTTGAAGGAGCAGGTCTGCAGTTTGGGAGTCCTCCTGGATCCTGCCCTACTGCTTGAATATCAGGTGGCTGCAGCAGCCAGGAGTGCTTTTGGCCAACTCAAACTGGTCTACCAGCTGCGTCTGTTCTTGGAGGCAGTTGACTTGGCCACAGTGACACATGCATTGGTGACATCGAGGCTTGATTACTGTAATGCAAACAGTTCGGAAATTACAGTTGGTTCAAAATGCAGCAGCCAGAATGTTACCTGGAGCACAGTGCAGGGAGCATATCACCCCTGTGCTTTATCGACTCCACTGGCTCCCAGTTTGCTTCCGGGCCCAATTCAAAGTGCTGGTTCTGACCTTTAAAGCCCTAAACAGCCTTGGACTAATGTACCTGAGGGACTGCTTACGCCCATATGTACCTGCCCTGGATTTAAGATCATCTGCCTCTGGTCTCCTCTGCGTGCCCGGAGTGAAAAACGTTAGACTGACAGGCACGCGGGAGAGAGTTTTTTCAGGGAGGGATAGAAATATTTTAAATAAATAAATAGAATAGTTGATCATGAAACTGAGCAGAGGGGCAGTGACCCTGGACTTAATCTTAAGTGGTGCCCAGGATCTGGTGTGAGATGTAAGTGTTGTTGAACTGACTGGGAATAATGACCATAGTGCTATCAAATTCAACAGATATGTAAGTTGACAGGTGCCAAGAAAATCCAACACAGTCACATTTGACTTTAAAGAGGAACTTCATAAAAAGGAGGGGACTGGTAAAAAGGAAGCTGAAAAGCAAAGTCAAATCAAAACTATCATCAAACCTCTCCAAAATGCTTGGCCATTGTTTAAAACCACAATAATAGCATACTGCAGATCAAGAAAGATTTCACCAAGGCTAAGAAGATGCCAGCATGGCTAACAAGCAGAGTTAACTGAACTATTACAGGCAAGAAGGCTTCCCCCAGAAAATCAAAGCCTTGTCCAAATGAGGAGAACAAAAAAGATCACAAACTTTGTCAAAAGAAATGCAAGCATTTTTAAAGGGATTAAAAAAAAACGAATTTGAGGACCCATTGCTAAAAGCATAAAGACCAAAACCCACAGCAAATCTTTAAATACATTAGTAACAGGAGACCATTTCCTTTGTCTTGCTTTTCTGGGAAAAAAAATCCTTTAAAACATACGAATCATTCCAACTGTTAAAAACACAATCTTTTAAACTATCACTGCCGCTTTTTCCCAGTAATTCTCGTGCATTAATTTCTGCTTTAAAAGTTCTTCTAAAGAAGTTGTAATTTTGTGCTTTCAACAGACTACTCTCAAAATTGAGACTAGTGAAGGATCATTACTTTTTTACAGCACTCATCCTCAGTTTTGCATCTGTCTGCCATTATTTCAAGGAAGCTTTTCCTTGCCTACATTTTCTCATCCACTCCTTTCAAAACTACAAAATTCTGCCCACCATCACATTGACATTGTTCAATATTTCTTATTTCATTTCCCTCAGTTTATCTTCTGATTGTTAACCTAAGATTTTTTAACTGTATCTTATTTTCTTATCTTTTGTTCTTGGACATATGATGTTTTTGACTTTGTTCAAAAACTCTCTCTGTTTACATTAATTTTCCTTCTTCGTTCTGTAATAGTTCTTTCACTTGCAAAGTCTACTGCGGTTATGAACAGTTAACTGCAATTTTTTTCAGTTTCAATGCCTGTCAAACAAACTGTCACTTTCCCAGTGTTCTAAATGTTGTTTAACATTTGCTCAAACATCTCTAAAATCTTCTACTGTCCATGTATGTTCTTCTGTTTTCCTTTTTTGCTTCCCATCCTGTTTGCTTCATTTATTCTCCTGTATATGTCCAAAAATGCAGGCATATGCACTCCTAGTATTCTGATTATATTCTCCATTTTTCCTTTGTTAGGTGTCAACTGTTTGTGTTTAGGTAATATCAGCTAAAATGACAGCCTGATTCACATGGAGTACCGTTACTCTGGTTGTCTTAGGGCTCATCTACACTGTGGCTTACTGTGTGTTTGGTGCTACTCACATCTCATTTGAATTTGCATGCTTCACCTGACATTACCGACAAACAGAAGCTATCATGCAGTTTCACCCCTGTAAATCCATACTCACCCAATCCACTAAAAATACAAAAAGGGGAGAAAAAAAGTCTCCACTCTGTTTCTCTAGTGCTTGGAGATGCTTTGCTCTGATGCTTTTAGGTGAGTATGTCAATCATTCCCCTCTCCACACCCATTATCTCCTCCTCCCTTCTTTCATTTTGTTTCCTGTAGGCTGACCAGCAAAGTCTGGTTGCTCTCCTCTATTCTGCTGGCCTTTTTATGTTGCTGCAAATTGTGCCTTTATTTTCTTTTTCCCCTAACTTGTGCGCAAAAGTATAACACTGCTCAAACAAAGATTTGTATTTCAGCTGTATTCTACCAACCATAGGCATGGAAAACACAGATATTCACACTTCCAAGGTTTTTTTAAGGAACCTACTGCAGCTGGTAGAACAGCTGAGCATGCTTGGTCACCTAGCAACCAGATGGTGGAAATGTATAATTAGAGGGTGGGGCCCAAGGAAACAGTGAGATTAATCCTTCCCAAAGGAATGCCTACTTGTGTGAATGGGAAAAAGCAATTGGCAGCTAACATTGAGCGGGAACTGCGGATAGTGCAAATCTATTACGAAGGTAAATGCAGTGTATTTTCTACAAAGAAATGCTCCCATGTAGATGAGCCCTTAGCAGCACTCATAAAATGATCAATCTGATGACCAGGCAAGGGGCAAATTGCTTCCCCTTCAGGGAACTCATCCCAGCATTGTGTCTATTTGGGAGGCCAGATCAAGCCCATCAAATGGGGGTTAGACATTTTCCCCCATCTTAAATCAGAAAATTTTGGCTTCTATTTTCTTCAACTTCTTGGAAGTGAATCAAAAGGCTGCAGAAAAGGTGGAGCCTATAGAACCTTGAGGATGGAATATTCAGAAGTGTTCAGTTTGCTGTTGCTGAGTGATGTCAGGTATTATCCTCCAGGCTAAGGCCACATGTTGTTAAGGTGTCAAGCCAGAAGTTTTCTCTTGCTTCCAGTATTCTTAGATCAGATGGCATCTCCATTAGAATAACTGAGAGGCTGTGATTAATTATCTAAACTGAAGTGCTTTATAAATGGCTGTTCCATCTTTTCATGAAGATTGTAGGTTTATGGTTCCTTAAACATGTCCCAGAGAGCCAGTGTGGTGTAGTGGTTAAGGTGTTGGACTATGACCTGGGAGACCAGGGTTCGAATCCCCACACAGCCATGAAGCTCACTGGGTGACCTTGGGCCAGCCACTGCCTCTCAACCTCAGAGGGAGGCAATGGTAACCCCCCTCTGAATACAGCTTACCACAAAAACTCTATTCATAGGGTCGCCATAAGTCAGGATCGACTTGAAGGCAGTCTGAACATGTCCCATAGGTCAGTTATTGTTTTACCTATACACTGAGCATGACATCTTTGGCATTGGCACCCAGTGATGTAATTACATTGCAGGATTTGCAGGTGATGTTTTGTTTGGTATAGTAAGTTGTGCCAGTAATAGTACTCAAGAGGGTAACTGTGACGTCCCCACCCACCTATCCCTGCCTTCCTGCAACAGATGAGGGGGATGTCTGCCTCTATGCACTGTAAAATCTACCTTTTACACATGTACAGAGGCTATTTGTCACTTCCCAACCTTTATGTGCAATATTTTTGGTCACAGCCTGGACACTCTACAGTATCCCACCCTCATATGTGGGTGAACCTGGATATCCCAAACTCACTGTGATTATATTTATTGCTAGGTTGCATGTGAGGCAAATTTTTCATTCAAGGGATACACCAGTTTCTATATGAAACACCTTTATAGTATTTGCCAAGACACACTGTAGATTGTGTTAAATTCAGTACCATTTGTTTTTTTACCACCTCCCTGACTGACAGTTATTTCTGGTATACAGTAACCGTGAGTACGGAACAAGATAATACAAAAAGATACTTTATTATTTACATATGAGTATTTTAAAAACTTTTAAGATAGAATTAAGCTCTCTCCTTCCCAGACAAACTTCTACCCTCTGCCCCAATTCCTCATCCTACTAACTCTCCAAACCCCAGAATAAAACCAAATGACTCCCTAACTGACAAAAGCTCCAGTATATTTTAAGAGCAACCATCACTTATTACTTTCTCCCAGCCAGAGAATCCATCACCCAGTCAGAAACATTCATGCCGAACACTCACTCCCTAACATTCCATTTTATCCCTCCTCTTTCTACTTACCAAATAGGGACATATATCAACAAATAAACATCAGCAGAACCTGGATAACATATTTACATAGCCTTGTGATGTCACAGTAACTTAATATGTATTTCTATTTAAACTATAGTATATAAATCAAATCAAATGTTATTACAGTCAACAGACCATTGAATCAAATAAGCAATAGAACTGGTAGTCCAGAATGTCATATTCTGACTAACACATGGGAAGATCATTTCCGTGCTGTTTTCAGTGATTCTCATACAACTAATTCCTCTCCCTGTCTGCCTTCTGACACTCCTGAATGGCCAAATGTCGATCCTGACATTGTTGAGGAACTATTACTTCAGCTAAAGAAGGGTAAGACTCCTGGACCGGATGGTATTCCTCCAGAGCTGTTGAAATGTAACATGTTGATGGCAGTGGCGTCACTAGGGGTGAGTGGGAGGTGCGGAGCGCACCAGGTGACACCATCAGAGGGGGTGACACCCAGAGCCGCCCCTAGGCACCAGGAAGCGGGGCAGTTGCCCTGGGCCCCGTGCTTTGATGCATGTAATACACAACCCCTGGCACACACCTCGTTCTCTTTTCTTTTGCTAGCTCCTCTTGTTCTTTCCTCACAAGGCCTCGCAGGTTTGTGACTTCTTCAGAGTCAGGTGACTCAGAGCGGACGAACAGGACAGCCCTCTAGGGGCTGTAAGAACTGGAGAAACCTCCTGTACTCTTAAAGGGACACCCCTCACAGCTAGCAGTGGGAATTCCCACCCTTGCCCTCCTTGAAAGGAATTGTGGGCTGAGGTTACTGGAAAAACAGTGCTCGGTGGTTCCACGGTGGAAGGTGCTGTCCTTTCCTCCTTATAGTTTTCCTCTCCCCTTCTGTTTTATTGAGCATATTCCTAATTCTGTCTTTGTCTTAAACCTTTCACTTAAAAATTTGTGAAAACGTAAAATGATCCCCCATTTTGACTGCATATTTTATATGTTACAACGTTGTTAAATCATTTTGTAAAAAGCTAATAACGGATGTGCTTCATGTTACTGTATGTGATATCTTTATGCTTAACTTTCTTTATTACTATAAAAATGTAAATGTACTGCATTCAAGTCGATTCCGACTTATGGCGACCCTATGAATAGGGTTTTCATGAGGCTGAGAGGCAGTGACTGGCCCAAGGTCACCCAGTGGGTTTCATGGCTATGTGGGGATTTGAACCCTGGTCTCCCAAATAGTTGAATGTCTACAATAAGGCTGCAGTCCTCAGTGTGCTGTCTACTATAAGATCCATTGAGCACAATGGGATTTACTTCAGACTGAGGATACATGCTTAGGACTGCACTGCAAGTTCTCAGTTCTCATATAAAACATCAATGAATTTTAACTACCAACACTTCTATAAAGGTTTCCCAACCACATTTAAATTGTACTTCAATATAATAATGTACTTCATTATAATGGTATTAGAATAATGGTAGTGATCCTCTTTATCCTCAGACATCTTTGCTTTTGTAATCACCTGTAATTGTAGTTAAGCTCACAAAATTGCCATATTTTAAGCATTCAGAAACTGAAATTGAAGTATCATGATGCTTTATTTTGTCTTTGCCCATAATAACAAACTGAGCAACAATGAATGCTCATAAGTAATGAATGAAACAGTGCAGAGGACATGTTGGAAAGATGTTGATGTACTTAATTAGTCATACTGTTAAGTAGACTTGAGTCAGTCTAGTACCAGTTGCAATGGTTTATATTTGCTCACTGTTTATGAGCGCTGTTTTCAAACCACTTTTCTTGGATAGGCCCCATATGATTATATATTGACAATCAGAAAAAAAATTGTTCTTGAATAGTCACTTTGAATTCAATCTTGAAATTATTTCTTTCAGCTGTCATGTTCTAGAGTTCTTGGTGTTGGGCTGTGTGTACTTGTGTTGCTTAATTTCGTTTAAAAGCAGCACCACAGCAGCAGAGAGTAACAGCAGATGATGAAATGTGAGTGTGCCAGCGTGTGAGTGCGTTTGCCTAAGAAAGTAGGCTTTTACCCTGCAACAGCATCACTAAGACTGGAGACTTACTAAAATAAGAAAAGCTACTTTATTTATAGAAATACATAGTAGATAGAAAAGGCAAACCTAGTTCTAACTAACTAGCTAAGTTGGAGGCATAACTCCTAGGTGTAGGAGTCAGCCCCATGCTCAGAGAGAGAGCAGAGACAAAGGGATGTCTCCTCTCTCCTGGTCAGCCAGAGAAGAATGGAAAGGAAAGGGCGGAAGGAGGAAGGGCAGGTAAGCTTCCCTAAAAGCATCACAGTCTAGCGACAGAAGGAAGTCAGTCAGAGCATCACAGGTAAAAGGTAAACAAGCCTATCCATCTGGAGGACCCTAGCTCTATCTTCCTTCTGGAGCTTAAACAAAAGAACAAAATAGGAGTTGCTCTTGCCAGCGGCGTCACTAGCGGGAGTGCGGGGGGATGCGGACCTCTGGCGCACACCCTCCCAGGGGCATGGACAGGGGTGGCTGGTCTCTCTCTCACACACGCGCACACACATGCTCCAGTCTGATGGTGGAAGGCCTGTCCAGGCTTCACCACCAGCGAGCAGGCACCTGCTTTCGGCGCGCACCGGACCGGGTGCCGGGGGGGCAGCAGCTTCACTAGCAGGAGTGCGGAGGGGTGCGGCTCTGGGTGTTACCCCCCTCATGGTGTCACCTGGGTGTGATCCGCACCCCCCGCACCCCGGTAGTGATGCCCCTGGCTTTTGCCCCACTTCCAACACTTGGTACCAGGATTTATAGTTTGCTTATTAGATGTTACAATTACAGTAAATATTGAATCATTTTTACAATTGCAGTCATGTTGTGTGGCATCATATTTTTACAGACTAGCACAATGCCAGTCCTTATAATAGGCGGTAGGGCTGTGAGAGGTGAAATCCTATTGCATGCATAGAAGTGGAGACAGATCTCTCAGTGTTGAGAAAGGAAAGACAGGTTTTCCCACAACCACAAGTAGGTTAGGTTCGGTTTATTAAATTTATATATCGCATCCCACAGCAACAGTCCAGAAGAGATTTACAACTAGAGTAAAAATACAATATTAAAAATACATAAGTAAGTTAACAACATAGTAAGAAAACAAAACATCCAATCAATTAAGTCCCTGAGTGCTACTCTTGTCTTCTCACCTCTGGCAGGAGTGAATTGTTGTTGATAATAATAATTGCACTTATTAGTCACTTTTTTCAGAAGAAATGACCCCAAATGACTAACAAATAATACAAATGTAAGTATAAAAACCAGAACAAATTGAAACCTAAAAACGCATCCATATATATATATATATAAAAAAAGCAGGTCTAACACAAGTCACATCACTAAAAGATCAGCAATAAATGAGCCACAAGCAGCGGCGTCACTAGGGCAGTGTGGGGTGTGTGGACCACACCGAGGGGTGACATCCATCAGAGGGGGTGACACCCAGAGCCGCCTGCCCCTAGGCACCGGGAAGTGGGGCAGGCGGAGAGCTGCCCTGCCCACGCTAGCACGTGGAAGGCGTGGGGGAAGAGCAGGGAAGGGCGACGTGCCTGGCTGGATCTCCAGCGGGATGGGGCCTCGAGCGGCCTTCCTTGGAAAGAAGCCATCTGCCTTCTGACTAAGGAGCACAGGCAGGCCTTCCCCCGTCAAATAGCCTTCCCGCTCCTCATTGGTGGAAAGGTACTTGCCTCTCTCCTGTAAAACAACCACCAGCTAGAAACCAAAGGAGGGCTGCAATCTGCTTTCCTTGGGATCAGGGCAAGGCAGAGGTCCGGGTCCCCAGTTGCAGGAGGACTGGCGTACCACCTTCCAAAGTAAGCGAAGCCCCATTACATCATAGGAACCTGCCTCATACCAGATCAGACCATGGGTCCATCTAGCTCAATAGTGTCTACACTGACTGGCAGCGATTCTCTAGGGTTTCAGGGAAAGGAGGTTTCCAGCCCTAACTGGAGATGCTTTTGGAGATTGAACCTGGGCCTTTCTGCATGCAAAGCAGATGCTCTGTCATGGAGCTACAGCCCTTCCCCTTCTAAAGAATGGGGGGGGGGTTAAGCCCACTAAGCCCAGGGTCAAAAATTCCCAACAGCTCCACTGTCTGGGATGAAGTTCTACTGAAATCAGCGGGGTTTACATCAGAGTAGACATGTATATGCTCACATTGGACAGCTGCAGCCACCTCAGCATATTTCCTTGGAAGGTTTAATCCAGCACACAATCAATACTACATACTTTCGAAAGAAGTTCTGTACTTTTCAGTAGAAACTCCCAAGGGATTTTACATCAAAGAGAAAACTAGCTTATTGTAAAAAGGTAAAATTCACATCTGTTGCTCCGGACACTTTTGCCTCTGGACCTGCCCACTATTAACATATGGCCCCTGAAAGATTGCCCAGAAGAGAATGTGGCCCTTGGGCTGAAAACAGGTTTCCCACCCCTGCTTTAGAGTAAAGATGATGATGATAGACCGCTTACTGTTTAAAAGATCTCAAAGCGGTTTACAATAGAATATTCCTTCATGACACTCCCAGCCACACCCACACCCTTTTTGCTGCTGGGTTGAGAATGAGATCCTTGTTAATACCTTCTCCCACGACAACATACGTCCCTAGGTGCCAGTAAGCATGAAAGGGGGGAGTGTTGGCTACTGAGAAGAGTCTTCTCAGTGGCTGATTCATCTCATTTCACTCTGTTTGGCTCCAATCAGCAGGAAAGGACAAGGAAGCATCTTAGGAGACTCTTCTCAGTAATTTAAACTCCTTTCAGGCTGATTGGCTTGTAGGGTGCTGGAGACATAGGGACCCTGTGGGGACCCTGCTTCCAAAAATCAATGGGTCTAACCCTCCCAGACCAATGGATGACTACATCCCTTGGTTTAGGGGTACAGAGCTAGCAAGAACCCATGAGCTTTGGCACTTTTTTTTTTTTTTGGAAATTTACCATTGCTGTTAGACTCGGTACAATATGATCCCCAGTGCTTAATTTCTCAAAAAAAGATAGGTTTCAGTTAAATTCTGTGTGGAAATGACATTGCTTCTTCTGTCCCTGTAATCCTTGATTTGGAGATCCTCTGAAGCCAAAACAAAACTGTGCAGACTTGGGAAGGGGACCTATTGAATCAGGATTTCTGCACCCCCTGCCCTGTTTCACTTGTGGCTGCTCATTAGAATGGGGGGGGGATAGCTCAGGCCCAGAGACCAAATGTGGCCCTCCAAGCCTCTCTAACTGGCCCTCAGAATTATCCCCAGGCCAGCAGAACAGTGAGTGCTTTTCTATCCTATATCTCAGTGGTAGGCTGAGCATGTGCTTTGCATGCAGAAGGTCCTGGGTTCAATTTTTGCATGTCCTTGTGAAAGGAAAAAAATGTTCTATGTTGTTTGTGTGATGATCCCACAGCTGGCTCTGTGTGTGTGTGCTATTACATTCAGTGATATACAGGAATTATGATTTACGAGTAACATTAGTACAAAAAACATTACTAAGGATTCTGTATGGCCTGGTACGGGAAGAGGTCCATGGGGGTGACACCATGAGTTACCGCACCGGGTGACACCAACCCTAGTGACGCCACTGGTTGGTGGACTTTGATGCTGACTTCCCTTTTCTCCTTAATAAATAAGTCTGGTATAATCCTGATAGCCTGGTTGAAGGCTTTTATTGTTCCAATTTATAAGAAAGGCCCCAAAGATGATCCATATCATTATTGGCCTATCAGTCTGCTATCTATTGACAGTAAGGTTTATGCCACCTTCTTAGGCCTCAAATTAAAGATGTGGATCAACAATAATAATATCATGGGAGAAAAGCAAATTGGCTTTAAAGCGGGCCGCTCTATGTCAGATCATTGCCTTGTATTGGCTCATTTGGCACATAAGTACTCCCTGCCAAAAGGCGGCAAACTTTTTGCCGCCTTTATTAATTTCAAATCCACATTTGATTCTATATCTCGTGGACATCTGAAATAAAGAAATTGGAACCGTTCTTTATTAAAAGAAGGCTTCTATTTCTGATTCAGTCTCTGTATGAGAATACAACTGCCCGGATCTGTTGCAGCAATCAAGGTCATTTCACCAATGAGATCGTGTCCACTCACATTATAAGACAAGGATGTGTTCTTGCCCCATTTTATTTAATTTATATTTGGCTGACCTTCCCCTTATGCTGGCACCATTACCATCTCATCCACCCAGGCTGGGCTCAACAAAAGTTTGCATTCTTCTCTATGCTGATGATGCAGTTCTGCTATCTCAGACACATGTGGGCCTCAAGAGATTATTGAAAGGTTTTAATGAAAGACTTTATTGAAAGGTATTGAAAAAAACATTTTAATAGTTAACTACAAAAAGACTAAAATATTGTTTTTTCCAAGAGGAAGCTCAGCTTTCTCTGGGCCATGGGAATGAACAGAATTGAACTAGTTGATTCTTACAAATACTTGGGTATACCATAAATTGGACAACACAATAAAAATATGCTAGGTCAATAACTGAACAGAATGTGGGAGCGATATCCCGATTTTTCTTTACAAAGGGTGGAAAACTATTACCAGCAACCATTCAGGTCTTTCAAGATAAAACTGTGCCACAGATTCATTTTGGAGCCCCAATTTGGTTTCTTTTGAAGGAATTCAATCTCATTTCCTCAAGTTAATTTTCAGAGTTCCCAAATGTGTCGCTGGAGCCCCCTTTGTCTGGAATCAGAGTTGAATTCCTTGAAATGTTTGGCTGGGATCCATTCTGTTCACTTCCAGCTTCGCTGTAGTTATGTGCTTACCTCTCATTCTCCGGTCTATAAAGTATTGACAGATGCCCATGAATCTCCTTGGAGGAAGGCTATGGAGCATAAAGTTACTACAGTAGGTCTTCCTCCTTCCTATTTGACATCTGTGGATTTGGTGAGTGCTAAACTGATACTCAGGCAGAGACTACTAGATACAGAACATCAAGAGCTCCATGAAGCTGCATGGGGCCCATGCTCCCCAGTCATTTGGTCACTAGCATCAGCGTCACTAGCCGGGTGTGGGAAGTGTGGACACCAGGGTGACACCATGAGAGGGAGGTGTCACCCAGAGTAGGGTTGCCATATTGCCCGGTTAGCCGGGTTTTACCCAGATTCTTTGCATGCCACCCAACACCCGTTTAGCCCCTTAGCTGGCCCGGATTCTCAGCTTTCATTTTTTTAAAAAATAAGTTTCTAGGTGGTCCGGTTCTCGAGATATACATAAAACCGTCAGGCCCCCCATTTTATCTTTTTTTAAACTACTGTATAGCACTTCATAGCGTTAAACCCGCCCGTTCAGGATTGCAGCCAATTAATGAAGCGTTTGGTTGACCTGTGGCAGTGTCTAGTAAACCTCATTGCAAGGCCAGAAAATGCTGGTTTCCCCCCCTGTTTATCTGAAAATCTCATAAATTGGGTAAGTATATACATTTCAGTTTTTCTTCCTCTTGTGTGTAGGAGTCAGATCCTGGGCAGTGTTTGAAAACCTTCCCAATACTTGCTTTTGTGGGGGTAAAAGCATTGCTAATCCCGTATGTCCAGAATGAATCCCATTGAATTCAATAGGATTTTTTTTGAGTAGACATGGTTATGAATGTGCTGAAAATCAATGGGACTTTGGAGTGAATATAAAAAAGAATTGTTTGTGTTCTCTTTCTCTCTCCCCCCCTTTCCAGTCCTATTTTAAAGCAAGTAGGCAGGGCTTACTTAGGTATTACAGTTTTATTCTGTAGGAAACTAATACTGATTTTTTAAAAACTAATACTGATTTTTCTGCAATGACCAACTGGTTTGACAATAAACTATTATATGGGCTGTATGTATTTATACATCTGCTCTCTCGCTCTCACTCTCTCTCTCCCTCTGTGTGTGTGTGTGTGTGTGTAGTCTTTCCAACAACCCTGTGAGGTAGGATTGGAAACCAAGGCAGCTCACAGCAAGAAATAAAGCCATTTAAAATCCAATAACCATAAAAACAAGTATAAACAGTTGCAAAACAGCGTAAAGTGGCATGATTCAGAATTTTGGGTTGTGTGAATGAAGTTGCTTATCACTTGAGGTTGCAGTTCTGTCCCTGTTTGAGTAAGTTCCACTGAATACACTGGGACTTGCTTCTGAATAAATAAACCTAGTATTGCACTATAAATATCTTTACAGTTTGTGTAAATAATGAATATATTTGATAGTCATGCTTATATAAATATTTATTCATTTATCATATTTTTGGTTTTTGGTTAGGAATCCTGACTGGTTGTGAGATGCTTAGTTTTCTGCCTTACTCATAGGAATCTTGTTGTGGTTGGTATGGTATTACATTAAGGAAAGTGTTACTGCCTTCTGTGTTTTTTTTTTCTATTTGCATTTCACTTATCTTTAACCTCACTCCGTTACAGCCATAGAAGCAACAGCAGCATATGCAAGATAATTAACTCCCATTAGTGATATGAGCAAGAACTTATAATTATTATTTTAATTAAAACAAGAGGCTTATCAGTACTTTGAAGAGGACCAGATATTTATTTTCTTTCTGAGCCCAGGACTGGGTCTCTCATGATGCCCGGGGGGGGGAGCAGGAGAGTAGTCGATAAGACAGACATGCTAGCATTGGTAATCTAATTAGCAAGGTATGTGTGGGGTTGTTGTACACTTCCAGGCCCAGTTTCATTTTGAGTATGGAGGTGGAACCTGTGTAGATGTGGTTGATCAAAGGGAGAAGAAATTGTGAGTTAAGCGAGTTAAGCAAAGCTCTGCTTTTATAAATCCTAAGAAACATACAGATACTTTGAATGTCTGAGTGCCTGCACCAGTGGAGTACTGGAAGAACTTGTAAAACTTGCTGCAACAGTATTTAGAACTGAGCATGTGGTGTGAAAGACTCCTTTTCCTAACAGTTTGGCTTGTTTTTCTCCACCCACCAGATCTTTGAAATATATCATATATGTAATGGTTAACCGTACTGCTGCCCTGACTTACTTTATGTTTGTTGCTATTTTGTGTTTTTATTATGTTTTTATATTGATTGTGCATTTTTATTGTTTTTATTATATTTGTAAGCTGTCCTGAGCTCTGTTTTTAACAGCAAAAGGGCAGGATATAAATCCTCTTAATCAATCAATCAACATTCCATAATGTTGGAAACTAGAGTCTAGGCATTTAAGGCTGAAAATGTTAAGTTTTTTTAAAAAAAGATTTCTCACATCTTTCCCCAGTTTTTGGTGGTAATTCCTAGGCACAAAAACAAAACAACTGGACAATCCAAATATTAATATGCAAATATTTGCATAATATGCAAATAATATGCAAGTATTTTGCATAATATGCAAATTAACCTGCCCAGATTTGTGGAACTAGAATATGGCAACCCTAACCCAGAGCCGCCCCGCCCCTAGGCACCCTAGGTCTGGTACGGGAGGAGGTCCATGGGGTGTGACACCATGAGTTACCACACCGGGTGACACCAACTCTAGTGACGCCACTGCTTTTAGGTTACCTTTGCAAAGATGCAAGCCTTATTTGGGATGATTAACCATCCCAAAATATAGGAAGGCCTTCTCCCTCGCAAAGTTTAATGTTCTCCTGTCTAAATTACTTGACAGCAGATATAGCAGGTCCATGGGGGGGTGACACCATGAGTTACCGCACCGGGTGACACCAACCCTAGTGATGCCACTGCTTTTAGATTACCTTTGCAAAGATGCAAGCCTTATTTGGGATGGTTAACCATCCCAAACCATAGGAAGGCCTTCTCCCTCGCAAAGTTTAATGTTCTCCTGTCTAAATTACTCGACAGCAGATACAATAAAACTCCCATGAATTCTAGGTGTTGCCCCTGCAACAATGCAGAGATTGAGTCCAGCCTGCATGTTATTTTATAGTATATATTATGTAAACCAGGTGTAGCCTTCATGGTGCCCTCTAGATGTTGTTGGACTTCAGTTGCAATCATCCATAACCATTGGCCATGCTGGCTGGGGCTGAAGGGAGTTGTAGTCCAGTAACATCTAGATGTCACCACTCTGGTGACCCATTTTAAGCTATAGTATATATTTTTAAATATGTGTCTATACATATGCAAACTAGAACATACAGATTTTATACAACTACGTCCTCCTTTTTCATGATGCTCAAGTGGCCACCTTACCCCTTTTTTTGGAGTCTACAAAATTTGGTAAAGGATGCCAGAAACTATGGGAAGGGTTGTAGCTCAGTGGCAGAGCACCTGCTTTGCATGTGGAAGGTCCCAGTTTCAATCCCTGGGAACTCCAGGTAGGTCTTGGAATGTCTCCTGTCTGACACCCTGGAGAGCCACTGCCAGTCAGTGTAGACAATACTGGTCTGACTCAATATAAGGCAGCTTCCTATGCTTCTAAACAGACATTTACATAGAGGGATCATGTTTCCTTTGATTTGCAAAGAGATTTTATCAGAAAGAAAGGCTTTTGTCAAACCAGGCAGAAATAGCTAATCATTCCACAAAACTGTTGCAAAGAAAAAATGTAAAAGGAAAAAAGCAATGTCTTTTTATTTCATTCCATCTGCAGATGCCTGCCCTGAAGGAGAAGTCGGAGAAGCCATGGTTAGCTTGTTCAGGCTCACAGGACTGCTCCAGTGTGATCAGATTTTTGTTTTACTCTCCTTCCTAATGAACTTGGCAAGATCCAGAAAGGCAGCCAGTTTTCATCTGGTTATCCAAGAAATAAGCATAACGTAACTGAGACAGCTATTTTCCTGTTGACTGATAGGAGTTATTTTTCTTACACTTGGGAGAGTAGCCAGTGCATAGAACATGATACATTAAGGCCTTTTCTCCCTAATGGAACAGTTATTTTTGTTTGATCAAAGACAAACAGAGAATAAACAAATGCCCAACCATCACAGCAACTTATTCTAAATGCATTTTACAAAATAAATGGCTCCAGTGTGCTCAGTTCCAGCTTACCTTATCCATACAGCTGAAAGAAAAGATAGAGAGAGGGAGACAGAGAGAGGGAGACAGACTATATTTAGCGATTCCTGGTAACAAAAAGCAATTTCTGAGAATTACATTTGCTCTCCGCATTAGCTTGTAACATGTGCATTTGATGTGCCCAGAGAGAGAACTAGTATTTATCACACTCAATTGAACTTGGGCACCCCATCTAAATTCCATCTACTTTCCTGCATCCCACCCAACTCCCCCTCCTCCCAACCCCATTTGGTGGATATGTGGAAATTTTCACAGGCAGTGGCATGCGTCTTGCTACTTCACAACAGGACGTATGGCCCAGGGCAAATCGATAATAAAAGATGGTGTTAGCTGAAAACTACCACCTTCCTTTCACCCCATCACACTCAAGTTGTGTTGCATGGCAACTGGGCCTCCCTAGAAGCTGAAAGCATTGATCTGAAGGACAGAACTGAATAGCTCCTGCCTTCAGTTGCTGATTACAGAACATGATCTCAGAAAAAGAGAGAGGATGGGTTCACGGTAGCTATTTGTTATTATACTGCTTGATTACAAACATAGGAAACTGCCTTATACTGTGGGATGATTTGTCTATCTGTTCCAGGAGTGGGGAATCTTTTTCAGACCAAGGGCCGCATTCCCCTCTAGGCAACCATTCAGGGGCCACATGCTAGCAGTGGGCAGGGCCAGAGGCAAAAGTGGGTGGAGCAATGAATACAACTGTTACCTTTTACAGTAGGCTAGTTTCTACACACATTCACACATCCCTGTCTATCCCCCATACATACAACCATTGGCATTTCCATACTGTTGCTATTTCCAGGGGGGATTCAATCACATACTGGCAAATTCAAGTTGTGCAGTTACAGCTGATTGGGAGGTCTTGCACAAGAAAACCTCTTCCCCCAAAGAAAGACTTTTTGCTATAAGGAAAGTGATGGCAAAATGCACTGGAAAGTGCAAAATAACACTTTCTTTGATGCGACATTATCTAACCTTTAATTGCTGTAAACTGCCCAGAGAGCTTCAGCTATGGGGCGGTATGTAAGTGTAATAAATAAATAAATAACCTTCCCACAGACAAATCAGAAGGAATGCTTATTAAATAGCCAACATCTTCCAGTCTCCCTGCAAATGAATCAGGATGAATGCTCAGTAAATGGGTTGCCTAGGAGCATTCGTGGTCAATTTTTTTAAAAAAACATACTGGTATTTTTTAATGACATTGCAGCAATTGTTTTATGCTCATATGCTTGGCATATGTTTTACATTGTCCTGAAATCCTTTGGGTAAAGGGTGGTACAAAATGTTTTAAATATATTTCCTGTATTTTCCCTGCTGAAGAGATTCACTCTTCCAAAAGGAGCGGCTTGCAGCCAGAAGTACAGGCTTGCACAAATTAAACAGAGTAAGCCTTTTCTAGCACGGAACTACAGTAATGGGGAAAGCTTCACCTATTGACATTCTGTCTATCAGACATCTTATTACTTGTGTGTGGCCCCGATATACTTTTAGACCCTATACTTCAGCACAGCAGCTTATATCATACTGAATGCTGAAGAGGGAAGGGCGAGATATAAATAAATAAATTGCTGATGATGAACTACTTCATTCCGTAAAGACAAACTGGAACTAGTTCCTTTTTGGACAGGATGAACCTGAACTAGAGTTTGTTCCTTTTTAAAATGAACTTTCCAAGCGCTGCCTAAAAACACATTGCAGGCCAAATGGGGAGGTCTGGTGGGCCAAATTAGGCCTGCAGGATGGAGTTTCTCCATCACTGTTCCATAAGCACAGAATGCTGGCTCACTGTTATGGGAGGAAATGTAAAACAAGATGGGAGGGGGAATGGAATGGAGTACCGTGAAAGAGGGCATGCTCTGGCTAGCTGGCTGGCTGGTTGGAACCCTGAACAGAAGCACTCCACTCCACAATTTTTTGTTGCATGTCCCACATATTCATTTTCAATTGAAAACGATCATGAAGAGAATTGTGCTCTGGGAGCAAGAGATCATTTTCTTCTTCTCTCCTCTCAGTTAGTGCTCAGCTGGAGTTGTGGGCTGTTTCTTAACAGCTGATTAAGATGCCTGCTTCTGCATCCTTCCCTAGTCATGGCACATGAAACAATCTTGTCGCCTTGAACTCTCAGGCAGGAGCAGCCATCTGGAGGTACTCATTCTGTTGAACAAGACTGTCAAGATTGCAGCTTCCAAAATGCAGCAGCTGTAAATTAAATATCTCTCTGGGGAACCTTGGCACAATGTAGCATGTTCTGAGAGTTTGTTGGTACATTATAAGACACACACCCCCAGCATTTTGATCTAAGAACCTTTCAGCTGTTTGTTAACACAGCGGCTCCGCTGCACAAACCCTTCATATATTCAGCAGTCATCAAAACAGTTTTGGAAACATCCATGCTTCCTGTTTGCAGCCCATGTTCAAAGATGGATGCTTTTTATAATTGTATTATTATTATTGTTATTAATTAATTTTGTTTATCAATCACTTCTTTTTTACTACATTTTGTTAGGGTTCAAAGTTATTGATTATTCAAAAGCTGCAAAAGGGCTGCAGCTTCACAAACAAACCACAACTCCATAGGTGAGAGGTTCAGCAAACAGACTAACTGGACCAATACACAGATACAACCAAAAATGGATTAAAAGTACTTCATTGATTAGCAAGGGGGGAAAACAGCAAACACCTTCTCACATCCTTCCAACATAGCCAAAAATCAAATACTTACAAAATTAACACAGAGTAGAAGAAGACACTTTACACCCCTAGAGGTAGGACCTCAGGATTCCAAAGAGAAGATTGATTGTGTCACCTGCACCTAATTAAACAACCTTTCCAATTGCCCTCAACAAACCTACTGTAGTGTCACCAGTGAAATAAACTTCTAGCTGTCTTATTGAGCCAGCACAAATATACGTGTCACCTATGACACCAGTTCCCTGTTCTCATGTGGGGTTTTTTTTACTCATGTTCAGGAGTGATCTTATTTCCCTGTTTTTGTGTCTCTATCCTTGGGTCCTAATGTGTTAACTCATCCCCAAAACTAGGTGTCTAATTAAATCATGTTTGATTAGTAATGTCTATACATGTACCCTGTACTTCTATTCTGGTAGGTTTTCTTACATCGTTGAAGTTTTGCTTCTCCAATTTCACTGTACATCTGTTTTCTTGTCCTGTTGTTTCAACACCTGTACCAGTATGTACTTGCAATATCAGCTATTAATGAGAGCTTTGGTACCTTTTCATCTTCTGCTCTTTTACCCATATCTCTGTGTCCATGAGACCACTTCCCCTTTTCTTCTCTTGTACTATCTCGGTTCTCCTAATTTGGCACAGTGAAAGCCACTAAACAGTACTTATCATATTCAGACACATATACACCTCTGCCAAAATGTAAAATCCTTAATCCCAAAATCCCCCGATTCCAAAAATCCTAACAATTTATATACCACTTTTTCTTCCACAGAGCTCAGGGTGGTGTACAAAGCCCTATACAGCTTGGGACAAGGATACCTGAAAGATTGCCTTACCCCTTATATACCCAGTCGATCACTACGCTCTGCAGGTGAGGGCCTCCTGCAGATATCATCTTATAAGGAGGTCCTCACAACATAGGAAGTAGACCTTTAGTGTAGTGGCACCTACCCTTTGGAATTCCCATCCCTCAAATATTAGACAGATGCCATCTCTGTTATCTTTTCAGCGCCTACTGAAGACCTTTCTGTTTCAATAAGTCTTTTAAGTAAAGACCTTATCCCAGTCTGTGTTAGAATTGCTTTTTAAGATGTTTTAAAGCTTTTTTAAAGATGTTTTTAAAGATGTTTTGTTTTAGTACATTTTTAAAGTTCCTTTAATATATTTAAAGTTTGTTTTTAAGATGTTTTAGAGTGTTTTTAGCATTTTGTTTGCCACCTTAGGCTCCTTCTGGGAAGAAGGGCAGGATATAAATTTAATAAATACATAATACATGGTTCTCTCCTCTCCATTCTATCCTCACAACAACCCTGTGAGGTAGGTTAGGCTGAGAGGCATGACAGGCCCAAGGTCACCCAGTGAGCTTCATGGTTGCCTGGGGATTTGAACCCTGGTCTCCCAGGTCATGGTCTAACACTCTAACCATGACACCACACTGGCTCATCTTGAAGTGATTTGAAGCATCTTGAAGCAATTTCACAATACAACAAAAACATTTATAAAGCAATTGCATATATAAAAACAATTTCAAATCCACTACAGATGCCACTGGAATAAAAATCTCCACTAAGGCGGCTTATCAAAAGTGAATAGTCTTCAGCCAATGTCAAAAACCAACAGAGAGATGGCAGCTACCTGATATGTAAGTTGTTATTACCAATTTATAATTTTATACATGTATATCTAGGGTTGCCAGGTTCAGGGCCTGAGAATGATTCTGCATCTTTAAGAAGAGAAGGTCAGCCAAGTGCAGGTGTTCTTGCAAAACTGTAATGGGAAAAACCACAAGGAAGAATTCTCCCTCCCCCCTCCCCAACTTTTAAAGATACAGAAGACCTCTTGGAGGCCGGGCCTGGCAACCAAGAGGTCTTCTGTATCTTTAAAAGTTGGGGAGGGGGGAGGGAGAATTCCACCTTGTGGGTTTTCCTATTACAGAGTTGCAAGAAAACCTGCACTTGGCTGACTTTCTCTTCCCCTAAAGATACAGGATCAGTCTCAGGCCCTGAGCCTGGCAACTAGGGTTGCCAGGTCTCCGGTTTTCTGCCGGAGTCTCCGGCAAAAGGGGGCCATCTCCGGCCTCCGGCAATACTTTGTTTAAACTGGATGATCTCCAGCTTTTCATTGGCCCCCTCAGCCACGCATGCGTGATTGACACACGCATACGTTGGGCTGTGGCTGGCCGCCTTCCCGCCGTTTCTCATGGAGTCAGGGACCACTGGAGAGACAGGAGGTGTCTGCTCCCGCCCACACACGTAAGAAGGCCCCTGCTTGCTCCCGCCCACACAAGTATGAAGGCCTTGTTAGAGGCGGGCTCGGCTCGTTGCCTGCTCCCGCCCACACAAGTAAGAAGGCCCCTGCTTGCTCCCACCCACACAAGTAAGAAGGCCTTGTTAGAGGCCGGCTCGGCTCGTTGCCTGCTCCCGCCCACACAAGTAAGAAGGCCTTGTTAGAGGCCTGCTTGTCTCGTTGGTAGTTAGGCCCATGCTCCGGGGTGAACAGGCCTGGTAGGCCCTCGCACGGAGAGGGAGAGGGAGAGAGAGAGGAGAGAGAGAGAGGAGAGAGAGAGAGACACTAACAGGATGCAAGCAAGAGGGCTTTTGCTGTTAGAGACAACAGAATCCTCTTACATGGAGAGGTTGCTCTTTTCTCTTACACAGAACACAGGTTGGCTATTGGGGGCAGTTATTCAAATTAATTTAAGCATGACTTTAGCCCTATGTCTTTAATGGTGGAGTCCTGAGATTTGTGGAGGGAATCCTTTAGGAGCACTAATGCAGAAGAAACCAGAGGTTTTTAGAAGCTGCTAAGTTAGGATCCACTGCATGGAGGGGAAGCCATTTGGGATATTGCAGGGACAGAGAGAGAGGCAGGCAGGCAGGCGAGAACCCCAGGGAGATGGGCTGAGGAACCCCAGGGAGAGGGGCTGAGGAACCCCAGGGAGAGGGGCTGAGGAACCCCAGGGAGAGGGGCTGAGGAACCCCAGGGAGAGGGGCTGAGGAACCCCAGGGAGAGGGGCTGAGGAACCCCAGGGAGAGGGGCTGAGGAACCCTCAGAGAGGGGCTGAGGAACCCTCAGGGACAGGGCTGCATAAACTCAGAGAGGGGCTGAAGAACCTCACAATTAGACTGCAGTCTCCTGAGTGCATTAAGATCTACAGCCTACTGTAACTCCATTAGTCTGTTGAACCACTAGAGTAGCCCTGATTGAAATTAACATTTTGATGCTCTGACCTTCAAATCTATTAATAAAATAGAAAACCACCTATCTAGTTGTCCTCTTTTTCTGTGGCAGTGAAACAATGTGTTGCCAACTGCTAGGGAAAAATGTTGAGAACTACAGGCAATAAAATATCATGTGCAATAAAATAAAAATACAGTATCTGGCAGAACAGACCCAATTTTCCAGACTCAAATAGGCCAGCATGCAACTTATTCCCTGGTGGTTAGTAGCATTTTCTTAATCAATGAAAGAGAGTCTACTCTAGCACAACACAAAGGGCATTCATCTTTCCTATGAAATGTAATATAGTTTTAACTGTTTATTATAGCACTGGTAGTGTAATATCTTTACAAGGTTCAAAACAATGCCACAGAGTAGTATTGGTGGCTGGTGCCCATGGGGCTGGTAGGGTGGAAGGCAGGGAGATCACCTCCACCTTTATCTTGCTGTAGATAGCCGGGACGAGGTCCAGAACATTCAAGAAGCACGCACAGCAGAATCTTGGTAGGCATGCCTTTATGGAATCATATGTCTTCCTTTATGGAATCAATCCATGTCTTGTTTGGCCTTCTTATTTTTCTACTCCCTGCTATTTTCCCAAGCATTATAAAAGATTATTCTTATTTTGTATAATCTTTTATAAGACATTTCATCTTGATGCAATTAAAAAACATTCAATTGCTTCAGCAGGCAAAAAAGTCATTAAGTGGTCTGCCAAGACCCTCAGTAATGTTCAAGTAGTGGTGGTGGTGAGTTTGCAAATCCCTGGCCTATCGCCTTGCTGTGTGGTTGTGAGCTTACAGGATGCGTTTGACTGGCCAGGGTTGGATGCTGGGTTTGAAGAACATAAGGACAGCCCTGCTGGATCAGCCAAAGGCCCATTTAGTCCAGTGTCTTGTTTGCACAGTGACCACCTAGATCCCTGTGGGAAGCCCACAAGCAGGACTCGAGTGCAGCACCGCTGTCCCCACTTGTGATTCCCAGCAAATGGTACACAGAGCCATATAGCTTGTGATATGAAGGGCCTTTACTCTGATCCAACAGTGCTCCTCCAGCAGCATTGTGGCATACTTGTGTGCAGGGCTGGATTACCCACTAGGCCCCTGCATTACTGCCTATGAAACTCCTACAGGTCTACAAGAAAGTTTGGGTTCTACAAAATAAGTTAATTAGTGCAAATTATTGTGTGATGTAGCAGTTTAATAGTGAATTAAATGTGTGGTGTGAATGTGGCCTGAGTTTTAGCAAGTGGAGGAAAGCTGAATGACGCAGAGGAAGCCAAGGTTCTGATGGAACGCCTCTCCCGATATGAACCTACCCGTACACTGCGCTCTAGGAGAAGGGAAGGAGCTGGCGTTTTTTAGCTGGAGTTAGCTAAATGAGAAGCAGCCTAGGACTGAAAGGTGGGGTGAGGGCCCCATGCAGTTGCTTTGTGGAATCTGGTGCAGGATCCACAGTTTTACTGCTTGGTGAAGGCAACTATGTTGAGTATGAGCTTTAGCAAGGCTGTGATTAATAAGAGGCTGTGAGTCTCATCATAGGTGCCATCTTACAGGAATGCTGAAGGCTCATTATCTTAGGAATAGAGGAACACAGGAAGCTGCATTATGACAAGTCTAGATCAATATTGTCTACACTGACTGGCAGTGGCTCTCCAAGGTTTTCAGACAGGGAGTCTCTCCCAGCCCTACCTGGAAATGCCTGGAATTGAACCCGCACCTTCTGCATGCAGAGCAGATGTTCTCCCACTGAACTACGTCCCTTCCCTTATTTCCCCAGGGTGGGGGGCTCTCTGTCTCTCTGTCCAAAGTAGGAAAACATTAGCCCCCATTAAAACCTGTCGGTATGTATAAAAGTCAGAAAACTGGGTTGGTTGCTAGATTTTTCTGAGTAAAGCTGGAATGTTATTATTGTCATTTTGAGTAAAGGTCAGCCGCAGCATAAAGGTCAGTGGGGAGGAAGGGCGGCATATACATTTAATAAGTAAATAATGAACAAACATTGGAAGCTGCCTTATACCGAGTCAGACCATTCGTCCATTGAGCTCAGTAATGTCTACAGTGACAGGCAGCGTCTCTCCAGGATTTCAGACAGGGACATTCCCAGCCCTAACTGTAGATGCTGGGGATTGGACCTGGGACCTACCACTGAGCTATCAGCCCATCCCCAGCATTTTCCTTGCTTGAACTGCATAGGCTGGGAGGGGCAAGGGTCATTGAAACCCCAACAATGAGTTCAAACCTAAGACTGCAGCTTACAAGTGTGGGATGCTTCCACAGCCCACACTTCACCTCACATCAGGCTCAGCTTTCCATGTATGTCAGCATCTATAAAAAGAACAGGCAGGACCTATAAGAGAGCCAGTGTGGTGTAGTGGTTAAGGTGTTGGATTACAACCTGGGAGACCAGGGTTCAAATCCCCACACAGCCATGAAGCTCACTGGGTGACCTTGGGCCAGTCACTGCCTCTCAGACTCAGAGGAAGGCAATAGTAAACCACCTCTGTCTGAATACTGCTTACCATGAAGACCCTATCTGGGATCAACCTGAAGGCAGTCCATTTCCATTTTGCATCACCCTAAGCTTGTGAGAAAGAATGACCTTGTCACTTCAGATGGACCTAGGAACACCCTATTTTAGGTAAGATTTCTATTTTAATCTCCAGAGATTTTTTTTTTTTAATGGTATGCTCCGAGCAACTGTGGTTGATACAATGTATCATGTTTAATGACATCACTAGGGACCGCCCCGTGACGTCACTAGGGACCGCCCCGTGACGTCACTAGGGACCGCCCCGTGACGTCACTAGGGACCGCCCCGTGACGTCACTAGGGACCGCCCCGTGATGTCACTAGGGACCGCCCCGTGACGTCACTAGGGACCGCCCCCATTTTCTCAGGTTTTTGAATGGTTCTGACCTGGCAACCCTACTGGCAACCCTATGTCACATCCTTTCCCCAAGGAGTTCAGTAGCATGTCTGATCCAGTGATATAGGTTAGGTAGAGAACTGACAAAGTCTCACTATGGGGAAGGGTTGCAGTTTCATGGTAGAGCACTTACAGGTGCTACTATGCTAGAATCCCTACTCCAGATTGCATTTTGCAACATCATAAAAACATTACAAATAAATACAAAACATACAGCAAAAAAATCAAAATCCACATTTTAAGGCAATTACATAAGATGTCCTCTTAAAACGTCAATATAATCTTAAACAACTAATGTGTAGGGGTGCGTAATAACTACTAGCAGACTTAAAATACAAAAATACATTAGAGACAACCAGCCCTGCCCACCAAGTATGCAATCATGAATTTATACATAGCTGAAGCATTCCCAATTCTGCTGCTGTCTCCCTAACTTCAGCTCACAGCCATTCCTCCCCTCTGGCCAAATTACACATTCCCAGCCCTAGAACTCCCTGTTCTCACCAGGGAGCTTCCGCAATCATAATTCCCTCTCACAACACACACAAAAGCAAAAACAACAGGATACAGAAAAGGTGACAATGCCAGATCTGCTTCTGTGATTCAAAGAATGTGCTCTACCCACTGAGAAAGGCTGCTCTAGCCTTAGCCCACTGTGCTTGCTCTTCACAGCTTTGTTTTTTTGTTATGGCTAACTGACTGTGGTAGATGGAAGAAGGCTCGCCTGGATGGGGGTCAAGGGAAAAGAGGGGCCTGGAGAGTATGCATAGCTCCCGGCAGCCGTTGCCAAGGGGACTACCTGAAGGGTGGGGTAGGAAAAGGAGACATTTGATGCTGTGGCAGGACATGTGAGCTCTTCTGTATTCCTTTAGCTTCTGTTTCTTGAGGCAGGGGCCAACACCGGTGAGGCAGCGAAGGCCCAAAATTAGACATGGCAGCAAAGTATGGCCTACAGCAGGCATGGCTAACCCAGCCTTCACCAACCTGGTGCCTTCCAGATGTTTTGGCCAGCAAGGCTGGGCTAACTCTATGTCTCTCCAGATGTTGTCGGGCTCTAACTCCCATCACCAAGGTAGACATTCAGGGATGATCTTTTGAAAAATACAAACTTCCCTAGAGATTTCCCTCCCCTTCATCTTCAGTAGAGAATCCTTACAGGTTTAGTGTTTCAGGATTCACAGAAACATCCTTCCAATGCACAACCTTATATAAGCTTTACCTTCAGAACATTAACTACAATACAAGGCTAGCATTCAAGTTAGCTTGAGTGTGAACTTTTTTTTATTAAGTTGAGCTGGAGGCGAGGGGAGGAAGAAACCATAAAGGTGTGTATAAATATGCACAGTGCAGCCTTGATAAATGTGCATGTTGCAGAAAGTGAGGCGGCTATTAATAACAAGCTTGTATCAAGCACAAAAGCAATGTTGAGCCTAGCATTGTCGCGTTTCCAGGGTAGTCACTTTCACAGAGCAAAAATGAGGAAATTGATCATCAATAAAGACAATGAAAGAAGACGCCAGTTTGCATAAAATTTCCTTATGCTTGCATGCATGTATATGTGCAAATTTCCAAATAATTATTGTAATTTAAATGCAATTCATCTCACCCTGGTGGGGATGACTGGGAGCAGGTGGCCTGCACACCTGCTCGGTCTATTCTGCTGGCCCAGTGCTAACTGAGGATGATCAACTTCAAAGCCCTGCCAATGGTTCTTGATGTTTAAACCAGACTTGGACCAGACCACCATTCAAATAGAGATCTGTCATAAGAACATAATAAATCCTGCTAGATCAGACCAAAGGCCCATCTAATCCAGCATCCTTTTCTCACAACAGCCAAACAGATGCCTCTGGGAAGCATGCAAGCAGGACATAAGTGTACCAACATTCTCTCTCTTTGTAGTCCCCAACAACTAGTAGTCTCCTCACACCATGCATATTTTTATGCATCTCTGTCATGTCTTCCCTTACTCACCTGTTTTCCAAAGTAAAAAGTCCCAAATGCCATAACCTTCCTCACAGGAGAATTGTTCCAGCAGCAGCAGCATTTTCATGACCCCTTTCTGAATGTTTTCCAGCTCTACAATGTCCTTTTTGAGGTGCGGCAATAAAAACTGTACATTATACCCCAAGTGCGGTCACACCATAGATTTGTTAATGGCATTATGACATTGGCAGTCCCGTTTTCAAACCTTTATCTAATGATCCCTAACATGAAATTCACCTTTTTCACCACTGCCACTCACTGGGTCAACACTTTGATTGTGCTATCCACTATGACCCCAAGGTCTCATTTCTGGTCAGACACCGCCAGTTCAAGCCCCGGTCAGCTCCCCCCCCCCGATTTACATTGTTGTGCACACCCCAATTCTCCATGCAGTGTGAAGTTTCAGGGGCATAGCGTTTGCCTGGAACAAGATTATTGGAGGGTTATTGGTGTTTTGTAATATTTGTGTTTATTTACACATATACCGGTTAAGCATAGGTGAAACGGCAGAACTTCACACTCCACTAGACGCTAGGGTTGCCAGGCTCAGGTCCTGAGAATGATTCTGTATCTTTAAGAGAAGAGAACATTCAGCCAAGTGCAGGTTTTCTTGGAACACTGTAATGGGAAAAACAACAAGGTGAAATTCTCCCTTTCCCCTGCACAACTTTTAAAGATACAGAAGACCTCTTGGAGGCTGGCACGCCAAAGTCTGCTGCTTCTGTATTAGATCTTCCAGGAGAACAGCCTGCACCCTAAGATGCTCCAAAGCTCCAGCTCAGTTCTCCCTGACTCAAAAAACTGTTTTGTGCACACAGAAAGCCTGACGATCTAATTCCCAGCCTAGGGAGGAGAAAGGTGGAGGGAGAGAAAGACATACTAGTTCTTTTCCAAAATGGCTCTTGGCCATTTGCTAGCTACTGTGGTCCAACTACTGATAGTAATCAGTTAATTTGCATAACAAAAGGGATACCTGCCAATAAAAATCAGTGAATCTTTCTGTCATAGGTGATAACCTAGGCTAGGCCTAGTCAAACTGGTTTTGTCCTCTTGTTACAATCACAAGGTGGGAAGCACTCTGAGAAGTCACCCAGCTCAACCCCCAATCTTAACAATGTGTTGGAAAACCATAACCTCAGAGTATATTTAAATTTGCCTTCCCCTCTCATTTGCCTCCTTTCCAAACTGGTTTCAGATGGATTTTTAACATGATTTTACTGTATGTTCTGTGAGGAGCTGTGAACATTAGCTGCTTTATTCGTGTTTCCAAAGCGTCTGGGATTTGCAGCATGCTTTTTTCTGACTTAAAATGGAAACTATAACTCTGGAAAGCATATGAATTACACATTTGAAAGGAGCCCACCATTTGTGGTTCTGCCATTGCCTTCCCAATTGGAAGAGGACCAACCCAGAGCACTGACTCACACAGAGATGTGATGGGAAGCTTCCTCAAAGGGTAGGTGATTCTCCTTTGACTTTGCCGCAGGGGAGATTGAATGAGCCAAGGATACCTGAAACAGAACCATGGAGCAAAATTCTGTGTTGAAACAAGCTTAGCAGCTTTCCAGCAAGTACTTTGGCATTGCAAATAAAATGCAATACCAACCTAACTGCCACACATGTTTACTCTCCTGACTGCCCACACATAACCTTGGCAGCTATTTGCTGCAGCATTCTGGAATGAAGACAGGTGGGACTGAATTTTTGTCACAGATGCTGACCAAAAAATATAGATCTGATTCACTCTCACTTTGGCAATCCCTTGTTCTCCCAGTAACTATCAGAGGCTAGATACTTCTGAATACCAGTTGCTGGAAACTGTAGGAGGGGAGAGTGTTATTGCACTCAAGCCCTGCTTATGGGCTTCCCATAAACATCTAGTTGGTCACTGTAGAACAGGATGCTGGATTAAATGGGCCACTGTTACTAGGGAAATTAACCAGACCTAGTTAATGTTTTATCTTATAAATTCTGCCCTTACATTTTCTGCTGTCAGCACAACAGGATCAAAAATCCACCTGTATTTCAGTGGGACTGAGAGGAAGAACAATGCCTTCCTTCAATAGCATGAAACCAGTAGGGAATGTTAGTAACAATGATTTTCCTGGAAGAAGAAAAAGATAGTTTAGGAATGAGTAAAAATGAAAGAAATTAATTATAGGGCTGGTTTAGGAACACAACAGACTGAAGAGTAAAATGCAAACACTACCTTAGGTAATGAGTTGTTTGTGAAACTTAGAATATAAATTTAGAACTATGTGTTATTGCAAATGCAATAGACAGTGTAGATATGGCCTTAAGTTTGCTGAGCTACCTACAGTTAATCTAAAACCTTAGGGCTGAAAGCCTGCCTGTTGGAAGTATCTACGATGTACATTTCAGCTATCCTTAAACGTGTGCTGCCCCAGGTAAATTATTGACCCTATTTTGCCTTATGGGGAAGTGCTTGGCATGCCTACTGAAAAATGTGATACTATGTGCACATATACACAAGAGTTGCTCTTCATTTGTATCCCAACTTCTCCCCCTTTGAGCTTGAACTGTGAGCACGAGGCAAATGCATCTTGAGTGTAAAGTGGTCCACCTGCACATAAACACTAAAGCACCATGTAGGGATGGGGGAGACATTCATTTCAGTTCACATTTAAAGGCAAGCCTACCTAGTTCACATTTTCCAAAGCAATATCAAAGCACAACCATCATTCAAAATTTGCACTTTTCTGAATGTTGCACTATAGTTCTCCAGCCAAGCAACATGTACAACAATCCACACTAGGGTAAAGTGTGTATGCAGTTGCATATATGAGTGAAAATAACATAGAACAATGCATTGAATTAGGGGAAACTGCTTTGCAAAAACATGCATATTAGGCAACATTCCATGCAAACTTAAATATATTAGAAGAAATCCACACTAAAACACTGATGAAGTTTCATGAGGACTTTTAAAAATTATTATTATTATTAAATTTTATTTATGCCCCGCCTTTCGGGAAAAATAAACAGGCATAAAAATACCATAAAAATATTATAAAAACAATACAATTTACAAAAATTAATTTAAATAGCAAATTATATTATCATAATTGTACACTGACGTGGAAATGTGGAGAACTGAACTTAAGACTGAAGAAAAAGAGAGAAACTTAGAGAAACTGAAATTGACAAAAAGTCACCCATTACTACCACTATGCGCAATCTGCCGTTAGGATCATGTAGAATGAGAGAACAAGGATGTTACAAGTACATGAATGTCCCTGTCTTTGTATGTGAAATGTGGGAGAGTATTTGCTGAGCTAGGGATGGGGGACAAATTTGATTCAGTTCTCATTTAAAGTTGAATTTCTCAAATTTGCACTTTGCGAAACAATGTGAGAAATGAATGAAGCACAGCCATTGTTCAAAATTTGTACGTATCCAAATTTTGCAATTCAGTTCTCAAAAAAAATGTTTACAAACATGCATATATTAAGGGAAAGTAGGCATAAAAATAAATGTATTAATGAAAATAACATATAAAAACGCATTATACTTGGAGAAATTGCTTGCAAAAATGTGTATATTAGTCCAAACTGGAAATAGTGTTTATTAGGAGAAATTGGTATTCTAATGATGAAAAGTTTTCATGAGGATTTTTTAAAAAATAACATAAATTGCTGCAGAAATGTTGAGAACTAAACTTAAGATTGGAAAAATGAGAAACTGGGATAACCAAAACTGACAGATCCTTACATCTCTACACTAAGCTTTGCTGCCTGTCTCTAATGCAAAGGCCTCAGCTCTTGTCCCCACCAGGCTGGCTACAGCATCCCCACTTAAAGCAGGAAACATGCAGCACATAAATGCACAGAGTCTTAAAATCAGAACCATCACCATTTAAAAACCAGCAGAAAAAATGGTAAATTGCCAGAGAGTATTTCCTGAGTGAAAATAATCAATTGGTCCACCTGCAGTACATTATGTGCTACGGAAACCACTTGGCATTTGCAACTGTCTGCATTTTTGCTTTTAAAAGACTGTTTTTCCCCCATGTTCAGTTTATGGTTTGCTTATGGTGCAGAATGCCTTTAAATGCAGTCTTCAGCCACAATGGATCCTTACACTCCTAGATACCTGGGAACTGCGTTGGATGATGCAGCCACATGGCCAAGGCTAATCACAGGGGGAGGGGATGCCCATAGAATCACCCATGGGAAAGACCTGTGTGATCTGCCCTTTCCATTTGGTTGCATCATTCACGCACAGCCCCCAGCTCTATTATTTATTTAAATTCATCTCTGCACCATTTTGCAGGTGCTCCAAATGACTCATGAAAACATCAGCCAGAAAATATCATGACAAAAAAGCAATTCCTACACAACTAGAGGCAGTGTCAGAAGGTTTCTTACTTGAATCACTGCCTGATTTTCTTTTCAAAGGAACATAGACAGCTGCCTTATACAAAGTCAGAACATTATGGTCTACACTATCTGGAGGTGGCTCTTCAAGGTGTTCAGTCAGGGAGTCTCTCCCAGCCCAACCTGGGGATGCTGGAGATTGAATCTAGGACCTTCTGCATGCAAGGCAAATGCTCTGTCTCTGAGAGACATCCCTTCCCCATTACTGCTTTTGCCACCAAAATCAGTCCCACTTTTCCCCCTCCTACCCACTTGGAATGCCATTCTTGCCTAACAGATGGAAGTCAAGCCCCTCACCACCAAAAAAACAAATCTACTTCTCTCTTCTGATAGAATCGCCCTCCATTAAATGGCAAGTTTGTATCGTGTCATTTATATGCCCCTGTTTTATCCATTTAGTTAGTTAAATGCTCCTCGACTGCTTTTCCAGCAGTTCAGAGTGGTTTACGTCACATAAAAGAAAAATATATTCAAAAGAACAAAGATCACAACAACATCAACCTGCCTCTACATTTTAAAACAGCCACAGAACACTGATTTCTCAATCAAAATTCAAAACAGAAGAGGCAAGACTTTTAATCCCCCCTTTGAAAAGGTAATGAATCTCTCCTAACCTCTTCAGGGAGGAGGTTCAATTATTTAGGGGCAATTGCTCAAAACGTTCAGCCCTTGGTTGTTGACATCCAAACCTGTCACAAAAACAGACCAGACCATACAGCCTGCTGACTCATATAGGAAGGAATACATGGCTCTTAAGGTATGAGGGTCCCAGGCTATCCACAGCTTTAAAGGTGAAACCCCCATTGCTTTGGATTAGGTTCTGAAGCAAACCGGCAAGGAGGGACGCAGGAATCTGTCAATGTTGGTTCTCTCAGTTTCTCGTTTTTCCAGTCTTAAATTCAGTTCCCCAGATTTCTGCAGCAATTTTCAATTTATTAAAAAAAATCCTCATGAAAATTCTTCAGCATTTTAGTGCAAATTTATCCTAATAAACACATTTGTGTATGCAGTTTTAAAGAATGTATACATTTTTGCAAGCAATTATAATGCTTTTTGTATGCTATTTTCAGTAATATATTCATTATACAGCCACAAGAGTGGATGTATACTATAACCAGCATGGATTTTCCACTTTCCGCAAGGTTAAATTGAAAATACCCCCCATGCCATTCTGCTGCTTCCCATAAGAAGACTTCAAAACAAAACCTTACAAAATGTATAGTCCTGAACTCAGAAACGCTTACTTAACACATGATGATACACAAAACAGTCAGAGAGAATCGAGAGTTGAAAGTGTAGAACCAGGGGGGGAAATCCAGTCCCCTGTTGAACTTTTTTCTGTCAGTGGTCTCATAATTTGTTGAAATTAAAAATCAGCCATGTTCACAGAGTACCTGGAATCCTATTACTCACCTTGCCCCATACTCTGACCTTCATCTTTTGCAGTTCAAAAGTAAAAAAAAATGCCTGGCCGACTTTTAATTAATTTAAGAAATTTATCATTGGAATCTATTATAGCATCAGGAATGCTCAGTAAGAACCAACTGTCAGTGTTCTAAAAGCCAGACTCACAGCTGTTTGGCTTGGCTAATCAGGACACCACACCCATGCTAGACATTTATTTCACTTTAGACAGTCATGGCTTCCCCCAAAGAATCCTGGGTAGTGTAGTTTGTAAAGGTTGCTGAGAGTTGTTAGGAGACTCCTATTCCCCTGACAGAGCTCCAGTGGCCAGAGTGGCTGAACAGTCAACCCCTCTTCTGGGGATTGTAGCTCTGTGAAGGGAATAGCGCGTCTCCTCGCAACTCTCAGCACCCTTCACAAGCTACACTTCCCAGGATTCTTAGGGGAAAGCCATGACCGTTTAAGGTGAAATAAAGGTCTGGTCTGGATGTCCAAAGGGACAGCTTTGGTTTAAATTTGGGTAGGAGACTATATGTGCCTGCTGTAGAATAAAATGGTGGGGGAAACACTGAAAAACAATGATACTGTTCACAATGTTTTCCTTTTGGAAAGAAAAGAGGCTTCCCCTCTGCCCAGTGCCTGCCGACCCAATTTCCCCCCTCCCTCCTCACCTCCCTGCCCCTACCCCAGGTCAGTTTCACCTATCCTAAATATGATTGTACAGGA
This sequence comes from Rhineura floridana, assembly GCF_030035675.1. NCBI lineage: Eukaryota > Metazoa > Chordata > Lepidosauria > Squamata > Rhineuridae > Rhineura > Rhineura floridana. Next base: position 23,727,753 of record NC_084485.1, on the reverse strand, counting down.
GTACAATCCCAATGAACTCAAAAAACATGCAATGATCAAACCTGCCCTCCCCTCCTCCCCCATCTCCTCCCACTTGCCCCTCTCCTTGCCCTCCTCATCCCATTCCCCTTCCAATCCCCTCCTTCCCCCTCCTCTTCCTCCTCCTCCATGGTCAGTTTTACCTATTCTAAGCATGATTGCATGGGAGTAAATCCCATTGAACTCAGTAAGCATACAAATGATCAGACCTGCCTTTCCTCTCCTTCCCATCTCCTCTCCCTTCCTCCTCCTCTGCCCACTCCAGCCCTCCCCCTCCCCCATGGTCAGTTTTACCTATCCTAACCATGATTGCAGAGGAGTAAATCCCATTGAACTGAATAAGCATGCAAATGATCAGACCTGTTTTCCCCTCCTTACCCTCTCCTCTCACTTCTTCCTCCCCTCCCCTTTCTTCCTCCTCCCCTGCCCATGCCAGCCCTCTCTCCCTCTCTCCCTCCTTCTCCTCCTCCTCCCCCTCATGGCCATTTACCTATCCTAAGCATGATTGCACAGGAATAAACCCCTGAAATCAATAAGCATGCAAATGATCAAACCTACCCTCCTCCTCCCCTCCCCCATCTGCTCTCATCCCCCTCTTCCCCTCTGCCTTTCCTCCTCCCCTCCCTCCTCCTCCCCTCTCTCCTCCTCCCCTCTCTCTGCACTTCCTCCTCTCCCCATCCTCCCTGTGGTCAGTTTTACCTATCCTAAGCATGATTGCAGGGGAGTAAATCCCACTGGACTCAATAAGCATGCAAATGATCAATCCATTCTCAGCAAACTTGCACAGGATCCTATTTCTTACTTGTCGGATTAAAAAGCAGAGAAATTCAGTAACAGGCAAAAAAAAAAAACCTTGCAGTTTAAGAACATACCTATAGCCAACAGATATTTCTATCAAAATTTTAAAAGCAGAGAAATTGGGAACCTGTAGTGAATGCACTAGGGGAGCAGGAGATCTGACCTCCTCTCTGAGATATTGTACTGCCCTACACATTTGTAAAAATGCAAACACAATTTGGGTTAGTCTTTCACAGTCCAGTCCACTTCCTGTGTAGCTTGGAAGAATTTGGTAACATGTGCCTCCGAGCATATGGTGAATGGTGGCAACACCTGCAATCAGTTTCTGATCTCCTTGCAGTCTGAAAAAGGCCATAGGCTGAGGTGGGGAACCTCTGGCCCAGAGGCCAAATGTGGTCCTCCAGACTTTTCTATCTGGTCTTCAGGACTCTTCCCAGGCCACCCCACCCACTGGCTTTCCTCTCTGCCCTTCTTGAGTGTTTTTGCCTGGCTCGGATGTGCCCTTGAACTGTGATGTTTTTTGCTTGCCTGGATGGATAGGTATGTGTGCATGTGAAGAAACATTCCTTGTGCATAGTTGAAATTTAACTTGCTGTCCAAAGGTAAGTCTCACATCCATTGGTCTGCTCTTTTTTCCTCTAGTTCTACCCACCACTGGGATATGGCCTTAGGAAGCTTGCCAAGGAGGGAATGTGGCTCTCTGGCTGAAAAAGCTTCTCCGTAGTATGGTTGCACAGTGCAGAATGAATTGCCTTCTCCAATCCTCTGGTTAAGAGCAAACAGGCATCTTGCCAAGTAAATTCTCTAGTCTGGTGGGCTAATCCGGCTAGGGACAAATACAAGAGGCTGCACTGCCACCCACTGTCCACAATATGAACAACACACTTGCCTCACCATCACAAAAAAGGGAGAGATTATGAGCCTTCTCTGTTTGCCTTCATATCGGCATGAACTATTTCACAGAGAGACCAACTTTAATAAGCTTTCTCTCTTGTGGGAATTGCAGGTATATGTGTGAATTAAATCTGTTAACCTTCACTTCGTTCACATTGAGGCAACACTGAACCTAGCACTTAACGAGAAGTTTCTGTTAAGGGAAGTATGGGTGCCAGCTAATTTCTGGCCACTGGCTAACTACTGGCCAAAGCTGAAAAGTGGGATGGGGGGAGTTACATTAATGAGATGTTAAAGCTTTGTCTCTTTAGTCCATTTGGACATATAACCCAGCATGCCAGCCTTCCCCAATGTAGCGCCCTCCATGTGTTTTGGACTACCACTGCAGTCATCCCAGACCATTCTGTCTGGGGCTGATGGGAATTGGAGTCTATTGTGTTCAGAAGCTTAGGACTCTTAGGAATAAGAGGTGATGGCCTCCAGCAGATGCCATCTCATCAGGAGGTACGTTCTGCACAACATAGGAAGCATACCTTTAGTGTAGTGGCACCTATACTTTGGAATTCCCTCCGCTTTGTTAAGATATTAAGGCAGGTGCCATCGCTGTTATCTTTTCAACGCCTACTGAAGACCTTCCTCTTTCAACAAGGCTTTTAAGTAGAGACCTTGTCCCAGTCTGTGTCTGTGTTGGAATTGCTTTTTAAAATGTTTTTAAAGCTTTTCTTAAAAATATTTTTTAAAGCTTTTTAAAAAAAATGTTTTTAAAGATATTTTGTTCTGGTATGTTTTTAAGGATGTTTTGTTTTAATATATTTTAAAGTCTGTTTTATGATGTTTTAAAGTGTTTTAGTGCTTTTGTTTGCTGCCCTGGGCTCCTGCTAGGAGGAAGGGTGGGATATACATCTAATAAATAAATAAATAAGAATCTGGACTATGCTTCATAGATGAACAGGTTTATTTTAGAGTTCCTTTGCATTCAGCTGCATCATGCAGACTTCCTTCCAGAATTCCCCTTACCCCTGTCACCTACTGTGAAATCCAGAGTAGATTGTATTATTTATTTATTGAATGTATATCCTGCCCTTCATCCCAGTAGGAACCCAGACTTCTCTGTGCTTAGCCCAGAGGGTTCTGAAATCGCATCAAGGAATGGATCTGCCATAAACATGACAACAGGGATGGGAAACCTGCAGCCCTCCAGACATTATTGGATTCCAACTCCAATCAGCTCCAGCCAGAATGGCCAATGGTCAGGGACAATGGGAGCTCTAGTCCAGAAACACCTGAAGGGCATCACTGCATTACAGAGTCCAACAGCATTTGGAGGGCACTAAGCTCAGAAAGGTTGCAGTAAAGCAAACATGCTGTGTATAGCAGTGGCCCACTAGATGCCTGAAACATCTCCTGTTTTGTTGCCAACCTGAGACTGCAAAAAAGTAGGAGGAGGAGGTTGTCCAGCCCTACAGAGCTAGAGATGTAACATTTCCAGAGACCTTGAAGCTATCAGGAGAGAAAAAGAGAAGAGTCTCCCTGCCCTCCCGAAAAAGACGTACAGGAGTAGAAATATATGCAACAGTTTCTTATCATACTTGTGTTACTACTATCCAGTGGTAACCAGCCGCCACTGGTCCTACTCAGAAGTAAGGGCCACTGAGTTCAGTGGGGTTTACTCCCTGGTAGATAGTTGCAGGATTGCAGCCTCAGACCATGAAAAATATCCTGCATAACTAAGTTAGCACAGAACATTGTGCTGTTTAGTATGTTTGTTTACTCAGAAGTAAGTCTGACTGAACTCTGTGGATCTTATTCCCCAGGCTCCTGTGTAGAGGACAACAGTAGCTTCAAGCTGGGAACCCTGTGTGTACGCTGCCCTATGCTCTATTGATGAAAGGCAGGGATGGAAGTGAAATAAATAATAAATGAATCACTACCTTTGAATTATGTATCAAAAGTTTCAGCAGCAGCAGCTGCTGGCTGCAACAGTACTATTTTAAAAACACTGCTTTCAAAAAAAAAATTCACTCACCTTAACTATTCTTGTGAAAATATTCCATAAGAGGTTTTCTTCCATTTTCCCCCAAATGGGCGGGGGGAGCAAATTCCTAAAGACACAAACACAGTGTGCCTCCAGTCTGTCACTATTTTGCAAGAAGGATTAGAGCATGCACTGGGAAATATAGGACTGTGCAATTCAAGGGGATAAAGGTGCTCTGTCACTTTAGCACAACAAATCTAAATAATAAAAAAGACTTTTTTAACCATATGGAAAGTGATGGAGAAATGCATTGAAAAGGGATTTATGAACAAATGACTAACATGAAGATGTATAAACACCCCACAAGCAATTCAGGACAAACAAATCAGAACAAATGCTCAGTAAAGACTGGTAGAAAAAGAGGAAGGCCAAACAAGAGATGGATTGATTCCATAAAGGAAGCCACAGACCTGAACTTACAAGATCTGAATAGGGTGGTTCATGACAGATGCTCTTGGAGGTCACTGATTCATAGGGTTGCCATAAGTCGTAGTTGACTTGGAAGCACATAACAACAACAACAACATAATCTAACCTTCACATTGTTGGAAGTGGGGCAAGAGCAACTCCTTTTTGGGTTCTTCTGTTCGAATTCCAGAAGGAAGATAGAGTTAGGGTTCTGCAGCTGGCTTGGTTTGCCTACCTTTACCTGTGCTCTTCTCTACCTAACTTCCTTCCGTTGTAAAATGATATCCTCAGGGAAGCTGACCAGCCCCTCCTTCCTGTGTCTTTTTCTTCGACTGTTGTGCCTCCAACTTGGTTAGGTAGAATTAGGTATACCTTTCCTATCTACTATGTATTTCTATAAATAAAGTAGCTTTTCTTATTTTACTCTTAAGTCTCAGTGATCTAAATACAGTGTAAAAGCCTGCTACTTAGGTAAATACACACACTGACACACACGCAGCTCAGCCTCAGATCGCTCAGGATCTCCGCATATATATTTCCATAACACACATAAGCTTTTTGTGCAAGTGAATCAGGATGAATGTTCAATGATTAGATAATCTGGAGAAGCCCACAAATCCACCCAAGAATGTTTTTCCCCTGGTTGCTTTTCTCAAACTTTCACATCTCTCTGCAGGCTGTAGTACAAACTAGGGAACCTATAGCCCTCCCAGCATTTGTGGCCATTGTCCATGCTGGCTGGGACTGATAGGAGCTGGAATCCAGCAAGGTCTATGTTGGGAGTAAAGCACCAATAACAAGTAACCCAAACCAGTGGGGGGCAGTAGACAGAAAGGCAACCTATTCTTCCCTCGCTGATTCCCTCTTTAGTAACTACTTGTTCTTTTTCTCAGGCATTCCTTCCTCCTGTTGGAGAATTTTGTATTTCTCCATTGGGATCTTTTGCTGGGGGTCCTTGAATAAAAATTTTGAAGACACAGGCTTGCAGCAAAAAGGTAGGCCTTTATTGGATGACAAGTGTACACTTGGTCAGTCTCCCTCCTAATGAGTGGAGAACTGCAACTTTGCACTGTTTCCTAGGGTTTTTATACATTTCAGGACAAAGACTTTAGCATCTACCAATCAGGATTTAACACATCAGAATGACATAGACATGACAGGATTACACACACATTTTGCATAGGCATTGCATAGGTACTGTACTTCATTGCATCGTGTTCTAGTGAATTTGGTGTTCTAATGAATTTAGCAATGTTCAGTACTTCACATGAAAGTACATTTTCACAGTGAGCACTCCAGCTAATGAGCAAGCATTTTAGCTATTCTGCAATTCTTTCTACGTCATAAGAACATAAGAACATAAGAAGAGCCTGCTGGATCAGGCCAGTGGCCCATCTAGTCCAGCATCCTGTACTCACAGAGGGAGGCACCATGGGCCCGCATGGTCTGTGGGGGGTCTGGGAGCTCCATCTCTGCAATCATCAGCAGGGTCGGGAGTCAACCCTGCTGAGGATCGCAGAAGGAGAGTGCAACCCCCACACCTTAAGAAGGGGCCCTTCAGGGGCCCTTGGCCAGGGCCTGACCTGGCCACCCTTTGGCGCTGGCCCTGGGTAGGGTGGCCAGATGAAAAACAGCACAGGGCTCTTGCACCTTTATTAGTGGTGCGGAAGAGGCAATTTCAGCAGGTGTAGCTTGTCATGCAGGTATTAGAGGTGCAAGGGCCCTATCCCTTTTCTCCCTTTGGGCCACCATACCAAGAGGGGATATTAAACTTTTTAATAGCAATCTTCTCCTACTCCCCAGCACTCCCAAGTGTTTGTTTGTTTGTTTATTTATTTATTATACTTGTATACCGCCCCATAGCCGAAGCTCTCTGGGCGGTTTACAGTAACTAAAAACAAATACAATTTAAAATACATCTTTTTAAAAAAACAATCTTCCTTAATTATTTCAAATTATACTTCGCTGACATAATATTAAAATATTGAATTTTTCATTGCCTGTTATTCTTAAAGTATGTATGGTTTTCTTTGATGCGGACATTCATGGAACAATCCTATACATGTCTACTGAGATGTAAGTCCTATAGAGTTCAATGGAACTTACTCATAGATAAATCTATGATTTAAGTGCAGACCTAAATATATTGAATGTTTATGTAAGAGAATATTTTGAGGAGGGGGCTGCAACAAAAAGAAGCTGCTTAAAAGAGTATAAACTAAAATTATTGTTCCAATATGGTGCACCTGATTCTTACTTGAGGATATCATGCATTTTAATACACAGAATTTCACTCAAAATATAAATGTGGAGAACATAAGAACATAAGAAGAGCCTGCTGGATCAGGCCAGTGGCCCATCTAGTCCAGCATCCTGTTCTCACAGTGGCCAACCAGGTGCCTGGGGGAAGCCCGCAAGCAGGACCCGAGTGCAAGAACACTCTCCCCTCCTGAGGCTTCCGGCAACTGGTTTTCAGAAGCATGCTGCCTCTGACTAGGGTGGCAGAGCACAGCCATCACGGCTAGTAGCCATTGATAGCCCTGTCCTCCATGAATTTGTCTAATCTTCTTTTAAAGCCATCCAAGCTGGTGGCCATTACTGCATCTTGTGGGAGCAAATTCCATAGTTTAACTATGCGCTGAGTAAAGAAGTACTTCCTTTTCTCTGTCCTGAATCTTCCAACATTCAGCTTCTTTCAATGTCCACGAGTTCTAGTATTATAAGGGAGGGAGAAGAACTTTTCTCTATCCACTTTCTCAATGCCATGCATAATTTTATACACTTCTATCATGTCTCCTCTGACCCGTCTTTTCTCTAAACTAAAAAGCCCCAAATGCTGCAACCTTTCCTCATAAGGGAGTCGCTCCATCCCCTTGATCATTCTGGTTGCCCTCTTCTGAACCTTTTCCAACTCTAGAATATCCTTTTTGAGATGAGGCGACCAGAACTGTACACAGTATTCCAAATGCGGCCGCACCATAGATTTATACAACGGCATTATGATATCGGCTGTTTTATTTTCAATACCTTTCCTAATTATCCCTAGCATGGAATTTGCCTTTTTCACAGCTGCCGCACACTGGGTCGACATTTTCATCGTGCTGTCCAATACAACCCCGAGGTCTCTCTCCTGGTCGGTCACCGCCAGTTCAGACCCCATCAGCGTATATGTGAAATTCAGATTTTTTGCTCCAATATGCATAATTTTACACTTGTTTATATTGAATTGCATTTGCCATTTTTCCGCCCATTCACTCAGTTTGGAGAGGTCTTTTTGGAGCTCTTCGCAATCCCTTTTTGTTTTAACAACCCTGAACAATTTAGTGTCGTCAGCAAACTTGGCCACTTCACTGCTCACTCCTAATTCTAGGTCATTAATGAACAAGTTGAAAAGTACAGGTCCCAATACCGATCCTGGAGGGACTCCACTTTCTACAGCCCTCCATTGGGAGAACTGTCCGTTTATTCCTACTCTCTGCTTTCTGCTTCTTAACCAATTCCTTATCCACAAGAGGACCTCTCCTCTTATTCCATGACTGCTAAGCTTCCTCAGAAGTCTTTGGTGAGGTACCTTGTCAAATGCTTTTTGACAGTCTAAGTACACTATGTCCACTGGATCACCTCTATCAATATGCTTGTTGACACTCTCAAAGAATTCTAATAGGTTACTGAGACAGGACTTTCCCTTGCAGAAGCCATGCTGGCTCTGCTTCAGCAAGGCTTGTTCTTCTATGTGCTTAGTTAATCTAGCTTTAATAAGACTTTCTACCAGTTTTCCAGGGACAGAAGTTAAGCTAACTGGCCTGTAATTTCCGGGATCCCCTCTGGATCCCTTTCTGAATATTGGCGTTACATTTGCCACTTTCCAGTCCTTAGGCACGGAGGAGGACCTGAGGGACAAGTTACATATTTTAATTAGCAGATCAGCAATTTCACATTTCAGTTCTCTGAGAACTCTCGGGTGGATGCCATCCGGGCCTGGTGATTTGTCAGTTTTTATATTGTCCATTAAGCCTAGAACTTCCTCTCTCGTTACCACTATTTGTCTCAGTTCCTCAGAATCCCTTCCTGCAAATGTTACTTCAGGTTCAGGGATCTGCTCTATATCTTCCACCAGAGCTTGGAAAAGTTACTTTTTTGAACTACAGCTCCCATCAGCCCCAGCCAGCATGGCCACTGGCTGGGGCTGATGGGAGCTGTAGTTCAAAAAAAGTAACTTTTCCAAGCTCTGTATTCCACTGTGAAGACAGATGCAAAGAATTCATTTAGCTTCTCTGCAATCTCCTTATCGTTCTTTAGTACACCTTTGACTCCCTTAGAGGTACCGAGATATTCAGCACAGTGTTATCAATTGTTTTGAGTACAAATAGTTCCAAACAAACCAGCATGGTCAGGGAAGTCAGTTCCAAAGTGAAAAAGATCTGGCTTCCTACTGAACTATAAAAATGTTATGAACCTTTACAGCTTTATAAAAGAATGTTTTTGCTTATTATGTATATTGAGTTCCCCATTAGCCATGCATGTATGTATATATAAATTTCCCCATCACTCCGTTCCTCTTCCTTTCTAGTTAGTCAGACATACTGCCTGAATGTGAGCCTTATGTATGTCTATAGTCAGAATGACTTTATTTCCAGTAGTAATAAACCTTAAGGTTCTTTATTCTTTCAGCCTACAGTCTTATCAGACTATTTACTTCTGTCCTTCGCTGCAATATATACCAAACTCCAACAGTCTAAAGGTCCACAAGTTACCTTTCCCTGCAGTAATGCATGGTTAAGTGTCCCAAGTTGTGTAAGCCTGCTTTGGTGTGTAACAGAAAGGCATGTAACCAGTGCAGATTTGTTGTTGTTGTTGTTGTTTCAATGTACATAGCAGCCAATCCATAAACATTCTCTGAGTGGCTTAGCACAGGATGTTAGAAAGACATATGATAACTAAAAAACAACAATAAATAATGAAAGACAGTAAAAAAAAAAATCCTTGCAGAGAAAGATCATAAGATAGCTTACAGCATGGGTGGGGAACCTCAGCTTCAGGGGCCATATGTGGTCCTCCAGACCTTTCTGTCGAACCCTTGGGACTCTCCTCAGCCACAACCCCTCTCCCTGCTTTAAGTGTTTTTGCCTGGCTGCAATGTGTCCTTGAACTCTGATAATACTTCTTGCCTGCCTGGATGGAAGGACAGAGAGAGGTGTGTGTAGAAACTAGCCTACCATACCAAAGTAATAACCATACTCATTGCTCTGCCCACTTTTGTCTCTGGCACTGCCCACTACTGGCAAGTGGCCCCGGAAGATGACCCAGAAGGAAATGTGCCCCCCCCCAGCCTGAAAAATGTTCCTCACCCCTGGTTTCCAGCTTAAATCTGAAACACAGTGAATAAAAAAAGGCTTTTTGTTGTTGTTATGTGCCTTCAAGTCAATTACGACTTATGGTGACCCTGTGAATCAGCGACCTCCAATAGCATCTGTTATAAACCACCTTGTTCAGATCTTGTAAGTTCAGGTCTGTGGCTTCCTTTATGGAATCAATCCATCTCTTGTTTGGTCTTCTTTTTCTACTCCATTCTGTTTTTCCCAGCATTATTGTCTTTCCTATTGAATCATTTATTTATTTATTTATTACATTTCTACCCCGCCTTTCTTTTTATGACTGAAACCCAAGACAGCTTACATATGGTTCCCAGGGGGTCTCCCATCCAACCACTGGCCACAACTGACCCTGCTTAGCTTCAGCAGGGTGCTGGCCTTATGTGCCTTCAGACCATAGCCTCATGGTGTGTCCAAAGTATGATAACCTCAGTTTCATCATTTTAGCTTCTAATGATAGTTCTGGTTTAATTTGTTCTAAAACCCAATTATTTGAAGTGCCAAAAAGACCATAGAGAAGATGCCAGGCAAGCCTCCCTGGGAAAGCTGTTGCACAGCCAAAATGCCACTTCCAAAACATATATTGCTCAGGTAGCCACCTGCCTCACTTCACTTGGCCCACTGCTGTAAGCAGTTGGATTTGTTAAGTGTGTGCCGTGGGATCAACTCTCAGTCCAGCCAGGGAAACAAGTGCTTGACATCTTCAAGAAGGGATGATGCACATAGCCAAAATAGGTCAGCGAGTTCTGTTCTAAACAAGCTCTGCAGCCAACACCACAGATCTATAGACATCTTGGTCATATGCATTTATTGAAGCCAACCACTGAAGTGTCCTATCAATTTTTCATTAGATTTCCTGAGTCAAAAAATCCAGCTGAACATGTAATGTGTAGCACCACTGGGCAGGCTTTATATTCTTCCCTCCTGTTATCTGTGTTGTGCTTTGACCCCTTTTGGCGTATTTAATTTAATAAATCTATCCACCCTTTATAATCATCTCTCCTTGTTCAGCAGGATGCAAGAGTTTTTTCCTTTATTTTTTCATTAGATCACACACTCACCCCACATCTCCAAGGGGTAAGGAGTTTCAGGGGTGCAGCACTTCTCCAGGATCCCCCTTGGAAGTGGGTCACTGATGCACTATGGGCATCTTGTAATATTTGCATTTATTTACAAATATACAGTTTGAGCATAGGTGGAGGCACAGCTTAGTTAAATAGTCCAACTGGCAGCCAAAGTCCATCAGACAGCACCACAAATGCTGTTGGCTTACAGAGCCGAAGCTCAGCTATCTCTGCCTCCAGCTGCAGTCTCCCTTCAAAGCTAGATCACATCATTCATAGCTGGGGTGGGGAAATAAGTTTACCCCTTCTAGGTAATCAGAAGACCAACTATTGAGAGCAATCAGCCAATCTCCCCAACAAGAGGAAGGTACTTGGCAACTTGGTTAAGTCTCTAGCGAGTCTCTCTCCTACCCACTGCCACCTTCAGACTTTTAAAAATGTATCAATGGTACACTTCAAGATGTAGGGTCAAGGCTGGCGCCAGATGTGACTGGGTCCTTGGGTGCCAACCTGCCCTGGGTCACTTGCTCCCAGCCCCCCCCTACAGACTGGGCGGGACCGCTCCACCTATTTGTTCTCTCTGTGAATGCCCTGGGCACGCAGGTCGCTGCCATCAACCAAGATGGCAGTGGAGGCTTCTCTAATACCCCCACCACCATCTTCGTTGATGGCACACATGCACACTACACTGTGCGGGTGCACATGTCTGCCATTAGTCAAAATGGCGGTAGGGGCATCAGCCCCTTAGAGAAGCCTCTACTGCCATCTTGATTGATGGCAGCTGTGCATCCAGCGCACAGGGCATTCACAGAAAGGCAGGAGAGGTAGGTGGAGTGGCAGGCACCATGGGCCCGCATGGTCTGTGGGGGGTCTGGGAGCTCCATCTCTGCAATCATCAGCAGGGTCGGGAGTCAACCCTGCTGAGGATCGCAGAAGGAGAGTGCAACACCCACACCTTAAGAAGGGGCCCTTCAGGGGCCCTTGGCCAGGGCCTGACCTGGCCACCCTTTGGCGCTGGCCCTGGGTAGGGTGGCCAGATGAAAAACAGCACAGGGCTCTTGCACCTTTATTAGTGGTGCGGAAGAGGCAATTTCAGCAGGTGTAGCTTGTCATGCAGGTATTAGAGGTGCAAGGGCCCTATCCCTTTTCTCCCTTTGGGCCACCATACCAAGAGGGGATATTAAACTTTTTAATAGCAATCTTCTCCTACTCCCCAGCACTCCCAAGTGTTTGTTTGTTTGTTTGTTTATTTATTATACTTGTATACCGCCCCATAGCCGAAGCTCTCTGGGCGGTTTACAGTAACTAAAAACAAATACAATTTAAAATACATCTTTTTAAAAAAACAATCTTCCTTAATTATTTCAAATTATACTTCGCTGACATAATATTAAAATATTGAATTTTTCATTGCCTGTTATTCTTAAAGTATGTATGGTTTTCTTTGATGCGGACATTCATGGAACAATCCTATACATGTCTACTGAGATGTAAGTCCTATAGAGTTCAATGGAACTTACTCATAGATAAATCTATGATTTAAGTGCAGACCTAAATATATTGAATGTTTATGTAAGAGAATATTTTGAGGAGGGGGCTGCAACAAAAAGAAGCTGCTTAAAAGAGTATGAACTAAAATTATTGTTCCAATATGGTGCACCTGATTCTTACTTGAGGATATCATGCATTTTAATACACAGAATTTCACTCAAAATATAAATGTGGGGAACATAAGAACATAAGAAGAGTCTGCTGGATCAGGCCAGTGGCCCATCTAGTCCAGCATCCTGTTCTCACAGTGTCCAACCAGGTGCCTGGGGGAAGCCCGCAAGCAGGACCCAAGTGCAAGAATACTCTCCCCTCCTGAGGCTTCCAGCAACTGGTTTTCAGAAGCATGCTGCCTCTGACTAGGGGAAGATTATTTATCAATTGGGCTTTCCAGCCTGCTGCTCCCACTGTAACATACTCTGTTCCCTGGAAAGCCTTTCCTGTATTTGGGAAACAGGAAACTCTGGGCTGTGTTTTTTATGGGTTTTCAGTGAAAATTTTTGCAGCTCAGTATCAAAAAGTGATCATCAGTATCTCTTTTTATTATCTATATCATAATGTTTAGCTCTTGGATAGCACTTTAAACGCAGGGTGGGCAGAAAGTAGATCAAAATGTATTAGCATATCTCAGGGTGACTTGCAGGAGATCAGTGAGGATTTCAGACTCTTACTGTTTCACAATGAAAACGAGAAAATGACCCTCCCCTCATTATATTGCTGAAAAGAAGAAAGCTGGGGGTTGATAATCGGGTGGATTTTTGTGTGGAAATACTGTGAACTGAATTCACTTCTGGAATTCAAAACAAATCCCTGGGCTAAGAATTATTTAATTCTAAGTATATATATATATTGTGGCTTGCTCTGGTTGGTGGATCTTGGGTTTTTGTAATAATAATATCAGTATCAAAAACCTGAAGTCTAACCATCCTGATTAGAGTATTACAACCCTACAAGACAGTTTGTGTTACCATAAAACCATGTGATACAGCTGCTTCTAGGAGCAGTTTCTAATGGTGGCAGCCATTATCATGTGTTTGACCATCAGGTGTGTCTAATTTTGACGGATGACACTTGATGCAGAAGGTGATGAGCAAATCCACAGTTGTTTTCTTCTCACTTTCTGGGCACAAAGTAGAAAGATGACATTGCTTTTTTTTTTTTAGTATGCCTTCTTTGGCAATATTTTGAAGAGTCTTACCTCTGCCATTGTAGTTTCATTATTTCAAGCACTCAGGTAGGCCTGTGTCCATACAAATGATTTAGTGCAAGGGTGGCCAGAATGTAGACTGTAACCTATTGGTAGATCCCTGGGAGATTTGTAGTCAATTGGCTAGACCTTCTGGCTGCCAGTTGTTTAACAATAGCAACAAAAGGACACACACCCATTTGGAAATTTGACAACTGAAATTAAGAGTGCTCGTGGAAACTGTGAATAGATCTGTATGTGGAAAGATTGTGAGCTCATCTCAGTTCTGATAACCCTGTGCTCAGCAACTTCTCAGAGACGCCATGTTTTTGCATACTAGACACATATCTTTTGCAGCTGGCTGTAGTTGGTGACTTGGGGTTTTAGTAAAACACAGGGTAGATCCCAAACTCTGCAACAGCAGTGCTCTCCCAGCAACACTGCCACTCACTGAATAGGGATGGGGCAAGGTTCAGGTTTAGTGGTACTGCCATCCTGCAGCAGGTGGGCACACATCTGAAGGCTGCTGCTGCCTTCTACCAAAGTACCCCCATCCTTGCCATCTCAGTGCCATTGCCATTCTGCCCCCCATGTCACTGCTGACCTAAGCCATCAAATTATTGGAAGAGTACTGGCTATATTTCTCTCTCTTGACCTTTAGAAGGAAATATAAAGCACACAACAGAATTTACATTACCAGTGATTTCAATAGGTTTTAAAAGACCAAGGAAGAAAAGTATAGTGGGTAATTTATATTGTGATTTATAGAGGTACTGTAGAGTGCAGATCCTGCAAAAGCCAGTGTGGTGCAGTGATGAGACTGTTGGGCTAGGGCCTGGGAGACCTGGGTTCAAATCCTCATTCAGCCATGAAACTCACCAGGTGATTTTTGGGCTTGTCACCTTCTCTGTTTAAACTACTTCATAGGGTTATTCTGAGGATATATTGGGGAGGTATACAACCATGTATGCCACACTGAGCTCTTTGCAGAAAAGTTGAGATATAAAGGAAATAAGGCATTAAATAATATTAAGGCTACAATCCTACGGACATTTACCTGAGAATGAACAGTGAAAGTTATGTTTGAGTAAACCTATTTGGGATTATGTTAAGACACAATGGATAACTATTACCCAAAGTTTCTATTATTTATTGATAACTCTCATTTCTGAGCAATGTGTTACCTTGCCATTAAGGTATTTTATTGTTGCAGTTGTGACTGCAGCAATTATTCATTACATGCCACAGAGGTTTGGAGCAAGTTTCAAGCAGACTTTTTTTGGAATCTATTTGTGGCAGGGTCTTGAAGAGTAGCTGTGCTACTCTGTAGCAAGCAACAAGAGTCTCATAATGACACACTGAACATTAGACTTATTTTAGATATTATAGTATGTATTGATAAATCTAGAATGTGAGGTGAAAGCTGCTCGTAAATACTTGGAAGAAACAAATCACCAGGAACAGATGGCATACCAATAGAGTTGCTACAAACTACTGAGACTGAATCTATCCAAATTTTGACAAAAATCAATCAACAAATATGGAAAAGAAGACAATGGCCCACCGACTGGAAGCATTCAATATACATCCCAATTCCAAAGAAAGGAGATCCCAGGGAATGCAGTAATTATCGAACTATTGCCTTAATATCCCATACAAGTAAAGTAATGCTCAAGATTCTACAACAAAGGCTCTTACCATATATGGAGGGAGAAATGCCAGACATCCAAGCTGGATTTAGAAAGGGAAGAGGCACCAAAGATCATATCACAAACATACGTTGGATAACGGAATGGACCAGGGAATTTCAGAAGAAAATCACACTGTGCTTTATAGATTACAGCAAAGCCTTTAGCTGTGTAGATCATGAAAAACTATCCTTTAAAAGAAATGGGGGTGCCACAGCATCTGATTGTCCCGATGCACAACCCATAATCTGGACAAGAGGCTACTGTAAGAACAGAAAATGGAGAAACCAATTGGTTCCCCATCGGAAAGGGTGTGAGACAGGGGTGTTTTTTATCACCCTATTTGTTTGATCAATATGCAGAACATATCATACGGAAAGGATTGGACCAAGTTGAAGGAGGTGTGAAAATTGGAGAGAAAAATATCAATAATTTAAGATATGCAGATGATACCATACTCTTAGCAGAAACCAGTAATGATATGAAACGAATGCTGATGAAAGTTAAAGAGGAAAGCACAAAAGCAGGACTACAGCTGAACATCAAGAAGACTAAAGTAATGACAACAGAAAATTTATGTAACTTTAAAGTTGACGAGGACATTGAACTTGCCAAGGATTATCAATACCTTGGCATAGTCATTAACCAAAATGGAGACAATAGTCAAGAAAACAGAAGAAGGCTAGGACTGGCAAGGGTAGCTATCAGAGAACTAGAAAAGGTCCTCAAATGCAAAGTTTCTTCCAAGTATTTTAAGAGCAGCTTTCACCTCACATTCTAAAATTTCTGGTTCTTCATCATATGGTTCCTCTGTGAATGAATCTGTCATCCTTGCATCTTCTTCAGTGTATTGCTTTCATCTTCCTTTTATTTTATCTCGGTCAGTCAGCATGCTCCCCTGATGATTATTCAACATCCCTACTCTTTGTTTACATTTCCCCTTAATTTCTCTAATATTTTGGAACAGGGCTATTGTTCTACCCTTTTTGTTGTCCTCTTCTATTTCTATACAATAACTATTGTAATAGTTTTCTTTGTCCCTATGTACTAGTAGCTGTATTGTTGCATTTAGGGTTCTAACCATGTTTCTATCTCCTTTTGCTTTTGCTTTCCTTCTCTCTTTAACCATTTTAACAGTTTCATCAGTCATCCATTGAGGTCTTTCTTTTTAACTAGAGGTATTGTCTTTTTGCATTCTTCCCTGATAATTCATAGTTCTTCTGGTTCTCTGTCAACTAAGTTTAAAGGCTAAAATCTATTCCTTATTTGATCTTTATATTCTTCTGGGATGTTATTTAAATTGTATTTTGGCATTATGATTGCTTTATTGTTCTTCTTTAGCTTTACTCTGATTTTCAATACAACCAGTTCATGATCTGTACCGCAGTCTGCTCCTGGTCTTGTTTTCACAGAAACTATGGAACTTCTCCATCTTCTGCTACCAATTATATAATCAATTTGATTCCTGTATTGACCATTTGGTGATGTCCACATGTACAGTTGTCTTTTCTGTTGCTCAAAAAATGTGTTTGCAAGACACAAATTATTGGCTTCACAGAATTCAGTAAGTCTTTCTCCTGCTTCATTTCTATCTCCTAAGCCTCATTTCCCCACAATTCCTAGTTCTTCTCTGTTCCCTACTTTTGCATTCCAGTCCCCCATGGTTATCAGCACATCTTGTTTTGGTGTGTGATGAATTTCTTCCTGTACTTCTGCGTAAAATCTTTCTAATTCCTCTTCTTCTGTGTTTGCTGTTGGAGCATAGACTTGGATGATGGTTTTGTTAATAGGTTTTCCATTTCATCTCATTGATATAACTCGCTCAGACCTTGCGGTATACCTCATTGCTTTTGCTACATCACTTCTCACTATTAAAGCAACCCCATTTCTTCTTAATTTCTCATTTCCTGCATAAAATATTTTGTAGTTGCCTGATTGAAAATGTCCCATTCCCATCCATTTTAATTCGCTTTGTAGATTCCACAACACTGCAGGAAAAGACTAGAATTTGGTATTGGATGCAAAATTTGGCACACTGAGGATCTTTCATTAAAAAAAAAATATAGCAAAAAAATAGTCCTGAAATTAGATGCCCCTTGTTTAGTGAAACCTCTGAAAGGATGAAGTAGAACTGAATATGTTTTCCTTCTGGAAGCTGCCTCCTATCTAACCCCCAAGACTTGCAGAAGCAAAACATTGTATTATTGTATTTTGATGTTTTTATTCTATTGCTGTTGTGGATTTTTTTAATGTTTTGTAAACCACTTTGATGTTTTCAATGAAATAGTGGTATACAAATATTTCATAAATAAATAACCTTTTATTTAAAAAATCATACATTTATGCAGCTGAAGTGTCACCTCATGTTTGAGTTCCTTGCCTAAAAGGGGGGTATTAGAGACCTGACAGTAATATCCAAGGAGTGATTTTAGGAGTAGATCCACCACCCACTCTTTCAAAGAAGTGGGGACCACCTCCTCATGCAACAGTGCATTAACTACCCCTTTGCACAAACAAACAAGGATGAGCAGGGGTCAAGACCACAAGTAGTGGGACGGACAGCCAAAAGCATCTCGTCCTCCTCCTCAATAACTGGAACTGATCCCAGAGAACTGAATAAGACAGTGTGCTTGATATCTCACTAAAGACTGTATTAGCACTTAACAGTGGCATCAAGATCAGCATGCAAGCAAACAATTTTGTCCTCCAAGTGTCCTCAAAGAACTTATCACAGTAGGCCTTTGATGGTCCCAGTGGCCCATTAACTAGGGCAGGTAGTACAAACTTTTTTACCACACAAAAGAGCTCTGCTAGGCAGCCACTTGAGACAGCATGGAGGCAGCAATATAAGTCTTTTTCACAGCCATGCTCGCTGTATGTTAGATGTACTTATATTCTTTAACCACTGTTCAAGTTGGCTTCACACTGTGTCTTGCACCACTTTCACTCTAGGCATCATATAGCCTGCTTCATTGTTTGTAGTTCTGAAGAAAACTAAGGAGCGCCCAAGAGCTCTGCAGTGTTAGATAAAGCCCCCTGGAATTCAGTGGGGTTTATTCCCAGGTAAGTGGAGTTAGGGCTGCAGTAGTGCCAAAGGTGATGACTTGTGGATCATTTTCTGAAGGAACAGAAACACCTTACTACTTGCTGAAATTCAAGATGAAATGTGGACTTTGTTTTATTATGACATAAATAATGTCCACCCATCATTTGAGAAGTGTTTGAGAATCTACAAAAACTGCAGAGAAAAGCTACCCAAAACACCTTATTAATCATTTGTATCTTGGCCAGAAGAATTACTCTTTCACACATCAAATGTTACAAAATTCCAACACGGAGATTTTTCTACACACAAGAGGACTGGAAGCAAATTCTGATTGGAAATTAAGATACAAATCTTAGCTAAATGAGGGTGCTTCTAGGTCCAGCTGAAGTGATGGGATCATTTCTTCTCACCAACTTAGAGAGCTTGGGTAAGGAACATTTAATCTAGCCTACTTACTTCTGACCAGAAGGTTTAAGTGACCTCAGGCCAGGCCAGTCACCAGAAAGCCATTGTAGGAAGAAGGGAGCCTAATGTTATGGAGATGTTAGATGGGAGCACTTAGGAGTAAAGATGGATGCCCCTGAGGCTGCAATTCTAAACACACTTACTAAGGGACTAAGCACCATAGAACTCAACAGGATTTACTTCTGAGTAGATATTGTTAAGATTGTGCTGTTGGTAAGGCTTGATTTGGATCCTCTGCAATGGTATCTATATCAAAGCAGGGCTGGCAGTAGATTGGGAACAACAGCAATTGAAGCCACACTTCCCTGTACGTGAATTTGCTTACCACTGTTGGGCAAACCATCATACAAATAACGTGCATTATCAGTGGGTTTAAAGGGGTTTATCTGACCACATAGAACCACTGTTGTTGCTTCTATGGATGCATGATCAGAGGTAAATGAAATGCAAATAGAAAAAGAAAAACAAAAGACAGTGATGATATCCTAAATGCAATATCTTACCAGCCATAACAAGATTCCTGTGAGTAAGGCAGAACACTCAGCATCCCACAACCAGTCAGGATTCCTAACCAAAACACAAAACTAAAAAAAGCTTGGCAGCCAGTCAGCCAAGGTCACAGAAATCCCCATGCAGCACAACCTGACTCGGGGGCTGCAGTTAGTGCAGAATGCTGCGGCATGACTGCTGACATGAGTGAGACCCTATCAGCACATAACACCTCTGATCTGAAATCTGCACTGGTTGCCAATTTGCTACCAGGCCAAGTTCAAGATGTGCTTTCCATGTTACGGGTGCCACTGCCATACAGTATTTGTTCTGCTTTTGTAAGGAATTTGCTTTACCTATCTCAGAAGACATCCTCCCTGTATCCCAAAATGGTTTCCGCCCTTCCAGGGGGACAGTGGACATGATTGTTGAGCTGCAGCCAACTCAGAAGGGACAGGAAGGGGGGAGGCATGAGTTTCAGGCACCTCCGCAGCCAGAAGAAGCCGAGTTGGGGATTGTTGTGTCTGAGCAGGATCGTGTGAGAGGGGGGCAGCCTGCTCTTCAGCCAGTTCCCACGAGTAACACCCTTTCTGAGGAGCTGAGCGCACCGCCCCCAGTTGATGCAGAGGACTTGGGGGAGGAAGCTTCAGAGTCAGTGCCAGCTCCTCCTTTTCCAAGCAGTTCCCAGGAGGATTCCAGCGTGGCACAGCCCCCTGACCTCGAGCCTGTTACTCGGGAGCAGGTGTCTTCCGATGAGCTGTTGGATGCGTGCCCCGTCTCCGTGTTCCCTTCGCCATGAGAAACGGACAGGGCAAAGACAGGAATTACGAAGGAGTCAGAGATTACGTTCAAAAACATTTCCTATATAAGCCTGCCGCTCCCAGTGGGGAGTCGTTGAGTCAACTTCCTTCACACGCTGCAGAGCATGTCTAGAGTATAGTTAGGGACTTTAGTGAGTTAGGGTAGGGTTTCCTATGAAGCGCAATGCCTTTGATGTATCCATTACTCTAATAAAACAAGATTTACTTGCACACACACTCCAGCCTCATTCTTTCGGCTCTGAACAGGACAGTTTGACTCAACCACCATCCCTACTCTAACCTGTTCCCATGGCGGATGACATGGACCAGAACGGAGCCAGAGGGGGAGTACCTATCACCATGGAAGCCTTGTATGCCGAGATCCAGAACCTACGCAAGCCCTACAAGCCGAGAATAAAAACCTCAGAGCCGCAACGCAAGCCTTGCAAGTGGATAACCAGAATCTCCATGCCCTGGTCGCCCAAGTCCAGGCGGCGCCTCCCGGGGCGGCTGCCCCTGTGAAGTCTCCCGTGGGGCTACCCGTGCGATATGGGGGCCAGAGTGAACAGTTTGACACGTTTCTAGCCCAATGTGAGTTGTACATTCAAGTGCGCAGAGCTGAGTTCCCAACTGATGATGCAAAGGTGGCATTCGTCATCAGTTTATTGGAAGGAGAAGCGTCAAAATGGGCCACCCCGTATTTGATTCGCAATGACCAGATATTACGCCAGTTTGATGCCTTCAAGAATGCGATGGGGGACATGTTCCGAGACCCCCAGAGGAAGGAGACGGTTGCCCACCAGTTAGGGACCCTGAGACAGGGAAAGGGGTCTGTAGGGCAATACACGAATGCTTTTCGTGTTTTGTCTCAGGAGACGGAGTACAATGACCCAGCCTTGATGTACTTCTACAGAAATGGACTGAGTCCAGAAGTGTTGGATGAACTGGCGCGCTCCACACATCCCGACTCACTGAGGGGTTTGATTCAACTGAGTTTGCAGATAGACAGCTGCTTAGAAGGAAGGAAGTTGGAGCGAAGAATGGAGCCTTCACAGAGTCAGGTTGCTGCTCCGCTGCCCCGTGCGCGCCCCGTGCCCAATCCTGGCATCCCTACAGTCTCGGGAGAGGAGCCCATGCAGATTGGGGGGACTAGACCGAGATTGACAGAGGAGGAGAGGGAAAGACGCCGGAGGGAAGGACTGTGTCTCTATTGCGGAAAGTCTGGACACCTCGCCAGAAATTGTGCAGCCAAATCAGGAAGATCCCAGCCGCCGGAAAACTTCACATCCCAGCTCTCGTAGAGGCTAGAGAGTTGGGGGGTGCTACAGACACTGAGCCTCCGTTACGACCCCTTCCCTCCCAAGGGGCCCTTCTGTTGCCCATTCGCATCACCCTATCCTCAGGTGAGAGCTTCTTAGCCAAGGCTATGATCGACAGCGGAGCATCCTCTTGTTTCATAGACCGGGAGTTGGGGCTACACCACGCTATTCCCACAAGAGAACTGAGCCAGCCGTTGGCAGTGGAAACTATAAATGGGTGGCCTCTGAAGTCTGGGGGGGTGACTCGGGTGACTGAGTCCATGGAAGTGAAGGTCCCTGGGCATTGGGAAGACCTGTCGTTCTATGTGGCGTCCTTGCCGCGTTTCCCGGTGGTGTTAGCTATGCCTTGGCTGGTTAGACACAACCCCACAATCTTTTGGGATGAAGCTGTGGTGGTTTTTACCTCCAAGTACTGCCATCAACATTGCCAGCCTGACGACGAGCCACAGGTGTTGGCAGGAGCGTCTCCCCCAAGGGAGATAACCTTGCCCGCCAAGTATGGGAGTTTTCGGGATGTCTTCGATAAAAAGGAAGTGGAGCAACTCCCTCCTCACCGCCCCTATGATTGTGCCATTGATTTGGTGCCTGGAGCACACATCCCTGCTGGGCGGATCTACTCTCTATCTGAACCAGAGTTGGCAGCGTTAAGGGAGTTTCTGGATGCTAATTTGAAGAAAGGCTTCATTCGCCCTTCGCAGTCCCCCGCTGGTGCACCCCTGCTGTTTGTCAAGAAAAAAGGAGGGGAGCGGACTTCCGGGAAGGGTGACTTCGCTTGTGCCTGCTTTTGGGACGGGCTCCTGCCTCAAAAGAAGCTTATTCAGATATAAATCAGTCAGAACATTTTTTTTTTTTGACTGATGAAATTTCTCCCGGGCAGGGAGAAACATAGAGATCAACCTCAAAAGCCTGTTTTTGTTGGGAGGACTGGATTTCATTAATTTATGAGATAAGGTCCAGCCAACAATGCCGGACGGACTTTCGAACAAGCTCTATCTGCTTAAGCGATACGTTTATCTTTTCTTTAAAGAGAGAACGGACTAACAGGCAAGCACCCTTCTTTCTATTATTTTTTTTACTTGGTTTAAATTGTTGCAGCAAAAGGAGATTTGTCAGATTGATCGGCTTTGGACAGCTTCTGGGTGAGCTATAACTCTTCTCTGTTATCCACGAAATTAACAGCTTATCTCTGTTTCTGTCGCAAAAAGCTGTCCTGGAAGTGCATTCTAAAGATATACACAGAAGAGGGATTTCTATTCCTGATTTCTATTCCAAGGAATATTATATTGTCTGGGACTATTCTCTTTTTGGTCTATTTTATTTTGACAAATCTGCTTCTTCACGACGCCACTAACTGTTTTGATGCTGGGAACTAAATTTGTTTTGCATTCTTGAACATAGAGAGATAAGGCAGGTTGCTCTGTTTATACTGTGATGTCATCAAGCCTGGAATATTAACCGAATTGTTGCTGAAATAAGAAGTGGTTTTTCTTTATTTTTGTTTTGCTTTGTTTTCGTGGTTTTAAAAATGGCAATCAAGAAAGTGGCTGAGAATCTGGAAGTAACTATGTTTCAGAAAATAATGGATGAGATTGAGATAACGAAACAAACCCTGCGACAGGGTAGTAAGGAGCTGAAAATTGAACTGAGCAAAATGACGCAGGAGCTTAAAGAAATAGGGGATCCTGTGAGAGAGGAGAATGAGATCAGAGATGAGAAAAGAAAAAATAAAGGGAAGATACAAGCCCTGGAGATTGGAACAAATGTGGAATTGGAAAAAGATCTGGAGTTTATGGATTTTAGAAATAAAATCTACTGTTTGGAATTTAACGTTATCTCTGAAGAAATTAATGAAGATATTAGAGATAAAGTTATCAATGGCTTGGATAATCTTCTGGACTGGAATGATGTGATGGAGCTTGATATAGAGAAAATCTATGGAATTAACTGCAGCCATGCGACAATGGAAAAACTCTTAAGAGATGAGCCAGTGCATTTTGTAAAAAAGAAGAACACAGATATGACTTTACAACAGTATTTCAGCAACTTATTCAGAATGGATGGCAAGAAAATATTTGGGATAGAGGAAATTCCCATCAGACTCTTATTATATGACTATGGCTACAACAGCAAGATTATTATGGAATACTGATAATGGAAGATTGGACACTGAAATTACTGGACTTAACAGGACTATTGAAGATGGAAGATGGAACTAATAGGGATAATGGAATAATGGCTATTGAAATTATTGGACCTAACAGATTCTGATGAGATGGATTAATCGAAATGTTTATTTGGACTATGGTTATGACAATAAGATTATTATAATTATTAACGAGATGGATTAATCGACATGTTTATTTGGAGAAAAATTGATAGATATATTTCTTAAAGAATTGAAACCTCTCTTTGACTTTTTGTGGAAAGAATAAAGTAATGTTTATGAGATTTGATGATTAATTAAGATAACTACTGGAGGAAAGTGATTTTATAATATGATTTAAGAGACAGGATTGTTATATATTGTAGACCTATAACTGATTTGATATGTGACAAATGGGAAGTCAACATTTTATTTTTTTTTGTTTAATCATTTTTGTTTTGTTTTGTTTTTTGTCTTTGAATGTTTTATGATTTTGTTTTTTATTTTTTATGAAAATTTGAATAAAAATTATTGTAAAAAAAAAAAAGAAAGAAAAAAGGAGGGGAGCTCCATCCCTGTAATGATTATTGGGCCCTAAACCAGCTCACTATCTCCAATAGCTACGCGCTGCCGCTCATTAGGGAAATGTTGGAGAGGTTGCGTTCTGTCAAAATTTTCACGAAACTGGACTTGAGAGGAGCTTACAACTTGGTGAGGATTAAGGCAGGCCATGAATGGAAGATGGCGTTTGAGACCAGAAGGACCTTATATGGTCAGTTTGAGTATTTAGTAATGCCATATGGGTTGTCGGGAGCACCTGGAGTCTTCCAAAGTTTCATGAATGACATCTTCCGGGACTTTGTGGACTGCTTCATGATAGTTTATCTGGATGATATTTTGATTTACTCAGATACTCCCGAGGAACATGACTCACATGTGCATGCAGTGCTGCAGAAGTTATGGGAACACCATCTTTACGCGAAGCTGGAAAAGTGTGGGTTTGACCTAACCACGTTGGACTTTCTGGGGTATCGGATCTCGCCAGCAGGAGTAGAAATGGACCCAGAGAAAGTTCGTTGTGTACTCACATGGCAACCCCCCAAGACCAAGAAGGATTTGCAGCGCTTCTTGGGCTTTGCGAATTACTACCATCGTTTCATAGCCAACTACTCCCATCAGACCGCACCGCTCACGGATTGCCTGAAGGGCTCAGGACCTTTCCACTGGACAGAAGCTGCACAAGAGGCTTTCGAGAGCCTGAAGCGAAGGTTTGCTACCGAACCCATACTACAGCGTGCTGACCCGGCGCTCCCTTTTGTGGTAGAGACGGATGCGTCGGACGTCGCAATCGGAGGGGCTCTTTTGCAACCGGCCCAGAAAGGGGGAGAACTGATGCCTTGTGCTTACTTTTCCAGAAAGCTAACCGACTCTGAACAAAACTACACTGTGTGGGAAAAGGAGCTATTAGCCGTTAGGGATGCCTTTGAAGCCTGGAGACACCATCTGGAAGGGGTGCGGCATGAAATTGAGGTGCGCATGGACCATCGTAATCTAGAGAGTCTTCATACCGCCCGTAAACTCAACCAGAGGCAAGTGCGCTGGGCTCAGTTCTTCGCACGGTTCCATTTTAAAATTCATTATATCTCCCAAGCACAGAATAAGCAGGCTGATGCCCTCTCGAGGAAGCCAGAATTTCTGAGGGATCCCACCCCAAGACCGTTACAGTACATAAACCCTCCCGAGCAGGGAGTAGTAGGGGCCTGCCAAGATTCTTGGGAAGCTGAAGTGCGTGAAGCGCAACAACAGGATCATTTCGTGCAGGAGCAGTGGGTCGAAGAGGGCGGTTCACCCCAGGCAGAACAGAAGGACCTTATATGGAAGGATGGCATACTGCACCATCAGGAAGCTGTTTATGTGCCCCCCAGAGAACTGTGAGGGAGAGTACTACGTCAGTGCCATGACACCCCCACGGCAGGCCACTTTGGGGTTTTTAAGACCATTCAAGCTGTCACTCGGGAGTTCTGGTGGCCCAAGGTGAAGAAGGACGTAGAGCATTACGTTCGCTCTTGCCCCACTTGCATGAGGGCTAAACATGCCACTGGGAAGCCTCCGGGGCTACTGGAACCCCTCCCTACCCCAGGAGGACCTTGGCGAATGATTACTATGGATTTTATAACAGACCTTCCACCTTCGCAGGGGAAAACCACAGTTTTGGTGGTTGTTGATGCCTTCTCGAAAATGGCTCACTTCATTCCGTGCGCAGGGCTTCCAAGCATTCAAGACACTGCCAAGTTGTACGTGCAAAATGTGTATCGGCTGCACGGTCTGCCAGACAGCCTGGTTTCCAATCGGGGCACACAATTCACCTCGCGTTTTTGGCAAGTGTTGTGGAAGTTGCTGCAAAGTGAGTTGAGACTGTCGTCCACCCATCATCCCCAAACAGATGGACAGTCCGAGAGGGTCAACGCAGTGTTGCAACAATATTTACGTTGTTTTGTGGGATATCAGCAGGACAACTGGATGTCCTACCTGCATTTAGCAGAATTTGCCTATAATAATGCTGTGCATTCGCACACGCAACAGACTCCTTTCTTCGCCAATTTTGGCTACCACCCCCGAGCCTTTCCTGCCCCAAAGGACAGTCTCTCAGTCCCAGCCGCTGAGGATTACTTGCAGGAACTTCACGCTATGCAACAGCTACTCCAAGAGCAACTAGAACAGGCCAAAGCGGATTACAAACGCGCAGCTGACCAGCATCGGAGAGAGGGGGACCTCATACGAGTGGGAGACCAGGTCTGGATCTCTACACGTTTCCTAGCTATGCCTGGCCGGTGTCGTAAACTGCAGGATCGGCATGTAAGGCCCTTTGAGGTGGAGGCTCAGATTAACCTCGTGGCTTACAGACTAAAATTGCCACCCACCTTCAAGATGCACCCAGTCTTCCACAGGGCATTATTGACCAAGGACGCTGCCCCTGACCCTCACCGTCCGCGAGTGGAGCCCGCGCCGCCGTTGTTGGTGGAGGGGGAGGAGGAATACAAAGTAGAACAGATTTCGGACTTGCGAAAACGCCGAGGGTGTCTTCAGCACCCGATTCATTGGAAGGGGTATGATCCAACTGAACGTTCCTGGGAAACGGAGGAGAATGTGCACGCTCCGACTTTGGTGAAAGAATTCCATGAGGCTTATCCAGAGAAACCTAGACCTCAGGGGTGGGAAGGGTTAAAACATGGAGGGGGGATGATGTTGCGCTGCAGCCAACTCAGAAGGGACAGGAAGGGGGGGAGGCATGAGTTTCAGGCACCTCCACAGCCAGAAGAAGCCGAGTTGGGGATTGTGTCTGAGCAGGATCGTGCGAGAGGGGGGCAGCCTGCTCTTCAGCCAGTTCCCACGAGTAACACCCTTTCTGAGGAGCTGAGCGTACCGCCCCCAGTTGATGTAGAGGACTTGGGGGAGGAAGCTTCAGAGTCAGTGCCAG